>NC_069699.1:16154274-17385129 GCF_023699985.2 Odocoileus virginianus
CAATTGGAAACCTAACCATGTCTGTTACAGTATTTATTTTTCAAACACCGTTTGTAAAAGAGTATATGTTTGGTTTAAATTTATATTTTATAAATCATATAAAAGCCAGAATTAAAGCAAATATTAGGTGTATTTTTTTCTTCTTTTTTGGGAGGCGGGGGAGTTCTTTGCTCTCAAAAGAGATCTGACTCAAAGGAACACTTGTGACTGGGTTTCTGTCGATAACTCTTGGAATATAAAATGGTACCTGCATATCAGATGCTGCCAGTATTTGGCACATCTGAAGCTATTTGGACAGTTATTCCCAATAAATTTTTCTGGCTTAGAAGGTGTCTCTGGTTTCTGGCACTTAGTGGGGACTTATTGACTGGTGTTTGGGCAAAGGGTTGAATGAATGATTAATTCAGTAAGTAAAGAAGTGAATAGTGCCATAGCTTTTTGCCATCTTTGGCCTCTTTTTAACAAAGTAGTTTGTGGCTTATTGGGCAAGTGTATTGCCTTGGATTCCTTGCGTTTTAGAAACAAACTGAGACTGGCTGAGGAGATGAGTTGAAAGGGAGGGCATGAGGAAACTGCAGCTCTGAGGACCGAGGCTGAAGGTGCAAATGGAAAGCCAGCCCTGGTCCCTCCCTGTCTCAGCCCTTCCCAGCCGGGATCTCTGAGCTCAAGGCTCACCTTCCCAGAAGACAGCTCCTGACACCCATCCTCAAGGTGAGCGCCTTGAGGAACAGTCCCACCAAGACTTTACTCCACTGGGGATGAGGGAGTTAGAGCAGTTCTCTGAACATAGTTGGGGTGCTTTTCTGGGAAAGAGGAGGTAGGTAGACAGACACTGGACAGGCAAACTCCACAGAGCTCCAATATGTCAATAAGCATAAACCCTGCCTTTAGGTTCAGAAGAAACTCAGGTTACCAGAGTGAAGAAGGCCATATTAATATACACTGCTTTTGTCACAGTTGCTTTTTAAACATATTTGAAAACTTAACAGTGTTGACACAGGGTTAGTGAAGGACTTTCTGAAAGTTAGTGTGAAAACAGAATAGTTGCATGTTCCCTCAGTGGTCACGCTTCATCTGCTCTATTCAGGATAGATGCTGGCTTCTAAGAAAAGCATGATGACTTAGAATGTTCAGGACAGATACTGACTTCTGAGAAAGGTGTGGTGCCTTCGAACTTTGGGGCATGGAGGTCAGAGGAGTGGAACACCAAGACAGTTTCTCACTTGAGAAACTTCTGAAGAGCCCAGACCAAGGGGATATAATGATGCTTGGATGGGGGAAGTAGAGGGGTCTGTTCAGGCAGCTGATCAAAGATCAGGCATTTGAAGTTAGGAAGATTCAAGCAGAGTTTGGACGTGTCCTCTGTCAGAGACTCAAACAGGGACATGTGCATTTGATGAGGGTTGAGTTTCTTACTGTCTAGTGTCTTTTCCATAACTCTTTTGTGGAGATGCAGGAAAGTGAGTATTTAAAAAAAACCTTAGTGGTATTTTGAATTCATTATTTTGAAAAGTTCTATGGGATACAGTCCATGAGAGGTAAAGAAATGAGTTCTCTGCTTACCTGCCTATATCATGTTTACTGACTATCCTACAGTCAGGAGGAACCAAGTCAAGGATGCAAGATTTCATCAGTTTAACCACTTCTTAATGATGAATAACCATACAGTGAGTAAAGCTTTTTCAGTGAGGGAAGCAATGAATAATTTTGAATTTTTCAGATGTGTTCTTCTTTGGTGACATTTACAAAGTGTATGTGACATGTGTTAATTATAGTTTCTATGCCATTACCTCTGATTATAGATGTTAGGAAGGCTCCATCTGAATCTGGGGAGCTCTTGTAACTCTCGATGCTCAGGGTTGCAGACTGGTGATGGCTTAATTGCAGGCCTGCCTTGGTCCTACAGTAGATGGACAGGGCTTGTGCTGTTCATGTGTTCACAGCTGTGCTAGATGTGTTGCTGTTGAAACCCTCTTTCCATCTACTTAAAGGGGGCCCAGGCATCAGACTGGGAGCTGAGGAGCATCTTCAGTTTTTTGTCTTCATTTTTTTTTTATGACATTTTAAATGTTCAGAAAATTACAAGGGATAATAAACTCCCATGAATTCATCACCCAGATCTGACATTTTATTATACTTACTGTAGCTCCCCCTTTTAATTTCTTGAATTGAATACAGATAGAGTTGTGTCCACTTTGAGGAACACATGTTGGTAACCAGAAATGAAAAGCAAAACACAGTGAAGGGGTAGCTTTCTCAATGCCAACTTCGCATTCAATGAAAGAAAATGAAACGCACATTTTCAAGCACCTCATACATGATTGACACTCTGCCATTTCACATCCATTCAGTGCTGAAAAACTGACTTTCCCAGGCAAAAAAAAAGGAAAACCAAAAACCCAATTGGCAGTGTTTGCTGACTTTGTCGTGTGTAAAGACACCCAGCATGGCTGGTTTTGAGCTATCAACAGTTTAGCAACTGACTTGCAAAATTCCTGAGTATTTAACAATCTGCTCTAGTGAGCCTGGACACGCTGGCTCCAGCATACAGTTTCATATGTTCAACCATTCAGCAGACATTTATGGGAACAATTTGTTGCTGAAATGTCAGGGAAATCACAGCCTTTCTTTAAAGCAGCCTTTCTCCTGGACTCTTTGGTCCTTAGAGATTTGAGGGGATTTTCTTCCTCCTGTGGATATGGAAGCTGAGGCTCAGAGAAGCAGTATAGGCGCTGCTGTTGATAACCTGCCCACATCCCCTTGGTGTTCACCTTGTCTGTGCATGTGACCTGATTTACATCTGCCCATACCTGTGACTGCATGTGTAGGACTGTCTGCCCACCTGAGCTTTCTCTGTTAGCAGGGCAGGGAGAAGAGTCTGGGGAATTAGCAGCCCCTGGGAGATGCCCTCATCCAGTGAGAGAGGAGTTAATGGATGATACCTGGTCATCTCCTTCACCCATCAGACTTAGTCACCTTTAATTGCATGTTCACACTGATCTTCCATTAGGATCTAGCTCATGGGATTCAGTTCCCCTTGGTGGTAATGAACTTGAAACTGTGCCCTTTTTTTGTCTGCCTTCCCTTTGTTGAATCCCTACACTCCTACCTGTATTTCCTCCTATCACCTCTCAGTCCTGCCTCACAGTCTGCCTCTGGGGGGACCCAAACTAAGACAGGCTCCAGTGTCCAGAGCTCTGCTTGCTTCTTCCCACCCCTTGCCCTGCTTCCTGGAGCTCATTCTTTGCCTTCCTTTTTCCAATTCACTGCTGAGAAGCCAGCATCTCCGTGAGGGCTGATAGCTCTGGGAGAACTGAGCTCTTTCTCATTGGGGTTCCTAGTCTGGACCCCTGGGAAAGAAGCAGATTGACCAGAGATAAGGCCTGCAGGACACCGCACTCAAGGAGCAGATTTAATCCTGGTCCAGTTTTGTTTGAATCTGATCTTCCTGTGTGTTAGGCTGAGCTGACCTGGAAAAATCAAGAATGGTGATCAGGGACTTCCCCGGTGGTCCGGTGGTTAAGATGTTACCTTCCAATGCAGGAGAGGTGCCAGTTTGATGCCTGGTCGGTGCGGCTGAGATCCCACATGTTTCACAGTCAAAAAACCAAAACATCAAATCAGTATTGTAATAAATTCAAAGACGTCTTTAAAAAATGGTCCACATTAAAAAAAAAAAAGATTAAAGACAAAATTTTCTCACCTGCAAATCTAGAGCCTGGAGTTACCTTGAGGAGGCTGATTTGTCCTTATGCTAACCATCACTCCCTCCCCTCTCCCTGCCTCCAGCTCTGCTCAGCCATCCAGAGTAGGAAGTACCTCCTCCATAAGGGTCCCCCCCACCCTGACAAGTGGACAGGCCTCCCCCAGTTAACTATTTCATAGTGACTTTACCTGTCATGTGCTCCTGATACATCACCTATTTTAATTTCATAGTATTTCTGTGCCTTTTTAAGACATATGTGCTCCCCCATCCCCAACAGAAAGTCCACAAAGAAGATATTTCTGTAGGCCTGCTTTTGCTCTATTTTAGGTCTGTAACATCTAACATGGTGTCTGGTATATAGTAAATGATGAGTAAATACTTTTCAAATGAATCCATAGGAGAAAGAGAGATCAAAGAATAACTGCTTGTTCTGTCCGGGTGACCCGAGATTGTGACCCACCCTTGTTCTTTGTCTTCATTTCTCTTCTTGACTTCTTGCCCTTGAATGTCTGACTACAAAGAGCACAAGGCTTGCATAATGTGATTTGACTCAGGAGTCAGGTGTGTGTTAAAATTCTAGCTTAGCTGTTTAGTGAGCTGCGTGGCCTTCAACAGCTTGCCAGAACTCTCTGTTCTTCAGTTGTCTCATTTGCAATATGAGGAAAGGAGTACCTAGCTCAGAGTCCTGCTTTGAAGAGGAAAAGGTTTAACTTAAGTGAAGTGCTTACAGTAGTTACTGGCTCCTAATAAAAGAAGCATAGACATGTGTTTGCTCAAGATCAAGTCCTCAGTTAACATTGACCTATTACTACTTTTTAAAAAATAAAAAAGAATGAATTGTGCGTTTCCTCTTAGAAAGCCCTTCTATGCTTGAAGATAAATTCCTTGCTCTGATCGTGGCAACATGAGCTGCCCCTGCCAGCCTCGTACTATGTACTTCATGTACTATGCCTTTCTTCCCTCCTGGCTGAGCTCCAGGTCTCTTGGCTCCTGTCCTTTTCCTCAAATATGGCATAGTTCTCCCTGGTCCTGGGCCTCTGTCCCTACTCTTTTCTTTGCCTCAAATTCTCTCAGCTCTCCTCTGCACGCTGGTTTGTTCAGAAGTCACCTCTTCACCGGGTCCTTCCCTGATCTAAAGCAGCTCAGCATCCAACCACTCTGTCTTGGGGCATTAGTCTAGAGTGTAATATTCTCATTTAGTTGTTGAATTTCTCTCTCCAACCAGAGAATCAACTCTGAGTGCACTGAATCCTTGCACCCAGAGTGAGCGTCAGTATCTGTACAGATGCCAGGAAGTTGTGGTGTTCGTTTGTAGCTAACAAAGCCTGACCCCGGGACCCCCAGGTTTCCCCCACGTGGCCACTCAGCCTTCTTCCCCCTTCCCCTCCATGTTGTGCCCTCCCTGCCCCAACCTTACACTCATGGCAGCATCTTGCAACCTACATCTCAGCCCCTCCAGTGCTCTGGCTGCTGCCCTGAATTCGTCCCAGCCTTCAGGCCCTGTTGAAATCCTGCTGGTCTGCTACTTCAAACCTTCCACTGTCACTAAATGACAAGATCTTTTTACTGCCTGGTTTCTTTCTACCTCCCTCTTAATGACTGTGTCCTAACCAGACTGGCTATCTTTTGCTCCTCAGACATGCCAAGCCTGTCCCCACCTCCTTTGAACATCTCAGTCTTACCTAGAATGCACATCCCTTCCCTGTACCCTAGCCTAACAGGCTCTCTCTTTGATTTTTCAGTTCAATGAAACCTCTTATCCCAGTGTTCAATGGTACCCTTAGAAATCTATGTTAATCTATGTTATGACTTTGTTGTGTCTCTTTAGAACCTTCACTGCTATTTGAAACCATCTACCTGTCTACAAACCTCCCTATATATCTCACATACTAGAACATCCTCTTGTCAGAGTGGGAAACTTTGCCAATCCTCTTATTCATCACTGTATGTCTAGCACCTGACACAAGTAAGTGCTTAGTAAGTGTTTGTTGAATGGATGGCAGACTGAATGTATCGATGCCCAGGTCTGTCCCCTTCTTGGGATACAGTGGTCCTCCCCAGACTCCGTGCTGGCTGAGTGGAGTTTGAGGGCATAATCTGTGCCCAGAGACCCTGATGCTCTGGATAAAGCCACTGTCACCATGTTGCTGGCTCAGAGCTTTCCATTGGGCTCTGCTTTCTTCCCTTCCTCTCCTTTCCTGGGTGTTGTCCTGCTGTCAACATCTCTCCCTCAGTCTCTGAGCCAGCAGTCTTTTTCGGAAGTCAGCCCAGTGTGGCTTTGGATACTGGTGAATCCAGGCTCAAATCCCAGCTCTCTGCTTAAGAACCGTGACCTTGACTGAGTCACTTTGTCTCTCTGAGCCTGGGCTTCCTCAACTACAAAAAAATGCTGTAGAGAGAAATATCAAATAGCTATCATCTTTTCAGGGGCCCCCTTGAGGATTAAATGAGATACAACATCAATAGGATTTTATACAGCAGGAGATGAACAGTAACAATTTGGACACTGACAGTCAGCTGTGGTTTTAATTTGGCTTGTCTTCAAGTCCGTCTATCTTTTCAGCTCAATGAATTTTCGCCCAGCTCCCCTAATAACTTTCTCCCAGCCAAACCCTTATACTTGGACTTATCCATGAATTAATGACCATGCATCATTTTGAGTGACAGCCTTGCAATTCTGCAGAAACTCAAAATGAGACCCCCAAAAAGAAGCATCTGCATCTCAGCAGGGCTAAGAGCTGTAGCAGTGTGTGTGGTCTCATCAACACATCAACCTCAGAATTCCCTTTGCTAGTTTCCCTGGTGGGGAGGGGCTCAGATGCTGAACCATGAGCATCACAGATAGCTGATACCTCATAGTACGATTTCATCTCTGGTGATAGATGTAGAGTTTCTGTAGAAATGTTCTGATGTGATTATAATGTGTGATTTCTGCAAACCCATAGAGGGGAACAGACCCTTCAAAACTAATGACAAGATCAAATAGTCCTCATGGGTCTACTTGCATAGCAGGCAGACCACTGAGAGGCTGAACCATCTCAACACCTGCCCCAGTCTTTTCTAGAATAGAGTATAAATATGTGCTCACCTGAAACACTGGGTCTCGCTTGCTGCCCTGGAGTTGCGCTACTGAATTCCAAGTCCCAGCCCCTCCCACCTTCTCTGTCTTGATGCAAGTTATATATTCAACGAATCAGGTCTTTGCCTTTCTGATATAAACTGCTGTCACTAACAGTTCAGCTCTCGCATTGTTCACAGTGAATTTCTTACCACTCACTTTCCTAGCAAGACCTTACCTATAAGTTAGAAAGCCCTCTTAGAAGATGAAAGCGAGTACAGGAAAACTGGGTAATAAAATGCTCAGACATAATCATTAGGATTTGTGGAAGATAGTAAGTGATTATGGCTTTGTGCATTTCCCTCGATTCATTAACTTGGAATAAAAACCAGTGTTGTAAAGTAAGCTGTGGTTTAGGAACCAACCCTGACTCATCTTCCATGCAGGCTAAGATCTTTGGAAAAGCTTGAAAGCATTTAGTAAAGCCGTTTACCTATTGTTGTCCTCTCTATTAGTTCTTTGGTTATGAAGTGTTTTCTTTCCAAATATCCCATGAAAAGAAATTAGAAAGAGACAAAGATGCATTGCATCAACAGGTAAGAGATCATATCATTCTGGAAACCCCACTTCATTAAGAATTTCAGTAATCCATGCTCATGCTTTATTGTGGATTAAAGCTTTGTGATTGAATCTATAGGACGCTCCTAAGTCATAAGTAAATGTGAAAGCCTACTTCTGCCTCTAATTACTTACAACAGTTTTCCTAGAATGATGAGAAACCTTGTTTGTGGCAAGGCCTTCAGCCAGATGCACCATGTACAAAAATGTGTATGACTCTCATATTTCAAAAGTGGATTCCTGCAAAAATTTAACTTTGACTGCCTATCCCAATCTTGATTGAAAGCCTTTCTTCATAACCTCCGCAGTTGTGTTTTTTTTCCCCACGCGCATTTCCTAAGCTCTGCAGGTGTGCACACGTAGGAACACTGCTCTATTTGTTATCTACTGATGTTTACTAAATCACCCCCAAATTAGTGACTTGAAACCATATTGTTTATAATTTTGTATTTATTTATCTATGACCTTTGGCTGCGCTGAGTATCTGCCCCTGTGTGGGCTTCTCTGTAGTCGCGGCGGGCAGGGGCTGCTCTCTAACTGCGGTGTGCGGACTTCTCACTGCAGTGGGATCTCTCCTTGTCTCCACAAGGAGGCACTGGCTCTCAGCGTGTGGTCTTCTAGTTTCGGCTCCTGGGCTCTAGAGCACAGGCTCAGCAGCTGTGATACACAGGTTTGGTTGCTCTGTCGCTTGTTCAGGGGTCAAGCTCTTATCTCCTGCATTGGCTGGTGGATTCTTTATCACTGAGCTACCAGGGAAACCCAAGCAGTATTTTTTTTTTAAATTTTTTTTATTTCACAGCAGCATGGGTCAGAACTCTGGGCATGACTTAGCTGAGTCCTATGCGTTCCCAACGAGGTTTTTAATCTTGGTTATTTCCTAAGATGGCTATCTCATCTTAAGTCTTGGCTGGGAGGGGATCCACTTCCAAGCTCACTCAAATGATTTAGGATTCCCTTCCTCATGGGCTGCTGGACTAAAGGCTTCAGTTTCTCCCTGTCTGTTGACCAGAGGTTTCCTTTGGTTCTCTGTCACAAGAGTCTCTCTACAGGCTAGCTTGCAACAAGTAGCCTGCAGGGGCAGAGAAAGGAGACACAATAACACAGTAGGGAGTATGAGCAAGACCAAAGACAGGCATTTGTTACCTAATCTTGGAAATGAGATCCCTTCTGCCAGATTCTCTTTGTTAGAAACAAGTACTATGTCCATTCACACACAAAGGGAAGTGTTTCCCATGGGCACCAATACTAGGATCTAGGGCTCATTGAGGGCCATCTTAGAGCATGCTTCTCAGAAATGTTTAGAACAAAAATCTAAAATTGTTTCGAATCTAAGGTGACTTAATTGCAAAGTAACAGCACTGAACTGTGTAAAGAGAGACAATGTATCATGATGTTTAAATACACAGAGTTAGGTGACAGGCTGGAGTTCACTTTCTAACTCTAGAGTGCCCAAATTTATAAGAATTTGTACAAGATATTCAGTATCCATCTGTAAAATGGAGATAATTTCTGCCTCACAGGGTAGACAATATAACATTTTCAGCATGTTGCTCATTGCATAGTAGATAGAATTAACAATAGTAGCAGTATTCTGTGTGACCTATACAGATCAAATTCCATTTTTGCCCTTGACTTGCTGGTTGCGTGAACCAGAACAAGTCACTCCATTTCACAGTGTCTCTTTTAGTTTAGAATGCATTTTGCTATTAATACAAGTAACAGAAAACTACGGTGGCTCAAAAAGAAGAAAAAGAAAAGATTATTCCTCTCCAACAGCAAGGCATCTGAAGAAGATAGACTCGGGCTGAACGGGTAGATTGACATTGTGGTTTGAGACCCTGGCTCTTTTTCATTTTGCCCTACTTGGCACGTCGGCCTCTGTGTCCATGCTTGTTCCTTCATGGCTGTAGCAGAGATGCTCCTTCTCCATCCTCATCTCTATGTTTCAGCAGGAAGACAAGAAGGAAATCCCTAAGATCGTGGTAAGGTGAAGTGTTAGAACAGCAGGTATATAGTCACCAAGAAAGCAACCAGTCCAAGGTTAAGGAGGATACAAACAAAGAAGGCTCCAGAATTTGTCCAAGAATAAAAGGAAACTTATACGCTACTTGATATGATAAAAGTATATTGAGAGGAGATTTATGGTTGTGCTGTAAGATCAAGCAATGGCTTATTAATAGGAAGGCTGAAAACTAACTGGACAGACAAGAAGTTGAGGCAATGCTTAATTCCAGGGAAAGCAAAATGTTATACAAGGGAAGGCAGTGAAATCACAGAATGCTCCAAGAATCTGAGAACTGTGAGCAGCATTTACAAAGCCATACCACTGAAGATTTGTTTAATACTCAAGTAGTATTGGGGGGAGGTGTGCTTGTTTTGTGGGGGTAATGTAAAATAGTCAAGCATTCATTTTTAAAAATATCAAGTTAAATACTAGAAAAAAAACTATAGTATTAACACATAGGAAATACATGTTGCTCAGAAATGTGGAGGTTGATGTTAGAAGTTGCAAGTGGTTTTCTCTGAGGAGTGGGCCTCAGAGGTAAGAAGGGTTGAATAGACAATGCTAATTCATCCTTGCCTCAACCCCATCACAAGGCAGGGAAAAGTCCATGAGGCTGAGTATAAATAGATGTGGCAAGGGAATAAAATTGAGAAATTAACTATGCTTTAATTTTTATACTCTTATCATGAAAGAATGAGAGCCATATTTCCTTGCTTTTTCCCAGGGATTTCCAAGGAGAAAGTTAAATTAGGCATTTCTTTGCCTGGGAAAGGGAGAGCTAAAAGAAGTTCAGCCTCATTTTAAGGGGAGATTTTCAGTTTTGCAGAGTAGGGCAGAAGAGTAAAAGTGGCCAGTCCTGAGACTGATGTAACCCCAAGGACAGTGCAGGTCCTCTGAGGGGGGGACTGATGATAAACTCACCCTCAGAATCCAGTAGCTAATCTGAACCTGAAATGTCTGAATGCTGGGGGCATTTGAGACTTATAGCCTTGAATGAGCCAAAGCCCTTGATCAGCAAACATTTTTGTGAATATCAGAAAGCCCTTCCTCAAATTTCTTATGCTGAATTAGTCTCTTGAGGATTCCTGTACCACCTAGGAGAGAGAGGAAGCCCCTCTGATGATCAGTATTGGATCTCTTGTCAGCCCTAACAGTTGGTGTTCCAAACTGGCACATACATACAGCATACTTTCTTACCTGGTATGAAAAAGATAAAATTGTACTTATTTATGCAACTTCCTTTGCCTTAACCTCTTCCAGCCTCATTCCAAATAACCCAAGCTGCTTCTTGCTCTGGGCATCTGGTAGACCACTGGTGACAAACAGTCTAAGACCAACCACCACCCATTGACAGAAGACAGACTGCAGGGTGTCAGTTTCAAAATCATTTTGAAAGTTTATGTAAAATACCATCTACTCTAGCAAAGAATAGTGAACTCCTGAGCAATTTTATAGTGCATTCTTCCATTATTCATGGTCAGCAAGGGTTATTAGAGTCAAATAGATTTTTTCTTCTGGGTGACAAAGACGGCATAGTTGTTAAGAGCAGAGCTCTGAAACAAACTGTGTTCAGATCTGAGATGTACCACAAAAAATTTGTATGATCTTGGGCATATCACTAAAGTCGTCTAAGTATCAGGTTTTACCTTTGTGAAATGGACAAAATAAAAAATGGTAGGTAAACAATTAGCACCTCTTGAAATATGCTAAACTCACAATTCATATTTATATTATTAGTATTTCTCTTCATAAGAACTTTTCCCCTTGTTTCTGGCCTGTCAGTAGTTGGATGCTGGCTCAGTCTGTATTTTCACCTTTTCTTTGTAGCCTACTTATACAAAAATATAATGGAATAAAAAGGAAAACAAAACCAAAAACCACGATGGAAAGCCTAAGTTAAAGTTATCTGCTAAATGAAAAAATACATTGCAAAAACCTTCCTACATCTAGATGTGGTCTGATCACTGCATCTCTAGACATGCAGTTCCCCCCAGCTTTTGCCCACAACTCTTGGCTCTAATGGGCTATTGACTCAAACTTAATTTGGCTTCCAGGATATGGTTTGTGTGTGTGATGTACAGTTTGCAAGAAACACAGGGCTAGTTTTGTTTTAGGAAATGAAGATTAATAACCAGCAGCTGGCCCATTAATAAACTAGGGTGTATGGGACAAAAACAAATTTTTAGATAAATTTGTAATCCTATAAATATTGGTGAAGTAGTAAACTTCTGATTCTAAATTAGTTAAGTTTCAAAAGCCATAAAACACTTTTACTGCTGCCTTCCTCTTCTAAAATATCCAGCTGGGACCTTCAAAGAATAATGTCTACTGTCTTCTTTTAAACCAATCTTATTTGTGTGGGATCTGTGGAGGATGGATTTATATTAATACTCGACTTCTTATTTGATGATCAGCATAAACTGGTAGTAACTCCTAATGTGGCACCATCCAACGTGAACATAACACATTTGTGCCATGTTCTTACACTTTTTCAAGTCTGAGTAGTCTAGAAGAGAATGTTTTTACTTTGCATTTTCAATGTGATTTCCTCCTCTATGTTCAGATGTGGCTTTAGTCTGGAAATGTTGCCTTATCTATAACTCAAGAATCAGAAATCATCATTTTTGCCTTCTGCGGTGCTGTTTACAAATAATTTCCCTGTCTTTTGTTCTTTATCCTAAAACCATTCTTTACCAAAGGTATCATTATCCCCTGGTGAGGAAAACAAGGTTAAAGGAGATTGGGTCACTTTCTAAAAATTAAGTGGTAGAGATGTAAGATCTCAGGATTCCAGAACTCCTGTTTTCATTATGATCCGGAAGGCTCTGGGTGACAGGAATGACTTTATTACCTTTGCTCTCTGCCTTATATTCTGTCATGAGATTACTCAGCATTCCTTCCCCTCCTCCTTCTGCTCTCTAGAAGCACTTTTCTATTACTCTTTTTCTAAGTTTCAGTCCCCCTCTCCCAAACAGACACTGACACAAGTTTTGAGTGCAAGCTGTTTCTCTGGGGGATGACCCAGGTAGCACAGTGAGGGAATGAGAAGGTAAGTCTGGTGGGAGGAAAATCAGTAAATTGCATTTCAGTGAGTGAGTTACCGCTGTGGGCAACCAGGTCTCAGTTCTACCAGACATGCGTTGTAGAACCCATCTCAGAGTGATCCCAGGAAGAGGTAGCCAACTCCTGTTCATCATTGGTTGACATTTGCTTCTGAGGGTGTTAACTTATGCCATGCGGATGGGCTGGCAACCATGCTCTTGGGGCCAGAGAAAGTCCTCAGGCAGAAACACAGGCACTTGAGAGAGGGAGCCGTAGCCATATATGATTTCTGTCCACTGAAGCTGTGGTTTCTGGTTAGGCAGAGGGATGTGGAGGGTATGCACACTGTCTGCTGTAGCCATTTATTGTTTTGTGTGAATTTTAATTATTTATAACCCTTCTTTCAAGGCATTTGCTATCCTCTCTCAGGCCCCTTGCTTGTGACAGGAAACTGAACAGACACCTTCTTTATCCATTCCTCTGTTGATGGACGTGCTTTAGTTGCTTTCATGTCCTGACTATTGTAAACAGTTCAGTGAACACTGGTGCGTGTATCTTTCTGAGTTATGATTTTCTCTGGGTGTATGCCCAGGAGTGGGATTGTTGAGTCCTATGTTAGTTATATTTTTAGTTTTTTAGGAAATCTCCATTCTCTTCTCCACAATGACGTTTGTTGTTCAGTTGCCCAGTCGTATCCAACGTTTTGCAACCCCATGGACTGTAGCACACCAGGCTTCCCTGTCCCTCATCATCTCCTGAATTTTGCCCAAGCTCATGTCCATTGCATCAGTGATGCCATCCAGCCGTCTTGGTCTCTGATGCCCTCTTCTCCTTCTGCCCTCAATCTTTGCCAGCATCTGGGACTTTTCCAGTGAGTCAGCTGTTCGCATCAGGTAGCCGGAGTATTGGAACTTCAGCTTCAGTTGGTATAGTGACTGTACCAACTTTCATTTCCATGAGCAGTATAGGAAGATTCCCTTTTCTTCACACCGTCTCCAGCATTTATTGCTTGTAGATTTTTTATGATGAAATTAATTTAGAAAAAGGAAAAGAAAACTGAATCCAAATTGGCTTAAAGTACAGGAGGAATTTATTGGATCATATAGAAGGAAAGTCCAATTCAGTTCAGTTCAGTTTAGTCTCTCAGTCGTGTCTGACTCTGCGACCCCATGAACCAAGCATGCCAGGCCTCCCTGTCCATCACCAACTCCTGGAGTCCACCCAAACCCATGTCCATTGAGCTGGTGATGCCATCCAACCATCTCATCTTCTGTCATCCTCCTCCTCCTGCCCTCAATCTTTGCCGGCATCAGGGTCTTTTCCAATGAATCAGCTCTTCGCATCAGGTGGCCAAAGTATTGGAGTTTCAGCTTCAACATCAGTCCTTCCAATGAACACCCAGGACTGATCTCCTTCAGGATGGACTAGTTGGATCTCCTTGCAGTCCAAGGGATTCTCAAGAGTCTTCTCCAACACCACAGTTCAAAAGCATCAATTCTTCGGTGCTCAGCTTTCTTTATAGTCCAACTCTCACATCCATACATGACCACTGGAAAACCATAGCCTTGACTACACAGACCTTTGTTGACAAAGTGATGTCTTTGCTTTTTAATATGCTGTCTAGGTTGGTCATAACTTTCCTTCCAAGGAGTAAGCGTCTTTTAATTTCATGGCTGCAATCATCATCTGCAGTGATTTTGGAGCCCAGAAAAATAAAGTCTGACACTGTTTCTCCATCTATTTGCCATGAAGTGATGGAACCAGATGCCATGATCTTAGTTTTCTAAATGTTGAGCTTTAAGCCAACTTTTTCACTCTCCTCTTTCACTTTCATCAAGAGGCTCTTTAGTTCTTCACTTTCTGCCATAAGGGTGGTGTCATCTGCATATCTGAGGTTATTGATATATCTCCAGGCAACCTTGATTCCAGCTTATGCTTCTTCCAGCCCCGTGTTTCTCATGATATACTCTGCATATAAGTTAAATAAGCAGGGTGACAATATACAGCCTTGATGTACTCCTTTCCCTATCTGGAACCAGTCTGTTGTTCCACGTCCAGTTCTAACTATTCCTTCCTGACCTGCATGCAGGTTTCTCAAGAGGCAGGCCAGGTGGTCTGGTATTCCCACCTCCTTCAGAATTTTCCACAGTTTGTTGTGATCCACACAGTCAGAGGCTTTCCAGAGGGAGGTCTCTTTTAGGTGTTCCCTGATACAGGAGCCCTTTGTCTGTGTTTCTTCTGTGTGGTGCCTGTTTTCAAAATGGCTTTTTGCATGGTCAAAAGTGGCTGCTGTCAGCACCTGTTTCTATAATGTTCTAGGTTCAATTCCAGTAGAAGAGTGAATATTTTGTTAAGTTAGAATGCATAAGACAAGTTGTGAACTTCATTCTTACTCGACTACTTCAGGTCATATGTCTACCTTTGAACTTTGGGATATGATGTGATGTGTCAGTTGTCTTAGACCTAAATCTTAAGTCACGCCATGAGGCCAGATGGGCTCAAGTTGGGGAGAACTGGATCTTCAAAAGAAAGTTGAGGCTGTACCCTGCAGTAGGAATAATAGATGTTGAGAAGCCAATAAACCTCCAAAATAATCACCTGAGAAAATGACATGTCAATATTTAGCTCTAAATGTCATTTCTTAAAAGTGTTTTAGATGTCATGGAGCAGGAATGGGATAGAGTATAGTGGACAGCACTCACTAATATAGCCCAAGAGATGGTGGACCCTGCTCCATGCTTGAGTTGCTGGGTTCTTTTAGCCATTTTGGTGGTTGCTAATATATGTGTTCAGGAAATCCCTAACCCACTCTGCAGTTGTGCAATTCAGAGAGAATGTCCTGGGCTCACACTGAGGGCAAGGCTTACGTCCTCTGCCAGTGGTTCATCCCCCTGTCAACTGCTCTGCCCTTAAGTTCTTCTCTCTTCATTGTCTGTTTTGGATGAATCACATCAGTCCTTGTAGGCTTCATCAGTCCCACGAGGATACTAGCAGGGAATGCAGTGTTTTTATGCCTTACTCACCTGTCCTTTCATCTGCGCAGCCAGCACCTGAGTCATCATTGATTGACCATCTTTGTGTGCCACGAAGAAGGCAAAGACTAATACAGACAAGTATTTTGACTTCAGAAGGCTAAAAATCTAGGAGGGGGTCTTAGGGGAAAGAAACAGTTATGTACAAAAATATCTAATGTGAGAAATCAACCAGTGCCATTAGTCATAAATAGATGAATCTCCACTCATTTCAGAAAGAGAAATGATTTCTGGTTTCCTGGGCGGAATCAGGATGAAATCTGATGGGAAAGGGAGAGTAATTAAATTAAATTAGTGTTTACATTTTGGGATGCTTGAAATGTGTGGCATAATCAAAGTTCTTATTCCAATAAATTAAACATGTCTATTTGAAGTGGCAGCTTTTGCAATTCGGATTATTCCAGATTATGACTGATGTTTAACTCATTCTCTAGGAACATGTTTTTTTCTGTTTTACTGAAATAAATATATCTAGTTTAGTTTTTATTTCACCTGATGTGGTCCCAGCAGGACAAGTGTCAGTATTTATTCTCCAGCAAGAACCTGACACCTTGAATGTGAATGAGTTTGTGGAATAATGTAGCCCAAGGGGCTGCTGCCATCATGTCCATTCTGGAGTAAATTAAATACAACACTGAGGTGGAGATAGGATTTAAAGATAAGATGTAA
Source organism: Odocoileus virginianus (assembly GCF_023699985.2). Taxonomy (NCBI): domain Eukaryota; kingdom Metazoa; phylum Chordata; class Mammalia; order Artiodactyla; family Cervidae; genus Odocoileus; species Odocoileus virginianus. Next base: position 16,170,405 of record NC_069699.1, read on the forward strand.
GAGCCAGAAAGTTTAACACTAAGCACAAATTAGATCATTAGACCATAGAATCTTTTGCAAAAGGGAGTGTCATTTATTACTTTTTGTACCTGCCTCCAACTTTGGGTTCAGGCTCTGGCACATAGTAGGTGCCCAGTAAAGGCATTTAGGTTTAATTCCTTGGCTCTCTCTGGAGATTCCACCATTAATGAAGAATTGTGTGTGCACCAGCATCCCCTGCCCTGCTGTACACTCTTCGAAGGCAGGGACCAGGTTTGACGGCTCTGTTCTTCGTTGTGTACATGTGCAGCTTGGAGCACATAGAGGCTCCAAGCCGTCGGTTTACGGTACTTAATGTTGTTAAGTACAAAAGTTACTTTCAGCATACCCAAAATATGAACCAGGGGTTCTCAAAGAGCTCCTTAAATCCTCATAATGTGAAGTATTAACGTTTTCAGTTCTGCCTCCCGAATGAATATTGTTCAAGTGAACCTCAGTTTTCCTGAACCATAAAACTCAAAGTTGGGCAGAGGGAAGATAATATCTAATGATTTCATAGGGCAGTTGCAAGGGTAGTGTGGGTTACCATGTGGAAGTAACTGGCAGAGGCCTCGGCACATAGTCGGAATTCAGTAAATGTCAGGTGGTTCGATAAAGTCAAGCAGATCTTATTTTGAGGTCTAGCTTTTGCCTGTGAATGATATTATAAGCAATACATAGCTAGTGACTTTTAAACTGAGTAAGTTTCTCTATCTTTAAAAAAAATTATGTATTTATTTTATTTGGAGGCTAATTACTGCAAGGAGATCCAACCAGTCCATCCTAAAGGAGATCAGTCCTGACTGTTCATTGGAAGGACTGATCTTAAAGCTGAAACTCCAATACTTTGGCCACCTGATGCAAAGAGCTGACTCATTTGAAAAGACCCTGATGCCGGGAAAAATTGAAGGCAGGAGGAGAAGGGGATGGCAGAGGATGAGATGGTTAGATGGCATAACAGACTCAATGGAGATGATTTTGAGTAAACTTTGGGAGTTGGTGATGGACAGGGAGGCCTGGTGTGCTGTGGTCCATGGAAGCGTGAAGAGTTGGACACGACTGAGCAACTGAACTGAACTGAATTACTTTACAATATTGTGATGGTTTTGCCATTCATTGACATGAATCAGCCATGGGTATACATGTGTCCCACCATCCTGAGCCCCCCTCCCCACCTCCCTCCTCACACCATCCCTCTGTCATCCCAGAGCACCAGCTTTGGATGCCCTGCCTGCTTCATGCATCAAGTTTGCACCGGTCATCTATTTTACATATGGTAATATACATGTTTCAGTGCTATTTCTCTCATATCGTCCCACCCTCACCTTCTCCCACATGATCCAAATGTCTGTTCTTTACATCTGTGTCTCTTTTGCTGTCTTGCTTATAGGGTCCTCATTACCATCTTTCTAAATTCCATATATATGCATTAATATAGTGTATTGGTGTTTCTCTTTCTGGCTTACTTCACTCTGAATAATAGGCTCCAGTTTCATCCACCTCATTAGAACTGACTCAAATATGTTTTTTTGATAGCTGAGCAATATTCTATTGTGTATATGTACCACAGCTTTCTTATCCATTTGTCTGCCGATGGACATCTAGGTTGCTTCATGTGCTAGATATTGTATACAGTGCTGCAATTAACATTGGGGTGCACGTGTCTCTTTCAGTTCTGGTTTCTTCGGTGTGTATGCCCAGCAGTGGGATTGCTGGGTCATATGGCAGTTCTATTTCCAGGTTTCTAAGGAATCTCCACACTGTTCTCCATAGTGGCTGTACTAGTTTGCATTCCCACCAACAGTGTAAGAAGGTTTCCTTTTCTCCACACCCTGTCCAGCATTTATTTCTCTTATTTAAGCAGCTACTGGTTTTGTAGTTGAAGGCTTTGAGTAGATGAGCCTGGAGTTTGATTTTTCACAGGGAGTCAGTGTAAGAAATATCTGGGTAATGTTATGTTTCTGATTCAAAAAGATGATTGTAGAAGATGCCCAGTCCAGATGTTGTTGGCCCAGCTGGGTCATCCTTCCTCCAGGGCAGGGAGTGCTGGCTGCCGACAGCTCACAGCTGTGTCCTGCATTGGAGAACTGCCCTTGACAGACAGGACTGTCTCACCTGGAAATACTTGGGACATGAGGTCTGCCTCCACCTTCTTCACAGCCGCTGACAGATGTTGCGACACCAAAGTTCCCTTCGCTGCAAGTAAAGCTGACTTCTGTGGTGCCATTCACACTTCAGAGCTCCCCATGGATCAGGCTGAGGCTGGACCACAGTCAAAACCACATCTTAGCTGGGCTTTTCTCCCTGCCCTGTTCCATCTTCCTTCCTGGATAAGGGTCCTAGTTTCAGACTCTGATTTTAGGGGTCCCAACCTAAGTTAGAGATGGACTGAGCCACAACAAAGAGATGTATTGTCTTGTTTGTATGGTTTTCAATGTAAGACAGTACTTTGTTAAATAATGGCAGCGGGCATATATATTTCCATTTGTATTGTGTTCTTCATTTGCCAACTTTCCCCTAAAATAGTTCCACTGGGAGCAAGGGTTATTGTTTCCCCCATTTTCACAATGAGAAAAACAAGACCCAGGTTGGTTACCAGCTTGAATGACCTCATGAACCCAGGTCCTCTGGCGCCATTCTTTTTTCCTGTTCATCCTTGTCTTTCCTCTTCATCCTGGTCTTTCTCTCCTGACGTGCTCTTTTAGTTGAAATCATTTTGTGGATGCAGAATCACTGACATTGCTGTGCCATTCACTTCGAAACACTGAAGCCTCTGGATCACCTTGGATTCCTGTATACCAGAAAGTGAAAATGGAACAACCCATTTGAGATGGCTGATACCATCTAAATGTCAGAGAGTTATTGCTTTGGGTACAGGCCACTGCAGAACTTCCAGACCAAAGACAAATGGTTACAATGCATTCTGCAGGAAAGGGTATGCTATTTCATGCAAAACAGAATACAAAAAGTCTTTGCATAGACAAATAAACAACTTCTCAGAACTTTATTTTTCAGAGAAGATAGTGCGGGTGGAAATTTAAATCCTTTCCATGTCTGTGTCAACGAATGGGTAACATTTAAAAATTTAACTGATACTAGTTAATTTTACCACCAAGAGCTTATTAGTTTGTCTCTAAAAATAGTATTTTTAAAACTAGTATAGTTTGCAGGCCTTGGGAATGATAGTTTACTGTGAGAGAGGAGAAATATGTATCTCAAAAAGTAGATGCCTATCAAAATAGTTTTATTTATACAGTCACTGATTTCTAGATAATACTGCCTCTGACAAAATCATAGCAAATTTTATCATGTCTTGTGTATAACAAATCTGACACCATGGTGACATGGCGGTCACTGAAAGATGGGGATAAAAAATTTAGTGTTTTAAATCACAGCACAGCCTCAGAGAGAGAGAGCGCAAGAGACTGACAGATTGATTGGTCTAGGAAAAATGGTTAAAGATCCTTTACTGAAATGCTGTCCTTAGCCATTACTTGGTACTTGTTTATTTCTAAGTTTTATTTTGTCTGTAACAGTTCACTCTACCAAAATATAAGATAATTAGCTCGCACTTTAGTGTTTTGGCTTGGAAATGTTATCCATTACATGGTGTAGCAGGATAATCACTTGATGTGTTTGCTGGTGTGTTTTAATTCCCAGTAAATAGTTTTGTTTTGCTTTTTTAAATCTATTGCCCTTCCAGGCAAGTTACAGCATCTGTTGTTTCAGGATACACAGTTGAGGCACATCTCAAGTAACATAAAAGTCAAATTCTTTGAGTTTTAAAGCAGACTTTTCAAGTGCATCACAGATAGAAAAGTTTTGAGAGGGATCACTTTTCAGTTGCCAGAACCTGACTTTTGGAGCTTCTGAGTCCAGGGCACTGAGGCCCTGCATTTTCAAACATAAATAGTCAGGCCCTGCAGAACATGGGGCTGGGTGGAGCCAGTCTCCCTGCCCTCCCAGAATAGATAATGAGCCCGTAAGAAATATCTGGTTTGAACAAAGCAGCAGAAAATCACCTGAAGAGATAGACACATCCCACCTTCAGTGGAAAGAGGAGATGTTTGAAACCCAAACCGTGACATGGTTGGAAAGGCAGACCAAAGAAACGCAAGTTTCATAGGAGTGTATGTGTGAGAGTTTCCTAAGATCTTAGGGGTATCTTAAGAAATTGCAGATCTCAGGAAACACCTAGAAAAGAGCAAGCAGGCTTCTTTTGGTGACCCTGCATTCATGTATGTATGTATTTTTGGTTGCATTGAGTCCTAGTTGTGGCTCAAGCAAGCTTCTCTCTGCCTGTAGCATGTGGGCTCTGTAGTTGGGGAACATGGGTTCTGTAGCTGAGGCACATGGATTAAGTAGCTGTGGTGCATGGGCTTAGTTGCCCCATGGCATGTGGGGTGTTAGTTTCCCCACCAGAGATTGAACCCACCTCCCCTGCATTGAAAGGCAGATTCCTAACTACTGGACCACCAGGGAAGTAACAAGCAAGCTGACTTTGGTGTGAAAAATGTAAGTGCCTTGGGGGTAGGTAGGGCTTGGGAAAGAGGAACATGGGCAGACAGATGGAGTCACCTGGGTTCAGTTTCAGTCTGAGAAATCGCGGAGGTGGGTCTAAGTGAAGCATCAGAGCAGCCATGTTTGCTGACAGCGTTATGCCACTGAGGCAGCGGAAGAAATTTATAACATGACCACTCTCATAGCCATTTGTTGTTGTTGTTGTTGCCATTGTTTTTTGTTGTTGTTGGAGAGGTGTAAAGGCTGAACAAACTCAGCAAAACTTGGGTCAAAGAAAATTCCTGCCTGCTTGGAACACACCCTTCATCTCTTATCCATATCTGGCTCATGAGAGTTAATCTCCTTCAGAGATGAGTAATTAAGAGAAACTAGCACAAAACCATAAAAACATCCTACAAGAGTAAAATATAATTAGGAAGACAGCAGGAGAAACAAAGGACAAACATTGTAGAGAGAGGCTGATCCTGGTGGGGAGCCAGGCACATTTGCTAGCAGAGCCCCTGAGAGAGCCCTGCTCTCTCCCCTTCCACTCTACAGGCCCGCTCCCCACCCAGTTTTGGCAAAGAGTAGAGGGGGCAGCATTTTAAGTTTGGGATCTCCAAGTCAGCGCACCCTGGTCTGAGGCTGGAGAGGTAGCAGATCTTGTTTGTCAAATTCCTCTGTATTGAGTAGGTCACTGATTGTACTGTATAAACAGGTGCCGTGGTGTGCTTGGGTGGAGAAGGCCACACACCCTCAGAGAGACCCTTCTGGTCCCAGAGACACATGAGAGAACAGCCAGCTGCTTCTATCCCTCCTACAGGGCACAGAGTACTTGAGTGACAGCTAGACCCAGATAGACCTTGGCTTACATCATGGGTAAGTGTGAACAGAGGCTGGAAGGACTGGTGATGTTCACAAGAATTACTAAGCAAATAAGTGATGCTCAATTTTAGATTTGTGCAAGGAAACAGATCACTCACCTAGAGCCAGACATCCTGGAATGTGAAGTCAATTGGGCCTTAGGAAACAATACTACAAACAAAGCTAGTGAAGGTGATGGAATTCCAGTTGAGCTATTTCAAATCCTAAAAGATGATGCTATGAAAGTGCTGCACTCAATATGCCAGCAAATTTGGAAAACTAAGCTGTGGCCACAGGACTGCAACAGGTCAGTTTTCATTCCACTCCCAAAGAAAAGAAAATGCCAAAGAATGGTCAGACTACTGCACAGTTACACTCATCTCACACACTAGTAAAGTGATGCTCAAAATCCTCCAAGCTAGGCTTTGATAGTACATGAGGAATCAGAGATCAAATTGCCAACATCCATTGGATCATATAAAAAGCAAGTTCCAGAAAATCTACTTCTGCTTTATTGACTATACCAAAGCCTTTGACTATGTAGATCACAACAAACTGTGGAAAATTCTTAGAGATGAGACTACCAGACCATCTGACCCGCCTCCTGAGAAATCTGTATGCAGGTCAAGAAGCAACAGTTAGAACTAAACATGAAACAACACACTGGTTCCAAATTGGCAAAGGAGTATGCCAAGGCTGTATGTTGTCACCCTGCTTATTCAACTTATATGCAGAGTACATCATGTGAAATGCCGGGCTGGATGAAGCACAAGCTGAAATCAAGATTGCCAGGAGAAATATCAATAACCTCAGATATGCAGATGACACCAACCTTATGGCAGAAAGTGAAGAAGAACTGAAGAGCCTCTTGATGAAAGTGAAAGAGAAGAGTGAAAAAGTTGGTTTAGAACTCAACATTCAGAAAACTAAGACCATGGCATCAGGTCCCATCACTTCATGGCAAATAGATGGAGAAACTATGGAAACAGTGAGAATTATTTTTTTGGGCTCCAAAGTCACTGAAGATGGAATTAAAAGATGCTTGCTCCTTGGAAGAAAAGCTATGACCAACCTAGACAGCATATTAAAAAGCAGAGATATTACTTTGCCAACAAAGTTCTCTTTAGTCAAAGCTATGGTTTTTCCAGTAGTCATGTATGGATGCGAGAGCTGGACTGTAAAGAAAACAGAGTGTCAAAGAACTGATGGTTTCAAACTGTGGTGCTGGAAAAGACTCTTGAGAGTCCCTTGGACTGCAAGGAGATCCAACCCGTCTATCATAAAGGAAATCAATCCTGAATATTCATTGGAAGGACTGATGCTGAAGCTCAAACTCCAGTACTTTGGCCACATGATGCAAAGAACTGACTCACTAAAAGAGACCCTGATGCTGGGAAAGGTTGAAGGCAGGAGGAGAAGGGAGGATGAGAGAATGGATGAGATGGCTGGATGGCATCACTGACTTGATGCACATGAGTTTGAGCAAGTTCCAGGAGTTGGTGATGGACAGGGAAGCCTGGTGTGCTGCAGTCCATGGGGTTGCAAAGAGTCAGAGATGACTGAGAGACTGAACTGAACTGAACTGAAGGAAACAGAACCGATTGTGTGTGCATGCGTGTGGCTGTCTGTGGAGAGAGAAAGAGGGGAGGGAGGGAGGGGTAGAGGGAGAGTGAGGGGGAGAGAGAGATGCATTTTAAGGCACTGGGTCCTGTGTGGACGCCAGCAGGTCCACATTCCGCAGGGCAGACTGGCATCCTGGGGATGGAGGGAAGAATGGATGTTGCAACCTCACGTTTGAAGGCAGAATTCCCTTTTCCTCAGGGGAGCTCAGTCTTTTTTCTCTTAACGCCTTCAGCTGATTGGACCCCCAGTCCTGTTATGGAAGGCAATCTGCTTTTCTCAAAGTCTAATGATTTACATGATATTTTAAAAAAATAATTTATTGATTTTAATTGGAGGCTGATTACTTGACAATATTGTGGTGGTTTTTGCCGCACATTGACATGGACCAGCCGTAGGTGTGCATGTGTCCCCCATCCTGAACCCCCCTGCCGCCTCCTCCCCATCCCAACCCTCAGGGCCGTCCCAGTGCTCCGGCTTTGAGTGCCCTGTTTCATGCACTGAACTTGGACTGGTCAGCTATTTCACATATGGTAGTATACATGTTTCAACGCTATTCTCTCAAATCATCCCACCCTCACCTTTTCCCACAGAGTCCAAAAGTCTCTTCTTTACATCTGTGTCTCCTTTGCTGTCTTGCATGTAGGGTCATCGTTACCATCTTTCTAAGTTCCATATATATGTTTCAATATACTGTATTGGTGTTTTTCTTTCTGACTTACTTCACTCTGTATAATTGACTCCAGTTTCATCCACCTCATTAGAACTGATTCATATGTGTTCTTTTTGATAGCTGAGTAAAATTCCATTGTGTATATATACCACAGCTTTCTTATCCATTTGTCTGTTGATGGACATTGAGGTTGCTTCCATGTCCTAGCTATTGTAAACAGTGCTGCGATGAACATTGGGGTATACGTGTCTCTTTCAATTCTGGCATTTTTATCCAAAAATTACCTTCCCTGTGACATTGAGACTGATATTTGACCACATATCTGGGTCCTGTGTCCTTGGCCAAGTTGAGACATAAAATTAGCCATCAGGACCCCAAACCAAATCCCCAAAGCTTCCATTTCCTGTATTGCCTTGGTGCTTCTGTGCATCTCTGGGGTGAAAGGAAGAGTGGACATAAGTAGATAATCTGCCACCCAGGAGATGGGGGCTCAAAATAAAACTTAAATTTAGCTGTTGGAGAAATAGTCACGTGTCTGAAACACCTGGGTGTGAGAATTGACACCTGTGCTTTGACCACTGTGGTTCCAGAATCTCTGCCTGGAAGGTCCCCCCTTATGACCTTCCCTCCTCTGGACGCCTCTGTGTGTCTTTGTGACTCAGACCCCACGGGTTCTCCTTTCCAGGAACCTCTCTCCCCCAGAGTGCTCAGTGTGACTGTGTTCCTATTGTCTTTGGTGATGATTTGCTTGTTAAGCCTCCTTCCCTTGGTTTCCTTTCCTTTCTCTCCTGGCATCACCTCCCCAGTAAATTGCATTCCTCCAGTCCTTTTCTCAGGGACTGCTATTAGGATGCTCAAAATGGTGTCCCTCCCGAGAGCCTTTTTTTCCTTTAATCACATCATAGGTGCTTGACAGACAGTCACCATGAGAGTCTGAAGTCAGACACATAGAGGATTATGCAACTAAGGTTATGAAAAAGACCAGCTTCACGGGCTGCAAATGTGCTGAGACCTGTTTTCTCCTGTCTTCCTTATGTGCCTTATAGACAGTGCAATGCCATTGCTAGTGTTCGAGCTTGAAACCTCACTGACCATCAGTTCTCTCTGCCATTGTCAGACCTGTACCCACCTCCCTCAAGTATGTCAGGCCAGTCTTTCAGATTTTTACGTAAAGTGGACAGTAACCTATCCATTACATCAATTTGGTTCTGTATTATAATTCTTTCAAAGTAAGTGACAAACATCCAAACACCACATATATCCCACCCCCTTTTTACTCAGTCTATTGGTTTAACAAATATTTATTTATTGAGTGTTGTAGAAGCTGGCAATGCAGCAGCAAACCCAACAAGAAAATCCTTTCCCGCACAGAAGAGCACGCTAAACAGGTGATGTTTAAGCAAAGACCTAAAGGAGGCACCAGTGGAGACATGCATGGATCTTGGGAAAATTGCCAGCAAAGGAAACAGCAAGTGCAAATGGCCTGCGTGCACACACACTCACAGGCACACGCACACACATTTGAGGAGTTCACAAAGTAGAAGGCAGGCCTGAGAGGCCAGCGGAGCAGGATGAAGGAGGAGGCACAGGACGTGAGGTCTGAGAGGTGAGGTGGAGGTGGGCCACAGGTCAGGTGAGGGCCGTGTGATGATTTAGCCTTTTACTCTCACGCGATGTGAAGCCGCTGGGATCTTTTGACCAAAGCAGTGTCCTGATCTGTCGTTGGCTTTCAAAGGGTCACTCTGCCTGCTCTGCAAGCTGGGAGAAAGGGCAGGGACACAAGCTGAGATGCCTCTGGCATGATTACAAGTGTCATAGTTGGTTATTAATCTGTGACATCATTTTAGATACAAAACAAACTTAAGAAAAATAAGTCAGTAGATCCTTCCCTGGGAGGGGGGGCCTGGGGGGTGGCTGGGGGAATATGCTTCTCTGGTGTTCTTTCATATAATTTCGTCCTCAACCAGAAAGGAGCTTAATTGCACAGTGGCAGCTGAAGACCATTGTTAACCAAATAATAAAACAATTTCAGTTTAAAGAGAGGAAGCTCCAGCCATGGAAAAAGAGTCAGGTTCTCATGGGGAATTTCCTTGGAAGCCAGTAGTGGCTGCTCTACTTTTGTTCCGAGTCCTCCTGTTGCATGGGGAATGGCAGTTCATGTTCGCTAACAGCCTCTGGAAAAGGAAGGACTCCAAGCTAGAAATCCAGAGACCTGGGTTCTCAGTGTGGCTCCATCACAGCCTTGTCAGGTCACCTTGGGGCACATCATGCAGCAGCTCCATCCTCTGGTCTGCAGGTCTGTAGGACGTCGGGGTAGTGTGACCCCTCCACCCCATTTCAGCAACGGTTTGAGGGCCTCCTGACAGGCTCTATCTGGGCTTTCCTTGTGGCTCAGATGATAAAGAATCTGCCTGAAATGCAGGAGACCCGGGTTTGATCCCTGGGTTGGGAAGATCCCCTGGAAAAGGAGAATTTTATGGACAGAGGAGCCTGACAGGCTACAGTCTATGGGTCGCAAAGAGCCAGACACGACTGAGTGATGAACACTTTTACTTTCTGATACTCTGCATCTAAAAGTGACTTGTAGCTGAGAAGCATCACTCAATGCAGGGCACCCTCATTAGTTTTGTCCCAAATACTAAAGGAGTAAGGCACATCGTAGGAAAGAGGATGTGACAGACTGACAGGTGGAGACAGTGAAGTGTTAGCTGTCATGTACCTTATTTTGTCCAGCGGTGGCAAACATGGTCCTCCCATTAAGATTCAGAAATGTCACGTAATACACATCAATTTTCATATAAAAGGGATCACATGCAGAGGCTCAGGGGTGGTTAGCATCATGTCCAGTTACGTGGATGGAGTGAGTGGCAGAGACTCTCAGCTGGATGAGTCTCTGCAGCGACACTGGCGTGGTCGGAGGAGGGCTCTCTGGAGGAGACACGTGAGTGGTGGGAGGAAGACATGGTGGAGTCGAGGAGAGGGTGCTCAGGGCAAGGGACAAGTGAATGCAAAAGCACCCTGGTCACTCTGCGAGCCGTGTCATTGACGTAAATGGGTTCTGAGGTAGCAGCGCATTATATTCAGAGACGTGAACACATATCCTAGACATTCAGTGCAGCTGATGCTTGGCCTGTAGTCCCTTGACCTGCAGGGAGGGTGGACAGTTCCCCCAACGCACTAGGAGCTGCTGACTCCACGCCTGCTCTGTCTCTGCTCTGCCTGCAGGCGGTGTTCTCCAGCAGCAGGAGAACCTGCTTTGTCTTTCAGTGGGAAGCTGGATACGCCCTTGGGAACAGCCTTCAGCCAAGAGGGACCCCACCCAGGATAAGTGCCCGGTCTCTGGTGGCACAGTTCTGAGGTGTGTTCCCTGCAGTTTCTCGGAGGATCCCCAGCAGGGCTGAGCTCTGGTTGCCCACGGTGGTGACCCCCTTATTTACACACCCAGTATTAGTTTCTTGGGGTCACTGTAAGAATGCACGTTGGCCTGACAGGCTTAAATAGCGCCATGAATATTGTCTTGTGTAATGCTGGAGGCTGAAAGTGCAAGACCAAGGGGTCGGCAGGTTTGGTCCCTTCCAAGGCTTTTCTCTTTGGTCTTCTTCTACATCCTCACATGATTTTCTATGTCCAAATGGACTCTTCTTACGAGGATACCAGTCATACTGGATCAGGGCCCACCCATATGGCCTCATTTTACCTTCATCGCCTCTTGAAAGCCCTATTGCCAGTGACAGACACTTTCTGAGGTACTGGGGTTAGGACTCCATCATATGAATTTTGAGGGGACACAATCCATCCCATAACACACCCTTTCATGACATCTCTCTCCTGCCAGTCTGTCTCCCCACCCCCTCCTAGGTCCTCTTCCAAATATACCAGTTGTAACCAAGTCTCTGCCTTGCGTCTGCTTTGAGGAACCTGAACGAAGACAATAGGAAGTGATTAAAAACTGAGGATAACTGCAGAGTGCAAGTCTACCTATAAATATTTCCATTCATTTTAGAAAAAATGGCAAATAAGCAAAAAGCTCTAGGTGGACCAGATAAACGCTCCCACTGTCCCAATCTCATCTGATCATCTTAGTGTAATCTCTGGGCCAGATGCTTTTTAGGTTCAATTGTTACTTTCTATGGAGTATGTGTGTTTGCACATGTGAGTGTGTGTGTGAGTGTAAGGATGCTATCCCCCTGAAATGTAGAAAATATACATGATTTAAAATAATAAAAAAGGGCAATATTAACTGTGATATAATTAAGCATGCTGAAGCTTTAAAGAGGTTCTTTGATGTTAATCTGAGAACATGACCCACTGCTTCACTAATGGACCCAGCTGAGTTATGCCCAGGTGGATCAGAGTTTCTGCCTGGGAATTGTTACACCCTATACGAAAGGGCTGTGAGTGATATTCTCTCGCTCAGCGTAGCTTTGCAGGCCGTGGTGCCAGCTTTTCCCGCTAGAGGGCAATGCAACTACAGGAACAATAGCAAAGTGGTTTTTTGGCCCAAAGCTATTGAATTAGGAGGCTCACTGCAGGGAGATGGCATTTCCAGTTGAGATCACAGATACCCCTTTTGGACTTCAGTGTGAATTACACTCATCACAACCATGGGTAGGATGCTGAAACAGACGGCTGGGTTCATAACCGGCCAGAGAGGAATCTGGGGTGCAGTTTTCAGAGACAATGGGTAGGTTATGAAATTGGTAATAAATCTTCTTTCTTCAAACCACCTCCCTTCCCAGTATGAGCTCACTACAATAAGATGGAAAGGGGGCTAGAGTTTTTTGGATCAGAGTTTTTTGGCTCTGGCTTTCTTGGAAACTCCAATTTAAAATAAGTTATTGACATCTGATTTCTTCCTGCTTCCTAATCTATAGAGCAGGAAGAGTGAACTCTGCCTGCAGAAATTTTGATAAATAAAATGTTGGAGGATTTTGTAAGTCTTAAGGGACTAGCAACCACAGGTAAGAAAGGTTATTATCAAGGTTAACCATGTTAGACTATTCCTTGTGAAAACCTTCCATGAATGGTATACTTACTAAAATTCTACTCTTAGATCTGCATTTCTTTGGACTAAATTGCTTCTTTAATGAGTGCATTCCTCTGGAATGGCACGTTTACAGTGAACAGTTATTAAGAATAGCATCGAAACATGTATATTATCAAGTGTGAAACAGATCACCAGCCCAGGTTGAATGCATGAGACAAGTGCTCAGGGCTGGTGCACTGGGAAGACCCAGAGGGATGGGATGAGGAGGGAGGTGGGAGGGGGGATTGGGATAGGGAACACATGTAAATCCATGGCTGATTCATGTCAATGTATGGCAAAAACCACTACAATATTGTAAAGTAATTAGCCTCCAACTAATAAAAATAAAGGAAAAATAAATAAATAAAACTCAGCATTCAAAAAATGAAAACAAAAACAAAAACCCATCAATATTTGATGCGTTAACTTTGAGGATTGGTGCCTCTGGCTGTGAGCAAGAGCCAAGACATCTTTATGTGGGGAAAGGTAAGGACATTTTAATAAGGGCCAGTGATTCTCCACTGGAATAGAGCATCAGGCCCTGACCTTCAGAGTAAATTGTGGCCAAAGGGAGGAAAGAAAAAGAAGACGAGGCTGAACCTGAAGGAGTGGCCCAACCTCACAAGTTTGCTAGATAGAGCCAGCTCTTAGAAAATTTCATTTACTTTCTGAATCATTAAGTCCCTGCTGCATAACAAATATCTGAGATGTCTGTATGGTAGCAAATTTACCATTACTGCAATAGTGAAGCATTTACTGCGCATACCTTGTTATCCTGTTAAGAAAACAGAGAAGGAAAAGTACAGGTTTCCGGACTAATGAGTAGATGGAGGGATAAGCAGTCCTGCATGATCACCCCCATGAAGGCAAGAATGGATTCTTTTTGTTCATTTCTTTACATTCAGTGGACATGAATCTGAGCAGAGTCTAAGAGATAATAGAGGACAGGGAAGCCTGGCGTGCTGCAGTCCATGGGGTCTCAAAAGGTCGGACATGACTGAACAACAGTGTATACTCATTATTTGACACATGGTAATGCTAAACACATAAATGAATGGATAAATGAATGGATGAAACCGCATTGTTGTATCTTCTCAAAGTATGTTCCTTTGCCCACTTTCATCAAGTCGCCTGATCCTTTTAAATAATAAGCCTTTACTATGTAGAAGACATTGTTCTAATTACTTTTCACATATTACTTCATTTAATCTTCTCTCAGCCCTGTGAGATAGGTAGGTACTATTTATTATTATTTTCACTTTCCAGATGAGGAAACTAAGATTCAGAGTGGTTAAGTCGCTTGTCCAAAGTCACAGAGTTCGTACTTGGCAGAGATGAATTTGAACTCACACCCTTTAGCCCTAGAGTCAGCACTCAAAATCACTTGATTGTGTGGCTTCCCTCTGCCTAGAAAGAGTGAGGCATGTCAATAATATAAAAATCAACAACTTAGATTTTTAAATGAAAAATATAAAAACAAGATACTGGCCATTGTGTTGAATATTATACCATCTATGTCCAGAGAAAAATAGATTCAGATATGTTTGAACACGCACACACTCTCATAAGGGGAGAGAAGCCACCAGTGCTAACTCAGAGAGGGACATTCGAGAAACCGGTATCAGAAGTGGGAGAAGACATGCATTTTTGTTCTGTGATCTTTTGTTGTAGCTCCAACTACTTTTATTTTCTTTAAAAAATTTCCCTCTCAAACATGTATCTTTGAGTTTTGTATGTTTGCTTATTGATTATGCACAAGTGCTACTGTCAATGCATGTATTAATCATTAGTAAAGCTGCTTTCTCTGTTAGAGGAAAAGATAGGTAACAGTAGTGTGAGGAACATTCCTTTCCTGCGTTCCTCTTGGCAGTGCATATACCCTGTTTCAGAGATGCCTTCAACAAGCATATGGTTAGTGAATTTCCAGCACCTATTCTGCCCTACTCCTGTGGTGACCCCTGAGAGCCAGCCCAGACCCTCTGAATGAGAACGTCTGCAAGTTGTTCCTGGATAATGTGCATGGTTAACAAAGACTAGGAGATTCTTCTATATTCTCTTGTTTGAGAATCTCTATCCTAGCTCTGGGCCAGAGAGTTCTAATTCCCTGAGAAGAGGTAGGAGCTTTTCTATAAGCTTTCCCTCTTATCTTTCAACCAAATGAATTCTGTTTGCTTGTGAAGAGGAAGTCACACACCCTCTCCCTGATGTGGTTATCCACACCTTGATCCCCCCTGCAGCCTCATCCCATCCTTACTTGTTTTCTTCCTCTGTGTTATCAAAAGACAGTCAGAATTCTCTTCTTGTTGTTATTAGAAGTTTAATCCAGTAACTTGGCATACGCCATTGGACTCTCAACACTGATTTTGTTATTTTATTTTATAGCCTCTCTTTCCATCTTGTATGTCTACGATTTTTACTTTGTGAGCTCCATGGAGTGCCACTATGGGCCCAAGGTGGTCTTGTAATTCTTTTCTTCCTTTCGTGAGATTGTTTTTTTTTTTTTTTTGATCATCCTATTGAGCTTGCATTTTAGGGGAATCTAACGCTGCTCTGTCCACTCTGGTCCCACTCACCACAGTCTCCTAAGTCAGAGCAACCCTACTTCAAGGGCTCAATGGCCACGGTGAGTTAGTGGTTACAATATTAGACAGCACTGCAGATATTACAAAATATTTCCATCACCACAGAAAGTTATTTTGGAGAGGTTTTTTCTACAACCTTCTAGCTGTCAATCTTTGCCCTAAAAAAATGTTTGAATCTGCTCTTCTACAGTCAAACTAAAGGAACATGAATTTATCTGCTCTCTTTTTTAGTTATTTGGGCTCCTGAAGCTTATTCCACTTCCCCCTGTCTGGCTAGCACCTCCTTATGGTAATAACGTGAGCTAGGGAGGTAGGTGCCCTCTATACTCTTAGTAACTTTTGAGAGTGAAAATTTTCAGTTTGAAGACATGCAATGGTAGACATTAATATCTACGTTCTGCATTTCTTAGAAAGTTACTTGAGGATGTGTCTCCACAAAATGAAAGGATATAATAGTTGTGCATGAGGTGTATTAGTCTCTGTGCTCTGATGCGTCTGACTCTGCGAACACATTGACTATAGACTCAGTAGATAGTAAGAACTTGAGCTTTTAAGTCACATTACTTTGACTTCAATCTTAACTCTTTCCTTTCATAGCTGTGTGACATTGGACAAATAACTATACCTCTCTGTGCCTTAGTTTTGTTTTTTATAACATATGGAAAAGTATTTTTAATAATACCTTCATGTATGTTATGATGATTAAAAGAATTATTCATTTAAAGGGTTCCGTATGGTGTCTGGAATGTTGTGCTGCTAAGTCGCTTCAGTCGTGTCTGACTCTGTGTGACCCCATAGACAGCAGCCCGCCAGGCTCCTCTGTCCCTGGAATTCTCCAGGTGGGAATACTGGAGTGGCTTGCCATTTCCTTCTCCAATGCATGCTAAGTCTTTTCCGTCGTGTTCGACTCTGTGTGACTCCATAGACAGCAGCCCACCAGGCTCCGCTGTCCACAGGATTCTCTAGGCAAGAATGTTATGAGTGCTCAGTAAATGCAAACTACTTGCATCCTCTTCCTTCTCTCTCCCCTCCTACCCTCCCTCCTCTGTCTCCTCATCACCCTCATGTACAAAGCATTTTACTGGGCCTTGGGATTTTGAAGATAACTGAGAATCATTTGTTCACTCTCCTCACAGAATTGAGAAGCTAGCATAGGAAAGAGAGAAGTAGTCAAGCAGATAAAAAAGGGCAATGGCCTGGGTTGCTGATGAGTGTCATCCCCTTTGTCGTGCTCTGGGTTTTCCCATCATCCTTCTGCCTCAGGTTCAGGGCCACGTGACTCTCTCTGACATTTGGTGAAACTGACGCACTGTCTTTAGCAGCCTGCCATCAAGCATTTGTGACACCTGTAAGACCTGCCTGTCCCCTTCTGGATATAATCTCAAATTTCCTGAGTCTCCCAGGCATTGTGAATTATATTTCCGACATTCCTGAAAACATACACAGCTAAAAGTATTTGGAATTTCACAGAAAAGGGCGAGCCCAGGGTGGCCCCTGTGGGAAGACACGGTAGGTGCTCTTCGGGTGTCTCCTTGCATCTCATTTTAGGATGAATGTAGTCTACTTGTTTTCCAAGCCAGAAGGCACTCGCTCTGCTTTTGCTTCAAATCTATGCACTTTAAAAAATACCATGACATTTTGCTTCTGAGACAAAAGTCAAATGCCAAAAAAAATTTCACCTCTACAAATGTGAGTATTAAAAACTTAATTTATAAATGCAAACAAAATCAGCTGCCAAGATGCCAACACAGTTACCTAGTTTGCAGACTTGGAGATTGTGGGCAATATTCCTCATGCCTGCTCTACACCTGTGTGTCTGCTGCCTTACCGGGGATTGAGAGAGTCGTTCGGTTGACATTGGCATCCTTTCCTGTCTGAATACTTAAATACAGCTGGTGGGCTGGAGATTGCAGTTCTGGAATTTATCTAGAGGGAAAAACAGGAAGTGAGGTGGTGTTTAGGGCATCTGGTGTTCTGTACGCTGTACTCACCTGTGTCATTTGGCAGAGTGCCCCTCCCGCTTTCCATGATGCCTCAGTGGGGCTGTCAGTGTTCACTTTCCCCCACGGCCCTACAGGGATGAGTCGTTCAGATTGTTCTAGGCATGGAACCTCTTGCCCCTGGGAATAGCACAGGAATATAAGGCGATGCTTCCCAAGAGGAAGGGATTTCTCTCGTGCTTCAGAGGTCAGAAGAGCTCACCAAGTACTTATGGAATGGATAAGAGTCTCAAATATTAGTTAAGAAACCATTTGTAAATTTGTAAAAGGATATTGGGAGATGAAGAAGTTCCTGATTGCCAGAGGAGGGGCTGAGCCTAGGGGAGGTAAACTTGGGGATGTTGGGATCCATCTTCCCCCCGGGAAAGACAGCATAGGATACAGGGAGGAAGACAGGGAGAGGCAGGAGAGAGACCAAGCCCTCCTCCATCACCTGTGTCTTGGTCCTGCCTAAAGATGGCGCCATACCTTCCTTTCCAATTTGCATGATCCAGTGCATTTCTTTTTCACCTAAGCTGGTTTGATTTAGTTTTCTGTTACTTGTTTTTTGTTTTTTTTTTTTAAAAGGCTTATATCAGACCTTCCCAGTTATGTAAGGGAATGGAACAGAGCCAAAAAGTTCATCTAAAAGTTGAGAAGGCAACTGATTAAGCACAGACATTTTTCTGGAATGCTGGGGTAAGCTCAGACTTCCAAATGTGGCCCACCACTCTGCCTCATGGCCATTCTCGGCCAGTCCTCTGGAATGGACACTAACTCAGTTTACACATGCCTGTCTCCCTCTCCCTTTGTTTCTCTGCTGATAGTAGCCTATGACTTTCAGACTTTGACTTGGGTTGTTAGGACACAAAATCTGCTGATTTACTGAGGTGATAGTTGGTACTCATCCATAACAGAAGGCTGTGCAAGGGTTTAAGACTCAAGGAAGCTGAGATGCTCGGGCAGTAATTCAGTAGCTTTGCCGTTCTCAGCCAGCCCCTATGGTGTCAGGATAGAGCTTTCCTCCTGCCTTGGCTGGTGTTCTTTGCACCATTGCCCAACCCCTACCCCCTGCCCCAGCTGTCAAGTCTCCCAAGTCTTCCTGGTCAGCTTCTGGGGAGCATAGGACTGTGGCTCTCCTCTCAGCTGACCACTCCTGAGGAGCTCAGTTCTCAGCCATCACTACCACCTTTTCAGACTCTGCTGCCAACGACCCAGAAAGGAAAGACCACACCCACCCAAATCCCCAGTGTGTCCACATGACCTCTTTCTAGGTTCTCCAGATCTCTGCCAGACTTTGCAGCCTCATGCTTTCTGCTGCCCGTGTTTCTGCCCCCCCTGAGCACATGGCCTTGCCCCACACTCACCTCCTATGGCCTGTTATACTCCTAAAACTCAGCCTCTTTACCTTGATTTCATCCCAAATCCACACACAAGTCTGTGTACACTACAAATTTGGCTGAGAGTTAGAGGCTCTGGACACTGTATATCAGAACGGCCACAGATGGGTGACGTACATTAAATAAGTTAAATACTGAACATTTCTGCTTTTGATTGTCACGCTGCTCATCACCATCCCACTCTCCTTTCTCCAGTCTTCTATCCCCTCTCTTTTTGTCCTCCCCACACATCTTGTTTATTTCCTCTTCAAAGAAGTTTACTCCTATCCACCCCATTCCATCAGGACCTCGTGTTCTCAAAGACTCAGCAATCTGAAGACACTCTCATCCAACAGGAACTCTGATACCTGCTGTTTAAGTGATTGTTTTCTACTATACCACTGACATATAGTTTAATTGATGTACAAATGCATATTTATCCATTCATTCTCCCTCCCTCATCATGTATATGTGTGTATGTACATATGTATATGCATATATGTGTGTTGTCTGTGTGTACAAACATGTACTATACATATAAATCCTGTGTATATATCTTGACTTCTCTTGGTCAGGTATCTTTACTTGTAAAGTTAGGGATATATGCTTTCTAATACTCCAAATCTAGTTGCTTTTAGTAAGTATACTGTATTTTTGCATATACATATGGTATGGTATATGTT
Source organism: Odocoileus virginianus (assembly GCF_023699985.2). Taxonomy (NCBI): domain Eukaryota; kingdom Metazoa; phylum Chordata; class Mammalia; order Artiodactyla; family Cervidae; genus Odocoileus; species Odocoileus virginianus. Next base: position 16,189,729 of record NC_069699.1, read on the forward strand.
AGGTGGTTAATAATTAGTTTTTGTTTGCCATATGTGATATTTCCATTGCTTTTAATGATAAAATAGAGTGTCTTTACTTAGTCAGTGGCTGTGAAATGTTGCAGTAATTGTAGACTTAACTTGAACTTTAAAATGTGGTAAAGTTTCTATTTTTGTCTCAGAGTTCACTAGAATAATTATTAACATGAGCAAAACTAAACTGATAGAACATTACTTGATCTCCAAGGTGTGAAAGCTGCCCTTCGAGTTCCGATGCCCCATGGAATTTGACTCTTCATGTCCATCATTCACTTGCCCCCAGTGGTCAGCTCAGAATGGACCTAATTTCATGATCTGCTAGGGCTTCAGGAACTGACCCAGTGGCTCCCGATGCCACCTGAGAGCATCATCAAATTCCATGAAAGAATATGGTTTCTGGTTAGAAAATGATCTTTTAGAGCATGGAAGCATTGTCTGAGGTTGTCTATCTTGGTGAATCTGGTTTGTTTTGCAGAAAATACATCAATTCTTAATTATACATTAGTGTTTAAAAAAAAAGGCATGAGAAATTATTTCAAAATCATGACAGAGTTGAGCAAACCCTCCCTTTTTTTTTTTTTACATGATTTGATTTTTGTGAATTCCAGTTTTTACCTTTTAAAGAAATTATATATCTTGTCAGGCTGCTGCTAAGTCACTTCAGTCATGTCCGACTCTGTGTGACCCCATAGACAGCAGCCCACCAGGCTCCCCCATCCCTGGGATTCTCCAGGCAAGAATACTGGAGTGGGTTGCCAGGCAGTGTGAAAAAGACCCCTGTATTTGGGTTTCTGTCATAGTGCCATGTTCACTAGCTGTGTGACCTTAGGAATTCAGCTCAACCTTTTAAAGTCACAGCATCTGGTTGCTTACTTGGATGTTGGTCTTCAGTCTTTGAGGATGGTAATACTCACTTGAAAGCTCTGCTTTAAGGATGAATTTCAAATCCTAGAAATTCAATTGATAAACGTATATTAGTGACATTCATCCCTGTTGTCTCTCCCTAATCCTCCACCAGTTACCCTGTCCCATCAAAATCTAGCAAGAGTATAAGCAAGGCTAGGATTCCTGGGATCGAAGAGCAGTTCCTTTACCCCTGGCTCTAGTTCTGTCCTGGGCATATGGCTGACTTTCTGCGTTCATCTTCCTGAAAGGCAGCTTTATCAGTCTACTAGGCCAGTCAGTGAAGCAGAACTGGCTGGGAAATTCAGTAGCAAGAATCAAATAGAAGGCTGCTGGGAGGGCTCCACAGCTAACTGTTTGTTGAGAATCTACTCTGTATTCTTGAGTGCCTCCCACGCAGAAGTCAACAAGTCAGTCGTAGCTCATTGATATCATTAATTGTTATATTTTTAACAGTGTCAATAGGGTCATAGAGAAAGGACATCCAGCTCCACCTGGTCTTAAAGCTAAACAGGAGTTGACCAGGCAGCATGACAGAGGGCCTTCCAAGGAGAAAGACTAGAAGAACAAGTGCTTGGAAATGTTGTGGGAAAGATTTATAGCTTGTTACAACTATTCCTGCTTTCCAAAGAGTTTAGGGCTTATTGAGTGAGTGAAAGTCGCTCAGTAGTGTCTGACTCTTTGCAACCCCATGGATTATACAGTCCATGGAATTCTCCAGGCCAGAATACTGGAGTGAATAGCCTTTTCCTTCTCCAGAAAATCTTCTTCCCAACCCAGGGATCAAACCCAGGTCTCCTGCATTGCAGGCGGATTCTTTACCAGCTGAGCCACAAGGGAAGCCCAAGAATACTGGAGTGGGTAGCCTATCCCTGCTCCAGTGGATCTTCCTGACCCAGGAATCGAAGCGGGGCCTCCTGCATTGTGGGTGGATTCTTTACCAACTGAGCTATCAGTGAATATTAGTAACCCTGATTTTACAAAACAATGATAGGATTTTCATGACAAGTAAGTGAAAATACAGGACATCTGGTTAAATTAAATGTTCAAATAAATAAGAAATAAGGCTACAGTGTAAGTCTGGCCCATGAGATATTTGGGACACACTTACACTAAAACCTTATCTGTTGTTTTTGAGAAATCCAATTTTTATTGAGCGTGCTGTGTTTTGTCTTGCAACCCAAAACCAAAGGGCTGATCATAGACTATTTTATGCAGAGCAGATGTCTTAAAAGAAGACCAAAATTATGATTGTTAGCCCTGAGTTCTGTTTCAAAATCAGACCAACCAGATGATATCTTCAGCAGAGTTACTGACAAACTTTCTGTGAAGGGCCAGATAATGAATATGTTAGGCTTCGGGGACTATACTGTCTTAATGGCAGTTTTTCAGCTCTGCCTTTGTAGTGTGAAAGCAGCCAGTGCATCAATGGGCATGGCTGTGTTCCAATAAAACTTTATTTGCAACAACAGGTAGAAAACCTACTGTCATGGTTTGCTATTCTCTGTCTTAGAAGTTGGTTCAAAAAGAAATTTTTGTCATTGCAAAAGGTTACTTCCAATTCAGCAACAACAAAAACAAATGACCCAATTAAAACTGGGTAACGAATTTGAATAGACATTTCTCTGAAGATACACAAAATGACCAATAAGCATAGGAAAAGATGCTCAACATCACTATGATTAGGGAAACGCTAATCAGGACCACAATGAGATCCCAGCTCATACCCATTAGTGTGACTTTTATCAAAAACAAACAAACAAACAAACAAAACAGCAATTATAACCATTGTCAAATTGTGGATAATTTGGAACTCTTGTGCATTGCTGGTAGGAATGTAAAACGGTACAGGAAAGAGTATGGTGGTTCCTCAAAAACAAACAAAACAAATTGAATTACCTTATGATCCGGAAATTCCCCTCCTAGATATACATCTAAAAGAATTGAAATCAAAGAACAGATATTTGTATAGCAATGTTCATATCATTATTCACAGTAACCAATAGGAGGACACAGCTTAAATGTCCACTGATGGATGGATGGATAAACTAAATACACACACACTAGAGTATGAATGAAATTCTGATAAATGTCATAGCATACATAAACTTTGGAAACAGTATGCAAAGCAAAGTAAGCTAGATACCAAATGACAAATATTATATGATTGCACTTACAAAAGGTACTTAGCCAGATTGATAGATCCTGAAAGTAGAATAGTGGTTACCAGGGGCTGGGGGAGGGAAGAATGGAGAGTTAATGTGTAGTATGCAAAGTCTCAGTTCAAGGTGATAGAGAATCCTGTAGATGGACGGTAGCGATGACTGCACAATGATGTGAATGTACTTCATGTCCCTGAAGTGTACACTTAAAGATGGTTAAAATGGTCAATTTTATGCTATGTACATTTTACTACAATAAAAAAGCTACTTGCAGAGGTTTATCTGAATAATCATAAACTGCTTTAAGACAACCAATGTGACCATATTCTATTTATTTCTAAACCATAAACAATAGTACAGGTTATAGTTGCTTACAAAATTCCAGTAAATATAGGAATAAATAAGGCATGATGTGACAAAATTGAAAATGTCTTCCCGGGGCACAGACAAGTTAGGTCTCCAAGTCTCACTGGAGAGCTTTCTCTCTCAAAACAGTATGGGTGGAGGCTGTAACTTTGATGATGCTGGAATGTTAACTCCTATCTCTGTATTAAGGTGAGATATCCGTCTAGTCTAATGTCTGGGTCAAGGGCCATGGTAGACACTCGGGACAGAGGAGGGCGTCATTAAGCCTGGTTCTCGTTCTCAAGGGTTTTTGATAGGGTGGAGAAAATCATGCTAATGAACCGACACACTTTTGTCATCTCATGACAGGATTCTGTCACCTGCTTTCTCTTTTCACCAGCTACCATTTTTCACTTGCATTTTAGCCATGGTCAATCCTTAGAAAAAAATTGTTGCTTTTTTTTTTAATCCTCTGCCTCTTTCCACAAGAACATGATAAAATGGGAGTAGAATTCAGAGCCATAGAAGAGAAAAGCTGAAGGCTCAGTGACGTCATATGCCCTCAATTCCAAAGCAACTTACTACATCTAACCCCACAACTCTTACTGTTTCTTTTTAAAAGGCAGCAGTGGAAATGATTCCTTGAATTCCAGCAAGATTGATTTTCCAGAATGTTGAAATTACTCAGAATCATTGCTTCTGACTCTTGCCTATGGATGAAGCATTGTCGATGCGATTTAGAGATATCATTATGTGAAAATGGATTTCATTTTATAGTAAATTGTCAAATAAAATCATCTGCCTTTGAGATATGCTAGATTCTTAGGCCACTGGCAGAATTTTATGTGGATAGAGGGAGGCTGTTTTGGACTTATTGATATATTTGGCCAAAGTACTCCCTATTATGTGATAAATGATCTAGATATGTATTAGTGATGCCAGAAACACAAACACCACACACACACGCACATGACTTAAGTGTGTGCTCTTTTCATTCATATGCATAGTTATGTGATAGATACATCTCAAAATATTTATTCACTTGATTTTACCACTACCTTTAAAATGAAAACTTTCTAAGAGCAATATTCAAAGCTTTTCATTTTTTTTTCAGGAGTGAAAAATATGAGTCACCCTCTGCTTTGCTTACTAGTCACTTCTCTACCCACTTTTGCTTGCTTAGTCACATTCATTACTATCACTGTTCCTGAGAGGGGCCACAGCCTGTTTCCTCTGCAAGCCTGCAGCCATGCTCACCATCTGCAATTCCATGTCCCCTCCACTGGGTGAAAATGGAGGAACCTTTCATAAAACGCTGATTTCCTCTGGCTGCCCCTCTGACTTAATAATGAGTAAAGGGCCAGCCCATGGGTTGCTTAGTATATGACCTGAGCTTATCTTTTCAGGCTACTCTCCTATCACACCCCCAACACGCATTTCTCTCCATGCAGACTGACCACATTCATTTTGCAAAAAATTCCATGGTCTCCCTTGCTCCATGCCTTTGCTCCTGCTGTTCCCACCTTGCGGGAATACTTTTCCGTTTTCTGTTTGACTGGTTAAATCCTGGGAGCATACTGTAGTGGAAAGAGATCAGACTTTGAGTTTGGCTGAGCTATTTACCTCATTGCCCAGTGAATATTATGTGCCTCTGGCTCCTCATCTGCAAAATGACTTAGAAATGCCTACCTTTGAAGGCTCTTGTGGTATATAATAAGAGAGCATATGGAAAAGCATTGGGACTTAGCACTAGTTGCTTCATTGATAGTTTTTCTCGTTATTCATAGTATTGCTATTATTCATAATGTTAGCATTATGTTTATTGATTGTACTGCCCAGATAGTCAGCATCTCTTTCATATAGGGACGTTAAGGGGAATCTTTATTCACTCTTATATCCACCTAGTTCAGTGGAGAATGGAGCCAAGCTTTCTGGCCAAGGTGTTGGATCAGTGAGAAAAGCTTCTTGCCCAGTGCATGCCACGTGGGTGTGAAGGTGGCCAAACTTTCTAAATATACCTGGTGTCTGGTAGTACATTCTGTAGTCCATCCACATGTCTTAATATACCTCTGTTTTATTTGAGTGTTTATTCATATATAATTCTAACACCTTATGGTTAGGGAAAATAAATGAAGCTACACTGCTGTTTTAAATGTACTTTTGTAGCCTTGGATGTGTGTGAGAGTGTGGGAGAGAGAGAATCCTGACATAGCAAAGGTTTATTTCAATTACTACATAGTTATGTAGTTTATTTATATTTTCTATTTTTTATCCCAGAAAAGATTTAAGATGGCTTTATACAAACAGTACCTAATCTGTCTCATTACCACAGACAGTTGAGAAATACTGTAATGATATCTTTATGGGATCCATTTATGATATGGAAACTCTAGATGATATACTTCTTTTCTCTCATTTTTCATTTTAATGTTTATACTTTTATTTTTTCTTAGCTAATTTTTCATGTTTTTAATGAATCACATTTCCTCAGATAATCAAGGCTCCTTCTCCCCATATGACCCTCCCCTCCAGATTGTTTTGTCTGCTGGAACAATCTCCCTCATCCATAGGCTTGCAGAAATCATTTCATAAATACAAGGCCTTTCAGAACTCCCCAATACCTATTGGATGGACACCAAGTCCCTGAACATGGCATTTTTAGGATCCTCCAGCTATATGGTGCCAATCCCCTGCATAATTTGTTTTACATACATTGATTGAATACCAGCTGTATACTATATGCTGGGGTACTGCAAGCAATACTGTGATCAACTTGACCATGGTTCCAAGTAGCTTACAAGTGTAAAAGGGGAGATAAGATAAATATGGTCCAAAGAATAGGAAGGAGAGATGGTTTCTGACTGTGTGGTGTGTGTGTATGGGAAGTGGTGACCAGACAACTCAGTTATGCACACGTAGGATGTGCCTGCTCACTGTGATAGGCACATGGATGGAAGATGGGATGGCCCAACCTGTTCTCTTGAGAGGTTAATAAGATAGAAGGGATTGCAGTGGGTCTGGGCTCTACATAAGGAAATAACATGTAATTGATCAAAGGAGATGCAGGGAGGTGTGAACCATGGGTGTCTTTAGGGATCATTGGTGATAATAAGGTGCAGACAGCCACAAATGGAGAAACTGGTAGAGAATCAACAGGATTATCCGAGAGGAAGGGAACATTAAAGATGCCAGTACATTTTCTAGTAGTCCGGCACAAAGGTGTTCCTAGTATGAACAAAAGGGAAATCAAGAAGGGCTTTAGGAGAAGAGCTTCGGACAACTTGATTTTGAGGACCCCAGTGGGTCATTCCAAGGGAGTATTCTAAGATGGCATGGGGGAGAGTGTAGACGTTTGCTGGAGTGGAGTGGAGTGGAGTTGACAGATGGGGCTCTTTGGTCTGGAAGGCATGGTCAAGCCAGAGGCAGGAGTGAGTTTGCTCTGGCAGAGTGTGTGGAAAGGGAATCACTTTCTTCTCTCTTCTTGGACCTGTGTTCCAGAGCCCACCTGGAGCTTCCACCTCTGCACTGTTTTTGCTTTCCAGCCTCCTTTGGCATCTTCCTTTTTACCTAAGTGCACCAGATGGCTGCTGAGTTCCTAGGTGTTTCTTTATCCTGAGCCACATACTGGGCATTTAGCTTGATACTACAGAAATGGGTCTTTACGATACTGTCCAAGCCCCAGCCCCACTGACCTTTCTTTCTTCTTAAGCTGTGTAGTATATCCTGCTTAATGTCTGACATTTAGCACAGTGACTCCTGGTATTTGTATTCATCTTTGTTGGATTTGTTGGATGCCAGGCTTCCATTGTGGCTCAGCGATAAAACATCTGCCTTCAATGACGGAGACCTGGGTTCAATCCTTGGGCCAGAAAGATCCGCTGGAAAAGGAAATGGCAACGCAGTCTAGTGTTCTTGCCTGAGAAATCTCATGGACAGAAGAGCATGGTGGGCTACAGTCCATGGGGTCACAGAGAGTTGTTAGATACTAGGCACCTCCCCATCTAAACAGCGGGTTCATTGAGAATGTTCAACTCTAGTTTGAATTCCCCAAAATCCTGACACAGTGAGTTGTATACAGTTGGTCTTGTTTCAAAGACTATGTGAGTCTACTTTTATTTACTAATATTCTCTCCCCTGTCCCATTGCTACCCAGTTCTTGATCTCTATTGGTACCACTTCTTACATATCAAATTTCTAGTTTGATGCCTCAAAAGTCTAGATGAAAATATAACTTGTTATGACTCACAAATTATAGAGAGAATTTTAATAGATACTCCTGCTCTTCCTGTCATTCAAAAAGTTAAAGTGCTTTCTACATGCTAAATATATGAAGATGCTATAAACACCACAGTGAAGAATGATGTGATAATTAATACCTCAGTAATTAAACACCCAGCTCAGTCCATGGTGGGTGCTTTGGTGCAATTGCCGATGTTAAAATCATTCTCCTTTTGTTACATTGACAACACTGTAAGAGGAATCTGGATTATTTTTTCTTAAAAGATGTGAGATCATAGAGTCATAAACTTGAGAGCTTTGAGGGCAGTATATACTTGTCTAGCAAAGGATAAAATAATTCTTTCTAAGGAGCAACTGTGAGTAACTGAGGGCATTCATGACACTTCTTGATAGGGTTTTGGTAGAGTCTGATTAGTGGAAAAGTAGGACAGACAGTCGGAGAAGGAAATGGCACCCCACTCCAGTACTCTTGCCTGGAAAATCCCAGGGATGGAGGAGCCTGGTGGGCTGCAGTCCATGGGGGTCGCTAGGAGTTGGGCATGACTGAGCGACTTCACTTTCACCTTTCACCTTCATGCATTGGAGAAGGAAATGGCAACCCACTCCAGTGTTCTTGCCTGGAGAACCCCAGGGACGGCGGAGCCTGGTGGGCTGCCGTCTGTGGGGTTGCACAGAGTTGGACACGACTGAAGTGACTTAGCTTAGCAGCAGGACAGACAGTGGCCACTGCAGACGAAGGTTGTCAGATGACATACTTGCTTTCTTGGGCCGTATCCTCATCCTACAGATGATGAAATTCAGTGTTGGCAAAGAAACACTCAATAAATGAACATTTATTGAGGCCTACAATGCTCTAGGCCATTTACCATATAGCATCATCTTCCCCAGCACTTACATGCCTTATTCAGAAGAAGGAAAAGTATTTCAAAGATCCTTAGTACAAGACACATGGTAGAAAGTACACAGCCATTTTTTTCTATTTTCTCATGTACTAGAAAGAAAGAAAATACACATAGGTATTTATTTTCAGTTTACCCACCCAGAGAAAAACTGAATGTTGATTTCTCAACCTACCAAGCCAAATGTCATTACTCTTCACACCTTTGGATTTTCACAAATGTCATATCTCTGCTGTGGAAGAACTTCACTCACATTTTCGAATAAGACCGTGTCTGATCAAGATGGAAGCCCTAAACCTGGGTGACTAATACCAAGTCTTTTGAATTTCAGAACAAGCAGAGACTAATTCATGAATTTGTTCATTTTTCTTTCCCGGCTACAAAGCATTTGGTAGACATTAAGTTCTCAGTTAGCTCACACGTTGACATCCCCCGAGTGTTTTTAGTCTGGATATTAAATAGTCTGATACAGATGGTAGAAGGATTCTGGCTTTAAATTTAAATTTTAGATACTTTAATAGGCATGGCCCAGGTATATAGCACTGTGATTAATGGAGCATCTGAAATTATGCATTATGTTCATGAAATTTAGATTGGCCTGTTTGCTTGGATCTATGCTCAGTAATACCCAAGGGAGAGAACTCTGCAGAAGGCCCAAATTTGAGACCAGGCTCTGTCTCTTAGCTACTGTAAATAAGTTTTGGAAACTTGTATTCAACATCTATTTCTTCATTTAGAAAATAGGGACCATAATGATGCCTACCTTTTAGGGGTACTGTGAACATTAAATACATATTTTGTTGGAAATCATATCCTATGGCCTCTCATCAATTTTGATTATCTGTTGATATATAACATATAACCCTCCTGGTTCCATAAATTAAGGTGATACTGGGTTACTGTCTTCCATGATTCTGGCAGTCGGCTGTGCTTGACCAGGTAATTCTTCTACCCCTTGCTATTAGTGGCATCATACGGAGGCTTTGGTGGTGTGGAGCATCCAAGGTGGCTTCCCCTCTCAGTTGGCAGTCAGTCCTGTCAGCAGGTCTGTTGTGGCTGCCAACCTGGGCTCTTCATGTGGCCTCCATGAAATGTGACCGCTGGCTTCTGAGGTGCTCCCAGTGCTCAAAGGGGCAGAAAACAAAACCAACCTTTCTTCATGAGGCCTGGAACTAAAAAGCCCCTGCTTGCTGCATCACTGTATTCTGCTAAGCATCGCTCTCCTGTGGCCACCTCTGATGGGAATGGGAAACGAGAGAATGGGAAACAGCTCCACCTCTTACTTTGAGGAGCAGCATGTGTAAATGAGGTGGAGAAGAATTTGGGGGGCCACCCTTGGGTGCTCCATGTCACCTGATCACATAGAGAATAAAATCTAAGATATTTACCCTGGCTTCTTGGGATCTGTCCCCATCTCCCAACACCTCCATACTCTCGTCTTTCTCTTCCCTCCAGCCATACTGATCTTGTTGTTCTTCAAAGATGCATATTGTACTCCCATGCTGGGGTTCCAGTGTGTTCCTTCTTTCTGGAATGTTCTTACTCTAGCTTTAGCCTTGCTCACTGACCTCACTCAGGGCTTCACTCAGACACCAACTCTTAGAGTTTTTTCATGACCATCTCGTCAAAAACAAGTCAAGAAAGTCTGTCCTCTATCATTATTTTAGTTTTCTTCATATTTTTTAGTTTCTTCAAAAAGACTGTGGGATGAGAACATGTGAAGTAACTGAAAACTTTAGTTTTCTTCCCTTATCAGTCACTATTGGACATTCTACTTCCTTTTGCTCACTGTCTTTTCTACTGGAAATAAGTTCAATGAAGGCAGGGATATTCTTGTCTTTACTAGATATTTCCCTTGTGTAGAAGTATATCTAAACATAGTAGATCTTTATGTGTGGGCATACATACATACATTCAGGAATGAAATGAATGAATGTGAAAGGATTTTGTAGTTTATGTAGATTATTATTTTTATTATTGGCTGAAGACATAGTCCACTCTTTCTTTCATGATGTATTCTTTTTATTCATGAAGACATTTACTGAAGGCATGCTATCTGTAAGACTGTGTTCATGAGTAATTGCTTTAAGAATTAATGTGGATTCATAGCATTTGATTTATAATTTGTTAGATTGTATTACACATGATAACAAAGTCTGGATTAATTCTCACAGAGGGTTTTCATTTAATTGTCCTCCACAGATGTGCCTTTTAAATCCTACATTTCAACCTTGCTGTTACATGCCAAAAAATCACATGCCAGCTTTGCAATTAAATGCCTCAATATGGTTATACCTGTATAGATTATCCTGGCATGGAGGAGATAAAACTACTGTGTATTAAATGCCTGAAGTGCCCCATGAATGTCTGTATCTTACCAGCACCATAGCCCTGTGAAAGAGAACTTATCCCCAGAATATAGAAATGAAAATAGAGGTTGCAAATGCCTTGATTCTTCCAGTTCTCTGGTGCTTAGCTCAGTATCTGGCACTGAGGTGCTCAATAAATATTTGTTAAATACTGAACAAAAGACAAGTTAACTAAATTGTTTTTTAAAAATATCACCCAGAAGGTGATAGACCTGAGTTTGCACAGACCTGAATTTGAACCCAAGCTGAACAAGCTCCAGAGCTAAAATTATTTCCACCAGTTCAGAGCAAGTCCTGGTGGTCTTAGCATCAGTGTCAACTCTAAAAATTAGAGCAGAGGTGGGATCTTAGAGGCGAGAGTTACAAATCCATTTTGAAAGTGGAATTGCATCAGTAAATAATATAATTATTCTAACTGACAACATTTTATATTAGATGCTACAGTTGGTTCGATGTGGGACATCTGTTTAACATCATACACAAAATAAAACTTTCCCTTTGACATATTTGGTTCTTGAGTCTCCTAGAAAATGCTGGTGATCTACATCCTTTGAATATTAATGAAGCAAATTAGCTCCAAAAATGCCCTACTGTGTCTCAGCTCCAGGAACCAACATGACTTATTAGACTCCTGTTGATTAGAAATGTTAAAGTGAGTTTTCTTTCTTTTCATTTGAATTAAATAAAGTTGACAGGCTTTCTTGATTCCCAGTTGGCCAAGCCTGCTGAAGTGTGGAATGAAGGGGGAATGGTACCTTCTTTTGAAAAACCCTTGTAAGGTTGCATTGGGTTGTATTCTTTCTTAAAGGACTCGAGGAAGCAATCAGTAAGTTTTAAGACAAATGGAATCCAAAGGTTTTAGCTCTTGGGAGAAAAGGTAGAGAGACAAAAAGAAGATGACCCCTCATATGATTGCAGATGAGTGGGTGTGGAGATTATAGTTTGGGTTAGGCCTACTGGCTGCGTGTTATAGTACAGTGTAAGCAGTAAGCACGATTTTAATTCTTCACCACCCAGTTGAACCATTCCTAAAGACCATAGTGATTCAGTGGCACTTAATTTTACTGGTTGGATGGATTGAAGCACAGCTGTAAATATTTCGTGCAAGATCAAAGCTGAAAACTCATCATCCAAGCTGCATGGAGCTAGGGAAGACATATACTTTGATTTCTGTCTTTTATTTCCAGTCTCACATAAAAGCATCCTAACCTTAAGTTGTACTATTTTTTGGTTGGTTTATAACCATATAAATACCTCCTGAGAGTGCAACCAACAATGACGGGATATAACGACCTGGAGAAAGGCAGTTTTGCAAGGTGTGGGAAAATTTATTACAACGAGGTCAGAAAAGAAGAGGTATACCCCTATAGCCCAAGTACTTAAAAGAGAGATTTCCTGTGGACTAAATCTAGAAATATTCCAGCTAAGTAGATTAAGGAAGGCATCTGAACATCATGTTTTTCAGAGATCACATTAGAAATGGGCGTGTATGTGTATGTGTAAAGTATTATAGAATAGCTTCTATAGAATCATATAACCCAAAAGGTATTCTCCAGGGTCTAGACAATGTGATGTCTCCCTTTCCAGAAAAGCACTCATTTTCCCCTGAGGAATTGCTCATAACATCCACCCACATTGTTCAAGGGTGAACCCACAACTCTGGGGTGCACATTTGACTACCTCTCACTTCCCACAGGGGTCCCACATGACTGTGGCGGGGAAGCCTGGGGCCTGGAGGGACCTGGTGCTAGTAGCTTCAGGAAGTGAGAAAGGCCACCTTTCCTCACACCTGTCCCCAGCTCACATGAACCCCTTTGCCTCAGCAGTGGCTAAAATAAAAAGTGGGACTGAGAGGATTTGCCTGGGTGAACTTTCTAAGTGTGCTGTCAAACCTGCAAATCCAAATAGGCAGATGGGTGGCTTCCCCGGTGGCTCAGTGAGAAAGAATCTGCCGCAGTTCGGGAATTGCAGGAGACACAGGTTCGATCCCTGGGTCGGGAAGATCCCTTGGAGGAGGGCATGGCAACCCACTCCAATGTTCTTGCTCGGAGAATCCCATGGACAGAGGAGCCTGGGTGGGCCACAGTCCATAGGGTTGCACGGAGTTGGACACGACTGAAGTGACTTAGCACACATACAGGTAGATGGGATAACTGAGGCTCAGCAGGGGTGAACTCTGTGGCTAGGGACATACAGCTCACTCAGTAGGAGATTCAGGCCTCAGACCCCCTGTTTGTCTCTCTGGACAGCCTTCTGAGCTCACATATTTTACCTCCTCAGTTGCTTTCATTAGAGACTAGATCTAAACTCGCACCCTTGCTTAGGGAAAGAATTCAGGAGCCAAACCTGATGATTGCAGAAGGAGAGTGGCTGAATTTGCCTGAAACCAACAATAAAAACCCCCAGTGACAAATGTGTTATAATATTGACGGTTCAGCCAGAGGCGACAGATTATCAGTTGTTCATTATCTTAAGTATCATCTGATCTCATAACCCTACAAGCATCGTTCCTTTCCCTCCCCCCACCCCCAACCCACATACACTCAGCTTTTACCAAAATAGCTTCAGGATGTTTTCTCCTCTTCTCTTTAAAGCCGGCACGTATGGTAGAAGTGAGTATGGAGTTTTTGGAAAAGGGGGAAAACTGCCTTACACAAAATTGCTGTGGAAACTTAAGTCTTGGTGGAAGACAAACATGAAAACAGCTTGGTTCCCCTTGTCACCAGTGTACAAATTGTCTTTCTGAATTTTTGTGCAGTTGAGCTGGGGTGGAGGAGGTGGGTGCTTGGAGTACCATTGAATCCTTAATTATTCCTCTCCGGGGACTTACAGGTTAGGCCAGGGAATGCATTCACTCCTGATTATTCATTTCTGTTGCATACCTTTGAGGCAGATTATATACACATATGTTCCTGTGGCTTTTCTTCTTTGGTTATATTTATAAGTCTAAGCATCCTTTTCATGCTCCATTGGAAAAGCCTCATGTGGTTGTCCTTGGCCAGGTTGCTTTGACAATAAGAAATCAAGCAACGTTGGTAACTGCCTGTTGCTCCTGCTTTGGTTTAGGTAAATATTAGCAACCTGAGAATTGTCTGGAAGAAAGAAAAGTGCCACTCTGGAGTGCTGTGGAAGGAAGAGTTGGCAGAATTTCGTGTTGTGCTCTATTGTGTTTTTCTCATCTCTTCTGTGGGCTCTGTGACCTTGGGTAGGTTGCTGAGACTGAAAAACTCCACTGATTACAGATGTTAAATAGAGTTGATAATCTCCACCCCACTCTCAGGGGCTCTGGGAGGGCAGAGTGAGGCAAATGCTTTGGAAAAGGCCTTGTAACCTGTTAAGTGCCATGCTGTCTGAGATTCGGCAAATGATAACATTTTTTCTCTTTGACCTTCAACAAAAGAAAAGCTAAGGGTGTGAATTTCTGTTGTAACTCAGTCAAGGCCATAATGTGGGAGAAGAGACTTATATCATCCAGGTGTGTGCCCACATTACCCAAGGCTAAACCTAGAGAGTGGAGAGAAATGATGTCTTTTTTCTTGTCTTTGGGAAATAACTCATGATAGTAAAGTTGTTTGGTCATTTGCCATGTGTCAGGTCCTATGCTAAGTGTTTTCTATACATTCCTCATGTATTCTGTCAGCATGAGCAATGGGGAGGGGGCTGGAATGAGAAACAGTGACAAAGCCAACCACAGTGAAGGTGGATGAGGATGACATAGCACTCATTTATTCCACTAATATTTGTGGAGTCTCTATTGTGTGCCAGACACTGTCCTGTGTAGCATGTATCTTCATGTTTGTTATTGAGACTGAGGTATGATGACATATGGCAGTGCAGAGAGAGGCAGCTGTGAGGCGATATGGTAGGTAAATCCTGGAAAAAGCATCTGTTTCCTACTCTAGGCTAGGGAGTCCTGGCCTTCATTTTGCAAATCAAAACCCAGGCCAGAGGCTTGGAGCTGCTTGAAGATCAATCCTCAGAGGTCACTAAATGCTGCTAAGTGAGTGTTTCCATTTTCCATCTGTCACTCTAATCACAGACCCGTTGCTTTTTTCAGTCACGGCAAGCTTCCACCTCTGGGGGACATGGGAGCAGACAGGACCCCTCTTTGCCAGCTCTTTGTTAAACGTGATTCTCTGAAAGCTCCTCTCCAAACTCAGAAGGAACCTGGAGCTGCTGGCCTGGGCTCAAGCTCCCAACAGCAGCAGCTCAAAGATGTCATGTGGGCTCCAGTAATTAGACCCGCCAAACCCATCACCAAGGAGAGCCAGCGCACTTAGGCAATTAGTGATGATTTGGCTAGTGTCCACCGTTACCAGATGGCCTCCACAAGTCTCCTGCTTTCTCAGAGAAATTATACATGAAAGCAAAAAACATGTCCTTTAAAGGCATGGACAGAGTAAGCGTTCCAGACATGCAGTGGGAAGAAAAGATATGCACTCTTTATCAACATCAATTACATGGCAGGCTTGGAGGCTAGACATTCCCTATGTTATTATGTCAACTCTCACATCATCTGTATGGAGTAACTGCTAAGATTATCTTCACTTTACTTAAGAGGAAACCAAGGCTTTGAGAGCATGTCCAAAGTCAACCAATAAGAATATTTAAAGCTGGGATTCAAACTCAGTTTTGTCTGGCTGCAAAGCACACTCTGGAATCACATAGGCCATTCAGTACTAATACGGTAGGAAGACCTCCTTTTAATATGTCACTTTCCCATCTTAGATTATGCCCCTCTGTTCCATGCTTTTGTAGCACATATGAAGTCTTTTGTTTATAGCTGTAACTGTCATATGTTTAAAGCCTATGCTCCCCACTCGATTCAGTCAAGACAGGGCCTTGTTTTCTTCATCACTTTGTCCACAACTCTGCATTGTGCCTGGTGTATAAAAAATGGTCACCAGCTACTTGTTGAGTGAATTAATGAAAGCAAACAGGCAAGAAAGAGAGTGAAAGAAAGAAGACACAACTCACAAGAATATGAAAACATAATTGGGTTTCATATTTGAAAATATGTAACAGTGGTTTCTGGTAAACCAGTTCTCTGCAAGAACTGACTTATTGGAAAAGACCCTAATGCTGGGAAATATTGAAGGCAGGAGGATAAGGGGACAACAGAGGATGAGATGGTTGAATGGCCTCACCAACTCAATGAACAGGAGTTTGAGCAAGCTCTGGGAGTTGAGGATGGCCAGGGAAGCCTGGCGTGCTGCAGTCCATGGGGGTCACAGAGAGTCGGACATGACTGAGTGACTGAACTGAACTGAGTTCTCTCCAAGGGGGAGAAACTGCTCTGATTTGTAGCATTTGTCAGTTTCCATGGTGTAAATGCTCCCACTGTGACCAGTTTCAAACTACAAACACATTATCATTGAATGCAGAGCTGGGAAGAGATGCACAGTACTGGCTCTTGCCAGATCCAGCAGGACTTTGTCAAGACGGTGAGAATCCAGAGGAAGTCAGTCTGCTATCTGATTTTCATTCTCCCCTATCTATAGATTGAAGATCTAGACTATTGATTTCCATATTCTCTCTCTCAACTATGACACTCTTTAAGCAGACATATGATGCTTTCCATTCTCCCACTCGGTTGGGGTGATATGAGTGAGGAGGAGGGATGATGGAGGACCGAACTTCCATAAAACAAGAGTGAGGGTTCAGACCGATGTGCTGTTATAACACCTTGGCTCCTTGCTTGCCTTTCTCAGAAATATCTCCCAGTGCTTTAAAAATAGGTCACATTTTTTCACATCCAAATAAAGAAATCAGTCTGTTTGCATCTCAAGTAAAATACAACTGCATGTCACCAATTTCTGAAGTCAAGCTTCAGCGGATTTTGGAAAGCTAGTGCTTAGCATTAGAAATCAGCTAAATATAAAGCATCCTGTTACAAAGTGTTAGATAGCCATAGAGAGACTTACAGATTTTCTGTTTGAGGAAGACAGATGGATGCAATGAGAGCAAGGTGATGCCTCTATTTTATGCCCTCTGCTTACTTAACCACCCCTTCTCTTCTTTTACCATTTATAGTACACAGGCTCTTCATTCCAGTGTAAACTTAAGTTGTTGCAGAATAGTTTATGGAGAACAGGAAAATGTTATTGGTACTATAATCTGTAAGAATTGCATTTCTGCCTTTGCAGTATTTTGAATGGGTGATCACTTGGTCTTAACATCTCATTATCACAGGACTGCTAAGTCACTAGCTCAAGTGTTCATTCTATAGAAAATTGAAAAACACACTTTCTAGAAACAGAACATTCTTTGAAGTAAAGTCACTGTGATTTGAACAGTTCTGCATAGACAGTCTATTTCAAGAGCTTTGGAGACAGAGGATGAGCTGTAGACGTTTGCCTTCTTCTGGGGTGCAGTGAAAAGTGGATCATTCAGAATGCTGACAGTCACTCAGACTAATTAGATCTTTGGCCTTGAAGTTTGTCTCCACTCAGTTGCTCAGTCACTCAGTTGTGTCTGACTGTTTATGACCCCTTGGACTATAGCCCACCAGACTCCTCTGTCCATAGGATTTTCCAGGCAAGAATACTGGAGTGGGTTGCCATTTCCTTCTCCAGGGCTCCATCCCTTAGTCTACATGTATAGTGCATGCATTTCAAATTCAGATGTAAAGGCATTTGTTGAACCACCAGTATTTGTCAGGCATTTTGCAGGGGTCGGAAGAGGGAATAGATGAAAACCAACTTTGCTCCAGAAGTTCTCAGTATGGTACCAGAGGACAGAGAGCTGAATGAGTAGTCAAGGAGGAATGTGACTTGAATAGAAACAGAAATGTGAGAACACAGGTCTTGGGGACATGTAGTAGGGAGCGAAGCCTCTGGAGTCAGATCAAATTTCTTTACTATCTATGTGACACTAAGGGCTTCCTTAGTGGCTCAGAGGGTAAATAATATGCCTGCAATGAGGGAGACTTGTGTTGGACCCCTGGATCAGGAAGATCCCCTGGAGAGAATGTGACCTTAAAGAAGTTCCTTCACCCTATAAGCTTATGTTTTCTTATATACAAAAAGAAGAATAATAATCATGCCTATCAATCAAATTGTTCTGAGGATTAGTTGAGATGATACATGTGGAACACTGATATAGTCTGTGACATATAGTGAGCACTCAACAAATATCAGCTATTTTTGGTTATTTTCCTTTGAGTAACATTTGGGGTGGGGTAAACGGGAGTGGTTATGGGTAGAAGTGGGGACAGGAAAGGGAACTGCAGGCAGAGTGACAAAGACATGAAGATGTGCAAGACCTCATGTATATGTGGATAATATTTAATAGACCAGATTCATCTGACAAATATTGGGAAATGGGAAGAAATGGAGTTTAAAACAGAAGACTGGAACAAGCTTGAAAAGAATTCACCAACTGAGTGAAGAAAGTAACCTCAACCTGATGGCAACAGGACCCTCTGGCATTTTTATGGTTACGGTCACACCTGCTGAGGTGACACTGTGAATGGGAGAGGGGAGGAGTTCCGAGGCAGGGAGACTATTGAGGGGCTTGTGTCTAGAAATCCATATTAGGAGACCACTGGTGTTGAACGGCAGTTGACACCAGGGGGGTGGGAGAAGGACTCCCACAAATAAATGTACAGAATCAATGATAAAGACTTAGGGAACCCCATATTTCAGAAATGCCAGCAAAATAAGTACTGAAACTAATGAAAGAGATAGCAGGGCAGCCACCACAGATCTAGGATCAGAGAGAGGGAGCGAGATCAGGCTTCATGAAGACAAGGAAAAAGGATGTTTCTGGGAGGATGGAGTGGGTTAGCATTGTCAGATACCACTGGGATACCAGGTTGGCTGAGACTTGAAAAGAGGCCAAGAATTGAAGCAATTAGTGGTTCATTGATGGTCTAATTAGAGCAGTTTGAGTGGAGTCCTTGATTACAGCTGAAAAAAAAAAAAGGCGGGGAGGAGAGGGAAAGGAAATGAAGTAGTGAGTGTGTACAACTCTTCAAGGAGTTGGGGACTAAGGGATGAAGAGGCAAAAGTAAGTTTGGGGCAGTGTGAATTGGAAGTTAAATAACTTAAAAAGATTGGGATGCTCCAAAGCTTTTAAAGAGGTTTGGTTAAGAAAGAGGGGTTGAGAAGAGAGGACAGATGACTGCAGAGCTTAGAGAAGAGTAGATTGAAAACTGCAAGTAGAGAAATTGTTTGTTGATGGGAGAGGAGACCGTCTTCCCTGGGTCAGGAGGGAGGAAAATAAGAACACGTAGGAGAATGCTAAAGTTGGAGGTGGTGGCATCCTGGCCTGAGTTTCCTCTGTGGCAAACAATAGGTTGTCTTGTGAGTGGAGGGAAGTACAGGTGGATACTGGATACTTGACTAGATGAGTAAGTTTTGGAGCAGCCCCCACTGGACAATGAAATGTGAATAGAGATCAAGGAGAAGACTTGAAAACATTGTCAAAGCAGAAAATGTGATACAGCCAAGATGGCTTTGTTTTTATTTTTCTAGCATTTTGTGGGCATCCTGGGAGAATTTGCAGAGCAAATATATATATATACACATACACATACATATATACAGGATGGATTCAGGTGAAGATTGGCAAGAGAAGGACACAGCAGAATGCTGTAGGGTAGAAGAGTGGGATCTCCGAAGGGTCATTATTGATGTGGCTATTAGTGGGGACCAGACTGTCAGGGCAGGAAGAGCTGGGAAGGGCTCAGAGGCTGGTATACAAACACAGTAGGGAATAGAGAAATGTGAAGATGTTCCCCTTGCCATCTTCCCTTCCCATCATTCCCTCAAGATGCCACATACCATCTGTGTGTGTATTTCCATCAGCAGTGGACTTACATAGGAGAGCAAAGTAATCAATGCTGAAAAATGGCACTCCAGAACATGCTATGGCAGTGGAGGTAATGCTGTTTATTCATTGCATACCTTCTATTAGAGCTTTTTAGAGTGACACAGTATTGCCATGAGAATGGAACACTCCCTTCATCTAATAATCTTACAATTTGATTTCTAGCCTCTCTGGAGGGAGCTTACTTTTATTTTCCTCTTTACTTCTTCCCCATTTTACACATATATTCACAAATTCAAGCAAGCAACATGTTCCCGTGAGGTGTCTTAATGGTCAAAGCAGGAATTACCAAAGTAACTTGGCAGGTTCCACGGACACTGATCTACTCATGCTTGTCTTAGAAATGATCTCAGAAATTCCTCCAGTGGTAAATTCCAATGTGAGATTAGGCATTTTCTTCTTGCTGTTCAAAGTCTAACATGCTCTGGTGGAGTTGCATCATTATGCCTTGCAAGTGAAAGTGAAAGTTGCTCAGTCGTTTCCAACTCTTTGCAACCCCATGGAATAGACAGCCCATGGAATTCTCCAGGCCAGATTACCAGAGTGGGCAGCCTTTCCCTTCTCCAGGGGATCTTCCTGACCCAGGGATCAAACCCAGGTCTCCTGCATTGCAGGCGAATTCTTTACCAGCTGAGCCACCAGGGAAGCCCTTCATTATGCCTTAGTGTGAATGAATTCATCGGGTGACTTGTGGAAGCTAAGGATAATAGAACATAAATTCTTTGACTGACTCATTAATTGTATTTGATAGGACAACTTGACAATAAACTTACTAACAACGTAATCAAGTGCTGTTAATCTTGCCATCCTTGGCAAGAAGGAAAGGGGAATACTATCAACAGACTGTCAAGAGGTATAACTTCAGTTCAGTCACTCAGTCCTCTCTGACTCTTTGTGACCACATGGATGGCAGCATGCTAGGCTTCCCTGTCCATCACCAACTCCCGGAGCTCACTCAAACTCATGTCCATTGAGTCGGTGATGCCATCCAACCATCTCATCCTCTGTTGTCTCCTCCTCCTGTCTACAATCTTTCCCAGCATCAGGGTCTTTTCAAATGAGTCAGTTCTTTGCATCAGGTGGTCAAAGTATTGGAGCTTCAGCATCAGTCGTTCCAGTGAATATTCAGGACTGATTTCTTTTAGGATTGACTGATTTTATCTCCTTGCAGTCCAAGGGACTCTCAAGAGTCTTCTCCAACACCACAGTTCAAAAGCATCAATTCTTTGGCAGTCAGCTGTCTTTATAGTCCAACTCTCACATCCATTCATGACTACTGGAAAAACCATAGCTTTGACTAGATGGACATTTGTTGGCAAATTAATGTCTCTGCTTTTTAATATGCTGTCTAGGTTGGTCATAGATTTTCTTCTGAGGAGCAAGCATCTTTTAATTTCATGGCTGCAGTCACCATTTGCAGTGATTTTGGAGCCCCCCAAAATAGTCTGTCACTGTTTCCATTGGTTCCCCATCTATTTGCCGTGAAGTAATGGGACCAGATGCCATGATCTGAGTTTGTGTAATGTTGAACTTCAAGCCAACTTTTTCACTCTCCTCTTTCACTTTCATCAAGAGGCTCTTTAGTTCTTTGTTTTCTACCATAATGTCATCTGCTTATCTGAGGTTATTAATATTTCTCCCAGCAGTCTTGATTCCAGCTTGTGCTTCATCCAGCTCAGCATTTTGCATGATGTACTCTGTATATAAGTTAAATAAGCAGGGTGACAATATACAGCTTTGATGTACTCCTTTCCCAATTTGGAACCAGCCCATTGTTACATGTCTAAATCTAACTGTAACAGTCCTACAGAAGTTTAAATCTTTATATGCTTTGTTTTTCTCTTTAAATATTCATTGTTTAATTATAAAGTTTTTGTGCTGCTACCAAGGGGTGTAACCTTTTACCAAACAAACTTTTTTTAAAAAAACATAGTTGTTATTAGAAGATGTATTTGTTATTATAATCTATGACATACTGGAAAAGGAAATGGCAACCCACTCTGGTATTCTTGCCTGGAGAATCTCCATGGACAGGGGTGTCTGGCGGGCTGCAGCCCATGGGGTCTCAAAGAGTTGGACACAACTGAGCGACTAAGCACATGACATATAATTGTTTTGGAAAGTTAAATTTTCTCTCTTAGGCTACAGGGGCTTCCCTGATGGCTCAGATGGTAAAGAATCTACCTGGAATGTGGGAGACTGGGGTTCGATCCCTGGGTTGGGAAGATCCCCTGGAGAAGGAAATGGCAACCCACTCCAGTATTCTTGTCTCGAGAATTCCATGGACGCAGGACCGTGGTGGGCTACAGTCCATAGGGTCACAGAGAGTCAGACACAACTGAGCGACTTTCACTTTTCTTAGACTATGAATGATCTCAAAGCCTCATGGTGATTAACCTGCCATGGTGAGAATAAACTCAACAAACTCTTTATTGATCTACTATTATGTATGGTTATGTTTTACTCTAAGGTAGCATTTTATCTCTCACTACTCTTGATAGCCATTGTGACAGGTATGAGGTGATACCTCATTGTGGTTTTGATTTGCATTTCTCTAATAATTAGCAAAGTTGAACATCCTGTCATGTGCCTGTTAACCATCTGTGTGTCTTCTTTGAAGAAATATCTCTTTAGGTTTTCTGACTATTTAGATTCAGTTGTTTGTTTTTTTTTCAGTACTGAGTTGCACGAGCTTTTGTATATTTTGGTTACTAACCCCTTGTCAGTAACACTTGTTTGAAAGTATTTTCTACCATTCTGTGGGTTGTCTTTTCATTTTGTTAATGGTTTCCTATGCTGTAAAAAAGTTTTTAAGTTTGACTAGGTCCCATTTGTTTGCTTTTGCTTTTATTTCTTTTGCCTTGGGAGACTGATCTAAGAAACTATTTCTACAGTTTATACTCAAGAATATTTTGCCTATGTTCTCTTCTGGTGTCATGTCTTATATTTAGGTCTTTAAGCCATTTTGGGTTCATTTTTATCTACAGTATGAGTGACTTCTAATTTCATTAATTTACGTGTAGTTGTCCAGCTTTCCTGACACCATTTATTGAAGAGACCATCTTTTCTCCATTGTATATTCTTGCCTCCTTTGTCATAGATTAATTGACTGTAGATGTTACCCATTAACTTTTAAGTGGCAAAGCTGGGGTTTAATGTGTGACTGTTGTGACATAAATTTGTGCAATCAGCCATGAATTTTTTCTATTTCTACTTTTTGAAATTTTATTTTATTGTTTTTAATTGAAGTCTAATTTACCCACAATACTATGTTAGCTCTAGGTGTGCATCATAGTGATTTGATATTTCTGTATATTACAAAATGATCACTACCTTAAGTCTAGTTACCATCTATTACTATGCAAAGTTTTTATATTATTATTGTATGTAGATTTCATCACTGTGACTCATTTATTTTGTAACTGCAAGTTTGTACTTAATTTCTCTCATCTGTTTTTCTCATACCATACCTCCTCCCCTCTAGCAACCACCTGTTCACTGTATCTGTGAGTCTGTTTTTGTTTTGCTTTGTTTGTTTTTTATTTCTTAGATTCCCTCATTTAAGTGAAATCATACAGTGTTTGTCTTTCTCTTCCAGATGTATTTCACTTAGTATATTACCCTCTAGGTCCATCTTTGTGTGTGTGTGTGTGTGACATCTTTTTCCATTCATGTATTGATGCATACCTTGGCTCTACTGTTGCTCATACTTGGCTCTACTTTCATAACTTGGCTATTGTAAGTAATGCTTCAATTAACATAAGATTCATATATCTTTCTAAATTTGCATTTTTTCTTCAAAAAAATACCCAGAAGTGATATAGCTAGATTATATGATAGCTCTATTTTTAATTTTTGGAGGAACCTCTATGTTCTTTTCCATTGTGGCTGCACCAGTTTATAGTCCCCCCAACAGTGAACAAGTGTTCAATTTTCTCTGCATACTTGCCAACATTTATCTTTTTGATAATAGCCATTCTGACAGATGGGAGGTGGTATCTTTGTGGTTTTGATTTGCATTTTCCTGATAATTGGTGATGTTAAACATCTTCCCAGATATCTGTTGACCCTCTGTATGTCTTCTTTGGAAAAATATGTGTTTTTTTAAATCTGATTTTTCTCTCTTTTTGATGTTGAGTTGTCTGAGTCATTTGCGTAATTTGGATGTTATCCTGTTATCAGATATATCATTTGCAAAAATCTTCTCGCATTCAATATGTGATCTGTTTATTTTGTTGATAGTTTCTTCCCTGTGCAAAATATTTTTAATCTGTATTCATCTTATTTATTTTTGCTTTTGTTTCTCTTGCCTAAGACATAGGCAAAAAAAAAAAAATATTGCTGAGATAATACTGCCTATGATTTCTTCTAGGAGTTTTATGGTTTCAGCTTTACATTTAAGTGTTTAATCCAGTTTATATTTTTATATGGTATGAGAAAGTCCAGTTTGTTACTTTTGCATGTAGTTGTCTAGTTTTCTTGACACTGTTTATTGAATAGGCTGTCTTTTCCTCACTGCACATTCTCAACTCCTTTGTCATAGATTAACTGCACAGTAAATAAACGTGGGTTATTTTGTCCCATTGATATATGTGTTTGCTTTTGTGTAAATACCATATTGTTTTGATTACTGTAGCTTTAAAGTATAGTTTGAAATTAGGAAGCACCACACCTCGAGCTTTGTTCTTTCTAAAGATCATTTTGGCTATCTTCAGTCTTTTGTGCTTTTATACATATTTTAAAGTTATTTTTTCTAGTTCTCTGAAAAATGCCTTTGGTGTTTTGATAGCAATTGCATTGAATCTATAGATTGCCTTGGGTAGTATGGTCATTGTACCGATATAATTTCTTCCAACCCATGAGCATGGCATATTTTTCCATTTGTTTGTGTCATTTTTGACTTCTTTCATCAGTGTTTTATAGTTTTTCAAGTATAAGGCTTTTATCTCCTTGGTTAGATTTATGTCTTGGTATCTTATTCTTTTCAATGCAGTTGTAAATGATATTGTGTTCTTAAGTTTTCTTCCTGGCAGCTTGTTGTTAGTATTTAGAAATGCAATACATCTGTTGATTAATTTTATATCCTGCAACTTTACTGAATTCATTTATTAATTCTAATGGTTTTTGGTGGTGTCTTTAGGATTTTCTTTATATAGTGTCATGTCATTTGGCAACAATGACTGTTTTACCTCGATCTTTCTAGTTTGGATCCCTATTATCCTTTTCCTTGTCTGATTGCTATAACTAGAATTTCCAACACTATGTTGAGTATTCATGATGAGAGTAGGTGTTCTTGTCTTGTTCCTGATCTTAGAGGAAATGCTTTAAACTTTCTGCCATTGAATATGATGTTAGTTATGGGCCTGTCATATACAGCATTTTTGCTGTATGTTCCTTCAGTAACCACTTGATTGAGGGTTTTTTAAAATCATAAGTAGATATTGAATTTTGTCAAATGCTTCTGCATCATCTATTGATATGATTGATAAGATGTTTTATTCTTCAATTTGCTAATGTTTTGCATCACATTGACAGTCTTACAAATATTGAACCATCCTTGCATCCTTGGGATGAATTCCACTTAATCATGGTGTATGATCCTTTCAGTATGTTGTTGAGTTCAGGTTTATCTTTCTTTGAGAATCTTTGCATCTGTGTCCGTCAGTGGTACTGGCCCAGGCCTGGTGCCAGTCCCCAGGCGTGTGGGGGGATGTGGTCCCTGTGCTGCTGGCTGCTTGGCCTTGGTGTCCTGGGATTGGTGCTGACTGGCTGTTGGGTGGGTGAGCATCCAGTGCTAATAGACTAGTGCCAGGACTCCAAAATGGTGTTTGCCAGTCCCACTCTGCTTGTAGTGGAGGGCATGTTCCTTTCAAACTGCCATCTCTGCACCAGGACTCAGAGCATGTGAGATTTTGAGTGATCCCATTACTAGTGGAGTCTCTGTTTCCTGAGGCTTTCTATCAAACCCCACTTGCCTTCAAACCAGACACTCTTGGGACTTGACTTCCCAGTGCAGGACAACCATGCTGGGGATGGGGGAGCCCAATGTGGGTCTCAGAGCCCTCACTCCTTGGGAAGAATATCTGCAGTTGTGATTATTGCCTCATTTGTGGGTTGCCTAACCTGGCATTTGGGTCTTATCTCGACTGCTACTCCTACCAATCATATTTGGTTCCTTCTTTATATCTTGAGTTGTGGAAAGCTTTTTATGCTAGTCTTCATGTTGTTTTCATCAATAGTTGTTCTGTAAATAGCTGTGATTTTGGTGTACCTCTGGGAAGAGGTGAGCTCAGGGTCTTCTTATTCTACCATCTTGGCCATTCATTCTCTTGACACTTTTTAACAGTGGCAGATTGGGGATCCAAGTTCAAATTACCTAGAATTCCTTTTATTTCCTTTTCTTTTTTTTAAATATAAATTTATTTATTTTAATTGGAGGCTAGTTACTTTACAATATTGTATTGGTTTTGCCATATATTGACATGAGTCCGCCATGGGTGTACATGTGTTCCCCATCCTGAAACCCCCTCCCACCTCCCTTCCCATCCCATCCCTCTGGGTCATCCCAGTGCACCGGCCCCAAGTACCCTGTATCATGCATCGAACCTGGACTGGCGATTCATTTCACATATGATAATATACATGTTTCAATGGCATTTTCCCAAACCATCCCACTCTCACCCTCTCCCACAGAGTCCAAAAGACTGTTCTATACATCTGTGTCTCTTTTGCTGTCTCGCATACAGGGTTACTGTTATCATCTTTCTAAATTCCATATATATGTGTTAGTATACTGTATTGGTGTTTTTCTTTCTGGCTTACTTCACTCTGTATAATAGGCTCCAGTTAGAATTCCTTTTAGAAACACGATAATCACTCATGTTTTAAAGCCCTGCAGTTACTTCTCCAGCTTCCCCAAGTCTGCTCCTCATTTTGATGGTGCTGAGCTGATCTCAGTACTGAGCTTAATTATTTAGGAAGCTTCCCAAGGCATCTTTTCCCTTCTGATTCAAATCTGATCTCTCTGTGGCCTCCATTAAAGAGGTGCCAAGATGTAAACAATCACTGTGAACTATGTATTTTAATAGATATTTCAACTGCATGGAAGATGTGAAGAATTCTGAGAAAACAGAGTCCCATCATCTGCAAAATGATGTTTCATCAGCCTGGAGTTTTATTTCTCCGCAAGAACACTTAAGTCCCTGGAGCTGTTTTAATCTTGCCTCATTAAAAGTTAATATAATTTGAATTGGTGCTATTCGTTTTGTGTCTGGACACCTCATTTACCCAGCTCAGCCTGGGTCTCTGTACACCAAGCCCATGTGGAAGTGCGTATATCCACCTTACCTTCATTCAAGTTGCAGGCCCAGATGGGAGTAATCAATAGCTGATCGTTGATAAATGGTTATCATTACAGAGCACACAGATTCAAATGTCAGCCAAAGAATGGATGCCAAGCTATTTGTTGTTGGATAATTCAGGAATGTCAGGAGGTAACAGAGAGAGATTGCTATGCTACGTTCATTACCCAGCCCAGGGGAGGAGTGTTAAACATTAATATTTGAGCTCTGAAAGTATCAGAAACTTGATGGTCAGGAATACTTTATAAAGGGAATGGGAGGGAGCTTAGTAAACCCACATTTCTCCAGCATGTACTGCAAAGGATTACTAATGTCTGAAATCCCTATCTTAAGAGTTAAATTCTTTGTCCCCGAGTCCTGTATGGTGGGACAGCGTA
This sequence comes from Odocoileus virginianus, assembly GCF_023699985.2. NCBI lineage: Eukaryota > Metazoa > Chordata > Mammalia > Artiodactyla > Cervidae > Odocoileus > Odocoileus virginianus. The sequence goes on from NC_069699.1 coordinate 16,217,234, forward strand.
TGATCAATAGAAAAAGAGAACAGGCAGAGCAGTATTTTTAGACTGAGAAGTTATCCATGCGTACTGGAGGCAGCTTCCTGAGTGTCATCATCATTTCCTTCAGGACCCCCACAGTCATTTAATTCATTACTCGTTTGTATCTTTCCTTTTTTATTCATTTATCCAAAACAATCCATGGAACTCCTACCATATTCAAACACTTGCTGGGACAGGAATACAAAAATATAACAAAGGCTAAAATATGAATCTTTCCTCTGTAGTGCTTATATTCTGTATAGCTGGAAGACAGATTAAAGCATAATAGTTATTAAAATGTATATAATAGGATAACTTATGGGGTAAAATCCATACAGTTATCAGAACATGGATCTGAGTGTATGTGAGGTGAGTGGTGAGGGGAGTGGCAGAAAGTGTCCTATATGAAGAAATTTGCAATATTGATCTTGAATGATGAAAGCTTCACCATTCACTGGGTGGAGAAAATAGACAAAGCAATTTTCCAAAAGAGAATAACTAAAAGCTTTCTGCATGTGAGCAGGAAGATTCATTGGCTTGAAAAATAGTGGTGTGTGAGTTGATATAGTGTGGATTGAAATCAGAATAAGCAGGGAAATAGTACCATGCTGAGAAGTGTTATATTTTGGTGTTGTGTCAAATGTCTCTTACAATTTTTTTTTTTAACTTATAGAAACATAGAAAAAATGAGTCATCTGTATGTTTCCATATTGTATACAGAGCACTCTCAGGAAGTACATGGTGATTACAAGGCAGGGTGGAAGTATTTAAGTCTTTGAAGCTAGGACTTTTGTAGTAACCCAGGTAAGAGGTGTTGAGGGCGAAACATGCACGTCTAATGTTGATGTTTTTCACTGAGATGGAGAACGTGGATGAAGACTAGGGATAACGATGTACATAAGGAGACTGGGAAAAGAACACACGGAGTTCAAAAACTCTGAAGGAATTTCTGTGAGGGTGGAAGGAAGGACTGGAAGTGGGGGGTTAGATCTTAGCAGAGATATCAGAAAGCAAGGTCAGGGTTTGAAATAATTATATAATGGGTTGATAAAATGGCAGGGTTGAGGAATCATGAGTAAGTGAGTGGAGACCTAAGAATGAAAGCATGATGAGTCTGCATAAATACTGGGATGAGCAGAGGAGAAGCCAGTAAAGGAGACACTGTAGAAATGATCAGCAAGGTCAGAGGGCAACTGTGAGGGCGACCCAAAATAAATGCTTCTGTCTTACAACTACAATAATAAAATTTTCAAGGAAGAAAAACTTAAGTTGATCCTTACAATGAATGCAGTCTATTAATTACTTGTTTTTCTCCCATTTATATGAATAGTCTGTATTGAATTTTAGTTGACCGTCTACATTATGCTAATAGGAGATGATGAAATTTAGTTGTGGCAGTGCTTAGTAATTACTTCAGAAGAATGTAGAAGCATACTAGTAAAGCAGAATGCAAAGGCTTCCCCCATCATTATCAGGAGAGTTTTATTTGCTCCTCACATAAGGAGAAGACCTCATTGTCATACTTAGAAAGGTGATGTGTTTTAATGACAAAAGAACCTTTCGAAGTAGTGGTTCCTTCATTATATTTTGTAATTAAGCTTGGGCGGTAACCAGAGGGAGTATGTATCTCAGTTTCGTTTTGTTTTTAATTTTTATTGAAATATAGTTAATTTACAATATTGTGTTCATTTCAGGTGTACAACAAGGTGATTCAGTTATACATATAAATGTATATTCTCTTTAAGACTCTTTTCCATTATAGATTTTTACAAGATATTGAGTATAGTTCCCTGTGCTGTAAAGTAGGTCCTTGTGGGTTATCTATTTTCTATATAGTTAGCGTGTATATTATAATGCCAAGCTCCTAATTTATCCTTTCCCCCTTTCCCCTTTGGTAACTATAAACTTGTTTTCTATGTCTATGAGTCTTTCTGTTTCATAAATAAGTTGATTTCTCTCATTTTTAAAAATTCCATGTATAAATGATATCATGTGATGTTTATCTTTCTCTCTCTGACTTGCTTCACTTAGTATGATAATCTCTAGGTCCATCTATGTCACTGCAAATGGCATTATTTCATTCTTTTTTATGACTGAGTAATAGTCCACCGTGTACATATACCAGTTCTTCATGTCTCACTTTAATACGTGGTCTCTTGGCACTGAGTGATCCAGGTTTATTGAGTTTTACTCGTAAGTATCTCATAGTTAGACAGGAAGGCTTGATAAGTAATGTCTGATCTCTCAGCATACTAATTCATTCAGCAAGTTTTTTTTTTTTCTTAACTCTCTAGGGATTATTCTAGATTTGAAAAAATACAGTAAAAAACTAACATCTCTCTTCTCCTAGGGTTATGTTTATATGCTGCCAGAGCAAGAAATGTAAAATCAACCAATAAAACCCTGATACTGATAACTGCTGTGACAAATCATGGTAGAATGGGGGATCAAGAAAAGAACAGAGGCCTTTGGGTCTCACACCCTGTGATGTGTCAGTGGAGACCCCAGCCGGTGGGGATTCCCTGGGGTGGGGTGCAGGGATAACATTTTGCTCTTGAGCACTTGCTTTCAGCAGAAGCTTCTCTCTTCCCTGCTGGCTCCTTTTTTCTCTTCCATGTTGAGCCCCGTGATCAGCAGCTGGTCGGTTCCAGGAACTCACAGAGCCCTACTGTGATTCCTCCAGTTCTTCCATCTCTCGAGCAACTCTTCTGCCACGCCGCTGTGATGTGTCGCTTCATCCTTAAGCACCCCAGAGAGAGGACAGCTCCCTGGGGAGTAGTCCTCTCTAGCAGGGTATCCCTGGCCAACTAGCTTTTTGCTTTCAGTATTTACATTTAAACTAGTTTACAAACCGTAACAGCAATACATAACACTGGGGAAACATTCAAATAAAAGAGAGGAGCATCGAAATACATTTTTTTGGTCTTAGACACTTCCCCTTGGTCTTCCCAACTTCCACCTACTCCCTAGAAGATATAATAACTTTTAACAGTTTCTTCTGTATTTTTTGTTGTGTGTCAGAGTGAGAGGTCCAGGCCTGACCCCCACCCTGCAACAAACACTAAAATGTCTTAGCAATCATTTTATATTGGGGTGTGGGTTCTACTAAGCTTTGATCTTAGTTACTCAAGAACTTTGAATATAAGCTGCGTGTCAAGAGTAAGAGGTCCTGGCCCCAGGACCCCAAATAGTAGCAATGGGGTGTGAAATAACAGACTTTGGGGACTTCCCTGGTGGTCTAATGGTTAAGACTTGTGCTTCCAGTGCAGGGGGCCCGGGTTTGAACCCTGGTCACGGAACTGGATCACAGGTACCACAGTGAAGATCCTTTGCGCTGCAACTAAGAAAGACCTGGTGGAGCCATAAACAAATAACACCCCAGACTTAAGAGAGGAAACTGATACTAATATGTAGGCTTGTAGTGGCAAAGATGATCCTGACATGGTCCCATTCCAGAACAAACTGTGACATCACTAGTTCGCTCTCTTCTTTCTCTGCTCCCAGACCTCACTGGTGATGCACATCTCTCAAGCTGGATTGACTCCCCATCCTCTTGATCCCCCCCATGAAGAGTGAACTCTGTCTCTTCAAATTTGATCCTTTTCTATCTCAGGCCAGTGAGGCCTCTAATTTGCATTAAATTAAATATGCTCCCTTGGTACATTTCTATTAATTGCATCTTTTTAAAAATAAGCTTTTAGAAAGACAATTTTATATGATCACACACAGAAAGCCAGTACACATTTGAATAAGTAGAATACAACCGTAAAATGCAACAAATAACGTCATTAACTTATAGCTAGGTTCCGTTGCCTGCCAAGTCTCTGAGTCTGAAACCCACTGTTTCTTTGTGTACATGTAGTAGCAAGGGGGGAAGCATTTATCTTTCAGATATTTGAAAGAAGAAAAGAATTAAAGCCGATGTATAAAGATAATTAAGAAGTATCTTTCTCAATAAAGGGTGTGCCACCCAGGTTCTTCAGAAGTTTATGGGATATACAGCCGCAAGTGTTGTGGTCAGTGGACAGATGGGCTTTCAGCTCCTTCAGGGTCTGTCTCAGGGCAGAGAGCTCCCCAGCCCCGTTTGTGTCCTCAGAGCAGTGCGTACAGAGCCACCGAGCCAGTCTGGCTGTTTTGGTCCAAGGAGAGATCACTCTGACTGGCATCATTAATACTAGAGCTTCCTGCCAGGTTGTTTGGAGCTTTCTTGGGTCTTCATCATCAATGACTTGTCCCTCTGTTCCTTATTCCTTCCTTTTTGTTTGGAAGGAAGTTTTCACTTTGGTCTCAGGTTCAAAGGATATTTTAACAAAATGAGTCAGTCGTTCTATACACATAAATAATACCAACATTTATTAGAGAATTATCTAGCTCACTTTTAGTATACTAACATTAAAAGAAAAGGAAAATAGAAACAGCAGAGGATACATCACCAAATTGTGTTTTGACCAACATCCAGACTCAGACAGCACTGGGGAGTCCTGTGTCACAGCACATCTGGTGTCTCAGTTGCAACAATGTCCCAGGCAGCACATGGTGAACCCTTGGGGTGAGACTTCAAAAAATGCACTCCAGGGTTCCTGCTTATAATCCCAGTATACAAACTGATACCATCATCAATTTGTGAACATATTGCAGTTCTGGTTTCATGTTAATGCCGTTTGTTCTGTCATGTACAACTTGGAATGTCAAGCCTGGGACTTGGTTGGCCAGACCCCTTCCAGGGGCTCAGCAGTCTCAAGATTGGTCCCCTATCTTATCTATGGTCACGGCAGGCAGTCAGGACACTCAGTAAGGGCAGTGTTAGAGGCAAAGTCAGAGGCCTGGTTACTCACAGTAAGGGCAGGTTAGAAGCAAGGTCAGAGGGCTGTTCTGCTTGTCTCTGAAGCCTAATCAAGACTCTGTATTTAATTTCCCTAACAGTCTTTCTTCACCAGATACTGATTCTTTTTTTTTTTTTTTAATTGGAGAATAAATGCTTTACAATGCTATGTTCGTTTCTGCCATATATCAGCATAAATCACCAAAGATATACACGTGTGCCTTCCCTGTTAAACCTCCCTCCCACCTCCCACCCATCCCACCCCTCTAGGCTGTCACAGAGCAAGGGGCTGAGCTCCCTGTAACATATCGCAGACTCCCACTGGATATTTTACACAGGGCAATGTATATGTTTCCATGCCACTCTCTCTATTCATCCTGCTGCTCCTTTCCTCTCTGTGCTAGGTAATGATTGTAATAAGTGAATCACACCCCAAATTCCATCTTAGCATCTGCTGCTGGGATATCCAACCAGAGACAATGATTTAATGTTATTTATTTTGGGGTCAGTGTGTCACCAAATTTAAGTCTGGTGCAACCAAGAGAACCTAAATATGGAGTCAGACAAATGTAAAATTCAGTATTCTTATTACTTTATATGAGTTTTTTAGTCTCCAGAAATTCCCAATTTTATTAAATCTAAAATAATAATAATTCCTCACGGAAACTTATACACTGAGAGAACCCAGAGGAGGAATTTAGGGCAGGGACTTTCTCAGGGAACATTCTGGATCTAGGTCATGTGCTGTATCAGTGCTGTCTAATAAAGATAAGCCACGCATTTGACTTACTTACACAGCTAGGCTTCCCAGTTGGATCAGTGGGTAAAGAATTCGCCTCCAATGCAGGAGACGCAGGAGACATGAATTCGATTCCTGGCTCAGGAAGATCCCCTGTAGGAGGGCATGGCAACCCAGTCCAGTATTCTTGCCTGGAGAATCTCATAGACAGAGAAGCCTGGTGGGTTATATAGTCCATGGAGTCACAAAAGAGTTGGGCATGATGGAAGCAACTGAGCACACACTTGCACGCATACCTTTAAGTTTTCTAGTGGCTACATACAAAAAAGGAAAACACAGTTGAAACTAATTTTAGTAATGTATCTCACTCCACCCAATGCTCCCAACATACTGTATCATTTCAACTTAAAGTCAGTAGAAAATAATTAATGAGATGTTTTACTTTTTTTTAGTATTAAGTCTTCGAAAGCTGGTATCTATCTTACCCTCAGAGCACATTTAATTTGGACAAGCCGTGCTTTTGATGCTCAGAAACTACACGTGATCAGGTGCTGCTAGAATAACAGCACAGTTCTAGAACAAACCTTGAGTTTTATCTCTAATCCACTGTGAACCATCAATGAAAGAGCTTTATGGGTGGCTAATATGGCATACAAAATCTAGACAAGGCCAGACTGGGATGGAGTCCGTGGAGGGGTTTCCTTTGCAGGCCTCACCTTCTCTCATAAATACACTTTATCTGCAGAAGCTCTTAGCTAGTATACTAGACAGATAATTGGAACATAAGCACCATTAATTTCAGAGTAATTACTTTCCCAACTTTAAAATAAATATGATTCAGGGTTATATGTATAAAATTGCATCCTTCATCAAAGATCTTACTTATAGCAAAAATGTGAAGACGTCTTATTCTCAAGTGATCAGAAGGGAAGTAAAGAATTTCAAAGGAGGTTTGGATAAAAGAAGGTAGACTGCAACGTCACGATTCTTTTGGAGACTGGCAGTGTTAAAGCAATGCTTTTTCTGCTATACAGAGGGTATTGAGGAGGCATTAAAAGAGCTATTAAGAACAGGAAAAAATATTTTCATAGCAAAGGAATATTAGCCTATTATCACCCATACAGTCACTGAATCAACAATTTGTTGCTAACAAAGCAAGAAAGTGTTAACCTTTATTGAGGGCTGATCACATGGTACTCACTGTTCAAAGTGCAAAGCATGGATTGAACAAAACATATCATAGGTATGATTATAATCCCAATATGATGTTGGAGGAAACTCAGATGCAGAGTTTAAGCAAATGCCAAAGGTCACACAGCCAGCCAGGGAGAGAATCAAGACTCCATGTCGGGTATTTTGTTTCTAGAATTGCACCTTTAATCATCATCAGATGGTTTATGGAAAATCAAGATGAATCAGAGTTAGTTCTTCCTTCTTTTTGTACTGGAGACCTAGCAACAGTGATATGATAGGCATATAAATAAATAGGATAGAAAATAGTGTAATAGGGTAAAAAGTATGATGGAAGGAAGTTCAGGGAGGTTTAAGTAGAGCATCTGCATGTGTTTAGGAACGCCCTCCTTGATTTACAGGTGAGGAAAATCAAGTCAAACAGTAGTTTATTAACATGTCCAATTACTAAGTGACAGATCCCTTTTAGAACCAACTCAGTGTTACCTGGGAGAGTGCTGAACCAATCTTTGTACCCTCTTTCCAAAACAGAGGCTATTGTTTTAATAATAGCAGATTTCATTTTGTTTCTTTTTATCCAAGTGCCTCATGCACAAGCTTCCTACGTTGTTAACGTTTCCACTTTGTTGAACACTGTTTGATTAGCATTTTACAAAACCAAATCATTTGCAAATCCTATCAGGGTACCCAAAATAATAATAATTCAGAAAGTCAATATTGTGAATATGAGGAAAGAAAATTGTCACCTCTTCCCATTGTACTCTATTCACTTGAGAATATGTGTGGATAAGAATTGAGGGAGATATATATATATTTATTTTTTTTTTAAGGTGAAAAAATGGAAGGATTTATTGCTCTCAGATTGTCATCTCACATCTATGAGGATGGATTTTATGTTTTTCAAAATATCTTGCTCATGAAGATAACTCATTTTAAATCCAGGCATAGTTCTTCTGATTATCTTGGGAACTATGTCTGCAGATGTTGCATTGAAACAACTGGGGACTCCACGGCCACATTTTTCAACACACAAACACACTCTGTCATTCCCTAGTAACATTGTGTCACCTAAAATTGTTCTTAGTGGCATGTTTGGATACTGAAAAGCAGTATTTCTCAAACTTTCTCTAAAGTTTCCTTGGGCAAAAAATAAGAGTTCCATAATCCAAGACATTTGGGAAATAAAGTCAACAGGTTTCTTTACTCTAAAACCTCTCAGGGATTTTAGTATGCTAATGTGGGTGTTTAATCTACAAGGATTTGCCTAAAATGTTTGATCCAAAGCTCCCTCTCTCCCACCACCCCTTCTCATTTTCATTTATTGAGGGATAGTTCCTATATCTAGAGTTGGCCTAAACACATTAATTTAAACCATGTAAAATTGCCAATATCTGACCACTTTTATCCTGCAGAAAGGGCAACATTATACTGCTTACTTAAATAGTTTTGGGAAGTTTAAGCTTAGTTCTGAGAGCCATACAGAGATTTGTATTGTATTTTGGTGCCTAATTCACCATCTTTCCTCACCTTCACCCCTAAGTTAAACTAGGCCTGTTCTCGACCTGTATGATAATTCTGCTTAACAGAGTGTCTCTGTAGGTATTAGCCCGTGTAGGTGGGCCTCTTGTGAGCAAGTGGGAATTCTTGATTATTAATATCAGATTAACTTCACTGCAGTCACACACCTCTAATGATCTGCTTTATTGGAAAAATTCCACCCTCAAGGCTTGAGACAGTTGGATGTAAACTCGCTGCTCTATTGCTAGGTGCATTTAACTTGCAGAAATCAACATTCTCAGTGAAAGGGCCAAGTGTTGTTCAGTCGCTAAGTTGTGTCTGACTCTTTGTAACCCCATGGACTGTAGCCCACCAGGCTCCTCTGTCCATGGAATTCTCCAGGCAAGAATACTGGAGTGAATTGCCATTTCCTTCTCCAGGGTATCTTTCCGAATCCAGGGGTTGAACCTGCATCTCCTGCTTCATAGGCAGATTCTTTACCACTGAACCACCAGGTAAGCCCAAAAGGACCAATACAGATAATTTTTAAAATGTACAAAAAGCACACAAAAAGTAGTTTGAAGATCTAAACTCAAATCACATGGTCACACAAAGGAATAATTTTACGGGGTATTTCCAGGTGAGAGGGAATATAGATTGGATTCTCAGAGGCTGGAAAATGTTTTGATGGCCTCTGGATAAAAGCACAAAATGCTTGAAATTGGACCTACTTTAGGACACGCAGCCTGTGTGCCCCCAGAGCTGCCTAAGTGCCTGTGTGAGGCCTTGCGAATGGTGCCGGTGGCCTGAGTGGGTTTACCGCATAACCTGCCATCCTGGGCTCCTCGTTTCTGCATCACCAGCTGTGGGCTCCACCTCCAGAGCCATACTCTACAGCTGGTACAGAGTAAGCACTCAGTAAAAGTTTTTTGAATTGAATCAAATCTATCTTTCCCTGTTCACCTTCCTGTGGTTAGGACATTAAGCAATAAATTAGTCAGAACGACCCAAATTGGTGGAGAGAAAACAGAAATACATTTCATTACCTAGATGAACAGAGTGGTGTGTAGGTTGCCTGCATTCCGAAAATTACTTCCCTAATCATTATTTTGCTTAGCATATGTTAGAGAAGGCTTAATTGAACAAACTTCCAACAGTTTGGCTGTAAATATCCTTTTTTGCCCTGAGTTTTCAAGTGGAGACCAGACAGACATGTGGTCCTGCTCTTGAGAGTTCTGTACAAGGAAGTCTTTTACTGGTGTCAGATGCATGTGTTAATTGAGCGATTTTTCCCAACCTTGATTAAAAACCCCACGATGCCCTGAATAGATTTGCTTTAGAAACTACTTTGACAAGGTTTACAGATCAATTTTGCTTGCAGAACTTGGGCTTTTGTTTGGAAGGGGGTTTTCATTTTTTGCTCATTTAGTTTCTTCCTGGTACCCATCTGAACAGCAACCAGAGAACAATGCACACCTAATTTGCTCCTGCAAATGAGAGCAATTAAAATAACTTGACAAAAGTGATGGAGGCTCTCACATGATTTACAGGAGTGCAGTATAATAACTCTGTTTATTCCTTTCTCCTCTGACTTGCCAGTGGCCTTGAAAGTTTAGGTGTTAAGTGCTCCCAGCCCAGTTTTGACTTGCCTGCTCAGTCCTAGGTTCCCACTGAAGACAGGCAGGTTTTGGTATGACCTCTACTGCTGGAGGAAATGGGTTGGATGATCCCAGGTCATCCTTAGCAAAAAAATACTTTCAGTCAAACCACAGGGATCTGCTAGTAAATTGTTCTTCCTGGTTCAAGAGAAAGATGTCTGTATGTGCGCATGCATACTGTTTCTTAGTTAAAAAAAAAAGAAAAGAGGCGGCATGTATAGCAGGAAGAGCATGACAAGCTGATGAGCTTTGGAGTTTGATGGGCCTGGATTCAAATCCTGTTTTGATCACTACATTTGGGATCTTCGATTCTGTTGTTTAATCTTTATGAACCTGTTTCATTGGACATGACACTGGCTTGCATGAGATTTTCCTTGTGTGTTTCCTTTCAACCTCCCCTTCCCCCACTCCACAACTCTCTGTCTCTGCAATTACCTTATTTTAGTGCCCGCAACAGGCTGAATTCTTTGTACTTCCCGGCATTTACCTGTGCTGTGCCTCTTGTTTACAACCCCTCTCTCACCTCCCATCCTATCTCTATCTGCCTAATTTACCTGTGCTGTGCCTCTTGTTTACAACCCCTCTCTCACCTCCCATCCTATCTCTATCTGCCTAACTCATCCTTCAAATCTCAGCGTGAATGCCACTTACTTCCACTGGTCTTTTTTTTTGACATTCTCCCTACAGTCTAAATTAAGTTGCCTCTCACTGCCTATTTTTTTATAGTCTTCTCATATTGTATTGTCATAGAATTAATTGTAGTTCACAGACATGTTCATATAGTAATCACCCAACACTCTTGATTATATCTCCCTATCTCTCTGTCATAATTCTCTTTAGAATGCTTACTAATTTCTTATTAACTTTTGTCCAACTTATTATTGTCTACTCTTCCTCAGACTATAAGCTTCAGAAACCTAGGGATTTTGACTGTTTTATTTATAGCTGCATCCCCAGCGCTCAGCACAATGGCCCTGGAATGAAGCTGGAATTAAAAAAAAAAAAACATGTAGAATGAATGGATGTTTGAATCAATGGTGGGTGGATATGCCCTTTGCTAGTAGTTGACAAAATCAGAGAAGGTGAGTATCAAGAACCGAATATAGTGAGAGACAGTCCTGGCAGTGGAACAAAAGGTTGCTGTTACTGACATTTATGAAGAGGCATATCACAAAGAAGACAGGAAAGGTTTAGTCCAAATCTGAGTGTATTTCGGGACTGTGAGCACATCCATTGTAATATCCTGTGCCATCTCCCTAAAGGGGTCTGCAGAATCCCTACCATGACCCTTCATCCACACCAGCTTACTCCCATAGCTGCACTGCCTCTCTGGCAGATGGGACCATGCAGAGTCCCTTCAGCAGCCACGGAGTTTCGTTCTTCTAGCTTTGGCACACTGCCCGAAGGTCTTATCCTTCCGCCTGAAATAGCACTTGGGCTGGGCTGAATTAGCCCCCACCGCAACACACAATTAGGGATTCCTGATTTTACAGGTGAGTTTCACAGAATCCCCACTTTTAGTCAGGGCCAAATGAAACACGTCTATTTCAAATTCTTAATAAATTGTCACAGCTATTACCATAGCACCAGGTTGTTGATCTTTTTCTTCTTAATTTTCAGAGACACCCTCTATTGAGTTTGTGAAAGATCCCTTTACTAAGACAGAAGAATTGAGTCTACAATCTTAAAGCTAAGATACTGAACCAAAAATTACCTCTCTTTCCCCTTCTTATGCTCTGAATGGGGAAAATAGAGAAAGAACAAGCCCAGGATACAATGAGATACTATGCATACAATGGATCCAATGAAATGGGACTTCCATGTTTGAGTTGGGTCAAGTGAGGAAAAAGTCATTAAACAGAACTTTAGTTTTAATAATAGAAACAGTCTTTTCTCAGTTAGCTGTTATTTTTTCCCCCGGTAAAAGTAGATGGATAGTCTTACTACATTAATACTAGATTACTTGGCAGCATAATATCACAAGATCCTTTTTGGAGGAGGAAACTGAGGTTCACAGAATCATCTTCACTATAAAACACTGAAACGGTAGCTTGACTTGGCAGTGCAGAGACGCTGTGCTATAGCTCCATAAAGCAGGTTAGTAACTCAAGTGCCTACAAAGTTAAGCTGGTGGTAGATGTGGGGAAAACAGATCAGCTTAAAAAGAAAGTTATTTTCCAATGAAAAAGAGTGCATGTTCAATGATAAATGGCAATGGTCAACTGACCTCGGAGTTTCAGGAAAATAGGGAATGGTAGAGATTGTGACCAGTCAGAAACTAATCTGAAAGAGGTTATCTGCTGTTAAACCCTACCCAGTTGTTCCAAGAGGATGAGCTTGATTATTGTCAGGTCTTCCTGTGCTTTAATACTACCTAAAAACCTAGCTTTTGGGGTGAGGTTTCCCAGTTTTATCTGTTATTGTCAATTAATGACAGTTATTTAAATTGCTTTTATTTGCAAATATTGGGAGTGCTCTGAAGGCTGCTGTGCCATGAAATCTTTCTCATTCTCTGTATCACTTATGTATGGTCAGGTCCTGAGTATGGAACCACCACTTGAGCACAGAACACTCGGTACTAAACTTGGCTGCTTGTAAGAGGGGCCAATTGTGGCACCATGAGAGCTGATGGAGTCCATTGCTGTCTTGTGCCCAGGCTGTGTAGACCCACTGCTCAGGAGTGGTCTAGCTCACTTCACTTCACATACCCCTTGGCACCACTCCTGGTGATGCAGAAGGCTGGGCCTTCTCAGTCGCCGTCTCAGTAGGCAATCTCATAGTGCTAACTTGAGGCTAGCTTTCCTGAAATGTGGTGCCTACTTACTGAACCATTTGAACCCTCTAGTTACTTAAGAGCCTTCTTCAACACCGGTGTTCTGAAAGGCCATATTAACAGGTCTGTTTTCATTCTTTGTCCTGTGTGTTTTATGGGCCCCGTCAGTGCAGGATCTCATGTTTTTGGCTTTAGGCAAGATTCTTCCATTCCTTGTAACATTTTCCCCTCTAGATTCTGTCTTTCAAGAGATCTCTTATCAGTTGAATGTTGCACTTCTTGAATGGATTCTCCCACTATCTATTTTATTTTCTCAGTTTTCCTTCTGCATGCCCATTTGTTTTATTTTCCAAGAGATATTGCCATCTATATGGTAAATGGTGCTTCCCAGGGCTTCCCTGGTGGCTCAGTGGTAAAGAATCTGCCTTCAGAGCAGGAGCTCCAGGAGACACAGATTCGATCCCGGGGTCAGGAAGAGCCTCTAGAGAAGGGCATGGCAACCCACTCCAATATTCTTGGCTGGAGAATCTCACAGACAGAGGACCCTGGTGGGCTACAGTCCATGGGGTCGCAAAGAGTCAGACACAACTGAAGCAACTTAGCATGCACACATGGGGCTTCCCAGGTGGTGCTAGTGGTAAAGAACCAGCTTGTCAATGCAGGAGATGTAAGAGACATGGGTTTGATCCGTGGGTCAAGAAAATCCCCTGGAAGAGGGCAGAGCAACCCACTCTAGTATTCTTACTTGGAAAATCCCATGGACAGAGAAGCCTGGTGGGCTGAAGTCCAGTGGGCTTGCAAAGAGTCGAACACAACTGAAGTGTCTTAGCATGCACATATGGTAAATGGAGTTTTAAAATGTTGACTATTGCATTTTTAACTTGGAGGCTTTTCTTATTCTTTCATTATTCCTTTCTAAAATAGCATGGTAGTCTTATTTTATGAATGCAGTGCCTTTTCTTCCCTCTAACATCGTATTAGTTACCTTTAAGAGTTTTCATTCCCTCCATTTATCACCTTTCTGTATTAGGAGTTTTTCCTGCTTTGTCAGTAACTGTCTCCCTGTTACAGGCTTTCTTTAAGCGTCCAGTGGTCTTTTGTTGCCTACACATATTAAAAGTTAGGCAGAAAACCAACTTTCATATGTACAGGGGGGCAGGGAGATCAGTTCTGTCGCTCAGTTGTGTCTGATTCTTTGCGACCCTGTAGACTGCAGCACACCAGGCTTCCCTGTCCATCATCAACTCCCAGAGCTTGCTCAAGCTCATGTCCATCAAGTCAGTGATGCTATCCAACCATCTCATCCTGTTGTCCCCTTCTCCTCCTGCCTTCAGTCTTTCCTAGCATCCGGGTTTTTCCAATGAGTCAGTTCTTCACATCAGGTGGCCAAAGTATTGGAGCTTCAGCTTTAGCATCTATCCTTCGAATGATTATTCAGGATTGATTTCCTTTAAGACTCACTGGTTTGATTTCTTTGAGGTCTAAGGGACTCTCAAGTGTCTCCTCCAACACTACAGTTCAAAAGCATCAGTTCTTCAGTGCTCAGCTTTCTTTATGGTCCAACTCTAACATCCGTACATGACTACTGAAAAAACCATAGCTTTGACTTGTTGGACATTTGTCAGCAGAGTAATGTCTCTGCTTTTTAATATGTTGTCTATGTTGGTCATAGCTTTTCTTCCAAGGAGCGAGTGTCTTTTAATTTCACAGCTGCAGTCACCATCTGCAGTGACTTTGGAGCCCAAGAAAATAAATCTGTCATTGTTTCCCCATCTATTTGCCATGAAGTGATGGAGTTGGATGCCATGATCTTAGTTTTCTGAATGTTCAGTTTCAAGTCATATTTTTCACTCTCTTCTCACTTTAGTCAAGAGATTCTTTAGTTCTTCTTTGCTTTGTGACATAAGGGTGGTGTCATCTGCATATCTGAGGCTATTGATATTTCTCCAGGCAATCTTGATTCCAGCTTGTGCTTCATCCAGCCTGGCATTTTACATGATGTACTCTGCATATAAGTTAAATAAGCAGGGTGACAATATACAGACTTGATGTACTTCTTTCCCAATTTGGAGCCAGTCCGTTGTTGCATGTCCGGTTCTTGACCTGCCTGCAGATTTCTCAGGAGGCAGCTAAGGTGGCCTGGTATTTCTGTCCCTTTAAGAATTTTACAGTTTGTTGTGATCCACACAGTCAAAGGCTTTGACATAATCAATAAAGCAAAAGTAGATGTTTTTATGAAACTCTCTTGCTTTTTCAATGATCCAACAGATGTTGGCGATTTGATCCCTGATTCCTGTGCCTTTTCTAAATCCAGCTTGAACATCTGGAAGTTCACAGTTCATGTACTGCTGAAGCCTTGCTTGGAGAATTTTGAGCATTACTTTGTTATCATGTGAGATAAGTGACATTGTGTGGTATTTTGAACATTCTTTGGCATTGCCTTTCTTTGGGACTGGAATGAAAACTGACCTTTTCCAGTCCTGTGGCCCCGGCTGAGTTTTCCAAATTTGCTGGTATATTGAGTGCAGCACTTTCATAGCATCATCTTTTAGGATTTTTAGGAGCAGGGTGAGGTCCTGGTTGAATGGTGATCTTCTCTTTAGAATGGTTCAGTATAGTGTTAGCTGCTTCATTAGAGAGCCTCCAAATTCAGTTGGTATTTTTTTCTGTCACACGGAGAGTCCCCAGAGAATTGCCCATTACTTTCTTTCTTTGCTTTTTTGCTTTCTTCCAGTGGTGACTGGGGTGGAACATATGGTTCTGACCAGTAGTGTTTTTGGAGCTGAGCTGCACAGTGCTGACAGAGGTATCATTCAGTGTGATTTTCCTTAAACTACTTGCTTTCTACTCCTGGCTTCTTCCCCAGTCTCCATGGAGTATTCATATCAGAATTCAGCATACTTCTCTTTTGATTTCTCAAAAAGATTTCTAGAATTGGTCAAAGAAAACAGAAATCTGAAGTTTTTGGATTTAGTCAAAGAAAAACAAAATTGAGATTGCCTAGTAAAATTTGAATTTCAGATAAATGAGGAATACTTTTTTAGTATAGGTGTGTCCCATGCAATCAGCTGGTATCTGAAATTTGAATTTCCCTGGGCCTTTGTGTTTTATCTGGTGACCCTACCCACATCATTGGAAGAAGACAGCAGTAGCCTGGCTGCATCACTGTGTGAGGTGGCAGGGATCTGGGGGAGCCCATGGCTCTTTCACCAACTTTCTGCCTTGTTCTTCCTCCTAGCCTCATGGTATCTGATGTTCCCAAGCTCTCAGTCCCTCATGCAGTTCTGCAAGGCACATCTTTTTCCTCTCATTGACTTGGACATCTGGTCTGCATACTTTTGACCTTTGGGTTCCTCTGTGCTCCCACTGTATTTCCTTTCATCTAATATGCAACTGATTATAGGCTGCACCATCCCTTTGTTGACCTAATGGAAAATCCACAACATGGGAGTTGTGAGTTTGTGTTATTTAAGTTCTTATTGAGGACGATAGCCTGGGAGACAGCTTTGAGGAATTTTCCCAAAGACTTAGGGGAGGAGTGTGTGTATGTGTGTGTATATATATACGAACACACTCACTTTTTGGCTAAGAAACACATGCAGTCAAGCATACATCTTGATAAAAGATTGCTGCTAATCATAAAGAACAGATATCTCAAGTTACTGCTTTTAGTGCTCTCCTATTTATGGAAAGATGCAAGAAGCAGTGGTCATTGAAATTCTTCCTGAGATGCGCATCTAACTGTTTGGGGCCTTTTTATCTGAATCACAGAGTGCCTTTTATTTATTTATTTATTTTTCATCCTGAGTTCTCAGAGTGCACTGTTAGTGTACAACTAAGGGCGTTGTGACTTCACCCTTGTATGACTAGATGATGAGTGACACTCTGTGTTCTTTTTTATTCACACACTGTCTAATGAGTAACGGCAAAGGGGGAAAATTGCTGTCAACTGAATTTGTAAGATGCCACCAGTTGTAAGAGTCATCTTGATCTTAGAAATGTTCAAGTGTGGGAAAAAACAGGCACCTTTTAAAACTGATGAAATCTAGTCATTCTTCCGTCATTTCTGAGTCTTCCCCAGATTAGTTACATCTCTTACTTACTGTGATCTCGCTTTCCATCCTAGTCCATGGAGGAATTTCATGGGTTTATTCTTCCTTATTCCTCTGGTATTCTTTGATTCTGTGGAACTGTCAGATGAATCTGTTGTTTGGCAGGAAGAGGCACGCTCTCTGGCTGTGAGTTTTCCTTCTGTTCCCACCAGATATTGGGCAGCCTGGTGGGAATGGACACCAAGAGCTGCTTGGCTCAGGAAAGTTCCAGCCTCACCTGTTGCCCAGCCCCCTGCCATCGCTACTGCAGCCCAGGGAATACTTTATTCCCACCCCTCTCTGCTGTGATGCTGTAATTGTTTCAGCCAGGACAGGACTTTTGAGGCCTGAGCAGCTCATTTCAAAAGGCAGGAGGTGGGGCAATAAGCCCCCATGCCAGGTGAAACAGCAGGAATAACAGGAGCCAGTTATCTTGCACTATTCTTGATGCTCATCCTTCAGAAACTTTGCTGCTCTCCTTTCTATCCTTCCCCTCTTCCTCCAGTTATCTCTGCCACTGATTCTTTTCATTCTGTTCCAGTGTTCCTTTTCCTTATTTTCTTTCCCGGCCTTGGACCTTTGTTTTCTTTCTTTCATTCATTCAACAATATGCTGGTTACTATGTGGGGCACAGCAGTGACTCAGACAGGCAGCAGTCACCAGGTTCATGGAGCTTATACTCAGTGGAGGTGGGGTGGTGTCCAGAGATTAAGAGAGTAAAGTATCTGATGTGTTACAATGTGAACAGTCCTATGGGGAGGAGGAGCATGCAAGAAAAGTGACTGGGTAGAAAGGTAGGGCATTGCTGTTGTAAACAGGATGCTTTGATAAGTTCTGAGAAAGTCAGTGACCTCTAAGAAAAGGCTTGAAGGAGGTGAGATGGTAAGCCAAGCCATTATGTGGGGGCTGGAGGAAGCATTCCGGTCAGAGGGGACAGCAGATACAGCTGTGCTGAGGCAGGGGCATGCCTGAGAAAGTTCAAAGAGAAAGAGAGAAAAAAGAGGCCATAGGGGCTGGGTAGAATGAGCAGAGATTTTGAGGATAGAGGTGGGGGAGGGAGGGCCCCCATCAGGTGGGACTTCCTCATCATCATTATGCCTCCTGAGCTTCTGCTTGACATGATGTGAGAAGCCTCATGCCCTCACCTCTGCATTCCTTTCCTCTCAAGTGAAGTGCGTTTGGCAGAGAAGGGATGGGGTGTACTCTGTATTTCCTTAGGATCTTATGAAGGCCACTCTGCTTTCTAAAAATCCTCCTCTGTTCTAGTTTCCTTTGAAAAATTCAGTTTGCTATCCTTACCACCTCCCATCAAGCTCCTCTCTTTCAAGCTGTGTCCATCCCTGTCATCAGCTATGTATGACTCCTGTTTTGGTATCTCACTGTGTGCCTGACCATTCATTTCAGGACTGAGAATCATATAAAATATGCATAGTGTTCTCAGCGTTTAATTTTTAGCTCAGGGATTTAATCAGACAGATTACCCTTTATCTCATGTATGGTGACTGATGTTCACCAGCTTTCCCTTGAACTAAAATGTAAAGTAACAGATTTCTTTGGGGAGCAATGAGAAGTTTGTATTAGTTACAGCTAGGGTGCTATTGTTAACAGCCAATCAAATATAATCCGTTAGCAAGTGTCAAGTATAACCCCTGCACTTGGAGAAGAAATTTATCAATAAATGGTGTAAATGGCCTCTACAGTTGTCAGTATAGGAAGAAAACTTTCTTGAGTTCTTTCAAGGTTGAAAGAGAGCTCAAAGAATACCTTTTGATCACATTCATTCAAGATGAGAATCATAAAATAGAAGCCTGATTAAACAAAGCACCTAGCTATCACTTATTGTAGAATCTCAGGGCTAGAAGGAAGGCCTGGCTCAGGAATCTGGCCCAGCTGCTTATTCTATCCTGGTACCATCTCAGGTGTTTGGTCCATCTTTTCTGGTACACTTTTATGGATGAGGTGTGCCTATAATAGCTGCAGCATTTTCAGAAATCTGTAATTTCCCCAAAGTAGCTCTTTTCCTTGAGCTGAACTCAAGTACTTCTTCTTATAATGTTCATTTTGCACTTTGGGGACAATATGGAACAAATTTGCTGTAACTTGCGGTTTTTGTCTGTCTTTCTGATTGAAGCCAGATTTCTCATCCACAGCGAACCTTCTCTTTTGACAGCAAGTACCTCCTTTCACCTTGATTCCTTTAATCCTTCTTCCTTGGGCTTGACTTTCAATTTTTCCACCTTCATGCTCACTCTCTGTTGTCTGCCTTTCAGTCATCTTCCTGCTGACTGGTAGGGAAAGGGAGCTGGTGGAATTTAATGGTTCGTCCTGGGTGTTAATGCTTCTGGAAGGTTCCTGGAGAACATTGCTACAGTATGACAAGAAAAAACAAATTGGGATTTTTGGAGGTGTTGTGAGATTTTATTTACTTATCCCAAATATCATGAAATCTTGTGCTTAAGGAAGCTCAGAGATAGTATACCCCAACACACTCATTTTGCAGGAGGAGAGGAAGTGTCTTGCTGAGACCAGACAGACAACAGAGGTGACGGTGGCAAATCTGGGAGTCAGGTCCTAACCTGTATCCCCTGATTGGCAGCTTAGCATGCCTTCCATGGGAACGCTCTGCTCCACTTGCCCGTTAGTGCTAGGTTCTAGCTGGGGACGGTGCTTCCCTGGTGAGTCTTACCATAGAGTGACCCTGGCTGATGAGAGTTTATGAAGCACACTGCTTCAGGAAGCATGCTCTTATAGCATCAGGGAGGCAGGCATGACCCCTTCTTAGATCATCGCTTCCACCTTCAGAGTGAGAGATGTGGTGGCTAAATCCCTTCTGCACCCCTCATTTCCTTAAAACAGAGGCTGGTAAACTATAGCCTTCAGGCCAAAAACAACATATGACCTGTGTTTATAAATGCAGTTTTATTGGGACATAGCCATTTCTTGCAGCTTCCTGGGGGTGGGGGCACTAGTGGTAAAGAATCTGCCTGCCAATGCAGGATACACAAGAGACATAATTTCGATCCCTGGATCAGGAAATTCGCTTGGAATAGGAAATGGCAACCCACTCCAGTATTCTTGTCTGGGAAATTCCATGGACAGTGGAGTATGGCAGGGTACACTCCATGAGGCTGCAAAGAGTCTAAAATGACTGAGTGAGTGAGCAACCATAGGAACATAAAAGTCTGCTCCTGGTTGTGTATCTGGAAAAAGAAAAGCAAAAAACAAGCAGTAGTTGGAAAGCATCCTAATGTTCATAGCAACATTATTTATAATAGCCAAGACATGGAAACAATCTAAGTGTCCATCAGCAAATGAATGGATAAAGATGATGTGACATTTTTACACACACACACACACACACACACACACACACATACCACACACAATGGAATACTACTCAGTTGTAAAAAATGAAGTTTCGCTATTTGCAGCAACATGTAGGGATTGGGGGCATTATGCTAAGTGAAATAAGTCAGACAGAGAAAGACAAATACTACATGATATCACTTATATGTGGATTCTAAAAAATGAACAAACTAGTATATACAACAGAAAAGAAGCAGACTCAGGCATAGAGAACAAATTAATGGTTACAGTGGTGGTGGGGAAAGACAATGTAGAGGTGGTTAATAGGATGTACAAACTACGGGGTATAAGATTGGCTCAAGGATGTGCTATGCAACATGGAACGTAGCTGATATTTTGTTATGACTGTAAATAGAAAATAACCTTTAAAATTATATACAAACAAAAGAAATTTTTAAAAAGAACATAGAAGTCTGCCTCTTTCATTTAGTGATTTATACATTTCATAGTCTGTGTATATTGTATTTCATTTTTCATTTAATCACTTTCCGGTATGAGCCCTCCTATACTTTCTTTGTAAAGTGAAGTTCCAAGGGTATGGATTCTAAAATGTTATTTACCTTCCTTCTGTATGTGCCAGCATTTTGCATCTAGTAGGCAGGAGGGTTATCCAGTTTGAGGACTCCATAAAGAGTGAAGGGATTTCTTAACCAAAATTTAATAAAACTTGTCTATAGCACTGGATCTACATTCTATATATACTGTCTTCTCTATAAACATCTATGCACATTGTCATACATGATAAGCTAGTGAGCTAGGGTGGCAGTCATTTGTATTAACTGTATATTAACTTATTTATTAACCAATGTAATTAATTTTAATTCTATTTAAACAGTTAAGTAACTCAGTCCAATTTTCCATACATTGACAGTGTAAGTATATAATTTTTGTCTTATTTTATCTTGATTTAGAGTAGGATCTTTGAGAAACTCCTTTCAGGAAAGATCACATCTTGCTGGGAGTCAAAATTGAAAAAAAAAAAAATCATTTTTCATTGTGCAGGACTGGGATTCCTTTGTATTATTATAAGTTCTCAGGGACTGAGATACATTGTTCTGAAATACATTGCTGTTTCATCTCTTTACACCTGATATTGTGTTGAGTACATAGCCACAGGCAGCTGCAGTTGAATATATGTATTTATATATAAAATTACAAAATACTTTTCTCTATATTTGCAAGATCTCCGTGTTTTCACAAGATACTCAAAATCTGTCTTAATCACCTTTCTCTTTCCCAAGAGAATTCAGGAAGTTTCATGACTTATACCAGGTGTGACTAAAAAAGGTTTGTTTCAGAATGTTTATACCTGTACTTCTTCACAGTGACAAGTGTGACTTTATAAAATCTGTGCTGAGATTGATCTATGACTGAAGAGAATTTAGAAAATTCACAATCAAACCACATAGAAAGGCCTGAAGCTATTTCCTTTTCTTTGTAAAGATGAAGCTCCAAGGACATGAATTGAAAAAAAAAAAAAACATAATATCTCCCCTAAATTAATTGAGAATAAGGCTGGATTTAGCTCAGCAGTGGTTGCTTAGCAACCACACTACATGTTGGAGAGAGGATGTGGGTGCTTTAGCCCCTGGGTACTACTTAAGGCACTGAGTTTCCTTGAAGGATGTGGAAAAAGAAAAAAATAACGTAACTCTGTGCTCTTTTGGAAGTTTATGTTTAAAGGTGCCTGTGATCGAATACCATATGCTTGGATGGACTTTAACCTTTTATATCAGATTCAACATTGAAATTCAGCTCAATTGTCACCTCTTGCATGAAGCTTTCCCTAACCCTTCCCAGTGAACCTCAGAATCCGGGTCTTGTTTTCTTCCTCTGTGCTCCCCTCATCTCCTGTATT
This sequence comes from Odocoileus virginianus, assembly GCF_023699985.2. Lineage (NCBI taxonomy): Eukaryota > Metazoa > Chordata > Mammalia > Artiodactyla > Cervidae > Odocoileus > Odocoileus virginianus. Next base: position 16,239,244 of record NC_069699.1, read on the forward strand.
TCAGTATCTTCACAGTTGTCACAGTGTCCTAGGATCATTAACTTGTTCACTTATCTGTCTGTATGCCTTTCTGTCCCATGCGATTGTAATTAGGAACTGTCTCTTAGTTTTTCTGTGTATCCAATTCATAACCCATGTCCTGTTCTTTGTAGATGTTCTGGTTTTGTTGAGTGGATGGATAGATGAAGAAATGAATAAATTTAAACATCAGGCTTCAGTAAAGATACTGCCTATTTTAGCAGCTGTATCAAGGACTCTCTAACATGTCCGTCCATAACATGAGGGGAGCACTTTGTGGCCTGTTTCAAGCCTTGTTCTAAGGAGTTTGTTGGAGTCAAGTTGCCTCCCTCCTATTTCCGGTGTTCTGCCCTAGAGGTTTCCCCAGCCGTTGTGGCTGGTTGTTAAAATGAGTTCCGACCATCTGCTGATGGGCCCTGACTTCCAGTCCCAAGGTGGGTGAGTCTGTGAGCTTCTCTGCTTGTTGGACTTTGCCTGTGGCTTTCTGCTCTTTCTTATTACTCAAGAGATGCTTCTCTCCGCCTTTCATTTTGCTGTGAACTCATCTTCATCTCAGATTGACATAGGAAAGTTTCCTTGAGAAGACTGTTGATTCCCTGTGGCTGTTAACACGTGTATTTATGACTGTAATAACCCAGAATTCCCCCAGATAATCCTTAAAAAGGACATTATGCATCAGGCTGTTTCCTGAGTAGGGAGCTATAAAGGAAACTCATTTCTCATATCTGGGTCTTCACTTCTGATGTACTGGTGAAAGTGAAGGGAACATTGCTCAGTTGTATCTGACTCTTTGAGACCCTATGCACTATACAGTCCATGGAATTCTCCAGGCCAGAATACTGGAGTGGGTAGCCATTCCCTTCTCCAGGAGATCTTCCCAACACAGGTTTCCCACATTGCAGGCAGATTCTCTACTGTCTGAGCAACCAGGGAAGTTCTAAGAGATTTTAGGTCAGGACTGTTTACAGAGGGTCAGCCAGGGCAGAGGGAAACTAAGAGAGATTAGGTACCACTCTGGGGTAGACATAGGCTAGGTCTAAAGGACAAACAGGGAAGAATCAGTACCAGATCCTCTTAGGGCACAGAGCATGGTGGAGAACAGTGGAGAGAGGATTTGGAAAGGCACGTGGAAGGGACTCCACACAGCCATCCAGACAGATTGCACACATCACAGACCCTGTTGGTGGAGGCCATGCTTCACTCCAAAATAGTTTGGGGGAAATGTTTTGACATTTTCTTTTGAATCTTCAACTGCTTCTGTAGATACTTTCATCTTGTTTCTCATTGGCATTAGCCCATTACTAGTTTGCTCATTTAAGGGTTCTAACACCCTATAAACACTAATAAACACAAAATTTCCTTGACTTACTATTATCTTTGGGATAAAGTCCACCTTAACGGCATTTGAGGATCTCCAAACTGACTTGTTACTGTGTGGGTAGCTCTTACTCATCTTTAAATTGACTGGATGCCAGTGAGAGCAATCTGTGATCCACTGGTTTAGGTAAGGAATGGAGTTTCCTGGACAGACTACTGCTTAGGAAGGGCAGGTCTCTGAGCAGTTTCTAGAATCTCAATACCCCAAGGTGAGCAGGTGCCTCTCTAGAACACCAGCATTGATGTGACTTAGCTCCTAGTCCTAGGTTTCACTTCAAGGAGAGGCAGTCTGATTGGCCCAGCTCAGGTTAGTGCTGTACTGCTGGTCCAATTAGATTTGGTCAGTAGAGATACAAAGTAGCCAGTGTTGGCCCTGGGAACTTCCTGAGGGGTAGCCAGGATAAGAGAGACAGTTCTTAGAAGAAATGATAGAAGATGAGGTAGACAGATGCCTTTAAAGGTTATCTAATATAAACACCTAGCTTAATTGTGAATTTTTTATTAAAAAATTTGAAAGTGTTTTATTGAGGCATAATTCATGTAAAATATATTTGTTTCAGGTATACAATGTTATAATTTGATGTTTGTATATACTGTCAAATGATCACCATAAAAAGTCTAGTTAACATCGTCACCATATATAGTTATACATTGTGTGTGATAAGAATTTTTAAGATTTATCCTCTTAGCAGCTTATAAATATGCAACCCAGTATTAGTAATTGTAGTCATCATACTGTACATTGTATCATCAGGACTTATTTATTTATCGTTTGGAATCTGTACTTTTTGACTGTCTTCATGCATTTTGGCCAACCCCACCTCTGGCAACCAAAAATTGTGATCTTTTAATTTATTTTATATATTTATTTATTTCTGACTGATTTTTTTATTGAAGTATAGTTGATAAACAGTATTAAGTTTCAGGTGTACCACATAGAGATTAAGTATTTTTTAATAGATTTTACTCCATTAAAAGTTATTAGAAGGTAATTGCTATAATTTCCTGTGCTGCACAATATATCCTTGCTGCTTATCTGTTTTATACACAGTAGTTTGTATCTCTTAGTCCCTTACCTCTAAGTTGCCACCATGTGTCCCCACTGGTAACCAATTTGTTTTCTTTCTTTTTTAAAAAATATAGCTATCTATTTATCTGTCTATCTGTATCTATATGATTTAATGTATGGTTGCATCACATTTCTTCTTCTTTTTTTAATTGGAGTATAATTGCTTTGCAACGTTGTGATCTTTTAAAAGGATCCATGCTGTTGTGACTGTTAGCTCTGACACTTGGAACCTTCTTAAGTCATATCCTCAAAGGAACATGAAGATCAATGGGCTACTTTTGTTTTTTGTGCTCTGGTGAATCCACAAAGATAAGACCAACTAGTATAATTATTTCTGAGGAGATAAATAGGAAGTTTTTATTTCAGGAGCTTCAGTCTTTGAGAATCTTTCCCTTGGGAACAGAATGATGAATATTTGGAGTACTCCAAGGCAGAATAATGAATATTTGCTTTTCCTTTCATTTTTTTACATTTTTCCTAAGCCAGAGGCAGCAGTGGATTCTGCAGTCATTTTGGTATTCCCTAGCTATTCTTGTGGGCACCTTGCCTGATTCAGTTACGCTTTATAAATTTTAAAATGCAATTGAAGTCTCTTTACTACTTTATCTCTGAGTCTGAGAAATATAAAATTGAAAAATATAGTGGAAGCCTGTATTAGTTAGGATTAAATTCAGCTGGATATGGAAAAAACTCAAAGAACAGTGGCCTAACTAAGGAAGGAGTCTTTTTTGGCTTTAAAATTTTTTTTTCTCCTACTCTCACATTAAAAAAAAAAAAAAGCACCCGTAGTTGGTAGTCCAGAACTGGTAAGGTAGAGCCACATTTGTCAATGACCCAGGTCGGTTCTCTTTCTGCTCTTCCATCCTTAGTATGACTTCCATCATCAAGGTTGCCTTATGGTCGTTTGAGATGATCATTGTAGTTCCAGCCTTCACATTCATGTTCCAGGCAACATAATGGGAGAAAAGAAAGAGGAAAAAATGTAATTCCACACCGAATGAGCTCCTTTTAAAGAATTTAAGGGAGGAAACCCTTTGCCTAATATCTCACAGGAAGATGGGAAATAAAGAATTTTACCTAAATTTTTTTTGAACATCATTTACAGTTGAGGAATGTGTGTATACACCTGTAAGTTCCATAAGCTGATTAGGCTGGAGCTCTACTTGCAGTTGGATTCCATAGGGCTGGGCAGAGTGGACTGCATGGCTATAAAATCAGACCAATCCAGGTTTGGATCTTGGTCTGCCTCTTACTCCTTGGATGTCCTTGAGCCAGTCAGGGAGCTTTTATTTTATCATCTGTCCAATAGAGATAATAATAGAGTATACTGTATAAGGATCAAAAGAGGTGACATAAATACATACATTTTTATCTAATTAATAAGTTTTAAAATAAGTACCAGTAATTTTATTTCTTTGAGTGTCCCTTATGGGTTAAGCTTTGTGTCAGCTTTTACAAATGTCATATCACAACAAGTTTGCAAAATATTTTACAAATGAACAAATCAGAAACTCAAAGAGGCTAAGTAACTTGACCCAGATTATACAGAACTGAAATAATAAGCTCCTCCCTCTCAATTAAGAAGAAACATATTTTTTTGAGTCTAATGATTCTGCTTTTTCTTCCAAATTAGATTGTCTCTTTTAGATCCAGGTTACAGCTGGATACACAGTACATATGGCTTTCTATAATAACAAACCAAGTTCTGGTCACATTTTCCTTTACTAATTGTAGTCACTGGCAAGTATCAGGTGCTGGCAGAGATGGTGAATTGGGCCTTTAAGCCCTTGGACTTGGTGTATCCTGGGAAAGAAATGGGACTCTGCTATAATAGAAAAATGAAAAGGTTTTATGCCGAAGGCATTTTTTTCAAAGTCTCCCTGTTTCTGGCTGTCTGCTAGTTAACCTATGTAGCCTTTGACTGAAATGATCTGGTTAGATCCTGTTGTTCTCTATCTCTGGCATCTGCTGTGGTAGTTATAACGATGGGTTGGACCAGTATGATATGTCCATGGAGGGTATATGTTGTATAATGCCCTCATGATTTCCTTTGACGGTAATCAATGGACTGCCAGGACAGAGACAATCAAGGATGCTGTCAGTGCCACAGAAAATGTGTCTGAATTCAGAAGTGAGGATCAGGGCAGAAAAAGCCATTTGTAAGCTGGAGCCTGAAGGATGAATAGAGATTTGCCAAAGAAAGAGAAGCTGGAAGAGTATTCTAAGCAGAAGGACCAGTCTGGGCCCTGTTTGAGCTCTTACTTGTGGACACCTGTTTTCTGATTATTCCTGCCCTTTCTTACCCTTTAATTTTTGCCTTGGCTCTGCCAGGGCTGGCTTTTAGCCACCCCCTCTGAAAGCCTCATCAAATGTGGATGCCACCACCTTTAACAATATGCCATTGGGATTATGTCCACCTAAAGCCAATGTTAACAAACCCTTCTGCTGGCTAGCTTCAAGACAGAGATGGCAACTAGGCTTCGTTTCCTGTGCCAATGCTAATAGTTGGCTGGTAGTAGCCTGGGCAGATCAAAGGATACTTGAGGATTAGTGGAAAGAGTCCCATAGTTAATTAGTGATGCTTTCCTAGGTTCAGGAACAGAATCCTGACATGTAGGTATTGGCATTCTTGAGTCCAAAACACTCCTTCATTTCCATTCTGTTTCAATAGAACTAGGAAAAATGTCAGAGATGAAGCAGGGTACCATCCAGAAAGCACAGATGATAACATCTCCTGGCCCTTGTTTGTAGCCCTTCCAACCTCAGCATGCGAAATTTGGCTTTTGGTTATAATAAAAAGCTGGCTCCAGAGTTTCTTGGGCCATCTCAATGTTCCCTACAATTGCAAGCCCCTCAGACATCCAGCTGCTTCTCCTAAAATACCTGCCAACAATAAAGTGTGTGCTGTAGAGGATGCTCCTTATGGAAATAGCTGGGGAGAGGCAGAAATATTATCTGTGACACAGAGTTGAGGATGCTACTTGTCAACATGGACTTGATTCTGTGACCTCATCTTCATAAATGTTTCCTGTTAACTCATAGAGTAACCAGTCATAGATAACAGTCTACTTTTAAAAAATATTAACTTTTTTTTTCTTAGTAATTTTCTCTAATTATTTCTCTGTGTGAAAATTTTTCTCAGTCCTGTTGACTGCCTGCACACTGTTCAACCCCTCCGTCTTGTACTCGACTTTGCAGCTGTGCAAATAACTATTTCACTCTGTTTCTTTGTCTATTCCAACTTTTCCACCTGAAACCCTCTTCAGCTTCACTTTGTTCAGCTCTTCCTGTTCAAACTCCAGACCTTGCTGGAAAAGAAGGATCCTTGCCAGCATCACCCATATAACACCCCCAGTTTATCAGTCTCTCATCAGAGCCATCTCTTTGCTCTTTATGTGCTTATATATTATTGCCCATGGGATATTGGTTATAAATAAATCATATGACTTGGTAGACTTTGAACTTTCTGTGGTAGGGATTGGATCTCCATGTTCTTTTTTTTTTTTTTTTTTAGCTTTAATTTTTTTGGGAGCCATGCCATATGACATGTGGAATCTTAGTTCCCCAAGCAGGGATTGAGCCTGCAGCCCCTTCATTGGAAGGAGAAGTTTTAACCACTGGGCCACCAGAGAAGTCCTGGATCTCCATCTTCTAACAAGAATTTAAACTGAAGTCTGGTTACCTCAGATGTTTAATTTAACTTAATCATTGGGGAAAACACACACACACACACACACACACTACAATGCTCTTTACATCATATTTTTTTCACTGGGTTCTGTGAACATCTGGAGGAGTGAGGAAACTTCTTGCTAATCAAATACAGAGATATATATCCATTTCATTTGTTGTCCTTTGAATTCTCTTTCTTAGGTTATAGTCAGGACAAGGAAGAGTAGGACTGAAAAATAAACACTTGAAGTTACTTCAATGCAGTTTGGTGGGACCAAAGAGATTTTGTTTTTATTTTTCACAGCAAGGTTCCAGGCAACATCTTGCCTAGTTACGTTAACTGAATTATTCAGATTGCTCGTGAGTTAATATTGTCTTATTTCATGTTTCCAGCTCATTAACTAATAACCAAAATCCCAAGTAATTAAGACATTTAGAAAATGCCATTAAGTGCCATTAAATTTAGTCTCCCTCCTGGGTCTCTTGAATAGCTGGGTAGAAAACACTTAACCCTTGGCTCACATTACCTTTCTAGAGAATGATCGTCATCCTTCTGGCTTCTCTCCAAATGCACTGGGCTGGTTTTCTATACTGTGGATTCTCAAGGCTTTGTCCCCTAGTCACTGTCGTGCTGTTCGGAAACATGCTGTCAGTTAAAGGAGAAGGAGAAAGACTGTGGGCTCCCACTTGTCCAAACATGCTTTTGTTTTTTTTTTTTGCTTGCTTTGATAGCAACGAACATTAGTATATAGTATATTCCAAGCACCCCACACACCATAAGCTCCATTAGAGGAGAAAGTTAAACTCCTTTTTTTTATTTAAAAAATTTTTTTAACTCCTTTTTAACACCAAAATTAAGAAGTGAACCCCCAGTGTGTTGTAATGTAGAAAGCTCTGTCTTTAGAAGATTTGAGTCCTTAGGTGTCTCCTGCTGTCTGCATCTGTCAATCTTGCTGTTGTCTCAAAAGCACAGGTTTACAGTTGACCAGTTATCCCAATAGGGCTTCTCTTTCCTAATTAGTCCAGCAGAAGTCCCAGGATTGAGTGTAAAGGGACCACTGTGGATTTTTTTTTTAAAATATTCCCTGACCAATACTGTGGCCAGAGGGGCTAAAATTTGATAACTGACCTGCCTGGAATCATGGGTGTCTCCCTGTAGCTGGACCTGAGCTCAGCTCTACCCAAATGATAAGAAATGGTGATGAGGGAGAGCTAATTCTGCAAAGGAAAATCAGTGGTTCTCCCACATTAAGGGTGGAGGAATGCAGAGTTGAAGAAGCATCCACTACCACTGACTTACAGAATTTCCATTAGGAAGAAGAGAAACAAAAGAGTTAGAGAACTCATCTTTCTAGATCCAAGTCCTTCTAGATCTGGTCTGATCCTCCTGGATCTCTGCCTGGTATAATAGTTCCATGTTTGACCTGGTGACTGGCCCAGTCACTGCATGCAAATCTGAGGGATCAACAGGGCTGCCCTGGATGCAGGCGGTGATGAGGAAGGAAAGCTTTGTGGCCTCTGGAAGTTTGTATACTTCCCCAACTTTTAAGGCTTGTGCAGGCCACGTTCCTATAGCTCAGAGCATTGTACCTTGTGACCTTATCCCAGCACTGTCTCCCATGGAGCTGCACAAGTACCTAACTGTTATTATAGTGATGATGCATCATAGTGACAGAGCATGCATTGTCTGTCTGCTAGTGTGACTACCAGGGAGACATGATTGATATATTTCTTTTCTCCCAAAGCAGACACGCAAACTTGAAATGGTTGTTAATATAGTAGCTCTGGTTGAGTAGTAATTATTGTTGACCATGAGTAAAGGAGGCAGGGTGCCCATTTCCAAAGTTTATTTCCTTTTCCATGCTCAACCAGTGCTTCATTTGAAAATATTCCCAGTAGAAACAAAGCCACCATTCTCTGTCCCTTTCCCTCTTTTTTAAGATACTAGAGTCTCAAGATAGTACACCCCTTTGAATTTACAAAGCTTTTCACTTGCAAGTGAACCTAGGGCACTGCTCTCCATCTATATGAACACATTATACAAGGGGCATCAGGACACTGGTATTTTTTTTTTTTTTAAGTTCCCAGCTGTTTCTAGATACCCCTGATCTAGACAGTCTTCTGACTTGGCATGTCTGAATCTTCTAAGCCCTTCCATGATTACAGACAGGGTTGTCTGCCATCTTCTGTTTATGTTGTATTTTTGTTATGACTTCCTGAACTATTTTGCAACAGCTGATTTATTCATTCACTTCTCTGTAAACTGTGCCCCTTTCAGGCATAGACTGTCTTGTCTTGTTCATTTGTGTATCTTGAGCACTTACACAGCATCTGTAACCAGGTGGATGTTTGGTAAACCTTAGCTGAATGGGTTGATTCTGTGCTCTTCTTTCAGAGGTGCTTGTTCTAGGCATTATTGTTATCACTCCTGTCTCATCAAGTCAGAAACTGAGGCTCTCAGATGTTAAGTGCTATGTGCAGAATCTAACTTGAACACAGAACTTCTGGCCCCAAGGCCATTTTCCTCTCTAGAACATCATTCTTAATGGAAGGTAGATACAATTGCTGTTGTGTGTGGCTGAATCATATGAAATTATAGGATAAAATGGTCAGAATTTGAAGTTTCATAGGCCTTAGTCTAATAATTTTGTTGTGGACTTTGTTTGGGATTTGACTCTTTGTTAGAAGAAAGCAGTACCCAGTAGTCAAAGCACATGGGCTGAAAATCTCAATGGACTTAGTTGATCAGAAAAAACATGTACCTAGAAGACTGGTGAGCAGAAAATCAGACCTAATAGCTCCTCACAGTACAGATTTCAATAAAGTATGTTGTTGGATGAGTTCAGTTTAATGGCTGTGTAGACATCAACTTTCTGGATTGGGGATTTTCTCTGTCAGTGTTTGGGGTCATCAGGTAGAAGTAAGTTCTGTAAACTTGTGGAGCCACAGGATTATGGAGTCTCCACTTTCTCATGGAGTCTGATCACTGTATGAGGACTTAAGTAACTGAATTTAAGCTTCTACGTTGCTGTGTGTCATTATAAAACTCTCATCTCTTTGAGCTTCACTTTTTCTGCCAAATGGAAAGAATAACTGCTATCTTAGCAGATTACTCTAAGGTCAAAAATAAGTATATTATCCATTAAAGGCCTTACAAACTATAAGGTAGTGAACAGTCATCTGATGAGATTATTGTGACTCTTCCCCCACCTAGAACTGAAAGGCCATCAGGCTCACTAAACCCAACATTAAAGTATAAATACTTGAATGAACAATCTAGAAGGCTTTAATGATAATACATGAGCATCCTCTATTTTTTTAATGTGAGGTCCCCTCTGGCATGAATACTTTGTTACAGCCAGTTCATTTCCTGTCTTTCCAGCAGATTAACTGTTTGTCTGAACTCCTAAAATAGGAATGATGAGCCTCCGAGGAGATGAAGGGACTCCATGATTAACTCATCTTTTTTAGTCTCTTGTAATGAGAAGTTACCACCACACCCAGAGTGGTGTTCTTCTCTGAAGGGCTGTAATTCTCACTTTAGAGCCGGTGGCAGGTGGACACTCAGGCCGACAGTGTCACTGAAGAATTCACTCCCTAAGACCTAGAGGAAGAATGCCACGAGCAGTTAAGCAACCTTAAACATAAACCACTGGTCCTGTCTCTCTTTGTAGATTTCGGGCATTCCTGAATGCAACTTTGATAGTATATCTCAATAGGTCTCAAAGTCAGTATGCTGGACCTTCACTGTCCCCAGCATTGAAGAACTTGCTAGCAACACAGATTCTTGAGCTCCACCTAGACCGTCAAGATCACAAACTTTGAAGTTGGGCCTAGCAATCTATGTTGTAACAAACTTTCTAAGTGATGCTGATGCACATTAATATTTGAGAAGTATGGTATATCTTACTGGACAGATCAAATCCATCTCTCTTTAAGTAGGGTAGGGATCAAATCGCAACATGTAATATCTCCAGATAATTCCTCTTTCCCTGGATGTCTACTGAGAGTTCTATGTCGCTTATGCTCAGCTATGTTTGTGAGACATTATTGAGTGAATAGATAAATGAGTGGAGAAAACTGGGTGAAAGTGAGACTTTAAAGTAATATAAATTTTAAAAGAACTTGTCATATTTAGTTGAAAAGAAAGACTCTGGGAAGTATAGTGGGATAAGAAAGTGAGGTGTGACCAAGACAGCCAAATGAACTGGTTCTTCTAGAAAAAGACAAAAAAAGAGGTAAAATCTCCATGCCCCTAGTTGTTTAAGCCATCAGTTCAGAGTCACTTTTGATTCATTTTCTTTTTGTCAGTGGCCACTTCCAGTTCATTAGCAAATCCTATCAACTTCACCTCCAGAATATATCATCACCTCATCCACTTCTCCAAGTTTATATTATAGCTGCCAAACAAAAGACATTTTTCTCCTGGGATACATCTTGCCTCCTAACTGGTCCCCCAGCTTCCACTGTTGCCAATGTACTTTGCAAACGTTCAGAATTAGCTTAAAGCATAATTCAGATTAGTCACTCCTCCACCTGCTCAGAACTCTCCAAAGGAAGTTCTTTGCATTTAGAATAAAAGCCCTTCTTCTAAACCTGGCCTATAAGGTTCAGACTCATCTGAACATTAACCGCCCAGTCTCATTTTCCATCTGCTCCTCCCGTAATCTGCTCCAATAACAAGTTTTTGGGTAGCTTCCTCAAGTCTTCCAGCCATGTTCCTTTCTCCAGGCTTCTTTACATGCTATAACTCTGTGTAGGATGCTACTCTTTCAAAGCCCTCTCCTCTTTCTGCTTTAGGTCTCAGGTTAAATAAAGCATCTTCAGAAGGACTTTTATAGGTAAATCTGTCTCAAGTGACGTTTCCTAGATTCATTCAGTACATCTCCGCTCCTCATTTGGTTCCTGCTTAGTATTAATCACAGTTTGAGACTTGATTTTTGTTGTTGTTGTTGCTCATTTCTCCTCATAAGATTTAACTTCTCAGAGATTGAGACCATGTATGTCTTACTGTTTTTCTTTCTGTCCCTGCAACGGTGATGGTGATTGATCCATAAATGTTGAATCAGGGAATGGTGGCACATGCTTCTTTAGACAGGTAGATAGACATTTATATATTTAGTGGTAAGCTGTTCAGACAATATTTATTTAGGTGATGAACACAAATAATTCAAGAAAATATATGCAAATAGCTAAAACCATTATTAAGAAGGAATTCAGAGTGAAGAAAAATGTATGTGGGAGCTCAGTCCCCCGCATAATGCATCTCCTTTTATTTATTTATTTTTTTGTTACTGTAAGAGTGGCTCTTAGAAGGATATTTAGAAAGTGTTGCTTCATGTCATGTAGTTACTCTTCATGTCGTGCCACTCTTACAATAGTAAAAATAATAATAATAATAAAAGCGAGAACTGACTCATTGGAAATGACCCTGATGCTGGGAAAGATTGAAGGCAGGAGGAAAAGAGGACGACAGAGGATGAGATGGTTGGATGGCATCACCAACTTGATGGATATGAATTTGAACATGCTCCGGGAGTTGGTGATGGGCAGGGAAGTCTGGTGTGCTGCAGTTCATGGGGTCGCAAAGAGTTGGACACAACTGAGCAACTGAACTGAACTGATTGATTTCAGTTGTCTGCTGAAACTGGCTCACCCTGGTTCATGAGAGCAGACTGTGAGCCTCTCTTCCTAATACCATGACCTCATGTTCCTAGTCTGAAATCTGTAATGGTGGAAGAATTTATTCCATGGCAGCTGACAAAAACTAAAACTCAAAGTAAAAATTAAAAAAAACAAAAACAAACTAAAACTCATAGTTTTTTTCCCCAGAGAACTTGTTATTAAACATTTTTCCAGTGTAATACTGATAGCCATGTTTCTTAGGTTGTGATTCCCAGAAACAGAACCATCAGTGAGAATTTGTGAGAAAGTGATTTTCTGGGGATTACTCCAGAGATGAGGGGATGGTAGGGAAGTATGAAAATAGGACCAGTAGGGGAAGAAGATCAAACAGAAATGTGAAATCAAGTAAAGCCCCATAGAGTTTTCCTTTGGCTGAATCCCAGGGAGAAGCTCTGAAAACAACTGTCTAATCAGGAACTAGGGTTCTGGATTATTTGTACTCTCCCCTAACACTCATTGGTTGAGGACTTTCCCTTGAAGAACATGTAGATTCTTAAGCACTTCCTGTTTCCATGGGCAAAACAACAACAACAAAGAAAAAAAACAAGTTCTGAGAGCAGGGCCATGACAGAGACTCAGGTGCTGGTGTTGGGAGCGAGAACATCCCAAAGCCCATGCATGCACAGCCTGCTGACAGCTCTGCCACAGAGCACCTCCAAATCTTTAACTTAGATTCCCTTACCCAGGAGTATGGAGGTCTGGCGGATAAGTAGCTGTGGCACTGGGCCTCAGATTATGTATGTCTGACAAGTTCCCAGGTGATGCCATTGACACCACTCATGAATCACTTTCAGGGGTCAAATGCAACATTGTGCTTTACATTATTTTGTACTAGAAGGCCCAGTTTTATTTTGGATATTCAAGTTGACTTTCATGGAATCATGCTTTACAAAAGAGTTTGAGATAGAAGAAATTTCCTTGAAACACTTGATTTGACCATTGAATTTCCTCAAACAGTTTATCACTGAGGTCAGCCATTTTGTTACAGTACTTTAGGTTAGCAAGGGAGGTTTCAGATCCCTGGTACTTCTGGAACATGAAGACCAGGTGAGTACCTAACATTTTTTTGAGCTTGTCATAGGACCAGCAGCCAAATCTATTGTCGAGATACCAAAGGATGGTTCTTTTTCTCTATATCTTTTGGCTTCAAGTTCACGCATCCATTCAACAAGCATCAGTTGATCCCTTGTTATTTGCAAGTGCCTAAGGCATGCTGGAATGCTAAAGTAGGAAGTCAAGAAACACCTGGAGTAACAGGCAAATTTGGCCTTGGAGTATGGAATGAAGCAGGGCAAAGGCTAATAGAGTTTTGCCAAGAGAACGCACTGGTCATAGCAAACACCCTCTTCCAACAACACAAGAGAAGATGCTACACACGGACATCGCCAGATGGCCAACACCGAAATCAGATTGATTATATTCTTTGCAGCCAAAGATGGAAAAGCTCTATACGGTCAGCAAAAACAAGACCGGGAGCTGACTGTGGCTCAGATCATGAACTCCTTATTGCCAAATTCAGACTTAAACTGAAGAGAGTAGGGATAACCACTAGACCATTCATGTATGACCTAAATTAAATCCCTTATGACTATACAGTGGAAGTGAGAAATAGATTTAAGGGACTAGATCTGACAGACAGACAGCCTGATGAACTATGGACAGAGGTTCTTGACATTGTACAGGAGACAGGGATCAAGACCATCCCCATGGAAAAGAAATGCAAAAAGGCAAAATGGTTGTCTGAGGAGGCCTTACAAATAGCTGTGAACAGAAGAGAAGCAAAAAGCGAAGGAGAAAAGGAAAGATATTCCCATTTGAATGCAGAGTTCCAAAAAGTAGCCAGGAGAGATAAGAAAGCCTTCCTCAGTGATCAATGCAGAGAAATAGAGGAAAATAATAAAATGGGAAAGACTAGACATCTCTTCAAGAAAATTAGAGATACCAAGGGAACATTTCATGCAAAAATGGGCTCAATAAAGGACAGAAATGGTATGGACCTAACAGAAGCAGAAGATATTAAGAAAAGGTGGCAAGAATACACAGAACTGTACAAAAAAGATCTTTAAAAAAAAAAAAGATCTTCATGACCCAGATAATCACAATGGTGTGATCACTCACCTAGAGCAGACATCCTGGAATGTGAAGTCAAGTGGGCCTTAGAAAGCATCACTATGAACAAAGCTAGTGGATGTGATGGAATTCCAGTTGAACTATTTCAAATCCTGAAAGATGATGCTATGAAATCACTGCACTCACTATGCCAGCAAATATGGAAAATTCAGCAGTGGCCACAGGACTGGAAAAGGTCAGTTTTCATTCCAGTCCCTAAGAAAGGCAATGCCAAAGAATGCTCAAACTACCGCACAATTGCACTCATCTCACACGCTGGTAAAGTAATGCTCAAAATTCTCCAAGCCAGGCTTCAGCAATTCGTGAACTGAGAACTTCCAGATGTTCATGCTGGTTTTAGAAAAGGCAGAGAAACCAGAGATCAATTTGCCAATATCCGCTGGATGATCGAAAAAGCAAGAGAGTTCCAGAACAACATCTATTTCTGCTTTATTGACTATGCCAAAGCCTTTGACTGTGTGGATCACAATAAACTGTGAAAAATTCTGAAGGAGATGGGAATACCAGACCACCTGACCTGCCTCTAGAGAAACCTGTCTGCAGGTCAGGAAGCAACAGTTAGAACTGGACATGGAACCACAGACTGGTTCCAAATAGGAAAAGGAGTATGTCAAGGCTGTATATTGTCACTTTGCTTATTTAACTTATATGCAGAGTACATCGCAAGAAATGCTGGGCTGGAAGAAGCACAAGCTGGAATTAAGATTGCTGGGAGAAATATCAGTAGCCTCAGATATGCAGATGACACCACCTTTATGGCAGAAAGTGAAGAGGAACTAAAAAGCCTCTTGATGAAAGTGAAAGAGGAGAGTGAAAAAGTTGGCTTAAAGCTTAACATTCAGAAAACTAAGATCATAGCATCTGGTCACATCACCTCATGGGAAATAGATGGGGAGACAGTGGAAACAGTGAGAGACTATTTTTTTGGGCACCAAAATCACTGCAGATGGTGACTGCAGCCATGAAATTAAAAGACGGTTACTCCTTGGAAGGGAAGTTATGACCAACCTAGATAGCATATTAAAAAGCAGAGACATTACTTTGCCGACAAAGGTCCGTCTGGTCAAGGCTGTGGTTTTACCAGTGGTCATGTATGGATGTGAGAGTTGGACTGTGAGGAAAGCTGAGCGTCGAAAAATTGATGCTTTTGAAATGTGGTGTTGGAAAAGACTCTTGAGAGTTCCTTGGACTGCAAGGAGATCCAACCAATCCATCCTAAAGGAGATCAGTCCTGGGTGTTCACTGGAAGGACTGATGCTGAAGCTGAAACTCCAATACTTTGGCCACCTCATGCGAAGAGTTGACTCATTGGAAAAGACCCTGATGCTGGGAGGGATTGGGGGCAGGAGGAGAAGGGGACGACAGAGGATGAGATGGCTGGATGGCATCACCAACTCGATGGACATGAGTGAGTAAAC
The DNA here is from genome assembly GCF_023699985.2 of Odocoileus virginianus. Taxonomy (NCBI): domain Eukaryota; kingdom Metazoa; phylum Chordata; class Mammalia; order Artiodactyla; family Cervidae; genus Odocoileus; species Odocoileus virginianus. Next base: position 16,254,613 of record NC_069699.1, read on the forward strand.
TCCAGAAGTTTGTGAAGAACAGGGAGGCCTGGCATGCTGCGATTCATGGGGTCACAAAGAGTCGGAGATGACTGAGCGACTGAACTGAACTGAACTGAAGGAATGTTTTGTTAAGAGAAGTGAATCAAGTTAAAAAGAATAGACATGTCTCTTGCTTTCTGTAACTTTATCATCTAGTGTGTTGGCTTATAGAAGTAACTGGAAACTGGTTTCAAACTTATCAAACATCTTCAGTGTTTAATATGGGTGTTTAATGGTTGACACAGATTGAATTATCTCCTAGTTACATTTGTCTTGTGCAACCAGCTTGAAGATGTGAAGTGGGTGCCCATGAAACAAATTCCACAAAGAAATAAAGTGGAAAATTATTTTTAAGCCTTGTCATTGGTTATGGGAAGGCATTGATGCTTTTTTTCATGCCAACTATACTCTTTATTTTTATATTCCTCAATGAATGCTAATAAGACATACCAGTGCAGACTGCCTTAGGCAGGAATAAATATTATGTACTTGCAGTAATTAATTTATGGCACAGTGCAGTCAGTAGGGTAAAGTGAGTTTGTGAAATGCTCAGAGTACTTGACAGCTTCTTATTGAAGCAGAAATAAAATGTAGTCAGTAAATGGTAAAAGGCTGAAGAAAGTGTTTATCACCACAAGGGTTATATTAAGTAGTTGGAGTACTTTCCTACTTAGCCTAGAGGTTATGCATTCATATTATTACAATGTGAGTGCAGTATTTTCTAAACAAAACAAGTAAACAATGGAGCAAAAGAACAGTTCATGAATATATTCTTTGAAAATAACTTTTCACTACCAGTATGCAAATGAGCTTCTAGATAAATTAACCCTTAAGTGAGTCTTCCCAGAGACCCCATCTCAAGTATTTTGCTTCAATGAGGCAACAGTAGTTCCGAAAATGCCATTTCATAGACATACAGATGGTTTTGCAGGTAGTCATTGTTAGGATAATGATGCTGACTGTTTCCAGAATCCCCTGCCTCTAGGAGTGAGGTTTTGTTGGTAGTGGTCTTGCTGTTTTCTTTTAGATTCTCCAGAGTGGACCCTGTGTTGGAAAGCCTAGTTAGTGAAGTAGTTTGAGGGAACACACATAAGAGAAGGGGAGTGAAGGAAAAAGTGAGGCAAAAATATTATTTCAGGGTATGTGTTGCCTCAGCTGGAACCCACAGGGACCTCTGCATTGTGTATCATGATGCAGAGTTAGACTACCTTGAGACAAGGGGCCCAGCCTTTTGTACCTCCAGCAAGTGGGGAGAGTAGGATCTCTTTCGAGTGAGGTGGTGCCTCTTGGGCAAGGACAGTTCTTGTTTTGGAGAATTGGAGAAGGAGGCAGCCGAGATCTAAGACACAGAGCAGCTGCAGGATAGTGCCTGAGCCCCTCTGCTTATGGCACAGACATCACCTGCTGTCTTCCCCTGGGAGGTGAGAGAAGGAGAAAAAAATGACAAGTTGCTTTATGGACTAAGTGCTGTAACTACAATATAACAGCAAAACTGATGACCTTGCATTGATCAGAAAATCTTGGCCACAAGACTGCTTTGGTTCCTGGTATTACTATTAAACTTTTCCTTCCTAAGTAAGTTAAAAGTTAATCCCATAATGATCCCACACTTCTCTGATCAAGTCTTGGCATAAAATGCTCCAATAGGAGATAAACAAGTGGTTACAACACTGGGGGAAATTGACCAGGGAAGAATGCTCGTGCATTGGATGACAGAATTGGGTGAGGGCAGGGGTGGGGGGACAGATGAATCTTTGGTCACAAAGTGGCTCTACTACTGTAATGAGCATATCACTTCCTTTCTCTGTGGGGATCTTTGCAAACCCAAGTTGACTCCTCGCATGTTGCTCAGACTTTGCCTCAATGATGGCTGGAGCTTGAAAGCCGTGGTCTCAGCAGGGTGACTAACACTGATGTCAGCCGTCAGCCACAGCTGTCCTGAAGAAGAGCCTGGATGATGGTTTTCTGTGGTCTAGAACATGGGCACAAGCTTGGGGAAACATGGATGGATGATCCTGTTTTCTTTGCCCACTCTCTTATAACATAGGCTTTCCCTGCCTTTTTCAAAGTCACTTGGGGTTACAAGTGTCTCTTTGATCAGCCTTCAGGTGCTGCTCAGAGGGACGTGGGTCAGGGCCCTCTCCTGTATTCCTCTAGTTGGTTTTGAGAGCATCTAGAACACTAGACACCATGCCTTACACAGACTGATCCTTGACTTCTTCCCTCTGTCTGTTCTCTGTTGTTCCTTTCACTCTTTTTCCTTATATTTCCTTATTTTCTCCATCTATCCTTTATTACTCTATCTTCCACTTTTATTTTTTTGCCATCACTCTGCCTTCTTTCTTCTTCCTCTTGTTTACTCCCTATTTTCACCATTTTCTCCTCCCCATCTCATATGTTACATTCATCCTACCATTTGCCTTCTCCCCTCTTGCCTGCTGTCCCTTCTTTGACCTCTCTCCTCCTCACCCTTCCTTCTGCTCATCCTTTTCACTTTACATTTCACATCTGCCCTCTCTCTTCTGTCTTCTTCCCTCGCTTTGGTTTTCACAGCCCATCTTTGAGTTCCCAGGTAGTCAGGATGCCTGCCACTCAGAGGGGCTCCTCAGGCTCCAGTCTGACCCGAGGCTCAGCACAGGAACAAGGCTTGTTGTATTTATTAATTCAGTGAAAGTGATGCAAGCACATGATCAACATGTGTAATACTTCAGTAGAGGGCACTGGGGATGTGCGAGGCAAGTAATTTAGCAGGGCTCTGGACCTCCTTCCAGACTGCTTAACACAGGGTCAGTAATGTTGGCCCCTAGCCTGCCAGGGTCTCTGTGTTCTGGGTGAGCAGCTCTACAAGGCTTAAGGATTATTTTCCAGATCCTCCAATTCTTGGTTCATGGCATTCTTTGAAGAACTCACATCGTGCTGATGTAAGTTCACCAACCCCAACAGCCAGCTTTGAGAAAGATCTGTCTCCACCGCTTCAGTCTCATCACACATAACATCTGTCTCTCATGCTCCTTTGGCAGTCAGAGGGTTTGATGCATTATGCACCTCGGAGTATCCAAAAGATTATATAACCACCAGGCTATCAAAACCAGGAGACCAGAAATAACGGGAGCATCTTTTTCAAGGACTTTTTCCTCGGTTCTGATGTTAAGGAGGACAAAGGTGTTTGCTGGAGAATCTTAGACAAGCATAAAAATATACAAACACAGTCATAAGTGTACGTTGAAACCTCATACTGTTGTAAGGATTGACTGTGTCAGTTTGGTTGAGTGGAAGTGGAAGTATCTTTCACTTGGTTGAGAAGAGTGGGAGTAAGAAATATCTCCTGACAAAGCCTCCCACAATCATTGATCAATTTTGTGATTCATCAAAGATCTGTAAATTGTTGAGGGTTTTGCCAGAGAGATGTGGTTTATGTGTGAAGAGATGCAAGCAGAGGATAGTGTATCTTTTAGTGATACGATAGGGTGATATGTTAGCCCTCAAAGTGAGTAGATAGAGGGAAGTGATGCAAGTCATATTTTCACATTGTTGATTTATTCACCCAACCAGATGAGTAGTGCTTTTTACATCAGAATGCCGGTTAGTTATCCTAGGAAAGCATCATCCCATGGCATACCTTTCTCATTAGATCAGTGCACTTATTAAGCTAATGAGTGCACTAATTATAAGCTAATCAGTGCGCTAATTAACACAGAGAAGCTCTTCTCACTAGTAAGCATGAAAAAGCTAACTAACTCTAGGAAACTTACACAAACTTAGTGGTTTGTGGTATGAAGACTGGAAGTTCAGAGGAGAACAGCATCAGAAACCTAATGGGGAAGGTTGCTTGCTGAAGTCAAGGAAAGATGCTTATCAAGATTTGGACACCTCCATATATTACTCTAAAAAGCCAGTGTATTACCTTATATTGTTGCAAAATCTTTGTTTATTTGATAAGCTCCATCCCTCGGGTCTAAGGGTTATTATAGCCAAGTCAACTCTTTGGATATCTCAGAATGTTCAAACATAAACAGTGTATGAACTTTGGTCTCCTGCAACACAGGTATGCCTCCAGAAGCCAAAGAAATTTCAATCTTCATTTCCCTCTGCAGCTGTCAGCTCTCTGTCTCTTATTTTCAGCATTTACTTTCAGAAGAAGAAAGGGAGCTTCTTCTTCATTTGCACACAGACCATCACAGCTACTCCCCAAATGGTCCCTATGGCTACCAAAGCCACATCTTTTTACAAGACCCCTCCTATAGCCAAATGTTCCAGTCTATTCTGACCCAAGTGCCTAATATCTTGAGAGAACACTTGATTGGCTCCACATTGGTCATCTGACTATTTCTGGCCGAATCAGCTGTGACCAAGAGGTGGAGTCACAGGCGCATACATGACTATGATCATTCATTTGGTAAAGGGGAGATTAGTTCTCAAAAAACATGGATGTGGCTGGGTGGGTACTTCCAAAGATGTCTGCTCAAGTTTGAGACAAGGAACAGTACCAGAAAGATGATTGTGGGTTGGAATTGTACAAGATAAGTGGACCTGTAATCATAACCAAATTTAAAAGTAACATCCTGAGGGGTCTGATCTCTCAAAAAGTATGAAGGTTGTACACAGATTTTTTTAATTTGTAGAAATTTACCATAATCTTCAAGATAATTTCTATTTGATACTACAACTGCCAATTTAAATCTGTGTGATGGTTTTAAGTGGATGCTAATGTTTATCTTTTTGGTTCACTAAATTCAATGTGTTTTAAAAGATCATATTGAAACATAAACACTACTGCCAATTATTTGATTCCTATGATTAAAAAGTTCTTTTCTCTCAATATATAAATTTAATTATCTTTTCATTTACCAGCTCTCCACTTTCTTCTTGAAGGAAATGTGTCTAATTTTCTGCCTTTCAGGTTGACTTCTTGCTGTGCCAATAGCTTTTTAAATAACCAAAGTGACCTACATTAAACCCTGAGGTATGAATTTTGTAAATAAAATTTCTAGCTCTGTCATCATTGCCACTCATTTAAGCACACAAACCCATAACTCTTCCTTCTCTAGCCCAAGCCAATCAGTCACCAGCTCCTGCCAATTTCTCTTTCTTGATGTCTATCAAATCCATCTCTTTCAATATCTCTTTCCTTCAATCCTGTGTCCAGTGCTGCTTCAGGAATATTCCCCGAGCACAGGTTTGCTTTTACCTGTCCCTTCTGCTAATACACTTTTAAGGATTCAACACTGTTTTCAGGACCAGACCTAATTTGATCACCCTTTTCTTTGAGAATATTCCTACTACTTAGCCCTCACTCCCCTACCTATCCATAAAGAAAGCTGAAAAAACAAATAGAATGAAAATGAAGAGGCAAAGTCTGATGTAGAGTTGTGTCTAGTTCAGGTAATAAAGCTAAATTCTTCCAGCTAAATGAGGGAAAACCCACCTGCATTTATCTGGTTCCAGCTGTTTCATGTTCTTCCCTTTTATATCAACATACTGGTCTCTGAAATGACTTCAGAGCCTTCCAGTGGCTTCTGAATGGGTCTGCCTATCATTTTGCCTCCTTATCTATCATGTATTACATGGTTCCATCAGGGTATGAATCAGAGGCGAGAGTGCCGGATTTGATTTAAAAGCTTTTCCATTTCTCCTCTTAAAATTCCTCGTTCTGTAATAAATGTTAGTTTGCATTTGCTCATAAAGTTATTTTATGAGGAGGTGTTCTGCAGTTTTTTTTTTATTTTTTCCTCTGTAGTTCTAGGAGATAAAATTTGATATCTTTTTTTCTTGTATAGTCCTTGTACACATTTAAAGTTTTTCTTCAAGAAAGAAAAAGTAAATTTACAGAAATAAATTAATGTGTTCTAGAAAAGAATTAGAGTCAGAAATTGTCCATGGCATCTGGCTTGTGGTGAGATACATGTATCTGCTCTTGAGCTATTAGGCCCCAGTTGGTTTCCTAAACTCTCCCTTTGTGTTGGGGGTATGCATAATCACCGTGTAGATAACCTGTTTCTGGATACCTCAGTTCTCCTGCTTTTTTTTTTTTTGTTTTGTTTTTCATGAAAATACAGTCATCAAATTTATTCTTTTCATTAGGTTTGGCATTCTATGAAGATTTCCTAAGACTGATGTTTCTTGACATGCAAGAGTTAGCACTCATAGCTTAAGTTACTATAAATACTGCTGCCTGGAAGCAGTACAACTATTTTAGAGTTTTAAGACCACAGACTTTTATTACTCAAATCTTCTGACTTCCTAGTTTGCAACTCTTGTAGAATGCATAGCGTCTCCTGGGGATCCCCTCAACAAATATCTATTTTGAGCACCTACTTTGTTCCAGGTACTCTTCTTGGTCCCAAATCTAATGGGAAGATGCCCATGGAAGAGTTGAGGTTTTACAGACTCATAATTGAATACTAAATCCATTTCTCAATAAAAAGTTAAATTCTTTACATGTTGTTTAAACATTCTCTGTGCTTCTGTGAAAATGGGGGATAATAATAAAACACTAACTGAAAGAACTTGACCTATAACGCCTGATGGTGGTGGTTTAGTCACTCAGTCATGTCCAACCCTAGTGACTCCATGGACTGAAGCTCACCAGGCTCCTCTGTCTGCGGGATTTCCAGGCAAGAATACTGGCATAGGTTGCTAGTTCCTTCTCCAATATAACCCATAATCAACATATTACCAGGGACTTCAGCCTTTATTTATCCTGGAATTTGTCAAGTAGTGCCAATGCTAGGTGGATGCAAGCTGTGGTCTAGGTCTTCCTATAAAAGAAACAGGCATTAACTGAGCCCCTACTCTGGACTAGAGACACAACTAGAAGAATGACACAGATCCTTCCTTCAGGGTGCTCACAGTTTATTGGCTGCGTGGAGGGAAGAGGAATAGAACACCTATATTAACAAATAAACATGTGGTTCAGGATAGTCTTGTCCTTGTGCATTTTCATTCCTTTCCATCTTACTCCTTGATGGAGGTGGAGGGTCTTTTAGCATAATAACCCTGGGAAGTTATCATGTGAAAGGTGATCATTATTTCTAGTAATAAGGCTAATATTATTGTTAAAACAAGCAAGAACTAACCTTAACTGAGCACTTATGTATCAGGTACTCTTCTAAATGCTTTATATTACCTTTTTAGACTCATAATTTCTTCATGGAGTAGGACTTTTCATTATTTTCTTTGTAGTTAAGGAACCTAAGACACATTAAGTAACTTGCTTAATGGTTCAAAAGAGAATTTGTCTTGTAAATGTGAATGCCATTTCAGCCTTGGATGCCTGAGGTAGAGGTCTTCCTTTTCTCAAACAGAGGATGATGGGATGGTTTGATGGAGCCATAAACTTGTATAAGGGCAAAGGGGTAGATTCTCACAGCAAGTAATGAAGGGAGAAGTGACTTGGGGATGCCCCATCTAGAGTGGGCAGTGTTTGGTCAGAAAAGGATCCCCATGGGAGCAATGAAGAATATCCTTTGATTTGGATGCTAAGTATGTTTGAGTTTTGTGGGAACTCCGAATTCTTTCTTTCTGTATGAACCCTCTGGATATTGCAGAACATGAGTCTTCTCTATCATCTTCCATCCTAAGTCCTAACATAAACCTTTTGAGGGAAAGGCTTACAAGGAAACGATCAGTTTTACTGGATGAGTGGGTTTTGAGGTAGGGAAGTCTTCTTGGTGGAGGTTAAGCTGAGTCTTGGAAGGTAAGTAGATAATTTGCCAGCTGCCCTTATGTGTGCATGCGTGCATGCTATGTCACTTCAGTTCAACTCTTTGTGACCCTGTGGACCATAGGCCGCCAAGCTCCTCCATCCATCACATTCTCCAGACAAGAAAACTGAAGTAGGTTGCCGTGCCCTCTTCTAAGGAATCTTCCTGACCCAGGGATTGAACCCATGTCTCTCACATCTCCTGCACTGGCAATTGAATTCTTTACCACTAGCACCTCCTGGGAAACCCAGCTGCTCCCACCACCCCCCTAAAAAATAATAGGGATAAAACGGGCATTCCTGACAGAGAAGTCAGTTTGGGCAATGGTACATAAGTAGCCGACAGTCTTCAGAGTAATCGCAGGAAACTTCACTTGGTTAGACTTGTCCTGCTGGGGTGATGTGTCTGGAGGTGCTGGCATGTACAACCTTGTAAGCCATGTTTTGGAGTGAGATATTGGGAGCTGTTGAGAATATCTTAGCGGAGGGGTAACTGGCCAGCTTTGGTTTATGAGGGTCACTCTGGCATGATACAGGGGTGGCTGGAAGAATGAGGCATCATGCTTCTGCTCTGCTTCCAAATCCTCTCTCCATATAGACATGCAAAGTGGAGCTCCTCTTTACATTCATCCCTTTGAACTCATCTTGAATAGATCAAAGGAGAGGACAGATAGCTAACACATGCACTTGTGCCTTTAAGCTTCTCAGGAAAATGACAATGGAATGAATATTGCTCATGCAACAGATGGAAGATCACTTGTAGTTTATATTTACATCTGTGAGAAATCTGAAGGATTGAGTGGTTTATCAGTACTTCTGTTGTGTGTGCTATAAAAATCCACTGGTTGAATCAAGGCTCAGTGACAATTATGAAACCAGAATGCACTACTCTATCTCATCATTTATTATTTAATTAACCAATATCAGTTTAGTATTTACTATTCATATATGTTGAATAGATGGTGTGCTGTGTGCTGTGGGGTATGCCGTGATTATCACAAATACTAATAGTACCAGTAATAATGTGGTGTGTGTGTGCTAGGTCATTTCAGCCGTGTCTGACTCTATATGGCCCTATGGACTGTAGCCTTCCAGGCCAACATTTATGAAATCATAACTTGTATCAGTCATTTTGCTAAATGCTTTACATGGGTTACCTAATTAAATCCTTCCCCAAAAGACTAAAAGTTAAGTGTCACTATTATTTTTATTTTATTGATGAGGGAACAAACCCAGAGAGCATATAGTGAGGGGACTGGGGTTTGAAATACGTCTGAACGTGAACTTTTAGTTTGATGCTCAAAGGAATTTAGATTCTCATTGAGGAGATGAGCCAATAAAACGGGAAATGATAGAAACATCATAAGACAGATACAAAATGATTGTAAATGGGTTCAGAACAGACAGGTGACCACGTTTAGCTTGGGAAGATCAGGGAAGCCTTTGTGGGGAGAGAGTACTGGATCTTAGATTGGATTTCTCTAGAGGCAAACCTTGAGACAAGGACTGATGGTTAGTTTATTTGGAAGATAATCCCAGAAAGCATTGTCAGGGTTGTGGGGAAGTAAGGAGGGAAGGATGGTAATAATGAAAATGTTCTAGAACTGGTCAGCACTGTGGATCACTGAGGCTGAATACCAAAGGGGACTCCAGGAGGTAATTTTTTTTTTTCATTTATTTTTATTAGTTGGAGCCTAATTACTTTACAATATTGTAGTGGTTTTTGCCATACATTGACATGAATCAGCCATGGATTTACATGTGTTCCCCTTCCTGATCCCGCCTCCTGCCTCCCTCTCCATCCCATCCCTCTGGGTCTTCCCAGTGCACCAGCCCTGAGCACTTGTCTCATGCATTCAACCTAGGCTGGTGATCTGTTTCACCCTTGATAGTATACTTGTTTCAATGCTATTTGCTCAGAACATCCCACCCTTGCCTTCTCCCACAGAGTCCAAAAGTCTGTTCTGTACATCTGTGTCTCTTTTTCTGTTTTGCATATAGGGTTATTGTTACCATCTTTTAAAATTCCATATATATGTGTTAGTATACTATATTGGTCTTTATCTTTCTGGCTTACTTCAGTGTGTATAATGGGCTCCAGTTTTATCTATCTCATTAGAACTGATTCAAATGAATTCCTTTTAATGGCTGAGTAATATTCCATTGTGTATTTGTACCACAGCTTCCTTATCCATTCGTCTGCTGATGGGCATCTAGGTTGCTTCCATGTCCTGGCTATTATAAACAGTGCTGCGATGAACATTGGGGTGCACGTGTCTCTTTCAGATCTAGTTTCCTCAGTGTGTATGCCCAGGAGTGGGATTGCTGGGTCATATGGCAGTTCTATTCCCAGTTTTTTAAGGAATCTCCACACTGTTCTCCATAGCAGCTGTAGTAGTTTGCATTCCCACCAACAGTGTAAGAGGGTTCCGTTTTCTCCACACCCTCTCCAGTATTTATTGCTTGTAGACTTTTGGATAGCAGCCATCCTGACTGGCGTGAAATGGTACCTCCTCATTGTGGTTTTGATTTGCATTTCTCTGATAATGAGTGATGTTGAGCATCTTTTCATGTGTTTGTTAGCCATCTGTATGTCTTCTTTGGAGAGATGTCTGTTTAGTTCTTTGGCCCAGTTCTTGATTGGGTCATTTATTTTTCTGGAATTGAGCTGCAGGAGTTGCTTATGTATTTTTGAGATTAATCCTTTGTCTGTTGCTTCATTTGCTGTTATTTTCTCCCATTCTGAAGGCTATCTTTTCACCTTGCTTATAGTTTCCTTTGTTGTACATAAGCTTTTAAGTTTAATTAGATCCTGTTTGTTTATTTTTGCTTTTATTTCCAATATTCTGGGAGGTGGGTCATAGAGGATCCTGCTGTGATTTATGTCAGAGAGTGTTTTGCCTATGTTCTCCTCTAGGAGTTTTATAGTTTCTGGTCTTACATTTAGATCCAGGAGTAGTAATAAGGAACATACTTCAGAGCTATGCCACCCCCTGTTGAGGAAGCTGAGGTATTTATACTCCTATGCTAATCTTTTATTGACTGAAGGCTGCTTCTGGCTTTATAACTCCCAATCATTTCCAGCCAGCCCTAGGCTCATGCCCTTAAGCCAGGGAGTATCTAGTGCTTTCAGTAAGATGAGGTTGGAATGTACTGCAATGATGACTACTGAGGTGACATGGACCAGGTACCATTAACATCAGCTATAACATTTGAACTGCAGACACCTCTAAAGAAGGCAAGATATGTAGTCTTTATTTTTGTCTGCTGCGCACTCAGTTAAAAATCCAGGGCTCTACTTTAGAGTCCGAAGGCAAGAGCAGTCATAGGAAAGCAAGAAACAGTATTCTGCTACAGTGTTGCCCAGAGACTGGTTCACAGGGAGATTTGATCTATATAAGAGAAACCAGAAAAGTTTTCCCTGAAGAAATATTTACTAAGCTGAGCTAAGAAAGCTGGGAGCAATCACGGGTATGTGCACCTGTGTGTGTCTGTGGATGGGATGGTGGAAGCAAAGACTTGAAGCAGAAGAGGGAAAAAATTGGGAGATCTGAGAGCAAGGCAGTATGTCAAGGGGTGGGGAAGAATATGGTGAGGTTGGAGAATGAGGGGGTGGGGTCCGAGCAGAGCTGGTGTACACTAGGCTGTGGGCCAGAGGCGCTTAAGTATCCCTTGTTAATAAGGTGTTACTTTGACAAAGCTGACAGCATTGTTACAGAAGAGACTGGCGTTAAAGGAACTTGAGGTGCCCTAGCAGAAGGAAGTTGTGATGCATGAATGTGATCTGCCATTCGGTGCCCCTGAAATCACACCAGGTGAGTGGCTGGCTGTGTTATCAGGATGCATTTGACTATAAAGAAACTGTTAACTCAACTTGAGTTAGGTAGAATGGGAAGTCTTGCTTAGATGTCCAGAGAGAGGCGTGTGGTCAGGCCCCAGTGACGTGGGCTTTGGCTCTTCTCATGCCGTCCTCCGGGCTTCCAAGACGGCCCCGCAGGTAAAGAATCCACCTTTGCTGCAGGAGGTGTGGGTTCTATGGGGGTTCTATGCATGTTCCCTGGGTCAGGAAGATTCCCCTGGAGAAGGGTATGGCACGCACTCCAATACTCTTCCTGGAAAATCCCATGGACAGATGAGCCTGGTGGGCTACAATCCATGTGGTCACAAAGAGTTGGACATGACTGAGCAATATTTGGATTATACTGTCCTTTGGACACTTCTTTCCTCTGTTTCAACCTTGTTCTCAGCTTGGCTTTCTTCATAATTGTAAGGTGGGCAAGGTGATGCTTTTTCTAGCAGAAGAGAGATAATCCATCTCCCTAACCATAGGATAAGGGTTCTTCTCTTCAGTCTTAATATACTGCCTTACATGTAGAGTCCACCCCTGGACCAGTGGTGATTACCAGGAGAATTTCCAGGGCTGATTGGCTCAAGCTGGAAAACCACTCACCATTATGAAGAACAGGAGCACCAAAATTTGCTTTGACTATGGATGGAGTTTTGTGACATTGTACAAGAGACAGGAATCAAGACCATCCCCAAGAAAAAGAAATGCAAAAAAGCAAAATGGCTATCTGAGGAGGCCTTACAAATAGTGATGAACAGAAGAGAAGCCAAAAGCAAAGGAGAATAGGAAAGACATACCCATTTGAATGCAGAGTTCCAAAGAATAGCAAGGAGAGATAAGAAAGCCTTCCTCAGCAATCAGTGCAAAGAAATAGAGGAAAACAATAAAATGGGAAAGACTAGACATCTCTTCAAGAAAATTAGAGATACCAAGGGAACAATTCTTGTAAAGATGGGCTCAATAAAGGACAGAAATGGTATGGACCTCACAGAAGCAGAAGATATTAAGAAAAGGTGGCAAGAATACACAGAAGAACTGTACAAAAAAGATCTTCATGACCAGATAATCACAATGGTGTGATCACTCACCTAGAGCCAGACATCCTGGAATGTGAAGTCAAGTGGGCCTTAGGAAGCATCACTATGAACAAAGCTAGTGGATGTGATGGAATTCCAGTTGAGCTATTTCAAATCCTGAAAGATAATGTTGTGAAAGTGCTACACTCAATATGACAGCAAATATGGAAAACTCAGCAGTGGCCACAGGACTGGAAAACGTCAGTTTTCATTCCAATCCCAAAGAAAGGCAATCCCAAAGAATGCTCAAACTACCACACAATTGCACTCATCTCACACGCTAGTAAAGTAATGCTTAAAATTCTCCAAGCCAGGCTTCAGCAATACATGAACTGTGAACTTCCAGATGTTCATGCTGGTTTTAGAAAAGGCAGAGGAACCAGAGATCAAATTGCCAACTTCGGCTGGATCATTGAAAAAGCAAGAGAGTTCCAGAAAAACATCTATTTCTGCTTTATTGACTATGCCAGTGCCTTTGACTGTGTGGATCACAATAAACTGTGGAAAATTCTGAAGGAGATGGGAATACCAGACCACCTGACCTGCCTCTTGAGAAACCTGTCTGCCGGTCAGGAAGCAACAGTTAGAACTGGACATGAAACAACAGACTGGTTCCAAATAGGAAAAGGAGTACATCAAGGCTGTATATTGTCACTCTGCTTATTTAACTTATATGCAGAGAACATCATGAGAAACGCTGGGCTGGAAGAAGCACAAGCTCAAATCAAGATTGCCAGGAGAAATATCAATAGCCTCAGATATGCAGATGACCCACCCTTATGGCAGAATGTGAGGAAAAACTAAAGAGCCTCTTGATGAAAGTGAAAGAGGAGAGTGAAAAAGTTGGCTTTAAACTCACCATTCAGAAAACCAAGATCATGGCATCTGGTTCCATCACTTCATGGCAAATAGACGGGGAAACAGTGGACAAAGTGGCTGACTTTATTTTTCTGGGCTCCAGAATCTCTGCAGATGGTGACTGCAGCCCTGAAATTAAAAGATGCTTGCTCCTTGGAATAAAAGCTATGACCAACCTAGATAGAATATTAAAAAGCAGAGACGTTACTTTGCCAACGAAGGTCCGTCTAGTCAAGGCTATAGTTTTTCCAGTGGTCATGTATGGATATGAGAATTGGACTATAAAGACAGTTGAGCACTGAAGAATTGATGCTTTTGAACTGTGGTGTTGGAGAAGACTCTTGAGAGTCCCTTGGACTGCAAGGAGATCCAACCAGTCCATCCTAAAGGAGATCAGTCCTGGATGTTACTGGAAGGACTGATGCTGAAGTTCAAACTCTAATACTTTGGCCACCTGATGAGAAGAGCTGACTCATTGGAAAAGACCCTGATGCTGGGAAAGATTGAGGGCAGGAGGAGAAGGGGATGACAGAGGATGAGATGGCTGGATGGCATCACCAACTCGATGGACATGGGTTTTGGTGGACTCCGGGAGTTGGTGATGGACAGGGAGGCCTGGTGTGCTGTGATTCATGGGGTCACAAAGAGTCAGACACGACTGAGCAACTGAACTGAACTGAATCAAGTATCACTTCTAGAGATGAAGATGGAGTTGTAGAAGCAGAGTGGATTCCTACGAAAATAATTATTTTGAAAGGAAGAAGGGAAGAAAAATGATGCTAGGCTGATGATAAAAAATATGTACTCCTCTACTACTTCAAAATAGCCACAGGAAATAACAGGACTAAAAATTAAGGGATTCAAAACATAGCTTTTCTTAAGTATGTTTATCTGAGGCATCGTGGTACTGCAGTTAAAAGCCTAGACTCTGAATCTGAACACTGGACTCCAGAGCAGGGCTCTGCCATTTAACAGATGGATCATCATAGACAACTTAAATTTTAAGGTGGACACTAATAATCATCTCTGCCACAGAGTTGTGCAGATGCTGAAATTAGATGATGTTTGTGGAAATCTAGAAACAGTGCTAAGTTCATGATAAGAAACCAGTAAGTTGAAGCTAATATTATCACCTCCTTGCTTCATACAAGATACTTCTCTGCAAGTTATGTTGAGATAGAGCAAGAACTTGTGATATGATTGGGAATTCCTGCCTTTAAGACATCTTTGGGAATTGGTAAAATTAATATATATTTAAAATGACTCCTTCTAAATGATCAGTTTATAAATCTGGGTTTTAGTTTATAAATCTGGGTTTTGAAATGTAAGGAAGGCATTAAAAAGAGCTTTCCTGATATGAAAGCATAACCAGGCTATTAGTGTTTCCTCATGTAAACATTACTGAGCTCCTTCAAGGAACAGATGGGCTTAAATATAAATGGATGAAGTGACAACCTAGGTATAATCAGTGGGATGGTATAACGACACTGTTGTTAGGCTGGGGATGCATAGATTTAGAGAAGACCTCAAACACCTATCACTGCCCAAAAATCATTATAGGAATCAAGGCTGGGGAAGCTAAGAGAGCTTGCTTCATAAGGATGATTCCATTGCTTATGCTAAAACACATTCAGCCATTTTGTAGTTGTGGAAATCTCTCTCCTGAGAGAATGAGAAGATTTTTCAAGGCAGCTAAACCCAGAGAACTGCTAAAGTGGAAATGAAATTAATGATACAGTTTTTTATATTCTCTCACATTCATCAACAATGAATCACATGAAGCCGCAGCATCTTTGCATTTATCACACAATGGTCTCTTCCTTCCTAATGGCTATACTTAACATCTTTCAGTACTATGGAAGTAGATTGATTGTGTAGAGTCTGGGAAAAGGCAATATTTGCTCATAAATAGCATCAGAGAATCATGCCCACACTGTGCAACTGACATGTGCCTTTAGGACTGCTGGGAAGGGAAGTTTCAAATGGGAGAGGTACAGGACATGATCCATCTTCCCTTATATGTTTTAGTTCTTCGGCTCGATGAAAGTGCACTGTTCTATTGTCAACACTGTGAGGAAGGTTGGGTTGAGAGGACATCTATCTTTTTGTCTTTTCTTGCATAAATTATATGGAAAAGTGAAAGCTGATGCTTCAGGCAACTCAGGGGCTCTTGAATGAAACTGCATTAGCCCTGAAGGAAACAAATGAAAAAAAAAAACAACAGAACCCTCTAAAAATGGTAAATATTGTTTCTGCTGATGTACTACTCTTTAATTTAAAAACACTTTGTGTTTGAGAGTGTCCTGGGCATCTCCCAACCAGAGGGCCAGCGTTAACCCAGATACACAGGATAAAAGGCTGTTTTCTCTTGTCCTTCTTAGTCTTTAGAGTCTAAACTGCTCCTTTGTGGAATCTGAGCAAAGATAAAGAAGTTCCTACTGGGATAGAAGCGTGAAATCATTTTGAAAGTGGTAGTGTTCGCCCAAGGCCATACTTCTGTAGCCCAGGGGCATGTGTTCCCTGGGGCTCTGGCCGGCTGTGCCTGATGATACAGGAAACCTCAGGATAAAGTTGAATGTATTTTAGTGAAACATTTGTTCTACTTGAGAGTTGAGTGAGTGAGTGAAAATCACTCAGTCCTGTCCAACACTTTGCAACTCCGTGGACTATACAGTCCATGCATTTCTCCAGTCCAGAATTCTCCAGGTTGCCATTCCCTTCTCCAGGGGATCGTCCCTACCCAGGGATTGAACCCAGGTCTCCCGCATTGCAGGCAGGTTCTTTACCAGCAGAGCTACCAGGGGAGGGTTATTATATCAATTAAGAATTCATTTCGCTGCAAGTAACAAAAACAGTGGCTTAACCAAATAGGAGTTTAATTTACTTATATTAATATAACAAAAGTACTAGCATTTGAAAATTGGTGCTTTCAGGTACTCATATTATTCCTATCTTTTTACCCTCAGCAGCCATCCTTCAGCTGTTCTTTGCATATCAGCTTTTGTTCTGCTTCTTTCCCTGGTGGCATTGCAGTATGGCCGCTGTACTTTCCGGGACCAAGGCTGCATACAGATAGATAGTACCAGCTGCCTCTAG
Source organism: Odocoileus virginianus (assembly GCF_023699985.2). NCBI lineage: Eukaryota > Metazoa > Chordata > Mammalia > Artiodactyla > Cervidae > Odocoileus > Odocoileus virginianus. The sequence goes on from NC_069699.1 coordinate 16,271,213, forward strand.
TTTCTTTGTAAGGGAAGAAAAAGCTTCCCAGGATCCTCCCCCTAAAGATTCCACTTCACTCCCAGTTGCCAGAATTGGAACAGGTTTCATTCCTACTTCTAGGGCCAATTACACATCGAAATAAGAATTATCTTAGTTGGCCTAGACTAGTAATGATTCTATATTTGGGGTTTATCACACCACCATCCTGAAAAGAAATCCAGTTCTGTTAATGAGGAGAAAGTGCCCATTTCTTTGTTACTCAGTTAATGAGGTTATGCATAGGCAATAATTGATACTTTAAAAGTTCTAAAATAAAATAAGGGTACATAGTATAACAAGTGACAAATTGCATTATGTTTGAAGACAATATTTGCAGAAATTACATGCTTTCAGCATGCATTTCAGCTTGCTTTATTGTGTTGTATAACTGACCTTCCTCCCCCACTGCCCTTGTCTGATCCACTTCCCACATAGTAATAAGGTGATCTTTGAAAGGTGTAATCTGAATATGCTGCTCCATTGCTTAAACCCCACCAATATCAACCCAACAGTGTTGGGATAAAGTCTAAAGTTCTTATTGTGACTTTGAAAATCCCTCAGAGTCTGGTCCCAGACTCTTCTCCCACCCCAATTCATGTCACTCCCCCCAGTCACCTTCAAGACCCCTGTAGTACTTGCTCCGTTCTTCACCAGAGCCAAGCAGTCTTGCCGTTGAACCTGGTATACGCTGCTTTCCCTCTCTGAGTCCCTCAACTCCCACTTACTATACTTTATTTCTGCTGGATAACTTCCAGCCATCACTACAACTGTTGCTTCTTATGGGATGCCTTCCTTGATGACCCCTGACAAGATCTGATGACTCTCTCTCTATATATCCAGAAAGATAAAAACACTAGTTTGAAAAGATGAATGCACCCCAATGTTCACAGTAGTATTATTTACAGTTACCAGGATATAGAAGCAATATTAAGTGTCCATGAACAGCTGAATGAAGAAAAATGTGGTATATATATACAATGGAATACTATTCAACCATAAAAAAGAATGAAATAATGTTATTTACAGCAACATGAGTGGACTTGTAGGGTATTATGCTAAGTGAAATAAGTTAGAGAAAGACAAGTACTATATAATATCACTTCTCTATGATATCTAAAAGATAAAACAAACTAAGGAATATAACAAAAAGGAAATAAGACTCACAGATATAGAAAACAAACTAGGAATTACCCATAAGAAGCGGAAAAGTGGGGCAAGTTAGGGGTAGGAGTTTAAGAGGTATAGACTACTATGTGAGAAAGAAATAAGCTACAAGGATATATTGTACAGCATAGGAAATATAGCCAATATTTTATAGTAACTGTAAATGGAGCATAATCTTTAAAAAAGTGTGAATTATGTTGTTGTATACCTGAAACATAGTACTGTAATCAACTATGCCTACATTAAGAGAAAGGTTCTGGTGACCTTAATTTTTGCTTTCTCAGTACCCTCTTACTGCATGTAGAGGTTTTTAAATATATATATTTATTTTCATTTATTTGGCCATGCCAAGTCTTAGTTGAGGCTTGAGGGAGATTTAGTTGTGGCATGCAAACTCTTAGTTGCAGCATGTGGGATCTAGTTCCCTGACCACGGATTGAACCTAGGCCTCCTGCATTGGGAACAGGGAGTCTTAGCCACTGGACCACCAGACAAGTACCTAGAGGTTTTTAAAATTTCTCTTGTTTAAATCAGAGTCACTCTGTGCTTTTCAGGACATAGAATTTTTTCCATCTTATCTACTTTTTCCACCATTGGTTTCCTACTGCCTATCATATTACCTGGCACTCAGTAGGCATTCCATAAATGTCTCTTAAAATTTATTTTATTTACTTGTTTCTGGTCACACCATGAGTCATATAGGATCTTAGTTCCCCAACCAGGGTTCAAACCCATGCCCCCCTGCGGTGGAAGCAAGGAGTCTTAATCACTGGACTGCCAGGGAATTCACTCTATAATGTCTTGATATTTAGTTACTTGAAGTTTGTGTAAGTACTCTCAACTCACATATTGACAGCTTGCTAGTTATACAGGGGAAGCTTTACCCCTTCCCAACAAGTTTGAACAATAAAACCCAGATATTAAGAAAGGAAAGTATGGTTTTACAGGCATTTGGCCATTTGCCTGATATAACCCCAGTGCCCAGTTGATCAGGAAGGTTTAGCAGAAGATGGGAATTTTATCACAGCTACTCCTAAGACAACCACCTTTTTTTTCAATTAATAAGGCTTCTATTTTGCTTATGACTTGTTTTGTAAAGATGCCTGTCATCTCATATTTAAGGGTTTGTTGCTTGTTTTGTTTCCCTTCAAGTTTACAAATAAGAGTATGGTGCCTAGAATATTCATGAAGCTTGTTTTCCTTCTCTGAGCTCTCTCAGCCTTTTTGGTACGTCTTATTACCATCAGTCTCAGGCAGACAGAAACCATGTAGCAGAAAAGATCATTCCTGGGAGCCCTAAGGGACTGGCCTTGTCATTGGTACCTCTGGATTCATGGTTCATGTTTCAGAAGGAAGACAGGCAGAGAAAGGAGTCTTCTTAGCACCCAGATTCAGCCAAAGCTGACCCTAGACAGTTCCTTGAACTCTCAGCTTTTCAAGTCAGTAAATGTTTGTTTGTTTGTTTTCACTGCTTTGTGTTGAGATTTTGATCATTCACAAGTGAATAATGAGTAGAGTATTTGGAACTGGGGGATATAATGTCTGCCCGGCTAGAAATGTCATCTTAATCTCTGTGACCAGTGGTGAGAAAGAGTTATTTTCAGCTAAACCACTGAATATTTTATTATCAGAAAAGAGGGGAAAGAGGCCAGGGGACAAAAACATAAAAACAAAGGTATTGAAGGGAGCCATCTAAGTGCCTGAAGGGGCGGAGCTACAGAGAAAGACTGGCCAAAGAGGCCTTCTGATCGCCAGCTATAAGAGGCTCGAAAAAAGACTCTGATAGGGCCGTAACTCCTGCGGCAGAGGCAGACCATGTCCCTACACACTTGGTGCTTCTAGGGTCCCGCAGGCCAAGCAGCTGCGCCACCTTCACGCTCAGCTCTCACTGGGGCAGAGCTGCCACAGGCCAAAAAAAGTCTTGCGTCTATGCACACAGGGTCACTTCAGTCATGTCCAGCTCTTTGCAACCTTGTAGACTGTGGCCTGCCAGGCTTCTCTGTCAGGGAGGGGGCTTCTACATACAAGAATCCTGGTGCGTATTGGCCAATACTGGTTGACATACCCTTCTAGAGCACTATATTTCCTGCTGCCCTAGCTGCCAATGCCCCGAGTACCTGGTGCTGCCAGAACCCCTGCCACCCAAGCAGCTGTATCACCTCTATCCTTGGCCCTCATAGGGGCAAGCCCAAGTTCTCCAGGGCAGCCTCAGGAGCAAAAACACAGTGGACAACCCACATGTAGAGGTGGAAATAAAACCACAATGGAAACCCAGGGGCAGTGTTGCTAAGGAAGAAGACCCAAAACCTTCCCACCACCTGTACAAGCTGCAGATTAAATCCATATGATCAACTAGGCAGACTCTGTGTCTATGGAATATATTAAAGGTCATTGAGAGCTCCCACAAGAGAAAACACACTAGCTCTGATAGCTGTGGACACTGGAAGCAAGAATGCATAGGAGTAGGACCTGTAGGACTGGAATCTGAGCTGCCCCCACAGCAGGTCCAGAGATCAGCACAGTGTTGGGAGGGCATCTAGGGGAGTGAGGTGGACTGTGACTCCCAGCGAGGGAAAGGACTCTGACAGCAGTGACTCAAGAAAAACATTGATTATTCTTATGTTTTGACTTGTTCTATGGATTCTTTTGAATTTTTTTTCTTTTTTTTTTCCTTCCCACCACCCGCCCCCCCCCCATTGTAGATGTTGATTTTATTGGCACTAAGAAATCCAATTAAGCTTTTGAGCTTTTTTTTTTTTTTCTGAGTCACATTTTTTATTGTTGTTGTAAACCTCTGCCTCTATGTTGGGCTTTTGCAGTTCTATGGAGTTTCCCTCTTTTTCTCTCTCTCTCTCTTTTTTAATTTTAATTTTTAAAAACAATTATTATTTTTCTACATTTATTCCTTTGTGTGCTTTTCCTACTGTTCTTTTCCCTTGCAGTTAATCTTTACTGTATATAAATCTTCTTTATCTACCTCTATTTAACTTTGCATATCTATTCTTTCTTTCTCTCTTTTTCTCTCAACATATTTGTTAGTTTTATTTTCATTGCTTTAGTCCCCAAATGGCACCTTGCTTTAATTTTGTTTTCCAGTTTGTGCTTCAATTAGGTTTGTTCTGGTAGATACAATTTTTAGTATCCTTTGTTTGCTGGGTCAATCTGTTGTACATTTTTCTGTTGGACTCTCTTGATTTTGCTATTGATCACTCACCTAGAGCCAGGCAGCCTGGGGTGCAAAGTCAGGAGGGCCTTAGGAAACATGACTACAAACAAAGCTAGTTGAGGTTATGGAATTCCAGTTGAGCTATTTCAAATCCTAAAAGATGATGCTGTGAAACTGCTGCACTCAATATGTCAGCAAATTTGGAAAACTCAGCAGTGGCGACAGGACTGGAAAAGATCAGTTTTTGTTCCAGTCCCTAAGAAAGGCAATCCCAAAGAATGCTCAAACTACCGCACAATTGCACTCATCTCACACTCTAGCAAAGTAATTCTCAAAATTCTACAAGCCAAGCGTCAACACTACGTGAACCATGAACTTCCAGATGTTCAGGCTGGATTTAGAAAAGGCAGAGGAACAAGATATCAAATTGCCAACATCTGCTGGATCATTGAAAAAGCGAGAGTTCCAGAAAAACATCTATTTCTGCTTTATTGACTATGCCAAAGCCTTCGACTGTATGGATCACAATAAACTGTGGAAAATTCTGAAAGAGATGGGAATACCAGACTACCTGATCTGCCTCTTGAGAAACCTGTCTGCAGGTCAGGAAGCAACAGTTAGAACTGGAAATGGAACAACAGACTGGTTCCAAATAGAAAAAGGAGTACATCAAGGCTGTATATTGTCACTCTGCTTGTTTAACTTATATGCAGAGTACATCATGAGAAACGCTGGCTGGAGGAAGCACATACTGGAATCAAGATTGTCAGGAGAAATATCAATAGCCTCAGATACGCAGATGACACCACCCTTATGGCAGAAAGTGAGGAAAAACTAAAGAGCCTCTTGATGAAAGTGAAAGAGGAGAGTGAAAAAGGTGGCTTAAAGCTCACCATTCAGAAAACTAAGATCATGGTATCCGGTCCCATCACTTCATGGAAAATATATGGGGAATTTGTGATTTTGGGCTCCAAAATCACTGCAGATGGTTACTGCAGCCTTGAAATTAAGATACTTACTCCTTGGAAGAAAAGTTATGGCCAACCTAGACAGTTTATTAAAAAGCAGAGACATTACTCTGCCAACAAAGGTCTGTATCTGTTCTTTTCTGTCTGGCCCACTCTCAGCATCATGTTTTCTTCCCCCCACCCCAGATTTATCCACCTTGTATATATTGGTAAGTCATTTTGTCTTCTGTGCAATATTTTTTGAGTACAGTACAGCATACTCACATTTGGGTTGTTTCCAGGTTGAGAAACCTCAACCTCTTTTGAATATAGCTTCTATAAACATTGGAAAAGACCCTGATGCTGGAAAGATTGAGGGCAAGAGGAAAAGGGGGTGACAGAGGATGAGATGGTTAGATGACATCACTGACTCAGTGGACATGAGTTTGAGCAAACTCCAGGAGACAGTGAAGGACAGGGAAGCCTGGTGTGCTAAAATTCATAGGATCTCATAGAGTCGGACACAAGTTAGTGATCGAACAGCAGTAACAACAAATAAACATTATAGACTGGTGTCTTCTGTAGGTATGTGTTTTCATTTTCATGGGTAAATACCTCATCTGAAAAGTAAAGTGGAAGTGAAAGTCTCTCAGTTGTGTTGGACTCTTTGCGACCCCATGGTCTATAGTCTGCCAGGCACCTCTGTCCATGGGGTTCTCCAGGTAAGAATGCTTGAGTGGGTGCTATTCCCTTCTCCAGTGGGTCTTCAAACACCTTCTCTAGGTTATCATAATTTTAAAATTCTCAGTGATTAAAATGAAAAAAAATTCAGTAGTTTCATTATTTTAAATGAAGATATTGCTATCACGATGCTCCCTTTAAAACCTCTATCAATTTAGAACAAAATTTAAAGAAATGTTAGTACTTTGACAAAATTAGGTTCATCAAGGCATAATTAAGTAAATCACATACTTATTAGCAGTGGCAAGTGATCGTAATCAAATCAGTAAATAACCTAAACCTACCAAGTGAAATACACAGTATCAGCAACTGTGGGATACACATAAGTACAGTTGTTTGCATCATCAAAGACTCTAGAGTCTAGATGGGAACAATGTATTCATGTGACTCAATCAGAGACATGAAAATAGAGATGAAATCCTAAGTTGTGTGGTATACACTAGCAGTGATTCAGGAGATCAGAGAGGGTGGATGAGGAACAGTGATTATCAGTGATGCAGCTGTAGATTCCAGAATGAAATCGTAGAGGAGGAAATACTCCAGCCTCTCTCCCCAAAGCAAAGGGAATTTACTGATTCATTTGGTCAGAATCTATCCCTGGGTCAGGAAGATCCCCAGGAGGAGGGGATCTTCCTCTTCCTCAAGAATACTGGAGTGTTCTCATCCTTCTTTTTGGCACAGCAACCCACTCCAGTATTCTTGCCTGGAGAATCCTCATGGACAGAGGAGCTTGGCAGGCTACAGTCCACAGGGTTGCAAAGAGTCAGACATGACTGAACTGACTTAGTATACAGTCACAATCTCAGTTGTGTGGCCCTGTGGGCTACTGGTTACCACATGACAAAAAGGCAAAAGCCAACATGTATCTCACTCTCTCTTTGTTTATGCAGTTGAATGAATAAGACATGGGGCTGCTATGAGATGTGGGTCATCTCTCATTATGTGGACCTTGCAGGGATAATTGAGCGTTCTTGGATTTGGATTTGTGAGATGTTGTAATAGCTTTCTTCTCAAGGCTAAGCTGGTATTTATCACAGACACTCAAAGATATATATGACTTAGATAATTTATTTGGATTTCTGGTTTGCCTCCCTCTTTGGCTTTTGCCTTCCTATTTCTTTAATTTAAAGAAAAGAGACCATAGCAAAAATCAACAAAACCAAAAGCTGGTTCTTTGAGAAGATAAATAAAATTGACACACCATAAGCCAGACTCATCAAGAAACAAAGGGAGAAAAATCAAATCAACAAAATTAGAAATGAAGATGAAGAGATCACAACAGACAACACAGAAATACAAAGGATCATAAGAGACTATTATTAGCAACTATATGCAAATAAAGTGGACAACTTGGAAGAAATGGACAAATTCTTAGAAAAGTACAACTTTCCAAAATTGAATGAGGAAGAAATAGAAAATCTTGACAGACCCATCACAAGCACAGAAGTTGAAACTGTAATCAGAACAACTATATGCAAATAAAGTGGACAACTTGGAAGAAATGGACAAATTCTTAGAAAAGTACAACTTTCCAAAATTGAACGAGGAAGAAATAGAAAATCTTGACAGACCCATCACAAGCACAGAAGTTGAAACTGTAATCAGAAATCTTCCAACAAACAAAAGCCCACGACCAGACAGCTTCACAGCTGAATTCTACCAAAAATTTAGAGAGGAACTAACACCTATCCCACTCAAACTCTTCCAGAAAATTGCAGAGGAAGGTAAACTTCCTAACTCATTCTATGAGGCCACCATCACCCTAATACCAAAACCAGACAAAGATGCCACAAAAAAAGAAAACTACAGGCCAATATCACTGATGAACATAGATGCAAAAATCCTTAGCAAAATTCTAGCAAACAGAATACAACAACATATTAAAAAGATCATACATCATGACCAAGTGGGCTTTATCCCAGGAATGCAAGGATTCTTCAATATCTGCAGATCAATCAATGTAATACACCACATTAACAAATTGAAAAATAAAAACTGTATGATTATCTCAATAGATGCAGAGAAAGCCTTTGACAAAATTCAACATCCATTTATGATAAAAACCCTCCAGAAAGCAGGAATAGAAGGAACATACCTCAACATAATAAAAGCTATATATGACAAACCCTCAGCAAACATTATCCTCAATGGTGAAAAATTGAAAATGTTTCCCCTAAAGTCAGGAACAAGATAAAGGTGCCCACTCTCACCACTGTTATTCAACATAGTTTTGGATGTTTTGGCCACAGCAATCAGAGCAGAAAAAGAAATAAAAGGAATCCATATTGGAAAAGAAGAAGTAAAACTCCCACTATTTGCAGATGACATGATCCTCTACAATGAAAACCCTAAAGACTCCACCAGAAAATTACTAGAGCTAATCAATGAATATAGTAATGTTGCAGGATATAAAATTAACACACAAAAATCCCTTGCCATCCTTTACACTAATAATGAGAAAACAGAAAGAGAAATTAAGGAAACAATACCATTCACCATTGCAACGAAAAGAATAAAATACTTAGGAGTATATCTACCTAAAGAAACAAAAGACCTATATATAGAAAACTATAAAACACTGGTGGAATAAATCAAAGAGGACACAAATAGATGGAGAAATATACTGTGTTCATGGATTGGAAGAATCAATCAATGAAAATGAGTATACCACCCAAAGCAATCTATAGATTCAATGCAATCCCTATCAAGCTACCAACGGTATTTTTCAGAGAACTAGAACAAAGAATTTCACAATTTGTATGGAAATACAAAAAACCTCGAATAGCCAAAGCAATCTTGAGAAAGAATGGAACTGGAGGAATCAACCTGCCTGACTTCAGTCTCTACTACAAAGCCACAGTCATCAAGACAGTGTGGTACTGGCACAAAGACAGAAATATAGATCAATGGAAAAAAATAGAAAGCTGAGAGATAAATTCACGCACCTATGGACACCTTATCTTTGACAAAGGAGGCAAGGATATACAATGGAGAAAAGACAACCTCTTTGACAAGTGGTGCTGGGAAAACTGGTCAACCACCTGTAAAAGAATGAATCTAGAACACTTTCTAACACCATACACAAAAATAAACTCAAAATGGATTAAAGATCTAAATGTAAGACCAGAAACTATAAAACTCCTATAGGAAAACATAGGCAAAACACTCTCTGACATAAATCACAGCAGGATCATCTATGACCCACCTCCCAGAATATTGGAAACAAAAGCAAAAATAAACAAATGGGACCTATTAAACTTAAAAGCTTTTGCACAACAAAGGAAACTATATGCAAGGTGAAAAGACAGCCTTCAGAATGGGAAAAAATAATAGAAAATGAAGCAACCTTCAAAGAATTAATCTCAAAAATATACAAGCAACTCCTGCAGCTCAATTCCAGAAAAATAAATGACCCAATCAAGAACTGGGCCAAAGAACTAAAAAGACATTTCTCCAAAGAAGACATGCAGATGGCTAACAAACACATGAAAAGATGCTCAACATCACTCATTTATTAGAGAAATGCAAATCAAAACCACAATGAGGTACCATTTCATGCCAGTCAGGATGGCTGCTATCCAAAAGTCTACAAGCAATAAATGCTGGAGAGGGTGTGGAGAAAAGGGAACCCTCTTACACTGTTGGTGGGAATGCACACTAGTACAGCCACTATGGAGAACAGTGTGGAGATTCCTTAAAAAACTGGAAATAGAACTGCCATATGACCCAGCAGTCCCACTTCTGGGCATACACACCGAGGAAACCAGATCTGAAAGAGACACATGCACCCCAATGTTCATTGCAGCACTGTTTATAATAGCCAGGACATGGAAGCAACCTAGATGTCCATCAGCAGACAAATGGATAAGGAAGCTATGATACATATACACAATGGAATATTACTCAGACATTAAAAAGAATACATTTGAATCAGTTCTAATGAAGTGGATGAAACTGGAGTCCATTATACAGAGTGAAGTAAGCCAGAAAGAAAAACACCAATACAGTATACTAACACATATATATGGAATTCAGAAGGATGGTAATGATAATCCTGCATGCAAGACAGCAAAAGAGACACAGATGTATTGAACAGTCTTTTGGACTCTGTGGGAGAGGGCTAGGGTGGGATGATATGAGAGAATGGCATTGAAACATGTAAATTATCATATGTGAAAAGAATCGCCAGTCCAGGTTTGATGCATGATACAGGGTGCTCGGGGCTGGTGCACTGGGATGACCCAGAGGGATGGGATGTGGAGGGACATGGGAGGGGGGTTCAGAATGGGGAACACATGTGCACCAATGGTGGATTCAAGTCAATGTATGACAAAACCAATACAATATTGTAAAGTAAAATAAATTAATTAGTTAAAAAATAAAGAATAATGTAGTGTAGAATCTGAGTTCCTTGCCATGATGCCATTTATATGTCACCCATACATTCACTACTTAAATCCAGAAATAACATAAATGTTTTTAATGAGGAGTTGGAACAAACTGTAGATTTTAAAAAAGATACTTACTGACTACACTGGGTCTTAGTTATAGTATCAGTTCAGTTCAGTTCAGTGACTCAGTAGTGTTCAACTCTTTGCAATCCCATGGACTGAAGCATGCCAGGCTTCCCTGTCCATCACCAACTCCCAGAGTTTACACAAACTCAGGTCCATTGAGTCAGTATGCCATCCAACCATCTCATCTTCTGTCATCCCCTTCTCCTCCTGCCTTCAATCTTTCCCAGAATCAGGGTCTTTTCAAATGAGTCAGTTCTTTGCATCAGGTGGCCAAAGTATTGGAGTTTCAGCTTCAGCATCAGTCCTTCAAATTAATATTCAGGACTGATTTCCTTTAGGATGGACTGGTTGGATCCTCTTGGAGTCCAATGGACTCTCAAGAGTCTTCTCCAACATCACAGTTCAAAAGCACCAATTCTTCAGTGCTCAACTTTTTTTATGTTCCAACTCTCACATCCATACATGACTGCTGGAAAAACCATAGCTTTGACTACGTGGACCATTGTTGGCAAAGTAATGTCTCTGTTTTTTAATATGCTGTCTAGGTTGGTCATAACTTTTATTCTGAAGAGCAAGTGTCTTTTAGCTTCATGGCTGCAGTCACCATCTGCAGTGATTTTAGAGCCCCCCAAAATAAAGTCTGTCACTGTTTCCATTGTTTCCCCATCTATTTGCCATGAAATGATGGGACCAGATGCCATGATCATAGTTATTTTAATGTTGAGTTTTAAGCCAATGTTTTCACTCTCCTCTTTCACTTTCATCAAGAGGTTCTTTAGTTCTTCTTTGCTTTCTGCCATAAGTGTGGTGTCATCTGCATATCTGACATTATTGATATTTCTCCCAGCAATCTTGATTCCAGCTTGTGCTTCATCCAACCCAGCATTTCTCATGATGTACTCTTCATATAAGTTAAATAAGCAAGGTAACAATATACAACCTTGACATACTCCTTTCCTGATTGGAACCAGTGTGTTGTTCCATGTCCAGTTCTAACTTTTGCTTCTTGACCTGCATACAGATTCCTCAGGAGACAGGTCAGGTGGTATGACATTCCTATCTCTTTAAGAATTTTTCACAGTTTGTTGTGATCCACACAGTCATAGACTTTGACCATTCAATATGTTGCAGCATATGTTATCCTTAATTGTGGCATGCAATCTCTTAGTTGAGGTATGTGAGATCTAGTTCCCTGGGCAAGGATCAAACCCTGCATTGGGAGAATGGAATTTTAACCACTGAACAACCAGGGAAGTTCCCTGTAGATGTTTTAAACTGTGGAAATTATAGTTCCATGTTTACTGTTACTACTGGAACAGAGTTATGACTAAATAAGGGAGAAAATAACCAGAAGTTAAAAAAAAAATCTTATGGAATATCTTAATTCTTAGACATTGGTAGCACATTTCAGAGTCCTTACCTTTAATTCCTGTAATTGATTTTATTATTTCTTATAGAGAAGTTGGGGGGAGGTTGGAGCTCAGGAGAGGGACTGTTTATGGAATTTCATCGAACATTTTCTTTTCCTTTTGATTTCCTTCTAATTGAGAAAGTCATGCTCTACCTTTCCCAGGGAATAATTGGTTCAGACAGAATAGCAGGGGCATCATTGTCTTTAGTTAGCAGTTAAAATTTAAGGTGAAAAAATCATTGGCAAATGTTTTTCACTTTCTACTTCAACTTTATTTTATTGTTAATGGCTGTCCAGAGGATTCCATAAAAAGGTTAAGCTCAGGCTCTTTGGAAAGAGCATTGAAATTGATTTGTGATGTCTGCCACTAAGCTCACTGTGAAAAAGCGTTGAGATTGATTAGTGATGTCTGTCACTGGTGAAAGAGTGGTGCACTTTGACTGCTTTTGTCACTTCATCTGAGCCCTCCAACCCAGATGACAGCTTTTCTCTAGAGTCCCAGGAATCATCTCCCTTTGGAGAACATTCTTTCAAGAAGTATTCAAAGGGTAATGATCATTCATTTTCTGAGAGCACTGCAGGGTTTAAATGCAGATGCAATTTGAGGGGCACCTTGGAGGAAAGCACATCCCAATGTTAGGCAGGTGTGACATTAGTTTGATGTCTTGTGCTCCCTTTCACTGCTGGAGATATTTTTACTTCTCTCTCATGTGCCACAAGAGCAACAACGGTATTTGGTTCAAACAGAACCTTTTTATTCAAAGGCCTCACACTGTAATGGGTAAAAACTTGGAAAATGCCTGTGGGAAATTAGCAGTGCAAGTAGCGTACTCACTTTCAGCCTATTAAAATCATCGTGAACCTTATAAACTGAAGGATGTTTTGCTCCCAAGGGTCTTCCTCTTTGTTGCTTCAGTTTTTAGAAGTAATCCAATAAAAGTCAACACAGAACCTGGAAAGATTCCAGAAAAGTTTCATCCAACAGATAAAATTCAGTTACCTTCTTTTATTATTTTGTTTCCTTCCAAAGCCCATGGATCATACCTCACTGTTCTTTGTGCAAAACAGTTGAGAATTACCAGTAATTGGAACTATTTACATTCAATGCCATCGTGACAGAAGCAGCTTTATTATATTACAAGGGAATGATTAATATGTGACAGAGATTAAAGATTGCATCACAGTGGGTAGGCCTCTTGTCTGATCTGTCATTTTGCTGATTACAAAGGCATGCAAATTATATAAAGAGAAAAATGATTTTCTTTTATGCTAATTTTATCTCAGCCCACCTGCACATTAACTCATTTTCAATTAACTGGTGGAAGGTGGCTTATAATAGTTTCTCTAAGGTAGATTTCTACCCCCCTGACATCAAATATAGTTGTATCATATCCTTATTGCAACCTTAGTTTCAGTTCCTTCCTTATTTTTTTATACCTGTTCATTTTTAACTGCTGAAAGGAGAAAATTCAACAAGCTTACATGAGCTATAGAGATTTAAAGGGTGTTGTGACATGATATGGATAAGGTAGAAGGCTTGTCTTCCCTGAGAAACTTAAGCGAGTGAAAGCAACCTTCTTGGCTGCTTGACTGTTGTAGTATTTCTGTTTCCTAGGCTTGTGTCTATTTGCAGAGAATTTTGAATCCCTAATGTTGTGAATTGCACATAATATCAGTACCCTCTTTTGCCTCTATCATAGGTCAGGTCTAGATGCAGTAAACAAAAATAGTTTTAAATTTATTTCCACTGGAGAAAGACTGGAAGATAACATCCAGTGTCAACTTCAAGCAATTGGTGGTTGGTTTCTATGTGACTAAGTGCTATATGACCAAGTCAAGATTCAATGGAAGACTACGATCAATTAATGATGTCTGCCATGGGAAAGTAGAAAGCAATGGTGACTTGTGGTAGGGGTTACCATCCTGGCATTAGTAGTCTTCTGTTAGGTCACAAACCTCTGAGGGCAAAAACTATCTGTAATTCCTTTTCATAGACTCATTTCCAAGCACACAGTAGCTCCCCCATCAGATTGCTAAAGACATTGGGCCTGGAGTTAGGTCGTGGCTGTCTGTCACCTAGTATCTCAGTGAGTGGGAAAGATATCAACTTACATGTAGTTCAGTTTCTTCTGCTATAGAATGGCTGTAATATGAGTTTTTAATTCATAGGATTATAATAAGTGTTAAAGGAAATAAAGAAATAATGATGCATACACAAAGCTTAGTGTGGCACCTGGGACATAAGAAGTGCTCAAGTAATGGGTGCTTGAAGTAATACAGGAAAGAAAAATGTTGCAGCATCTCTAGTTCAGTGTTGATTTTTTGTTCAAAGCAAAGAATCTGAAGGAAAGATAAAAAACAGTCATGTTGTTTATAATTCAAAACTTTCAAAACTCATCAACCATTAAGATTTGGGTCTGAACCTTACTATTCCAGGTTTTAGTAAATGTGAGGAAATTTCAGAGTTGTGAGAGCAATAAAGGGATGGGACAAGAGAGCTGCAAATAAATGTTGGCTTCTGTGGGAAAGATGTTTTCTGTGATCATGCCTGTCTCTTTTACTTTTAGGCCTATTCACAAATATGATATCAGTGTGAAATAATTATTTGTGTTTCTTTCCTTGAAAGTCTTAAGACAGGACAATCAGGCAGGATAGTTTTAACTAGAGTTTTGGGACATATCAATACTGCCAACTCTCCTAGCTTCCTGACTCCCTTTCACCCATAGAACACTGCCTCGTGCCACTCCCTGAGCTTGGATTTTACAGGCGTCTTGTTGATCCTCTCCATAGACCTGTGAAGTGAGCACTACCAGCCTCCTTTTACAGATAGGGGAACCAAAGCCCAGTATGAGAAACCATTTCCCTTATTCGAGGCTCTGGTATTGCCAAGTTCCAAATAGCTGCTGATTCTGCTGTAGACATCCCAAACCAATCAGCTGGTTTTGGGAATGCAGAGCAGACACAGATCACCTGACCATGCCGGCCTCCACTTCCAAGACAGACAACTATTTACCTGTTAAAGTTTTCTGTGTGTTATCATCATCATCATCTAGAGACAGGGATTCAGTGGGTCAGGTGACACTCTAAATCAAGTTTTGGACATTTTCATGCAGAACAGTTTTCATAAGCTTGGTTCTGTGGTTCAGTGTTGGTCTTAGGTCAGTGTTTTGCAAACCATTATGTGGATGAGGATCACCTGGGCATTGTACTAACTGGCATCAATTCCTAGGAGGCGGAGCCTAGTATATGTGCAGTGTAGGAAGCTTCCAGGCAGTGTTGGTCCTGGTAAGCGAGCATTGCACTGTGAATGTCAGGGGCTTAAGCGAGGCTTCCTCTGAATGCTTTCCACTGGAAACTTGTGTCAGAATATGCAGATGGGAAGAGATTCTGTGTCACTGAGTTTGAGAAGCAACCCAGGGATGAGCCTATTTAACAAACATCCAGGTGATCTGACTCAAACTTCGCTGTGGACAAAGAGCTTTTGCCCCACTCACACCACCATTAGAATCACCTGGTGACTAATATCCTCAGCCTGTGAGGACCCTCCTTCTAGAGGTTCAGATCGTGAAGAACATTCAGTTCTGTGGCTCAGGGAGGGAACGCGTCTTGTCCGGAACCAAACACAGTGAAGAGTTTTGAGCATATGTGGAGACTTCTGGAGAAGAGGTGGGGAGAAGAAACAGACAGTGAGTGAGAGGATGGAAGAGCAACGTGAGCATCATCACCAGGAGGGACCCGTGGGCTGCCCGGTCCACTGGGCCTGCTGTGGACAGCTTGATCCCCTGAGAGGAGTGCAGAGATGTCTGCACTGTGTGTCCTGGATTCAGGAAGACAAGAGGCCTCTCTCATGCTCAGACAGGTGAGGTGTAAGCTCCAGTGGGACAGTGGTGTGGACTGCTAACTGGCTGGCGAACTTCACTGAGGGCTCACAGACTTCTAGTTTCTAGTGTTCGCCACACTGGGACCCCCTGCCTTGGGTTCTTGTTGGCCACAAACTAATTGACAACATGCACAAACATAATCGGAAATTGTGTTCTGAAAACAGAACTGTCATAACAATCCCCTACACTTGTGTGTCAACCTTTTTTAGTCACTTATTTTTCCCAGCTTTTACACACATGCCACGTGTTTTTTTTCTAACTTTGGTAAGACATTTCAGGGAAGAGTTAGACTTACTAAGTGCAGTTTAAAGTTACAGTAGATTAAAAAAATAATGGAAGAGAGATTTGTGTGGACAGATTTAAAGGATAATGGTTTGAAATAACAGCATGAGAATTAATTAGATGAGAGATAGCAAAAACACTTCATCTTTTCTGCTGATCCTGAGTCAGTTACTGGTTTGCATGGAGAACTGTGTGGGAAGCATTCTGAGCTGACATCTGCACTTAAAGGAAAAAGTGCTGTGATTGTTTTGTGACATCTGTCCTGGAATTTTGAAGCCTGGTGACATGTTTGCTGTGTCTAACTCACTGCATTTAGCATCCAGCATCACATTAACAGATAATACACACTACCTATTTGTGCATTGGGAGGGCGGCAGGTAGAATGAAAATGCAAAACTGTTCTGAGGAACATCTAGTCTTCTGCTGCCTCAGTTTTACAGCCTGAGTGTAAGGCAGGGTGGAAAAACTTACTTCTGGAGGCATCCTGATAGTGGATCTTTGAGGCAGATGGGGCCAATGGTCTCTACTGCAGCAACTTAACTCACTTTGTAGAAGGAAAAGTTCCCATAGGCAATGTAACATAGACAGTGATGGTCATAGCTGTGCTCCAATAACAACTGATGTCCAAAAACTCGTGGTGGCCCAGATATGACTCATGGGTCATAGTTTGCTGACCCCTGGTACAAAGTGTTCTTAGGAAACTGCTGTTGCTGGGATTAGGGAAATAAGGCACAGCTGATTAAGGAGGTTTTAAATGCCAGGGGAGCCTCCTCAGTCTCGCCCATCCTGCCTACAGTGCATAGTGCATATGTTGCCCAAGATTTATATTTCATTATGAGAGTTGCTGTGTAGTTTCTGGATCAGGTATATTGTAAAAAGGCAGCAATAGTCAAGAGTGTTCCGGCCTTTGGCTGTACTGATGGAGTTTCTGCAGCAGACAACGTCAACGGTATCTGATGGGCACAGAGTGAAAATAGCAAATGGTTTAGCTGACTCTTATCTCATGCACTGTTAAAATATTCAGCTTGTCAGTCAACTTCGCTTTTGAGATTGCCTTATTATGGATTTTTTTTCTCTCCATAGCATTCTTGCTTGAGTCTGAATATTTGCAAATACCCAAAACAAAATGGAATTCCTATTAATTTTTTATTCTTTTTGGCTTTATTTCCTAAGGCAGTTTAGAACTGCTGGGCTTTCAAGTGTTTTGGGGCTTTTGGAAGGTAGAGGTGTGATTGACTGTGGTGGCTATTTTTATTGCTTTTAAGTTCTTGAAACTGACATTAAATGAAGAATGTTTAAATATTATAATAATGCATACTAAGAATTGTTTCAGATTTGTTTTCTAATCGCAGTCTGAGTGAATATGCACTGGATTCTGTGGCAGTGTGCTTTAGTATGCCTGGGGATTTGGTGAGGAGGGGCCAGTCTTCCCCACTTTGAAATTAATACCCTAAATAAACCCTGGTGTTATGTTTAGGGTCTGGCTCTAGTGAGGTGATGTTATGGAGTTTAAGAACTAGAACAAAGAATAGGATTCTAGCATAGACACTCTTCTAGGGGGAGAAGGGATGCTCAAGGTCAAGGTCATGCTTCTTGGCTAGTCTTATCCTTCATTCTCGATAGAACCCAAGGTATGCCTGTAAAATGCAGATATCATTGAAAGCTCTATATGTTGTCTTCTGGAAACCAGAGCACCTCAGTATCTGGAAGAAGGCAGTTGTCAGCTAATATCCATGCCCTTCATTCTCCTTATTTTCTTGCCGTTTACCCTCCTGCCTCCTCTCTCCCTGAAGGAAATGGCAACCCACTCCAGTATTCTTGCCTGGAAAGCCCCAAGGACAGAGAAGCCTGGCAGGTTACAGTCAATGGGGTTGTGAAGAGTCGGACAGGACTTGGTGACTAGACAACAGCAGCTCCTCTCTCCCTACACCCCCACAGGCTCACCTTCCAGTGGTTCTCCCCACTGCACTTGTCTATTGAACTAGCTTACCCCCAAGGACGATTCAGTCCTTGGTGCAAATCAACCCCCCTAATTCCCATTCTTCCCCTTCTCTTTCACCTTCAACCCCATCCATGAGATTCTGGAACCCTCTGTATTCTTAAATTTGACATGTTCCTATATTAATTTCATGAAATCTAATGTTAATCAAAAATCTTTATTTCATTCTTGGGCAATGTAGAGACCTTAAAATGTTGAAATCCTACTCACTTCTACTTGGCTTACGAACTTCTGTTGTTCAGTATTTGCATTTTACCTTATCTTTTTAACTCCAAAGCAGTTTTTACTAACTCACAGAGTGAAAGCTTGTTTGAATTCACCCACATGTTCACTGACTTCCCTTGCTCACCATTCATCATTTGCGTTCCACATATTTCTGATTTATTTGTTCTTCCCCAAGTATGCATTTTAGAAATTCCTTTAAGGAAGGTGTGTTGTGGTGAACACTATATTGGTTTATCTGAAAATAACACTGTGTTTTTTTCTCGAGAGAGATTTTTGCTGGAGATACAGTTCTGGTTGCAAGCTATTTTCTCTCATACCTTTGAACAAGATATTTTAGTGTACTCTGGCTTCCATTCTTGTAAAAGAGTCTTCTGTCAGTCTAATTGTTAATCCTTTATAGGCTAACTTTTTTATTTTAAGCAAAAGTGAGTAGGATTTAAACATTCTAAGGTCTCTACTTTTATTAGTACCTTTTTTCCTTCAGTATTCCGTAGTTTTATTACAAAATGTCTAGCTGTGAGTTTGTGATTCATTTCCTCAGATGCCTTGTCCTTTAATCTGCAGATCCATGCTTAATTGTGAAAAATTGTCAGCCGTTGTCAATCTATCATGGGGAATGGTCCACGTGCAGTTAGATAATGTTCTCCACAATGTGTGGTATTCTATATATGTCAGTCGGGTGAAGTTGGTTATAGTTCTGGTCAATTCTTTTTCTCTCTCTTATTACTTACAAAGCTTTATAGAAAGAACACATCTGGGTATCATTCTATTGGTGATGATAGTTGAGCAGTACTCATAAAGCGTAACTGTTCTTGAGTAGCTAATAATTATCAAAGATGATTATAATTGTATAATACTGAGAAGTATAGAACAAAATATGGATCCTGGAGGACAATTGCTATACAATATTGTGTTGGTCTCTGCCACATATCAACACGAATCAGCCACAGGTAGACATATGTCCCCTCCCTCCTAAACCCCCCCTTCCACCCCCTCCCTATTTCACCCCTCTAGGTTGTCACTTAACACTGGGTTGAACTCCCCTGTTTCACATAGCAAATTCTCACTTGCTATCTATTTTACATGTTGTATTTGTTTCCTTGCTATTCTCTCAATCCTGTTCAGTTTTTTTGATGCATGTTTTACGTTGCTTTGATTTTTGATTTTATATTGGAGTAGAGTTGATTCACAGTGTTGTGTTAGTTTCAGGTGTACGGCAAAATGATTTATTTATAAATATTCATATATCACTTTTCACATTCTTTTCCCAAATAGGTTATTATAGAGCTTGGAGTATAATCCTGAGAAAGACAAATATCGTATGATATCACTTAGATTGATATGTGGAATCTGAATAAATGATACAGGTGAACTTCTATGTTATCACTGCTTTTTCTGTCTGCTTTTCTATTATTCATTGAGAGAGAAGTGTTAACCATCAACTGTAATTGTATCTTTTTCTCCTTTTAGTTCTGTCAGTTTTTCATGTATTTTGAAATTCTGTAATGTGCATACACATTTATTTATGTCCTTTTTATGTATTGATCCTTTTTATCATTATGAAATACCTTTTTATCCAGAAATCTACCTTAATCCAATATCTAATATATCTACCTCTTGTATAAGTAATCCAGTTGTTTCATCTTTAGTGCTTGCATGCTTAATCTTTTTCCATCTGTTTACTTTTAACCTCTTTCTATATTTACGCTTCAGCTATATTTCTGGTAGACAGCATTTGTTATAGTTGTGATTTAATACTAATTGAGACCATTTATCTACTACTGACTGTTGGCCCAAAAGATATAACCAGCCTGATATAATCTCCTTATCTTGGAGATAAGAAAGTGTCTCACTTGGAGAAAAAAAGTGACCTGGTCAAGATCATATACCTAGTAGCTGTAGATATGAGCATAGAATTTAGGTACCCAATGCTTAAGGCAACACTTATCTCATGGATAAGCACACCTTGTTTCATCAATTGTACTGGAATTAGGGGTTCCTCAGATATCCTACTTTTGATTTTATTTCCAAGGATTGTTTTCAAGTAAAGGTCAGTGGGATAAGAGCCATTGTTCTAGATTAGTTGAAAACCTTTGGTGCTTTTGTGGCTTACTCACAGGGTCCAGTTTTTCATGCCAAGAAGCCCCTCTTACCACTTCAAAGATTTTAAATAACTCCAAAACCTTTGAGATTGAAACTAGGCAGTTCCAAAGCCAAATGTTCTTCTAAAGAAAGGGAGAAAAGTCAGCTCATGTGCACATTCAGTCTTTGACCCCTTTTGATGTTTCCTCTTTGAGAATGCAGATATTCTTGCATTTCAACCTCTCAGTACCCATAGGGTACAGCAATTTCCCATGAAGCCTCCATCTCTCATCACATTTATTTAAAACAGTAAAACACTTTACAAATTCTTCCCACACATGAAGGGTCTGCTCTTTGGCTTGTTAGGAAAATAGGGATGGAAATTAAAAAAAAAAAAATCCTGAAATGACGTCGGAATTAATGAAGTATTCAGAATCAAGGAAGTTCACTTAATATTTTACTTAAATCTGCATTACTACAACTGAATTACAAATGAATATCATCCCTTATGCATATGTTTTGATTTCAGTTGATGTACCATAAAGTCTTAGAAAAAGCTCAATCATAGAATGAAAGACACCTGATTTTGGCTTTTCTTCCTTAACTACTAAATGGTCATTTGATCTCAGGCAGGAAACTTAACCTCTCTGGGTCTCAGTGTCCATATTTGTTAAACATGATGTTTGTAATTTTCAGCCTCTGATATTTCTTCTTTTAGCTCTATTTCAAGACTGGTTAAACAAGACCAGTGGTACTTTGTTTTTGTATAATAATTTCTGTACAACATATAGAAATAACTATATTTTGTCCCAGGCTGAAATTGTGATTGCTAGAATTTCCTCTAATTTTTTTTTCCTTTCTGTGTAGCAGGTTTTTCTCTCCTAAATTCAATGCATTGCTTTCATGATTTTATACTACTGCTCAACTCTCTTTACTTGGCAGATTTTTGTTTTCTGTGATATGATGTACATATTAGTCTGAATCATGTTCAGAAAAAAATATTTTCTACTAATTTTCTTGGTCCTGTCATTGACTTTTCCTAATCAAGTTGACAAGTTAGGCAATTATCTGTGCATCACATGTGGCAGAGGATGGTGAGTACCACAGATAAATTCTATTGATGGAACATTGCCCAATCATGTGTGATGTGCTGGGGGGGGGAAAAAAAAAAAAATATATATATATATATATATATATATATCTCTCACATGTAGTTTGAAATAATGACCTCATATTATTTTGAAGGCAAATCATGGTGATCAATGTGGACTTTAGAACTAAGCTTTGGTTTGAAATTTCACTGCTGCAAATTAGTTTGAAATCCAAGCCATAGAGAACTGGTTAACCTTGCTGTGCTATTGCTTCTCTATGCAAACAGAAATAACAAATCTAATTTTCATGGTTTTCTTGTTCTTGTTCAGTTGCTCAGTCATGTCTGACTCTTTGCGACCCCATGGATTGCCGCATGCCAGGCTTCCCTGTCCTTCACCATCTCCCAGAGCTTTATCAGACTCATGTCCATTGAGGACATGATACCATCCAGCCATCTTGTACTCTGTCATCCCCTTCTCCTCTTGCCTTCAGTCTTTCCCAGCATCAGGGTCTTTTCTAATGAGTCAGCTCTTTGCATCAGGTGGCCAAAGTATTGAAGCTTCAGCTCCAGCACTAGTCCTTCCAATGAGTATTCAGAGTTGATTTCCTTTAGGATGGACTGGTTTGATCTCCTTGCAGTCCAAGGGACTCTCAAGAGTCTCCTCTAATACCACAGTTCAAAAGCATCAGTCCTTTGGTGCTCAGCCTTTTTTATGGTTCAACTCTCAAATACATGACTACTGGAAAAACCATAGCCTTAACTAGATGAACCTTTGTTGGCAAAGTGATGTCTCTGCTTTTTAATATGCTGTCTAGGTTGGTCATAGCTTTTCTTCCAAGGAGCAAGCGTCTTTTAATTTCATGGCTGCAATCACCATCTGCAGTGATTTTGGAGCCCCCCCAAAATAAAGTATGTCACTGTTTCCATTATTTCCCCATCTATTGGTCATAAAGTGATGGGGCTAGGATGCCATGGTCTTAGTTTTCTGAATGTTGAGTTTTAAGCCAACTTTTTAACTCTTTTAGTCTTTCCCATTTTGTTGTTTTCCTCTTATTTGTTTTGCATTGATCACTTAGGAACACTTTCTTATCTCTCCTTGCTATTCTTTGGAACTCTGCTTTCATATAGGTTTATTTCTCCTTTTTCTCCTTTGCCTTTAGCCTCTTTTCCAAGCTATTTGTAAGACTTCCTCAGACAACCATTTTGCCTTTTTGCATTTCTTTTTCTTGAGGATGGTTTTGATCATAACCTCCTGTACAATGTTATGTGCCCAGAGTTCTTCAGGCACTCTATCTATCAGATCTAATCCCTCGAATCTATTTGTCACTTCCAGTGTATAATCATAAGGGATTTGATTTAGGTCATACCTGAATGGTCTAGTGGTTTTTCCTACTTTCTTTAAGTCTGAATTTGGCAATAAGGAGTTCATGATCTATGCCACAGTCAGCTCCCAGTCTTGTTTTTGCTGACTGTATAGAGTTTCTCCATCTTCGGCTACAAAAAATGTAATTAATCTGATTTCAGTATTGACCATATGGTGATGTACATGTGTAGAGTCATCTCTTGTGTTGTTGAAAGAGGGTGATTGCTATGACCAGTGTGTTTTCTTGTCAAAACTCTGTTAGCCTTTGCCCTGCTTAATTTTGTACTCCAAGACCAAACTTGTCTGTCACTTCCAGGTATCTCTTGATTTCCTACTTTTGCATTCCAGTCCCCTATGATGAAAATGATGTCTTTTTCCAATGTTAATTCTAGAAGGTCTTGTAGGTCTTCATAGAACCATTCAGCTTATTTGGCATTAGTGGTTGGGTCATAGACACTCACACTGAATCATTTGCCTTGGAAATGAACAGAGCTCATTCGTTTTTGAGATTGCACCCAAGTACTGATTGTTGACATGTACTAGATTCTTTGGTGTGGCCCCTTTTATTCTTGAGCACACAGCTCTCCCAGAAGGTTCAATCTGGTGCTTTGTGCTTTGCCTGTCAAATTGTTGTCTGCAACTTCCAGTTCCTGAGGTCTTGACCAATGTGTCCAGCCTCCTGCTTGACTTGAAAGTTGAACAGGTCCCTCAGATCTCACATGGATAAAATAAAAATCTTGATCCCTCAAACCTGTTTCTCTGTGGAGGTATTTCAGAGAATCTAGTTTCTCAAGTCACATTTCTAGGGATCATCCTTATATTTCCTTCCCTTCACCATTCACATGTAACTCATGAGCAACTCTTGTTTTGCTGTAATAATGTAATCTGAAGCTTTCTCTTCCTTTGTATCTAGGCTTTAGTCACTTATCTGGACAAAATTAGCATTATCTGCAACTCAGACTTCTCTATGACCTGCCATTTTTTTCTCCACTTCTTCTATTCTTGTCCTCTTAGCAATCCACTCTTCTTATTCTATTTATCACAGTGATAGTTTAAGAATGAAAACCTTATCCTATCACTTCAGTGCTTAGAACTCTTCAGTTACCTCCTATTGCACTGAGGATAATAACTAAGTTTCTTCTTCCAGCACACAAGACCCCACTTGATAAGATTTTTGCTGACTACTGCTACCTGAAATAAATGCTTTCTCTCCTTTCTGCACGCTAATACTCTGGCTGTACTGTGGGCTTTCCCTTTGCTCTTTTTTCCTTTTTCAGTAAGCCATGCTCTTTAAGGCATCAGAGCATTTGTACTTCATAGTATCTTAGCCTTAAATGCCATCTCCAGGATCTTTGCAGAGCTGTCTTCTTCTATAAAACTATTCCAGAAAATTCTGAACACTGAAAGAATCCATCAGAAACTGATAAAATAGTTATCCAAATGAGTGGCTGGAGAATAAAAGGGCCTAAATGTACCTGCTCTGAATTTATTTTTTAATATTTTTATTTGGAAACATGTAAATTTAAAACCAAAGTTTTGTCGGTGACAAATGCCATTCCTAAAATTGAAAACAATCAGAAGCCACTCACAGTAAACAGTTGGAAAATGAGGAGGAAAGCAATTGTACCCAAGACCAGGGAGCGAGCCACCGGTGAGCAGGAGGCTAGATGACTGACTCTCAAAGCTCCTTACAAGCTAAGAATATTTTCTATTCTAGTAACTAGTTTGGAAAGCTGTCTAACATATGGGGCCTTGATTTTTGAGTCATCAGGATGTTATAGCCTTTTAATAGGCTTAACCAGTGAGATAAAGCAGGCCTACACCAAGGCTTTCTGGGACCTGCCCTAATAAAACTTAAAAGCAAGCCATAAGCTGTTTCAAGGTAACTTGAGTGCTTGAAAGTAATTCATTACTATTTGAAGGAATTAAACTAAGTCCAGCAACTAATGACATGAAATAGCCAATGCTAAGCATTCAATCAAAAATTACTGGGCATCCAAACTAACAGGAAAATATAACCCATAGCCATGACAAAAACCACTTAACACAAACATAACCAGGAGTAATAGGGGTGATAAAATACCTACCAGATATTAAAATAGCTGCCAGAAAATGAGTTCCATATATTCAAGAAAGTCGGAAGAAAAAAAATGAAAATGATGAGGAGAGAAATGGAAGATATAAGTAGTTCATTAAGTTAAATACATAATCATCACATGACCTACTCGTTATCCAAGAGACATGAAAACTTCTGTTCATTTGAAAATCAGTACTCAAGTGTTTATAGTGGCTTCATTCCAATATCCAAAACCTGGAGACAGTGCAAATATCCATCTACTGTTAAATGAATAGATAAAGTCCGGCACATCTGTACAGTGACATACTATTCAAAAATAATGCAGAATGGAATACAGACACATGCAACAACATGGGTAGACTTCACATTGACAGTTCCAAAAGCCATTTCAAAAGGCTGCATATTCTGTGATTTGATTTGGGGAAAATCAAGAGCTATAGGGATGTAAAAAAAAAAAAAAAAAAGGAGTTAGCAGGAGCCGGGAGTGGGGGAGGGCTTGATCACAAAGAAGCACAGAGCAGTTTATTATGGTGATAGAACTGCTTGTATATTGATTTTGGTGATGTTTTTAGGAATATGCATTGTCAAATCGAAATGAGATGCAAAAAGGTGAATTTTAAGTTATGTAAATTATATATTACTAAAGCTGATTTTAGAAAATAATAAACATATAAAGTTTGAGGGAAAAAATGGGGACCAAATGGAACTCTCACTCATTCTTGTTGAGAATATGTTAGTTATACAGCCGCTTCAGAGAAAAGGGAGTTTATTATAAAGCTTTAATAAATTTGCCTGGCAACCCACTAATCTCACACCTATATATATATTCATCCAACTAAAATAAAATCATAGACACACAAAAACTTATATGTAAGGACTTATCATCACTTTATACTATGCAGCAAAATAAACAAATACATACACCAAAAAAGCAAGCAAAAACCCTAGAAAACCCCAGATGACCACTAACTGGTGAATAGATAAATTCTGATGTGTATATGTAATATGTGCATGCACTCACACACAAATACACACACAATGAAATGCCATTCATTAATAAAGATAGACCATATTGTGTAATTTTCATTATATAAATTTCCAAAAAAAGAAAGCCGTCTAAAATAAACCTTTGGAACTTGACAGCAAATCAGAAGACAAGGATGACAGTGGTATGCATGTTGCTTAAAAGAGCTAGCATATGAAAGCAACCCAGATGTCCATCGGTAGATGAATGGATAAGAAAGTTGTGGTACATATGCACAATGGAATATTACACAGCTAATAAAAAGAACACATTTGAGTCAGTCCTAATGAGATGGATGAAGTTGGAGCCTATTGTACAGCGTGAAGTAAATCAGAAAGAAAAACACCAATACAGTATATTAATGCATATATATTCTTGCCTAGAGAATCCCATAGACAGAGGAGCCTGGTGGGCTGCTGTCCATAGAGTCGCACAGAGTTGGACACTACTGAAGTGACTTAGCATTCATGCATGCATTGGAGAAGGAAATGGCAACCCACTCCAGTATTCTTGCCTGGAGAATCCCAAGGACAGAGGAGCCTAGTGGGCTGCTGTCTATGGGGTCGCACAGAGACAGACAACTGAAGCGGCTTAGCAGCATGGAATTTAGAAAGATGGCAATGACAACACTATATGTCAGACGGCAAATGAGACACAGATATAAAGAACAGTCTTTTGGACTCTGTGGGAGAAGGCAAGGGTGGGATGATTTGAGAGAATAGCATTGAAACATGTATATTACCATATGTGGAATAGATCACCAGTCCAAGTTCAATGCATGAAACAGGGCACTCAAAGCTGGCGCAGTGGACGACCCAGAGGGATGGGATGGGGAGAGAGGTGGGGGGGAGGGTTAGAGCCCAGGGGACTCATGTGCACCCATGGCTGATTCATGTCAATGTATGGCAGAAACCACCACAACATGGTGAAGTAATTAGCCTCGAATTAAAATAAATAATTAAAAAAAAGAAAGTGGTATGCATGTTAAGTGAGCATGTATACCCTTGGGATAATGGAATTATTCTGTGATTTAATTGTGATAGTTTCTGAAGAATTTGAATGTTAAAATCCTATCAAATGGATAAACTTCAAATGGTTTTATTGTTTTTTAGTCACCTCATTAATGTTGATTAGAAAATGGGAACAATGACAGCTAACTATAAAAGCCACACAGATTCAATGATTTCATGTAGATGTCTTTTAAATAAATTAATTTGACTACACATTATTGGGCTTCCCAGGTGGCACTAGTGGTAAAGAACTTGCCTGCCCGTGCAAGAGACATAAGAGATGTGGGTTCCATCCCTGAATCAGGAAGATTCCCCCTGGAGGAGGGCATGGCAACCCACTCCAGTATTCTTGCCTGGAGAATCCCATGGACAGAGGAGCCTGACAGGCTATAGTCCATAGGTCAGAAAGAGTTGGACAGAGCTGAAGTGACTGAGCATGCATGCACTGACACATTATTAATAAGAGAAGTTTTACTGTCTCTGAACTTGAAAACAAACTAGAATGTACAAGCCAATGAAACTAAGTGAATATAAATTGTTAACATATCCACAAAAATAGAACTGTTTCAAGTGATTTTTGAAAGACTAGTGACTGTATTCTTTGTGAAATGTATTATTTTTATTTTTTACTTAGTTATTTTAATTAAGTTATTGATATATAACATTGTATTAGTTTCAGATATACAGCAATATAATTGGATAATTGGATATTTGCATGTATTGTGAAATGATCACTGCAATAAGACTAGTTAATATCCATCATCACACGGAGTTACAGTTTTTTTTTCTTGTGGTGATAACTTTTAGGATTTACTCTGTAAGCAATTTTCAAATATGTGATATAGTATAATAAATTCTGGTCACCTTGCTATACCTTACATCCCCATGACTTACTTATAACTGGAATTTTGTATCTTTTGGTCATCTTAACCAGTTTTTTAATCTACCTGGTCTGTATCTGTGAACTTGTTTTTTTTTTTTTAATTTGTTTTCTGCTTCCATGTACAAGTGAGATCATGATAACTGACTTATTTCACTTAGCACAGTGCCCTCCAAGTCCACCCATGTTTTCTCAAATGGCAAAATTTCTTTTCTTTTATTGCTGAATAGGATTCCATTGTGTGATATATATATATATATATATATATATATATATCTCACATCTTCCTTATCCAGTTATCAAAGAATGTAGGTTGCATCCACATCTTGGCTACTATAAATAAAGATGCACTGAACATGGGGGTGTGTGTATCTTTTTGATTTAGTGCTTCTGTGAGATATATGTCAAAACAGGGACACAATTTTCAACAGCACAGAATAATTTTGTTTTTAGGAATTACATTTGTTTTGCCATCTTGAAACCATAATATTTAAATTACAGGCTAAAGTAAGTAAACAGTTATGCAATTATAATTGGAAACAAATGGATTTCCAATGCAAGACAAAAGTACAATTATAAAATTTAAGAAAATTTTAAGTAAATCTTTTAGGGCTTAATTTGAATTGGATGTCTCAGTATTAACTCATAACTTTTAAAAGATGATTTTGTTATCGTTACGTTGGAAAAGCTTGGAGGTGCTAACTTCTCAGGGCCAATGATCATTCCTAGCATTTCTATTTTGTTTCCTAGTAGCATGTCTGATTCAAGGAATTTAGTTTCTTTGGAGAAATGACTGATTTCACCTCTGGTGCAGAGAATGCTCTGGTGTTCCTGGGATATCATAGATGTACTTTCCAGTCCAGATGTACTGGAAAGCTGAGAATATTTAAAGACAAATGTGGTCATTAAAAAAGATATGGAGCCAGTTTAAGATGCTCCTATAGTCCACAGTTGATTTAACTCAAGTAACAGTAAGAATAAGTTTAATTAATTGTGTACTGTAGCATTATTAATATATAAAATAAGTCCATAGTCATTCTCAAAGAAGAAAAATCCAAAGTAAAGCCAAATAGTGACAGCAATTTAAAAATAGTTTTTAAAATTATTATTTTATATTGGAATAATTAGTTCCACATGCAAGTATCTATTCTGTTTTAGAGTTTTAAATAAAGAGTTACTTATTCTGCCTCTCTCTGTCAGCTTCATGTCAGGGTGATTGAATGAAAGCTCTATTTCTTCCTTTTTTTTCTTTTATTTAATAGATGGCTTCTTGAATAATACAAATAAAACCAAAGAGAAACAAAACAGACAGATGACATTTTGAATTACCTAGTGAAATGTTAAGTCCATCAGGGAGCGTCACCTAAATCATTTTATCAGTGAGTAATTGATAAGTAATCATGTGTGCGTGCTGTGTTGTGGGCTTCCCTAGTAACTCAGGGGTACTGTCTCTGTGTACTCTGCCAGTAGCACGTCAGGAAACGTCATTCTTCAAAGGCAAGATCAGGCTGTCACTACCTTAACCTGGAAGGTTTGGGGCTGGGGGAGATCCAGATGTTATGTTCCTTTTGACATTATGTAATAGGAAAGTGAAATTGCTCAGTCTTATCTGACTCTTTGTGACCCCATGGACTCTAGTCTTCCAAGTGTCTCCATCCATGGGATTTTCCAATCAAACATACCGGGGCAGGTTGCCATTCCCTTCTCCAGGGAATCTTCCTGACCCAGGGATCGAACCCAGGTCTCCCGCACTGCAGGCAGACTCTTTACCGTCTGAACCGCCAGGGAAGCCCATGTAATAAGAAGAGCGCAGCGTTACCAGTCAAATGCTTTTCCCAAAAATGTCTAACTTAAATCCAGTCTGGGCTTTACCCCTTACCTGTGGTTTATATGAAATACAGGAGAAAGAACAAGTTAAATGCCAGCATCACACACACACACCCACGCACCCACCCAATCCAGAACCTGCCCAGTATCTTTAACTAATTAATACAATATGGGGGGCAAAGAGGAAGAATGGGGTGGCAGGATCCTTATAAGATTAAACATGATATAACCTGCTGTAAAGATTGAACCTTATTTGAACAAAGCAGTTATAAAAGACTTTTGAGGACAACTAGGGCTTCGTGGTGGCTCAGATGGTAAAGAATCCACCTGTAATTCAGGAGACTTGGGTTCTGTCCCTGGTTTGGGAATGTCCCCTGGAGAGGAGAATGGCAACCCACTCCAGTATTCTTGCTTGGAGAATCCCAGGGACAGAGGAGCCTAGCGGCTACAGTGCATGGAGTCGCAAAGAGTCGGATGTAAATGAGTGACTACATGTTTTCTTCTTCTTAGATTAATATGGTGCAGGAATTTGACATTTAGAAGATATCTCTTGTGTTCAGTATCTTTATAGTGTTGTGTTAGGTAAGAAAATGCCCTTGTTTTTCCAAGATTACTGAAGTATTTGAAAAATGAAGTATGTTTATAAATTACTTTAAAATATTTAGTCAGAAACATTTTGGAAGCATGTGTGGTAAATGCTTTCTATACTTTGCTGAACCTTGAAAATTTTCTTAATAAAAATTTGTAAAAAGCCATTTATAATTTTCCATGGTCACCGTATCCAATTACTTCACCCTATCACCTCATTATCTCCATGGCATTAACCAAAATTGTCCTATATTTTATTTTCTGAGGATTCTGACTTCCCCCCACTCCCACCCCCACCACCAGAATGTTCATTAGGTTGGGATTGGGGGCCTCTTTGTTACTACTAACCAATATAGTTCTGAGAAGGGTGCCTGAGACACAGCAGGGCAGATTTTTTTTTAAGTCAATAAAATAGAACACATTATGAATGGATAGTTAATTTTGAGGAAGATTAGGAAATAAGAAGAGTGAGATATAAGAATTCAGCTGTAGCAATTAGGCAGTGAGATACCCCCTAAAGACTTTACAGGGGGGCAGTGATGTAACCCAAATTATATGATTTCTGCACACAGACTGTTTGTGATCCTTGTGGATTCCTGTGCTTCGCAGAGGAAGCAGGGCAGGAGGGCAGCAGGTCTCCTTGAATTCCCACCAAGGTTTCATGACTTACAGGTAAAATTTTATGGGACGGCTTAGAGTGGTGTAATGATTCCTGTACCTATAACCTGTGTTATATAACCAATACCTATAACCATGTTAAATTGAAAGAGACTTCTGAATTTTTCATAAAAAGTTGATGCAAGAAACTGATTTCATCCCAACTTAACCCAAGTAGAGTTTCTGATTATTGACATTATTGACATTTAATAATAGTCCCTTGAGACACACTGTTAATTTTCTACAGTTGTAACGTGTCATATTTCATATCTCCCCAAAGATACCTTCTGTTCTCTTTCAATGTTTCTTGAGAGCATCTGTAACTAATTAGTTCTGCTTTGTTCTTTTGATTCCTCCTCACACAATGAAGAATAGTATAAAAATGTGTTGTTTTAATGTCCCAGCTAACAAACTTTTCTAATTGTGTTTTATACATATAAATACCACAAATTCTGTAAAATCAGTGAGTTAAAGGATTACTGGGTCATTCATATAATGGTCAATGGATAACGGTTCCTCCTAGCTCTAGTATTCTGTATTTCTAGACCCACTTTCTTTAGGACACATATCCTAGTTAATTATATCAGACCATACAAGCTGGCACTTGTGTTATACATGGTCCAATCATGATAACTTCTGGGCCGTTGGCCTTGAGAAGCATGGACAGCAAGCAGGAACTTTTCAAATTGTACTGAGAGTTCAGCCTAGTAAATTAATTATTGAAGAGTCACTACCAAATGCTGTTGACATGTGTGCAGTTTGACAGGCTTCTGTAACATCTAGTCCTTTCAGGAAAGTAATTCTGTAAGGAAATTGCTTGCATAGAGGTTGTGGGACTCAGCTGGGTGACAGACATGTCATGACAATCAATATGGGGACAAAAAAATAAAATGTTAATGAAAGATAGATTTGTTCATGCACAGGATTGGTATTTTTTTTTTGTAAATGCTATTTTACTTCCATCAAGCACTTTCCAGCCAAAAGCTGGGTATGAGCTCACTGAAACTAAACTCAAGGTGACATTTCTCATTTCAGTTATTTCCTAAAGTGTCTCCCTCCTCTTTTTTCCCCACCTCTTGTCGAGAACTGCAGGCAACATAATGAAATACTCTGTCAACTACAGAGTCTAGGATCTGGAGAGGCAGGAAAGAATTTTGTTGAGTTTTCTGAATATAGAATCCATCCTACTTTGAAAGTCAGTGTGAGGCTTTGAGGAGGATCTTGACCTCAGAAAAAGCCATTATCAAGATAATTTAAAAGAAGTCCAAAATTTCATTTAGCAAATTAGCTGCTGGTGAATGGACATTTTCAAGTTAAGAATCATAGGAATAATTATCATAATATCTAATGCTTACTGATACTTCGCTAACTATTGTTAAAGAACACAATTTCTGAAGAATTGGTGCCCATTTGTAATCAATCATGTTTATAGATCTAATACACTTTTTATTTTTTAATGCTTCTTTTGCATAATATGAAAATAGCCATAAAAATTCATAAGAGGGCAATAAGAATAATTACTTGGTGCTTCTCCAACTGGTAACAACCTGTTGAACTGTTTCTGAATTGGCCATTTTGACTGAGTCGAACAATTAATAAGAACTATCTTGAAGAGCTGTCTAAGGGAATTAAGCTGGTCACGTTCATTGAAGCAGATAGATGGCACTTCTCTTCAGAAACATGAAATACTTGCCACTTATTGCCACTTTGATCTATTTCCCAGAGACTCTTAACATTCTGATTTTTATCTTGGTTTTAAATGGATGAGAACTGCTCATTTTGTTGTGGAATGTGCCAAACAGAATCCATTATTCATAGTCTTTAACAACTAAAGATGGCATATTTGATTAATAAGAATAAATACAGCTTTGGACTTTTCATGGTATTTTGTTAACCTCAGTCTGAGCTCACAAAAACTCAGATGAGTGACCAGGAGGTGTGAGAGTAGACAGTATTCCAATGGAAAGTTTCTCTGGGGACTCAGGTTCTAGGTGGTGGCCTGGGATAAGAGGAGTGAGAGATTAGGAGAGAATTTTCCCTCCTTTCCTGCCTTACCTCTCTTTCTCTCATTGCTCTTTCCTCCTCTTGGGTAGACAGAATAATGACCCATCAAAATTTCCACATTCTAGCCCCAGACCTATGGATAAATTACCTTATGTGGCAAAAGGGATGTAGCAGGTGCAATTAAATTAAGGTTGTTGGAATGCTGTAGAGTTTCCTGGATCATCCAGATAGGCCTAGTGTAATCCCAAAGCTCTTTATAAGTGGGTCCAAGTTGGGGGAGAGGTTGAAGTGATACCATCGCTGGAGGGAGGCCCCAAGTCAAGGAATGAGGGCAACTTCTAGAGGCTGGTAGAAGCAAGGACAGATTCTCCCCTGGAGTCTCCAGAAGGAACCAGGCCCTGCCACCATCTTGATTTTAGCTGTGGAAGACTGGTGTTTAGGCTTCTGACTTCCAGCTCATGCCATGTGTGATACATGCGAGGGGCCCGAGAGATGGGGCACAGACAGAAAGCATTCACTGCTTATGCAGTTGCTTCGAAGGGTATAAGCAGGGGTCAGAGGAAGTGGAGACTGAATTACCAGGCTGGTTTGTGAAGGTCTTATGCAGGAGGTGACATACACATGGAGATGCCAAGACTGGAAAGCGGCTCCATGCAGAGGAGCTGTGCATGGGTTGGGGTGAGTAGGGGGTGGTGACCATCTGTCTGGATGGAAGGGCCAGCAGGAGGCAGGGAAGAGTAGGAAAAGGTGGTCCAGGCTGCTTTCTAAGAATACGACTTGTCCAACCATAATCATCCTTTTAACCTCTTCCAGTAAAACAAACAAACAAAAAAGCAACTCTCATACACAAGGTTTAGAGCTCTCCTCTAAAATTTAGCTTAAGCTGCCAAAATTCTTGTTCTTCAAGAAATGGAGGTCTGAACTTGGCTTGGTTCCAAGTTCTGTTCTGTGTTGGGTAACACTACTGTCTGATGATATAAAGGGCTGAGAACCACAGAGGGCTGCCCGGGCTGGCTTGGCCTTAAACCCAGTAGTTAGAGTATAACTGCTGTGCATAGCCTCTTATTTCATGTTGGCTGCATAATTAGAGCCTCAGTGGATGATGCAGGTGCTTATTTTCTGTCCTCTTTCCACCTGTATATTTTAACTCTCATTTGTATGTGAAGCCTGGAATAACAACACAGTTTCCAGAGGTTTTACCTTCTCTTGATAAAAGTCTTTGTCCCAATTATGGTACCAGGGAAGGGTACTGAGACCATGTCTTACCCTGTTCTCTCTCTCTGCTCTTAACCCCAGGCTTTGCTAATAGAAAGTTGAAGATAGAGGGAGAATCTTAGATAATCCAAATCACTGAATGCTCCCCTTTGTCTCGTCCAGGTCTCTATGGCCAGTGGGTACTTTTTGACTTCATTAACCTGGAAAATAGCCTTTTAAAAAAAAATGCTGTTTTTGAGGTTTTGGCTTATAATTACAACAGATAGTGAGGCAATGCATTCATAGTAATAGGAAGAACTGGGATAACACTTGAGAGTGAATAAGATAAAATAATGAGTAATCGCTTTGTTTCTCGTATCACTACAATCTTAAAATTATCCTCTGATTTTTTGATTGTCTGTCTCACCACCTATTTACTCCTTGACTTGTCCTGTTTATTCTACCTGCTTTCTGAAAGGTCCCTGATAACCCTCCTGGTAATTAAATTCAGTAACTTTCTGTTCCTCACTATTTTTCATGTGGACATCACTTCCTTCTTAAAATATATTTCACCAGTAGCATCTCTGATATTTTGTTGCTTTTTTTTTTTTTTTTGCTTATTTTTCTGGATTTCCTTCTTCCTTTCTAAATATTCCTCCTTTGGCTCTTATTTTACCCTTAAATTCAAGGATTCTATTAATACTGAGATCTTCTCTTGATAACAGTTTCTTTTTTTTTTTTTTAATACTTTTGACCTGACTATGTCATATAACTGCCATTTCTTTGTGTACTTTCTTCTCTCTAAAGCTAAACTCTGTTGAGCTGAGTTTCTAGTTGCCTGTAATAGACATTTGCATCCAGCTGTCCTTCTGGTACCTGTTAGTGTGTTGCAAAAACTCTCGGTAGATACAGCCTCTAAACCATGCTCTTCCATGACTCAGGCATTTAAATTCCCGTGTGTACATCAAGAGTGTCACATACCTTAAGTTCCAGGACTCCGAACAGTGGTCAGAGTCCTAGACCAGTGTTATATGAGCCTAGTAGGTCAGAGTCCGGTGACCTAGTAGTTCTGTCACTGCAAGCTGCTAATACAACAGTCCTCTCTAGATTGATTTCTGGCAGGAGTTATATACAGTGTGAGTCACATAGAGACATATATTTGTTACAACACTGTGTCCACTCACAATGGATACATCACTGTACTTTGAAAAGAAGGGTCAACCCCATCATGTCCATCCTTACTGGAGTGTGTCTTATTCATTCCCTTCCCTGCCTTCCCTTCCTCTGCTACTGCTGGCCAAAGGCTATCTAAGAAGACATGCAAGAAGTCATGAAGGCTTCCCCTACCTTTTCTTGCCTTGTCGCTTGCAAATGAAGGTCATTGGAATTTGCAGAAAATGGAACACAGTAACTTGGACTTTGTAGACATGGTCAGATGAGGATTGTGGGGGTCAACCATCCAGTGGGCCTGCAGCTATGCACTCCTTCTGACAAGCTGGCCTTTTTCTTTCCCAGGCTCTCAGTATGTTCTTTATTTTTGCCAATGGAATCACTGACCATCCAGTTACCCAAACTTTGTACTCTGGAGCTGCTTTTGCTTCTGATTAGGATGCTATTGAAATACTAGAGCCACACGGTAATAAGGATCTGTCTAAACAGCACTGAAGTCATGCTGTGGAAATGGAGAGGGAGGGACAAGTACAGAAAAGAAATTAAGTGATGAATTTAATGAGACTTGAGAGTTCATTATGAAGCCAGGGTGAAAGAGAAGGTGGAGTCAGATGGCAATAATAGTTAACATCCATGGAACCCTTACTTATGTCTTGGGCGTCATTCCAAGTTCTACACATATCATCTCCATTAAGCAGTTGTAAATAGGTTAATGTTGAAGTTTGACCTGAACCAGCTGGCAGTATAAGTCAATGCCACCCCAAAGAAAATCCATGGACCAGTGTAGGTCCACAAACTGTTGCTATTGAACCATGTTGCCCTGAGCATAAAAACTAAAAGTAAGGATTAGAAACTTTGATTACAAGATGATAGAATGACTTTATGTAATAGTACAATCCTGATTTATGTGTTTTGTGCCTTTCCTATGTCATGCAATTCATTTTTTTTTTTAATTTAGGAAGGGATCATCTAGAGGGTGTCTTGAGCCTTAATCACCACCACCCCCCCCCCCCCACTAAATTCATTGTTTTGTTTGTTTACTCTAAGTAGTAGTTACTACTCTTAGTAATACTGTTGATTGGGTCTCATCTAAATAGTTTTTTTCTTTAACCCTTTTTTCATTGGTACCAAATGGTCCCACAGTTTTTAAGATAAATAATCCAAACAGGTTTTATGGACACTCATAGTTGAGCTGGGTAAATGGGGAGAAAATATTGGAAGTTGGTTCAGTTTGTCTTTGAGGACAGGCTTAGTCTGGTCTATCCAGAACTGGGGAAGAGGGTGTTTTTTGTAAAGGTGGTGTGGGGTGTCTTATTACCACATTTGAGTCTGTTCATCTGAATTCAGTACAATTGAGTTCCTGCATGAGGATGCAAGTCCTGTTCCCTGAGGACCTATAGATCTAACTCTTCTTGACTTTGTCCCGGATCAGCTGGAAGGGGCCAGGATGACATTTATGAGAAAGAAGAGAGCCTTGGAGATGAAACTCATGGTCTGTTTGATGATAGCAGATACTTTCTGTTGAGCACTTGGTGTATGTGGGCTTGTGTCCATAGATGGAATTAGCTACATAATCCCCAACTCTCTCTCACTGGCCTTGAGCCTGAATAGCAACTGTGAGCATCCCTCTCTCAGTTTCCTCTGGCTGTCTTTAATTATTTACATGATTTGCCTGGCCCCTGTAATGTCTAATATTTTTATAAGTTTTCTTTTAGAAACAAAGTTTGTATCTTAAAAACAAAAACAAACAAAGACAAAAACAGTGCTACTTCTTAACACAAAATTTGATCCAGCAGGGGGTATAGAGAGCTAACTTTCGGATCTCAACTCAGTCATGCACTAGCTGTGGCTGAGAGGCAGCTGGTCTCTCTTGCTGATGGCCTCTGCCAAAGATGGTGTGTTCCTGCTGGGAAGTGGTTATCCAGCCAGACATTATTACATTTTTTAGTTCCTCTGCATCTAGGTGGAACCATGTGATTTGTGCCAAGAAATAAAATGTGAGAGGCAATGATGCGTGTCACATCCCGACCTAAGAAGTTTCTAAGAATAGGGTATGCTTTCTTCACACTTTGTTACCTCTGTGATGCTCTCCTCAGCCATGTGTTGAAGGCTTTTGTTTCCTAAGATGCTCTTAACCTGGATTCCTGAGTAATTGCATGAAAATGAGCCTCCCTACCATGATGGGGCTTGCCTGACCCGAAGTATTTGAATTGGACTTTAAT
Organism: Odocoileus virginianus; assembly: GCF_023699985.2. NCBI lineage: Eukaryota > Metazoa > Chordata > Mammalia > Artiodactyla > Cervidae > Odocoileus > Odocoileus virginianus. The sequence continues at coordinate 16,308,758 of NC_069699.1, forward strand.
TGGAGGAAGAAATGCCCTTTTAATAAGTGGGTCACTGAGATTTTAGGACAGCCTGATACAGCTGTTAGCCTCTTGACTAAGATATCGGCTGTGTGACCTTGGGTGGGTTACTTTGCATTTTCATGCCTCAGTTTCCGAGAAAAGTATAGTCTGCCTCATAGAGCTGTGAGATTTAAATGGGGGTTATTTGTATAAAAGAGCATCTGCCTGCCACATTTTAGGCATTCAGGAAATCTTGGCTGTTGTCCTTTGCTTCATGTTTATTTCATTAATGGAGCCAAGACTGGTCTTTGTGGAAATGGGACTCAGCCTATTTCATCGTCAGATATGGTCAGACCACAGAGCCAATGCAGTGAAATGTAATATCTCCCTCCTCAAATCCAAGTAACAGTAGAAAATCCACCAGAAAAGTAGGAAATTTTATTGATTGTATTTTAATTTGCTACAATTAGTTAAATAATTGAATCAGACTTTCTTGAAATGGTTATCAGCTCAGTTGGATCCAGCTCTTTGTGACTCCATAGACTGTAGCCTGCCAGGCTCCTCTGTCCATGGGATTTTCCAGGTAAGAATGCTGGAGTGGCTTTCCATGCCCTTCTCCAGAGAATCTTCTCAACCCAGGAATGGAACCCACGTCTCCCATACTGCAAGCAGGTTTTTTTTCACTCTCTGAACCATTAGGGAAGCCCAGGATAACTGAATAAGACTTCCTTGAAAAAGCTGTCCTGTCCGTTTCTTATTTTCTTGGGCTGAGCCTATCAGCCATCAAACGGATGGCTAATGAGGAAAAATATGTCAAATTCCACTGAAAACAGACACATCATATTATTCTTTTCACTGTTGAGCAGGCACAGTGCCGTGGTGGGGAGTAGCCTTCGATTGCGTTGACCATCTCTGGCATCTGACCCTCCTGTGACTGCATTTATGTGGCACAGAACCTCAGTACAGAAAATTTCCCATGGTGCAGCTTATCTAAGTGGCTAGGGCTCCTAGCTTCTGGGTCTCTTCACATTCCACCCTGCCCCCTCCTCTGTAGCCTCTTTGGTCCCCTCCGTGTTAGCTAGGTAGAGCCAGGAAGAAGCACTTGGGGAAGCATAGCCTGGCTGTTGTGATGGTGAAGACACAGGAAGAGGAGAGAGGAGGAAGTCTGGAGCCGCCAAACCCAGGAAACGCCAGCCATTTATAGCAATCTGTCCTATAGGGCAACGTGTAGCAGTTTCTCCCTGTTGATGCTGCATGAGAACTGTGATCATTTCCGCTCAGACCCACCCAACCCCCCTTTGCCTGACTCACTCTTGCTTTTTTCTCTGTTAAGTTGATTGGAGTCCATATGCCTTCTTCATTGAATATAGTTCTTGTCTTGACTTAATTTAGTTAAAAAATCAACTCTGGCTTTACTTAAACTCACATGAAACCCACAAGTGGCTGCCCCCCAAATCCATGAAGTATTTTTTAATTAAAGGACCACTGGGAGACCTGGGCCCTTCCTCAGGTCCCTTCCATCCACATGCTGATTTCTCCCCACATTCAGAAGGCAGCTCTGGAAGGAGCCTGTCAGCTTGGGGAAGGAAGCCAAGCAGATAATCAGGAAATCAAGTATTCCCCGGGAATGGGTATTTGGAGTGCAGCAAGTTCAATTTGCCAGATAATTTGCTTCCCACACTCAGCTTTACCTACAGCACAATGAAACACATTTCAATCTAAAATTGCCTCCTAACTCCAATCAGCATTAATTTAATAATACATATTCAACAGATATAAACACTTCCAATGACTGGAAAATGAGTACAGACCCACATGTGTTTATGCTGATATTGGAGTTGAAATACAATTCCTTTCAGTGACAGCAATGGAAATGTTTCTCTGCTTTTCTCCCCCTTCCCAAAGGTGAAAATGCAATTTGCAAATTGCCGAGGGATTTACTTACTGGCGGGGTTGAGAGCCCTGGGATGCTTAGTTTTTCTGTTTGTTCACTAGGACTTTCTCTGCTGGACCTCACTGTGGTCCAATGACTTTCTTCTCTAGTTAGAAAGCAGTTCTGCCTCTTTTAGTTGGTCTCAGGAGGCTCAGCTTGATCATCAGTGGTGATTTTATTTTCTTCTTTGTTGAAGAAGATGAGAAACTGAGAAAGTATTAGCATATTCTTGCCACCTTAGGCAAGGGGGCTATGCAAAAGCCTTTAGAACCAAGAGGACCTCCAGAAATGGGGAAACTCCAAGGAGTCCTGCCTAAAAGTTACACTGCCTTCCACCCCCACAGGCCTCAGGACACCCCCAAGTGGAGCTTCCACTCCGGGAAAAATGTCAAAGACTTAAAACTCCCCAGCAACTCAGATGGCTTTTTGTTGTTGTTAAAGAGTTTAACAGTTGTAAAAATAATGAAAAAAAAAATGAGGCTTTAATACAAAAGCAAATGGTAATGATTGCAGCAGCAGGAGTTTTATACCTTTAACTCTTGTCAGTCTCATTTTCACACGTTAAACATGTGACCTTGATACACGTATAACGTGAACATGTGACAGTTTTACTTAACTCGTTCCTAAGGACATAGATGAGATGTTCAAGCTGATTATAAGAATAGTTGAGAAATTGGACATCTATATGAACTTAGAAATGTTAGCATGAGTTTGCCAGGTTTGAAACAAAAGCTGAGCACCTAGGTTGGAAGCAACCTAGATGCCCATCAGCAGACGAATGGATGAGGAAGCTGTGGTACATATACACCATGGAATATTACTCAGCCATTAAAAAGAATTCATTTGAATCAGTTCTAATGAGATGGATGAAACTGGAGCCCATTATACAGAGCGAAGTAAGCCAGAAAGATAAAGACCATTACAGTATACTAACACATATATATGGAATTTAGAAAGATGGTAACATAACCCTATATGCAAAACAGAAAAAGAGACTCAGATGTATAGAACAGACTTGTGGACTCTGGGAGAAGGCGAGGGTGGGATGTTTCAAGAGAACAGCATCGAAACATGTATATTATCTAGGGTGAAACATCACCAGCCCAGGTTGGGTGCATGAGACAAGTGCTCGGGCCTAGTGCACTGGGAAGACCCAGAGGGATCGGGTGGAGAGGGAGGTGGGAGGGGGGACTTGGATGGGGAATACATGTAAATCCATGGCTAATTCATTTCAATGTATGACAAAAACCACTGCAATGATGTAAAGTAATTAGCCTCCAACTAATAAAAATAAATGGAAAAAAAAAAAAAGAAACAAAAGCTGATTAGTGTATATAGAATAATAAAAACCTTAATGTATGGGGATATCTTTTGTACTGGGCATAAATTAACAAGTTAACACATAACTTTACAGTGTCTTGAGCTCCAATCAGATAGTAAACAGTTGTGTCAAACACAAGGACAGTCTTCCAGAGAGCTAAATAATTCCTTGCAAGCTTGTTAAGAGTGCCTTGGGGTGTCAGTGATGCAAAATGCCACTGTTTCCTGTGCCTGCTCTCATTGCCAACTGTTGGGTAATGATCAAAGTGGATTCCCAAGCGTTGGTCCATAGTTGCAATAGAACTTTGTAATCACTGTCTACATTTCTCTGGCTACCTCTCATGCCAGAAGCTCCCCCTCCCCCACATCACTGCATGTCCCCAGGTCTCTGGACTTGAAGGCTGCATGGACTTTTCTTCCACCACTCCTCTCAGAGTCTTTTCTCTTCCCTCTTCCAACCTGCTGGTTCTTTCCATTTCCAATGTCAGTCTCACTAGATCTTCAGGCCTTTATGATTTTTTCTATCACAGACATCAGTCTTGTCTTTAAAGTTACAAATGATCTTGGTGAACAAAATTCCATGGCAAAGACAGACAGATGGGTTAGGCCTAAAAGGCAAAGACTGAATTTTCCTTGGAGAAGGAAAGAGTCAGGAAGAAAATAAGAATCCTCAAGCATTAGAGGTCGTTACTCCTGCCACTGACACAGTTCCCATCCAGCAGCAGGTCTCAGAGATTCATGGCTCTGGAGATGTGACAAGGATTTGACTTTTTTGGGCCATTGGACCCACTGTGGCAGCACCAATGTTTTCCCTTTTCCCGTCTACCAGACATGCACCTTCTTGATCAATCCTTGAACTTAAAACTGCTTTGAAAAGTCCCAGTTCTCAGTCAGAAACTTGGTTAGATGCATTGTTTTTTTCTTTTCCCATCCTTTGTTTTTGTGGACATATAATTATTATTAACTATTTTGCCTATTTATACAGGCACATCCTTCCATTGCAATACCAGGTTCTGATCAGTTAAGGAAAAAAAAAATATGAAGCTGACATTTCGTTGGGTTTCTCATAGGATCTAAGATGGAATGTGTTTGCTGGGTGTAAATAATTAAAGACATTTCCCCGCCTTCAGTTGGAATCAGTAAGTGCAGAATTTGTTTACTTTTAAGATAGATCAGAGACATGGAAAGTGTGTGGGGCTCTAGGTTGGAAGTCCTGAGCTGTCCTCTGAGGATTCTTTCAGGTTTCTGTACACCTTGGGTGAGTTCTGCAGACCCAGAGTGGGGAAGTCATCCTTAGCCTTGAACCTTGAGTCATGCCAGGAGCTGGTGCTGGGAGGGGTGTGTGTGTGTATGTGAGGGGTGAGGGTTGATGGAGGATTGGGGCGGCATGAAAACTTATCTTCTATTTCTTAGTACATGGCTTGTTTGACTAGTTGCACCTTAAACCTAGAATAGTACAATCGAGAGTCATCCTAAACATTATTTCTGTGCAATGCCTGAAGGATATAGTAGTGTTCATCACAGAGAAAGCTGCCTTTTTACAGATTTGCAAAGGTTCCTGGAGTGGGCTATGAATGTTCCCTCTTAGCATGTGAACACTCGCTTCATTGTGGACAAGCTGCTGGAGGGAACTAGCCCACGCCCCTCCCCATGAATTCTGAGAGCCCCTCCCCCATGAGTAGGGGGGTTGGGAAGAGGCCCATGGACTCATTTCAAGAGTCCCAGAGGGTCCTGGACTAGATGCTTATTTCCGTCTTTTATCAAGAGCTCTGACACTTGAGATTCCCAGCTTCCATACTGGATTCATTTCCCTTTAGAGAAGCTGTGAGCAGAGGATGTTAATGTGCTCACAGGATCACCCACAGTCTTTGTAACCCACATTTGCTGTCCTACGTAGCACTCACCACATGTGACCTCTGGGTGCAGGTCTTACAAGCCAGGAGGCTTCTCCCTTTGAGTGCACTTTCATATATTTCATCAGAGGGCCTAGTTCATCCCCCCAGGTGGTGGTTCCTAGCTCTTGCTGAGCTCAGGGACTTGCAGCTCACATCTGGACTCTATAACATTAGCCTCAGCCACCTCTGCCCTGTGTTTCCTGCTTTTTGATCACTTCTTTCATCCTGGAGATCCTGAGTTATGGCTCTTGACTAAATTTTGGCACACATAGCATGAGGTAGCCTGCCATTTCTCTTATATGGGGTATGGCATGCCCATATCCTGTATATGGAATGCATAAGCTTTTAGAATTTGTACAGATGGGCTTGTTACGCCTTAGGAATTCTATCATTTCTGAGATTTCTCATGAGAAGTAAGTGCAAGCTGCCATGCAGAGCAATGCTTCTCAAATGATCTGTGATGAAGGACCAGTGTTGTGTTTAAAATTTCTAAGCCATTGCAGATGAGGCTAACTAAAATATATTGTAATTTTTGTTTATAATAAAAATTAATGAAATTAAAAACATACAAAATATGAGTTCCCTTTTTCAACTCAAGATATGGTTGATGTAAAATATTACAGAATTTACTGATGTACAACATAGAGCTTCACCGTTTTTAAAGGTTATACTCCATTTATAGTTATTATAATATAATGACTATATTCCCTGTGTTGTACAATATATCCTTGTAGCTTATTTGTTTTATACCTAGCAGTTCACACCTCTTAATTCCCTACCCCTCTCATGCCCTTCCCCCTCCCTCTACACACTAGTAACCACTAGTTGTTCTCTGTATCAGTGATTTGGTTTCCTTTTTGTTACATTCACTGGTTTGTTTTATTTTTTAAGATTCCACATATAAATGATATCATGCAGTATTTGCCTTTGTCTACCTGATGTATTTCAGTTAACATGGATAATGCCCTCAGTTCAGTTTAGTTCAGTCACTCAGTGGTGTCCAACTCTTTGCAACCCCATGAACCGCAGCACACCAGGCCTCCCTGTCTATCACCAACTCCCGGAGTCCACCCAAACTCATGTCCATCAAGTCAGTGATGCCATCCAGCCATCTGATCCTCTGTCGTCCGCTTCTCCTCCTGCCCCCTATCCCTCCCAGCATCAGGGTCCTTTCCAATGAGGCAACTCTTCGCATGAGGTGGCCAAAGTATTGGAGTTTCAGCTTCAGCATCAGTCCTTCCAATTAACACCCAGGACTGATCTCCTTTAGGATGGACTGGTTGGATCTCCTTGCAGTCCAAGGGACTCTCAAGAGTCTTCTCCAACATTACAGTTCAAAGCATCAATTCTTCAGCACTCAGCTTTCTTTATAGCCCATCCATAAATGACTACGGGAAAAACCATAACCTTAACTAGACAGACCTTTTTTGACAAAGTAATGTCTCTGCTTTTTAATATGCTGTCTATGTTAGTCATAACTTTCCTTCTAAGGAGTAAGGGTCTTTTAATTTCATGGCTGCAATCACCATCTGCAGTGATTTTGGAGCCCAGAAAAATAAAGTCAGTCCTATTAATAGCATAATACCCTCCGAGTCCATCCATGTTGTTGCAAATGGCAAAATTTTATTCTTTTCTAATGGCTGAGTAAATAGGGGCTTCCCAGGTGACTCAGTGGTAAAGAATCTACCTGCTAGGCATGAGACGTGGATTTGATCCCTGGGTTGGGAAGATCCTCTAAAGAAGGAAATGGCAACCCAGTCCAATATTCTTGCCTGGAGAATCCCATGGATAGAGGAGCCTGATGGGCTACAGTCCATGGGGTTCCAAAGTCGCATACGACTGAGCAGCTGACACTTCTGCACATAATGCATCTTCTTTATCTGTTCATTGGTTGATGAACACTAGGGCTTCCGTATCTTAGCAATTGTAAATAATGCTGTGATGAGCATCGGGGTACATGTATCTTTTAAAATTTTATTAATTTTTAATTTGAAGATACTTGCTTTAAATATTGTGTTGCTTTCTTCCCTACATCAGTATGAGTCAGCCGTAGATATGTGTATGTCCCCTCCCTGTTGAACCTGCATCCCACCTCTCTAGTTGGTTATAGAGCCCCAGGTTGAGTTAGGGGTATGTGTATCTTTTTGAATTAGTGTTTTCATTTGGGGGGATATATACCCAGGAATTGCTGGAACATATGGTAGGTATTTCTATTTTTAGATTTTTGAGAAACCTTCATACTGCTTTCCACAGTAGCTGCACCAATTTATTGTACATTTCCACCAGCAGTATATGAGAGTTTCCTTTTCTGCACATTCTCATCAGCACTTGTTATTTGTGGTCTTTTAGATGATAGCTATTCTGACAGGTATGAGATGATATCTCATTGTAGTTTTAGTTTGCATATCTATGATGTTGAACAACTTTTCATGTTCCTATTGACTGTATTTTCTATGGAAAACAAAAAAAATGTCTGTTCAGTTCTCCTGCACATTTTTTAATTGGATTTTTTTTTAAGAAACATTGAGTTCTATATATTTTGGATATTAATTCCTTATATTGGTCATATTATTAGTGTTTATTTTCTCCCATTCAGTAGGTTGTCTTTTTCTTTTGAGGATGGTTTCATTTGCTGTGCAAAAGCTTTTAAGTCTAATCAGTTTACTTTTGTTTATTTTTACTTTTGTTTCCTTTGCTTTAGTAGACAAAATGTACTATAGTGATTTATATCAAAGAGTGTTTTGCCTATGTTTTCTTCTAGGAGTTTTGTGTTTTCTGGTTTTACATTTAGGTCTTTAATCCATTTTGAGTTTTTTTCTGTATATGGTGTGATAAAATGTTCTAATTTTATTCTTTTACATGTCACTGAACAGTTTTCCCAGCACTACTTACTAAAGAGACTGCTTTTTATTTTTCAATTTTATATTCTTGCCTTTTTGTTCATAGATTAATTGACCATAAGTATGTGGATATATTTCTGGGTTCTCTATTCTTTTCCACTGATCTTTGTGTCTGTTTTTGTACCAGTATCTTAATGTTTTGATTACTGTTGTTGTTCAGTTGCTAAGTTGTGTCTGACTTTTTGCAATCCCATGGACAGTACCCTTCCTGGCTCCTCTGTCCATGGGGTTCTCCAGGCAAGAATACTGGGGTGGGTTGCCATTTCCTTCCCAAGGGATCTTCCCAGACCAAGGATGGAACCCATATCTGCATTGGTAGGTGGATTCCTTACCCCTGAGCCATCTGGGAAACCCTTTGATTACTGAAGCTTTGCCAGATAGTCTAAAGTTAAGGAGCTTGATTTCTCCAGCTCTGTTCTTTCTCAAGGTTGTTTTGGCTATTTGTGGTCTTTGGTGGTTCCATACACATTTTAAAATTATTTGTTTTAGTTCTGTGAAGAATGCCCTTGATATTTTGGTAGGGATTGCATTGAATCTGTAGATTGACTTGGATAGCACTCATTTTAGCAGTATAAATTCTTTGAATCCTAGAACATAGTATATCTTTATATCTTTTTGTTTCATCTTCAGCCTCTTTCATCAGTTTCTTATAGTTTTCTGAGTACATGTCTTTTATCTCTGTAGGTTGGTTTATTCATAGGTATTTTATTCTTTTTGATGCAGTAGTAAATGGGAATTTCTCATTCTGATAATTTGTTATTAGTGTATAAAAGTGCAAAGTTTCTGTCTATTAGTTTTGTATCCTGCAGCTTTACTGAATTTTTTGAGAATCTGTCCATTTCTTCTGGGTTGTCCATTTTATTGGCATATCATTGTTCATAGTAGTCTCTTATAAGCTTTTATATTTCTGTGATGTTGGTTGTAATTTCTCCATTTCTAATTTGATTGATTTGAGCTCTCCTTTTTTCTTGATTAGTGTGGCTAAAGGTTTATCAGTTTTGTTTGTCTTTTCAAAAAACTACCTCTTAGTTTCTTTTATCGTTTTTTTTAGTCTTTCTCATTCATTTCTACTCTGATCTTTATGATTTCTTCCCTTCCACTAACATTTTGGGGTTTGTTTGTCTTTTTTATAGTTCCTTTAAGTATAAGATTAGGTTGTTTGTTTGAGACTTTTCTTGTTCCCTGATGGTACAAGCTCCCTTTTTATATTATTAGATCCAGTAAGCATAAAGTTGTTCTCTCATTTCTCTATGAAGTTTCATAAAGCTTTATTCTCAATTTTAGTGCTTGCTGTAGAATAGGAACAAATAACTCACAGACCAGCACTGTTGGTGGCCCACGGTGTCAGTAGCTGTGACTGAAGACCTCCGTGGGAACATTCCCAGCCCAGTGTGTGTATGCCCTTTTTATCCTGGAGGGTGAAGATGGTCTGTAGCTTTGACCGTGTTGTTAAAGTTGTACATGCTTCTGTCCTACTCATTCTTTCCCAAGTGGTTAGGATCCATGTTCAGAGAGCCTGTTTTGTGCAGTTAGCATATGGAAGATATTCATGTATATAAAGATGAGTCAAAACTTGAGGACTCTTGGGTTCCCTTGGAATGTTTTTGTAATAATAAAAATTAGAGACCTTCACCATCCAAAACAGTCTTGATTTTAAGCTACCCATTATAACATTTTTGGTGAACCTGAGATTTTCCTAGCCTCATTGAAGTGACCCTAAATTACCTTACTTATAGCAAATGACTTCAACCTGTGCATTGCAGCATCAGTTTAAGGGCCCCTAAAATGAAGGAGGCAGAAATGGAGATTCAGTAGATGATCTAAGTCATCCTGTATTTTCCCAACATGCCAGTTTGAGAAGCTTTGAAAAGTATAGATATTTAAATGTAAAGATATCTGTGTAAGGGCTGATTACCTTAAAAAGAAGGAAACTGGTGACCTCTGCCAAGCATCTCAGATAATAATCCAAATATGGCATTAAAGGGAGGGGAAAAAGGGAGGAGTGGGAGGGAAGGAGAGAAAAAAGGTGAAGCAGGAATCTGAAACTTTGCAACAGTGTATGTCCTTTGAAGGAGATATATTTTATCAGTCAGTGCTAATGTTTAGGTTCAGAAGTGTTTGCATTTTTAACTACATCAGAATGAATTAAATCCAGTTTTACTCTGAGGAGTACTTCTATAATGTTTAAAAAGTAATACATCATAGCATTAACTCTGTTAAATGTATTTGCTCGTTGCCTGAAATTACCGTATCAGTCACAAAAATTGCAACTGGTTTGGTGTATAGACTAATTAAATGGAAGGATAATACCATTATCTGAAAAACTCACACAAAAGGAGCTACTACAAAGATTAAGTTGTTAAGTTATACAGGGAATTTGGGAGTATCATTAGAGAGAATTACCTAGTTTGACATGTTGCAGAACAGGTGATTTTCTCTAACTAGCCTTACCACTCAGTAATACTTAATACAGGAGTATGCAGTGCCTGCATGGTTAGTGCCCTTACTCAAATAATTGCCTATTTCTCACTTAGAAAAATGTTATGATAGAACTAGGGTAATAGATTGAGATCATGGAATAAAAGGAGTTATGCATTGAAGTTGGCAGTTTTTACTGGGTATCAGAATTGCCTGGAGTGCTTGTTAATAATGTAGATTCCAGGGTCACAGACTCAGATCTGATTCATTAGATTCTGGACAATGTAACCTGACATTGCAAACATACCAGTTGAGTCTAACACAGGTGGCTCTTAGAACACATTTTCAAAATTACTATGACTTCTTATTGTGTGAATGTGGAAATGAAGATACCTTAGCTGTGTGACCTTGATGAGGTCATTTAAATTCAAACATGTTGAAACAAGGCTGAAAGCACAGGGGTCTGGTTCAATATACATATTGAGAACTGCCTGGGTCTCTGGCTGACTCATATCCTTGTACATATCTTGGAAGCAAGCACATCTTTGTCATTATATAGCTGGTAGGATTTTCTCAATGCCAGGGATGATTGTAATAAGAAAAGTTCCTAGTAGATAAATCAAGGTTGCTTCTAAGATTCTATTGGACTGAAACAGAATCTTAACATCTTTTCCATAGCATCTTATGGAAAAACCTGAGTGAACATTTTGGGCAACCCAACAGTTTAGTTTCACCATATCCAGCGACTGCCTTGGATTTCCATAACCACAAACATAGCCTGAGAAGCTCAGGGACAGACAGCCTCTCCTGCCACTCTAGAGAACGAATCTAGAAATCACAAGAGGAGATAGAAAAGTTAAAGCTCATACCCAGTCCAGTTATCAATATGTGAAAGACTCAAAACCAAAGACATTCCCTTTTGCATCATCCCAACAACAATTCTCTGACACCAACCAGGGGTCTAACATCTCTATTCAATTCTGACACTACTACTCAGAGTTAGCACAGATCCTACAGGTTAAGGGTTCAGGCCTACAAGCCTGACCCTATTTCACATGGTAGCCCTAAGGCCTCAATGCCCCCCAAGCCACCTACACTTTTACTCGGCCAGCTATAAATTCAAGAGTTTCCATGACCCCTCTTTGTTACGACAACTGACAGAACCCAGGAACGAGCTGTACTTATGATTATAGTTTTATTATAAAGGCTATAAGTCAGGAACAGTCAAATAAAAGAGACACAAAGGACGATGTGTGGAGGTTCAGAGTTTCCATGCCCTTTCCAGGTACACCACCCACCTGGCATATCGGTATGTTCATCATCCTCTAAGTTCTCTGAGCCTCAGTGTTGCCGAGTTTTCACTGAGGTTTCATTACAGAGGCATGGTTGAGAAATCACTGGTCACGTGATTGAACTTTGCCTCCAGCCCTATTCTTTCCCCAGAGATTGAGGGGTGGGGTTAAAATTTCCCATTCATTAATCCTATTTGGTGTTTCTGTTGCCAGCCCCAAATCTGAGGCTACCTAGGGGCCTGTCTGTGAGTTATCTCATTAGTGTATGAGCTAAGAGGACTTTTACAAATAACTGAAGACATGCCTACCACTTACGAAATCCCAAAGATTTTAGGTGCTCTGTATTAGGAACTCCAGACAAAGACCACAGATGTTTTTTCTTAGATCATATCTTTCAATTGTGTTTTGAATAAATTGTCAGAGAGGGCTGTTTGACTGATCTGGAGTGTTGTGAAAGTAGGCAGTTACTCTCTGGGTCTGGACTCTGGTATGGAAGAATATTAAAAATGATTATGTGTGCAGTTTACATTTATGACTATTAAACAAGATGAGAAGCAAGATGATTTTATAGATTCTTTTGCAACTCCCTAAGTGCTGTTATGATGTATAAGGAAGAAAAAATTTATATACAATGGTACATTTCCCTGTTAGAAAAAAATAAGCTGTAATAACATCCAGTGGTACTTTACGGTTTATAATGTATTTTCAGAGACATCATAATAAGCCGATAACAATTATTCAACACAGCCTTGGATTGGGCTCCATGCTGATGTGCATGCTAACTCTGACCTCTTTTCTGTCGTCATAACTCTACTAGGTGGGCACTGTTATTAGCCCCATTGTGCTAATGAGGAAACCAAGGTGTATACAAATAGGTCAAGGTCACAAATCAGTATTAGCATCAGAACTTAAAACCTAGTTCATCTGAGTCCTGAGTCCTGCACTCTTCTTATAAGCCTTGTACTATAACCGGAAAGTAGAGGACAGTATCCTGATCTAATAAGGATGACCTGAACGTTTGTGCTTGTCCAGAAGGCTTGCTCTTTGACCTTGGGCAGTTGACTCTTTAACCACCATTTCTCTTTTTACCTTGTTTGGTGGGCGCTGAGTTAGGGTAGATGCTCTCTGCCATGTTGAGTTTTGCCACTTGTGATGTGATGCCCAAGTTTGGCTTCTAAGCTTTTATTTAATTCCTTGCATTCTGGGAGGTGTCATTTGTAAATCTGGAAGCTTGGAGGGTGAGGGGCATTTCCTTGAGAAATTTCCTTGAGAAATTCTAGGGCTAGTGCCTTCATATCCTTTAATGCTGTAATTTCTAGTTCCAGCATACTTAATGCCAGCCTATTTATTTTCTCTGCATTTTCTGAATATAAATGGGGACCATTTCACAGAGTCATATGCACAGTGTAAATGCGGATATCAAAATAAACAGCATCCTGAGAAAACACCTTAAAAATCCATAGACTTAATATTGCTTATACTTTTTCATGAATGATTGAAATCTAGGAGCATCTGGCTGGTGGTCTTTTTTTCCCCCTCCACTGCTTGTAGAGCATAAACTTGTTCACATAGGCCTGAGGTTTTGCTTTCTGGGTCTTACTTCCCAACAGGGCTCTTCTTAGTTAAGTGGTTTAAAAACTCTGCACCTCAGTTTCTTTATGTGTCTAATTACAGTAACTTCTGCCTTTTGGGATTACGGAAGAATACAATGAAGCTTGCAGACCACTTGCTAAATGTTATTGACTTAAATCCGGTTTGAACCTGCGTCTCCCTTTTTGCCCTTCCTCCTCCTCAGCCCTACAGGCAGCCGCTGTGCAGGGAGGTCTTGGGTGGCCTGCTGGGCTTGCCTGGTGTCTCAGACAGTCAAGAGTTAGCCTGCAATGCAAGAGACCCAGGTTTGATCCCTGGGGCGGGAAGATCCCCTGGAGAAGGGCATGTCTACCTGCTCCAGTATTCTTGCCTGAGAAATCCCGTGGACTGAGGAGCCTAGCAGGCTACAGTCCATTGGGTCACAAATCGTCAGACACGACTGAGCGACTTACCACGTTTTGGGTAGTCTGTTGGATAGGAAGGTAGCTCGCACTTGCTCTTGCTTGTTTCAGATCTTCCCCAGTATGTCTCCTGTTTAGAGAGAAAATGAAACAGTCGTAAGGCTAAGTAGATAATTCTCCCCCCTTAGTGTATAGATAGACTTTATCTCCTTCTCAAAAGTTTTCCCTACAGACTTGCAATGGCTTCAGGAATAATACTGAGTTCTCAAGAGCCCTGATTAAAGATGACCCTACATCTTATGCCCTTAGGGTTAGAGTGTCCTGAGGAGAGCCTTTAGTATGGGACCAGAGACTGCGAGGACCTCCAGGCCCTCAGCTTCCTCGTAGTGCGTCTGTTAACCATGGCAGGTATGAGACAGCCAGGAATATTCTTGCTGATGCGTTGTCATGAGGGAGCGTGGCCTAGTAAGTATTTGGATTTTGAAGGTAGATTTCCTGGATTAAAGCACTAGCTTTGCCACGACTGGCTTGATAATCTTTGGCCACTTACTTAACATATCTCTGTCCCAGTTTCTTCATCTGTGCCTTGGAGTCAATAGTAGCTGTCTTATAGACAGCTAGAATGTCTATAGACAGGCCAGAATGTCTGACACATTTAAGACAACATGTATTTTGTATTACCCAATATTTGCACAGATATAATAAAAGAAACACATTTCCCTGTAACACTTTATACTTGATAATGAAGGAAACATCATTATCAGAAATCAGGAAGCTGTGATAACATTGAAGTTTGTAAAATGCTGTATTTAGACCAGAATTTCTCCAAGGGAGAGGGTTAAAAGAGATGTTCTTGGATTATATGAGGCCAAAATTCATTTTTCTTACTAATTTTGAATTTGTTTTTAACATAGTTGAGAAATGACATATTGAATCTGCCAGTCTGTGGGTTTGCTTGGGATGAGACCAAAGCTTGGGATAGCAAAAGACTCATTCAATATATGTGAGGGACCAGACAAGTCTCCTGTGGAGAATCTCAGAGTGTGAGATGTTCTTAATCTAATTATGCGGCTCTCTGAGTGTTTTGAGTAATACAAGGAGCAAAAGAGCCATGAATTTTCATTGACTTGTAATGAGACGAGATTGCAGGCAAGACTTTTGGACTCTGTGGGAGAAGGCGAGGGTGGGATGTTTCGAGAGAACAGCATCGAAACATATATATTATCTAGGGTGAAACAGATCACCAGCCCAGGTTGGATGCATGAGACAAGTGCTCGGGCCTGGTGCACTGGGAAGACCCAGAGGGATTGGGTAGAGAGGGAGGTGGGAGGGCAGATCGGGATGGAGAATACATGTAAATCCATGGCTGATTCATGTCAATGTATGACAGAAACCACTACAATATTGTAAAGTAATTAGCCTCCAACTAATAAAAATAACACTTTGAGAAGAAAAATGCCATATGACATAAATACTAATAAACTTAGTTTTTATTTTTATTTTTTGCCTTTTGTCATGTTTCAGTGATGATTCTTCTCCCAAGCGTGGTTCTTGATTCACTTAATGGTGAACACACTAAGAAGAATCACCTTCATTGATGCTAACAGCCTGCTTGAGGGTAGAACTTGCTATTTCTAAGGAGTTAATAGTGCATCCTTGACTGAGTGATGGATAGAGAAGGGTTACAGTGCAAAGTGTTGTCTACATTTACTACTTGTCTTCAGTTTATTCCCCAGATTATGGCTCAGTTCTTGGCTTGCCATTATGTCCTAGAGGAACAGCAAACAAGAAAGCCTCATCCATTGTCTCTTTGAGGGCTATGACATAAATAGAGAGAGGGTGAGGGATGCTGGGTTCTATTTTAAAGCCTGTCTCTTTCTAAATGTCTGATTTTGAGTGAGTTATATGTTTTGCCTAAGCTTCAATGCTTAAGTAGGGTGACCTTGACCTAAAATAGACTGCCAGTTATTTCTCCAACACGAGTGGGTTTATTCAAGGTCATCAAAGAATTGTGGCTCATGGTCTGCAATGATAGTGACCCCTAGCAATTCCCTAGCAAAAATGGAGAAGGAGCACAGAGAGGGAGAACCCTTTTGCAGCGGGGAGACAGATGTTGGGAGAGTCACAGCAAACAAAAAGTGGGTGCCTTTTCATTGGCTGAACTGTGACAGTCTCTCACTGGCTGAGCCCTTGCCCGGAAAGAAAGGAAAGTCCTTCTCTTTCATGTTGGACTCTGCTCTCCTTGTAGGGCATGAGAAGTCAGTCTGGCCTCCTGCCTCTGTTTTAATTAAGGTTTCTGTTTATTTTTACAATAGTAGAAAGTAGCCAGGAGTTGAGCCACTTGTTGCTTTATCTTGGCTCCAGTTTGGATGCAGCAATTTTTTTTTTTCTGTACGTTGTGATATTTTAAATATGAGGAAATTATACACGAAACGTCTGGAAGTCCTTCTTATGTTTGAAACTTGGAAGAGGCTGTGACCTGGACCCCACACTCCTATGAGGCAGAAATCCACTGGAGCTGGGTAGCTGCTGCCCTGTTTAGATGCAGCATTCTCATGGTCCCCACCGGTCCTTCCTGGTCCAGCATCTGCCTCACCTCTGTAGGCAAGTGTGCTTGTGACTTACAGTGGACTCTTTCGGTTGCTCAAAACTTTTCATTTCTATCTTCTTATTTACTTCAAGAAATAGACTGTGTTTGCCAGGTAACCAGTTGCTGCATTAAGTGCTTAGAACTTTTTAGAATTTTCCATATGTATTGTATTAATTTTCATAATTATGACCAGGAACTTTTAAGTTCAGTTAGATTTTGTGTTTACCCTTTTATATCTGAAATTATTTCCCAAATATTAAAATTGATGTGCCATTTTACAGAGATTGGTTTGCTGTAACTTTGATTTAAGTGCAGGTTTCCTTTATTCTCTTAAATTATCAAGGGAATCAGAGAAAACATAAAGAAAATGAGGAACAAAGTCCTGGCACTCACTGTTATTTGCTATTGTGCCATCTACTACCTCTCCATTTTTAGGGAGTCCAGGAAATTGTAACTGATGGGGAAAAAGGCATCAGGTAGGAGACAAACCTAACATAAGAGAAATAATATAAAAAAAAACTGATTAATAATGGGGCATTATTATTGCATATAATAATGTAGAGAGACTTTTAAAAACTGTTTTGAAGTAGGTATGACACCTACCATACTCTCAATGTTAATTTCAAGATTCCCAAATTTAAGCAGTATGCCACTTTTAAGTACTTTTTCCCTAGAAATTATTTAACTCTTTTAGGATTCACATATCTGCCAAACCTCCTATAAGATAACACGGTTTTCCTCATCTGAATATACAACTGCCCTAATCTGACTTTCTTAGGGAGTCTGTAGAGCTTTTGGGGACATAATCATCAGATTGGATGTCAGGTAGAACCTAGCCCAAGTCCTTGCTCTGGTACTTACTAGGATCACACACACAGAAGTCAGTTCCTGAGATGCTCAGAGGTTGTGTCTCTTCCTCTGTGAAAAGAGACAGTAATAGGACTTACTCATGAAGACCAAATAAAATAGTCTTTCTAAATCACATAGCATAGTGCTTTTCATAATATAAACACACCATAAACGTTTTGTGTTTTGTTTATGGCACAGAAAACAATTAGTAGGATGTGAGTATTCCTTCACTACTGACAACTCTTGAGAAGTCATCATGTCTTACTGAAATGTTTTGACTATTGTCTGTTTTTAAAGAGTAGCCTATCATATCTAATAAAAATGAGTTGATACTGTGTTTCCTCATCCCTGGGACATAGTCAGAATTTAGGAGAAGATGTGTATTATGTTTATCCTTGCATATGAACTATATTCTATCATGAAACAGTCCAACCTATTCTAGAGTGAAATATTTAGCAGACATTCACTGCTCATACTCGCTTATTTTCTGTTTACAAGGTGAGGTGTTGACTCCCCTGATCCCACACCACCCCTAGAGTATTGCGGGACATGTGAGGTGCTTGTTTTGTTGAGGATGATGATGAGGGTTCCTGTGATACCAAAAGTTCTTACGAACTTGTCTCATATCATCATATAGGCAAAAGAGTTGCTTGGGTCTTCCACCTTTCACGTGGTGGTTTTGGGGTCTGATAATTTTATCCCAATCTTTTGGGTTGCTACGAGACTTGAATACTTGGTAAATCACTATGCTGTAAGTTATTATGTAAGCTCTTAACATCTTAAACCCAAGGAATCAGAAGTCCTTTAAGAAATGAAAATCAAGCATGTTGTTCCCTTTGAGACTAGAGCCCAGCACTTTGGAGAAAAGGATGCAGAGAAAGGAAAGCCCGGACTCCACAGAGAAATACACCAAAGCCTATGAAATCTACTTGAGTGCAAATCAACACTTTTAACTTTGGCCTTTTAAGTTGCTGCTTAGTATCTTACTCAGCTTGATTCCAAACTTGACTTAAGGAAGGAGGGAAGAAAGTGATTGAAACATCCAAAAAGGCAAAATCAAACCATTCCCTCTTGGCTTGGATTCAAAGGAAGGCTGCATATTTAAATAATTTCTGTTTTTGTAGAATTATTGAAGAGATTTCTTTTCACTTTCTTTGCTTCTTCCTTTACTGTTTAAAACTTTTCCCACCTCTTTGTGTTGCTGATATTTATTATAGGTATCACATAGGTAGGTATTTGTCTTTAGTAAAAGGTGTAGCCATCTCTTGTGATATGTGGTCTTATTTCCTCAGTGTTTTTATGTTTATTATCTATTAGTCTTTTTTATATTTTCTTTATTTACCTTGTCTTTTCACTTATAAGATGAATACTTTTTGTTCTGTGCTAGTTTAAGATTTCACCTGTGTATTTTTATTTTACTATTGGTTGCCTTCATATTGTCACTGTCATGTTTAAACCTGTGTCAAACCTCCTACTTGAACTAACATTTTGTCTTGAAAATTTTGAGGCATATCTACTATGTGTATGTGTTAGTCATAGTCACTTGGTCGTGTCCTGCTCTGTGACCCCGTGGATTGTAGCCTGTAGTCTGGCAGGCTCCCCAAGTCCATGGGATTCCCTAGGCAAGAACACTGGAGTGGGTCACCATTCCCTTCTCCAGGAGATCTTCCCAACCCAGGGATCGAACCCTGGTCTCCTGCATTGCAGGCAGATTCTTTACCACCTGAGCTGCCAGGGGACATAGACATATACTATAATGGAAATAATTATATGGTACACATCTATATACTCTACCTAGATTCTACCATTAACTTTTTATTCAACCAAGTGCACAGTTAAGACATTTCCTTTTTGAAAATTTATTTGCTGTTTGCAGTAGTGCTTGAACATACCCATTAACTAAAAAGGTGCATTCGGGCTTTTTGAAGCCCTGACAAAAAGAGGTAGTTGAACTGTAGTGTGCCACAGTTACTAAATTTATGGAGGGAAACTTCCAAGGACCATGAGATCCAGCCTCTCTATACAGCAACGTCACAGGTAATTCACTATCACAGTGCTGGGCCTTCTGAATCAATGTTGTGCTGCCTAGCGGAGAATTTTCAGTGTCTGGTATGTGTCTTGAATTTTCAGTGTCTAATACTAAATTTGGTTATCATATGCAATTTGGATGTCATCTGTTACCATTTCCAAAAGAAAATGTAATTGATCTAGCTGTTTACTTTGATAAATTTTCCCAAAGTTGTTAATTTCTAAGTAAACTTCCAGATGGTTAAGTCTCAACTTATTTTTGTTGCTGTTGTTGTTTGTTGCTTAGAAATCTCCCTTTTCTACTACGTTTGTACTGAGTTTAGTTCATTTAAGCTCTCTTAACAGCATCAACATTGGTGTAATAAATCAGTGAAACATATTTTAAATTATATTTTTATTACATCCAAATTATTATTCCCCAAACCTGGAATTCATCACATTATAAAATGAAAGCATCTGGTTTCAAAATTTTGAAACATACACATACAGGTACACAAATAGTAAAACAAAGTTCAAATATGAGAATCATGGAGAAAAATAATTAACTTGTCAAATGTTATAAAAAGTGTCAAAATTAAATTATTTTATAATCAGGTACTATGGCATCCTATTGTCAAAAAGGTGATGAAGATATAAAAGGAATGTAAACTGAGGAAAGTTGTAGATAGCTGTCCTAATAAATCATCTGCATTAAAATAAATAAATGCTTCAGGAGCTTAAACATACTTCAGGATATACATAAATCTAAAACTCTTGGATCTTCAAGATTATGATGTTTTCCAGGTTATCATTTTGGGCCAAAGGTATACTTTTTTTTTTTCTATGTGGCCTTCATACTGTGTTTTAACATAGCTTGTATAGCATCTTTGAACGATGGCTGGACTTAGCAGAAGTATATTCTTCGTTGAAGTGAAAGAAACAGTTGTCAGAGAAAGTGTCCTAAAGCAAGTCTCTTCTATCCTTCTTCCTTCAGATCCATGCTTCAACTACTCTAGTATTACATCTTTCATATTCTTTACAGGTAGAATGCTTAAAATTATTGTTTGTATTGTTTGTCTTACTTCCTCATCTTGCCTCTATTCCTCCTCAACCTGTTACTAGTCTGACTTTTGCAGCCTAAGACCACAGAAACTGGTTCTCTATCTCATCCCTGAAGCCGGTCTTCTAATTGGGCACCACTCTGTCAGTTGACATTTTCCATTTCTAAACTTGCTTGAACTATGCAGTGTTCTGTGATGTTGATGACACTTCTTGCTGCAGTTCCTCCTTTTTGGAGTCCATGCTTCTGCTTTTTCTTGGCTTGCTCCTAATTCCCTGTCTGCTCCCTTCCATTCTTTCTCATAGCCTTTGACCAGACCCTTAAGTGATAGTTTTTCTTTCTGGATTCCATTCTAGAATATCTTCTCAGTCAACACATCATTCTTCAATGAGGTCTTCAGTGCACTGCCACTGGCATTCATTTCTAAATCAGCAACTCAGACTTCTGACCCTGAGCCCCACAGAAGCCTGCTGGAATTACCTATCTAGGTATCCCCGTGGCATCTGAAAGTCAATTTGCCCCCAGGTAAATTTACCTTCCCTCTTCCCTCACCCTGAATCTACTACTTCCTCTGGTTTCATATTCCATTAAAGGACACCACTTTCTATCTTATGATCTGTGGGGGAAGCTGGGGTCTCATTTGATATTTCTCCCTTTCCTGTGCTTTTCTTACCTTGAATAGATTACCAAGTTTTTTCACTCTGCTCCTGCATATGTATCTTAAGCACCTATCACTTCCCATCACCCGAATCCCCAGTACCCACCACCCCTCCCAATGTGTCAGCTCCATTTGACATGGAAACACTGGTCTAAATGCTCTCCCCATGGGCTTCCAGGGTATTCTTCAGACTGTGTCCATTGTATGTTGCTGATCATAACTCTCCTCTGCTCAGAGCTCTTCAGTGGATGCCCACTCGTCTTTAACATGAGTCGCCACGCTTCAGCTGCTGCTTACCTCTCCAGCTCTCATCGCTCAGCATTCCCTCTCCCTTCCCCACCCTCTGCTTGCCATGTGGCCTTTAACCATCCTCAATGTGGTTCATTTCTCTTAACCTCCTGTGCCCCCTTGATCCTCTGACCCTTTAGACATCCTGTTTCCTCCAGCTTTGCCCATTCCCACTCATACTTGATGGTTCCCAGACTCCCTTCAGGTCTTAGCTTAGGCATTACTTGTTTGGAATGGCTTTTCTAGGTTTTTATTTTCAGTAAAATTTTTATTTTTATTTTATTTTTTATTTAAAATAAATTTATTTATTTAAAATTATTTATTTAAAATAAATTTTTATTTTATTTTCTAGGTTTTTATTTTATTGTTATTTTATTTGGCATGCACTTTTCTGCATATCCTTGTTTACAACACTTCTCAAATGTATTATGTTTATCTGTTGCCTCTTCTGTATCTAACTTTCATCAAATGCTACTACTGATAAAATTCAGAAAAGAAGTCACTCCTAGCATATCAGATGCATCGTGCATATGAGGGACTGTTCTACAAGTGTTGCAGTTTGAGGATGAAATAAATTAACAAAATAACTGTATGGGGTACTGCACTGTCAGTGTTTAATACAGCAACTGAATGTGGTGGATGCTGTTAATACTACCATACTGATGAGACTGGCGTGGAGAGGTGAAGTCAACTGCCTAGGATCTCACGGCTGGAAGTGATAATACCAGTATTCCTGTGCAGGCAGCTGGATCTCAGGACCCACATTTCTGACCTGTGAGGGCTGGAGACTTTTGCATCTTACTGTCACATCTTTGGAATCTAGCATAGCTCCTGGAACACAGTAGGTACTAAATTAATAGTTGTGGATGGAAGAACAAGTGAGTGATGTATCTGGACATTGTGTCAAAGTCATCAGGTTCATAAGTTGAAAATGCCACTGCCTCCATGTCTCATTCCTTCTCCGGTACCAGGCTGCTAGGGGAAGCTTTCCCAAGCACCTTACACAGTGGTTTTTGTTGCTTCCTCTCCAAGCATATAATACCTTATAGGAAACCAGGCAACTCTAATTGCCTACTGGCAGTATTTCCCCAAATGGAAGTTTATTCCTGTTTGCAAATGAATGAAACCAACTTTGGTTGACCCTGAAAAGGGGCTTCTTAGAAGGCTGTTGCATAGAATCAACAAGAGGAAGGGAGGTTTGCAAAACAGGCCAGAACCAAGATAACCTTAGAAAACAGATATGCATATGATCCCTCTGCCTGAACAGTCTTCATTAATTCACTTTAAATACTGCTGCTGGGCATCTTCTCCACTGATCTTTGTCTCTCAGTAGATAGAAATGGCTGACTTTCTTCCCTATTGCGAGCTGCCATCTTGGAAATATGTTTGTTGTCACTGGGTAATTTGTGTTGCTCTTTTAAGTCCTTTTCTTGAATCTCTAACTGGCTTCTCTAATTCTTGGGTCTTTACTGTGAGCGGGCTCATCCCTCTCATGTCCCACTTTCCACTATTTGAGGATTCTCCGAATATAACAAAAAAGCAATCTGGATACCATGTAGTCATCTTTGTTCCCAACAGAAGTACACAGGTAGGAACAGTGCATTCTCTAAAGTTGCAAGGAGAGGATGATGAGTTGAAAAAAATCTTAGTGCTGTTATTAATTCTTACTCATTCTCTTTTTTAAGTTAATTTTTATTAGAGTATAGTTGCTTTACAGTTTTGTGTTAGTTTCTAGTGTAGAGTTAAGTAAGTCAGCTATATATATATATATATCCCCTCTAACCCTCTTTTTAGATTTCCTTCCCATTTAGGTCACCACAGAGTGCTAAGTGGAGTTCCCTGTGCTATATAGCATGTTTTCATAAGTTACATATTTTATACATAGTAGTATATATATATATGTCAATCCCAATCTCCTGATTCATTCACCTGCTTTCCCCCTTGGTGTCCATATGTTTGATCATTACATCAATGTCTTTATTTCTGCTTTGCAAATAAGATCGTCTATAACATCTTCCCAGATTCCACATATGAATGTTAATGTATGATATTTTTTTTCTCTTTCTGACTTACTTCACCCTGTATGACCATCTCGAGGTCCATCCACATCTCTACAAATGACCCAATTTCTTTCCTTTTTATGATCAAGTAATATTCCATTGTATATGTGTACCACATCTTCTTTATTCATTCCTCCGTTTGAGGAATTCATTCCTCTGGTCATTTAGGTTGCTTCCATGTCCTGACTATTGTAAACAGTGCTGCAATGAACATTGGGATGCATGTGTCTTTTTGAATTATGTTCTTTTTTGAAGTTAAGGACTTGAGTCTGAAGTATTGATGATTCAATGACATCAACTTTTGCTGTATTAAGGAATCATATTCTATATATTCACCTATCATAGTGTGATAGGTGTTAGTTGTTCAGTCACTAAGTCATGTCTGACTCTTTGTGACCCTTTGGGCTGCAGCATGCCAGGCTTTCCTGTCCTTCACTATCTCTTGGAGTTTGCTCAAACTCATGTCCATTGAGTCGATAATGCCATCCAACCATCTCATCCTCTGTCATCCCCTTCTCCTCCTGCCCTCAATCTTTCCCAGCATCAGGGTCTTTTCCCATGAGTCGGCTGTTTGCATCAGGTGGCTCAAGTATTGGAGCTTCATCCTCAGTCCTTCCAATGAATATTCAGGGTTGATTTCCTTTAGGACTGACTGGTGTGATTCCTTGCTGTTCATGGACTCTCAAGAGTCTTCTCCAGCACCATAGTTAGCTCACTAGCAATCAGAAGTCAAGTGGGCCGATGAGAGAAAAACTCTCAGCAGAGGTTTCTAAAATCCAGAAGATTGATGTAGCAAAATGTAATTCATTATTCTTTGTTTCATAAGTTTGAGGGAAAAGTCACTAGATTCAGTTTGACAAAGACTTCACAAGCTCATTTTTAGTTTCTTTGCCTTGAAGGAACCACCTCACTATCTCCTCTGCAAGCCATCTCAGCAGATGGTCTGCAGCCACAAGTATAAGCCACGGGTATTTGCCAGGCGTGCTTACACAGAGAGTGGTTCTTGTCCAGGCAGCTGGCTATCCGGACAGTGCTCTCTGGTCCTCTCTGATGGAGGATGGGGAGGGAGGAGGAGGCCACTGGGGAAGATCCGGAAGTGGCTTTCTGTCTTTCTTTTGTTTACGATCCTTTGCAAGCAAGCTCTGACCACTTGTCAGGGTCCAGAGGCAGAACTAAGGGACCAGCAGAATTCCTAGATGCCTAGAACAGTAGCTACCAGGCAGATTCACTGTCAGCCAAGTTTCTGGAGGTCCTTATTTCTCTAGTACATCATTTCTCTTCCAGCAGGAGACACGCTGAATGTTTAAATCCAGAAACACCGGTCAGTCACTGAGTAGCTTCAGTTCCCGTTTGGGTCTCTTGCCTATTTCAATAGGAGGTAACTTACTGACTGTGGTCATAGATTAAACTGCTGTTTTTCCCTACATAATGGGGGATTTCAGTCATGACTATTACTATGTTCAGTAATAGTCTATTACTATGTGATCTGAGCTCTTCCCTTAACTACTCTGAACTTCAATGTCTGCATCTCTGAAATTGGGAGGAAAAAACATCTCCCTCTTTAACTGTTGATAAGATGGAAATTTAGTGTGCTTGAAAGCATTTGTAAACTACAGATTGCTTTTCAAATATTCATGCTGTAGCCACTCTTATGGTAATTAATCATATAATGAAGAGGATAGTTAGAAACCTCAGGTATTACTAAAGGAAAAAAAAAAGATTAAAGGGTTGAAAGGAACATGACTTTAAACCAGGCATGAATTTATTTATTTATTTATTTATTTATTTTTTATTAGTTGGAAGCTAATTACATTACATCATTACAGTAGTTTTTGTCATACATTGAAATGAATTAGCCATGGATTTACATGTATTCCCCATCCCGGTCCCCTCTCCCACCTCCCTCTCCACCCGATCCCTCTGGGTCTTCCCAGTGCACCAGGCCCCAGCACTTGTCTCATGCACCCAACCTGGGCTGGTGATCTGTTTCACCCTAGATAATATACATGTTTCAATGCATAAGCCAGGCATGAATTTAAACTATTTTTCTTATCTATAATATGAGGGCAGTGATATCTAGGTTACAAGGTATTATACCTGAGGATTAATGAGGTTCAAGATAAGACAAAAAATAGATCTCTACTCCCATTTCAAGTCTGTGTAGCTCTGATTAAGTCACTTAACCTCTCTGAGCCCCCATTCCTTTATTTTTAACAAGAAGAGGATAATACCTATTTTTCATCACTGCCAAAAGTACACAATAAAATGATGTACAGAATGCATCTAGCCCAAAGTAGACTTTTTACAATGTAAGTGTGAGTTTTGTTTGTCTTTCAGTGTTATTTGAACAGGGATAGCATTTCTGGAATCTTGTGATTGTTTATGGAGAAGGGGTGGCCCCACAATCCCATCTTTATTCTTCCTCAATTTTATGGGGATGATCTGCCCCTAGGAAGTTGATTACGGAAAGAAGGAATAGTTCTCAACGCTATTGATGGATCCTCTTTAGGTAAACGCTATGAAGAGAAAACAGTTAGATGTGAAAATATCAGTCAGTGGTCCATTTTGCTATTACTGTCCAAGTCTCCTATTTAACTCTTCCCAATTAACTAATAAATAATCTTGGTGTCTTTGACTATTGGTCTAAGAAGCTTGTGACTACAAGATCCCTCAGCAAGCATATTCAGTCCTCAGTTTTGGCTTTTTCTGTAAGTTGCCATTGATATTTTTATTGTTTTATATAAAAAATTCAATGTAGTTCAATGACCACTTCTTCCCATCACCTTAAAACAAGATAGAAGACACAAGGCTTCCAATGAAAATTTCCTTCTTATACCTAAACTTCATTTACTTTCCTGTTGCTCTTTTATGAAGAAGCTTCCCTAATAACTCACTTATTTTTCCCCTGTGTGTCTGTATTATAACCATCTTCTTAAACACCCAGTATCATAATTTTGTTTCTTAATCATTTCCCCTTTCCAAGTTGTATGTAATTTGTTTCTACAAGAATAATAGGGTTTGTGAATTTTTTTATCATTTAAAATACTTTTAGTTTAAGAAACAGAAAGAAAATGACAAATGTTTTTTTTTTTTTCTTTTGAACCATCCGAGAATACACAGGTAGTGTACCTGAATACTTCAACACAGATTTCCTCCAAACAAAAACATTTTCCTTGTTTATAAAATAATCATAGAGTAGTCAATAAAATCAAGAAATTGATGTTGCTTCATTAGTAACATCCAATCCAAAGGTTCCATGCAAGTATTGTCAAATAACTCAATAACATCCTTTATAGCCAAAGGGTCAAATACAGGGTCACACAGTTGTCCTGTTCTTGTAGTCTCTATCAATCTGAAACAGTTCCTGAGTCTTTCCTTAAAACTTTTCAAGAGTTTAAGACAGTTATTTTGAAGAAAGTCTTGAAAATTAGGACTTGAAGCCTCTCATTGTTTATAGAACTAAGAAATAAATATATATGTGTATGAATACCCACATTTACAACTGTTTCACTCTCTCAAACCATGAGTTATTATGCTTCAATTCCAGTCTAACACTAGAGTGTCTTTTAAGTGTCTTATTTTTTCTGGATATGTAACTCATTTCCCCAACAGTAGGAAACCTGGCTGCCCATATCTTCTCCCTTATTGGAATCCATCTTTTAAACCATCTAGGACACCATCCTTCTTGCTTTGCCCACCTTTCTTGCACAGGCTTTGGTCCTAATGGCTTCTAAGAAAAGAAAAGGGGCAGACAGGTGGACTCGCTTGCTTCTAACTTCTTTGTTCGTTGGCCTCTAACACACTATACTACCGTGGGTTCAATTACATGTGTATATCTGTCTCTTTCAGTCTCTCTTCACTTCCATGCTGTGATCAGCCTGGAGGTACCTGAAAATATCTTTTTCCTCTTCCCTTCCTGAGATTGATCTCTGGATTCATACCATGTGTGAGTCATCCCTTTGCAGTTGAGTGCTGTCCTCTTTGAACTGTGAGCATCACTGGGTATCACCTCCTCCATACACTGTGTAATTTTTTATGTCACAGATCTCATACCCTCCCTTTTAAAACACTCACTGACTTCTCACTTACAACAGTGTTTTCAAACTTTTCATTTTATGTTTTATATTTTATGTTGGAAGCATATGTTCTTTTTTAAATGACATCATAGGTGGTGGACCCATTTAAAACATATAAAAGGCCTCTTTCTCATAGCAATGCAGCCTTTCAGGACATTCTGTGAGAATCAATAGTCCACAGCAGGAAATTTTCTGCTCTGAAGCTGGTCCTCAATTGCATGGAATCATTTTAACCTTCATCTTGGATTCATGATGTGCTCTTATCGTTAATCTAAGGATTGCCTAGTGTTTGTTTGTTTATTAGTTTAGTGATCTTTAATAATGTACTGAGTACAAACTCATAACCCCAAGCATATGTAGCACCTTAACTTACATTAACTGCATGACTTTCCACAATACCATGCCCCCACGGTATTTCCCAGCTGAAAAGCCATTATCCCGAATCTCATGTTTATCAATCCTTTTGCTTTATTTTTTTATAATTTCAATGGCTCTCTATAGCTCTATAAAGTATATGTTTATATGTTTATAAAAGTAAGAAGCATGATTTTAACTGGCTTTAACTTGCTAAAGTATGTTGGGTTTTTTTTTTTCACTTAATAATGTATTGCTAAGATTCATCCAGCTTGTTTTATACCATTTTAGTTAATTCATTTTGACTGATGTCTAATATTCCTTTGGGTGAATATACCACAATGTATTCTACCAAAGATGTGCATTTAACCTAGTTCTAGCTTTTTTTCCCCTGTGAGCAGTGCTGCTACAGCTTGCAATATCTCTTCTTGTTAAGTGTGGGTTGGTTATTATTTAATCTATGTATAAGACACGTACGATATATATGATACAGAGTTCACTCTAGTACAGAGTTTCTCATATGTGGTAATCTTGGCATTTTGGTCATGTTAATTCTTGTTTTGGAGGCTATCCTGCGCACAGTAGGATGTTTAGCAGTATCCCTGGCCTCTATCCGCTAGATGCTGGAAAGCATGGGCAACCCAGTTGTGACAACTGAGAATAACCCCAGACATTGCCAGATACCCTTTCAGGGTTGAGGGGCAGCAGAATCATCCTGGCTGAGAAACACTGCTTTTGCAGCTAAAGCCAAGGGAGTTTTTCAAAGAAGTTGTACTAATTGGTATGATCATCAGGAATGTTAGAGATCCTATGTATCTATATCCTCTGTGATGCTTGCTTTTGTCAGCCTTCTGAATTTTTGCCATTTTTTTTGACAAGGCAGCTTAGTTCAGTGGCTCAGTCATGTCCAACTCTTTGTGACCCCATGGACTGCAGCACGCCAGGCTTCCCTGTCCATCACCAACTACTGGAGCTTGCTCAAGCTCGTGTCCATCGAGTTGGTGATGCCATCCAACCATCTCATCCTCTGTCATCCCCTTCTCCTCCTGCCTTCAATCTTTCCCAGCATCAGGGTCTTTCCCAATGAGTCAGTTCTTCACATCAGGCAACTTAACTGTAGCTATATCACCAGCTACTCCCCTAGTCCTATGCTCTGATGACCAAGCTAGTCTCCATTGGTTAAGTTGGACCAATATACTCCTTTGTTTATTCATCCTGCAAATATTTGAACAGCAACTGCATGCCAAGATATGAAAATAGCACACTAGGCAAAAGCTACAGTGGTAGTAGAAATAGGTATGGTTCCTTCTCTCATGAAGCCTTCACACTGGTGAAAGAAACCAATGGTAATCAAATTTCCACCCTGTTTAATGAGACGGTATAGGAATGCAGTTCTGAAGACTCAAAATTGGATGATTTGGGTCAGTCAGAGACACAGAGAGGAACAGAAAGGACTGATATTTCTGCAGGGGAGAGAGGGAGAGGATTGTGGCATAAGGTGATGCAGGAGATATAGATGAGTGTCTGACCAGGCAGGGCCTCCTTCACCATGTACAGGAGTTTGGATGGTAGCAAAAGAAATGTGAAAGGCTGACATAACAGAATGTCCCAGACTAAGTAACTTAAATGACGGTAGCTCATTTTCTCACAGTTCTGGAGACCAGAAGTCCAAGATCAGGAGGCTGGTATCCCTGGAGATCTTTCTTCTTGGTTTTCAGGTGACAGCCTTCTGACTGTGTCCTTTCCTCTGGGCGTGCACACTCCTGGTATCAATTCCTCCTCTTATATGTACACTGGTCATATTGGATTAGGACCTCACCTTTATGACCTCATTTAACCCTAACTAACACGATGAGCAACTGAACTGGACTGCTTAAAAACTGTCTCCAGACATGGTCACATTCAAGCTTAATGTGAATTTGCCTCTGACTTTCTATGAATTTGAGAGGGACTCAATTCAGTCCATAATACCATCGAATTATTTGAAATAGGGGAATACCTTGATCAGTTGGCTATTAAATAAAAACAAACAAAAAACATATCACTGCTGGATGAAGGAAAATAGTGAACAAACAGTGTGGAAACCCACTTGAGGGATTAGGGTAACAAGGATCGGGTTGGTGACAGAGATGGACAAAGAGAATGTGATGAGAGATCCATTTAGAAGCTAAAGTTGGCCTGACATCATGATGGAGAGAGACTGGCCAAGAAAGAGGTGACACTGACAGATAACTGACCTGGCTTTGGGCAGCTGACTGCATCATGGAGCCAGCTGATGAGACTGGAGGTGGTTGGGAGGAAGTGGCAGAGCTCCAGGTCAGGGACAGATATGTGCAGCATGTGTCTGGGCTTGGTTCAGGTGGATTCCTTTGCCTAGAATGCCACCCCCCCACCTTATTTCTCTCTTCTTGTTCATCTTTAAGACCTGCACTCAATATTGCCTCTTCCCCTCTGACCCTTCTTTGATTCTGTCCTCTCTCCTTTCGCCTGCCTCATATCCTGCATTTATGGCTATCTGTGTTGATTCCTTGTTTATCCTAAACGGACTGAAGACGTAGTATTTCTTCCATCAGAATACAGATACTCTGTTTCTAGATCTCATCTGCTTTCCAAATGGGAACTTCCTCTAGACCAGGAATATGTTTGGATTACCCTTTTATTGATATTTCTAGAATTTATCAGTATCTTATGAGGCGAATAGAATGAGTTTTTCAGATCCTTTTCACTGCCAAGGGAGAATACTGTTCATCAGAAGGGAAGGGGGTTTGCATTTGGGGAAATCAGTCCCCAGTCACAATCTACTCTGCTGATTCCTGGTCAGCCCTGGTCTGGCCACTGGCCATCTCCCTTCTATTGGCAGTGGGCAGGCTTGGCTTCCTTTGTGAATTTTTTTGCTCCTATCCTAGACTGTCTGCCTCTGCTTCATTAATTCACTCATCCATTTACTCCTTGATTTATTCATTCATTCAATAATTCAGTCCTTCATTCAGTATTTAAGTCATGGGCCCACATCTAGGTTCTGAGAATATAGCAGAGGGAAAGTAATTATTAAAATATCGGCCTTATTGGGAAAACTTTTACCCAAAGCTTGAGCAGAGTTTTGTCAGTGATTCCCAGTCCCGTGAAGAGTGGGATCACTGGCTTTGTCATTCTCCTTAGCAGAATTATGGAATAGATAAAGATACAAAGAGTTGATGGTGGAAGCTCTGAAGGGAAAAGAGCTTTTCCATCTCCATTTCTGGGATGGAGCAGTGGGGAAAGCTGAATGTTTATCTTTGGGACTCATTATCCAGCGCCCAGGACGTGCTCCCTGCTGGTCATGTGACTTCGGTTAGACAACATTTCCTACTTCTCTGGTATCTGAGATGCTAATCTGTGCAAAGTGCAGGTCAGTCAAGGTCATCTCTAAGGTGCTTCATCTTTTATAACTGCTCATATCACACCTATGGACATTGCGAAGTGAAAAAGAGGATGAGCTTTCTGTGTGTATAAATCCATACTTTTAGACATTCCCAGATATTCATCATTTACATTAACTTCCATATTCCCTTCCAAATAGCTTAACAGCCACCTTGGTTTCTTGATCAGTCCTCATTCCTACTTCTTCTCATTGAGAGTAAAAGTCCAGTGAAAAGTAATCAACTATCTAATGATAAAACCGTTAAGCTTTTTTTAAAAAAAATAAACTCTGCAGCAGCGATGCAATAAAAAATGAGAGAGGATATGTTCGCAATTCATTGAAGCATAAAACTGAATTAAAATATCACAGTGTCTATTTTTTTTTTTAAATTTTACACAATGGAAAGACTGCTATTTAAGGCATTAATCCTTAAACAAAGGGGTACTGTCATGGTCCTGAAATAAAATCATGTATGTTCAAAGGTAAAAGGAAGCTCCAAATTAGAAAAATTTTAAATCATCTAGAATTCTCAAAGAAGATATACATATACATTTGCCCGGATTCTCTGAGAAGTAAGATGAATGCCTCTGAGCTCTGAATCCACAGTGTTGCCATTTTCTATCCATTCCTGTTAACTCAGATGGAAGTTAATACTTCACTCCTCATAGTATAAATCTCCCCATCTGTTGATTTTTGAAATCAACATTACTGAGTAAAAGAATTTCCTTCAAAAACAAATAGAGCATGAAGCATACTTGATAATAATATAGTGGGAAAAAAACCTTTCTGTTAGGAAAATATAACAGAAATAATACACCCTATAAATCTTTTTCTTGGTGGTATATAACTTGTGATGAGACCCTTTACCTTCACACCTCATTATGATAGTTTTTTTCCTCACATGACTTAATGTGCCTTGGTACAAATAGCTGACAAAAGAAGAGAAGCGATAAACAAAGGAGAAAAGGAAAGATATACCCATATGAATGCAGAGTTCCAAAAAATAGCAAGGAAAGATAAGAAAGCCTTCCTAAGTGATCATTGCAAAGAAAAAGATGAAAATAATAGAATGGGAAAGACTAGAGATTTCTTCAAGAAAATCAGAGATACCAAGGGAACATTTCATGCAAAGATGGGCACAGGAAAGGACAGAAATGGTATGGACCTAACAAAGCAGTAGATATTAAGAAGACAAGGCAAGAATACACAGAAGAACTATACAAAAAAATATCTTTATGACCTGGATAACCATGATGGCTAGATCACTCACCTAGAGCCAGACATCCTGGAATGTGAAGTGAAATAGGCCTTAGGAAGCATCACTGCAAACAAAGCTAGTGGAGGTGATGGAATTCCAGTTCAGCTATTTCAAATCCTGAAAGATGATGCTGTGAAAGTGCTGCATTCAAAATGTCAACAAATTTGGAAACCTCAGCAGTGGCCACAGGACTGGAAAAGGTCAATTTTCATTCCAATCCCAAAATGGCAATGCCACAGAATGTTCATACTACTGCACAATTGTACTCATTTCACATGCTAGCAAGGTCATGCTCAAAATCCTCCAAACTAGGCTTCAAGAGTACATGGACCAAGAACTTCTAGATGTACAAGATGGATTTAGAAATGGCAGGGGAACCAGAGATCAAGTTGCCAACATATGTTGGATCATAGAAAAAACAGAAAATTCCAGAGAAACATCTACTTTTGCTTCATTGACTATTCTAAACCCTTTGACTATGTGGATCACAACAAACTGTGGAACACTGTTCAAAAGATGAGGATTCCAGACCACCTTACATGCCTCCTGAGAAAGCTATATGCAGGTCAAGAGGCAACAGTTAGAGCTGGACATGGAACAACAAACTGATTCCAAATTGGGAAAGGAGTACGTCAAGGCTGTATATTGTCACCCTGCTTATTTAACTTATATGCAGAGTACATTATGCAAAATGCCAGGTTGGATAAATCACAAACTGGAATCAAGATTGCCAGGAGAAATATCAATAACCTCGATGTACAGGTGACACCACCCTATGGCAGAAAGCTAAGAGCAACTGATGAGCCTCTTGATGAAGGTGAAAGAGGAGAGTGAAGAAGCTGGCTTAAAGTCCAACATTCAGAAAACGAAGATCCTGGCATCCAGTCCCATCACTTCATGGCAAATAGATGGGGAAACAGTGAGAGACTTTATTTTCTTGGCCTCCAAAATCACTGCAGATGGTGACCTCAGCCATGAAATTAAAAGATGCTTGCTCCTTCGAAGAAAAGCTGTGACACACCTAGACAGCATACTAAAAAGCAGAGACATTCCTTTGTCAACAACATTTTGTAGAGTCTATGTGTTTTCTTGTAGTCATGTACAGATGTAAGAGTTGGCCCATAGATAAGGTTGATTGCCAAAGAATTGATGCTTTACAACTGTGGTGCTGGAGAAGACTCTTGAGAGTCCCTTGGACTGGAAGGAGATCAAACCAGTCACTCCTAAAGGAAATCAGTCCTGAATATTCATTGGTAGGACTGATGCTAAAGCTGAAGCTCTAATACTTTGGCCATCTGATGAGAAGAGCTGACTCATTAGAAAAGACCCAGATGCTGGGGAAGATTGAAGGCAGGAGAAGAAGGGGACAGCAGAGGATGAGATGGTTGGATGGCATCATGGACTCAATGGATATGAGTTTGAGCAAGCTCCGGGAGTTGGTGAAGGACAGGGAAGCCTGGCATGCTACAGTCCATGGGGTCACAAAGAATTTGGCATGACTGAGGGACTAATGAACAACAACAGTTCCTCAAACCCTGACTTTCTCATGTCTAGAAGCACTATTCAAAGCAGATTATATTACCTCACAGATAAACTGTGTGGGTAGTAACGTTAAGACTATTTCATGGGAAGTGACGAGGAAGATCGAGGTTATTGCAGATATTGGTGTCTGCTCATGCTGGCTAAGCAGGAAGAAAGTAATCACAGAGCATTAGGTAACTTACAGAATTTCCAGGAGGACCAGAGCCTAAACTTAGACATACATGATCAAGATCATGTGGCTGGGAGAGATGCCCTACCACAGCATGGACTGTTCTCAGTGAAACCCTACTCTTGTCCTTCATGTCACTTGGTAACAGCAATGCTGGGGACTCAGAAGAACTGTACACTTTCCCCATCGTGCTTGGCACAAGGTCTGCCCTCTCTGCATTCTGCCACCTCCCCATACTAGTCGTAATTAGATTCCAGTATGATGGAACTGTGTGCCAGTCTGAATGAACCTAGATCACCTACACACCTTACTGCAAGCGCATCTCGGGAATGTAGTTCTCTATTGACAGGATGTCCTCCCAACAGGGGGCTAGAGTGGGACCTGCAGGAGCCTACCTGCTATAGGCGAGTACGTTTATCATGACATTTACCTATTTTCCAAGCTCCCCCCAAATTCAGGTCCCTTTTAAAAATTAAAGAAAAAATGGTCCATTGGAAAGAATGCTATTCAGCAATGTTAAACTTTACTTAATATACTTTGCAGGTATCTGTAAATACATTGATATGAAGAAGTGTTGGGGAAAGTATTTGTTTCTTAGAAATGGGTTCTAGATCCAGATACATATTTTTTCCTATCTAGCGATATTGGAAGTTCATGTATTAAACAAATATTTGAGGGTTTTTTTTCAGGCACCATTATTAGATAAATACAGATGGGCATAACACAGCCTTGTTTATTGGCTGTGAAGTAATGCATAAGTACAGATCAGTGTGATAGGTGCTAATATCTGGGGTGAGGATGATAGCATGGGAGCTTGCAGGAAGAAAAGCTCATGCAGTCTTTGGGTGTCAGGGCTGACTTCCTGGTCCTGTTGGAAGTTAAATCTGAGCTGAAACCCAAATGCCAAGGTTGGATGAAATTTAGGCAAAGACAGCTTTTGTCTGCTGTTTCTTCTCTCCAGAGCATTCTCCCAAAGAACAGAAGTATCTCAAAGGTTAGGAAGTGTATATATGAATGTCCAGTGTTGAGAAGAAGTAGCAAGTGTTTGGGAAAAAGCCAGCACTTCTACTGAGTGGTATGAAGTGGACTAGAGGTCAGAAGATTAGTCTGGGAAGGCAGTAGGACCAGTTCAAGATGGACATTGTATGTCAGCTCATAAAGCATGTACTGTACTAGCTATGAAAGAGATGGGAATACCAGACCACCTGACCTGCCTCTTGAGAAACCTGTCTGCAGGTCAGGAAGCAACAGTTAGAACTGGACATGGAACAACAGACTGGTTCCAAATAGGAAAAGGAGTACGTCAAGGCTGTATATTGTCACCGTGCTTATTTAATTTATATGCAGAGTACATAATGATAAACGCTGGGCTGGAAGAAACACAAGCTGGAATCAAGATTGCTGGGTGAAATATCAGTAACCTCAGATATGCAGATGACACCACCCTTATGGCAGAAAGTGAAGAAGAACTAAAGAGCCTCTTGATGAAAGTGAAAGAGGAGAGTGAAAAAGTTGGCTTAAAGCTCAACATTCAGAAAACTAAGATCATGGCCTCTGGTCCCATCACTTCATGGCAAATGGATGGGGAAACAGTGGCTGACTTTATTTTTTTGGGGCTCTAAAATCACTGCAGATGGTGATTGCAGCCATGAAATTAAAAGACACTTACTCCTTGGAAGGAAAGTTATGACCAACCTAGATAGCACATTAAAAAGGAGAGACATTATTTTGTCAACAAAGGTCTATCTAGTCAAAGCTATGGTTTTTCCAGTGGTCATGTATGGATGTGAGAGTTGGACTATAAAGAAAGCTGAGCACAGAAGAATTGATGCTTTTGAACTGTGGTATTGGAGAAGACTCTTGAGAGTCCCTTAGACTGCAAGGAGATCCAACCAGTCCATCCTAAAGGAGATTGCTCCTGGGTGTTAATTGGAAGGACTGATGCTGAAGCTGAAACTCCAATACTTTGGCCACCTCATGCAAACAGTTGACTCACTGGAAAAGACCCTGATGCTGGGAAAGATCGAGGAGAAGGGGACGACAGAGAATGAGATGGTTTGATGGCATCACCGACTCAATGGACATGAGTTTGGATAAACTCCGGGAGTCAGTGATGGACAGGGAGGCCTGTTGAGCTACAGTTCATGGTGTCACAAAGAGTCGGACATGACTGAGTGACTGAACTGAACTGAACTGATACTAGCTATTTAACCTCTCCCAGACCAAATATTTTATATTAGCTGTAGCTCTCTCAAATTAACCAGGAAACTACTCCCACTTCCACCACCACTGCTCCCCCCCCAACCCCGGAAAAAAAACAAAACAAAATGGAGAATAAGAATTTATTAACTTGGGAAAGATAACTCACCAGATCCAAAGAGAACACTTAGTAAACAGTTGTAAGCAAGCCCTGGAAACTGCAACTGGGGTATGGATTCATTACTGTTTGTCTCTGCCTCTCTCTCTATTCCTCTTTATGTTTCACTTTTATTTGTTCCTATTTGGCTTCACTCTAATGACAGACCTTCCTGATATGACAGATTAGGGGGCATCCAACATCCTGAAAATCACATCTTCTAGCCAATAAATCCTGTAGGAAAGGGATCCAGTTCTGTTATCTGTAAGTCAGTCTTAGGGAAGGACTCTGATTGTCCCTACTAGTTCTATGACTGTCTGTTTGGATTACTGTTAACAAAGGGGATGGCCAGCCCTGATTGGCTATAGCCAGGTCACATGTTTTCCCTGGGGATAGGTGGATGTTTTGTGATTACTCTGTTAAAATAATACTTGATAGTTTCTCTTCCAGTGGGCCACATGGCTGCTAATAACATTTGTGTAGCTTATTTTTCCCAACAGACATTAATAAAATACACCCAAGTTACATTAATATCCAGTGTATTTGCTGTGGAAGTAATATACATTCCCGACCCATTGATAACAATTTTGGCAAAATGATTTTGTAGCACTTCTCTCTGTGGGAAATGTATATACCTCTTTACTGTGTTGGTATCATGTTTGGAGCAAGAAAGAAACCTTGGTTGTTGAAAACTATTGAAATTTAGGAGTTTGTTACAGCAGCACAGCTGAACTTAAGCCGACCAATGAAACAAAATTCTTCCCTCAAGATATTTGCATATTAAACCTATGGAAGGATGCTACTGGCTGTGTGGTTCAGACTTGGAGCCAGTTACCATCATTGGAGGGGTCAGGAATATGATTGGCCAGCTTAGGAGGTCACATGCATAATTCTTGGACCAGTTAGGGACGGTTTAGTGATGGTGGGTCGGATGTGGGAAGTGCTCTTTTGACACCATCAGAACTTTATTGTATAGCAGTGGGGAAGGTAGAAGGTGGAGGGAGCAGAAAGTTTGGGGAGATACAAGAAGAAAGGAAGGATAAGCTGCTAAACACAGTGTATTCACTAGGATTTCTCCTTCCTCCTCATTAAATGTCCAAGAAAAATCCCTACTTAACTCTCAGAGTTGCTAGTTCTTTTCCCTGTATGTATAGAAGTTTGTGGATAGGTGTCACTGAAAAGGTTTCTGGGAATAGATGATTTCATTTGGCCATTGGTCTTTCCTGAGTTAAGAGGCAGAAGTTAATTTCATACTTCTCTTCCTGGAGGCTGGGGCCATTGTGTGCTTTATTTTTTAATTTTTATCAAAGACTAAGTGAGCATTTCATCTTCTTTTATAAATATCATTCACCCATTTTAGTTCCCAGAAGACTTGATAAAAGCAAAATCTGAGCCTGAAAGAGAAGAAAGTCGTAGATCCATCCTTTCACCTGCATAAATATACCCCTGCCCTTTTTCCTGTCCCAGACCTGCCTTTACCTCCAGACTGGACACTCCTGGGATAGGGAGTGTCATCCACACATTTATGGCTGTCTTACCTTGATGGCAAGCGTTTCCTTTAACAGTTGTGCCTTTCAGAAATCTGCTGGACTGACTGAGGGCCAGCCACTAGTTTGTGCTGACATTTGTAATCAGGAAGAAATTGTACACTAAACTTATTGAAAACACCATTAAAAAAAATTTTTTAATCTGGGCCCTTGTATTGTTCAGTCACTCAGTTGTGTCCAACTCTTTGTGACCCCATAGACTGCAGCACACCAGGCTTTCCTGTCCTTCACTATCTCCAGGAGCTTGCCCAAACTCACGTCCATCGAGTCTGCAATGTCATCCAAACATCTCATTCTCTGTTGTCCCCATCTCCTCAGTTCAGTCAGTCACTCAGTCATGTCCGACTCTTTGCACCCCATGAATCACAGCACACCAGGCCTCCCTGTCCATCACCAACTCCCGGAGTTTACCCAAACCCATGTGCATTGAGTCGGTGATGTCATACAACCATCTCATCCTCTGTTGTCCCCTTCTCCTCCTGCCCTCAATCTTTCCCAGCTTCAGGGTCTTTTCCTCCTGTCCTCAATTTTTCCTTTGTGACAGAGGAATAGATGAACATCTTCCATTGTCTTGTGTTATTGAGATTTAGTGTCTAGCAAATGCATTTCCTTAGAATTGCCTTTGGGATTTAAAACATGAATTGAATTATTATTGTTAAAGTATAGTTGAAGACCTCTCTCCCCCATACACAGATCAGTGACTGTAATAAGCTAAGTCATCCTTATTCTTGAGCACAGGTGATCTGATAATGCAGAGTCCTCACTGCCATCTTATATCTAGTGTTGGATTGTTCCTTTTTGAAGTCTAGTGGGTCCACTACTGCTTACTGGGACAGAGCAACTAAAGTAGAATGGCACTGTATCTTCCATTGTTAATGATGTTCCTGTTGAACCCATATGAGAACTAAAATTTCAAAGACTCTGTTGTATTTCTACTTGTTTTATCTACCCTGGAGAACTGAAACATGGTGAATACAATGTGTTTTTCCTTCTGCCTAGTGGGAAACAATATAGTAACTCCACATCCTTTGTTATAAATGGACAACTGAGCTCTAGAGGAAGAGAACATTCCTCCAGGAGGTGGAACTGAGAATGAGTAATGGTGGAGCTGGGCTAAAGGTCTCATTTCTCTGCCTCTTCTTTCTCCTGCACCATCATTTCCCAGATTGCAGGGGCTTCTGTTGGTGATCTTTGAGATGAGTTCAGAGGGCCCCATGCTGAAACAGTAACTCCCTCTTCAATCCCCTTTCAGACCCCAAGTAGATCGTTTTAGATCGTTGTCAGACCATAACTGAGAATTCTTACTAATCTTTGTGTAGCAGAGACAGTGAGCCTCATTAAATTCTGCTAGATTTAATAGCATAGCTTTGTTTCCAATGAATTTATTTTTGCAAGTTACCTTCTCTGTTTGAGAAGAGATACTGTTTTTATGTTTGCAATAGCTATATAAAGTTACTTTTCTAAAATAGAAATTTAATAGAAAGTGAGTTGATTCAAAGAAAAGCATTAAGAAATAGAGGTGGCATGGGGATATGGTAAGAACTTATATTTTCTCCAGGGCTATCATTTAGGAAATATGGAGTTGCATTACATTGCTTTTCAAACAGGGTTTGAAAATAACTGGCCACCAGTCTTTATCACTTTTGTATCTTCTTCTCTTCCTCTCTCTTTCTGTTCTTCCCTCCCTTTCTCCCTCCCTTCCTCCCTTTCCAGTTTCTTAGGCCATGGACTAACTCCTTTCCTGATTGGCTGAATTCCATTCAGTCTTTGGGTACTTTACATGATCCTCTTAAGGCAACTCTTATCCTTGTAGAAGCATTAAATAAATACACAAGCAAGCAAATAAACCAACCAAAAGTCTAACAACCTTGATACATGGTGGTTTTGCTTTGCTTTTAAAAATATGCATGTTGATTGGAACGTAGAGAAAAGGAAATTTGTGAGAACGTTGTGTCTCAGGATCTGCATTTCTATACCTTTCAGGCGTAGGTTCTCTTAGCAGCCTCTGGATGGATGGTTCTATTGTGAAGGATGACTGAACAGAATGGTGCTTCTGCAGGCTCTTTCTAAAGCTTTCAGACTGCATGCCCAGGCTTCAAGGAATAGAGGTTGCTCATCTGCATCTATTAGGAAAGGCATGCTAGGTTGGCTCCTGCCATGGTGGCAGCACCAAAGGGCAAGTTCTCATTAACCCCAGGTGACTGCTGCTTCCGGGATGCTCACTGTTTGGCATGCTTAGTGGTGAGCCTGGTGCATGTGATATCTTGTGCAGTCCTCTTGACATCTCTAGAGGTTTCTATTCTTATTTTATAGCAGTGGAAACAGAGGGCCCACTTGTTCATATTTGCTCTTGTTTTCAGATTACTTCATCCTTATGCATAAAGCGTGGCTACAGTTCCTAGATTCTGTGCTAGGAATTCACCCCCATCTAGGCTTTCAATAGTTAAGCAGTTTATTGAGTACTTACATGTGCAAGAAAGCTGAGTCACAGAAATAAATCATGCACCAAACTCTAAGTGACTCTCCAGCTTGTCCAGGACACATGCATGTAAACAGATCCATCATGATACTGTTTCCGGGAGCAGTTAGAGGAAGACAGATTAAACTTGACCTTGAAGAGAGAAGAATGTAGGCCAGATAAAGAATACAGGAGGAGTAGCCAAGTCACCATTGTGTGTAGACTTTCCATGTCCAATGGCTTTAGCTGTGATAATGAGGACAATGACTATTTTTTTAATGTCTACTATGTGGTTTGCATGGTGTTGAAGACATCACATCTTTTAACTCATTGAAGACTATAACAGCTATGGGGTAGCTATTAGAATACCAGAGTTTTATAAGAAACTAAGGGTTGGATCTGCTAGTCAAAGCTGTTGTTTCAGAAGGAAGGCACATAGAAGCAGGGAGCTAAAATTTCCATTACTAGGTAGTTGCTGCTACAATTGAATGAGACTAGCTTTCGGAGTCTTCTGAGGAGATGTGTGCTGAGGGCACACCCCAGCCTTCTGGAAAGGAATGATTGGCATGCGTTTGAAGAGTGGAAGGCAGCGGTATGAATGATGTGTGATCTCAGAGCAAAGGGACAGTGTGAGTGGTGCATGCAGAAACTGTGACCAACAAATGGCTTCATGAGAAATTAGACTACATGCTGCTGCTGCTGCTAAGTCGCTTCAGTCATGTCCAGCTCTGTGTGACCCCATGGACAGGCTCCCCCATCCCTGGGATTCTCCAGGCAAGAACACTAGAGTGGGTTGCCATTTCCTTCTCCAGTGCATGAAAATGAAAAGTGAAAGTGAAGTCGCTCAGTCATGTTCAACCTTGGTGGCCCCATGGACTGCAGCCCACCAGGCTCCTCCATCCGTGGGATTTTCCAGGCAAGAGTACTGAAGTGGGTTGTCATTGCCTTCTCCATTAGACTAAATGAACCTTCCTCAAGCCTTCACCCCCATTTCAAAGCTGACCATTTCATGTCCTCTTTATTTTTCGTCCACTGACAAATCTGCTTGTCATCCATATACCCCTCCGACATAGCACTTTCCAATATATACCAGTTCTTTTCCTTCAAAAGTATGATGTTGACAATTTCAGTTTCCATAACCTGGAGCCTAAGCTCATGATTCGAATCCTTGGCCCTTTTTCCTGTCACTATGAAGTGTAGTTCTCTAATACATCCTCAAGAAATTGGTTACTTCTAAACATCACCCCCTAATCACCACAGAAACATAAGAATTAAACAAACTTTAAAAAAATCATCATTTAATTGTCTCTTGTTTATAAAGACAGCCTTTTGAATGTACTTGGCCTTGATTTGACAGGCATCATAACCTGTGATTGTGTGTCTACTCATTTCATACTTGCAACTTCCCAAAGATGATTCCTGTGATCTTGGCAAAGATAGTGAATTAATTTGCATGTGTTAAAAAGGAACATATAAACCACATCCTTCTAACTAATACATGCACCCTCAACAAAATGGATATGCACTCTGAGTGGTGGCCTTTGGCTATCCACTTCTGCCCAGTACAGGGGAGGTGAAGCTCTCTGATTCAGGGTTAATAATAGGGACACACTTGCCTAAAGATTAAAGCCATATTCTCCTAAGAGCTTTCTCAGTAATACATTAAACATTCCAATTTCCATCTGTCAGTGCCTTTTATCTTAATTCTCATTTGGTTCCTATTCTGCTCATTTGCTTATTTTTCCTCAAATTCTTTTCTTGCTCATTGCCCTCTCGTGATGACAGGGTCCTGACCCTTTAAACTACATTTCCAGCTCTGTCACTGTTGCCTTCTGGCTGATTCAGCAAGGACAAGCATTAGTTGGTTATTAGAGAACAGGAGAAAGGAGGAGGCCAGGAGGAAGGGGAAAGCTAGGGTGTTTCCCCCTCACTGCTTGAGATGTAGCTTCCAGCCATGGTTGCTGCGGCAGACCTTAATTTCAGCTCCTACCAGCTAGCTTCTCTCCGTGTGGGTAGGTATCTTCCAGAAATCTCCAGTGTGATGTTTGTTTCCACGGGAGAGACTGACTCCTGGGCTTTCTTGTCACCGTCTCTTACTCTGTCACTCAGCCCTAAAGGCGGCAATGGCTTCTTCCATGTGCTGATCTCTGTATTGCTGACACCTCTTGTGTTTGCTTCTTTAGCCCGTCTAACATTATTATAACAATTCCTCATATTTAGTCCTCTCTGGGGAGCTATCTGGTGTGAGTTTTCTTTTCCTGCCTGGACTCTGATGGACATAGTTCCTGATTGAGAAGAGGGGAACGGAACTCAACATTGTACTGATTACTTGAAGTGCCATCCATATCCACGTTGAAATCCAGACCTTCCTGGTTTGATATGACATCATTGACTAAATAAATGCAATACACTTCTCATGCCCCAATAGTGGTCTAGGAAAAATGGATAAGATGAATGATCTGAACATGAAAGTGTAAATACAGATACTGTTGGAGGATATTTATATAATCTTGGTGGAAAGACCTGCAAGTCTTCACCTCATTTTACAACTGAGGACACTGATGTTCAGTGGGGCTTCATAACACATATAAGAATAGAAACACCTAGAAATTTCAATCCTGAAAAAACAAGGATCTTGCTTGTCTCTCCTATTACTGTGT
This sequence comes from Odocoileus virginianus, assembly GCF_023699985.2. Classification (NCBI taxonomy): domain Eukaryota; kingdom Metazoa; phylum Chordata; class Mammalia; order Artiodactyla; family Cervidae; genus Odocoileus; species Odocoileus virginianus. The sequence continues at coordinate 16,351,821 of NC_069699.1, forward strand.
CTTCAGAAACTGGAAATATTTGTCGCATGGTGAGATATTCCACATCACAGTGCCAACAAATGGTAGGATGAGAATGTATGTATAGTGCACCTAGCCTGTTGGCTTACTGTTTATCATTTGTGACTTCACAAGGATATCTAGTGACTGATGCTGAAGATGTGGAGTTATAGGGGACATCTGAGGGATGGAGAATCAGGACATCACACCACCGGTGGTGAAGTCAAGCAGGACTGTTTAGGCCATGGTAGGCTGTGGTTACCTTGGCAATTTACAGATGCTCACTGGGTTACAAAGTACTCCACTTAGGCAAATGTGACTTTATTAAAAACATATATACACACACACACACACATACACACACACACACATATATGTATGTATATGTCCATAAGAGTGTAGAAGGGATGAAGAGACATGAAAAAAAAAGTTTGTCCCACCCCCAAATACAAAGCAGACCAGAAAACAGAAGATTATCTCTAAATTAAAAGATAACATTGAAGCCTGCTAACACAAGGTTTAGCATTCTACTTTGTCTCATGCTGTTTCTGTTGTATCTATTTGATAATTATTTCAGGGTTATTTATATAGTTTGTTTTTTGTTGTTGCATTCTAATCATGGAAGAAAAATGGCATAAAGAAAGCAAAAGTACTGCATCAGCTACAGAATACTATATATGTGTATGTGTGTGTGTGTATATATATATATATATGTATGTATGTATGTATGTATGTACACACACATCAAAGAAGTGTGATGTGATCAATCAACCTGATTATAATTTGATTATTTTATAAGTTATTTTTTTGTCAGTGAGAACATTAAAAAAAGGAAAGATACCATTTTTAAAGAAATTATGATGAGCATTTTCCACTTAAGCAATATTTAAAGTTGTGCAAGACCCTATGGACCTGAGGAGGCCCACAGATATTTAGTATATTGAAATATTTCTGTGTTATTACCGCAAGCCACCCAAGACCCTCCTCCCATTGCTCCTGCCTTTGCTCCAGGTTCCAGAACTACCACGGCCTCCAAAACCCTGCTTCAGCAACCTGGTTAAGACTCAGGTTGTATTGCTTGTTAAGTCTTTTAAATGTTAGCTCTGTAAGCATTTTTTTATAGATAGCAGAACCAAAGAATAATTGTGTGAGGGGAGAACAAGATGGTGGAGCAGTAGGTGGATGTGGAGTACATCTCCGCATGGATACATCAGGAATACACCTTCAGACCCAGAAGTGCAGGCAGAGCATCAGCTGAGAGTGGACAAGAGTCCCTGACCAGAAGTACAGAATATATAGAACCATGCAAAACTCGGTAGGACGAAGGAACTAGGGGAAAAAACAGGAGTGTTAGTAGGTCTGGACCTGCGCTCAGCCACTAGGGGAACTGATGCAGGGGTCTGCTCCCCACATTGGGGCAGTTATCTGAGTCAGAGGAGAAACATTTAAGGCTGAGAGTGAAACAGCTGATCTGTGGCGGCCTAAATGGAATGAGAATCAGACAGTCCTTGTCGCAGCCATACATACCCTGGACAGGGTCACAGGTCCCCTGGAAGATGCAGCAGCTAGGAGCTGGAGTTTAGGGATTGTGGAGCAATCCCAGGGCGAGGGCTGCTGTTGACTGCAGAGAGATGGACTGAGGGGGTGTGAGGGGGGAGATTGTGGTGGGAAATGCCTGTGGAGGAAAGTCAGGCAGCCATGGAAGCAAGGCAGTACTGCTGAGTCATTCATTGGGGGTGGAGCCATCACCATAGCCTCTCTTTCTCCACTCGCCAGCATCGGGCAGCTGAACAATAGAGAGACTGGCCCATCAAATGCCTGACGTGCTGAACTGCAGAGTAGGACCCCACCCAGGGTGCCCCTTTAAGTGACTGATGCCCAAACTACAGAGTAGGACCCCAGCCAGGGGGGCCCCGTCTATATGCCTGACGTGCCGAACAACAGACAAGGATCCCAGGCAAGGGAACCCTCTAAGTGCCTGAATGGGCGGAGCTACAGAGAAAGACTCGCCAAAGAGGCCTTCTGAACGCCAGCTACAAGAGGCTCAAAAAAAGACTCTGATAGGGCCGTAACTCCTGAAGTGGAAGAAGTCTGTGTCCCTGCACACTGGCACTGCCAGGGTGCCCGCGAGCCAAGCAGCTGCGCCACCTTCACGCTCAGCTCTCACTGGGGCAGAGCTGCCACAGGCAAAAAAGTCTTGCGTCTGTGCACACAGGGTCACTTCGGTCGTGTCTGACTCTGCAACCCTGTAGACTGTGGCCTGCCAGGCTTCTCTGTCAGGGAGGGGGATTCTTCAGGCAAGAACACTGGAGCACATGGGCCAATACTGGTTTCCACACCCTTCTAGAGCAGTGTACTTCCTGCTGCCCTAGCTGCCAATGCCCCGAGTACCTGGTGCTGCCAGAACCCCTGCGACCCAAGCAGCTGCGCCATCTCCACACCTGGCCCTCACCAGGGCAAACCCAAGTTCTCCAGGGCAGCCTCAGGAGCAAAAACACAGTGGACAACCCACATGTAGAGGTGGAAATAAAACCACTTCCTTAGCAGTGCAGCTAAGGAAGAAGACCCAAAACCTTCCCACCAGCTGTGCAAGCTGCAGATTAAATCCACATGATCAACTAGGCAGACTCTGTGTTGATGGAATATATAGAAGGTCATCGAGAGCTCCCACAAAAGAAAACACACTAGCTCTGATAACTGTGGACGCTGGAAGCAAGAACGCACAGGAGTAGGACCTGTAGGACTGGAATCTGAGCTGCCCCCACAGCAGGTCCAGAGATCAGCACAGTGTTGGGAGGGCATCTAGGGGGGTGAGGCGGACTGTGACTCCCAGCGAGGGAAAGGACTCTGACAGCAGTGACTCAAGAAAAATATTTATTATTCTTATGTTTAGACTTGTTCTGTAGATTCTTTTGGATTATTTTTTCTTTTTTTCTTTTTGTCCATTTTTTCCCCTGGTCTGTTGAGGCTGTCAATTTTATTGGCACTATGAAATCTAATTAGCCTTTTGATTTTTTGTTTGTTTTTTTTCTTAGTCACATTTTTTATTGTTGTTGTAAACCTCTGCCTCTATGTTGGGCTTTTGCAGTTCTGTGGAGTTTACCTTTTTTTTTTTCTCTCTTTTTTTAATTTTAACTTAAAAAAATTTATTTTGTTCTTTTATTTTTCATTTATTTTTATTAGTTGGAGGCTAATTACTTTACAATATTGTAGTGGTTTTTGCCATACATTGACATGAATCAGCCATGATTGCTATTTTTTCTACATCTATTCCTGTGTTTGCTTTTTCTACTGTTCTTTTCCCCTTGCAGTTAATCTTTAATGTATATAAATCATCTTTATCTACCTCTATTTAACTTTGCATATCTATTCTTTCTTCCTTTCCTTTCTTATCAACATATTTGTTAGATTTGTTTTCATTGTTTTATTCCCCACTTGGTACCTTGCTTTAGTTTTGTTTTCTAGTTTGTGCTTTAGTTAGTTTTGTTCTTAGCTGGTAAATATAATTTTTTATTTCCTTTGTTTGCTGGGAAAATCTACTGTACTTTATTTTTGTTGGACTGTTTTCACTTTGCTTATGGGTGTATATATATATGTGTGTGTGTGTGTGTGTGTGTGTGTGTGTGCATATTCCAACATTTTAATTATTATTTGCCTGATTTTGTAACTGCCATTTTCTGGGGTTCATCTTTGGTTTCTCATTTTTGGATATTTGTTTTAATCTCATTAATGCCATAATAAACCACTTGTGGAATCTTCATTCCTGACCAGAGATCAAGCCCTGAGCCTTGGAGTGAGAGCTTTGACTCTAACACCCTAGACTACCAGAGAACTAACTCTCTGGAGTATCAAATTGTGAGAACTCACACAAAGAAAAGCACTTGAGTGCAGGACCCAGCATCACCCAACCACCAGTAACACTCTATGCAGGATGCCGCATCTAAACAATAAACAAAACAAAAATACAAACCCAATCATCAGTAGACAGGATTACCACCTCACTCAGCCTTACCCATCAGAGGAAAAACAAAGAAGCAAACAAAAACTCAGCACAAGTCTCACACTATATGAAGCTTACACAAACCACTGGACCAACCTTAGGAGGGTAGAAAACAAGAAAGAATTCAGCCATGAAGGCTGGGGAAAGGAGACCTCAAATATAAGTTAAAAAAAATAATGAAAAGTCAGAGAAATATTACAGAAATGAAGGGACAAACTGGAAACACAGAAGTCCAAATAAGTGAACAGGGAATAGGCAAACTACCTGAAAAAGAATTCAGAATAATGATAGTAAAGATGATCAAAAACCTTGAAAACAAGATGGAGAAAATGCAAGACTCAATTAACAAAGAACTAGAAGAATTAAAGAATAAACATACAGAGACAAACAGCACAATTACTGAAACTGAAAATACTCTAAAAGAAATCAATAGCAGAATAAGTGAAGCAGAAGAACAAATCAGTGAGCTGGAAGGTAAAATGGTGTAAATAACTTCTGAAGAGCAGAATAAAGTAAAAAGGATGAAGAGACCTGAGGACAGTCTCAGAGACATTTGAAACCATATCAAACATTTGAATGATAGGGGTCCCAGAAGAAGAAGAGAAAAAGAAAGCGTATGAGAAAAATTTTGAAAAGATTGTAGTTGACAATTTCCACAACATGGAAACGGAAATAGTGAAGTCCAAGAGGCACAGAGTCCCGTACAGGATAAACCCAAGGAGAATCATGAAAAGACACACACTAATCAAACTAACAAAGACTAAACACAAAGAAAGAATATTAAAAGCATCAAGGAAGAAACAACAAGTAACACATACAAGGGAAACCCATATGCTTAGCAGCTGATCTTTCAGCACTATCTCTGGAGGCCAGAAGGGAATGGCAGGATATATTTAAAGTACTGAAAAGGAAAAATCTACAACCATCAAGGATCTCATTCAAAATTGTTGGAGAAATAAAAAGCTTTTCTGACAAGCAAAAATTAAGAGAATTCAGTACCATGAAACCAGCTTTACAAGTGTTAAAGGAACTTATGTAGTCAAGAAATACATGATAAGAAAAAAAGATCTACAAAACCAACCCCAAACAATTAAGAAAATGGCAATACGAGCATATACATCAATAATTAAATGTAAATGGATTAAATGCTTCAACCAATAGACACAGACCGGCCAAATGGATACAAAAGAGACACATATATATGCTGTCTACAGGAAACCCACTTCAGATGAAAAGACACATATAGACTGAGAGAGGATGGAAAATGTATTCCATGCAAATGGGAAACAAAAGAAAGCTGGAGTAGCAATCCTCACATCAGACAAAATAGACCTTAAAATAAAGAAGATTGCAAGAGATAAGGAAGGACACTACATAATGATCAAGGGATCAATCCAGGAGGAAGACACAACAATTGTAAATATCTATGCACCCAACATAGGAGCACCTCAATGCATAAGACAAACACTAACAGACATAAAAAGAGAAATTGACAGTAACACAATAATAGGAGACTTGAACACTCCACTGTCACCAATTGACAGATCATCAAAATAGAAAATTAATAAGGAAACACAAGCCTTAAATGATACATTAGATGATATGTATCTCATTGATATCTTTCAGGATATTCTATCCAAATGCAGAAGAATACACCTTCTTCTCAAGTTCACATGGAACATTCTCTAGGATAGACCACATCTTGGGTCACAAATCAAACCATAGTAAATTTAACAAAATTGAAATTGTATCAAGCATCTTCTTTTCCAACTACAATGCTAGGAGACTAGATATCAACTCCAGGGAAAAAAACTGTTAAGAAACACAAAAACATGGAGATTAAGCAACACGTTTCTAAATAACCAACAGGTTACTGAAGAAATAGGAAAAAAAATTCTAGAAACAAATGAAAACATGACAACTTAAGACCTATGGGATGCAAAAAAAATGCAGTTTTAAGAGGGAAGTTTATAGCAATACTATCCTACCTCAATAAACAAGAAAACATTAAATAGAAAACCTAACTTTATAAATGTAGCAACTGGAAAAAGAAGAACAAGAAAACCCCCAAAATTAGTAGAAGGAAGAAATTATAAAGATCTGAGCAGAAAGAAATGAAAAAAGAAATGAAAGAAAACATCAGTTCAGTTCAGTTGCTTAGTCATGTCTGACTTTTTGCAACCCCATGGACTGCAGCACACCAGGCTTCCCTGTCCATCACCAACTACTGGAGCTTGCTCAAATTCATGTCTGTCATGTCAGTGATGCCATTCATCTCCTGCCATCAATCTTTTCCAGCATCAGGGTCTTTTCCAGTGAATGAGTTCTTTGCATCAGGTGGCCAAAGTATTGGAGTTTCAGCTTCAGCATCAGACCTTCAATGAATATTCAGGACTGATGTCCTTTAGGATGGACTGCTTGGATCTCCTTCCAGTCCAAGGGAATCTCAAGTGTCTCCTCCAACATCACAGTTCAAAAGCATCAAACCTTTGGCACTCAACTTTCTTTATAGTCCAACTCTCACATCCATACATGACTACTGCTTTGACTAAAACCATAGCTGTGACTACACAGAAATTTTTTGGCCAAGTAATGTCTCTGCTTTTTAATATGCTGTCTAGGTTGCTGTCTATGCTTTCTTCCAAGGAGCAAGCATCTTTTCATTTCATAGCTGCAGTCACTATCTGCAGTGATTTTGGAGCCCAAAAATATGAAGTCTGTCAGTGTTTCTGTTGTTTCCCCATCTATTTGCCATGAAGTGGTGGGACCAGATGCCATGATCTTTGTTTTCTGAATGTTGAGTTTTAAGTCAATTTTTTCACTCTCTTCTTTCACTTTCATCAAAAGGTTCTTTAGTTCTTCTTCATCTGCACATCTTAGGTTATTGATATTTCTCCTGGAAATTTTGATTCCAGCTTGTGCTTCATCCAGCCTGGCATTTTGCATGATGTGCTCTGCATATAAATTAAATAAGCAGGGTGATGATATAAAACCGTGACACTCCTTTCCTGATTTGGAACCGGTCTGTTTTTCCATGTCCAGTTCTAACTGTTGCTTCTTGATCTGCATACAGATTCCTCAGGAGGCAGGTCAGGTGGTCTGCTATTCCCATCTCTTAAAAAATTTAACATAATTTGTTGTGATTCACACAGCCAAAGACTTTGGTGTAGTCAAATAAAGAAGAAGTAGATGTTTTTCTGAAACTCTCTTGCTATTTTGATGATCTAATGTATGTTGGCAATTGTATCTCTTGTTCCTCTGTCTTTTCTAAATCCAGCTTGAACATCTGGAAGTTTACAGTTCACATGCTGTTGAACCCTAGCTTGGGGAATTTTGAACATTACTTTGCTAGCATGTGAGAAGAGTATAATTGTGTGGTAGTTTGAGCATTCTTTGGCATTGCCTTTCTTTGGGATTGGAATGAAAACTGACCTTTTCCAGTCCTGTGGCTACTGATAAGTTTTCCAAATTGGTGGCCTATTGAGTGAAGTACTTTCACAGCATCATCTTTTAGGATTTGAAATAGCTCAACTGGAATTCTGTCACCTCCACTAGCTTTGTTCATAGCGTTGCTTCCTAAGGCCCACTTGACTTCACATTCCAGGATGTCTAGCTCTAGGTGAGTGATCACACCATAGTAATTATCTGGGTCATGAAGATCTTTTTGGGATAGTTCTTCTGTGTATTCTTTCCATCTCTTTTTAATAGCTTCTGCTTCTGTTAGAGCCATTCCATTTCTGCCCTTTATTGAGCCCATCTTTGCATAAAATGTTTCCTTGATATCTCTAATTTTCTTGAAGAGATCTCTAGTCTTTCCCATTCTATTGTTTTTCTCTATTTCTTTACACTGATCACTGAAAGAACCAATAGTAAAGATTAATAAAACTCAAAGCTGGTTCTTTGAGAAGATAAAATTGACAAAACTTTAACCAGACTCATCAAGAAAAAATGAGGAAAGAATCAGATCAACAAAATTAGAAATGAAAAAGCTCTGAGAGGTTACAACAGACTATACAGAAACACAAAGATTAAAAGAGACTACTATGAACAACTATATCACAATAAAATGGATAACCTGGAAGAAATGTAAGGACTCTTAGAAATGTTCAGTTTCTAAGACTGAACCAGGAAGAGATAGAAATTATGAAAAACCTAATTACAAGCACTGAAATTGAAGTTGCGATTAAAAAAACTCCCAAAAAACAAAAGCCCAGGACAAGATGGCTTCATAGGAGAATTCTATCAAACATTTAGTGAAGAGCTAATGTCTATCCTTCTAAAACTCTGTCAAAAAGTTGTAGAGGAAGAAACACTTCCAAACTCATTCTACAAGGCCACCATCACAATGATACCAAAATCAAAGACCACACAAAAAAAGAAAACTACAGGCCAGTATCATTGATGAACATAGATGCAAAAATCCTCAACAACATTTTAGCAAACAGAATTCTGCAACACATCAAAAAGTTCATACACTGTAATCAAGTGGGTGTATTCCAGGAATGCAAGGATTCTTCAATATACACAAATGAATCAGTGTGATATACTATATTAACAAATTGAAAGATAAAAACATATGATAATCTAAATAGATGCAGAAAAAAAACCTTTGACAAAATTCAGCACCCATTTATGATTAAAACTCTTCAAAAAATGGGCATAGAAGGAACCTACCTCAACATAGTAGTGGGCATATTAGATAAACCTATAGCAAACATTATTCTCAATGGTGAAAAACTGAAAGCATTCCCCATAAGATCAGTAACAAGACAAGGGTGTCCACTTTCACCACTATTATTCAGCATAATTTTGGAAGTCCTAGCTACAGTAATCAGAGAAGAAAAATAAGAGGGTCCAAATCAGAAAATAAGAAGTAAAGCTCTGTTTGCAGATGACATGATAATGTACATAGAAAACCCTAAAGATGGTACCAGGTAATTACTAGAGCTAATCAGTGAATTTAGGAAAGTTGTGGGATACAAAATCAATACACACAAATCATTTGCATTTCTATATACTGACAATGAAATATCAGAAAGAGAAATTTAGGAATCAATCCCATTCACCATTGCAACAAAAGGAATTAAATATCTAGGAATAAATTTACCTAAGGAGACCAAAGAACTGTACACAGAAAATTATAAGAAACTAATGAATGACAACATAAAGAGATGGAGAGATATTCCATGTTTCTGGGTAGGATGAATCAATATTGCAAAAACGACCGTACTACCAATAGCAATCTACAGATTCATGCAGTCCCTATCAAATTACCAATGGCATTTTTCACAGAACTAGAACAAAAAATTTCACAATTCATATGAAAACACAAAAGACCCCAAATAGCCAAAGCAGTCTTGAGAAAGAAGAATGGAGCTGAAGGAATCAACCTTCCTGACTTCAGATTATACTACAAAGCTACAGTCATCAAGACAGTATGGTACTGGCACAAAAGCAGAAATAGAGACCAATGGAACACGATAGAAAGTGCAGAAGTAAACCCTTGCACCTATGGGTACCTTATTTTTGACAAAGGAGGCAAGAATATACAATGGGACAAAGACAGCCTCTTCAATAAATGGTGCTGGGAAAACTGGACAGCTATATGCGGAAGAATGAAATTAGAACACTTCCTAATACCACACAGTAAGATAAACTCAAAATGGATTAAAGACCTAAATGTAAGACCAGAAACTATAAAGCTCCTAGAAGAAAACATAGGCAGAACATTCAATGACATAAATCAAGACAAGATCCTCTGTGACCCACCTTCCAATGTAACAGAAGTAAGTCTTTACACGTGAGACCTGATCAAACCTAAACACTTTTGCACAGCAAAGGAAACTCTAAGCAAAGTGAAAAGACAACCCTCAGAATGGGAGAAAATAATAACAAACAACAGACCAAAGATTAATTTCCAAAATATACAAGCAGCTTATATAACTCAGTGCCAGAAAAACAAACAGCACAATCAAAAAGTGGGAAAAAGACCTACACAGACCTTTCTCCAAAGAAGACATGCAGATGGTTAACAAACACATGAAAAGATGCTCACCATCGCTCTTTATTAGAGAAATGCAAATCAAAACCACAATGAGATCTCCTCACAGCAGTAAAAATGACCATCATCAAAAAGTTTACAAACAGTAAATGCTGGAGAGGGTGTGGAGGAAAGGTAACACTCTTGCACTGTTGGTTGGAATGTAAATTGATACAGCCACTCTGGAAGATGGTATGGAGATTCCTTAAAAAACTAGAAATAAACCTACCACGTGACCCAGCAGTCCCACTCCTAGTCATATACCCTGTTGAAACCAAAATTGAAAAAGACACATGTATCCCACTGTTCATTGCAGCACTATTTACAACAGCTAGAACATGGAAGCAACCTAGATGCCCATTGACAGATGAATGGATAAAGAAATTGTGGTACATATACACAGTGAAATATTTCTCAGTCATAAAAAGGAACACATTTGAGTCAGATCTGATGAGGTGGATGAACCTAGAACCTATTGTACAGAGTGAAGTGAGTCAGAATGAGAAAGATAAATATCGTATTTTAATGCATATATATGGAATCTAGAAGAATGATACTTAAGAACTTATTTACAGGGCAGCAATTGATAAACAGACTTATGGACTTGGGGAGAGGGGAGGAAAGGAGGAGATGGATGGAAAGGGTAACATGGAGACTTACATCACCATATGTAAAATGGATAGCCAACGGGAATTTGCTGTGTGGCTCAGGAAACTCACACAGGGGCTCTGTATCAACCTAGAGGGGTGGGATGGGGAGGGGGATGGGAGGGAGGTTCAAAAAGGAGGAGGTTATATGCATACTTATGGCTGATTCATATTGAGGTTTGACAGAAAACAGCAAAATTCTGTAAAGCAATTATCCTTCAATAAAAGAATTTAAAAAAAGAATACTTGTGTGATAGAAACCTTACTTCTGTATGGTCTCTTGATGTTAGTAGTTTTGCACAATGTGAAGTGTCAGGGATTGAATTTGTCCCCCTAAAATTTCAGTGTTGAAGCCCTAACCATCATTAAGACAGGATCTTTAAAGTTAAATGAGATCATATAGGTGAAGTCCTAATCCAGTACAACTGGAGTCCTTCTCCAGAAGAGGAGGAAATGCCAAGAGTGGGTGCACATAGAGAAAAAGGCCATGTGAGGGCATAGCAAGAAGTTGGCCTACAAGCCAGAGAGGCCTCACAAGAAACTAGCCCTGCAAGCACCTTGAACATGAACTTGCAGCCTCCACAACTGTGAGAATATCTATTTTTGTTGTTGAAGCCACCCAATCTGTGATATCCCATAATGGCAGACCGAGCAAAGTAACACTAGTGATAATTTAAGAGGGAAAATAAGTTTTCTTTTCATGATGTGAAGAAGTGCAAGCACCTAGAAACAGTGATAGGTCTGTATTATTTGCTGTATTGTATGAAGATCCTGCAGAAGCACTGCTGGGCCAAGCAACATCCAGTGGTAGAAATTAGCATGATGCCACACACCAGGTTACTGAGTAAGTGACGTAGCTCTGCATCTCCTTATTACATTCTGCTTGCATCCATCAGGTGTCCCATTAATGGAAGTTCAGTGATGGCTCTGAGACAGAAAGAGAGGACATATTCCACTTGAGAAGAAAGAGTCATCCTTGGTTTTGTAACAGTAGCCTTTCAACCTATACTTTATGATTCTTACTATGCCAACATGTCTTTTAATTTTTTAAATACTGATTTAGCTTTATATATGCCAGCTGACATGAATTATGCAATATTAACTAACATCTTCCCTGGGGCAGTTGCTCGGTTTTATTCCTCCCTTGTGTATGAAATGTAAGTTGTGTGTATAAGCATTTATTCATTCTGATATACAGTGAGCATTCACAGTTTGCAAGCCTCTGTACTCGTTTTGAAATCAGATTCTTGATTTTGAATCAGATTCTTGCTCTTTAGTGGTCAGTATGCATTCCAGATATTTAAGACTTGTAAAGAATTGTGCTATCCAAAGATTAATTCCCTGTAGAGCAGTACATTCTGCCTGTATTGGCACTATGCTAAGGCATCTGTTGGTGAGAGGTATAAATTACTTTCCCAGTGGAGGCAGCCACTGGGAGATCAAACCACTGATCAGACCTCTGATTCCAGAGATCAAATTTTAGGTTTATCAAGTTAACCCTTGGATTTTTATAAAGATACTAAAAGGACTAGTTGAAAATGGCTGGATCTTATGTATAATCCAGTATGCAATATAATTATCCTTGAGACTAAGGACGCACATTTACAGTTTCCTGTTCCTTAAGAGATGGTGACAAGCTTTGGTGTGAACTGGCCAGTAGATTTCTCTTCGTTTCTTGTTGACATTATGCTCTCTCCACTGTTACATCACTCCATTCTTGTCCTTTCCCGTGTTCATGCAGATGCCATACTCTTGATGTGTATAACTCCTTTCTTAAGCTCATTTTTTGTTTGCTTGTTTGTTTACTTTGCTCAAAGCTCATCTGAAGTACATACTCTCATCAACTGTATTGCTAGGAAGAGTTTTCTTTTTTCCAGTTGTATGCTGTGAAATGCCCACTGCTAGATCCATGTTTCACAGAAATGGCTTTTACTGTGGTGGAATGAGTAAGCTGAGATTGGATCTGAGTTACAGATGTGTTCCTCCCTCATTGGGCAAACTTGTGAGCACCAGAAAACATGTGATAGACTGATTTCCATCCTGTCTGATAGTGTAATTTACTGCAACCATTTCATGCCTGTCTCAAGCCTACATCTAATACCATGGTCGTGGCACCACCTGAATTTTGCTGTGCTGCAGCTCTGATGTCCACTGTCTTAGCCCACAAATGTAAATGTGGTTCAGTATGTATTAACAGAGATCTTTTCTGATAGTTATTGAATATCTACTGTGATGGTTACAGGCAGTTGTGCAGTCCACAGGTATTCATTGCATTTATTAAGCATCAGCTATGTGCTGGCCATTGTTATAGGTGCTATAACTAGTGTAGAGAACAACAGCAAATTCCTCTTCTCATGGAGCTTATATCAGTGTGGATGTGGATCAGCCTTGCCCTGATGGGGTACTCTTGAGTGCACTTTTACTAGAGTCAAATGTGGTACAGTGCCAGGTAAAGCTGTAAAGAAGAGCTGTGCAGATTAGGACTAAAATGGTTAGGATCAGACTTCAGAGAGTCTTGAACTGTGTGACAGTCATTGGTGCTTCTTTAGTTTTAATTTACTAGTATTCATATCAGTATTTTTCATATAATGAAGTAATAAAGATGGTGACGTTCAGGACATTTTCTTGGCCTTCGCTGGGGTTGAAATTAGCAGATCAATCTGACACATGTCAATAGTAACTGATTTTTATTTTCAAGCAATAGCATACACCTACATACACATCAATCGGCGTATCTGCATAAAATGAACATTTGTGATTTCATATTTCAAGTATATGCTCAAGTAGAAAGCAAAACTCTGCATCAACTTGATACTGGCAAAACAGTTTGTTTTGTAGTTGATCTTTCTGGAAATAACTGCTTTTGAGTTAATTTATGTTTAAGTGAGACTCACAGGAGAACAAAAAAGTTGACATGTATCCTATAGAAAAATAAATCTACCCATTCTTGTGAAAGGACATAACTAAGTATGAGCTAAGTATGCTCCTTTTTCAGTATCATAGGCTAAAGAGGCAGTCAAGGAAGAGAATTGAAATTGAACACAAGCTGTCAGTAACAGAATGAAGAGGAATCTAGGTACTTTCCCCTACCAAGTCTGTGCATCAAAGCCTTACAAGTAGGAAAGAGACTTTTTCCAGGCACCCTCTTCTATAGGAGAGTACTTCAAGTATTTGGAAATGACTGTCATGTCCCCTCAAAGCTGTATGTCATGTCAAAGTGAAACCACACACACATACATACACACAATTCACAAGTTGAATGGCTGCTGCTTTGACTAACCTTTACAGGATACCACATCATCAACATAGGTCACTGAATATTATCTATGAAGAGTCTGGCCTTTAATCATTGTGTCCCATAGATACCTATTGATACACATTTCTAGAACTCTCTAATACCCCCAAATCTCAGTCTTATTTCAGGCCTTCAGCTTGTTCATAGGTTTCTTATGGATGAAGTACACTGATTTTGCTTTTTAGTACGAGTGATTTGTAGCAAGAACGTGACATTCCTACAGTAGATTAAAAATACGTTGAGAGCTCTGAGACTCTGGTCGCTAACTGGGAAGAATGGAGAGGTAGTTAGGCAAATGTTGACTTTTGAAAAAGGAGAAATGGATGCTAATTAAGGAGTACAAACAGCAGCTCGTTTAGGAAAGGGCCTGACATTGATTTCTCTTCAGTGGCGTGGAGGCGACTGGGCTGCAATTTTCACACTGTACTTGGCCTGAGTTGTTGAGGAGAAATAAAGTTGTTTGTTGATTAGCATCTGAAAAACCAATTAGTACTGAGTTTACTTGAAAGAAAAAAACAAGAGCACAATGTCAGAACCCGATGTAAGTGTTTCCAAGACTAACAAGCACCCTAGGACTAATAAGCTGGCCCTGAAATTCTGAAGAGTCTGAATGGGAACTTGATTTCTGCTCAAACACCAAGGTCTCAGTCCACAGATTGGGGCCAATGATTGCCTCTTTCTGATCACATGACTGTATAGTTGTTATCCTATGCATGTTTCTTTGGTAAACACAGTATTTTTTTGTGTTTATTTTTTATTATGTGCTTCTTTGTACCAACTTATTTCTCCAAATTTCTTCCTGGTAGCATTATGGAGAGAAAAAGGCCATGAATAAAGGGAAGAAAATCAAGAAATCAGCAATTTCTAAAACATACCACGTGAATGCCAGTTCAAAGGGATTAATGTAAGGTCATATGAGGGATGATGTGTAAGGACAAGTGAGTTTGAGAAAGGCTGGTTTACCCTTAGTTTATAGAGAGCCCTCACTGTGTTAATGGACATAGGGGTTCTCCAAGACAAGAGGGTTTGGGAGAATGGCCTCCTCCTTAATTTTTTTTTTCTTTGTCCCCCGTCCTGTTTGTCTGTCTATCCCCGTCTATCCATCCGTCCAACAGATTTCTTTCATTCAATAAATGGCTGTGCAAGACCCTTGGCAGGGAACCGGAATGACTTATTGTAGAGATTGAGAAGAGAATCTAAGGTTCTAAGCGAAAGAAACTTGGAGATTTTTTGGACTTCTAATTTGGATAATTTGTCTGCTCAAGGGAGACTTTAGTTTCCTGAGAATAATGAGAGCTGTTTTTCTTTCCTATTTGGCTTGGACGTGCCTTCCTCTTGGAAGTACTAAGTGAAACGGAACATGGAGGCGGTTGAGTGGGCCCAGAGGAGAGGAGACTCAGCTCGGCACTGCAGTCTCAGTGGTGGTGCAGTCAGCACTTTGAGGGCCAGGTCCTGGGATGTGGGGATGAGTAAGACACAATCCTCGGACTGAACGCACGGAGCCCAGAGGCTGTCTGTTGCCCAGTCAACTGAGCTCAACGGGGATGTGAATTTGTGAACCAGAGAGAGACTCAGTGCAAAAGTTCTCACCATCCATCATTGTCTGAGCTTGTCAGGTGGAGGCATGAAGATGAGGGACCCCTTACCTTGTCCAGGTGAGCGAGGGCTGCACGTAAGGGTGATACAGCCATGGATTCTCAAATCCAGCAGAAACTCAGCTCCCAGCCAGCAAACCCTGGCAAAAGATATGCACATTGACTCTTGAAATGGAATGTTTTCATGCTGAGAGTTTAGTAGCAATAAAACCAAAAGTGAGTACTAGGGGCTTGCAAATTACAAACACATGCAACTTCATTGTTATGAGCTTAAATAAATCAGTTACAGGAGGTGTTTCCACCTGGTCAAAACTGAAATAAAGACAGGAATATCTGTTGTCCATTCTGAGGGCTAAAGCAGAACTCCCCCATGTTCATCATGAGCCAGGTTACCCAGAGACACTGCCTCTGCCTCTAGAGGGAGAGGAGCGGGATCCATCACGGGCACACGTTGTCTTCTCCTGTGAAAATAATATATTACCTCTGGAATCCAGTGCCTGTTTTATTACAGTTTTTTATTAGGTTATTATGGAATGAGCTATTGTATATTAATCAAATTATTTCTCTTGGAAGAGTTTGGTTCTTGATGGATGGTTAATACCTCTGTAGGTCTTGCTGAAATACAGCAGAAATGCTGTTTTCTGAGGCACTATGAGTGGCTGGGAAGAGGGTGACTGTAAAGGTCTCCAAATCAGAAGATATCACTAATTCCAGGATTTGGAGGTTGTAGACAGCCCTGTGACTTACTTCGCTGGGGTTTTAATGTGTTTTGATCCCCGAGACTCCATAATCATCTTGAGATGGGCTGCTGTCTGCTTAGTGTTTTTGTAGGGTTTTCTAGAAAACTCCCCTTGCCCCTCCATGAATCTCTGCTGGCTCAGTCTGTAATTCTACCCTCTCATCTTCAGTCTTGTAGCTGGAGGCTTTGGTGCCAGTGAAAATGCATTTGTGTCTTGGATTTGGGTATAAGGCTGTTCACTGGTTCTTTATCCTATAGTGTAAATGTGCTTCAGAGCAGTTCTCCACCTCAGTACACCTCGATTTAAAAGTACACTCTTGAGTTGTACCAGGTACCTTGTTAGGTGCTTGGGGAAATGTAAACAATCAGAGATGACCTCTGACCTCATAGAATCTTTCCCTTTCAGTGGCTTTCACAGTCCTTTTAAATGGATTGAGAAACTAGAGGCCCTGGTCAAATCCAGAGTGCTGTTTTTTGTAAACAAAGTTTTATTGGAACATAGCCGTAACCCTTCATTTGTATGTATTTCTATGGCTACTTTTGCATTACAACATCAGAGTTGACTTGTGGCAGAAGTCACAAAGCCTGAGAAGCCTGAAATGCTTACTGATATTTGACCCATTATAGGAAAAGCTTGGCAACTCCTGCTTTAAAATTGCCCAAACTGGAGCCTCATCCCAAAATATTTTAAGTCAGTAGATCTGTGGACAGTCAGATAGACTTATATGCATAGACCCCTGCTGCAGCCTTATATGCACTCTTTCCATGAAGGGGTTCTGTCAGTTTTCCCTTTGATTTCTTTTTTTTTTCTTTTTTTTTTGAGCAATTTCTCCTCTCCTTCCCTCCCCTTTTCAAGTTGGGGCATGATCCTGCTGCCACAGTTGCCTGTCCTTTGTAATTCTCCTCGGGCAGTTCATCTCCCAACTGCCTCCACCCTCCTGGTATTAACTGGTCTTTGAGGATGCCCCGGAAATCTACATATCTGACCCTCACTCTTCTCCTATATTCCCTCCCTGTGATTCCCGTTGCCTGAACCGGAGGGCTCTCTTTGTTCAAATTTATGTCTGAAATAAAATTCATCATCATTTCCTCCAAGCCAGTTCACCCTCCAGACTTTCTAATTTTCTGTTATTGGTAACATCAATCTCCCTCTCTGAGATCTTAGTCATTAATAATAATGATCATATTTGCTTCACATTTTACCTCTTGGTCCTGAAAAACAAATCTAGTTGAAATCAAGACCTAAGGACAAATAATGAAGGGTGAAGCTTTGTTAATAGTTTGCAAACTTTACCTGATGTATAGGCCTTCTTAATTTTCCTATGGAAGAAATGAGCAGAGAAAGAAAATAACCATGATCAGGTACCCACAGCAAGCCAGGAACTGTGTAGGCTACTTTTTCTACCTACATAATGCTCTTAATAATGCTATGAAGAAATATTTTTATCCTCATTTTATAGATGGAAAAGCTGAGTCACACAGACTAAGCAACCTTACCAAATGTCACACATCTAGTGGATTATGGTATTGATAACTAGATCAAAGTTTTAAATGTTATTTCCCATCCTTTTTTCATATAGAAAAGCCAGCTTCTACTTATGAAGGATGTTTTGGGACTTTATTGAACTGATGTTTGCTGAATTTTCTTTTTAAATATAATATTATTCAAAAACCAACTAAAGTCTATTGAGTGAATACTGACTCTAGTTTTGAGTCTGTTCCTGTCATGCTGAAAAGTACTAATAACAATAACACCAATAGCAGTTGATATTTATTGAAGAAGGTATGATGTTTCGGGCATCCTGCCAACCACACAGCATGGATATTTGATTTTTGTTTTTACTTTAACACTGTAGTGCTGATTCTTTGAATATGTCCATTTGATAAATAAGGACACTGGAGCTTAGAGATATTTAATAACCTGTGTACAGTCAAATAGCTGGTAGACATTCAGACTGCGAAGTTCTTAAACTTGTCATCTGCAAATGATGATATGTTGTTGTATGTTTAACAACCAGCACTATTTTTTTGAGGGCAGGATGATTTGGAGCACTCTCTGATTTCTGTGGTATAACTATTCCCAAACTGGTTCGTTTCAAGCTATCAAGGTGACATCATTGCTTTCCAGTATACTTGAAAATCTTACAGTGGGCTCTATGATCTTGTACTGACCAGGTTTGCCCAGAATCAGATAGAGGTACTTTGATATATTGGGGAAGTTTATTAATGTGCTTATTTATTCGCCATGCCAGAAAGGCTGGAATACTGGTGAGACAATACGCTCCAGTGCCAAGAGGCTGGAGAGGGTAATAGTGGCGGGACTGAAGGGCGGTAAGTCTTGGAGTAAAAGTGAGACGTAAGCCTAGGGCCGTGAACAAGGGGAGACATTCAGGAGGTGGAGAGGGCCCTCTCGGTGCAGAATCCTGAGCAAACAGGGACTGTTTGGGGTGTGGCCAGGTCACACTGACCCACTGAGCACAGAGAGTAACTTGGGAAGAAGAGTCTAGAAGGAGCCCACTCAAAAGAGGTACATGCCATTCCAGTTCTACAGGAGTGAGTGTCTAAGATCATCTGCCTCCCTGGCAATCCGCAGTTTAGACTTTGAAGGAGGTAGGGACCACCCCTATCCCCTCCAATTACACACACACCAAAGGCAGCCAGGGGCAGTGGTGGTTTATGTTTTCCAGTAGATCATTCCAAATACTTGGATTTATAAAATGGCTTTCAACCCAAATTCTCACCACAGTGGGATTGCTATTCATGAAGATTTGAATGATGCATACTCAAAATTAGCTTAATTCCAGATATTTACAAAGACTCTGTATGCCCCAAATTTGAAATGAGATATATCCCTAATTTTTAAAAACATAATCCCCAACTTTCAAAGCTATCAAACCACAGAAAGTTAAACCACGCTGATGTTCTTATCTAGTGTGTGCACCACTTGTGCCATTGAAATGGAAAGAATGTATTCTTCTCTGTTGGAATTCTTTATACCCTGGGGGCTTATGCATACCAACTATTCTGCAAGTGATATGATACTTAAGTTATAACATCAGTGACTATTAAAGTATAATGGTCTACATTATATGAAATAACTGTGTCATCTATGCAGTAGCATTAATTTTAGCACTAGAAAAGACCTCCATAGAGTTAGTAAGCCTGGCTTGGAATTTAAATTTGATAAGCAGGTAATGATGTGCCATGATATTACCAGAGAAGCAAACATATTGCATAATACAAGAGATAATTCTAAAATGAAACAAAACAGCAGCAACAGATTTAGGAGAATAAACCAGTGATATGGTTGCAGATTTATGCTCAGAGAAAAATAAACATATTCTTTTCCTATATATTCTTCTTATTATTATTATGAAATTACTATTTAATAACAAAAGTTACTTTTGAGTTAGCAGAGTTCTGGCTCATGTGAAGTCTTGGTGAATGGCATACCTCCCATGGGTGCATGCAAGCATGCATGCTAAGTTGCTTCAGTCATATCTGGCTCTTTGTGACCCCATGGACTGTAGCCCACCAGGCTCCTCTATTCATGGGATTCTCCAGGCAAGAATACTGGAATGGGTTGCCGTGCCCTCCTCCAAGGGACCTTCTCAACCAAGGGATTGAACTTGCATCTCTTGTGTCTACCTGCATTGGCAGGAGGGTTCTTTACCACTAGTGCCACCTGGGAAGCCCACGCTTACCATATACATTTGATTATCAAGTCACAGAGCTCCCCATAAAAGGCACCACTCTGTGGCTTAGTCAACATTTTAGTAGTTTTGCCCCAAGCTGCCTTTCTATAGGCTGAGGGTTAGGGTTAGCATTACAGCTCATGATGAACCTGTGGCTCTGTACCTCTGGCAAAGACAACCCACATGTTTACAAGGAAAGCATCAGTAGATCAAGCCTGTCCATTCCTCACCTGAAATATCT
The DNA here is from genome assembly GCF_023699985.2 of Odocoileus virginianus. Lineage (NCBI taxonomy): Eukaryota > Metazoa > Chordata > Mammalia > Artiodactyla > Cervidae > Odocoileus > Odocoileus virginianus. Next base: position 16,372,070 of record NC_069699.1, read on the forward strand.
TTATTGCAAAGATCATGTGATAAGCAGTGTCTATAAAGGGCCAGGGTAGAGCTGGGTTTCACTCACACAGTTTGCAATCCCTGCTTTTTAATCTGCTGTTTGTTCACCCCATAGTGCTTCATTCTGGGCAGAGGCCAGTAGACAGCAGGCCTTGGGAGGGACATTCTCTCCCTCTTGGCAGCTCTTGGCACTTTAATTATTAAAGATCATCATCTTGGCTTGTTAAGAACCGTCAAAACCAAACTGTGCGATGACATCTCTGAGAGCAAGGAGCCCATTACCTGTGCATCTTTGCCTCTGTCCTGGCGTGTGTCATGATGCCTACTCTCACCCTGACTACTGGATCCTTTTTCTATTAAATGTTATTCCCAAGAAAGGAATGCTCACTTGGTGCTTTTACTCCTTTATTTAAAAATTCTATTTCTGTACTAAAGATCTAAAGGAAAGGGTTCTGGCTCACTCACTCACTAGCCATGGGGAGTATGAAATAGACATCTTAACTCTGTAGATCTATTTACTCATTTGTAAAATAAGGTGTTGAGACTTGGTGCTGCACCAGAGAAAAATGGATCTCTAGGGATGTCCTGCGGAACTCCATCTGCCCCTCATTTCCATCAGCCGGAAGGCATTTTCATCAGCAAGTCTGAGGACATGGTGCTGAAAGGCACAGTGAGTATCTGAATGACAAAAGCAGAATAAAAAGACTGCAGCAGCTTAGAATGGTGGACTACTTTCCATAGGGGAAGCCTGTCTCTGAATATAAAGCTTCTCTAATGGTATAAAACAGTATGAATGAGACAGGAAGGCTACTGCTTCAAAGCTGTATCTTTCAGTAAGATTCAGGAGAAATAGGTTGTAAAGTTACAGCGTGATATGACTTCAATAAAGAAACTTACATGGTATACGCACATATGATCAAGGACATGGGATATGTCCAGATCAAATCAGTTCATCTCTCTGGACAAAACTACAATTTGCAAAGGTCCCTGTACTCCTCTGTTCCCAGCAGCACTATTCACAGTGGCCAGGTCATGGAAACAACCTAAATGTCCACTGAGACATGAATGGATAGAGGATGTGGTGTATATACTCAGAATGGATTACCACCCGATCGTCAAAAAGGGTGAAATATTGCCATTTGCAGCAACATAGATGGACCTAGGGATTATCATACTAAGTGAAGTAAGTCAGAGAAAGAGAGATACCATATGCCACATACATATGGAATTTAAACTATGACACAATGAACCTATCTGTGAAACAGAAGTGAACTCACAGGTATAAAGTTGGATCATCGGAAAAGCAAGAGAGTTCCAGGAAAACATCTATTTCTGCTTTATTGACTATGCCAAAGCCTTTGACTGTGTAGACCACAACAAACTCTGGAAAATTCTTCAAGAGATGGGAATACCAGGCCACCTGACCTGCCTCCTGAGAAATCTGTATGCAGGTCAGGAAGCAACAGTTAGAATGACATGGAACAAGAGACTGGTTCCAAATAGGAAAAGGAGTACGTCAAAGCTGTATATTGTCACCCTGCTTACTTAACTTATATGCAGAGTACATCATGAGAAACATTGGGCTGGAGGAAGCACAAGCTGGAATCAAGATTGCTGGGAGAAATATCAATAACCTCAGATATGCAGATGACACCACCCTTATGGCAGAAAGTGAAGAAGAACTAAAGAGACTCTTGATGAAAGTGAAAGAGGAGAGTAAAAAAGTTGGCTTAAAGCTGAACATTCAGAAAACTAAGATCATGGCCTCTGGTCCCATCACTTCATGGCAAATAATGGGGAAACAATGGAGACAGTGACAGACTTTATTTTTTGGGTTCCAAAATCACTGCAGATGGTGACTGTAACCATGAAATTAAAAGATTCTTGCTCCTTGGAAGAAAAGTTATGGCGAACCTAGACAGCATATTAAAAAGCAGAGACATTATTTTGCCAACAATGGTCCATCTAGTAAAAGCTATGGTTTTTTATGGATGTGAGATTTGGACTATAAAGAAAACTGAGCACCAAAGAGCTGATGCTTTTGAACTGTGGTGTTGGAGAAGACTCTTGAGAGTCCCTTGGACTGCAGGGAGATCCAACCAGTTCATCCTAAAGGAAACCAGTACTGAATATTTATTGGAAGGACTGATGCTGAAACTGAAACTCCAATACTTTGGCCACCTGATGTGAAGAAGTGACTCATTGGAAAAGCCTCTGATACTGGGAAAGGTTAAAGGCGGGAGGTGAAGGGGATAACGGAAGATGAGATAGCTGGATGGCATCACCGACTCAATAGACATGAGTTTGAGGAAACTCTGGGAGTTGATGATCGACTGGGAAGCCTGAAGTGCTGCAGTCCATGGGGTGACAAAGAATCAGACACGACTGAATGTGAGATGTTATATAAATGTGAGATGATATCTCACTGTGGTTTTGATTTGTAATTCCTCAATGATGAATCATGTTGAGCATCTCTTCATGTGCCTGTTGGACATCTGTATGTCTTCTTTAGAAAAAAATGTCTCTTTAGATCCTCTGCTCATATATTAATTGAGCTTCTTTTTGATGTTGAGTCATATGAATTCCATTGGAGGAGGAAATGGCAACCCACTCCAATGTTCTTGCCTAGAGAATCCCAGGGACGGGGGAGCCTGGTGGGCTGCCATCTATGGGGTCGCACAGAGTTGGACACGACTGAAGTGACTTAGCAGCAGCAGCAGCATATGAATTCCTTGTGTTTTTTTGAGTATTAATCTGTTATCAAATGCATCTTTTGCAAATATATTATCCCATTCAGTAAGCTGCCTTTTCACTTTGTTGATACAGTTACCATTATCATGCAAAAGCTTTTTAGTTTGATGTGGTGCCATTTGTTTCCTTTTGCTTTTGTCACTAAATCATGAAAGTTTTTTAAGGAAGGAGACTAGCAGACTTTCAAGGATAGATGCTAAAATTTGTTTCACAATATCTCTAGTTTGGATGAGTGTATAGAAGAATTGTTGAGATGGTGCTGCTATTGTAAAGGAGTGTTTAACAAGCATGCATTAAACCTCTCTGGTTATCTGCTATGATACTCAGCCCTTGGGTTACAGAGAATAAAGACCTTTCTTATGGCTTCTCACCATGGCCTTGAAAAGTCAAACAAACATGGAGAAATGACATGAAAATATGGTATTTGCTGTGTGGCAGGAATGTACAAGAAGGAAACATGGAATCAAATCCAGCACTAGCAGGTCAAAGAGAGCAGTAACCTCTTCTCTCTCTTTTGTTATCTAAATGTGATTAACTAATGAATTTACACCAAGCTTCCTATGGGCCAGATGCTGTTCTATTTTTACTGTGTATTATTCACCTGATGCCATGAGCAAATTCATTGGAAAAGACCCTGATGCTGGGAAAGATTGAGGGCAGGAGGAGAAGTGGACAACAGCGAATGAGATAGTTGGATGGCATCATCAAGCCAGTGGACATGAGTTTGAGCAAACTCCAGGAGATAGGGAAGGACAGGGAAGCCTGATGTGATGCAGTCCATGGGGTCACAAAGAGTTGGACACAACACAGCAGATAAAAAACAACAGCAAAAAATTTACTCATTATTCTCATCCCCAATAAAAGCATGGGTGGCTAGTACTATTTCTATCCTTATTTGAAAGCAGAGGGACATGATGCATAAGGATTACAGGTTGTAAATTCCTGACATTTGTTATTTTTAATTTTATTATGTTTCATAAATACACCAAACAGTAGAAAGATGGAAAGCAAGAAGAAAAATCTAACCTTTTCTTTATTTTATTTTTGGCTCTTGATTCTAAGTGACCGTAGGTCTTGCCATCAGCAGCTGATTGAACACCTCCCAAGCTGTCTCTTGATGCAGAGATGGGGAATCTGTATTCTGATGGTCTTGCTCATGAGCTATTAAGTTGCCTGTTGGAAGGCCCCCAGCACACAAGCACTCAGAAAGTGACACTTGCCTTTCTATTGCCTGTTGTGCGATCTTCACTCTTCTTTGCATGGCATTTGTGCAGTCTGCCCCCAGATCCTTTTCCCACCTCATGCCTTGTACCTTTCAGTCTCTCTGGTTTTGTTCATGCCCTTTGCAGAGATGTCCGCGTTGTCAGGTACTAGCTGGCTTTCAAGGCCCTGATTAGTTACTAGCCTCTACCCATACCCTACCCCTCGCCATGAAGCTTTCCCTGAGAAGTTTTCTTTTAAGTGTTGTTTGATCACCTCCTTTTGAGAGATGTGGAAAGATAAGTAGCAGGGTTCAGAAGTAGATATATAGGGATATATTGACAAAAGGATCCCACCTCTGAATCAGGAAGGTATTGCTGAATGTTTAGGGTGAGTGTTTAAAATAAAACTGAACTATGGATCATCTCTAGTTAGTATGATTTGGCCTTAAGAATTTTGGATATGTAAATATTTCTCAGCTATTTTTCCATAGGGAAGATTAAACATTTGACTTAACAATGATAAATCTTTGATAAAAAATTAAAAAGCTAAGAGAAATAAAAATTCTCAGAAAATGTAGAAAAAAATCCTGTACTTATATTGCAAAAATTATCTTGGAGAAGAGGGATCAATGTCTCATCTATCTGGAAGAGTGATCTGGGATTTTTCTTTTTCCATTTAGTTTTATGGGGCGTTATCTTGAATGCACAGTGTGATTTGTACCTATGGATGTGATGAAAATAACTTAACAATATTACCCTTTTGTTGTTATTCATTCGCTAAATCATGTGTGACTCTGCAACCTCATGGACTGCAGCACCCCAGGCTTCCCTATCCTTCACTATCTCTTGGAGTTTGCTCAAACTCATGTCCATTTAGTTGGTGATGTCATCCAACCATCTCATCCTCTGTTGTCCCCTTCTCCTCCTGTCCTCCATCTTCCTCTGCATCAGTCTTTACCAATGAGTTGACTCTTTGCGCCAAGTGGCCAAAGCATTGGACCTTCAGCTTCAACATCCATCGTTCTAATAAATGCTCAGAGTTGATTTCCTTTATGATGGACTGGTTGGATCTCCTTTCAGTCCAAGGAACTCTGAAGAGTCTTCTCTAACACCACAGTTCGAAAGCATCAATTCTTTGGTGTTCAGCCTTCTCTATGGTCCAATTCTCAGATCCATACATGACTACTGGCCATAGCTTTGACTATATGGACCTTTGTCAGCAAAGTGATGTCTCTGCTTTTTAATATGCTGTCTAGGTTTGGTATAGCCTTTCTTCCAAAGAGCAAGTGTCTTTTAATTTCATGGCTGCAGTCACCATCCTCAGTGATTTTGGAGCCCAAGAAAATAAAATATGCCACTGTTTCCAATTTTTCCCATCTGTTTGCCATGAATTATGGGACAGATGCCAGAATCTTAGTTTTTTGAATGTTGAGTTTTAAGCCAGATTTTTCACTCTCCTCTTTCATCTTTGTCAAGAGGCTCTTTTGTTCTTCTTCTCTTTCTGCCATTAGGATGGTATCATCTTCATATCTGAGATTGCTGATATTTCTCCTGGTAATCTTGATTCCAGCTTATGATTCATTCAGCCTGCCATCTCGCATGATGTACTCTGCACATAAATAAGTGGGATGACGGTATACAGCCTTGATGTATTCTTTTTCCAATTTGGAAATCAGTCTGTTGTTCCATATCTGGTTTTAACTGTTGCTTCTTGACCTGCATGCAGGTTTCTCAGGAGGTAGGTATGGTGGTCTGGTATTCCCATCTCTTTAAGAATTTTCCACAGTTTGCTGTGGTTCATATAGTCAAGGGCTTTATCATACATAGTCAAAGACACAGAGGTAGATGGTTTTCTGGAATTCTCTTGGTTTTTCTGTGATCCAGTGGATGTTGACAGTTTGATCTCTGGTTCCTATACCTTTTCTAAAATCCACTTTGTACATCTGGAAGTTCTAGCTTCATGTATTTTTGAAGCTTAGCTTGTAGAAATTAAGAGCATTGCTATGGATGATACTACTTAAGATATTTGTAGAAACAAAAATGTATAATGCTGTATCACTTTGTGATATCCTTGTTTTTCCATTTCTCTTTCACTATTTCTAATTGCTTCAAGAGATCAAGTTCTGACCAATGCTAGTATGTCTTAAACACCTCTGACACTGGTGAATCCCTCCTCCTCATCAAAAGAACATAGCTCAAGTTCCAACTCCTCAGTAGACAGAAGCATTTAACAAGGCATTGATCAAGTTAGTTTATTTTCATTTTGTTTGCATTTATAATTATCTATTTGTGGTCCACTGATTCTGGTTGTAAAGTTTTCTTTTGGAAAAAATTCTGGTGATTAGTGAAGTGATTTAAAGAAAACTGTTGATTGAATGATAAAATTGCTTAATATTAATGAATTAATGAATTTTGTAAGATGGGTCTGGTAAATGTCATGACCTTCTCCCTAGTCATGCCTCAGTGCCCCTTAACGCCATGCCCTTAAGCCATCCTGAACTTAGATGAGAAGAACGTGGAAAGTGTTCAGAGTTTTGAGGTCCGTACAGATTGGGGTTCTAAATCCACAGAGCCCAGGGCAATGCAAAATGAAAGTGAAGTCGCTCAGTGGTATCTGACTCTTTGCGACCCCATGGTATGTTGCCTATCAGGTTCTCCATCCATGGTATTTTCTAGGCAAGAATACTGGAGTTGGTTGTCATATCCTTCTCCAGGGGATCTTCCTGACCCACGGATCAAACCCGGGTCTCCCGCATTACAGGCAGACTCTGTCTGAGCTACCAGGGGACCAGGGAAATGCAAAGGAGAACCCAGTTATCATTTTGCCTTAGAATGAAGGCAGAAGCAGAGATGAGAGATAGTCTTTCAATTGTATTCATTGACTGTCTAGATTCTGTTATTCCTGAGGTTGGTATACTCATGAACTCTTGAAAAATTCAAGTCTATAATTTGAGTTAACTGTCTATCAGCTTGTAATTAATCCCTTGCAGTGAAGGGAAATCCTTCACCCAGTTTCCCCCAAAGGTCACATCCTGTAAAACTCTAAGACTGTCACAGTCAGGATAAGTGATACGGTTACATTGTAGAACAGCTTCATCAACACAAGGATCCTTGCATTGTCCTTAATTAGCTACATCCACCTCTCCATTCTGTTTCCCCACCTATCGCTGACCCTGCCACTCATTTACCTGTTCATTTCTCTAAATTTTGTCATTTCAAAGTGTTACGTAAGTGGAATCATATCATATGTCATATGTAACTTTTGAGATTGGCTCTTGAGATCTCTTTGAAATCCCCTTAATGTAATTTCTTAAAAATTCATCTGATTTATTGCATATATCTATAGCTTATTCCTTTTTATTGCTAAATAATATTCCCTCGTGTTGATGTACTGTGGTTTATTTAACCAGCCACCCACTGAAGGACATCCAGGTTCTTTACAGTTTGGGGCTATTGTGAGTGAAGCTGCTAGATTAATCTGTGTATGGATTTTGGTGTAAACATAAGTTTTCATTCTTCTGGATAAATGCAAGGAGTTCAATTTCTAGATTATATAGTAGTTGCATATTTAGTCTTTTAAGAAAACTTCTAAGCTCTTTTCCAGAGTGTGTGTACCCATTTTACGTTTCTGACAGCAGTGTCTCTGCACCAGCCCAGTGCACCAGCCCTGAGCATTTTGGGGAAAAAAAAAAAAACAACTTTTGCCTAATTTGTTGGAGTATGATGTCTTGCCTTCTCGCCACTCATTATCACTTAGCTCTTATCACAGTAATGCTGTATAACATATCATCCCTAGGCGTAGGTGACTGTAACTGTCTAATCTAGGCTGCATTCAATGGGGCAGGTTCTGATGGTTGGCTCCTTACTGTGGGTTGGTCTTGGAATTGCTCCATGATTTTTTTTTTTTTTTTTGGCTTATGTGCATACATAAACTACTATACATTCCTTGTACAAGGCTGCTTATCAAAGCAATGTTTGTGATACACAGGAAGTAGAAAGACTTTAATCATCTCTCACTATCATACAGTGGTGCATCATATACCAATTAAATTGAATGATTCTATACACACATACGTTTTTATCGTTGTTGGTGGTAAACATTCAGAGCAGTTTATTTGGTTTTAGACTTGCTCAGGGAGCAAGCAAGTGAGCAGAGATGAGGTTTACATATTTAAACAGTCCAAAGAATCTGGAAAGCAAGTGTAATTTCCAAGATGCAAAGATTTGTTTGCAGAAAGCTTTAGAAGGTTGGCATGTTATTTTCATTCATTTTTAAAAATTTGCCCTCAAGCTACATTTCTGTAGCTAATTTTAAGGTTCTTTTTTTAAAAAAAATTTAAAGTTCTAATTAATTTTCAGGACCCATGGAATCTACTAGGAAAATTTCGTTTCCAAAGAGCATGCAGTCCTAGAGAAGGATCCTTTTCTAAAATATTTGGATTATTCTTTTTGTTTGTTTCAAATGAGGTGTGTGGTTTTGATTTTGTTTGAATCAGTCTGAAGGGTCATTTGCTACCTGTTGAAAGATCATCTTGAGTCCTCCTGGGCTTCTGCTATTACACAGCTTCACTGCACATAGCAAACCTCTGCTTAAATCTCATCTTCTGATACCTTTTGGCTGAAGCAAGTCATGAAGCCAAGTTGAAAGTCAAGGGGTAGGGGAATTCATTCCCTCTCATGTGGGATGAAAGTCCAGTCACATGGTAAAGGGTGTGGAAAAAAAGCAAAAAAAAAAAAAAAAAAGAAAAAACAAATTCTATTGTCTAATCACTCCAAGGCATTTCTCTTAGTCTCACATAATTTCTAATGCTCACATCAATATTACTCTTTGGTTCCTACCTACTAACTGTATCTTCTAGGACTGTAGTAAATTATTAGTAAGAATTTGTGCTCCTTTTTTCTTCCAATATGTTTGAACCAACCACAAATGTGAGAGACTAGGCACATCCCAGAGTTCCAGAAATACTCTTACTTATATAAGCATATTCTGTATTATGAACCTTTGTTTTTCTGACTCCAGTCCCTCCATCACAATAACTAAATCATTATGGTTTACAAGTTTTATTCTGATGAATTGCTTCTGAGATTTTCTAATATTAGAGTATATGTCATAGTAGCAAGTACTCTCAATTTGGGATGAGATTTCTAAGCTCAAATCCTAGATAAGTATTATCTATGAACACCAGTTTTCTCATCTGTAAAACATAAATGATAATCTTTCATAGTATATGTGTGAAGATCAAATGGATTTTAAAAATATGTAAAACAGATTTTAAAAATGTCACACCAACTGAAAAGTCAAAGTTGCTTAGTCATGTCTGACTCTTTGCTACCCCATGGACTATATAGTCCATGGAATTCTCCAGGCAAGAATACTGGAGTGGGTAGCCTTTCCCTTCTCCAGGGGATCTTCCCAACCCAGGGTTTAAACCCAGGTCTCCTGCATTGCAGGCAAGTTCTTTACTAGCTGAACCACAAGGGAAGCCCTAGAATACTGGAGTAGGTTAAATAAATTTGCTATTAATGTTGCTAGTTTACACTTTAGAGAATGCCTTCTATCAGAAATGTAGCTTTGCTAGGCTTGGTTTCATGATTCCCTTGGTCAATCTTCTAACTGCAAACACAGGAAAGAGATAGGACCCATAATTGATCAAAGAAATAATCTGAATCCCTGTGGGTAAAGATCTTTTCAACTCATGTTGAATTTTATAAGACAAGATGATTTAGTTGGATGGACCTAAAGTAGACTTAGCCTTGAATACTTCACTCAGTATTTACATTGAACTTGATGATAGGAAGTCCGTGTGGATGAGGGTTGGTGTTATTTTCCCCAGCTGCTGGGATAGTCCCCTAAGATTTGATGGTTCTGCTAAGTACGATTCTGTGTACTTTATGACAACAGAAGATTTTGTTTCCTGTGGGGCAAATGGGGCTGCCTACTTTGTAAAACTTTCTTCAAGCTGCAAGCGGAAGCCTATTAATGTCTTAGGAAACTGATATCCTAATGTCAGCAGGCCATTGGTCATCTTGAGGTTAGTTTCCCAACCACACAGTGTTTGTCTCTCTGCTATTTTTTGTTTTTTAAGATAAATCTTTCTGTCTTCTGGGATGCCCTTCAGCTTTAATACTTTAGGGATCTATGAATAGACTCTGATTTCTCTGTAGCTGTGCAAACAGATGGTTTGTGTGTCCCAGGGATTGTTGCAGCACGGTAGCTCGTTTTCCCTCGGTGGGAGCTCAGAGCATCCATGGCTCCATGTTGGTATTTCACATCACGGGATCATGGGTAAATTGTCAGGGCCCAAATCCAAGTCTGGTCAGTAAACACTGGGTTTAGGTTTCCTTGCAATCCACTAGGACCTCTGAATCTTTCTCTACACTGACCCAGTTATTTGAAACTGCTCTAGTTTTTGTCCAACTTTGCTCCTCCTGATTTGCAACATTCTGTCTATTTTGGTATATCTAGGAGATGTCTTTTTGTCCAGTAATGCAGGATTGTAGTGTACTTTTAATTTTTTTCTTTAAGCCAATACTCAAGAAATAGTGAGGGACCAGTTTTCTGTTTGTTTTATTTTAATATCCAATCTATTACGGACTTATGAAATCATGAATTTGGATGTTGTGGTAGTTCTCGATTGCTATAATTCTTTTAAAATGCTTGCACTCAATTTTGCACATTATTTGTTTACATGCATGGATCTATTTCTGGGTTCTCTAATTCTGTTCTGCTGGTCTATTAGTCTATCCCTTTGCTGATTCTACACTGTCTAAATTACTATGGTTTTATGAGTCTTAATAGAAGCTAAAACGAGCCTCTTATCTTCTGAACCAACGTTCTTTTTCAGAAATAACATAACTGTTTTTGGACCTTTGCTCTTCCATGTAAACTGTAGAGTTAGTAGGTCAAGTTTTACAAGAATGTTAATAAAATTTTCACTAAAATTTAATTCACTTATCACTTATCAGGAATAGTTGTGAAATTTTAAGTAATGTGTCTTCTGATATCAGCATGGTTTACTTAACTAGTTATTTAAGTTTTGAGTAAAGATTTATAATTTTCTCAAAATATTTTCTTATATATATTTTATATTCCTAAGTGGTTTATAAATTTATTGCTATTACAAATGGTATCATTTTAAAAGATGCTAGAAAATATACCTTATAATATTTTGTGGATGTTTTATAAATACATTGGGTTGGCCAAAAAGTTTGGGTGTTTCCCTAAGATGTTACAGAAAAACCTGAACAAACATTTTGGCCATCCCAATATAATTGATTTCGGTATATTAATTTTATCTCCAGCAGTGCTACCAAATTCACTAAATAAAATAATTTCCCCATACTTTTCTGTTTTCCATGCAGTCATGATTTTTGAATAATAATGATCTCTTTCTTGATTATTTATTTTCTTGTCTTATTGCAATTGTATTAAAGGATTGGATTAGTTTCCTGCATGGGCCATAACATATAGCACAATCTGAGTGGCTTAAAACAACAGAAATTTATTTTCTTACTGTCTGGAAGCTAGAAGTGCCTAAGTATGTGTAGAGTCTTGATCTCTCTGAAAACTCTAGAGAAGAATGATCCCTTGGTTTGCCGGCATCTGATGGTGTTAACACTCTTCGGTGGCAGAATATCTCTAGGCTTTGCTTCTGCCTTCCCTTGGTTTTTTCCTCTTTGTTCAGTTTTTGGAATTAGGGGACATTCTAAATCCAGAATGATTTCTTCTCAGAATCCATAGCTAATTATACATACAAAGACTCTATTTCCAAGTAGGGTCATATTCTGAGGTCCCAGGTGGAAATGAAAATTTTTTAAATGAGTGAATGAATTATTATTACTAGTTTTTGCTGTGCTTCATGGCTTGTGGCAGGATCTTAGCTCCCTGACTGGGTATTGAACCTCTGCCCTCAGCAGTGAAAGCATGTGGTCCTAACCACTGGACTGCTTCAACCCAATACCAAGACCTTTACTGGGAAGAGAATAAAAATAGTAGTATTAAGAATACTTATCATAGTTCTAATGTTTAAGAGACAGCTTTGAATATTCCACAGTTAACCATAGTGTGAATTCTCAAGTGTGTGATTTTTCACATTTCCACTATTCTTAGTGTCATAAGCCTAAAAATCAGTGATTACCATAGTTTCATTGGTAACATTTTTTTCTTTGTGGTGCATCTTATAATAAATGATACCTCACATTTAGTAGAATGAAACAAATGTAAGTTTTCAATGGGTTTGTCTTTGATGTCATTAACTTTAAGCAGATTAAGAAATCCCTGCCTGTTTTTACCTTAATGAGAGGATTTTCCTTTTGTTTTTCCTTTTAATCGTGAGTAAATGTTGTTTCACTAAATTATTTCTTTCTTCTCTTGAGATAATTATGTGACTCTTCTTCTTTACTTTTGTTAATAGGTTAAATTTCCTTAAAAGATATTTTAAGTTTAGACTCACTTTGCATTCCTTTGCTAAGTCCCAGTGAGTTACATTACATTTTATAGGCACTGTTGGCCTCACTTCTACAAATTAAAAAAAAAAATCTGCAACATGTTCATGAATGAGCTTGGCCTATAATATCTTCCTTCATCTTGTTATTCAGGACTGGTTTTATAATCAAGGTTATCCTTGGTCATGATGTATCATTCTTTTATTTTTTTACTTTTATTAAAAAAATTTTTTTTATTGTATCATTCTTTTAATCTACTGTTGAATTTAGTTTGATATTTTGTTGTGGATTTTTATGTCCATGTTCCTCTGCAATTTTCTTGCGCTGTTTTTGTCTGACTTTGGCATGAGGGGTGCTGAACTCATAAAATGAGTTTGCCAGTGTTCCCTCTTCTTGTTTTTAAAAAGAAACTTTAAGAAAGATTTGTATTAATTCTTCTTTAAATGTTTGGCAGAATTTACCTGTGAAGCCATCTGGTCCTTGGCTTTTCTTTTTTGGGTGGGGGGTATTTTTTTCTTTTTTTTCTTTTTACCAATTCACCCTTATTTCTTACTGGTCTTCTTTCAGACCTTCTACTTCTTCTTGATTCAGTCTTGGTAGGTTGTTTGTTTCTCTAAATTTATCCATTTCTTCTAGGCTTTCCAATTTGCTGGGGTATATTAATTCAAACAGCCCCTTGTGATCTGTGTTATTTCCATGGCATTGGTTATAATGTCTCTCCCATGACTGATTGCAGATCAAAACCATAATGAGGTATCATCTCATACCTGTTAGGATGGCTGTTATTAAGAAAAAAGAGAGAGTGAGAGAGAAAGGTTGTCATTATTGGTTAGGACATGGGAGAAAATAATAACCTTTGAACATTGTTAGTAGAGATGCAAATTAGTCTAGGGAGTAAGAAAACATGAAGTTTCCTCAAAAAGTAAAAACAGAACTACCAGTGGCCCAGAAATTCTACTGCATATATATCTTAAGAAATTAAATCAAGATTCTGAAGAGAATTCTCATGTTCATTGCAAAATGGAAACAGCCTAAATGTCCATCCTTGGATGAACGAATAAAGAGAAGGTGGTGTATACATACTATTTGGCCCTAGAACAGAAGGAAATCCTGCCTCTTGAGATGACATGGAGGAACGTGGAGGGCATTATGCTAAATGGAATAGCCAGGCACGGAGGGACAAATACTACATGACCGCATTTATGTGAGGAATCTAAAATAGAGGGGGGAAGCCTGGCGACCATGGGGTCACAGAGTCGGACACAACTGAGCAACTGAACTGAACTGAAAATAGTCAAAACTCAAAGAAGCAGAGAAGAGAATTATGGTTGCCAGGACCTGGAGGAATGGAAACATGAGGAGGTATTTGTTACAGGCTTCAGAGTGTCAGTTGTGCAAGATGAATAAATCACAGAGGTCTGCTTTCTCCACTTACTGTACTGTCTGCTGTACACAGAGCAATAGAGCCTGTAGTTAACAATCCTGCATTGTATATTTCAGAAATAGCTAAAGGGGGAGACTCTACATTAAGTGTTCTTATCACAAAATAATAATGATAAAAGAGGGTGGGAGGAAACTTTTGGTTGGTGACGGATATGTTAATAGCATGGGTGCTGGTTTCACATGTGTCTGTTTATCTCAAAACTCGTTAAGTTGTATATATTAAATATGTATAGCTTTTTCCAGGGCAGTCATACCTCAGTAAAGTGTTTTAATATAAGATCATACTAACAAAAATAATTGATAATGTTCTTTTTTTTATTCTCTGAAAAAAATTTATATAGATGGAAATTATCAGTCAGACTTTCGTTAAAACTTGCCTCAATATATTTGGGCTTGTTTGTTTGTTTGTTTTCTTTTGGTGAGAATGTTTAAATATTTGTTCAATTACTGTGACATACAGAAGTTGAGGTCATCCTTTCCTTCCTGATTCAGATTTATTAAATTAGATTTTTTTAGGCACATGTCCATTTTGTGTTTTCAAATTAGCTAGTATAGAGTAAGAATTGTTCCTTAGAATTCCTGCTGCGCTGTGTACAGAACAGACTTTTAGACTCTGTGGGAGAAGGCGAGGGTGAGAGAACAGCATTGAAACAAGTATACTATCAAGGGTGAAACAGATCACCAGCCCAGGTTGGATGCATGAGACAAGTGCTCAGGGCTGGTGCACTGGGAAGACCCAGAGGGATGGGATGGGGAGGGAGGTGGGAGGGGGGTTCAGGATGGGGAACACATGTAAATCCATGGCTGATTCATGTCAATGTATGGCAAAAACCACTACAATATTTTAAAGTAATTAGCCTCCAACTAATAAAAATAAATGGAAAAAAAAGTAGGAAAAAAAAAAGAATTTCTGGCTGCATTCCTAATGATACTTCTTTGATGGTTCCTAATACAGGTTTTTCTTCCATTCATTAATTTTTTCAGGCAGTTTAACTATGGATTTTCTACTACTTCATATCTTATCTGCCTCAGGTTTTAGCTTATTTTGTGCTATCTCCACTTTTATCTTTCTTTCAGGTCTGGTAGTTAAATCTATATAAATTGTCATTCTTTTTAGGTATTTTAATGGCTGGCTATATATTTGTGATATAAATATGCGATGCAAATATTTTACTTTTTGTTTCTCTCAAATTGTTACTTTAGAGGGAGGTTAATTCAAATAAAGGCTCTTCCTTATGTTCTTCAAGTAGCTACTTATTGGTTGCTGGGTCTGTCAATCAACATAAATAATTACCCCTGAATAACAGTCTGTTCCCCTCTTCCCCCATGTCTCCTTTAAAAGTGATCCAGTTACCATTCAGATGCAATCAAAGTTTCCACTTATTCAGCAGCAGACTTCAACTTGAGTATCATTTTAACAACTCACTAGATCAGTTTCTTAGATCAGGAGTTTGACCTCTGTAGTCCCAGTTTTATTACTTGTAAATTGAAAATAGAGCAAATCTCACATGGTTGGTGGAAGAGTAAAATTAAGTGATAATTGTTAGTTTGCCTAAGACTAGTCCTTCATATAGTAGATTCTCGGGATCTGTTACTATTCTACCCCTGTGATAAATATCCTGTTATTACAGTATCCTGTTTTGTTTGAAAACAGTACATATGACCACGTATCCATTATCTAGAGTTTTCCAGTAACTTAGTACATCATCTAGGTTTATAGGGATGAGTAGGCAGGGGTCATTTCTCTGCCTGTGCATATACTGATACATTGTAAAAAGTAGAAGAAAAATTATTTGACAGTGGCATAGTGAGATTCATAATCTTCCTTTTCCTTTAAGGATAGTGCTTTAGAGAGAGTTGAGCTCTGCTTTCCAGGGGCTGGGGTAGGGAAAATGGGAAGATGTTGGATAGGATGCCAGCTTTCAGCTGTAAGATGAATAAGTTCTGGGATCTAATATGCAGTGTAATGATTATAGCTAATAATTCTGTAATATATGCTTGAAAGTTCTTAAGTGAGCATGTCTTAAATATTCTTATCACAACATAGGATTGATAACTGTAGGATATGATGAAGACTTTAGCTAAGGCTATACTGGTAATCATTTGCTACACACACACACACACACACACTCACACTCACATATCTCTATCTCAAATCGACACTGTGCACCTTAAACTTACCCAGTGTTCAGTTCTGTTCAGTTCAGTCACTCAATCATGCCTGACTCTTTGCGACCCCATAGACTGCAGCACGCCAGGCCTCCCTGTCCATCACCAACTCCTGGAGTTCCCCCAAACTCATGTCCATTGAGTCGGTGATGCCATCCAACCATCTCTTCCTCTGTCATCCCTTTCTCCTCCCACCTTCAATCTTTCCCAGCATCAGGGTCTTTTCCAATGAGTCAGCTCTTTGCGTCAGGTAGTCAAAGTATTGAAGTTTCAGTTTCAATATCATTTCTTCCAATGAATATTCAGGACTGATCTCCTTTAGGATGGACTGGTTGAATCTCTGTGCAGTCCAAAGGACTCTCAAAAGTCTTCTCCAACACCACAGTTCAAAAGCATCATTTCTTCAGCTCAGCTTTCTTTATAGTCCAACTCTCACATCCATACATGACTACTGGAAAAACCATAGCCTTGACTAGACAGACCTTTGTTGACAAAGTCATGTCTCTGCTTTTTAACATGCTGTCTAGGTTGGTCATAACTTTCCTGCCAAGGAGTAAGTGTCTTTTAATTTCATGGCTGCAGTTACCATCTGCAGTGATTTTGGAGCCCAAAAGATAAAGCCTGACACTGTTTCCACTATTTCCCCATCTATTTGCTATGAAGTGATGCTACCGGATGCCATGATCTTAGTTTTCTGAATGTTGAGCTTTAAGCCAACTTTTTCACTCTCCTCTTTCACTTTCATCAAGAGGCTCTTTAGTTCTTCTTCACTTCTGCCATAAGGGTGGTGTCATCTGCATATCTGAGGTTATTGATATTTCTCCCAGCAATCTTGATTAATACACAGTGTTAAATGTCAACTATATCTCAGTGAAGCTTGGGAAAAGAAACAGAATAGTGATTTATAATCTCTTTTGTATCACAGACCCTCTTAGAATCATGTGAAATTCCTGGAGACTAGGTTCCCCCAAAGGCACATTTGCACATTCTTATCATCAGAACTCATATCTTTCGAAGGCTATCAATGAATGGAGGCGTAAGACTGCCTTTGTTAGAAAGTAACAGTCTTCTGTAAGGTTAGCTGCATGTCATGTATTTGACAGCACTGATGTTCTGATTCCATACAGACCAACAAATCCTGAGTTAGAATATGAGTTTGAAATGGACAGATAGATTTTTTGACAGTTATTCCTTTTGGTATCAGTCATAATGACCCCGAATGGAAACCAGAAACAGCTTATGTTTTCAGACAGAATATGAACACATTCTTCAACTGTCAGCTGCTCTGAGGCATGCGTCCCCTGTGAAGTCCCAGTGAACCTTACTTTGGATGCATTTAAAATGCTCAGAACTGTGCTCCTACCTCCCCTTTGCTCTGTGTTCCAGATTACTGTGGGACGACTCTGTGTAAAAGCATGAGAATATACTCAGATGCCAAAAAATACTTAGTATGTCCATAAGAGCAGATTGCCCTTTATCTTTGTTTCTGAAACAAATAGGACTTTTTTAGGCTAGAGGAAAAATAATGTGCACGTCCGCATACACACACACACACACACACACACACCACCACCCCCCCCCCAGGTAGAGAATTATGACACATATTTTGGCCTCAGGCTCAAAAGTAGAAAAATATTAGAATTCAAATTGTTCTCAAATATCTAGAACAATGGGATACATACAAGAAGGTACATTTTGAAGTAAATGTGAAGACTTGAATAAGAAAACAAAATCCATAGTGAATAAATATGTTAAAAGCTCCTGTTAAGAGGGGTGTGAAAGTGAAGTCGCTCAGTTGTGTCTGACTCTTTGTGACCCCAAGAACTGTAGCCTACCCGTCTCCTCCGTCCATGGGATTTTCCTGGCAAGAGTACTGGAGTGGGCTGCCGTTTGCTTCTCCAGGGGATCTTCCCGACCCAGGGATTGAACCCGGGTCTCTGTATTGCAGACAGACCCTTTACCGTCTGAGCCTACAGGGAAGCCTGAGAGGGGTATAGTGAGGATTAAATGAGAGGATACGCGCAAGGATCTTTAACAAGTACCTGTAGGGTGATGGGCACAAGCTCCTTACTAGTTCCCTTCTCTTATTTTTTTAATTTAGAAAGCACTGGGGTCTAGCTTCTTTTGCTCTTTCTCAAAATACATTTTACAAAGTAAGTTAACAGTGGAAATAATTTTGCTGGGAGGGAGTGGTGATCTTATCAAGTGAACTATGTCCCAGGATTTGCTAGAACTATCTGCTTGTGAAAAAAGTATTTGCCAGCCAAGAAAGACCAAATAAATGGAGTAGTTTTGATAGGAGCACAAATCATAGCCTTCTTTAGTCTTCTGGTATGACTGGAGATAGGATCCAAGCTCAGAGAACATGCAAAGGCAAAACCGGGCTTACTGGTGGAAGCCCTAAATATACAAGCAAAATGCTTTGCCAGAAGGGATTGCAAGGGATCAGAAAAGATGTACTTAACAGGAAATAAAGAATCTCTAGTTTACAAATATCCTTCTTATACTCCAGGAAATTTATAAGATTAAAGAATGACAAAAAAAGTCTCATTTGTGAAGAACTTAGATAAATGGTGGATAAAGGATCTCATGGTAATAATTGCCAAGTTCATCCCCAGCTACTATTAATAGATAGTTCTCTTGTGCAAATCCATGTCCTATAACACTGTTAGACATTTGTGGTTTTAATCTGTTTAAGCAAGTCCCTAAAGACTTTGGCTCAAGGACTCTCTTAAAAGAATCAAAAGGCATTATTTTGTCAGAGATAAGAACATAAACTGATTGAAAATCCAAAATCTAATCCTTGAGCATCCGTTTGCGAGGTCCATGCCTAAGTCCTTGAACACCAAGTCTGTTTCCTTGTATGCTAATAGGCTTTAGAAGAGCCTGTGTTGCATCCATGGGGTTGCAAAGAGTCCCATACGACTTAGCAACTAAACAAAAACAACCTTATAGGGTGATGATGAGCTTTAAATGAGGCTCTACATATTTAAAGCACTGAGCACAGCATGTAGCATATATAAAGCTGTCCATATTAGCTGCTATTGTTTTTGAAAGCATTATTAATTATTTGACTAAGGCATCCTCAGCTGCTGCTGCTAAGTCACTTCAGTCGTGTCCGACTCTGTGCGACCCCAAAGACGTCAGCCCACCAGGCTCCCCCATCCCTGGGATTCTCCAGGCGAGAACACTGGAGTGGGTTGCCATTTTCTTCTCCAGTGCATGAAAGTGAAAAGTGAAAGTGAAGTCGCTGAGTCGTGTCCGACTCTTAGCGACCCCATGGACCGCAGCTTACCAGGCTCCTCCGTCAATGGGATTTTTCCAGGCAAGAGTACTGGAGTGGGGTGCCATTGCCTTCTCCGAAGGCATCCTCAGACCAAAATGTAGAAAAACCATGTTGAAGGGAAGACAGAAGTCATGCAGTAAATAGGCTTATTTTTTGAAGCCTGAAAAAGTAAACAGTAACAGTATATAAATGAAGCATAAGATGCAGAAGAAAGGGTAATGTTCCAGAAATGTTAAAGTGAGAAAATTCATGGTCATTTCCAGAGGTGAATGGGATGAGGTGAGGGGTACTCAGAAGTGGGTACCATAAGACACTTTTGAGGCAGTGTCAGCATGGGCAGTTCAGAACATTTTGCCATCTGTTAGTTTTTATCAGAAATATTTGAAGTCATATTGCATAATTAAGATTGCTGTGACAAACAATTTTTAATGCTTTCATGTGCAGTGGTGTTTTTTCCCAAAGATCATTTCTGCTGTCTTAAAGGGCAAAACTAGGAAGATCCATTGGAAAATATAAATGATTCACCAACTCTCTATGGAGAACTGAAATAAATATTTATGTTGGTCATTTATCATTCATTTAATACTCAGGGGCTTATTATATCTACACTTACTATGTTGTCTCTTTCAAATATCCCCATGTGAGTGATTTTTCATAGCAGCCTTAGAGAGGGGTCCTAACAGATGAGACATTTCTGCATCTTAATACCACATTTGCTGAGTAACTACCTCCTATGTTTCAAGAATATGTATATTCTATTGATTTATGCACAGTGGACTTCTATGTTATTGTACTGATTGATATGCCTGCTAGACCCAGAATCTTATAGAAAACAGCTTGACCTTAAAAATGGCACTTTATGAAAGTGAAAAATTAATAAAATAAGAATCATAGGCAATAGTTTTGGAGTAAGGACTTCCATCATTTTGCCTTGATTGAATCAACAGCGTCATCTTTGGCACTAAACCCTAAGTCAGTGCTTTGTTTATGATTCTCTGTACTCATTCCATGTCTGAGCTCCAAATCCCTGCTTACCTCATCTTCCTGGCCTGGAATGCCCTGTTTACTTCACTTTTTAACCTAGCTAAATCCTCCTTAGATGCTTTAAGACTTAGTTGACTTAATTCAATGCATAATATTTAAATTATTTAAAGATTTGTGCCATGGACTAAGGTGAACCACCATGGATGTGTCAGTGAACAGGTAAGACTAATAATGTGCCGTGAGTAAAACTGAGAATCTTTTCACATATTTATTTACCATTTGAATATCTACTTTTATGAAGTATCTGTTCAACTCTTCTGCCCATTATTTTATCAAACTTGATATTTTTTTATTATTCATTAAATTTTTGTACATATTCTGGATATACATTCTTCATCAATTATGCCTTACAAGTATATTTTCCTATACGTTCTCTGTCTTTCTGTTTACATGGATAATATTTGTTCTAGTCAAATTGAGAATGAGTTGCATACATAATGAGCATTTACCCCTAAATATTGGGTTGGACAAAATATTCATTCTGGTTTTTCTATAACACTGTACATAAAAACCTGAATGAATATTTTAACCTTATACTTCAGTGTGTATTTCCTAAGAATAAGGACTGTTATCTTACATAAACACAATGTAATTATTAATTTTAACATTTGTTTTTTAGTCTGTGCCATAATAAAACACCACTGACTGGGAAGCTTAGACAAAACAGTTTTATTTTATTACAATCCTGAAGACTGGAAGTCTAAGATCAAGGTGCCAGTAGGGTTGTATTTGATGAAAACTCTCCTTTTGTTGTGGATAACTGCTTTATCACTGCATCTTCACATGTCTTTTCATTGGTAGATGCCTCTTCTTCAAAAGCCACCAATACTATGAGATTAGTATCCTAACCTTATGACTTCATTTAAAATCAGTTACCACTTAAAAGCCATATCTCCAAGTATAGTCACATTAGATGTTGGGGTTTTAGTATATGAATTTCGTGGGCACAGTACAGTCCATATCAGTTGATTAGTGTAAAATATCATTTTCATACTTGTATTGTCAACCTTTCCACATCCTTATGGATATGATGTGTCTATTTTTAAGGCATAGAGTTCTGTTTAATTTTTCAAGTAAAGATTATTTGCAGTCTGGCAATATTTGTATTTTCAGGTCAGTGCAGTTGCTCAGTCATGTCCAACTCTTTGCAACGCCATGGACTACAACATGACAGGCCTCCCTGTCCATCACCAACTCCCACAATTTACTCAAACTCATGTCCATTGAATCAGTGATGCCATCTCATCCTTTGTCATTTGCTTCTCCTCCACCTTCAGTCTTTCCCAGCACGAGGTGGCCAAAGTATTGGAGTTTCAGCTTCAACATCAGCCCTTCCAATGAATATTCAGGACTGATCTTCTTTAGAATTGACTGGTTGGATCTCCTTGCAGTCCAAGGGACTCTCAAGAGTCTTCTCCAACACCATAGTTCAAAAGCAACAATTCTTCGGTGCTCATCAATTCTTCAGCTTTCTTTATAGTCCAGCTCTCGTATCCATACATGACTACTGGAAAAACCATAGCCTTAACTAGATGGACCTTTGTTGGCAAAAGAACATTTCTACTTTTTAATATGCTAAGTTGGTCATAACTTTTCTCCCTAGGAATAAGAGTCTTTTTATATCATGGCTGCAGTCACCATCTCCAGTGTTTTGGAGCCCCCAAAAATAAAGTCTGTCACTGTTTCCACTGTTTCTCCATCTGTTTGCCATGAAGTGATGGGACCGGATGTTTTCTGAATGTTGAGCTTTAAGCCAACTTTTCACTCTCCTCTTTCACTTTCATCAAGAGGCTCTTTAGTTCTTCTTCGCTTTCTGCCATAAGGATGGTGTCGTCTGCATATCTGAGGTTATTGACATTTCTCCCAGCAATCTTGAGCTTAAAGCTCAACATTCAGAAAACTAAGATCTTGGCATCTTGTCCAATCACTTCATGGCAAATAGATGGAGAAACAGTGGCTGACTTTATTTTGGGGGGCTCCAAAATCACTGCAGATGGTGATTGCAGCCATGAAGATGCTTATTCCTTGCAAGGAAAGTTACAATCAACCTAGACAGTATATTAAAAAGCAGAGACATTACTTTGTCAGCAAATGTCCGTCTAGTCAAGGCTATGGTTTTTCCAGTAGTCATGTATGGATGTGAGAGTTGGACTATAAAGAAAGCTGAGCGCTGAAGAATGGATGCTTTTGTATTGTGGTGTTGGAGAAGATTCTTGAGAGTCCCTTGGACTGCAAGGAGATCCAACCAGTCCATCTTAAAGGAGGTCAATCCTGGGTGTTCATTGGAAGGGCTGATGTTGAAGCTGAAACTCCAATACTTTGGCCACCTGATGCGAAGAGCTGACTCATTTGAAAAGACCCTGATGCTGGGAAAGATTGAGGGCAGGAGGAGAAGGGGATGACAGAGGATGAGATGGTTGGATGGCATCACCGACTCGATGGACAGGTGTTTGGGTCTACTCTGGGAGTTGGTGATGGACAGGGAGGCCCGGCGTGCTGCAGTTCATGGGGTTGCAAAGAGTCAGATACAACTGAGCAACTGAACTGAATTGAACTGAACTGCATTTTGGACTCTTTTGTTGACTATGGTGTCTACTTCATTTCTTCCAAGGGATTCTTGCCCAAGTAGTAGATATAATGATCATTTGAGTTAAATTCTCCCATTCCAGTCCATTTTAATTTGCTGATTCCTAAATTGTCGACATTTACTCTCGATGTCTCCTGTTGGTCCACTTTCAATTTACCTGATTCATTGACCTAACATTCCAGGTTCCTATACAATATTGCTCTTTACATCAGACATTGCTTCCATCACCAGTCACATCCACAACTGGTTGGTGTTTTTTCTTTGGCTCCGTCTCTTTATTCTTTCTGGAGTTATTTCTCCACTGACCTCCAGTAGCATATTGGGTATCTACTGACCTGGGGAGTTCCTCTTTCAGTGTCCTATTATTTTGCCTTTTCATACTGTTCATGGGGTTCTCAAGGCAAGAATACTGAAGTGGTTTGCCTTTCCCTTCTCCAGTGGACCACATTCTGTCAGACCTCTCCACCATGACCTGACCGTCTTGGGTGGCCCTACATGGAATGACTCATAGTTTCATTGAATTAGACAAGGCTGTGGTCCATGTGATTAGATTGGTTAGTTTTCTGTGATTGTGGTTTTCAGTCTGTCTGCCCTCTGATGTAGAATGATAAGAGGTTTACGGAAACTTCCTGGTGAGAGACCCTGACTGAGAGGGAAATTGAGTCTTATTCTGATTCCTGGGGCCATGCTTAGTAAATCTTTACTTCAATTTTTTGTTGATGGGGAGCTGTGTTCCCTCCCTACTGTTTACCTGGGCCCAAACTGTGGTGAAGGTAATGAAGATGATGGTGACCTCCTTCAAAAGGTCCCATGCATGTATTGCTACCCTCAGTGCCCCCAACCCTGCAGCAGGCCACCGCCAACCCACGCCTCTCCAGAGACTCCCGGATACCCACAGGCAAGTCCGGGGCAGTCTCCGGTGGGGTCCTTTCTTCTGGGTCCTGGTGCACAAGGTTCTGTTGTGCCCTGCAGGTGTCTGTTTCCCAGCCCTGTGTAAGTTCTGGCAGCTCTGTGATGGGGTTAATGGCGACTTCCTCCAAGAGGGCTTATTCCATATCCGATACTGCTGCACCCAGAGCCTCTGTCCCTGAGGCTGACCACCGCTGACCCGCACCTCCATAGGAGACACTCAGACACAGTTCTGTCTCAGTCTCTGTGGGGTCCCCGGGTCCTGGTGCACACAAGGTTTGTTTGATCCTTCTGAGTGTCTCTGGCAGGAATGGGGCTTATGCTAAACGTGAACTGGCCCCTCCTACCATCTTGCTCAGGCTTCTCCTTTACCCTTGGATGCGAGGCATCTCCTCACAGCCGCTCCAGCACCTACGGTCTTACTGGGATTTCTCTGACCTCAGACTTGAGGTATCTCCGTACGGCCAGTCTAGTGAAGGGCAGCCACTGCTCCTGACCTTGGAAGTGGGGTGTCTCTTCTTGGCCGCTCACTGCTCCAGCACGTCACAGCCGCTGCTCGCACTGACATATTTATATGCATTTAATTTAAGTACTGACTCACTTAATGTAAGCCAGTAATTTCATCATTTTCAATGTTAGCCATTGTTGTTTAGTTGTTGAGTCGTGTTTAACTCTGTGACCCCATGGACTAGCCCACCAGACTCCTCTGTCCATAGCATTTCTCAGGCAGCTATACTGGAGTGGGTTGCCATTTCCTTCTCCAGGGAATCTTCCCAACACAGGGATCGAACCCGCATCTCCTGCACTGGCAGCTGATTCTTTGCCATTGAGCCACCAGGGAAGCCTATCAATGTTATACACCTATTCTATATTCTTTTTTGCTCTTTTTTAAAAGAAATATTTAAGTATATTTCTATTATTTTACCTCTTTCCCTTGCTATCGTATTGTTCATTTGTTGTTATTCTTTTAGTAGTAATTCTAGAGAGTATCATCTGTATGGGGTTCCCAGGTGGTGCAGTGGTGAAGAATCTACCTTCTGATGCAAGATATCCAAGGTTTGATCCCTAGATCAGGAAGATCTCCTGAAGTAGGAAATAGCAACATGCTCCAGTATTCTTGCATGGAAAATCCCGTGGACAGAGGAGCCTGGCATGCTGAAATCCATGGGGTTGCAAAGAGCCGCACGTGACTGAGCAGCTAAGTGCACACACACACAGTATATATACTTGTCTCATTAAAGTGTCAATTAATATGTTTATTTACCATTTCCTAGAAAATGTAATAAAGTCACTTAACCCCCCTTGCTTTTTATTTTATTCATTTTAATTTGCATATGTAGTAAACATCATGTACTATAGTAGTATATAGTAGTAGTATATAGTATATAGTATATAGTAGTAGTATATAGTATACAGTTGATATTTATTTAGATTTTTACAGAGTTTTTGGTTTTTACTTCCCTTCCTATTAGTAAAATTCCTGGGTTTTTCTCTCTGTGTGGGTTTGCTGGTGAGTAATCCTCTCCTTTTCGTTGTTTGAGAATATCTTTATCCCCTCTATTTTTGAAGGATGTTTTTGTGGAGTATGAATTCTAGTTGGGCAGTTCTTTTCTTTCACCACTTTGCACATATTCCCTTGTCTCTGACTTCTGTTACTTCTGTTGAGAATTCAGCTATCTTTTTTGTTGTTCCTTTGACGATAATGCGTTGGGAGTAATGTTAAGATTTGTTTCTTTTTCTTCTGTTTTTTACATTTACTGTGAGGACTCATGGTTAGTTTTCTGCATGTTTGTCCAGCTTGGTGATCATAGCAATTCTTAAATTTGTGACTTGATACCTTTGTGTTATTAAAAAAGATTCTTGTCTACATCTATTCAAATACTGCTTATACAGCATTTTCTCTTTTCAGTATTTCTGATAATTCTAATAACATACATATTATAGCTTTTTCCTGAATCCCATATATCTTTTTTTTTAAATCCAGGCTAATACTTGTATTTCTTTTTCCACCTTATTAGAGTAAGGCATCTTATTTTAAATATAGAAGTGTATATTTGTCAACCCCAAACTCCCTAGCTGCCCTTCCCTACCACCTTTCCCCTTGCTAACCATGTTTGTTCTCCATCTGTGAGTCTGTTTCTGTTTTGTAAATAAGTTCATTTGTGTATTTTTTAGATTCCACATATAAACAGTATCACATATTTGCCTTTCTCTATCTGACTCACTTCACTTCGTATGATAATCTCCAAGTCAATCCATGTTGTTGCAAATGACATTTAATCCCTTTTCATGGCTGAATAATATTCCGTTGTGTGTATCACAACATCTTTATCCATTCATCTATCAGTTTTGACATCTAGGTTGCTTCCATGTATTG
Source organism: Odocoileus virginianus (assembly GCF_023699985.2). Taxonomy (NCBI): domain Eukaryota; kingdom Metazoa; phylum Chordata; class Mammalia; order Artiodactyla; family Cervidae; genus Odocoileus; species Odocoileus virginianus. The sequence continues at coordinate 16,398,282 of NC_069699.1, forward strand.
GCTATTGTAAGCAGTACTGTAGTGAACATCGGAGTGTCTACATCTTTTCATACCGTGTGTTTTTCTCTTGATGTATGCCCCAGAATGGGATTGCTGAATCATATGATAGCTCTATTTTCAGTGTTTTTAAGGAACCTCCTTACTGTTTTATGTGGTGGCTATAATGATCAGTCCTGGGTGTTCATTGGAAGGACTGAAGCTGAAACTCCAATACTTTGGCCACCTCATACAAAGAGTTGACTCACTGGAAAAGACCCTGATGCTGGGAGGGATTGGGGGCATGAGGAGAAGGGGACAACAGAGGATGAGCTGGCTGGATGTCATCCCCGACTCAATGGACATGGGTTTGAGTAAACTCCGGGAGTTGGTGATGGGCAGGGAGGCCTGGCGTGCTGCGGTTCATGGGGTCACAAAGAGTCAGACACGACTGAGCAACTGAACTGAACTGATACCAATATACTTTTCCTCCAACTGTGTAGGATGGTTTCTTTATCTCCATACCTTCTCCATTATTTTTTATTCTTAGATTTTTTTTGGTGATGACCATCCTGACTGGTATGAGATGATGATCTCATTGTGATTTTGATTTTCATTTCTTTAATAATTAGCATAATTGAGTATCTTTTCATGTGCCTCTTGACCATCTGTATGTCTTCTTTGGAGAAATGTGTATTTAGGTCTTCTGACTTTTTAAATTTTTATTAATATTTTTATATTGAGCTACATGTTATTGTTGATCAGTCACTCAGTTGTGTCCAACTCTTTGTGACCCCATGGACTGCAGCACTCCAGGCTTCCCTGTCCTGTCCTTCACCATCTCCTGGAGTTTACTCAAACTCATATCCATTGAGTTCATGATACCATCCAACCATCTTGTTGTCTGTCATCCTCTTCTCCTACTGCCCTCAATCTTTCCCAGCATCAGGGTCTTTTCCAGTGAGTCGGTTCTTTGCATCTTTACATCTGGGGGCCAAAGTATTGGAGTTTAAGCTTCAGCATCAGTCCTTTCAGTGAGTATTCATGGTTGATTTCCTTTAGGATTGATTGGTTTGATCTCCTTGCTGTCCAGGGGACTCTCAAGAGTCCTCTCCAGCTTTTTGTAAATTTTGGAGCTTAATCCCTTGTCAGTCACATTGTTTGCAATTTTTTTTTCATCTTTTTAAAATATCTCTGCATTAGTTTTTGTATTTTCGACTGACCAAATTCTCAACTTAAAAATTCTCTCTTCAGCTTTACTATTTTTTTCTAATTCCATTTATTGGTATTTTTCAGTTTCATTATTTCCTTTTTATTCTTTTTAATTAATTCCAATTACCTTCTGAAATCCTTTTTATCATATCATCTAATGTTATGGACTAACAGTTATTTTAAAATCTCTGAAGCTCCAATACATCAGCCACCTGATGCAAAGAGCTGACTCATTGGCAAAGGTCCTGATGCTGGGAAAGACTGAGGGCAAGAGGATAAGAGGGCGACAGAGGATGAGATGTTTGGATGTCCTCACTGACTCAGCGGACATGGGTTTGAGCAAACTCAGGGACATAGTGAAGGGCAGGGAAGCCCAGTATGCTATAGTTCAGGGGTTCGTAAAGAGTCAGTCACCTGAACAACAACAGTAGCTCCAATATATGAATCTCTTGTGACTATTTTATTTTACTGTATTTTATTGTTTACATTTTTAGCCATGTGTTGTTTTTCTCTTGTTTTTTAGCCATTTAATCATGACTCCTGATCAGTTGAGAGATTTTAGAAATTTTTTCAAGTAATTATAGAGAGCCTTGTGCTTAAAAATATCCACAAAGGCCTCTATGAAGATTTTGGAGAACCACATGACTTTCTTTTTTTAAGCCAACTGTTCTAGGAAATATCCAGTTTTAAAGGAGGATTCGCTGACACTTCAAATCTTGAATGCAAGTTGCTGATTCATGCAGTTTGAAGTTCAGAGAAATGTTTAAAGTTACAGCTTCCCAGGAAATAATCATGTTGATGTCAGAGGAAGTTTGTAGAGCTATGAAGAATTGTAATTACTTAGTCTGCTGCTATAAACTGTAGTCTGATAGATAAGGGACAGAGTGAACAATGGGGCTGACAGCTGAGCTGGTATCGATCTTTTGTTTATAAAGCTAGCAGTGATGTATCTCATGCTATAACTTCAATCCAAACCCACATAAATATGAAATTGCTAAAGTGAAAGTAGGATGTGGGGCCAGCAAGTTAGCAAATGTGAGTGTGTACAACTGTTTTGTTTTGTTTTTGTTTTTAATAATTGTATTTATTTATTTTGGGGGCTGTGCTGGGTCTTCATTTCTGCATGAACTTTCCTCTAGTTTCAGCAAGCAGGGGCTTACTCTCTGGTTGCAGTGCATGGGCTTTTCACTACAGAAGGTTCTCCTTTGCAGAGCACGGGCTTTCACATGGGCTCAGGAATTTCGATTCCCAGGCTCTAGAGCCCGGGCTCAGTTGTGATACACAGCATGTGGTGCTCCATGGCATGTGAAATCTTCCAGAGTCAAGAGATCGAACCTCTGTCTCCTACACTGGCAGGTGGATTCTTTAGCACTGAGCCAACAAGGAAGCCTGAAATTATATTTTGATTTTACAGAAAACCAAGTACATTCTTCAGATCATTTACTGAGTCATGTCTGACTTTTTATGACCCCATGGACTGCAGCACACCAGGCCTCCCTGTCCATCACCAATTCCCAGAGCTTGCTCAACCTCATGTCCATCGAGTCAGTGATGCTATCCAACCATCTCATCCCCTGTCATCCCCTTCTCCTCCTACCTTCAATCTTTCCCCGCATTAGGGTCTTTTCCAATGTGTCAGCCAAAGTATTGGAGCTTCAGCTTCAGCCTCAGTCCTTCTAATGAATATTCAGGATTGAGTTCCTTTAGGATTGCCTGGTTTGATATCCTTACTGTCCAAGGGACTCTCAAGAGTCTTGTCCAATACCACAGTTCATTCTTTTTTTTTTCCTCCCAATTATTTTTATTAGTTGGAGGCTAATTACTTTACAATATTATAGTGGTTTTTGCCATACATTGACATGAATCAGCCATGGATTTACATGTGTTCCCCATCCTGAACCCCCCTCCCACCTTGTACAACTGTTAAAAAAAAGAAGTGTATCACCGATAGAACGTATACATTCTTCAGGACATCTTGTATTAGGTTTTATATGAAACTGCCTGAAAAATCTCATGGATAGAGGATCTTGGAAAGCTGCAGTCCTTGAGGTCATAAGGAGTCAGACGCGACTGAGCATACACATACGTTACAGCATACTAGGACATAAACAAAAACACCAGCCAGTACACGATGTCATTATATTATTAAGTCATATATTGCATCAATAAAAAAATAATATTGAGACAATTTCTAAATAGTTTCTTACACCTAATAACTATTTAAAATGCTGTATTTATACTGTCAAATTTACCATATTTCATCTAAATTGTATTTTTTTTTTCATTTAATCATCTCTTAAATCAGTACTCAGGTTGTGTGTCCCTTACAGTTCTTTGTAAATAAATGCTCTTAAATAACTTCTCTGTTTATCCATAATACATAGTTCATCTGGGAATATATCTTGTCAGTGCTTCCCCAAATTTGTAGTGTAGAACAATAGTCAAAGAAATGTGTCTTGAAAAACAAATTCCATTTGGGAAATGATACGTGCTGTATTCCACTTCTGAAATTTAACAGAGCTTCTGATCAGTTCCACAGTGAGAAAGCCTGTCTCATTTTAACCCAGCTTTGCCCAAATTTACCAAAAAAAAAAAAAAAAATTCTGACAAACTCTGCTAATAGGAACACACTAGAGAATTCTAATCCAACCCCCCTCAAGCCAGTATTAGCACCAAATTGAATATTCAAAACCTGGGCTGAAACCCAGACTTTACCATTGATTTGTTGTGTAAGCTTAGGCATAATATTGACTATTCATAAGTCTTGATTTTCTCATCCATAAAATGAACATCAAATCTTCTTTACAGGTTATGAGAACTAATAAAATGGTTTATACAGAGTACCCAGCATGGCCTGGCACGTAATGGGAGTTTAGTATATGCAGGATTAGCCCTGTGTTTTCACTGCTGGAGGAAGCGTCATGCACTTTATTCTCCGTGGTGCAAAAATGACCCCATCATACATGTATAGGCCATCTGCTCTCCATATACAAGGATTTAGAAAATCTTAATTGTTCATAATTGTATAAACCTCAGTCACAGAGCCTTAATCTTTCCTGCTTGTCCTCACAGGACAGACTTCCTGACAAATCAACTTAGCTTCTGAAGTTTTCCCTTCACTTCTCTATAAGTTGCTTGACATAGAGCATTGAGGGATGCATGAAAGATTGGATAGTTACTCATACTGTATTTTTTCAGAGGCTCACTGAACCATCAGGCTAGAAGATTTCTACACTGATCCTTTGCACTCCCATAATGTTATCAGTCAGTCAGTCAGTTCAGTTGCTCAGTTGTGTCCGACTCTTTGCAACCCCATGAATTGCAGCACGCCAGGCCTCCCTGTCCATCACCAACTCCTGGAGTTTACTTGAACTCATGTCCATGGAGTCAGTGATACCATCCAGCCAGCTCATCTTCTGTTGTCCCCTTCCTCTCCTGCTCCCAATCCCTCCCAGCATCAGGGTCTTTTCCAATGAGTCAACTCTTTGCATGAGGTGGCCAAAGTATTGGAGTTTCAGCTTCAGCATCAGTCCTTCCAAAGAACACCCAGGACTAATCTCCTTTAGGATGGACTGGTTGGATCTTCTTGCAGTCCAAGGGACTCTCAAGAGTCTTCTCCAACACCACAGTTCAAAAGCATCAATTTTTCGGCACTCACCTTTCTTCACAGTCCAGCTCTCACATCCATACATGACCACTGGAGAAACCATAGCCTTTACTAGACAGACCTTTGTTGGCAAAGTAATGTCTCTGCTTTTTAATATGCTATCTAGGTTGGTCATAACTTTCCTGCCAAGGAGTAAGCGTCTTTTAATTTAATAACATAATGTTATAGAAGAACCTGAAGTTCAAACAAGTTAAATGTGAACAATTAGGCAAGGAAAGGAAAACGTGGGACAACAGTTCCACCTGCCATGGAGCTTATGGCTTCATCTTTGGGGTTCATACATTGCATCTTTTTTAATGTTTGTATGATTTTTTGATGTAGACCATTTCACAAGTCTTTATTTTGTTACAATATTGCTTCTGTTTTAGGTTTTGGTTTCTTGGTCCTGAGGCATGTGTGATCTTAGCTCCCTGACCAGGGATTGGACCTGTGCCCCCTGTATTAGAAGGTGAAATCTTAACCATTGGATGACCAGGGAAGTCCCCATTGCCCCTTTAAATTGACTCTAAATAGATTACTTAAACCCTCAGAGTCCCAATTTCCTTATCTGTGAAATAAATAGGTTGTATTATCTAATGCATTTTGTAGGGGTAGAAATGGATAAGGTCATACAGCCTCTGACATGAGTAGGATGCTTACCATGGAGTGCCTCCCCCTGCTCCAGAAGTCTATTGAAATACTTTTATCCTGACCCCCCCCCCCCCCCGCCCATCCTTCCTGAGTTCAAGTTCAATATATACAATGCTAATTGAAAGAGCAGCTCTGGCAAGTGTCCTAGATAGAACTGATGATGCTGCATTTAGGTGAAAAGCATGTTATAGTAATTATCATAAAATTTATCCTCATCTCAGTAAGGTTCATTCTCGGAGAAAGCAGGACAAGGGGAAAGGCAACTTTAGCTGTTCAGATGAATCCTCAGAGTACTCTATTCTCTTTGTAAGAGAGCTACAATTTATTGAGCAGCCTCTGTGTGCCAGGCACTGTGGTAAGATCTTTATTAGATTATAATTATTGCTCCCAGTGGTTTTTATAGAAATTACAGTAGACAAGAAAAGAACTTACATGGCATGGTGATAGTGTGGGAGGGAGAGGTTATTAATTCCAGAATTACCATAGCCTAATATTTACTGAGTGCTTGCTATGTGACACATCTTATGATCAGAACCTACAACCTGGGCATTTGCTGTTCCCTATTCTTTATTCATGAGGAAACCACGGCTAGAAAGGTTATATAGTTGTTCAGTGTCAGTTCAGTTCAGTCGTTCAATCATGTCCAGCTCTTTGCAACCCCATGGACTGCAGCGTGCCAGGCTTCTCTGTCCATCACCAACTCCCAGAGCTTGCACAAACTCATGTCCATTGAGTTGGTGATGCCATCCAACCATCTCATCCTCTGTCATCCCCTTCTTTCCCACCTTCAGTCTTTCCCAGCATCAGGGTCTTTTCCAATGAGTCAGCTCTTCGCATCAGGTGGCCAAAGTACTAGAGTTTCAGTATCAGTCCTTCCAGTGAAAATTCAGGACTGATCTCCTCTAGGATGGACTGATTGGATCTCCTCGCAGTCCAAGGGACTCTCAAGAGTCTTCTCCAACACCACAGTTCAAAAGCATCAATTCTTCACCACTCAGCTTTCTTTATAGTGCAACTCTCACATCCATACATGACTACTGGAAAAACCATAGCTTTGACTAGATGGACCTTTGTTGGCAAAGTAATGTCTCTGCTTTTTAATACTCTACACATGGACATCACCAGAAATCAGATTGATTATATTCTTTGCAGACAAAGATGGAGAAGCTCTATATAGTCAGCAAAAACAAGACTGGTAGCTGACTGTGGCTTACATCATGAACTCCTGGTTGCCAAGTATTATTAGATCTCATCAATTCTTTCCCTCCTCACATTTAACTTCTCCAAAATTAGTGTGTATTTCACTCTCATTTTTTTTCCTGTTGACATATAAAATAACAGTGTCTCAAATATATTAAATTCAGAGAAATTTGGTGACTCATTTAATCCTCATATGAACTGTTGGAAAAGTATTATTAGCCTTACTTTTAAGGTATGGAAACTCAGGCATAGAGGTTTCAATGAACTTGATCAAGGGCAAAGAGCTAATAAGTGGTAAGGTTGGTATTCCCACAGAGATTGTCTAATTAGAGAGTTCCTGCTCTAACTAATGTTAACTGTGGTGCCTGAAACAGACATACTTTTAATAATGTACAAATTAAAATTTGCCAGCAGTTATTACCAAATCATTACAGTTTAGCAAATGATACATTAAATTGGCTTGATTTCTGATTAATATCCCTTAGTATTCTTACCAAAGACTGCCACTGTGTCATCTCAAGAGTGAAGAAGAGTGACAAGTGCATGAAGCACTGTGAATCTCAGAAAATACAACTGGGAATTGAGTTCCTCTGAATCTATAATGTGATGGAAAGTGTTCTGTCCCCACCAGCAATTAATTTAGAATAACTGGGTCCATTTTCATTCCCTCATTTTGATCTTTCAGGTTGGGAACCAATGGAGTGAGTATTATATACAAAAGAGAATCAGAATAGCCTTCAAAAGGGTGGGAACACAGATCTGGAAGACCCCCAGAGAATTTTCAAGGGTGATAGATGACAGAACTCAGCCTGTGTTAATGAGGACAAAGGGAAAGGATAGCATTTATTTTAATGTCTTTGATGCTTCTTTTGTGTTAGGAACTTTCTCGAGTTTAAACAACTGACCAGGACAGGAGGGTAGAGTAAGCGTAAGGCAGAATTCCATGCCTTGGTGTCAGTAAATACTAGAAAAGGGGCCACTTGGATGAACCTGCTTAAGTATAAGAATTATACTAACTGGAATGATTGATTGAGATAATGGTTTGGTCCATGGCAGGACTTCCTTGGTGGCTCACATGGTGAAGAATCTGCCTACAATGCAGGAGACCTGGGTTCGATCCCTGGGTTGGGAAGATCCCCTGGGGCAGGGCATGGCAACCCACTCCAGTATTCTTGCCTGGAGAATCCCATGGACGGAGGAGCCTGTTGGGCTACACTGTTCATGGGCGTTAGAAAGAGACACGACTGAGCGACTAACACTTTCTTTTTGGTCCATGACTACTTGGGTGGTCTTTAAGGAAAAATAAATTCTCCCTCTTGGCCCATGTGGACTGTTGTCACCATTGTCTTAGATATTTACTAACAAATGTAATAATACTAGTCATATTTTTTACGTTCCTTTTTTAAAAAGATGTTTGTGATGCTGTTTTCCAATTTTACTACTTTGTGTTTTATTGTTTATAGGTAGATACTGCATATATTAATAGTTCCTTAAGTATATTATGCTTTAGCTACAGATATGGTGTTGTCAGTGAGATTTTACTGTGAAACAAACAACCCTAAAACTTTTTTTTTCTAATTTATTTTATCTTAAACTTTTCATTTTGTAGTGGAGTATAACCCATTAACAACATATGTATGTGTGCATGCATTCTCCCCCAAACTCCCTTCCCATCCAGGCTACCACATAAGATTGAGCACAGGTCCATGATCACTTTAAAAACAACATCTGTTTGTTTAATCCATGACTGTGCAGGTTAGCAATATGGGTTAGCTTTAGCTGAGTGTTTATTTTGGTCTTGTTGGTTTTACTCATGTGCTTGTGATCAACTGTTGGGTTGCCTGGGGGCTGCCTCATCTCAGAGAAGTTCACTTCTGACAGCTCACCTCTATTCAGTGTAGTCTCTTGTGTTCTAGCTGGCAGTTTTCACATGGCAGCTGATCAGGTTTCAAAGAGACTGAGTGAAAGCTTGCAGGTTTCTTCAGGCTCAGCCTCAGAACTGGTACAGTGCCATTTCCCTCCTGTTGTTTTGACTGAAACTGATGACAGTATCAGCCCATCTTCAAGGATAAGGTAATTAGACTCTACCTTTTCATTGGAAGAACTGCAGATACACTTTGCAAAGAACAGGGAAGGGATGGAGAGCAAGGGCTGTTTTTTTCCACACTGCCACACTTAATTCTTCACCTGTCCTGTGAGTTGATAGTCTTTGCTTCCTCTTCCTTCTTGGTACCACTCATGGGTTTGTTTTACCAGAGCATCTACTGTCTGAGTTGTTATTGTTGTTGGAACAAGAATGAAGAACACGAAGGCTGTGTTTTCCCAAATGAGGAACCATAATGCTTTGCTCGCTAATGGTGTCTATGATTACATGATACCTACAAGTAACCCAATCATAAATTCACCCTCTTCTTCCAACACACCAGGTTATATTAAAGGACTGGTTCCAATATAGTGGGAACTCTATAGAAGATGAATTCTTGACAACACAAAGGGATGGGGACCTCTAAGATTTAAAAAGCAGTGGGAGGGTGCTAGGATCTGTTAATTCAGGGAAGAGAGGTTTTTCAGAGACAGTACAATTGTACCCAGACATAAATTAGGCAAGGAGTTAAATTGGTTTTATTTGGACCAAAAGTTCTCAGCTGGTACCAAAAACAGAAATTAAGAGAGTCAGATTATGCTTTATTATACGGAAAAAAAATTTAACCATTAGGACTTTTTAGAACTGAAAAGGGTAGTATAAGCTAGTGGGTAATAGCATGATGAATCTGAAGTTAGACTGGACTGAGTTCAAGTGCTATTTGTCACGCTTCCTATCTGTGATCTTAGACATGTTCATTAATTTCCCTCATCTGTAAAATGGGACTAGTAACAGTTTGTACGTTCTAGTATTATTTTAAGGATTCAGTGATAACATATATGGAAGTTCTTATTGTGACAACTATCAAGGTAAGCACTCAGAATAATTCAGAGTTAATAATAAAATTATATTTATGCCTGAATCTGACTAGAGACCTGTGAACAACACGGCAATGGAACACCAGGCAGTTAAGAATACTAGTCTCCTGGGTAATGAAGCCTGTCTATACTATTGGAAATTTTCTTCCACTCCTAGCAATTCAGGTAAAAAAAGCTACTTTGCGTTCTGTCTACAAAACAGATTATTACTATTTTGGTCTAGGCCTAATTACCTTGTATTGTAACCTTATTTTCTCTTGTTGGAATAATCAATAATTCCCAGTGTACAAAGATACCTACTTACAACCATGACTTTATCTGAAAAAAATCACTATTTTAATGATCATAACAGCTCATTTTCTTCTTTCTGGCCAACATCATTCTTCACTAGACCATTCCTTTAGGTGACTTAGAAAAAATCAATCCAAGGGAGAAAATTCGGTGTCCACAGGAAGTCAGAGTAATGGCAGATGGTGCCCGAAGGGCTGGCTTCTGATTACTACTAGTCCACTGGAATGCGGCCTGAGATTGGAAACAAATCGTGCTGCCAACGGCTGCCTTAACAGTTTGTTTGTAAATTGGGGCTGTTTGAGTTGCAGGGCATTTCAGAGCTTTTGCTGTGCTCCTAATGTGCTTGGGAGACTTGGATGAAAGATGCTAACAGCATTACTGGGAAGTGAGGTGATTCGTGTGATCACCTGCTCACTTGGCCTAATGTAAGCTAGCGATCAGGAGAATTAAGTTAGAGGGGAAAAAAAATCCATTTCTTGTGTCCAGCTACCCTGCTTAGAGGAAATATCTGTGAAAATTCCTACTCTGTACCAATGAGGAACTAATGTAACAATTCTTTGAATAACAGCTGCTGTTCTCAGGTATCTATATTTATGTATCAATCTCTAATGCTGTGTCTACATCTACACCTTCATCTGTATCTATGTCTTAAGCTATATGTATAATACATGTTTGTAATATATATGTGATATATATGCATATATCATATATATAGTTAAGTCCTCCTCATACAAATGAGTTCCATTCCAAGAGTCTGTCCATAAGTCCAATTTGTTCAAAGTTCAACAAAGTTAACCTAGGTACCCAACTAATACAATCAGCTATAATTGTGATAGGTTTATAATACTTTTTACCCAAGTACTATGTATATAAAAAACAAATAAAAATGTTGTTAATCTTACAGTCCAGTACCTTGAAAAGTACAGTAATACAGTGCAACAACTGGCACGCAGATGCTGGCACTCACATTCACATCTTTGAAAGTTCACAACTTGAAGGTTCCTATGTAAGGGACTTACTGTATATGTCATTATATATATGTATTCACACATGTCACATATATAATTCATATCTATATATGTATAATAATCATACATATGAATAAATAATGTGGGAATCAATTTACAAAGGATGCTAAAAAATAGCACAGTTGTTACCCAGTTCTAAAAGTTGCTTGTAAGTAGTACAATGCTGAAATCAAATTACTTCAACAACAAAGGTTTGTATTTTGTGAGTGCAATGCTTTAGTTCTCAGATTCCTCACTAGCTAGAACTGTACTCCTATCACTCCATTGACCAGTATGGTAAGACAGCCCATAAGAGCTACTGCTCTTGAAATATGGTTACTTCAAATTGAGAGACACTAAATGTAAAAGGCACACTGGATTTTGCAGACTTAGTGCAAATATGAGATTGAAAATACCTCAGTATCATTTTTCTGTTGATTATAAAGTGATAGTAATTTGAATGTACTAGGTTAAAATGTTTGTATTTCAAAAGATTCTTATTAGGTTTTTGGTTTTTTTTTTTTTTTTTAATGTAGCTACCAGAAAATGTAAAATTACATATTTGGCTTGCATTTGTGACTCCCTTTTCCTTTCTGTTGGATAGCACTGAGCTAGAATTTCATACTCTAAATGAGACCCTCAGACCCGTGATATCAACAACCCCCTGGGAGCTTATTAGAAATGCAGACTCTTCTCTTGTCCCAGACCTACAGAATCAGAATCTTCATTTTGACAAGATTCCCAGTTAATTCATTTTCACAGTAAAGTTTGAGAATCCCTGGGTCAGAGTGCATTAGAGCTTGCGTCAGCTGATTAAGAGCAAAGGGGTTCTTGACAGCTGTCAGGACCCTGGTTTCATCTATATGTCATTCTGACTTAAGGTTTCTTGGGTGTGTACAGACTGTCACTGTCACAGAACTTCCATGACGCCCTGTCCGTGATTTTATGAAGCAATCAATGGGGAAAGTGTAACTCAAGTAGCAGATTTACTTCACGGTCAGTATTCTACACAGAGCTCTTTGGGGAAGCAGAATCTGTCAGTAGCTGATTTTGACTTGCTTTTTTTTTCCCCTGGATTGTCCTGCTTGATGATAATCAAACAAGGGCAAGGTCAGGTCTTCATCCTCAAGAATTTTTCGTTCTTCTTCTTTGAATCTCCACTCTGAGGTGAGAAAGGCTGCCCTGGCCCTCTTGCCTCCTTCCTCCAGCCTCTGTCCCCTTACATTAACCCCCCCTAACTTTTAGGGCGTGTCTCCCTGGATGAAATCCTGATTACTCCTCTGTGTGCCTGTGCTTGCCTTCTTTGTCCAGGGGGATACAAGGCCCATGGAGATAAGGGCTTTTTCTTGTTCACTTCTTGTGACTCACCTGCCCTGAGTTAGGCCACACCTCACAGGTTAAGGGCACAGTCCCCTCAAATGGTGGCCCCCCACCCCCGCTTTAGACATCAGCTGCAAGTTTGGGGTCCCCAGGGCACTCTCACTTCTGACCTACTAGCCACAAAATTTGGGAACTCCTTCTGTATCCTCAGGTTTGAAAATTATCTGAATGATTCATAGAATTCAGGAAAGTGGCATACTCCCTTTTGCAGGTTTTTTTTTTTTTTTTAATAGTAAAAGGGTAGAAATTGGGAGGAGCTAAAAGAAGAGAGATAGGGTGAGATATGAGAGGGTTTTGATTGCTAAATCACTGTGTTAGCTTAAACTACCCAGGAGCCACCTCATGTCATCTTGCTAGCTTAAAGTCAGGGGTGGTCCTAGGGACTGCCCACTAGTAACAAAGACATTCCTCTCACTTGGGAACATCAAAGGGTTTAGAGGTTCCCTCTTGGAAACTAGGGACAAAAGCTGGTCAAGTTCTTTAGGACAGTCCCTCCCTCTCCATCCCTAACGCCTGTCATAGAAGTTCCTTGCAGATACTTCACACCCTTTAAATATTGAGGTAATGAACACCCAGCATCTGGCATAGACCCTGACACTAAGTGAGGACTTTGTAGAGAATAGTAGAATGATCATGCTCTGAACTCTTCAGGTAGATGAAACATCTTAGAACTTGGCCAGAGATCCAACCTTCTTAGCAAGTGGCCTTATAGAAGTGCAGCATTGTTCAACAGAGTTATTTACAGTAATGGAGATGAAGTCCATAAATCTTTACTATGTCTTCTAATGCTAGTGCCCTGTTAATGGAGGGAAATCAGCTCCATAAAATGACTGCAAATGGTATTTGAGCCTTTTTCTTTTATAGTTAACTATTGACACTCAACGCTCATTATACATTTTCAAGGAGAAAGAAAAAATACTAATTACTAAGATGTCAAGCAAACTCCCATAAATTAACTTTCTTTTAATGATTACTTTGGTCTCATCAAAAATCACTTTGTCAAAAAATGGTGGTTATAGAATTTTTTGATTCCCAAATTATTGGTTGGAATAACTCAAATGCTTCCTCTGTCAGTGGAAGCAGTGAAGGGAAAACAAAAAACAGGAATGAAAAACCCAGAATTTTTCAGTTTAAATAAGATTAAACCAGGCATGAGATACAATCAGTGGCCTAATGTCAGTTCCAAACCATCAACTATTTCTGTGAAAATGAAAGGCATGTAGGTGGATATAGAGAGTGGATTTGGAATCAAGTGGAAAGTCGATTAAACAGAATTCTTAGGTTTATGGTTTGGGGGACAACTTCCCATTGCTTGTGAGTCTAGATCAAACCTCTTACAAACTTTAGGACATAGAAATGAGCTGGTGCTTCCATGTTCATAAATCTGCAACCTTCTCTAGAACCTATTAGCTAAGTGATTTGGGGGTGAGGTGCCTACCCTCTGATGTCAGTTTCCTCATCTGTGAAATGGGAGAATAATTCCTTTCTGAAAATAGCTTCTCTCGAACAGGACTGTTGAGAGGGTTCAGTAGGGCTGTACATGTGAAGCCCATCATGTGTGACGCTGAAGTTTCTAAAGTCATGTTCTCTACGCCTTTGGGTGAGTGATTTCCTAGAAAATTTCTGCTTTCAGAGTTTTCTTGAAAGGTCCTGTTTTTGTTTTTGGTGGTCTTTTGCTAAGTTTGACAATTCTGAGCAGCCGGCTTTACTTCCGTGGTTAGAGTATTTGTAGTATGTGTTTGTTTCTTCTTATCATTATTCACATACGGCAGATTCTTCACTTTGTACGCATGGTAAGTAGTTCAGGATGAAATGAAGAGCAAACCCAGGAACCAGAGTCCTCTAAGGATTGTTTGCTGTGAAATAAAGTAACATGTTTGTCCTCTTCTTTTCAGAAATGACGTTCCTTCTTCCCTGCTCATTTCCTTACAGAACCTCAGTTATACAAGGGCTTCTGAGCAAGAAAGCACTTGGCTTACTGGTGCCTGTAGACACTAGGCAAGTTTCTTAACCTCTCTGAGTCAAAATTTCCCTGCACATGATGGGGATGAGAGTTCTTGCTTTACCCTATATGGGGAATGACATGAGTCTTCTCTGCAGTGTCCAGCTGGCAGGGAAAAACGCCTCTTCCTTCTTAGCTTTCCTGTCAAAGGAGCACAGGCGCTGGCTTGGCCACTGGTGACTTTCCATGTCCTCTTGATTCCCATCTAGATATGGTCAAAAGAATCAATGGCAAGAGAAGCCATGGGTGCCCTGGGACTTCTTACAGGATCTGTGATTCCTCAAAAATACTTCAGAGACACCCTGATCCACGCTGTATGTATGTTAGTAGAGGTAGCTAGAATTTTGATCAGAGATTTACACTCTAGAGTGATCAACTAGTAACATGATTAGAAAAGCTCTACTCTGAAGGTGCCTCCTGCAGAGGCTTAAACTATTCTTATTTCTGAGTAACTTAAACATTTTGCCGACTTGACTAGTAAGTGAGTTTATTGGAGAGACTAGTTGCTTCCTAACATAATGGCTGATAGAAATGAGCTCTCATCTGTGAAAGTAGTGAAATTTGAATTATGTAGTTTGGCTGAAATATCATATGTGTCATATATAATATGTTTATTATATATCATATATGATATATTTATGACATATATATCATATTTTCTGGTATTTGAGCCAAGCCACATAATATGCATATGCATGTGAATACACACACACACACACACACACACACACCCCCCTTTGTGGCATTTGAAGTAACTGAATGTCAACTGGGCTTTAGATGATATTAAAAAAATATTATTTCTTTAAGTCCTTATCTGTTAGAGATATGTATTCAAATATTTACAAGTGGAATAATATTGTATCTTATATCTGGGATTTGTTTTTTAAAACTATAACCACATTTTCTACCACAAACAAAAACAGATGACAAAAATCAAAAAGCAAAATGAAAAATACCTGGGAGTATAGATAAAATGAAATTGGCAAAATACAGATAGTTGTTGGCAAAGGGCATATAGTGAGTGGTTAAACTTTTCTCTATATATTTGTATGTGCTATAAAATTCCCATTAAATATAATCTAATGAGGTATCTAAAGTGAATCCTTAGAGAAGGTGTGAAGATGGTTCTGAGTCCAGTTTCAGGTGATTTCTGGGTGTTGATGCTTACATTAGGCTGACACATAATATCTCTAGGATATCGTTGTATCTGTTTCCAGTAGATCTTTCTGGAAATCTGGTGGTCAGAACCTCTATAAGTACAGTGAGCTGAAACTGAAATAATTTATAGAATAGCTATACAAATTGGTTTGGCTCATTTGCTGATAGATGTTTGTTTTAAATGTGTGGATATGACAAAATTTGACCTGAGACTCATTTTTGCTGCAACTTAGTAATGAGGTGAGAGCCAGGCTTCCCTGGTAGCTAAGATGGTTAAGAATGTTTCTGCAATGCAGGAGACTGGGGTTCAATCCCTGGGTCAGGAAGATCCCATGGAGAAGAGAATGGCAACCCACTCTGGTATTCCTGCCTAGAGAACCCCATGAACAAAGGAGGCTGGCGGGCTACAGTCCATGGGGTCATAAAGAGTGGGATGTGACTGAGTGACTAAGCATACTCAGCAATGAGGATATAGGTGGGTAGCTAACCTCTACTTCAGAGTCCCTTTGGTGGCATCAACCACCAAGAAAGAACTTCAGAATTGTGCTCACATTGGGTTATGTCCGTTCTCGGCAGCATTGCTGAGACTGGAGGGAGCTGGCCTGGGGAGGTCTGCCCCATGACAGGGTAGGAAGGGCAGGAGTGGGGAACAGCATGGGCCCACACAGGCCTTGGTAGAGAACACCACCTTGCAATTGGGCTTGGCTGTCAGGTGGAGCTGACTGGGGAAACCTGGCCTGGTGTCCGGAGTGGGAGCCTGCAGAAGGGCTGGGAGCCTTTGGAGTCCAACAGGGGATGGACACCTCGGCTTCACTGGGAGAGTTAAATCACACAAGGCCGCAACAGGACCCAGAACCCATCAGGAGAAGGCACTTTATATGGAGAGGAATCCTAGCAAGAGTAAGGCAAGCATCCTTCCACTCCTACTCAATAATGACGTTTGATGACTGAAGCGATTTCTAGGGTTTGAGATAGGAAATGAAGAGCTGGGGCTTATCACCAGAGCTGAGGTTCAAGGTAAGCCCTGTGTTTATGAAAATGGCAAAAGCTCAGTTATCCTTGGGTTGTCAGGTCAGCATGAATGTATTATGTTGAGTCATTGAACTGTGTTCTTAAATCCCTCTTGGCTATTGATCATATTGGTCAATAAGGACCAAGAATACCAAGGGTTAGAGATACTAGATAGATTCCAGTAAGAAACTGCTCCCAGTTGCTTTTCTTCCACAGACATCTCACAGTGTGGCCAGATAATTTATTGGGGAGCTCGTTTGTGTTTTCTCTCCCTGGAGACTCCATTCTTTGAACGCCTTTTATTCACCTACTTCTGCTTCAAGAGAAGTTGTGTTGCTGAAACAATAGTGTAGGTTACATGCTACATGCTGTGCCAGTCTTTTCCCTTTGGGCCTTCTTTTTTTTTTTTTTTTTGCCTTCAGACCAAGTTCTTGACAAGATTATGCATGACCAAAGAAGGTGCTGCAAAGCTCAGAGAAAAGAGATCAGGGGTCTGCAGACCCTGTGGGCACTGGAGACCTATGACTTGCTCCTGATGTTACCATGGAGAGATGAACAAGTCACAGGAAGTGAAATGTGGAATAAGTAGAAGAGAGTGGTAGGTGACTCCAATGGAAAACTGTGCATATAACTTTCTGGGTTAAATGATTCTAGCCTTTGAGTTATTTTGCAACTCAGTACATTGTAACTAATAGTAATGCAAAATAATTCATGTCTATATGCATGCAAATGAATTCTGTCCGAATCGGGGGATCAGTTGACGTCTTTCCCCACCCCTTTCATTTATTTGTAAATTCATTTCCATATTTCTTTACTCCATGTAAATGTATGCTCCTCTGACTTCTTCAAACTGGTTGTAATAATTTTGCCTATCTCCTCATTAATCATGGATTAAGTAAAATCCTTAACATGTCTTCACTTTATATATGATTAAAAAGTAGAGTGGTGATTTTACCTTTTAATGAAACTTACACTTTAACAACAAGATGAGAACAGGTTAACATCTAGGGCATCTGGATAGTAGTCCATGGGAGCCTGTAGCGAGCTTCCCTAAGCCACTAGGACTACTTGGTTGTCATTTTCTTTTGACAAATGTCTAACTGACCCCACTAATTAAATGTAAGGTACCTAGTCTCCTCCCCTGCAATCTTCCTGTAAGAGAGAGTATGGTTTAGTCACAGGGAGTCCTGGAGAGCATCAGCATCTTATACAGTGTTGGTAAACAGACCCAAGAAAGAAGAGCCAGTTCCTGAAGACTTGTTAAAGAATTCACTAGGGCAAGCACTCTGAGGCAGATGCACCAGTATTTTCATGGCTGGATCAGCTGGTCTTCTGGTGGGATTAGGTGATAGGAGTTCTGTGTGAAAGAGGAGGACTGTTGTTCTGTACCCCACATGCCTAAAAGCCCTGTACTTGCCTGACTTCGAGGTCCAAGAAAGAGGTCAGAGTCAGCCGCAGAGACATCCATGATTTGATGGATGGGTAGCTTATATATCTGAAACAAGGTCCTGTGTGTGGCAGATGGCTGGCAGGACAGGGTGGCGATCTTTACTCCTGAGGTGTGGCAATGTGGAGGTTACAGCATGGGGAATTGACATCAAGTTGGCTCATCAGTTACCAACTAGCAGAAGGTCACTCCCCTCACCACTTCTTTAAGCTATCATGGCGGAGATGTTCTAGTCTAAAGTTTAGAACAGTCTCTTGCTGGGGATTAGGGGGTAGGGGGTGGGCACATATGTAGGCAGGTCAGTCATGTGAGTTGAGTGTAGATGAAGCAGGCACTGGTCCAGGGAATGTACAGAGAGAAAGGGAATCACCATTTTGGGTAGTCTGATCACACAAGGACCAAAGAGGTCATCCCAACCTAGGATACTGCTCACAAGTATAAAGCTACTGGGCTCCTCAAGGCCTTAAATGTTGTTCATTGTGGGAGGAAGTCCTGGTTCTGTTTTTCTGCACTGCCCCCTCTGCCCCTACTTGTGTTCGGACACTACTCATTTCACTATGAAAAGTCCCTACTGTCATCCCCGTGCTACTTAGCAAACCCTTTATGTCCAGTTTACATAAAGATATTTGAAGTACTTTTCATGCCATCCCCTGGGTATGACTTTCTGGTTAGGTCTGTCTTGTGTTGGGATCTGTAGGGTGTGAAATAAAGCTCTTTTGCTCACATATCTGTCATACCTCTTACTGATACCAGTTCAGGGCATTTCAGAAGGAAATTTGAGCAGAGGAATGCTATGACCACATGTCTCCTTTAGGAGAGTGTTTCTGCCACATTATTGTCCATGTGAGTCTACTAAGGATTTTTACTGAAGTATGTCATCTGATTCAGCAGTCCTGGGGTGGGGCTGGTAATCTGCAATTTTAACAAATTCTCAGGAGGTGCTAATATCAGTCGTCGATCCCTGGAGGAGGCTTTGTTGATCCCTGGAGAAAGAGTCTAAAACAGAAATCTGCAAATATTTCCATAAAGACCAAAATAGTGATTGTTTTCAAGCTCGTGGGTCATGCAGTCTTTGTTGCTGTGTAACTCTACCATTACAGATTGGAAGCAGCCATTGACAATATGAAAATTAATTTGCTTTAATAAAATGTTATTAAAGAAAAAAACCAAACAGAATTTGTGTTAGGCCCATAGGCCACAGTCTGTCAGTCTCTGGCTTAGAAGTGTCATTCGGACAGTAGGTAAGTATATAGATGGATTTGAAGGATGAGGTGGGAATTGGAGACAGGTAGCCCAGTTCAGTGGAAGAAAATTTGATGAAAGCTTATGAATGCTTAGACAAAGACAGAGGAAATCGAAAGTGAAAGTAGAATTGATAGGACTTGACAGGGATCAACAAAATGGAAGAGCTGACATCAATATTGGATGGGTTTTCAGGTCCTCAAGTAATAAAATAAAGCATGACTTTTCATGGACATGTTTTGGGAGGATTGGTTTTTGATCTGTTGTTTCCAAGATATGACAGCTTTTGTTACTGACATCCTTCAGTATTTATGAAAACCCAGACGGCATAATGCTCACATTAGTGATAAAAAATTAGGGGGAAAATATGAAATTTAAGGGGGGAAAATTCTCATGTCATTTAAATATCCATTCTACTGAAATATGGATAGGTTTGTTTTCTGCATTAATTGCAATTCTATGAGTTAAAGAATTATATGCTATTTATTAAATAATTGAGTTTCTCTTCTACTCAGGGACTTCTGGTAGGTGATAAGGTATATTCAATAATAGGAAATATTACATGCCTATGGTAGTTATTTATGACTAAAAAGTGAACTTGATAGCTGCATCTCACACTTGAGAAACTGGGTATCTTTGGAGGGGAGTATAAAGCAAATACCTCTAAGTTAAATAGCAGAAAAGTTAAGTTATATCACAATGCAGCATTGCACCAATTGAGTTCTACAGAATAGTTAAAAAACAAACAAACAAAAAAACTTAGTCCTGCCAGTGGAAATTCAGGAATATGAACCTACCTTCTTTCAGCATTCAGGTTAAAGTCATCATTATCCACAACCCAATACCATTATGGAACCCATGGATATGAAGAATCCCATAATAATATTTAATTTCCAGTTTATCTTCAGTTTTCCTAAACAGTCCCTGTAAAATCTTTCAGAGTTTGTTTTAAAATCAGGATCTGACCAAATTTTATATCTCACATTTGGTTATTACCTCTTTTAGTCCAGTGTTCTCAAATCCCACCTCTGGTCTCCTGAATCAGAAATTCTGGAGATGTGAGTATACGTCTGTGGTGGGGATTCTAATGCATGCTAAAGTATGAAAACCACTGCTTTTATTCAGTCCTGATTCTGTTTACCTTGAACTGTTCTCCTGCCATTTCATTAAATAACATTGACTTTAATCTTGCTAATTATCTTGTTTAATCACTCACAGGATATGTTTGTTTGTTTGCTTGTATGTCCACTTCTTGCACACTTACTTGTCCTCCTATTTCAAAAAATATTGAGAGGGATAAATCCTATGTCTTTTCCAACACCTTCCAAAAATAGCATTGGGCTTGAATATTTCTTGCAAGTGCAATGGATCATATTACAACCATTTCTTTGGGCTGTACCTTTTTTTCCAACCAAGTAAATCTCCTCTATTCTGTCTTGCTAGACTAGATTATTACCACTCTGGCTTTCAATTCTATTTTTCATTTCCAAGATGATTTTTTGTGGAGTATCTCTTGAGAACATTGCCCTTTTCTCTTTAGGCTTTATCAGCTCTCTGGTCATAGCATGAACTCATCCATTTCACGTACACATTCTTCTGTTTTAAACTGTGTTTTATTAGAGGATTTGTTTTCAGTATCTCATCTGACCATATCATATCATATGTGGAAATGGAGTCTTTGTTCTCTTTGATGTTTTATTTTTTTTTTCCTCTTGCTAGTCTGTACCAATTCTCTTAGATGCCAGCTCTGAAACCTGTTTCTCTGGCATCTCTCCTGACAGTTACACTGAGTTTCTTTTTGCTTCAATTTGTAGGGTAAAGCCAGTTTACAGTTAATGTGTTTCTGCATTTTCACAGAAATCTGCAAATCTCAGCAGATTGTCCCACATATATATTTTTTTAACCCAGGACGCAACAGCTGTGTGATACTTTAAAATGATGTCACTGCATATGAAAGCAGATTAAGGTGTGTATTCTACCAGTTATCATCCACTAAGATAAAGATAGTTGAACATAGTGCAAATGGAAGTGAAGGCCTTTTGAGACACATAAACATATAGAATTAGTAAGCCAAAACAAATGAGATAATTTTTATTCTTTCATAGGACTAATAAGTCATCTTAAAGGATAATTTTTATGTCCCCAAATGCAAAATTGTGAATCTCCTACAGATATAAAATGAGCCTGTGTTAAAAAAAAATTTTATTGAACTTGTTATTAGCAAGTGAACTAGACAGCTATTGTCACAGACTCACAGGAGAAGTCTCAGAAGTACAATTTATATGAAGTAAAGGAAGGTTGAAATGAGTGTGCATGTGGACACCAAAATCTTTGTTTTCTGTGGGAAAGAGGTGAAGTCAGCTGATCCTTTCCCACAGAATGTATTTGAAAGTCTGTAGATACGATTTGTTAAGCTGTAGTATCAATAACATACATAACTTAGGTAATATAGCTCAAGGACAATGGAAGGGTAGAAGCAGATAACTCTGAAAAATGGGCTTAAAAATACTGCTGTGTTTTGCAGTTGGGGACACCATAATCCTTTTTAATATTTCCAACTGTCCTTATGGTAATAGAATTTCAAAAAATAAAAAACTTGATAGCTTGCACGATTCTTTAAAATACATGTTTCTGAGCATGACCTCACACTTGTCAGATAGTGTAGTGGTATTTTCTCATAGTCTGCCTCACAGAGATGTTTAGAGAGCACCAAGCGTGGAACAGGAAGGTGCCCAAGCCATGTTGCTGTCCTTGAGGAAACAGTGTTGGCAGTGGTGAAAAGCAAGGACCCTAGAATTATATACCATGTGCATCACTTTCCTTATCTGTACAGTGGAGACAAAATAGTTCCAATCTCATGGAATTCTGATGAAGAGTCAGAGATAATATGTAGAAGGTGCTGAGAACAGAAACTGACCCAGTAAATGCTGCCTCTTGTTGTTACCAACATGGTCCAAAAAAAATACCGCATCTTCTGCATTCAAAACCCATGTACATCCTCCACCCAGGATGGAGCATTGCATTGGGAAGGTTGATGTATATTTTCAAATTTCTAGATTTGACAGCACTGTTTTTATTTTCCCATGGCAAGGATCACGGTGGTGTATGAAGTGCAAATTTTGTTGCCGAACATAAGTTCATGTGCCAGAATCACAGTGAGGCCAAACTGAAACCTTGGAGTTTGAAACAGAGAAGGGTTTGTTGCAGGGCCATGCCGGGAGATGAGTGGCTCATGTCCCCCAACCCTGAACTCCTCAAAGGGTTTCAGGAAAGCACTTTGAAAGACAAGGTGAGGAAGGGGCATGGTTGGTTGTTGAAAACTTCTTGTTGGTATCCTTCGTTCTTGCAGCTGCCCGTGTAGGTCAGGTCATGATGTTTCTATAAACCTCTGACAAGACAAATGTTATGCTCTGTTCTACAGCTCTGTCTCTATATGAATGGACTCTTAAGTATCAGACAATGGGCTCTCCTGTATATCTCAGGCTACAAACAACATTCTTTTAGCAAAAGGTGCAGAGGCAGCATGACTAAGCAAAGGCAGGGGACACAAGGGAAACGTAAAAGAAACATATCTAATATGCAGTCAGTCTGTTCTTCCATTTTACAGTTTCACGTTTCTGCCAAAGAAAGTTGAGAGTGGGCCTTGAGTGGATTTTCCCTGGGAATCCTTTCTTCCGCATGTCAGAGGAGAACTTGTATTCAGTCAAACCTGAGCTATGCTCATAACCCAGTCCCTAGTACTTGATATCTGCTTCAGTGGAACCTGCAGGTAAATGCTTCTGTTTGCCAGGCTGACATTTCAGCATTATGAGGACGATGGGAAAGAGTCCAGCAGATGCCAGTGTCTGGTCTTGGTTGTGAGTCGTGGTCAGTGCTGTCTGCTTGCTCTCTCACAGCCATTCTGAGTCCTCATACTGATGAGAATACATATGGACCAAAGAGTTAACTGAGCAGAGCTTGGATTTGAAGCTGGTCTGTCTGACTTTTGTTATGTGACTGTCTAAGCTCTGCTGCTTCCTGCTTAGAGGAGTTATGTGGTACAGTAGATCCCAGATAAACTTCAGTTCAGTGCAGTCACTCAGTCCTGTCCAACTCTTTGCGACCCCATGGACTGTAGCATGCCAGGCTTCCCTGGAGCCTTCCCTCCCCAACTTCCGGAGCTTGCTCGGACTCATTTTCATTGAGTTGGTGATGCCATCCAACCATCTTATCCTCTGTCGTGCCCTTCTCCTCCTGCCTTCAATCTTTCCCAGCATCAGGGTCTTTTCAAATGAGTCAGTTTCTTCACATCAGGTGGCCAAAGTATTGGAGTTTCAGCCTCAGCATGAGTCCTTCCAATGAATATTCAGGACTGATTTCCTTTTGGATGGACTGATTGGATCTCCTCGCAGTCCAAGGGACTCTCAAGAGTCTTCTCCAACACCACAGTTCAAAAGCATCAATTCTTAGGCACTCAGCTTTGTTTATAGTCCAACTCTCACATCCATACATGACCACTGGAAAAACCATAGCCTTGACTAGATGGACCTTTGTTGGCAAAGTAATGTCTCTGCATTTTAATATGCTGTCTAGGTTGGTCATAGGTTTTCTTCCAAGGAGTAAGAGTCTTTTAGCTTCATGGCTGCAGTCACCATCTGCAGTGATTTTGGAGCCCCCCAAAATAAAGTCTGTCACTGTTTCCATTGTATCCCCATCTATTTGCCATGAAGTGATGGGACTGGATGCCATGATCTTAGTTTTCTGAATGTTGAGTTTTAAGCCAACTTTTTCACTCTCTTCTTTCACTTTCATCAAGAGGCTCTTTAATTCTTCTTTGCTCTCTGCCATAAGGGTGGTGTCATCTGCATATCTTAGGTTATTGATATTTCTCCCGGCAGTCTTGATTCCAGCTTGTGCTTCTTCCAGCCCAGCGTTTCTCATGATGTACTCTGCATATAAGTTAAATAAGCAGGGTGACAAATATAGAGCCTTGACATACTCTTTCCCAATTTGGAACCAGTTCTGATGTTCCATGTCCAGTTCTAACCATTGCTTCCTGACCTGCATACAGATTTCTCAAGAGGCAGGTCAGGTGGTCTGGTATTCACATCTCTTTCAGAATTTTCCAGTTTATTGTCATCCACAGAGTCATAGACTTTGGTGTAGTCAATAAAGCAGAAGTAGATGTTTTTCTGGAACTCTCTTGCTGTTTTGATGATCCAACAGATGTTGACAATTTGATCTCTAGTTTCTCTCCCTTTTCTAAATCCAACTTGAACATCTGGAAGTTCATGGTTCACATACTATTGAAGCCTGGCTTCGAGAATTTTGAGCATTATTTCACTAGTGTGTGAGATGAGTGCAATTATCAACTCGCGGATGGAAACAAAAGAGTATGTTCGAGGTCTAGTGACTGAACTCGCTTCATAGGCTTAGCTTCTGGGAACGGGGCCTGAGTTTTGGTGAAAGAGCAGACTTTGGTGCTCAGTACTTTAAGGGGTGGGACTTCCCCGGTGGCTCATATGGTAAAGAATCCTTCTATCAATGCAGGAGACACGGGTTTAATCTCTGGATCAGGAAGATCCCCTGGAGAAGGAAATGGCAACCCAGTCCAGTATGCTTGCCTGGAGAATCCCACGGACAGAGGATCCTGTTGCGCTACAGTCCATGGGGTCGCGCAGAGTTGGACATGACTGAGCAACTAACACTTTGACTTTTTGACTTTAAGTGTTGAGTGGAACGCTTAGAACTCCCTGGATCAGGAACTGTGAGGCCTGGGGTGGCCCCAGGAGGCTCTCACACAGCCATGGCAGTATTGGCTGGAGCACTGGCAGGCCCAGAGAGCCAGCCCCGCGCTGCATAGACTGGGGTGGCGAGTCTGCCTGAGTACCCACCTCACGCAGCCCCAAGGATGGAGGTCCACAGAGGTCATCAAGGTGGCAGAAGGAAAGTCCACTATTACCCTTGCTCTGAGAGCTCAGTTGCTTGTTCCCTTGGACTTTTGGAGCAGAGACACAAATGTTTATTTTTCTAAGAAAGATTGTTACCGTATAGATACAGGAGCAGAAGACAGACACCTTGCATTATCACAGCTGGGGCTCAGAGCTGCTGTGTTTGATACCAAACCTGTATGTTTCTCCCTACAACATTTTGGCCACCTCTGTTCCTTTCCTTAGGCTTCAGGAACAAAGTGCCCCAGATAGAGAGGCTTTAAAAAGCAGCAGTGTATTCTCTCTCAGCAGTGGAGGCCAGGAGTTCAAAAATCAGTGTTATGAGCAGAATCATGCTCCTTCAGAAGGCTCAAGAAGAGGTTTGTGGCAGCGTCACTCCAGCCTCTGGCCTTCTCTTTACATGATTGTCTTCCCTCTGTTCCTGTGTCACCCCATGGCATTCTCTTCTCTCTGTCCGCATCCAGATTTTTGTTTTTGTTTCCTTATGAAGATAGTGATCCTATTGGATTAGGGCCCATTCTAATGACCTCATGTAAACTTGATTCCATCTGAGATACCATGCTGTCAGATAAGGTCACTTTCACAGGTAATAGGGTTAAGACCCCAAAATACAATTTGGGGGGAACACAATTGAACTTGAAACAGTGCCCATTCTTTTCTCAGGCTCCCTTTTCTTTTCCAGGCTTCAAGTTTTCACATAGGATAGTTATTTGTTCTTTTTTCTCTACATCCATCCTCCCAATCAAAAACACAGTTGGCCTACTGTGCATCAAGCATTGTGGTGAATTAATGTTCCACGCAGGTGACAGGGCAGCAGCCCTTGTGAGCCTTCTCGTTGAAGGAGAGAGAAACAATGCAAGTCAATAGATTGATGAAAGAGTCTCAGGCTGGATTTAGGAGGAAAGCAAGGGGTTGAAACAGGGCAGGAGGGATGGAGGTGATAAGAAAAGCAAGTACTAGGCCTGGAGGCAGGGGCCAGCCGACACATGTGAGGAGCAGACTGTTGACTGCTATGGCCTAGGAGTTGGAGTAAGCGTGAGACACACTTGGAGATTTAGGCAGAGGCCAGATCTTAAAGGATCGTAGATAAAAAGTTGAATTTGAAGTCAGGCTAACTGCTGACCAGCATCTATCATAAGACCAACATTATAATATGATTAGCATACTTGTTAGAATTTTTTAAGCACCTCCTCTCTTCTAGCCACCCAACCAGGCATTTCTCACACCTCATGACATTTTATATTGGCTACAACCTCAACAAGGACATACGATCGGAGTTCTTAGAGCATTTGTTCACTCATATTTATAGAGCATGTGATGTGTTACACACAAAAATACACATCCCTAAGAATGCCATGATGATCTCTGCCCTTGAATTGTACACAGTCTAGTAAAAACATCTGCTAGCAGATGATCATGTTAATAGCTCAGGGCTGGGGCTGTAGATGCCCAACCACTCTGGGCTTAAGTTTACTACACACGTCAAGTGGGGAAGGCATAGCTCCTCCTTGCAGGGTGATGGTGAATGTCAGGAGAGTCACCGGGTAAGAAGTGCCCAGGCCAGGTAGATGCTCCATCTCTAGAGGTTATTATTCAAGCCTTGCTTGTGCTGCGAGTGACACCTGCATGCAGGATACCCAGCCTGTGAGAGCTGGCAAGACCCTTCAGGGAAGGGGAGATGGGGAAGTCTTCAAAGAGGAGTGAGCTAACCCAAAGGCACAGTGGGCATGCCTCAGGCAGCCAGGGAGGAAGAGGAAAAAGATCCACTTTCCCTCCAGCCCTGCACTAAAATCTTTCTGATTAAAATCAAGTGTGAGAACCAATGTACCTGTGGTTTTGAGGGGAAGAGGCTTCACACTGTAATTTGACATCTCAACCCTGTATGATGCTTGGTAAGAGATGCGTTAGGATAACACTTGGCAGGCACAGTTCCACATTTAATTTTAGTAGCCATGAGAATAATATAGTAATCATGGGCCCTTTCAAAGGTTTTCTGTTTCCAAGAATGTACCATTGTCTTTTTTTTTTTTTTTAAAGCATACATCCACTTGCCCTCTAGTGACAATATTTTGTATTTCACTCAGATTCAGAAAACAGGCTGCCTGCTGGCTTGTCCAAAAAATTTCCTTTCTATCAGACAGAGGGCCCCTGCGAGTATCAGTCTATTAAAGTATAGGACACAGCGGCCTCTGTGAAATGACTTTATTGTCATCCCTAGGAGAACATTTCATGGTGGGAGCATTGCCCAGGACCTTAGACAGGAGGTGGTCTCCTCACCTCTGCTTGAGCTGTTACCAGCCCCACCCCTACTCGAAAATAAGGCGTATGAAGGATTGTGTTTGCTTCACCACTGATGCCCAGTGTACAGAACAGCATCCACTGTATGGAAGGAAGCTGGTGGAAGACTGTGCAAACAGAAACCCGTGTGCAGGTTGAAAGGCATCAGTTATGAAGCCCCTAGCGCTCGGTCAGGCAGAGAGCAGGTGCTTGACTGAGGATGGTGTCCTCCCTTCTCTGGCTCTTCCCACATCCTTTTTTCTTTTGCCTTAGTCTTATTTCTCAGAACTGTTTTCTTGCCATCCTCTCTTTGGCCATTTTGAGCAAAAGTTTGGAAGTTGTATAGAGAAGAGAATTGAGAATGGGGCTATTTTAAATCTGAAAGACAAGACCCTCAGCAGACCCTTCATTCTGGTTGATTGTGTTTCACATTTAATCCTTTTCTATAAACCAGGCTTCCCCAATCCCTGTTTCATAGACCTGTACCAGTCTGTGGCCTGTTAGAAACCAAACTGCAAAGCAGGAGGTGAGCTGTGGTTGAGGGAGTGAAGCTTCATCTGTATTTACAGCCACTCCCCATCGCTCACATTACTGCCTGACCTCCACATCCTGTCAGGTCAGCAGCAGTGTAATAAATATAATGTGCTTGAATTATCCCAAATCCACCCCCCACCCCAAGTCTGTGGAAAAACTGGCCTCCATGAAACCGATCTCTGGTGCCAAAAAGGGTGGGGAGCCCTGCCGTAAATCATCCGATTATTTCTCTCTGTAGTGTACTTTGGGGCTAGATCATGTGCATTTGGCACATGGTGAAACCTGGAAATCTAACTGGCCTGGCTCATAGTTTCCCACTGTTCAGCCTCCACTAACAAAGCAGCAACATCCTGGGCTTTCAGGAATGAGGTTAGCCAACATTTCTTTTTCTCCCCGATCATCCTCTTCATAATTGTTTTGTTCCTTTCATTATAGTTGATTGCTCATTTCTGCTTTAAAAGTCAGGATCTTGGGGGCCATGCAGATGAGAGAAAAGTAATGATGCTTTTCCCTGATGATGGCTGAACATTCCCACTATATGTCTTCAACTCCTTGTAGTTTAAACAAAACAAAACTGTATCATCTTCAAGTGCCTTAGGATCTTTCAGGCTGCGGAATAAGGGTGAACCAGGAGAGGAAGGGAGCATTTCTTAAAATGTCTTTTAAAATCTTGCACGTCTAAGTCCTTGCTTAAACAGTAAACTCTTTGGAGAAAAGAGAAGATAACTTTAGAGTTCCTGCCCAGCGTCGGAGCCCCTCAGAGTTCTATCAAGTTGGATATGATGCTGAATGGACCCTCTTTGAGAGGTGGGGGCCAAGTTGGATCCTGATTTATTTTTTTTGATCCATGATGTTCTCCAGCTCAGAAACAAGTAATGCTTCCCAGTGGGCAGAGGATTAAGTCTAAACTTCTTAACCTTGCATTTAAATGCTTTTGGAACCAAGTACCAATCTATCTTTCTGACCCCATCTTCTAGTTTCTGTGGTGTTCCCGTCAAATCATCCTCCCCACTGGCCTCCAGATCCTTCGTGCTTTCAAAATTTAATTATATGTTTTTGGTTAGGGAAGGGTAGAGCTTTGATTGATGAAGAAGGCATCTGAAAAGTACAAGACACAGTATTGAGAGTTCTATCTGGAATTAATTCTTATTGGTTATTGTCAGATTTCTTTCACTTTTTAAAAAAATACATGTCTGTATATAATTACTGTGTTTACATATTTATTTACTCATAAGAGTGATGCAGAGAATTAAAAAAATCATATAGGAAATACAGACTCCAGAAGAGAGGAGGTGTTTACAGGTAAACCTGAAGCTTTTTAAATGATCATTGCCAATCCTGATTTCCTCTTACCTTTTCCTGAAGTAACCACTGTTTTTGTTTTGTTGCATATCATTAACTTAATAATATATGGTATTATTCTATGTTTATTTTAGTTCACATTAATAACATAATAAGGTGTATATAATTCCATAATTTGCTTTTTTCTTTCAGCTGTATTTGTGGAGATCTAGCCAGGTTGTTCCTAGTAGTTCAAATTCATTGCCTATAACTGCTACTCCCCACTGTATGTCTGTTTATGCATTCACCTGCTGGTAGGTAATTGGGCTGTTTTCTCACTTTTGCAAAGCTGTGAGGAAAATGAACGTGATTTTTCATACACATGTAAGGAGTGTGTGTCTCTAGTGTGCCTGGACTGGGTAGACTCATTTTATTTGCACACTTTCGGTGATCATGGAATCTGCTGAATTTCCCTATTCTTTTACTAGGTTACATGCCCAAATAGAGTGGACAGAGAAATGCATTTCTCAGATATTCTTTCTCTCTTCTCTTAAATTACACAAGCATAGAATTCCCTTTATTCTCCTCTCTTCTTGTGGAAACTCATTCTCTTTATCAGGGTTCCGCTGAGATAACATATATTGGGTAGTCCTCTCATTTGATGTTTACTGTAGATTTGAGCTATTTTTGACTTGTTCACGCCTCTGCCAGGGTGAGTCAGTCATCTCAGAGGGCACGTTGCCCACACACTCATTTGTATTCTGTATTGCTGAGCTGCATTACTGGCCCCTGGTTTATGCCAAATGTACCTAAGTCTGGTCAGGCTCGAAGTTTAGTTTCTAAAATCAGGTGAAGGAGAGTCAAAACCACTCTTGTCAAAAAATTGCTAATAATGTGCTATCTCAAAATAAGTTACACTTAACCAATCTCCCCCCACCCTGGCAGCATTATACCTAGTCAGTGTTCCTTTGATTGATCAACAAACAGGATGGATCCTACGTCTGATAAATATCTACTGTCATTTTAAAATATATTTCACTTAGCATGTGAGAGGCACAAACTCCTATTGTTAGTCACTCAGTTGTGTCCAACTCTTTGCAACCCCATGGCCAAGAGCCCACCAAGCTCTTCTGTCCATGGGATTCTCCAGGCAAGAATACCAGAGTGAATTGCCATTCCCTTCTCCAGAGTATCTTCCTGACCCAGGGATCGAACCCATGTCTCCAGCATTGCAGACAGATTCTTTCCCACCTGAGCCATCAGAGAAGCCCCTTGCTATTGTTAGAGGCATTTGGAGATACAAGTGACAGTGGATATAGCAGATAAATACTCTCGTCTCTTTCTCCTGCTGGTACATTTGTGGTCATTAACTGGGTCAGATAGGGTCACCGGCACCTTCATCTGCCACAGCCCCAGCATGCACACGTGTGACTCGGGGTGCTTTGTGGAGTGACCGCACTGAACATGTTCCATAGTACTCAGATGTGGCAAAGGGTTGGCAGCATGACTGGGACAGAAAAGCTCCTGCTGCCTGGGTTCTGCCTGCTCTCTCTGCCCCACCAAGAGAAAAGGATGAGATTGAATTCTTTTAAACATTTATTTTTTGTCCTTTCTTAAGGAAAAATCCTTACCCTGCTCCAACATTTTCATTAAAAAAAAAAGAGGAGGGGTACTCTTCTCAAATCATTTTATGATACCAAAATTATGATACTAAAACCAAAAGAATTAGAAGAAGACTATAGACCAATATCTATCATGAACAAAGACATAGAAGTCTTAACAAAATTACCAAATAAGATCTAATAATTAAAAAGAGAGTATACACCATGAGTAAACAGATTTATCTAAGGAATTCAAACAATCAAGTTTAGCAATTTTATTGTTAAGATAATGAAACATTGTTTAACATTTGAAAATTGCCTGATGTAATATAACATATACATAGAATAAACTACAAAAATAAGTGAGCCTCTCAACACATGGAAAAGAAACACTTGAAAACATTTATCACCCATTTATGATATGAGGAAAAAATTCTTAACAAATTAAGGAGGGAAGTTCTTCAAACTGATAAAGTATATCTATGAAAAGATCACATTAACATGATTTTTTTTAACTTGAAGTATAGCTGATTTCCACTGTTATGTTAAGTTCTGCTGCATAGCAGAGTGATTCTGTTATACATACATAGGCATTATTTTTTATATTCTTCTTCCGTTTTGGTTTATTACAGGATATTGAATATAGTTCCCTGTGTTAAACAGTCAGACCTTGTTATTTATCCATTCTATATGTAATAGTTTGCATCTACTATTCCCAGACTCCTAATTGATCCCTCCCCCCTTAGCAAACAGAAGTTTGATCTCTGTTTGTCTGAGCCTGTTCCTGTTTCATAAAGAAGTTTACTATCATTATTTTCAGATGATATAATTTTGTGTGTAAAAAAAAGAAATCCTAAGGAATCTGCCAGATGTCTATAATTAACAAGCAAGCTTAGGAAGGTAGAAATTCAATTCACAGTAGTATCAAAGAAACAAACAAACAAAAATTAGGAATAAGTTTATACAACAAGGGCAAGAGCCATACACTGAAAACTATAAAACATTGTAGAAAGAAATTAAAGATGCAGATAAAAGAGGCACACCCCATGCTTATGAATTGAAATTCTCAATGTTGTTAACATGGCAGTTCTGTAATTCATCTATGAAAGTGAAAGTGAAGTCGCTCAGTCATGTCCAACTCTTTGCAACCCCGTGGAATGTAGCCTACCAGCTTCCTCTGTCCATGGGATTTTCCAGGCAAGAATACTGGAGTGGGTTGCCATTTCCTTTTCCAGGAGATCTTCCCAACCCAGGGATTGAACCTGAGTCTCCCGCACTGTAGGCAGACACTGTAGGCTCAGACACTTCCCTGAGCCACCAGGGAAGTCTATAGTTCAGTGGAATCACTACTGAAATCCCGTCAGACTATTTCTATCTAGGATATGTCTTGGGGTTGATTATACTTGGTTAAATTTAACAGATATCTTATAGACTCCTTTAATACAGATTCAAACATTCTTGTATTTCTGGAAAGATTTCTCGTGTTCTAGTTTAAAGCATTCGTGATTTTTCATGGTGGTAATAGGGAGTAAAATTATCCACCTACCATTTTATAGGAGATGTGGGTAGCACCCCAGACATTCTGACATAATTGACCTGAGATGCAATCTGAGCATGCAGGCTTTAAAAGCTGCTCAAGCCATTCAGATATGAAGCCAAGATGAAGAACACCAGACCCAAAGGAAAGTTGACCAACTCCAATCCATCAGTGTTATAAGGGAGGAAGAATCCAGATCTGCTTTTTTTCCCCCGAAATTGTTTTTCTCAGTTTGAGAGTTTGAGTTATAGTGTGACGTGTCCTAATTCACAGCCGTCTTGCACGTTTTAAAACACATGGAGTCTGGGTAGCTCCGTGTCTGGCTGATACTTTGCAGCCAGTGTTGCGAATCAAGCTGGACAGATCAGCATTGTCTGATTGGAACTGGGATGAGATTAGATGGAGGGTTTTCAGAGTGTGGTAGATGGAAGCAGCAGTACCAGCATCACCTGGGGACTTGTTAGAAATGAAAATTCTCAGGACCAGGCCTGACCTACTGAGTCAGAGGCTCAATATGTTTATTTCAACCCACCCCCACAGCTGATTCTGATGTGCATTCAAGTTTGGCAGTCACTGGATTAGATTTCTTTGTCATTTCCTGCTTTCTCTCACTGTGTGGATAGTTGGCGTTAACAGAGGCAACCTCTGGAAGAAATGAAACAAAATAGTAATCAGGACATCAAGATTCAGCTTAGCTCTAACTCTGCAGATATACGGAGTTGCGTGAGACATGGACTCTTCCTTTAAAACTAGTTTGGAGTCCATATCAGGGAAAGTCAAGCCGATGGGGCAGCATTTTAATGTTTAGTGGATGCCCTACAGTTTGCAGTGTACATTAGTGCACCTAATCCAAGTTCACTTTCAGATAATACTATAGCACTTCACAGGTAGAATGAATACCTTCTACTGATAAAAATGGTACTGATTCCTCACTCTTGTTCCTAATCATTGCTGTTATTTCACTAACATATAAATGTACATAAGGACATAGATATGTATATAAGATGTATATATATGTGTATATATATATGATATATATATGATATATATATGTGTGTGTAAGCATACATGATCATGTATGTTGTTAGTATTATTATTTTGAACAGTTATTTATTAGCACAATTAAGAAAAATACATCTTTATTTTACTTTCTTTTATTCCTTCTTAGATGTTTTCCTTTTTTATCCTTTTAGATCTAAATTTCTGACATATATTAGTTTCCTTCTCTATAAATAACTTCTTTTCACATTTCTTGCAAGACAAGTCAGCTGGCACCAAATTTCCCTAGTTTTTGCTTGTGTGCAAAAGTATTCTCCTTCACATTTGAAGGATAGTTTACAGGATACAGAACCTTTTGTTCATTTTTGTTGTTGTGATGGGTTTTTGTTTGTTTATTTGTTTTTGCTTTCAACATTGTAAATATTTCACTCCACTTACTTGCATGTTTTCTTGCATGGCTTCTGAGAAGCTGGGTATAATTCTTAGCATGTTCTTCTATAGGTATTCTTTATCTCTCTGGTTTCTTTCAGAATTTTTTTAAATTTTTGATTTCCTGTAGTTCAAAGATAATATATGCCTAAGGTGTAGAGCTTTTCTGTTTGTTCTGTTTGATTTGCATGTATTCTATTGAGTGTTTCCCAAGCTTCTTGGCTCTGTGATTGGTGTCTGCCATCAATTTGGGGGCAACTCTCAGTTATTATTGTTTCAGATAGTTCTTTTCCTTTCACTCTTTCTTCTTCTTCTGGTATTCCCATTATGGATGTGTTCTGCACTTTGTGGTTGTTCTACATCCTGGCATATAGGACTGTTTGTTGTTTGTTTTTGTTTTTGTTGTTGTTTTCGTCTTCTCTTTGCTTTTTAGTTTTAAAATATCTCTTGATATATCTTCTAGCTCAGAGATTTCTTTCTTGAGCTGCAGTCCAGTGTACTAATGAACCCATCAAAGGCATTCTTCGTTCCTGTTACAGTGAATTTTACTTCTAGTCTTCCTTTCTGGCTCTTTCTAAGGATTTCTGTCTGTCAGCTTACATTGAGCATCTGTTCTTACAAGCTGTCTGCTTTATCCATTAGAGCCCTTAGCATGTTCATCATAGCTGTTTTCATAGACCTGGTCTGATCATTCCAACATCCTTGCCACATTTGATGTAGATTCTCACTCTGCCTCTTCAAATTGTGATGTTTCCCTTTTGCTATGTCTTGTTATCTATTTTGGTCGCTACACATGATGCGCCAGGGAAACTGCTGTAAATAGGTCCTTAGTACTGTGATGGTAACATGTGAGGGGAGGGGACACTTTCTAGAGTTCTGTGATGAAGTCACAGCCTGTCTCTCCAGACCATGAACTGCACAAGCATCTCCCAGTTCTTTCTCCCCCTTAGGTGGTTCAGGATGGATAGGGTGGGCCAGAGATGGGTATTTCCCTCCCCCAGGTCAGTTAGGGTCTGATAATACCCCAGCATGTTTGTCTCTAGTGAATTAGTTTCCTCTGAGAACAGATCTCTTGAAGGAAAGCAGACTGCTCTGGTGTGTTTCAGAATTGTTCTTTTTCTTTTCTCTTTACCAGAAGCCTGAGGCGATTTTTTCCTCTGATATTTACTGTGGGATCTGGGTCCAGCCAGGGCAGGTAAATATCATGATATTGTTGGACTGAAATGACTGGCTGCCCACTAGGTATTTTCACTCTTGGAATTGTCCATACTGAGCCTTCAGCAATCTGTCAGTGACAATTCAGGTTTTCTTACCCTGGCATCATATTTTTATGAAAACCGCAGGTCATTCTACTATTGATCTGGAGCTGAAAACCAATGAAAAGGGCAGTGGAAAGCCACTGAAAAATTTTAACCGGGGACATGACTTGATCAGATTTCAGTTTTAAAAGCACTCTGCCTGTGGTGGGAAACTGGACTGGATGAGGACTGAGAACACAGAAGGAAATAGGAAGCTCTTGCCGGCATCAAGGTGAGTGGTCCTAGTGGTGCCTTACCAAAGGGAAATGATGGTTGAATGAATATGCAGATTTTTAGCTTTATCGCCAGTGCCACCTTCTCACTGATTGGAATGAGTCTGCAGGAGAGGAGTTTTTGAGCCCCAGGGACTGGAGGAACGTGAAGAGAGATGATGGTCAAAATGACGCTCAATTTGACAGTGGAGCTTGACTCATCAATGAGAAAAATAGGTCCAGTAAAGTCCAGAATTGAATCAAAGGGATGAAGATGGTGCCATGAAATCTTAAGAATCTATAGCCAGAAGGCAAAACAAGTGTTTTATGGGACTTGACCCTCTAGCTTTCTCTAAATCAACAAGGAGTGGGGCATGACCTGGCGAAAGTGCTCTATTAGTGAGGCTTGTTAAGAGGTAGGGTGCCTAGTGGAATGGAGAGAAGATAATTAGGAGAGGGAACACTGAGAGAATGAGCGGGGCAGAGGCTAATTATAACGGAGAAGGTGTGGAGTAATTATAGGCCAGAAGAGGCATGACAGCAGTGGAGCCGTAAGCAAGGAGGCCGTTACAAGTCAAGTTGTCAGGGAAGAAGCAACAGGACCAGATGGCTGATTGAAAGGGGAGATCCACGGAAAAGGAGGCCAGGAGGATGTAGAATAATAACAGGGATGGGGCTGAAAGCAGGATGATAAAATGGGGAGTAAGTTTTGGCAGAAAGAGGAAGAGTGTGGTTTGCAGGCACATTTACTTGGAAGTGGTGGTGGGTGAGAGTAAAGGACGTGTTTGTTCAGATGGCAGCTAGAGAGAGGCATGGCGTGGGGGCCAAAGGGTGTCCTCAAGGCAGCAGCCAAGGCCAGGATGTGCCGGGTTAGACCCCATGTGTTGGCTCTTCATAGTCAGCGTCAGTCTAGTACAGGGCTCCCCCGTCTCCGAAATCAAATGCCTGATAATCTGAGGTGGGATTGATGTAATAATAGAGATAAAATGTGCAATAAAAGTAATGTGCCTGCACCATCCTGAAACCATCCCTCTCCCACCCTTAGTCTGTGAAAAAATTGTCTTCCATAAAATTGAGCCCTTGTGCCAAAAAGGTTGGGGATGCTGGTCTGGAACATATGAACTAGAGTAGGGCAGGGTTACCAAGATAAAAAAGGATGAACCTTTGTTATCAGACTTCCAAACAGACAAAAACAGAAGCTGGCATTTGTAATGTATGGCTTCAGTGAGAGAAATGCTTAGGCATGTGCCAACAAACTCTGGGTGCTGTCTGACTAGGGATGAAGGGGTTGGTTTTTGGTGCTTCTGCTCACCTGCTTCTGCTGTTACTAATAGTAGCAAGGTTTGCTTTTTTAGTTCAGAGGTTGGCAAGCTATAGCCAGCAGGCCAAATCTAAGCCACCCTCTCTTTTGGTAAATTGTTTTTATAAAACAGTCCAATCCATTCATTCACATACTATGTGTGGCTTCTTTTGTGCTGTAGCAGCAGTGTTGGTTAGATGAAATCAAGACCATATGAGGCAGAAACCTACAAGATTTGTTATCTGACCCTTAGCAGAAAATACTCACCAACCCTTCCTCTAGTTTATCTGGGTCTACACCACCACATGGCTCAGATAGTCTTAACTAACCTTACTGACCACCTCTGACAACCTAGTATCCATCTGTTCATTCTTGACCAGCACACTCTTTGTTCTAAACAAGCTTATTTAAAGTGCTCTGCAGGTTACATCACCTGACATGTCACATGGAGCAAGTAGCTGTGCCCAGCATTCACCTAACCTTTCTCTGAGTGGCACTGGCCCCAGTCCTTTGCCAAGAATCAACTCTTTACCCCTGAAGCTCAGAGTTTGAGTAAAGTAAGGAATGTTCTCTTCTTTCCTGCCATATGCGTGTGGGAGAGTTCAACCAAGGAGTTGCTGGGGGGAATTATTGGAAGAATTTTAGGGAGATTAGGTCATGAATGTGAAACGCTCAGAAACCTGTGGTTGAGCTGAACCCTGCCCAGTCTCAGGACTGCTGGTTATATGAACAAATACCTTGCTTTGTCATTTAATTCAGTTTGCACTGGGAATTCTGCTCTAGGCAACATGATGAGTCTTCAGTGACTGATGCTGACATAGTGACTTGTCTTCTTCCCTATATGATGAGCCCGGGGGAGTTACCATCCCTAGCCAGCGGCAAGCAGTGGGGGCTGTGGCAGCTCCTCCTCCTGGAACCCCCCTCAGAGTGCTTCTCTGACTCGACTCTGATACCGTCTGCATGGGCCTCCATCCCTTTATACTGCTGAGGGCTGCTGCTGGCCTCTGTTCCCCTGCGTCATGGATGCTGGGGTTTGTTCTGGTCACTGTTGGGATGTTCTTCCTGTAGATTGATCTTATTGAACAGCTTAGCAACAGGCTTCACTATTCAGGTACTTGGTCCTTTCATGCAATTAAAATATATTTGCTAATTATTCCATGGTTTGTAAGGATAAACAACTAACCCTGGCAGATGGGGTGGGGGAATGACATTATTATGGAAGAAGTGTGTTAGTTGCTTAGTTGTGTCTGACTCTTTGTAACTCCATGGTCTGTAGCCTGCCAGGCTCCTCTATCCATGGGATTCTCCAGGCAAGAATACTGGAGTGGAAGGATATGGGGTAAATCATGATGGAGAGAAGACCTGAGTCACTGGAACTTGAAAAGTACCGGGTCTCGGCAGCCCTCTGGGGCCAGTAAGCAGAAATGGGTGGACACGCTCTTTAGTGTCAGCTGTTGAGGTAAAGCCACTCCAACCCTCTTGTGTCTTATGCCTTTACTCAAAATCAGAGTTCCCAACGGAAAAGAGACTGGCCCAGCATGAGTTCCATGTTGACCCTTTGGTTACAATAAAACAGGGGTGTTTGATGGACAGGCTCTTCAGAAGCGTATGCAGTAGAGAATGGGTGGTTATCCAAACGGGAATCATGGTGGGACTCCCCAGGAAAGGGAGACAGGGTAATGAAGAGGAAAACAGAGGCCTGGTATAAAGCTTTGCTTGAATGCATAGGGGCCACCTTCAGTGACACTTTTCTCACTGGAATCAGTGGCTTTCTTAAGGATGCCTTAGTGTCCTCTGGAGGGCTTGTTACAGCACAGATTGCTGGACTCCTTGTTTCCGATGTGGTTGCCCTTGGGTGAGGACCTGAGATTCTGTATTTCTAGCAAATTCCTTAGGTTTTGCTGATGCTGCTGATATGATACCCAGACTTGGAGACCCACTGTGTTACATAAATGGTATTCTTTTTGTAGATTGTCATTTAACTTTTCTTCCCCTAACAGCCATGCATGAATACTTCTGCTATGAAAAAAATAGAACTCATTACATTCCTTGTTAGTAACTCAGTAGTTCTAACTCTGTAATTTGTGAATGATAGTGTGTGTGAGAAAGTGGAGTGTCTTTTTAATTGTCTTTGAATATATTTTACCTTATGGACTTGAGGGAGTGTCTATGCATTCATCCAAGTACAATGTCCGTGTTAAAACTTGGGAAGACAACCAAGTCCTGTGATGTGTTAGAATCTATCCACTTTGAGAGCTTCAAATTCCGAGTAACTAGGGAGTTACCTTTTTCCTACAAATGTTTTGACAGGGTTTTAGGAGAAAAAGTGTTACTCAGTCTTTCCTCTGACAAGTTGCCCATTAACAAGATTCGACGCTATTTCTCATAGAAACAGGGAAAACAAGAGAGAGAGTTGACAGTGCTGCACATGTTGGTAAATTTCCGATTGATTGATTGAAGAGGTTCATAGCCCATGAAGGAATGCTGGATGTACCCTGCTGGCACAATCCTTGAACATAATGTCCAGAGAGGGGACGTAGCTTGACCAAAAATCATAGAAAGTCAATGTCAGAAGTAGAACTAGAGTATATTAAATCATATATTTCTATAGATGTTCGAATGTTTCAGTGTGGAAAGAGAGGAGGTAGGATAAAGGGGCCCACAGGCATATTCAGTTGGCAGAACATTCCATTCATGTTTATCACATGTCATCTACATGCTCATACACATTTATATACATGTGCATGTATGTGCACACAGTGAATATATTTCATGTGCTTAAGAGTAAGTGCATCCCAATATTTGCAATTGCTCTCCGTCTGACTACAGCAAGCCCTTTGTCCCCCTGACTCTTCCATCATTCAAGTCTCAACTCAAATGCTACTCCTCCAGAAAGACCTATATTGACTTTTATGGTAGGTCGATAGCAAACATGTCCCTTATCTTATTCCTCTTAGTACCTCTGCTTTTTGCAATGAGGCTTTGCAGCTTCTTTCATTAAGAAGTGAAGTATATATCTTGCTCCCTTGAGTCTGAACTGGCACGTAGACTTTGACCAATAGTATGCCACCAAGGTTCCAGAGTATTAGATACAGGCCTCAAGAGGCTTGCATGTTTCTCTTATTCTCTTGGCACCCTGTTTCCACCATATAAACAGGCCCAGATTTTATCCTGCTGGATTATGAGAACCACGGGGCCCAGTCATCTCATTATCCCAGCTGATAGGCAACATGTGAGTTGAAGCCAGCCACAAACTGATCACTCACCTGCCTGCAAATTCATTAGTGAGCCTAAGATTAGTCCTACCAGGTCTAGATCAACAGAACTGCTTAGCTTACCCCTAAACTCATGTGAAATGAAAATTGCTACTTTAAGCCACTGCATTAAAAGAAATACTTTCTATTTTAAGTCAGCATTTTTGAGGTTATCTGTTACACAGCAGTAGCTGACTGATACAACCATCTTTTCCAAAGGCCTCACCTCACTATGCCACCATTTTGTGTATATTCTATTTCCTTTTCATATCTGAAATTGACTTGTCTTTTATCTTTTTCCATAAGAATGTAAATGCATTTAAATTAGAGTTTATTTCTGCCATGTTTGCCGATGTATCTCCAGTGCTTAGAGCAATGTCTGGCTGATAGCAGACACTCAGTAAATATTGAATCAGTGAATATGCCTCATAGAGGCATTGCTTACAGATTTAATATCTTCCTAATCCTATTTTTCTAAGGCTTACTATTAGAGTTAAAATTTACTCTCAGGGAATCTATAGCAGGAGCTAGTAGGACATGGCTTATCTTGTGTATATCTTGCTGGAAAATGCCAGCTTGAGAGATGAAATGAGATACCCTGGATGCACAAAGCCTGTCAGGATAACTGCAGTGTGCCTAAATAACTAGTATTCCAAGTAGGTCATATCCCATTTTTTTTTTAATAGTCTCAGGCTCTTTCTGCTGCGTTGGCTGCTGCTAAAACTTGGGAGGTTGGGGAGATACTGGAAAGATATTAAATATTTTAGACAGGGTTTCATATTTTCCAGGGAATGCATTGTCTGTGACACTGTCCATAGGTAATGCTATTTACTTCTTGTGTATTAAGAAGGAAATCCCATGGTATGGCTGGTACAGACAGGAGCGTTAAATGTTGTAGACTGATGTTGCTGTTTGCTGCCAGTTGAATGTTGCTGACAATGTCTCTCTTCTTTGGGGTACCAAAGTCTGATTTTCTCTCCCTAGTCTGTCTTCATCCAGAAGCAGTATCATGTAGTCATTGAGAATCTTCACTTTGAACTAGTTTTCCAAAGTTGGCATATAAACTCCGCTTTTAACAATTTTGGGGACCACAGACAAATCATGTAGCATTCCTGTTTCAGAGGGATAATGATAGTACCTTCCTGCAGGTAAATCTTCTAGACTAGACACCAAGAATATAGTAAAAGCTGTGTAAATATTAACTGGTGATATTATTATTATTGTTGGCATCCGTTATCAAATAATTTTGGACAAAATAGGAAAATGAATATAGAATCTGAAATCAGTTATCACATTCCTATAGTAGCATGCATGAATGCTATGTTGCTTTAGTCATGTCTGACTCTTTGCGACCCCATGGACTGTACCCTGCCAGGCTCCCCTGTCCATGGGATTCTCCAGACAAGAATACTGGAGTGGGCTCCCATTTCCTTCTCCAGGAGATCTTCATGACCCAGGGATCGAACCTGTGTTTCTTATGTCTCCTGCATTAGCAAGAGGGTTCAGTAGCACACCTGGGAATCCCCCCTATAATAGGGTCATTGATAATTATTAGTTTTAATGGTAACAATACTTTCATTTGATTGCAGCTTACACTGTAGACAGGGCACTGAATTCTTTATATTCTCACCTGCTGAATTCTTTTCTTGACCCCACACATTAAGTAGTGTGTTGTCTTTTTTTTTTTTTTTTGACATTTGAGACAGTCTAAGCTCAGACAGGTTAAGAATCTTGCTCAAGGTTGCACAGACAGTAAACCAGGATTCAAACCTAGGCAGGCTGACCTATACACTACCCAGTTTTACCTCTGGCTATCCATAAAAGAAACAAAATGAAATAAACTTGAAGTCACCTAAAACAAGAGACTACTCTTACAGAAAACACCATTTCTGTAGAACATTGGAAAATTACCTCTGTAGAATCTGGTCCACTGGAGAATGGAATGGCAAACCACTTCAGTATTCTTGCCTTGAGAACCCCATTAACAGTATGAGAAGGGGAAAATGATAGGATACTGAAAGAGAAACTCCCCAGGTCAGTAGGTGCCCAATATGCTACTGGAGATCAGTGGAGAAATAACTCCAGAAAGAATGAAGGGATGGAGCCAAAGCAAAAACAGTACCCAGTTGTGGATGGGACTGGTGATAGAAGCAAGTTCTGATGCTGTAAAGAGCAATGTTGCATAGGAACCTGGAATATCAGGTCCATGAATCAAGGCAAATTGGAAGTGGTCAAACAGGAGATGGCAAGAGTGAATGTCAACATTCTAGGAATCAGCGAACTAAAATGGACTGGAATGGGTGAATTTAACTCAGATGACCATTATATCTACTACTGTGGGCAGGAATCCCTTAGAAGAAATGGAGTAGCCATCATGGTCAACAAAAGAGTCTGAAATGCAGTACTTGGATGCAATCTCAAAAATGACAGAATGATCTCTGTTCATTTCCAAGGCAAGCCATTCAATATCATGGTAATCCAAGCCTATGCCCCAACCAATAATGCTGAAGAAGCCGAAGTTGAACAGTTCTATGAAGACCTATGAGACCTTTTAGAACTAACATCCAAAAAAGATGTCCTTTTCATTATAGGGGAATGGAATGCAAAAGTAGGAAGTGAAGAAACACCTGGAGTAACAGGTAAATTTGGCCTTGGAGTACAGAATGAAGCAGGGCAAAGGCTAATAGAGTTTTCCCAAGAGAACACACTGGTCATAGCAAACACCCTCTTCCAACAACACAAGAGAAGACTCTACACATGGGCATCACCAGATGGTCAACACCGAAATCAGATTGATTATATTCTTTGCAGCCAAAGATGGAGAAGCACTATACACTCAGCAAAAACAAGACCTGGAGCTGACTGTGGCTCAGATCATGAATTCCTTATTGCCAAATTCAGACTTAAACTGAAGAGAGTAGGGATAACCACTAGTCCATTCAGGTA
Source organism: Odocoileus virginianus (assembly GCF_023699985.2). NCBI lineage: Eukaryota > Metazoa > Chordata > Mammalia > Artiodactyla > Cervidae > Odocoileus > Odocoileus virginianus. The sequence goes on from NC_069699.1 coordinate 16,441,064, forward strand.
TGACCTAAATAAAATCCCTTATGACTATACAGTGGAAGTGAGAAATAGATTTAAGGGACTAGATCTGACAGACAGAGAGCCTGATGAACTATGGACGGAGGTTCATGACATTGTACAGGAGACAGGGATCAAGACCATCCCCATGGAAAAGAAATGCAAAAAGGCAAAATGGTTGTCTGAGGAGGCCTTACAAATAGCTGTGAACAGAAGAGAAGCAAAAAGCAAAGGAGAAAAGGAAAGATATTCCCATTTGAATGCAGAGTTCCAAAGAATAACCAGGAGAGATAAGAAAGCCTTCCTCAGCAATCAATGCAAAGAAATAGAGGAAAACAATAGAATGGGAAAGACTAGAGATCTCTTCAAGAAAATTAGAGATACCAAGGGAACATTTCATGCAAAAATGGGCTCAATAAAGGACAGAAATGGTATGGACCTCACAGAAACAGAAGATATTAAGAAGAGGTGGCAAGAATACACAGAAGAACTGTACAAAAAAGATCTTCATGACCCAGATAATCACAATGGTGTGATTCCTCACCTAGAGCCAGACATCCTGGAATGTGAAGTCAAGTGGGCCTTAGAAAGCATCACTACAAACAAAGCTAGTGGATGTGATGGAATTTCAGTTGAGCTATTTCAAATCCTGAAAGATGATGCTGTGAAAGTGCTGCACTCAATATTCCAGCAAATTTGGAAAACTCAGCAGTGGCCACAGGACTGGAAAACGTCCATTTTCATTCCAATCCCTAAGAAAGGCAATCCCAAAGAATTCTCGAACTACTGCACAGTTGCACTCATATCACACGCTAGTAAAGTAATGCTCAAAATTCTCCAAGCCAGGCTTCAGCAATACATGAACCTAGAACTTCCATATGTTCAAGCTGGATTTAGAAAAGGCAGAGGAACCAGAGATCAAATTGCCAATATCTGCTGGATCATTGAAAAAGCAAGAGAGTTCCAGAAGAATATCTATTTCTGCTCTATGACTATGCCGAATCCTTCAACTATGTGGATCATAATAAACTGTGGAAAATTCTGAAGGAGATGGGAATACCAGACCACCTGACCTGCCTCTTGAGAAACCTGTATGCAGGTCAGGAAGCAACAGTTAGAACTGGACATGGAACCAAATAGGAAAAGGAGTACGTCAAGGCTGTATATTGTCACCCTGCTTATTTAACTTATATGCAGAGTAAATCATGAGAAACGCAGGGCTGGAAGAAGCACACGCTGGAATTAAGATTGCTGGGAGAAATATCAATAGCCTCAGATATGCAGATGACACCACCCTTATGGCAGAAAGTGAAGAGGAACTAAAAAGCCTCTTGATGAAAGTGAAAGAGGAGAGTGAAAAAGTTGGCTTAAAGCTCAACATTCAGAAAACTAAGATCATGGCATCTGGTCCCATCACCTCATGGGAAATAGATGGGGAGACAGTGGAAACAGTGTCAGACTTCATTTTTTTGGGCTCCAAAATCACTGCAGATGGTGACTGCAGCCATGAAATTAAAAGACGCTTACTCCTCAGAAGGAAAGTTCTGACCAACCTAGATAGCATATTGAAAAGCAGAGACATTACTTTGCCAACAAAGGTCTATCTAGTCAAGGCTATGGTTTTTCCAGTGGTCATGTATGGATGTGAGAGTTGGACTGTGAAGAAAGCTGAACACTGAAAAATTGATGCTTTTGAACTATGGTGTTGGAGAAGACTCTTGAGAGTCCCTTGGACTCCAAGGAGATCCAACCAATCCATCCTGATGGAGATCAGTCTTGGGTGTTCATTGGAAGGACTGATGCTGAAGCTGAAACTCCAATACTTTGGCCACCTCATGCGAAGAGTTGACTCGTTGGATAAGACCCTGATGCTGGGAGGGATTGGGGGCAGGAGGAGAAGGGGATAACAGAAGATGAGATGGCTAGATGGCATCACCGACTCAATGGACGTGAGTTTAGTAAACTCCGGGAGTTTGTGATGGACAGGGAGGCCTGGCGTGCTGCGATTCATGGGGTTGCAAAGAGTTGGACATGACTGAGCAACTGAACTGAACTGAAGGCTTAGAAATTTGTGAGACATTTCCACATCTGTGCCAATGTTCACTGCAGTCCGCAACATTCTTAAAAGGGAAATGGCCCTCTCTCTCCCAGCATCCAGGAAACCGGCATTGAAAAAACTCAGTCACTTATTTTAATCCACAGCTATTAAGTGGCAACACTGTGACATAATTCAGAGGCCCCAAGTTCAAGTTCTATACTGTTTAGATGGTGCTGTACTGATATGATAGCATTAGCGTATTTATGTGAAATCCCTAATTTTCAGTCTGGGAGATTTTAGTTATATGCTGAAATTTTGTAGTTTAGGACAATAGGTATTCTTTGAATGTGTATGAACTTAAAATATCACTGTAAAGAGGAGGTTAATCAGTTGTTTAATCTGTTAATTAAAATCTTTAGGTCCTGCATCTATTTACTGGTCACAGTCTTATTTTATATTCTATAGAACTATGTATTATGAAACACTGTTTAAAGTAGGTTTTAGGTGCAAAAGAATCAATATAACTTTGTAAATAGTGGTATTAAATACATTTTTTATTTAGGACTTTTCAGAGTTTTGGGTTTATTAATGTATATTATGAAGCTTTAAAATTACAGCACATAGCTTGACAAATTTATTTGGCCACAGAACCCCCTAGAACAGGGGTTGATGAACTATAGCCCAGGGGCCAAACCCAGCCTGTGGCTTATTTTTCTTTAGCCTGTGAGCCAATAATCTTTTTTTTTAAATGTTTTTAATGAGTTATAAAAAGAAGAATGATACGCAACAGGCTGTAGATGGCCAAAAATATTTACTACCTGGCCTTTCCTTTAAAAAGTTTGTCAGACCAAATGCTGTCTTCAAATAGCATCATCATCATTATCATCTTGGCCACCATCATGGAAGCCTATCTCCAAGATGGCCATCAACAATCCTTTCCCCTCTTAGACCTACAGACAAGCCTCCCACCAAAGGTGGTGGCCAGCGATGTCTGTCTCCCGCTTCTTGAGTCTGGGCTGACCTGGGAGTTCTCTGACCAATAGACTGTGGCATCAATGACATGATGGCAGTTTTGGACCTTTATGAAAATGCAGTTTCCACCACCAGTCTCCTGTCATCTTGGGACACTGCATGAAAAATCAATAGGCCCTCGGCCAGTTTGAAAGTGCTACTGGCCTAGGCCAGCCCAGCCTTGCAGCCATTCCCATCAGGGTACAGATGTTAATGAAAACAGACTGGAGCCTATAGGCAAGCCCAGGTGCTTGGGAATACCAAGTGGCCCTAGTCGGGGCCGCATGCAGCAGTGTAATTGGCCAGTTGAGCCCTATCTGAGTAGACCCACATAAGATGCAATAAAATAGTTGATATTTTAAGCTTCTGAGCTTAGGGAGAATTTTTATGACACAGCAGTAGATGATTGGAAGAAACTTCATGCTCACCCTCAACTTTCCCACCATTGTCACTTTCCCCATAATATCGAGGACTGGTGTCTCCTGACACTGCTGTTGAGATCTGCTGCTGAGAAACTAGCTCTCTTTTCACAGTTGTTTTCATTAATTTACACAGAGCATTCCACAAGTAGTGTAAATGAATGAGGTTTAATGTAGTCATTACTTCATCAATCACCATCATCCGCAGAGGACTATGGCGGGTGTGATACACCTGCTGAGACAAGATAGCGGTCCAAGATGAAGTCCACCTGCTTCATCTCCTATCTCCAACTAGATCTTGCTGCTTGTACCAGTATCTTGGAGTGGAGGATTTCAAAAACCTAAATCTATGTTATCTAGTTGTAGCAAAATCTCTGTAGGGAGTTATAAGATCACATCAGGAGGGGGAAAAAATAAAAAAAAGTTCTGTACACATACACCAAAGCCCAGCACATCACAGATGCTTGGTGATTGTATCTTGCAGATGTTCATTTCAGATTCAGGAGGGCATCATTTCTTCACTCTGCACGTTGATATTTTCTCCTTGTTGATGATTCTGCTGCCTAAGTCTTACATAAGCAATCAGGCAACCCAGTGGCTTGCTTTAACCTGTCTCTCTCCTGAATACAAGTCGTGAGCATGCCCACCATCTACAGAACCTCTCGTTTCTTCAGTTGCACACACATGCCCTTCCACAATCCAGCCCCGGCTTGTCTCCCAATCTGCTGCGCAGAATTGAACGTCACTGAATCTTCCTTGTTTGTGGAACCTGATATGTTCTCTCACATCTTGTGACTTTGCACATGGTATTTCCTCTTTCCTGAATGCCCAGCCCTGCCTTTCCATCTCATGCATGTCTTCTTGTTATGGTGTTTCTAACTTCTAATTCAGTTCCTCTGGTTGGTTTTTTCAGATGTGCTCACAGGGAGTCGGTCCTGACATATATACCACTGTTATAGTCCTTAGAGATAATGTGTATCTTCTAGAGGTTATTTCGCTTCTCTAGGTCCCAATTTTTAACACCTGGGAAATCGAAATATGTTGCTCAACTGTAGGTTAGCTGTGAGGTCTAAACCAGATACAGTCGACTGGACACCTGTCATATGCTGAGGAAATGGTCTTCTGTAAACCTTGGCTGTCTTGACTTTCTGTTTATGGGGGACTGTTTGCCCCTTCACCTCCTCCTCCTCCATCACCCTCAGAGCTGCTCTCAGCAGGCACTGTGCCCCTGTTCTCCCAGCTACAGTGCCTGTCAGAGACCCGGGGCTTGGGAGATGAATGCTGAATGCCAGTATTTTTTAGTCTTCTTACTCACTCTGACTAGTTACTGGCTTTTGGTTAGGACGGCTAGTCACTCATGGGAGAGAAGCATTCAAATAGAAAGATAACACAGCTGAAGAAGTCCCCCTGGGGTCCTGGCACATTATAATGTGTAGAAAACATCATGCTAGATGTGGTTATTTGTCTCTCTCCATGGATGATGACCGTGCGTAAGACCTTTTCTACTGTGAGTTCTGTCTCTTGGTGGACAGAGAAAGACACATCTAGGCCCAGACCCAGTTGTTCCTTCACATGATTCCATGCCTTTCTTGCAAGGAAGGAACAGTGAAGATTGCTCACGGGTGTCAAATTTAAGAAACTTTGCTTGTTCTATCCTTTCCCTGCTATCTCTTTTCCACCTACCTGGTATATGTTATAATAACACATTGAAGTACAGCTTCATTGAGATGCTCTTGCCTTCCCTATTCATTGATTGTGGAGTGCTGTTTTTGTCTTAACATTATTTATTGTGAATTTGGCTGAAGTTTTATTTACAATTTGTTCTTTATTGTCATGTGAAGTGACTTGTCATGGACAGCAATGACAGTCACTTAATACATGTTGGATTTGTGGGCAGAAGGCTGGACCTTTTGGTTCTGCATCACCCTTCAGAGAAATGTGTCTGGGAGCATCACATGGCTGTGGAAAAGCAGAAGGATTCTAATCCATGCTGCAGTCCCCTTTAATGGATCAAGAATGAGAGGGGTCTCATCGGGCCACAGACTACCAGATTACTTGGACCCAGGGCAGTGGAGATATTTAGACAAGTTCTAGAAGATATTATTTCTCAGCACCTGGAAACTTCAGCCAAAATATCATGTAGTAGGGAGACCCACTAAAGCAAGATGTCTCTTTGAGGGGGTCACAGGCCTATAGGAAGTTGAGTTTGACTGCAGCCCCACCAGATGAGGTGACAGAGTCAGCATCCTAGAGAGCTTGTTGCCAAGCAACCTAGAGAAAGTATCTGAGGTAGTTCATTGGACAGTCCTGCTTATCTCCACATGTATTTTTGCTGTTGTTTTTTCACTCCATCATTTGTATCCATAAATCCAAAGAAAGACTGTCAGTGAAATATTTTTGATCCTCTAAGCATGTATCGCAAAAATCAGCCCAAATGGCTTGTAAACAAATGAATGAGATAAGAACCTTAACATTTTATAACAAAGGGTACCATGGAAGAGTAGGTTATAATAGGGATGGATTTGGGGGAGATGTCTCGATCTTTGAGGTCCTATCTCCCACTTTTTTCTTTCTTTCTTCTATCTTTGATGTCCATAACTATTGTATTACCTTCAATTTCTATCATACTGGCTTAGTAGTTTATCAGTGTGGATTATTGAATGTCTCTGTCCTAAAGCAGGATGCTATTTCTAGGAGTAGAATGTACCTGGTTGTAGCACATACTTACTCTCTAACCCAGTTAGTGGTTGGATTATACTGGTGGTTCCTGTATACCCCACATAAACCCAACTGTAAAGCTAGAAATTTTGCATATCACCCCCAATGGAGTAGCTTTGCAGATAGTTTAATTCTGGGATCTGGCTCTCAGCTGTATAATGTCCTGAATTTTTCTTGGGCCCTGTATTTGGGGGATCAAGGTAATACCTCAGCATTAAAAAGGCTCAGAGCTTACAAAATGTGTACATCCTTTCCTGTCCCTCTTAATCTTTTTGTTTCTAAGGTACCTACGGTGATAGAGGGGAGGTAAAACAAGAATCTTTTGGAGAGACCACATACCTGCTGTTGGAGAAAGTTGAAGAACTTTAACTTGCATGTTGATATTTGCACCTAACTGTAAGACACAGGGAATTAAAGAAAGTCACTTTTAGGAGGAACCTTGAGGATCCTCTAGCCCAGTGATCCATTTCATATCTTCATCTCTCTCTGATCTGCTGTAACATAGTAGGCAACCAGTAAATATTTTCTCAGTCTATTGACTTTATTGTGTCCTTCTGACAGGCTTGCATGCAGCTACTAATTGAGGTATGCCTGCCTTCCAGGGTAGTCTTCTCCATCCTCACAAATCCCAGTTAGCAAGCTTTCCTTCTTCTCTCCTATGGCTTCAGTCTGTCCATCTTAGTTTTACTTCTTTAGAAACTGAAAGAGAAACTCAAAGCTGATTTACCCCTCAGCGACATCCCTTTTAATCTTAGTTTTTCGAGAATTATTTTACTAGTCTTTCAGTTAGTGTTTGGAGTAATCCACTCACGAGTTCTGTTATCTGCTTATGGATCATTTTAATTGTTAGCTGTCTAAACAGGCTTCCCCAGGTGTAATATCCCTTAAAGTGTAGCTCCAAATAGGGACTGGAGTATAATAACTGATACAGTGGTCTGTAAATCATCCTGAAGTGTGGAAGTCTGTGAAAATCTGGATGGTTCTGTACCCTTTTTGGCTGTCCAGGCATCAGTTGTACAACTGCCTTTTCCAACAAGCTTCAAATTAGGCTGAACCAGCTGATAATTTCTAAATTCATTTTTATTGAAATATAGTTGCCTTCCAAAGTTGTCTTAGTTTCTGCTGTACGGCAGAGTGGATCAGGTGTCCGTTCATTCGGTTCAGTTCAGTTCAGTCACTCAGTCGTGTCCGACTCTCTGCAGCCCCATGGACTGCAGCATGCCAGGCTCTACCCAGATAATCTAAGATATTGTCTCTGCTTCAAGGTCTGCACTCTTTTTTAAACTTGCCAGTTCTCTTTTCCATGAAAAGCAGCATGTCTGTAGGTTCTAAGAATGAGGACCTGGATGTCTGGGGAGGGGACATTTTTCTGCCTTCTCAGCAGTCCTGTCTTCCTCTCTGCCCGTTGGTGTGTTCCCCCTTTAACTTCCAATTCCAGCTGAAATGTCTCTTCCACTCTGAACACTGAAATGATGTTCCTACCTCCAGGAAAAATCAGTTATACTCTTTCTGTGTTTCCTCAAGCCTTTGACCATACTTTTAGTTTTCTTTCATTGTTTTATTCCTTTTGCTGTATTTGCCTTGACCGTAGGGTATAGATGTTTTGAGGACAGAAATTATACTTTATTCATCCATGGATCCCCACTGCTGAGTTCAAAGCTGGTGCGTGCAGCAGATTCTCAGTTCACTGGACCAGACGTGGAGCTGTCACCCATATTCTAGCAATCCCATCTCAGTGACCTGTTAACTTCTTCTTTTTCATCTTTCCCTATTTTTTTCTTTCTGCTCCTTCCCACTACTACAAACCTCCCTGGAGTATGAAATGTGTGTCTACTCTTCCATAAGGAGTGAATCAGAGTGTTGTGTTCTGTGCTGGCATTCATTCAGCCCAGTGTTGGGGATGGTCCCTGCAATGCAAGCAAAAGAGAATTGGGATCTGTCAACCTGTGTTGGGCAAGCTGCACCCTCTTCTCATTTCAGGTCTTTTAACTCACCCTTCCAAGTACCTCTCCTGATAGTTATGACCTTCCCCCTGTTTCACTGAGGAAGAGGAACTCTGGAGAGATCAGGAGCTTGCATGAGGTGCCGAGATGCTCAGTTGTTGAGGAAACGGATGCCATGAATGTAGGCCCTGGGGTTCTGAGTTGATGGCTGCTGCTTCTTACCTTGACTCATTATTATGTTCACATTATTTTCTCTGCCTCCACAGAGACCCCTCGAGGGGCCTCCTGATGTCTTTGTCATTGTGTCAGGCAAGTGTGAAGTTCAAAGATGGCCTTCCCTGTTCCTCCCCACGCTGTGCCTCGTGACTCCTGGATTCAACGGCCCGGGTTCAGCCGGGTCATCATGTGGAGTTTCCACTGCAGTGGAGACCCGCGGATTCGGCTGGTTTTTTGGGCTCCACATTTCAATGCATCAAATGTGGCTTTGTGAGGTGCATGAGGAATCAGATAACAGAACAGATCCTGGCAGAAGAGAGGCCCACAAACAGCATAAGCGCAGGCCTGGAGGTCTCAGAGAAGCCCTTTCTGTGACCCGGAGCATTTTAAATATAGAAAAAAAGTGTCCAACGGAGAGGGAAGAAAGGAAAAGAACAAAAGGAGACAAGGGAGCACATTTTGCCTTAAGATACGAGATAGCAAGCTCCTGTTGGCATTTTGAGAGAGAATTGTAGCTTCAGTTTGTCATAAAAGATTCATTCACATTTCATTTCTCAACCTTCTCTGTCATAGTCAACTTTGAGCAGGTTTTTTATTTTATTTTTAATTTTAATAACCAGTAAGAAGCCATCAGGTTTTTAAGGCTATGTTTCTTTTAATTTAGTTCAACTGCCATTGACCATAGGTGCAAATTGAGTCATCCTCTACACAGCTGGTTACAGGTTCATGGAACTGTAGGATCTGAAGGTGCCCCCCGGAGCCCCATTTGGGAATGTGCTCATGTAATACTGGCTGCTGTAATACTGGCTGCTCTCACAGCCTATTGCTACTTCCCATAGAAATGATATACATTTTTATTGAGGTATTGTTGCTTTACCATGTTAGTTTTTGCTGTACAGAAAAGTGAATCGGCTACACGTACACATGTGTCCCTTCTTCCTTGAATTTCCTTCCCATCCAGGTCACCACAGGGCTCTGAATAGAGTTCCCGGTATAAAGCCTGTTCTCGTTCAGTTCAGTTCAGTCGCTCAGTCATGTCTGACTCTTCACGACCCCATGGACTGCAGCATACCAGGCCTCCCTGTCCATCGCCAACTCCCGGAGTTTACTTAAACTCATGTCCATTGAGTCAGTGATGCCATTCAACCATCTCATCCTCTGTCATCCCCTTCTCCTCCTGCCCTCAATCTTTCGTGGCATCAGGGTCTTTTCAAATGAGTCAGCTCTTTGCATGAGGTGGCCAAAGTATTGGAGTTTCAGCTTCAACATCAGGCCTTCCAATGAACACCCAGGACTGATCTCCTTTAGGATGGACTGGTTGGATCTCCTTGCAGTCCAAGGGACTCTCAAGAGTCTTCTCCAACACCACAGTTCAAAAGCATCAGTTCTTCGGTGCTCAGCTTTCTTTATAGTCCACTCTCACATCCGTACATGAACACTGGAAAAACCATAGCCTTGACAAGATGGACATTTGTTGGCAAAGTAATGTCTCTGCTTTTTAATATGCTATCTAGGTTGGTCATAACTTTCCTTCCAAGGAGTAAGTGTCTTTTAATGTTCTCATTAGTTACCTCTTTTATATACATCAGTGTATATTTGTCAATCCCAATCTCCCAGTTCATGCCTACCACCGCTCCTTCCCTCCTTGGTGACCTTATATTTGTTCTCTGGTCTTTGTCGCTATTTCTGCTTTGCAAATAAGTTCACCTATGCCATTTTTTTAGATTCCACATAGGAATGTAACATTTAAATGTTTGCCCTACAAATTGCATTCACTGGTATTTACGGCATAAAAGGGAGAGATTAAACTGTTCAGTAGTTTAACAATCTGTGTGTCTAGCTTTGCAAGCAGCACAGTTAAAGGGGTGAGGTATTCATGAGAGGAAGGCCTGCTCCCAGGTAGACCGCAAATCTCATTGGCTAACCTGGATAGAGACCAGGAACCTGTGAATTCCATGCTCACTGATGCAGTTTCCAATTTTTGTTCTGCATATGTTGACTTTTAGGCGCAGTCCTTTGGAAAAATTGGAATGAACAGAGTGGGGAAAAGAATCAGACTGAGTCTCAGGAATGGTTTGTCACTCACTAGTTGTGTACAGCCTGGGTTCAGGGACATACCACTTACTAGGGGCAGAGCTGAAATTAGGTTTTGTCTGAGTCTCCCATCGCTTATATGAAAAATATGTATCATGTGGGAGTTGGATCAGACAGTGTGTGCATGCTATGTTGCTTCAGTCATGCCCAACTATTTGTGACCCCATGGAATATAACCCGCCAGGCTCCTCTGTCCATGGGATTCTCCAGGCAAGAATACTGAAGTGGATTACAATGCCTTCTTCCAGGGGATCTTCCCAGCCCAGAGATCAAACCTGCATCTCGTCTCCTGCATTGGCAGGCATATTCTTTACCATTAGCAGCACTTCTTCGGTATTTATTGTAACAAACTGATCTCCCTGACTTGTGTCTTTATCCTTTTAATCTCTTCTGGTTTTAAAATAACCTATGGGATGATATTCATGAAGCTCTGTCAGCTAGCTTTTTAAGAGTTTTAAATGCTATCCAACTTTGATCGTTGCCTGAGTGTTACGGGTGCTCCTGGCTCAGGGACCAGGGCTGTGTTTGTGTGTGAAGCAAAGATGCCTGCAGACTAGGAGAGCGCGGCTGGCTTTGCAGACTCTCCTTGGCCCCAAGAGCCTGTCGCGTACTGCCTGGGTGCTGCCACAGGTGGGGACCAAGCGCGCCTGTGTGAAAGGAAATGCGCTGGATTTCGTAAGGAAGAGGAGGACTTTGTGGAGTTGGATAGCTTCCAGGAACTCAATCACGTTGAAAGAATGAAACAGGGTTTTTAGAAAGAAATGAATTCGTTAACATGAACTGGAGGGTAGCAGTGGGGACCAGTACAAGGGGACGAGGCTGGCCAGAGCTGGGCAAACTTGTGATCTTAGCATTTCTGACTGCCTGTTAGAGGCTCCCACCTGGACTTCACCCTGTATATTGAATTATAAGTTCATTTCTCCTGTTGCCTCACCTCAGAGATTTTACCTCTCACTATCCAGCTCCTCAGTACACGCCTAGATTCCTGAGCAAATGTTAATGTCTCTCCTCACGGCTCTTCTGGAGTCTCGCATGTTGTCTAGAGGCAGGCAGACCTCATGCTGAACTCCCGCTCTGCTGCTGGGCAGGGTTTTTAACCTAATTTTAAAATTATTCATTCATAAAGAGGAAGAAAGGTCAATTGTGAGGATGATCCTAGAAGAGGATGCCGTTTATTAAATGCTTACCTGAGGCAATAATTTAGAGTGAGCAGGACACAAAGATTTCCATTTAATTTTTTTTTTCCATTTATTTTTATTAGTTGGAGGCTAATTACTTTACATCATTACAGTATTTTTTGTCATACATTGAAATGAATTAGCCATGGATTTACATGTATTCCCCATCCCGGTCCCCCCTCCCACCTCCCTCTCCACCCGATCCCTCTGGGTCTTCCCAGTGCACCAGGCCCGAGCACTTGTCTCATGCACCCAACCTGGGCTGGTGATCTGTTTCACCCTAGATAATATACATGTTTAGATGCTGTTCTCTTGAAACATCCCACCCTCGCCTTCTCCCAGAGTCCACAAGTCTGTTCTATACATCTGAGTCTCTTTTTCTGTTTTGCATATAGGGTTATCGTTACCATCTTTCTAAAGTCCATATATATGTGTTAGTATACAGTATTGGTCTTTATCTTTCTGGCTTACTTCGCTCTGTATAATGGGCTCCAGTTTCATCCATCTCATTAGAACTGATTCAAATGAATTCTTTTTAATGGCTGAGTAATATTCCATGGTGTATATGTACCACAGCTTCCTCATCCATTCGTCTGCTGATGGGCATCTAGGTTGCTTCCATGTCCTGGCTATTATAAACAGTGCTGCAATGAACATTGGGGTGCACGTGTCTCTTTCGGATATGGTTTCCTCAGTGTGTATGCCTAGAAGTGGTATTGCTGGGTCATATGGCAGATCTATTTCCAGCTTTTTAAGGAATCTCCACACTGTTTTCCATAGTGGCTGTACTAATTTGCATTCCCACCAACAGTGTAAGAGGGTTCCCTTTTCTCCACACCCTCTCCAGCATTTATGGCTTGTAGACTTTTGGATAGCAGCCATCCTGACTGGCGTGTAATGGTACCTCATTGTGGTTTTGATTTGCATTTCTCTGGTAATGAGTGATGTTGAGCATCTTTTCATGTGTTTGTTAGCCATCTGTATGTCTTCCTTGGAGAAATGTCTGTTGAGTTCTTTGGCCCATTTTTTGATTGGGTCATTTATTTTTCTGGAGTTGAGCTGGAGGAGTTGCTTGTATATATTTGAGATTAATCCTTTGTCTGTTGCTTCATTTGCTATTATTTTGTCCCAATCTGAGGGCTGTCTTTTCACCTTGCTTATAGTTTCCTTTGTTGTGCAAAAGCTTTTAAGTTTCATTAGGTCCCATTTGTTTATTTTTGCTTTTATTTCTAAAATTCTGGGAAGTGGGTCATAGAGGATCCTGCTGTGATTTATGTCGGAGAGTGTTTTGCCTATGTTCTCCTCTAGGAGTTTTATAGTTTCTGGTCTTACATTTAGATCTTTAATCCATTTTGAGTTTATTTTTGTGTATAGTGTTAGAAGACTCTACCAGAAAATTACTAGAGCTAATCAATGAATACAGTAAAGTTGCAGGATATAAAATTAACGCACAGAAATCTCTTGCATTCCTATACACTAACAATGAGAAAACAGAAAGAGAAATTAAGGAAACAATACCATTCACCATTGCAACAAAAAGAATAAAATACTTAGGAGTATATCTACCTAAAGAAACAAAAGACCTATACATAGAAAACTATAAAACACTGATGAAAGAAATCAAAGAGGACACAAACAGATGGAGAAATATACCGTGTTCATGGATTGGAAGAATCAATATTGTCAAAATGGCTATTCTACCCAAAGCAATCTATAGATTCAATGCAATCCCTATCAAACTACCAACAGTATTTTTCACAGAACTAGAACAAATAATTTCACAATTTGTATGGAAATACAAAAAACCTCGAATAGCCAAAGTAATCCTGAGAAAGAAGAATGGAACTGGAGGAATCAATCTGCCTGACTTCAGACTATACTACAAAGCCACAGTCATCAAGAAAGTATGGTACTGGCACAAAGACAGAAATATAGATCAATGGAACAGAATAGAAAGCCCAGAGATAAATCCACGAACCTATGGTCACCTTATCTTCGACAAAGGAGGCAAGGATATACAATGGAAAAAAGATAACCTCTTTAACAAGTGGTGCTGGGAAAACTGGTCAACCACCTGTAAAAGAATGAAACTAGATTTCCATTTAATTTATTAAAAAAGAAAAGCTGTGTGGTAGCAGACAGCATTATCTGCCTCTTATAGATGAGGAAATTTGAGGTTTACTGCACTCAAAGTAATTGACACAGGTGATTGCAGAGCTGGGATGGAGACCCCAGCTCCATAGGGCTTTAGAACCTGATTTTGGGTGTTTTATTAGTTTCCTATGGCTGCTATAACAAAGAACCCCAAAATGGGTGGCTTATAGCAACAGAAATTTGTCTTCTTTCCCTATTCTGGGGGCTGGAAGTCCAAAACCAAGATGTCAGCGGGACCAGGCTTGTTCTGAAACCTAAAGGGAGAATTTTTCTCTGCCTCTTCCAGCCTCTGGTGTTTGTTGGCTGGCATCCCTTGGTGTTCCTTGTCTTAGAGATGGATGGCTCCGGACTCCGATTTCCTCATCACACGTCTACCTTCTCTTTTTGTGTCTGTCTTATTGTAAGGACAACAGCAGTCCTGTTGGATGAAGGGACTGCCCATCCTATCCTAGTACAACCTTGTTTTAACTAATCACATCTGCAGTGACCCTATTTCCACATAAAATCCCACTGAAGTGGTGAGAATGATTTCAACATAGCCTTTTGCGGGATATGATTCAACCTGTATCAGTTATTATAGTGTAGAAATAAATCCCATGTCATGGGAAAGAAATTAAAGAATGCACGTGAAGTATCTGACATGTAGTAGATGCCAGGAAATGCTATTTTCCCTAATAAGATTATTTTAGGAGATAATACCTTAATCCCATGTGTATATGTACACATTATATATACATCATATATATATACACACATTATATATACATTGTACAATACACATTATTGTGTATCATATACACATTATATATATGTAATACATAAATATGTTGCTGTTAGTTGCTAAGTTGTGTCCGACTCTTTGCAATTCCAAGGTCTGTAGCCCATCAGGCTCCTCTGTCCATGGGATTTCCCAGGCAAGAATACTGAATGAGTTGCCATTTCCTTCTCCAGGGGGATCTTCCTGACGTCTCCTGCATTGACAGGTGGATTCTTTACCACTGAGGCACCATATATGGGCTTATATATTATAGGATTTTATATATCTATTGTTTTTCAAAAGGTGGGAATCAGAGGTTAGATGAGTGGACATTGAGGAAACATTTTGAGGGCATGGAGCTTTTTGGATCACTTTAGAATACAATTACACCAGGAAGGTAATAGCCTATTTGATCTTTACTTTTTAAAAATAAACTTTAGACACTGTGACTATTGAACCACAAGTCCATTTCTCATGTTTCCTTCAGTAGTATTCTTGGCAAAGTTTAAAAAAAGAGTAAAAGCAAAGATGTGAACACTTTTCTTCCACCAGAAGATGAATTCAAATGGAGGCATTCTATAAAGGGCAGGTATATAAAAGTTAGAGATGCATGTGATTCAGGTGGAGTTCTGCCATGGTCAAGGACACATAGACCAAGGACTGAAGGACTATTCCAAAATAATTGAAAAATTTCACCTGAGATTCTGACTTACTAAGAAAGAGGGAAATAGTCCGTTGCCCTATTTCTTAGAACTTCCTTTCATTTCCCTTACACCCCAGAACTCTCTGTTCTTCTCTCTCTTGGCTCCCATCATTTCCTTTCCTGCAGCATTGGCCTGATGTCTCCTGTCCTCACCCCTCTGCCTTTCCAGTTTTGTCATGTTCTTTTGTGACTCCACATCACAAATTATAAAAGGTTCAATCTGATGATGGCAGAAACCTGAGTGAAAGTTCTGGCTGGCGAGAAACAAATTGGGTGACATTTACAAGCTTTTAGAATAAGCAGAAGAAAGGAAGCTTGGCAATAATCAGGCTTGTTTTGTCTTCTTGCATAGCACATTGAGTTACCTTGAGGTGGAGATCATGTTCAACTTGATTCATGTATCAGTTCTGTGAATTTTCCTGAAGGCAAGAAATAGAGGACTGTGTGGAGTGCCACTGTGCAGGCTATTAGAGTGTTTGCTCCGTGCAAGGCACTGTGCTAATCACTGGGGAATGTTGTGTACCTTATACACCTTCACAGCTGCTCATCAAGTTCAAGGCTTGCACACACAGTGGGTTTCCAAAGCCTCCTGGGCATCATGTCCTCGGGGCCAGCTCAGAGCAACAAGAACCGGGAGGCAGATGTTGAGGTTGGGTGGATCATTGTACCCAAGAGTCGCTGTTTAACTTGCAGAGATGTTCTTTATGTGTGTGTCACAGGCTCTTGGATAGAGTTCATGAATCACAAACTGGGATAAATTTTGAGAGAATTATTTAAAAGGTACAAGAATCAGATTCTAAAATAATTTCAGCTGCCTGGAATAATGGGTCTAATGCAAGACTAAATTTAGGAGGGATGACTGTAATTTCTTGAGCCTAAAGAAAACTTGGTCCAAAGGAAACTCTTAAGTGCCAAGTCCTGGAAACAGGATGGGGAGCATCCGTTAGAAGCAGCACACTGAACCATGGTGTGAGCTTTCAATTTGCTGTTGGTTCAGTAATGTTTATTCATTGGTGTCATGGCAGCACACATGTCAATATAATCTGAGGCATCCTTGGTACTCACAGGATGGATCAGCTACTTCTGGGATGTTATGTTCTCTTTGTGCTTTATTTTTTTAATTAATTAATTTTAATTGGAGGATAATTACATTAACAATATTGTGATGGTTTTCGCCATACGTCAGCATGAATTGGCCACAGGTATACATGTGTCCCCTCCATCCTGAACCCCGCCTCCCACCTCTCTCCCCACTTTATCCCTCTGGGTTGTCCCAGAACACCGGCTTTGGGTACCCTGCCTCATGCATTGAACTTGCACTAGTCATCTGTCAGTCATCTGTTTTGCATATGGTAATGTACATGTTTCAGCAATATTTTCTCAAGTCATCCCATCCTCTCCTTCCACTGCATCCAAAAGGCTGTTCTTCTTTAAAAAAATTAATTTATTTATTTTAATTGGCGGCTAATTACTTTACAATATTGTAGTGGTTTTTGCCATATATTGATATGAATCAGTCATGGGTGTACATGTGTCCCCCATCCTGAAGCCCCCTCCCAGGTGAACTGGCCCTGAGCGCCCTGTCTCATGCATTGAACCTGGACTGGTGATATGTTTCACATATGGTAATATACATGTTTCAATGCTGTTCTCTCAAATTGTCCCACCTTTGCCTTCTCCCACAGAGTCCAAAAGTCTGTTCTTTATCTCTGTGTCTCTGTTCAACCACTTGTAAAATGAAACTAGAACACTTTCTAACACCATACACAAAAATAAACTCAAAATGGATTAAAGATCTAAATGTAAGACCAGAAACTATAAAACTCCTATAGGAAAACATAGGCAAAGCACTCTCTGACATAAATCACAGTAGGATCCTCTATGACCCACCTCCCAGAGTAATGGAAATAAAAGCAAAAATAAACAAATGGGACTGAATTAAACTTAAAAGCTTTTGCACAACAAAGGAAACTATAAACAAGGTGAAAAGACAGCCTTTACAGTGGGAGAAAATAATAGCAAATGAACAACTGACAAAGAATTAATCTCAAAAATATACAAGCAGCTCAATACCAGAAAAATAAACAACCCAATAAGAAAATGGGCCAAAAAGCTAAACAAACATTTCTCCAAAGAAGACATACAGATGGCTAACAAACACATGATAAGTCTGTTCTTTTTGTCTGTGTCTCCTTTGCTGCCCTGCATATAGGATCATAGATACCATCTTTCTAAATTCCACATATATGCTTTGATATAAAGTATTTGTCTTTCTCTTTCTGACATATTTCACTTTGTGTAATGGGCTCCAGGTTCATCCATCTCATTAGAACTGACTCAAATGGGTTCCTTTTTATAGCTGAGTAATATTCCATTGTGTATATCTACCACAACTTCCTTACCCATTCATCTGCTGATGGACACCTAGATTGCTTCCACATCCTGGCTATTGTAAAGGGTGCTGCAGTGAACACTGGGTACATGTGTCTCTTTCAATTCTGATTTCCCTGGGGTGTATGCCTAGCCGTGGGATTGCTGGGTCGTATGGCATTTTTATTCCCAGATTCCCAGTTTTTTAAGGAATCTCCACACTGTTCTCCATAGGGACTGTACCAGCTTGCATTCCTACTAATAATGTAAGAGGGTTCCCTTTTCTCCACACCCTTTCTAGCATTTATTGTTTGTAGACATTTTGGTGATGGCCATTCTGGCCTGAGAATCACAATGAGATGATACCTCATTGTGGTTTTGATTTGCATTTCTCTAATATTGAGTGATGTTGAGTATCTTTTCATGTGTTTATTAGCCATCCTTATGTCTTCTTTGGAGAAGTGTCTGTTTAGGTCTTTTGCCAATTTTTTTATTGGAATGTTCATTTTTCTGGTATTGAGCTGCATGAGCTGCTTATATATTTTGGAGAGTAATTATTTGTCAGTTGTTTTGTTGCTATTATTTTCTCCCATTCTGAGGGCTGTCTTTTCACCTTGCTTATGATTTCCTTTGTTGTGCAAAAGCTTTTAAGTTTAATTAGGTCCTATTTGTTTATTTTTGTTTTTATTTCCATTAAATAAATTGAAATATGTAGTTTGTCTGCTGGACAGGAAGCTCAGTGTCAGAGACAAAGCTGAGTCTCTAGTGAGAGAGGCCAGCTTTACCTGGAGAGAGAAGGCCATCTGTTGGGTGGCCACAGGTCAGAGGGCATATTCTGGCTTCCTGTGGATCCAAAGGAAAGGACGAGGCTGAATGGTAGACAACATGATAAGATTTCAGTTAAAAAGGTCACTTACCAATGTGACTTGTATCAAAGCTAAGATCTTCCTGCCAGTTCAGATGTTGGGAGCTGTTCCTCCACCTGTTGGAAATGTGATGTTCTCCTTGAATTTGCGTACATGTATTCCTATGGTTCCAGACAGTTCTTTTACAAGACTTTTATAATCATAAATGACTTAAGGTTAGTAATGATGAAGAGATTTATACCATAGCATTTAAAATATGAAGTTCAGTTTTACCTATTTCTGTTTTTAACTGTTACTCAGTCACTTCCACTGCTGAGAGCCCAGTACTCTGCGGAATTGCTCAGCATTCTTTTCCCACTGCTGAGAGCCCAGTTCTCCGCGGAATTGCTCAGCATTCTTTTCCCACTGCTGAGAGCCCAGTACTCCGCGGAATTGCTCAGCATTCTTTTCTTCCCTATTCTGGCTCATCCTCTTTCTCTCTCGTGTAGAACTATCTAGCTGTGTCTTTTCTTATCTGGTCTCCCAACAGATCCTGTCTACAGGTTCTCTCCTCACGTAACAGGCTTATCAAGTGTCTAGTCCATTTGTGCTGCTATGAGTGCTGGAAGACTGAGTGGCTTGTAAATAGCAAGCATTTATTTCTCAGGGTTCTGGAGCCTGGGACATCCAAGATCAAAGTGCTGGAAGATTTGGTGTCTGATGAGGAACAGCTTCCCGATTCATAGGAAACCATTTTGTCTGTAAGCTCACAGGGTGGCAGAGGTGAGGGAACCCTGTCATCTTATTCCTAGGGCTTCCCTGGTGGCTCAGAAGTAGGTAAAGAATTGGCCTGCTATGCGGGAGCTGTGGCTTCTATTCCTGGCTTGGCAAGATCCCCTGGAGAAGGAAATGGCAACCCACCCCAATATTCTTGCCTGGGAAATCCCATGGACAGAGGACCCCAAGGGCTATAGTCCGTGGGATCACAAAAGAGTCAGACACAGCTTAACAGCTAAACAATAGTAGCAGCAATCTCATTTCTGAGGGTTCTACCCTCATGGTCTAACCCCTGGGTAGTGTCCCATATGACCATTTGTCCCACATGACTATGAGTCATTGTCCCACGTGACTATTATCCTCTCATGAGCACTGCACTGTGAATGGTCTCATAAGAGCTCAGTGTGGACCATAGAGCCACCTGATAGGGGCCACTGTTAATGCTGATTTGCATTATTCACTTAACAAGTATGTGTTGATCCTTCCTGTGTATCTTCATGGGGATTGGGATGTGATTCAGGGCACAATAAGAGAACACACATTCCTCATGGAAATATATAGACTAAATGTGTGCTATTTGTTCAGTCACTAAGATATCTCTGACTTTCTGCGTCCCCCTGGACTTGCAGCACACCAGGGCTTCCCTGTCCTTCACTGTCTTCTGAAATTTGCTCACACTCATGTCCATTGAGTCCATAATGTCATCCAACCATCTCATTCTTTGCTACCCCCCTTCTCCTCCTGCTCTCAATCTTTCCCAGCATTGGGGTCTTTTCCAGTGAGTCGGCTTTTCACATCAGGTGGCCAAAGTAATGGACCTTCAGCTTCAGCCTCAGTCCTTCCAATGAACACTCAGGACTGGTTTCCTTTAGGATTGACTGGTTTGATCTCCTTGTAGTCCAAGGGACTCTCAAGAGTCTTCTCCAACACCACAGCTCAAAAGCATCAATCCTTCGGTGCTCAGCCTTCTTTATGGTCCAACTCTCACACCTGCACATGACTACTGGCAAAAGCATCACTTTGACGATATGAGCCTTTGTCTGAAACGTGATGTTTCTGCTTTTAATAGGCTGTCTAAGTTTATCATAGCTTCTCTTCCAAGGAGCAAGTGTCTTTTAATTTCATGGCTATAGTTGCCATCCACAGTGATTTTGGACCCCAGGAAAATAAAGTCTGTCACACATTTGACTTGTGTTTCCCCCGAACAAATCCATATGTTAAATCTTCACCCCCAGTATGACCATGTTTAGAGATGGTTCCTTTGGGAGGTGATTAAGTGATGAGGGTAGAGTCCTTATGAACGGAATTAATGCTCTTATAAAAGAGACTCCAGAGTTCTCCCTTGTCTAGCACAGCAAATAGCAGCCATCTATGAATCGGGAAATGGGTCCCCACCAGATACCATATCTGCCAGCACCTTGATCTTAGGCTCAGAGCCTCCAGAATCGTGAGAAATTCCTTTTGTGGATAAGCAGCCTGGTCACTAGTATGTTTGTTTGATTGGCCCAAACAGACTCAGACAGCATTTATCAAGGGGCCTGTTCATTGTGTGTCTTTAAGAAAGACCTGTGGTGGATGGTGGATATTTGGTGAAAAAGAAATTTAGTGGGCACTCTGCCTTACTCCATGGAAGGATCCAGACTTAGGTGATTTGAAGCACTGAAGCGTGTCTATATTCCTTCCCTTCCCTGGTGGGTCATAGGATTAAGACCACACTGGCTAATGTATCTCAGCAGCTTGGTATCCTGCTGGTGTTCTACTCTGTGGCTATTTGGTGATTATGCTTTCACATTGTTTAATTACTGACAGCATTCATGCTCACAGAGCCTGCAGGAACTCTCCAGAAAGCTTGGTGATTCCAAGACCTTACTTTTCCAGGAGAAAAGACAAGCAAAGCAGAAAGATGGCTCTCAATTTTCTTTTCCTTTTATTGTTATGCAATGCCCCCTCTATGGCAAGAGACAATAGTAGAGATTGTAACTCTAGCAAAACTAGAGTTACACTAGTTTTCTTTTGTTTGGTTTTATAAGGCATGCCATTCTCCATTTGCATTTGTTTCTTAGAACATCTTTAAGACATTAACACAGATTTTGTGTCTTAAAATAAGTAAATTTATTGTCTCACTGCTCTGGATCCCAGAAGTCTGAAATTCCTGGCTGAATCAAGGTGTCAGCAGGGCTGAACTCCCCCCAGAGGCTCTAGGAGGAGAATCCCTTCCAGACCCTGGTGGCTGCCAGCATCCCTTGGCTCGTGACTGTATCACTCCATCTCCTGCCTCCTGATCACATAGCTTTCTCCTAGTCTGTGTATCAAACACTCCTCAGTGTCCCTCTTACAAGTATACATGTGATGGTCTTTAGGTCTCACTTAGATAATCCGGGATAATCTCCATATCCGAAGATCATTAATTCACCTACATCTGTAAAGACTGTTTTTCCACATAAGGTAACAGTTCAGATTCCAGAGATGGGGACCTGATGTCCTTTGAGCCACCATTCTATTAGACTTTTTTCCCCATTTCTTACTTTCTTTTATTTTTTTTAACCATATATCTGTTGATGATTTTTTTTTTTGATGATTTAAAAAAAATTTTTATTTTAGCTGTGTTAGGTCTTAGTGGAGGCACACAGGGTCTTCATTGTGGCGTGCAGGGTCTTTCATTGCAGCTGTTGGGCTTCTCTCTAATTGTGTCACAGTGGCTTAGTTGCTCCGTGGCAAGTGGGATCTTAGTTCCCCCACCAGGGATTGAACCTATGTCTCTTGCATTGCAAGGCAGAATCTTAACCACTGGACAACCTGAAAGTCTCTCCATTAGTCAGCAACCTTTCTGTGCCTTGAATTTAAGGAATATCTCTTGTAAGCAACTTAGTTTGTCTTTTAAAAAGAGAAGTCTGATAGTCCCTGTCTATTAATTGCCATATTTAGCTCATTTATATTTAACAAAAATGCCCATTGAGGTATAAAGCAACTGTCTGACTAGTTGTTTTCTGTTTGTCCTACCATTTTATTTTTTCCTCTCCTTTCTTGCTGCCTTCTGGATGAATGAAATATTTTTTATTATTCACTGCATCTCCTTGTCAAAATCCCCCGTGTGTGCCTTTGGAGAGTGAAACTAATTTAGATCCAAAGTCATAGTTGCAAGGGCATCTGGGAAATGTATCTAGCTTTTCCTTCTGTTTAGAAGTTTGGAAGGGACTTGGGAGAGGAATTCCACAGCAATCAACACACAGATTGGGCTGACAAGGATGTGAGACTCTTACTTTCCCTGTCATAATTACACAGCAAGAGTCACACTGTATGTTCAGAGTCTTCCCAGAATGGGACAGGTTGCTTGGAGGTGATGGATGGATGACTATAAGCCTGGGAATTGAACTTGCCAGTAAGTAAACATCAGCATTAGGATACTTTGTATTTTTTACAATATGCCAGTAGTGTTCTGAGTGGGCTGAACTGTAGAAATGATTGTATGGCTTCTGTTTTGATTTTGAAGGCATGTCAGGATGTCTAGTTTAGTAAGGTAATCAAGTGAGAAGAGAGAACACAAGTTAGCAAAAGAAACTGAAAAAATCGTTTTAATCAGTAGGTAAGTGCTGCACTCAATATGCCAGCAAATTTGGAAAACTCAGCAGTGGCCACAGGACTGGAAAAGGTCTGTTTTCATTCCAATCCCTAAGAAAGGCAATCCCAAAGAATGCTCAAACTACTGCACAATTGCACTCATATCACACGCTAGTAAAGTAATGCTCAAAATTCTCCAAGCCAGGCTTCAGCAATACATGAACCGAGAACTTCCAGATGTTCAAGCTGTATTTAGAAAAGGCAGAGGAACCAGAGATCAAATTGCCAACATCCGCTGGATCATCGCAAAAGCAAGAGAGTTCCAGAAAAACATCTATTTCTGCTTTATTGACTATGCCAAAGCCTTCGACTGTGTGGATCACAATAAACTGTGGGAAATTCTGAAGGAGATGGGAATACCAGACCACCTGACCTGCCTCTTGAGAAACCTGTATGCAGATCAGGAAGCAACAGTTAGAACTGAACATGGAACCACAGACTGATTCCAAATAGGAAAAGGAGTACGTCCAGGCTGTATATTGTCACCCTGCTTATTTAACTTATATGCAGAGTACATCATGAGAAACGCAGGGCTGGAAGAAGCACAAGCTGGAATCAAGACTGCCGGGAGAAATATCAATAGCCTCAGATATGCAGATGACACCACCCTTATGGCAGAAAGTGAGGAAACGCTAAAGAGCCTCTTGATGAAAGTGAAAGAGGAGAGTGAAAAAGTTGGCTTAAACTTAGCATTCAGAAAACTAACATCATGGCATCTGGTCCCATCACCTCATGGGAAATAGATGGGGAGACAGTGGAAACAGTGTCACACTTTATTTTTCTAGGTTCCCCAAATCACTGTGTATGGTGACTGCAGCCATGAAATTAAAAGACGCTTACTCCTTGGAAGGAAAGTTAGGACCAACCTAGATAGCATATTAAAAAGCAGAGACATTACTTTGTCAACAAAGGTCCGTCTAGTCAAGGCTATGGTTTTTCCAGTGGTCATGTATGGATGTGAGAGTTGGACTATAAAGAAAGCTGAGCACGGAAAAATTGATGCTTTTGAACTATGGTGTTGGAGAAGACTCTTGAGAGTCCCTTGGACTTCAAGGAGATCCAAGCAGTCCATCCTAAAGGAGATCAGTCCTGGGTGTTCACTGGAAGGACTCATGCTGAAGCTGAAAGTCCAATACTTTGGCCACCTCATGCAGAGAGTTGACTCGTTGGAAAAGCCCCTGATGCTGGGAGGGATTGGGGGCAGGAGGAGAAGGGGACGACAGAGGATGAGATGGCTGGATGGCATCACCCACTCGATGGGCATGAGTTTGAGTAAACTCCGGGAGTTTGTGATGGACAGGGAGGCCTGGCATGCTGTGATTCATGGGCTGGCAAAGAGTCGGACATGACTGAGCGACTGAACTGACTGAATCTGGGCAAAGACTTTTAAAAGGTATCATTCTGATACCTCCCATTCACTACTGATTTGATGGAGTTGAAAATACACTTTCTTTATTGTACCTGGGATGAATTCTGCCTCCAGTTTGGATGGAAACAACATACCTCCACAAGTTGGAAATACACTTAATTTTGGTATATGGCAGATGAGATTGGACTAAAGCAGGGAGGGCAGAATTAGATCTGGGCTTGGTTCTGTTCCAAGACCGCTTGGCACTGACATGGCAGCCTGATATGGAGCTTCTCATTGTGATTCCTCATGTGCAAGCAAAGGAGTTTGGCTGAATAGATAATTTGCCTTCAAACACAGCCCAGAATGAGAGCGAATATGCGGACAGTTGCTGCTTCCCAGAGAGCAAGCAGGCTTTTGCAACAGCCTAATGATCTGTGCAAAATGGATCTCAGTGGTCCTCACCAGCTCTGGTATTTCCCACGGTGAGTTTTAGTTAAACAGCTCTCAGGGTGGCACGCAGTTAAGGAGGCTTCCAAACACAGCTTTGTGGAGTGCCGCCTGCCTGGATCCTCTGCTCCACGGAATTTTCACTGAGGCAATCCCCCATCCAGGTTGACACCCAAGTCTCTCCTTACCCTACATTTCAACATTTGGGGTAGGTTTTTCAGAACTTGATGTTATTTGAAGATTTTCTGGACTTCCTTGGTGGTTCAGAAGGTAAAGAATCTGCCTGCAATGCAGGAGACCTGGGTTAAATACCTGGGTCAGGAGGATCCCCTGGAGAAGGGAATGGTAACTTACTCTAGTATTCTTGCCTGGGGAATTCCTGAGTTTGTCTTATTGGTTGCAGTGATTTTGTGTCCTTAATAGTTGTCGACACTGTTTTCTGAAAAATTGCTAGAAGTATGGAGAGTTTATATAACATTTCCCAGGACATAAGCTTGACAGATACTGTTTTCTCAGTCAAAATGCATTCCTAGTACCTTACTCCTGTTCTCTATTCTGTATGTTGGAAGAGGGCACGTTTCAGAGGGGGCTAAGTGGTACGTTTCTGGCCAAGAGATTGTAAGAACTCTTGTAGAAAAGTTTCACTTACTGAATAAAAGGCAAATCTCAAGAATTGTATAGCTTTTCTGTTTTTACTGCTTAGAGAGTATGTGTATTGTCCAGAGATGCAGTAGCCATTTTGTGACTGTGCAGATTAAAGTTACACACATAAGCAACGCAAAGCAGGAAAAGCGAAAGAACTCTGGTTCTTAACATCATTTTTGACCAACTGCAACAGACCTCAACTGTTTACCTAAAGAATTTATTTGGTTTCTTACAAAATAAATCTATATATGTTGAGTTTTCTGTTGGCTGCAGCCAAATGCAACCCTGTTTCATCCAGTTTGTCGAATATTTTAAACTTTTTTTCTGTATTCCACCTCTTTCATGTGGAGAGTCCATCAGTGACACAGCTCCTCATCCATTTTCTCCCATACATCTCATTTGCACACAGATACACACATGGACACATGGACCCATTGACAGATCACTTCCCGACCCTTACCACACCAGTGATTAAAATATTTTTAAATGTGTGTCAGGCATATGTTATTTTTGTAGTCCCTTAATACATTTTGGGGAGAAGTATAATACATTTAAAATCAAAGAGTTTTGGGGTCATGCTAGATAGTACTCAAAAATTGAAAGTGAGATTGGGCAGCCCTGGCACCCCAAGCCCGTGCTGGAGCTCTCCGACTCCAACACCATGCAGCTCAAGGAGCTGCCTCGTCCTGATGGTAGATTCTGAGGATGACGGGGAGTTGGAGGCAGCCAAGCAGCTGATCCAGCCCATAGCTGAGATGATCATTGCCAGATACAAAGCCAAAGAGGAGCAGGCGCTGCCCCTGTTCTTTTGTGGCAGGGGGAGGATGACATGACTGACTCCCTGCGAGATTATACCAACCTGCCCGAGGCTGCCCTTTTACTCACCATTCTGGACATGTCAGCCTGGGCCAAGTACGTGATGGACATGGAGGAGATCACCCCTGCCTTTGTGGAGGCCTTTGTGAATGACTTCCTAGCAGAAAAGCTCAAACCAGAGCCCATCTAGTGGGGCCCCAGCTTCTCGGGCCCTTATTTAAAACTCATTCTTCTCCTCCCACCCCTCCCAACTTCCCATCACCCATGGACTTTTCCAGCATGATACGAATCACACAACCTAAGTGTCCCCCCCAAAAAAAAAGTGGTGTGGGCATTTAAATTTTTAGTATGAAAATTTGAAGCATATACAACTGGAAACATTACACAGTGACCTCCCATTCACTACTTCATAAAATCATTCACTTAGATTTTGGTGTTTTTGCTTCATCATATAATTCTGTTATCACTTAAGAGCTAGGACCATGTCCTGTGTGCCATTTCCAACAATGGAATATAGAATCCTGTGCTAGTGAGGATTAAGGAATCTTTGAGAGAGAGTGATGTGCAACTCTGCCAAGCTCCCTGCAGACATACAGACTTCTGTTACTAAGTCCAAGCTTGCTCTGCTTATCACAGTATAGGCCAGTGAATACAAGAGGCAAGGTGAGGCCAGGAAAACAACTTTATTCGGAAAGCCAGCTGACTGAGAAGATGGCAGAGTAATGTCTCAGAGTAACCATCTTGTTGTGGTCTGGATGCCAGTTTCTCTTGTGGAGTCAGAGAGAAAAAAGCAAGGAGGAATTAAAGTCAAAAGGCAGAATAGAGGAAGAGGCAGTGGGGAAGCAAAGTGAAAGGGTCTTCAGTCTTGAAAAACATCACCATCACCGTCCTTTGGAAGGAGTGTGTTAATCTTTTCTATTCACAGGTGGCAGGATCAGATTATCTCTCTTTGAGCTGAGCTAGGGCACTTTAGTTTACAGTTAGGCAGAGGGGCAGGTCCTTTGAGGCAAGCCATTCTGCATGATTATAATAACAAAAGCAACGGAAAGCAACTCAAAGAAACAGTTTACAGCATGGAGTCAGATTTGGCTTTTTTGCCACACTTGGACTTGTCTGGGTGTAGGACCATTGAGCTTAGAGATGGGTGTGGCTTTCCTGTTTTCCTGCCCTACCTGTTTCCATAGTCCTTTTAAAAGTGCTCAAAGTGTGGTTCTTCCAGAGCAGGATCAGCTGGACTTGCAGATTTTCAGGTTCCATTCCAGCACTTCTAAATCAGAGATGCTGCAAGTGAGCCCTCCAACCTGCCTTTAGCTAGCCTTCCTGGAGGGGTTGATTCTAGTTAGACAGCTAGTATTCTGGAAAAACCAACCAACCAATGTCAGGTGGTAGTGGCTGAGAACTTATATTACGTATTCCTTCTTATAATTTGACTTGAGATAGACTGTGCACATTTCTTCCCCTAAAAGCAGAATCTTGGAGGATAGTTTATGGCATAACACTAAAAAAGGAAAGTGCAGTCCTATGGGGGCTGGTGGATCTCTTGTAGACAATGTTCAACTTGACCGTCAGGTCTTCTTGGGTGTCGATTGCCGTCATTAGTGTAATTGTGCTGGTTGTTTCATAAAATGCAAAGCAGCAGACTTGCTAAATTAATATTTACACTGATACCTCTGCACTGCTGATGAGCTGGCAATGAGTGTGGCATTCTACTCTGTATATGACAATTGAGGGGAATTCTTGTTTACATATCATTTGTCTTTCTCACTTTTTAGTTTCTTTCCAAGGAGAATGAGGAAAGGAACTGTGTGTAATTCTAGAAGTCAGTAATATCTGTATTCCAAATGTTTGAAAGTCAGACACTTTGGCCCGGAAGATTTTGTTCAAGGAAGGTGTATGTATATCCCAATAAGTCATAAAGTCATTTTTAAATTGAAATGAGAGGTTTTGTATGGAGAAAATGTACATGTGAGTGGTAACATGAGTTGTTGTTGTTTAGTTGCTAAGTCGTATGTGACTGTTTGCGACCCCATGGACTGTAGCACTCCAGGCTTCCCTGTCCTTCACCATCTCCCGGAGCCTGCTCAAACTCATGTCCATTGAGTCAGTGATGTCATCCAGCCACTCATCTTCTGTTGCCCCCTTCTCCTCCTGCCTTTAATCTTTGATCTTTCCTGCCTTTAGTCTTTTCCAGTGAGTCAGCTCTTTGCATCAGGTGGCCAAAGTATTAGAGTTTCAGCTTCAGTAATCAGTCTTTCCAATTAATATCCAGGACTGATTTCCTTTAAGATTGACGGATTTGATCTCCTTGCTGTCTCAAGAGTCTTCTCTAGCATCACAGTTCAAAAGTATCCATTCTTCAGCATTCAGCATATCCAACTCTCACATCCGTACATGACTAGCGGAAAAACCACAACTTGAACTATACAGACCTTTGTCAGCAAAGTGATATCTCTGCTTTTTTTCTAGGTTTTTCATAGCTTTTTTTCCAAGGAGCAAGCATCTTTTAATTTCATGGCTGCAGTCACCATCTGCAGTGATTTTGGAGCTCAAGAAAATAAAACCTGTCACTGTTTCTATTTGCCCTGAAGTTATGGGACCAGATGCCATGATCTTAGTATTTTGAATGTTGAGTTTTAAGCCAGTTTTTTTCACTCTTCTCTTTCACCCTCATTAAGATGCTATTTAGTTCCTTTTTACTTTCTGCCATTAGGGAAGTATCCTCTGCATATATGAGGTTATTAATATTTCCCCTGGCAATCTTGATTCCAGCTTGTGTTCCATCCAGCCTGGTATTTCTTATGATGTACTTTGCATATAAACTAAATAAGCAGGATGACAATATACAACCTTGTCGTACTCCTTTCCCAATTTTGAAACAGTTGTTCCATGTCTGGTTCTAACTGTGGCTTCCTCACTGGCATGAGTAGCATTAAGAAATCTTAATGCTAGGTTTATACATAGCTCTGTCAAGTTCCCTCTGGAAATATACACATGACCTTATCCAGGTATGAAACCTGAGCCTTATTCTGACCTATGGTCAAGATTTCTCCTATTCAAGAAGGAAGGAACAGGAGCCCAGTAATATCAGAATTAGATGACTTGCTCAGGATTACTATTTAATAGAATCAGCCATCTCAATTTCCCTTAGCTGGGGCTTCCCAGGTGGTGCTAGTGACAAAAAAATCTGCCTGCCAATGCAGCAGATGTAAGAGACCTGGGTTTGATCCCTGGGTCAGGAAGATCCCCTAGAGTAGAAAATGGCACCCCCAGTGTTCTTGCTTGTGAAGTCCCAGGTACAGAGGAGCCTGTAGGCTATAGTCCATGGGGTCGCAGAGAGTCATCTGCACACACACAGCCACACATACACACACACTATGTCTCCTACATGTGAATGAGTTTCATTCCAGAAGTTTGTTCTTAAGTCCAATTTGTTCATAAGTCCAATTAAGTTAGCCTAGGTATCCAGCTAACACATTTGACTATATATCACCATACTGTAATAGGTTTATAATACTTTTTACACAAATAATACATAAAAAAAGACAAACATAAAAAATAAAGATCTTTTTTTTCCTACCGTACAGCTCCTTGAAAAGTGGAGTAGTATAGGACAACAGCCAGCACATTCGTATCTTTGAGAGTTCACAACTTGGAGGTTCGTGTGTAGGTTACTTACTGTAGTCAAGGGCTTCCCCGGCATCTCAGTGGTAAAGAATCTGCCTGCCAGTGCAAGAGATGCAGGTTTGACCCCTGGGGTGGGAAGATCTCCGGGAGAAGGAAATGGCAACCCCCTCCAGTATTCTTGCCTGAGAATTCTTATGGACAGAGCAGCCTGGTAGGTTACAGTCCATGGGGTCACAGAGAGTCAGATATGACTTCGCGACTAAACCCCCTACTCTAACTGATGGAGGGATGGTTAGGACCTATGCTTAGCCCCACCCTCTTGCTGCAGTGACAGGTTCATCAACAGGCACCTTTTGCATTTAATCCAGTCATAGTGAAGGTTAGGGCCTCTATCTGATAGTAGTTGTTCAGTTGCTCACTCATGTCGACTCTTTGCAACCCCATGGATTGCGTCACATCAGGCTTCTCTGTCCTTTACCAACTCCCAGAGCTTGCTCAAACTCCTGTTCATTGAGTCAGTGGTGCCATCCAACCATCTCATCCTCTGTCGTCCCCTTCTTCTTCTGCCTTCAATCCTTCTCAGCATCAGGGTCTTTTCCAACGAATTGGCGCTACACATCAGGTGGCCAAAGAATTGGCACTTCAGCATAAGTCTTTCCAATGAATATATTTCTCATAGATACCTTGTGTATATGTAGATGTATTCCTAATATATATTTATAATATTAATCCTTTGTTGGTGTATGTGAATACCTTCTTATAGGTAGTAGTTTGCTTGGACTTGCTTTAAAGAGTTTTTTAATGAACAGCACTCAATTTTAATATAATCAAAATGAATTGTTCCTTTCATGGTGATCCTTCTTTCTGTCTTCTGTAAAAAAATATTTTCTATACCCAAGGACAGAAATATCCTCCTCTATATTTTTTCTATGGGCCTTTAAAAAAATTCTTTTTGACATTTTTCTCCTTAATCACTCTGGAATTGATTGTGTATAATATGGGCGAGTATACTGCTTTTGTAAAATTTTGTCTGTGAGAAAGATCCATATGCACAATTCCATTTCTGGGCCATCACTCTGGCTCACTGGGGTGTTGGCTTTTCTCTTGAGTAATCCATGCTAGAGGATCATGGAAGGTGACTGATGGAAGGGTGGGGATGGTTCATCATTCAGAATTCCTAGTATCCGTTCAAGTCCTTATCCCTCATATCCACATTTTTCTTAAAACCATGTGTGGGGAGATTTAAAAACTACATCAATGTCTAAGTCTTCCTGCAAAATTTCTGTTTTAATCAGCCTTGGGTAGAGGCTGCAAATCAGTATTTTTAAAAAGTGCCAGGAAATTCTAACATCAGTGCAGAGTCCAGAAGAGGTGCTGCAGAATTTACATCCAGAGCTGATTTTAAGTATGAAGCCAGGACATGCTGTGCTAGCTTGACATCTTAGCAGAAATCCACAGGATGGTTTTAAAATTAGCATTTCCCACTGATTTATAAATGTACTGTGTGTTCATTGCAAAGGAAACAAAAGTACAGGGAAAACAAATTGAATAAAAAATAATCATTTATATTTGCCTAGTTCATTTTGTATATTTTGTTCAGTCTACCTTGGCATATGCACATGTATTAATATAGTTAGAATTGTATTGAAAATAACTGTATGGGCATTTTTCTATAACAATTACTATAAATACTGTTTAAGAATCTATCCTTATAGTAATTATTATAGTGTATATTTCATACAAGGACTCACCTTGTAAAATCTTATTGTGGTTAGAAATTTATTATTTTATTTATGGTGATTGTAATTGCTGTTTCAGGGAGAACAGGATAGCATGTTCTGGGCATTACAATTGAATGTTTTGTAGTATTGGGTCCAGAGTCAGTGAGATCTGGCTTCTAGTCCCAGCTTTGAGTGTGTGCTAAGTCACTTCAGTCATGTTTGACTCTTTGTGACCCTCTAAGAACTGTAGCCCGCCAGGCTCCTCTGTCCATGGGATTTCCCAGGCAAGAATACTGGAGTGGGTTGCCCTTCTCCAGGGGATCTTCCCAATCCAGGGATTGAACCCGTTTCTCTTAAGTCTCCTGCTTTGACAGGCAGGTTTTTTAGCACTAGCACCACCTGGGAAGCTTTGCTCCAGTCCCAGCTTTGCTACTTATCAACTGCATAATATTAGGGGAATCATTCTCATTTTTACTCTTGAAAATGAGGATAATATTAATCTCTCTCACATAGAGCTGTTTTTAAGATTAAGTGGGATGAATAAGAATCAGTTAACACAGTTCTAAGCACATACCAAGTACCTGATGAATTTATGCACGACACGTCCAGGCAGTAGTAAAGGCAGCCCCCTCCCTTGGCTCAAGGGCCAGGATGGTTTGCCTGACCAGTTTCTCTGGCAGTAAACGTTCACCGGAAGGGTAACAGTCACTGCGACGGACTCTGTCACGGTCCTGCTCAGGAGCCAGTGCAGAACTTGCCGGAAGGCCCTGCTTGTTTGAAGGAGAAGGTAAACAGTAATGTGCCAGTTACTGTAATAGAGGATGTGGCTTGCTGGCTCACTCAAGGTTAGAATAACCACTCCCTGGGATCTCCTTTTCTTGTCCTAAGCAGACCTCTGCAGCTGAGAAGCAAATGCACTTTCTCAGCTGCGGAACCAGGTGTGCACATGGCTGGGGTCTTGCTCCTCGGCTCTCCATGTGCTCTTGGAGCCCACAGCGTAACAAACACAAAGGAACAACAAGCAGAATAAAGAACTGGCATGGTCCGGCTTTCTAAGTGGAAGTGAGGGGGCTGTGGAGAAAGAGAAGAAGCTCAGTGGAGGAAGGGAAAAAGCTCATTGAGGAAAGGCCAGCTCCAAACCTGTGTATTTCTACAGTGAATCGGGTTGTCTCTCTTAACAAGATCACCTCTGGGCCAAAGTGCTCTGCTGTGCTGTGCTTGGTCGTTCAGTCATATCTGACACTTGCGACTCCATGGACTGTAGCTTGCTAGGCTCTTCTGTCCATGGGACTCTCCAAGCAAGAATACTGGAGTGGGTTTCCATGCCCTCCTCCAGGGGATCTTCTCAACCCAGGGATCGAACTCAGATCTCCCTCATTGAAGGTGGATTCTTTACCATCTGAGCCACCAGGGAAGCTAGGGGTCAAAGAGCAGCATCCAAGAAATGCTTAACAATCCTCTTGAATGCAAGCTTTTGGAGGGCAAGGGGTGTGACTTCCTGTCTAAGTGTTGTTTCCCTAAGAATATAGAACAATGTCTGATACACAGGAGGCACTCAAATCATTTGTTGACTGAAGGCTCTACCTCTGCCTTTACACCCAAGGGGGTGGTGAAGAGAAGGTAAGTTCTTCTTGAACCTGATGATTCAGACCAGCAAGGAGGATCTGGTCAAAAGGAAGCTTAGGGGGAAACACCAGTATCATCTGGGCTCTGGAGTCTGGGGCAGCAGCCTGCATGTAGCCTGGTGGCCACATGAGACTTCGGAAAGACAGCTTCCAAAAAGTTAAAATTTGCCAATAAAGGTCCATCTGATCAAGGCTATGGTTTTTCCAGTGGTCATGTACGGATGTGAGAGTTGGACTGTGAGGAAAGCTGAGCACCAAAAATTTGATGCTTCTGAACTGTGGTGATGGAGAAGACTCTTGAGAGTCCCTTGGACTGCAAGGAGATCCAACCAGTCCATCCTAAAGGAGATCAGTCCTGGGTGTTCATTGGAAGGACTGATGCTGAAACTGAAACTCCAGTACTTTGGCCACCTCATGCGAAGAGTTGACTCATTGGAAAAGACCCTGATGCTGGGAAGGATTGAGGTCAGGAGGAGAAGGGGACAACAGAGGATGAGATGGCAGGATGCCATCACCAACTTGATAGGCATGAGTTTGAGTAAACTCCGCGAGTTGGTGATGGACAGGGAGGCCTGGTGTGCTGCGATTCATGGGGTCACAAAGAGTCAGACTCAACTAAACGACTGAACTGACTGACTGAACTGAATAAGCCTGAGACTGGAAACAAAAAGATGGCAATCCCAAGAGCATGAGGAGGCACTTAAGAGTAGAATTCTGAGTTGTCTGGTCCTGACGCCAGAAAAAGAGAGGAAAACAATTTAAACAGACCCAAGTGAGTACATAGAAAATTTTGCCTGAAGTTGATTTTAAATAATTCTAGGGAGCAAAAACACAGATGTCCTTGAAACAATGATGGGAACCTACAACCCTAACCCTCAGTCCAGAATGAGTGGAGGTTTGCAAAATGTGTTTGCAAAATGGCAGAATTTGAAGGGTGTTTGAGGGATAGGAGAACCTGGGGGATAGATTAGTTTTTTTCAGCTGATGGTGAAGTGAATTTTCTATTCTTTGCACATACATTACCTGGGCTGAGAGAGCAAGGGGTGGCAGGAAGAGGTCAGAAGATGCCAAAGGTGGAATTAGGTCTGGGTTTTATTAATCACAGTTGAAAATGAGTTACACTTAGATGCACAGTGGTTTCTTGAAATTCACTTTGGATTTTATGGTCTAATCCTGAGTGCTAAGGACCAGTATCACTCTCTGCAAAGGGACGTTATTTTGTGCTTCTGAAACCCAAGTTACTACAAGTTGATCTATAAGGCCATTCCCTCCTGTTGAACTTTGGTAACCCCAAATCTTGGTCTTATCATCTGCATGGCCAACCTATTTATTTGAAAATATAGACAAATTCTGTATACAAGTTATCTTTATTTACTTCTCCTTTGGTTAAGTTTTGGGGATGTGTTTATCATTTTACTACACTGACCTAGACCTGCTCTTTATTGAAGCTTGTGCTGCTTCTTTATTTTTCTCTTCCCTCTCGCATTCTTACTATTTTGGATAGATAACTCTCCGAAAAGGTGTCTGAGATGGTTAGGTCTCAACTTCAATTATGAAGAAA
The DNA here is from genome assembly GCF_023699985.2 of Odocoileus virginianus. NCBI lineage: Eukaryota > Metazoa > Chordata > Mammalia > Artiodactyla > Cervidae > Odocoileus > Odocoileus virginianus. The sequence continues at coordinate 16,475,689 of NC_069699.1, forward strand.
TGGAATGTATGGGCTTAGAAGCAGCTTTTCTAGGAGAGAATTAGCACCTTTGGGTTAATATATGGGCTTCCCTGGTGGCTCAGGGGTAAAGAATCCATCTGCCAGTACAGGAGATGTGGGTTTGATACTTGGGTAGAGAAGATCCCCTGGAGAAGGAAATGATCCACCTGCTCCAGTATTCTTTCCTGCGAAATCCCATGGACAGAGGTCCCTGGTGGGCTACAGTGCGTGGGGTCGCAGAAGAGTCAGACACAACTTAGGGACTTAAATGATGACAATGAGTTAATAAATGTCTGTCAGCTACATCTTCATTTGTGGGCTAAGATGTGAGCTTTTAACAGGCTTGACTGTTCACGTGGTTCCCTAATTTAAAATAAGTATGAAAGCAGCTGTCACTAAAAAGGGATAAACAACTAAAAATATTTATTGCGGGAAATAAAAAAGTTAACCAAAGTATTTTATTGATACATTCTTGGACAATATCACAGAATTGAAAGAGAATGGAAAGGGGAATTTTTCAGCAAGGGTGTTTCTCCACTAAATTGGCACATGAGCAGCAGGATTAACGAAAGTACTTCTTACAAACAGTAAAAAACATACATGCTCTTTTTTTTAAAGTCCTTATCACACTGATCAGTCATAGGGGGGCATGAACCAAACCTCAAGACATGAAAAATCCATATTGTTTCCTTCAAATAGTTTAATCATTATTAAAATTATTGCAAAATACCCATATCCTAATTAAAGTAACAAAAGGGAACACAAATACAAATATTGAACATAAATGAGTAACGTGTACTGTAAAATACATTACTAGCATGCATTCTCAAGATCAAGACCTCTATTCCGTTCAGCCAATACTTTTTTCCCTTGTGACCTATCTCATACCAAAGACAGGTAAGGTATACTTTTCTCAGCACAGTTTTTGGTCTTTAAATATCTTTTTTTGTGTCTTTAAAAAAAAATAACATGATTTGCAGCGGTACTATAATCATAATTATACAGTCACGTACATACATTTTTTCTTTTTAGTCTGCCGAGAGCCTTTTAAAATTTTAATCATTTCAAAGTTTTCCCCAAAGATTCCGCCGTCTGAAAGAATAGGGTTCTATGAAAACAGGGCATTCGAAAACAAACAGTGAACCGAGGTACAACATTGGATGGCAAAGTGCAAAAGTCCTCACAAACTGTACAGAAAATTTCAAAACCTTGCAGCCTGGAAGTACAGACGTAGAAAGACTGGGCAGCCCCAAAAACGGTCATTGAGGCTCTCAAGGGGTTCACCCTCAAGAGCCTGAGTGGGACTTGAGTCTCAATGCTCCCTTTGGTAGGGAAAGTCCAGAGTTGCAGCCGAGTTGGCAGTGCTGATGCCAGTGACTTATTAAGCCAAGATAAAGTAAGAATATTTCATAAAGCAGCTGTGTAGGACACTTGGATCCTCTACCGTTGGTCTCCTGGCCGGGGATGCTCCTCTGGTGATGGGCAGCAGGCTGGACCAAAAGAGTCCAATGCCAGGTTGGGTGACAAAATAACTGAGGGTCGTCCTCCTCCATGGTTCCATGGAATGGAACAGGTTAGATAACCAGGTTATTATAACTGACATACTTCTTTTTTGCAGCGGGGCCTGAAAGATAAATGTGAAAGAGTCAGTTGTGACAGGGACTTTATTTACAAGGGTAGAAGCAGAATTAGATCTGTGATGACTTTGGGTGCCAAGTCAAGATGGGACTGTGCAAATGGCGCTGGATTCCTTTCCCTAATTGTAGGATTTCTTTGCTAGAATCTGCTGTGCCCAGCAATTCTGAAACCATCTGGGTTCTCTATTCTGACCTATTTCCAAACTTTTTTATGGTCCACACCATTAGTAAATTTATCAGTGGGTCTCATGTTTTCCAATTAGCTTAAAGGACCCACCCATGTTGTAGTAAATTTCCTTTTGTGATCTTCTCCCAGACCTTCTCATAATAAATGGCTCTTGCTTGGCAAAGGTCTGTCCTGGGTCACTGGAATTAATTTAGGTTGACAGTAGGCTAGACCAACCAGAGTGCCTTCTCTGGTTTTGATTTACACAATCAAATTACTATAGATTGACTTTTATAGTGTTCTCATTACTAAGTTGTAAATGGTAATTTGCAAAATTGTTTCCATCAAGGTTTGAAGCTTACTTAAATCTGCCAGGAATCTTAACATGCATAGACTACTTTGTTTTCCTTAAATGTAGACTACATTCTTTTTATATTTGGTGCAGTGAATTTAGGACTCTTGGTCACTGATTCACTCACTCACTCATTCATTCATTTTTTCGGTAGGTGTGCGTCAGTTGCCTACCATATGGCGGCAGACAGGAGGCAAGGCACTGGGGAGCAGCTGATGAGCAAGTCAGACCCTTCCCTGTCCTCCTGATGGAAACAAAGACACTGAGATCCCAAGGTATGTCTCTGCTCTATATTGTAGTTCCCAATATCAAGTCATACACATTACTGTCAAATGAAATGGTCTTTATTCATTAAATCTTTGTGGTTTTGCATCAGCTTCTGTTGGACACAAGATAACCATCACGTAGCATTTACTGATGACTTTACTTACTGTTGGGTTGTATATCTTTTGCTCATTTAACACAAACAAGTAGCAAGAATTCTTCAAGAATGTGGTTGTTGTTATTGTTGTAATTGCTTTACAATGCTGTGTTAGTCTCTGCAGTACAGTGAAGTGAACCAGCCATATGTATACATACATCCCTCTCCCCATCCCACCTGTCTAGGTCATCACAGAGCACTGAGCTGGGCTTCCTGTGCTTTATAGTAAGTAGGGATTTCTGTGTGAATCCAGAGGCAAGGAGGAGCCACAGTGACATACGAAAAGAGATTTTGTACTTTGAGTAAGGCAGTCAGTGTGTTACAGAAGTATATACGTTCATGTACAGCCTACAACAAAGCTGATCTTAGGTTCTGGATTAAATATTGAGAGTCTCCTGAGAAATTCTGGTTTGAAGACATAGGCTTATTTCCCTATTAGATCATGTTGCATTTATTAACTAAAACTAGAGGGAAAAGTATTATCTTGCTGTATATAATATAGATTTTCAATATAATTATATGAAATAGGGGATTCCCCCAGAAAATTGGGTCATGAGGCTGGTCATTGTGCATCTTCAGTCAATAAATGCATGACTCCATTAATGCCTCAGTCTTCTAAAAATGTTCCTATTTTTATCATGGCCTTCATTGTCTTTAACAGTTCTTGGTTTGTAGTCATGTAGAAAAACTTTCTAAATACATGCATATATATATATATGCATATATATATATATAAAATTTTTTTTAAGTTCTTGGTTTGCAGTCATGTAGAAAAACTTTCTAAATACATGCATATATATATATATGCATATATATATATAAAATTTTTTTTAACACTGAAGCTTATTTACAGTGTTGCATCTAGAAAACCCCAGCTTTACAGTTGCAAGAAATAGTCACAGCATGCCTTGTCAAATGCCCACATTGTAATCATCCTCAAGACAAAGGGGAGGAAAAGAAATAGGAAACCCAGAAGCTGATCCTGACCTATATATCTGAGACTACTTCTTTGCCTGGTTAATTAAGATTGTTTTCTGTATAACCATAGCTGTCTAATGGAAAAAGCCCAATGTATTTGAAATTCCTCAAACTTTTTACTATGAAACACACACACATTATTCAGGAGGAACATTCATTGTAAGAGTCTCAGTAGAAAGAGTAAGTAGGCTAGAAGATATTGTCCATGAGTTTCAAATCTGAGCTTTCATTTGCATTTAAAGATGAGGTCATAGTGAAAAAAAAAAAGAAATTTAAAAACTTAGAAGTGAGAATGATAAAGGTAAGTCACTGTTGCCTGGAGTGGGATTGTCTGTTGTGTCCTCCAGTAACTTTGAGATGAGGGCTCCTGATGCTGTGTTGGGCTCACCTGACCCAGGGTCTGATTGAGTTCTAGCCCTTACTCAAGGTGTGACCTAGACCTGTCCCATGACATACTGAACTTCTCCGAGCCTTTGTAAAATAGGTAGAATAATTATCACCTTGCGGGTTGTTAACGGCACAAATGTATGAAATATCCTAGCTTCTCGTCCAATAACACAATAACTGTCTCTTCAAATTACAAAGTTCCATATATATGCTTAGCACCCATGCATGCTTTCTCTGCAGAACAGCTTAGAAACGTGGCAGCAAAATAATAGAGTTGCATAAATCCTACCATGAGTATTTTTTTTATTTTATTTGAACTTTTTGTTTTATACTGAAATATAGTCAATTAACAATGTTGTGATAGTTTCAGGTACATAGCAGAGCCACTCAGCCATACATATACAGGTATCCATTCTCCCCCAAACTCCCCTCCCATCCAGGCTGCCCTATAACATTTAGAAGAGTTCCCTGTGCTATACAGTAGATCTTTGTTGGTTATGCATTTTATTTTATTTTTTCAGGTTGCTGTAATTCTTTACTTTTTTCTTTTTTTCCCATTTATTTTTATTAGTTGGAGGCTAATTACTTTACAATATTGTAGTGGTTTTTGCCATACATTGACATGAATCAGCCATGGATTTACATGTATTCCCCATCCTGAACCCCTCTCCCACCTCCCTCCCCATCCCATCCCTCTGGGTCATCCCAGTGCACCAGCCCCGAGCACTTGTCTCATGCATCCAACCTGGACTGGCGATCTGTTTCACACTTGATAATATACACGTTTCGATGCTCTTCTCTCAGATCATCCCACCCTCGCCTTCTCCCATAGAGTCCAAAAGTCTGTTCTCTACATCTGTGTCTCTTTTTCTGTCTTGCATATAGGGTTATTGTTATCATCTTTCTAAATTCCATATATATGCATTAGTATACTGTATTGGTGTTTATCTTTCTGGCTTACTTCAGTCTGTATAATGGGCTCCAGTTTTATCCATCTCATTAGAACTGATTCAAATGTATTCTTTTTAATGACTAAGTAATATTCCATTGTGTACATGTACCACAGCTTTCTTATCCATTCATCTGCTGATGGGCATCTAGGTTGCTTCCATGTCCTGACTATTATAAACAGTGCTGCAATGAACATTGGGGTACATGTGTCTCTTTCAGATCTGATTTCTTCTACTACTATTTAACATAGTTTTGGAAGTTTTGGCCCCAGCAATCAGAGCAGAAAAAGAAATAAAAGGAATCCAGATAGGAAAAGAAGAAGTAAAACTCTCACTGTTTGCAGATGACATGATCCTCTACATAGAAAACCCTAAAGACTCTACCAGAAAATTACTAGAGCTGATCAATGAATATAGTAAAGTTGCAGGATATAAAATTAACACACAGAAATCCTTTGTATTCCTATACACTAACAATGAGAAAACAGAAAGTGAAATTAAGGAAATAATACCCTTCACCATTGCAACAAAGAGAATAAAATACTTAGGAGTATATCTACCTAAAGAAACAAAAGACCTATACATAGAAAACTATAAAACACTGATGAAAGAAATCAAAGAGAACACAAATAGATGGAGAAATATACCGTGTTCATGGATTGGAAGAATCAATATTGTGAAAATGAGTATACTATCCAAAGCAATCTATAGATTCAATGCAATCCCTATCAAGCTACCAATGATATTCTTCACAGAACTAGAACAAATAATTTCACAATTTGTATGGTTATGCATTTTAAATATAGCAGTGTGTACATGTCCATCCCAAACTCCCTAACTATACCTTCTCCCCATCCTTCCCTTCTGATAACCATGAATTCATTCTCTAAGTCTGTGAGTTTGTTTCTGTTTTGTAAGTACTTCGTTTGTAACATGATTTTAGATTCCACATCTAAGTGGTGTGATATTTGTCTTTGTCTGACATTGCTCAGTATGAAAAGCTCTGGGTCCTTCCATGTTGCTGCAAATGGCATTGTTTCATTGGCTTGTGCTCAGAAACCTTAAACTCCTAGAATGACAATTTCTGTACTTTTCAGAGCACTGTCCAATTATTAGAATGTTTATTTTTAAACCATTCTAGCCTTATAAGTAAATAAAATAAGAGCCTATGGTGTCTGATAACTTCATTTATTTGAACAGCAATGTGGTTTATGGCCCAGGAAAGAAAATTGCTTAGTTCAAAATAGTCATGCAGTGAAATACTCAGTAAGGAAGTATGCTTTTTATTGTTAAATAAGAATTTTTTTTTCTTTTATAACATTATGAATTTGAAGGAACAATGAGTATTAGGCATGGTCCCTATGGAATTTTTAAAGCCATCTCTATCAGAAGTTCTGAAAGCAAGAGAACCTTTAGGAGCTGGTATTCACAATGAGACAGTGCTGCAGACACTGGTTTGGAAATGAATTACTAATTCACTTTTGCTAGTTAAGAAAGCTCAGGCATTCCAACTTATTCTTTGTGTTCTGTCAAAATCAAGCTCAATTAACTTTAGTGAACTAGTTTTCTTCTTTTTAATTTTCTCTGAGCCTTTTTGTCCCACAAAAATTTCTCGAAGTTTTTTCTGTGAAATGTTTGTCACTCAGACTATAGGAAATAAGGGATAAGGGACAAAAATGGAGAAGACATAATCTAATGGATATAGTAGGAACCAATGAATTATGGGAAACGGTGAGTAAGTAAAATTAAACAGGGTTGTTTTCTCTTGTCTACATTTAATTTCTTATTTTTCTTAAATAACAAGGAATTCAATACTTTGGTAACAAAGACCATGTGTTTTACTGAGTACTTAAAAAAAATTCAAATGTGTGTGTAGATGTAAGTACCTGTCACTATCAGGAAGCTAGAGACCTTCTCTTCAGAGTGTGTAGGAAATGTGTCATACAACATCATTGCTCCATATTTACTACTGTGTGCAATGGTGTATGTATGACTTAATGTGTGTTACTGTCAGCTCTGGGAGGATCTTAGGGGAAAATGGAACACAAAAAAATATTCATGGAAACCTCATGGACTTGGCCACCATTATTTTTTCTCCCCGCAGTGTCCCTGTAGTGCTGTTATATACAAAACTAACCATTGTTTCAGCTCCTCAGATTTCATTTGTGAGTTAAACCACAGCATTATTTTTCCCCACTTAGCATCCAAGAAGGGCCAAAGTAGCCCAGCTAAAATTGAGAAATCAATTTTCAATTCTGACATGAAAGGAGTCAATGAACGTTTTAGTGTTTCTTTGAAAAGACCTAATTGGTACTTTAAGAAGTAGAATGTCAAGCGCAGGTTTACACAGTTCTTAAAATGTGCATTTAAGGCAAAATATACAAACTCTGTGTTTTGAAACAGGTTTTTGCTTAGCAAAGCTGATGTCTAGGTAATTTGATTAAGGTCATATATGTTTGGCCTTGGAAAAGAAAGATGCACTGAAATACTGCATCACAGATTTCTACTTTTTCATATGCACTTTGCCCAGGCCGTGAGATCCTTTTGTGTATTGGCAGTTTTAGTATATCATGGATCCCAGAATTTTGGAGCATGTTTTGAATGCAGTGCAGTGATGCATCCAAGACTGAAGATATGCATTAAAGCCCTTCTTAAGGGTAACATTACAAATAAGGCGATAGTGAAAAAATAGTAGCAGAATAGTACTTAGTGATCCTTGATGAAAAGCTGGACTTAAAATCCAGGCCTTACTCTTTGGGGGCAGGAGTTTCACAAGTCTATTTATCCATCCCTTTATTTCATCCGGTGTTACCAAAAGTTCAAGTGTGATAGTGGTTTGGCTAAAAACTGGTGGCACGAAGGCAGAAAAAAGTAGTCTCTGTTCTGAAATAGTTTGTGGTTCAGTGCAATTCAGCACATATTTATGGAGCATCTGCTGTGTGTCAAACACTGTTACAGGCAGGGACAATATAGATACGTAATGCGGAGGTGCACTCTGTCCTTTGAGAGAGGCACTTACTGTCTACCGCAGGAAGGCGGATTATTTCTTACAAAAAATAGATGCAGCCACTTCTTGTTAAATGGCAGTTGTATCCTGTGAAGGTACTGCAAACATTGAGTTTGTAATCCATGCCTGAACAAAGCTTATCTGACAGGTTTCTTTTTCCCTAGAAGGCACATCTAACCTTCCCTTACTTAAGGAACCCTAGATAGCACTTCCAGCTTCCCTGGTGGCTTAGATGGGTTGGGAAGATCCCCTGGAGGAGGGCAGGGCAACCCACTCCAGTATTCTTGCCTGGAGAATCCCATGGACAGAGGAGCCTGGTGGGGTACAGTCTGTGGGATTGCAACAATCAAAGGGGTCACAAAGAGTCTGAGCGACTTTCACTTTTCTCAGACAGCACTTTACTCTGCTCAGTGAAACACTAAAATCACCCAAAAAAGTACAAATACATGAAGCACAGGTATTCAATAGACTGCAGGAGTGCACTTTTTTTTTTTTTTTTTGCACATAAGAGCTGAGAAAAGGTAAAAATATCGCCCTGTTGACCTACTCTGAGACTTCATATGTTTGGTGGCAAATATCCTGCTGCCCTGCATAATACCCACAAACACTTGCAAAAACACTGCAGTGTTGCTTTTTGTGTTACAATCAGTTTCAGCAAATAGTTGAGTTTGCAAATTGGGGATCTACGAATAATGAGACTCAATACCATGATGAGGTCAGGTGATCTCAAACACCAGGGAAAAGGTGGCCAAAGCGAGTAGAGACGGATTCGGGCAAAGACCCCTGTCCTCGGAAAGGTGGCCCTTGAGATTCAGAGGGGGATGTCATTTGAGCAGAGTTTGAAAGGAGATGAGAGAGAAGCTATGCAGATATTTGGGCCTCACAGTGATGGCAGGGGCAAAGCCCTGAATGAAGCCGGCAGCTGAAAGGCCAGGGTGTCTGGAAAAAAGAGTGAATCGTGTGTGGAGAATTACAACCCTGCCAGGAGGTGATATCACTAATGTGCGCACAGAAGAAGGTGGAAAATCTTGCCTGAGACACTTGGAAGAGATTTCAAAGTAGAGGGAATACAGAATTGTGTCTTGAACAGTGAACTAGAGAGATTTCCCTGCCTGGAGACATGGGTGTCAGGGCACCCTTCTACCTGGAGAGTGCCACATTAGTTTTTTCTGTGACAAAGCTCAGGGTTTTGAGAGAAGAGAAAAAAGTTTGAGGAGTTTGGCAAGGGTTCACGAAGAGAAGAAAGAATGCTAGGAGAGAGATGGAAGGAAAGTTAATCTGATTGCCAAGAGTATTTTATGCTGGGTGTAAGGTTCTGGATTTTTGGATGAACTGTGAGCATCTTACCCATATTTGACAGAAGGAGAGAGGTGGAAGATGGGAAGTGCAGGAAGGGAGATCAGCTTGGAGTTGACAGAGAGATGAGGATTGTGTTTGTAGTGAGTGGGATTCCAAGATGAAACCACAGTGGGGCTGTCTGTGAGCAAGCAGCTCCTAGGGCTACCTGTGCCCTTAGCACCACCACGCTGTCGTGGGGATGAGAACGTAGGTGAGAGCCTGTTTGGTCACTGTGGTGGGGAAGTATGCTTGAGGCCAGAGCTGTGCTGTTTGTTTTAATTTGGAAGTGGCTGTATGTGACATGACAATCAAGTTCTGTTGTGCTTGGTTCAGCTGACTTGGTTGGCAGTGGCTTAGAGGACCAGTGTGCTCAAAGGAGGGGAAACCAGAGAAGACTGTTATTCTTGGCAAAGGAAAGAGACAAAAGAAACCTTCACTTTTCTTCCTTCCTTGGAATCCAGCTCAGCTTAACCTGTGGCTAAAAAGCAGGGCTTGCCAACTGAAGCTCTGTGCAGGTGGGAACATCCCCTGGACTGTATATTTGGATCCTGGCTTTGGAAGGTGGAAGGATTAGATTCTCTTCCAGGTGACAGAAGTCAGGCAGAGCTTCAGTTTACAGCAAATGCAAAGCACATGTCTACTAGGTATTAGACATGGGCTGCTGGGGATGCAGAGGGAATAAGACATGCCCCTGTCTTCAAGGAGTGCTCAGTCAGGAATATCAGGTGCCCCTCAATATGCACACACATACATTTATCACAGGATTACTAAAGATGTTAGATCTCTGGTTGGGGTCAGTTGAAACTGATGACAAAGGGCCCACTCATGTCTGTTTGCTGCTGCTGCTAAGTCGCTCCAGTCGTGTCTGACTCTGTGTGACCCCATAGACGGCAGCCCACCAGGCTCCCCCATCCCTGAAAAGAACACTGGAGTGGGTTGCCATTTCCTTCTCCAATGCATGAAAGTGAAAAGTGAAAGTAAAGTTGCTCAGTCGTGTCCGACTCTCAGCGACCCCATGGACTGCAGCCCACCAGGCTCCTCCGTCCATGGGATTGTCCAGGCAAGAGTACTGGAGTGGGGTGCCATTGCCTTCTCCCATGTCTGTTTGATAGTCCTTGAAACTTTTCCCTTTGACTTTAGGCTTTCTGCCAGGCTTCTTTCTCCTTCCTTCTGAGATAATAGTGACGAGGAAGCTGGTAGCCCTGACCCAGTTTGTTCCCTGGAGCATGAAAGTCCTCTGATCTTCATAGCTATTGGGCAGTTCTTCTAGTCCCCCAGTCAGAGGAAACTGAAGGGTTGTTTATTACAGAGAATGATCAAGAGTAATCGCAAGTATTAGTTGAGGGAAGAGAAAAGAGACTTTGTGGTCACATAAAAGATGGATGGAGCAACCATCCTATCTCTGAATACAGACAGGGGCTCCTATTGGAGAAATGGAAGGAATGCACTGGAATTTGGTCATGGTTGGCATCTAGTGATAGTGAGCCTTGCTCTCTAACTCTGTACTCCCATTACCAATCATAACCACACACACCGTGCTTACTTACAATGCTTCCAGATTTTCTACCTTCATTGCTCTGTGTAAAAGTTCTTTCTCTCCTCTCCTTTTCTTAAACACATTGCAAATCTGTTCATTTGAATAGGGTGAATTGCGATTGGCATTCAAGCTTAACTCCTTCAGGTTCAAAGTATATGAGTGTATTTAACAATCCCTCTGGATTTTTCATGGAACAATAAACTGTGGAAAATTCTGAAGGAGATAGGAATACCAGACCACCTGACCTGCCTCTTGAGAAACCTGTATGCAGGTCAGGAAGCAACAGTTAGAACTGGACATGGAACAACAGACTGGTTCCAAATAGGAAAAGGAGTACATCAAGGCTGTATATTATCACCCTGCTTATTTAACTTATATGCAGAGTACATCATGAGAAAAGGTGGGCTGGAAGAAGCACAAGCTGGAATCAAGATTTCTGGGAGAAATATCAATAACCTCAGATATGCAGACACCACTCTCATGGCAGAGAGTGAAGAGGAACTAAAAAGCCTCTTGATGAAAGTGAAAGAGGAGAGTGAAAAAGTTGGCTTAAAGCTTAACATTCAGAGAACTAAGATCATGGCATCTGGTCCCATCACCTCATGGGAAGTAGATGGGGAGACAGTGGAAACAGTGACAGACTTCATTTTTTTGGAATCCAAAATCACTGCAGATGGTGACTGCAGCCATGAAATTAAACGACGCTTACTCCTTGGAAGGAAAGTTCTGACCAACCTAGATAGCATATTAAAAAGCAGAGACATTACTTTGCCAACAAAGGTCAGTCTGGTCAAGGCTATGGTTTTTCCAGTGGTCATGTATGGATGTGAGAGTTGGACTGTGAAGAAAGCTGAGCGCTGAAGAATTGATGCTTTGGTGTTGGAGAAGACTCTTGAGAGTCCCTTGGACTGCAAGGAGATCCAACCAGTCCATCCCAAAGGAGATAAGGCCTGGGTGTTCATTGGAAGGACTGAAACTCCAGTACTTTGGCCACCTCATGTGAAGAGTTGACTCATTGGAAAAGACCCTGATGCTGGGAGGGATTGGGGGCAGGAGGAGACGGGGATGACAGAGGATGAGATGGCTGGATGGCATCGCCGACTCGATGGGCATGAGTTTGAGTAAACTCCGGGAGTTTGTGATGGACAGGGAGGCCTGGCGTGCTGTGATCCATGGGGTTGCAAAGAGTTGGATATGACTGAGCGACTGAACTGAAACTGTGATTTTTCAAATTATCAAATTCCTAATTTTAAATGCTTGGTTTACAGTCTTTCCTTCAGTGTATTTTGTTTGCCCTGAGGCTGTCTAATGGATCTTTCCACAGTACCTGTTCCTCTTTGAAGTCTTGGTTAGAGCACTTGGGATATAACTTGATTGATTCTGATAGGAGACTGAAATTCCCATTACTAGAATTCAGCAGGGCTTTGTGGAAGTGAACACTGAGTTGGATTCAAAGCACTGGGTCTGGAGAGACTTGATGGGGAAACTGAAAGGTTGCCTGCTATCAGGAGGGATAAAGAGGCTGAAGCTAGAAGACCAGGGACTGAGTGTTAGATGCTATTAGAGAATCATGTTGAACTTGGTTAGATGTGATAATGAGGTAATGGTAGAGTTGAAGAATGTCTCCATTTTGTAATAAGGTAAAATATTTTGGAGTAATGTAACATGATATCTGATAACCAGCTTTCAAATGGTTCAAGGCAGAGATACATGGATAGATATGCATGAATCAAAAATGGTAAAATATTAACACTGGCTATCTTGGTAGTGGATTATACCACCACCCATTCAACTTTTCTGCGTGTTTGAGAAGTTTCATGTCCAAAACAAAATGTATGCTTTAGCACTTTGCTCAGAGATAGTGCTACCTTTATCTTATAGTATCTGCCACTGAGAAGTAATACTCTTGACATAGTCATGTACCTCAGAGAAGAAATAAAAAGAATTGCAATAGTTTCCATGGCCTGGTGTAGAATTCTATTGGTTATAATTCAAGAGTGATCGTGAAAACCCCTACCAGAGTAAAAGAACAGTGGGAAAATGTAAGGACATAAGAAGTACAAGGATAGCCATTGACCAACTGTATGACGTTGGGCAAGGTACTGCCATCTCTCTGTGGCTTAGTTTCCTCTTCTGGAAAATGGACCTAACAGTAGCATCAACCTCTAGGGTCCTTAGGAAGATTGAAGGTGGTAACATATGTAAGACACTCAGAATGCACTCACGTGTAATTTTCCCATGTGTAGCTATGATTAGTCTTCTCTCTGAGTGCACGTAGAGAACTCCTCTCCCACACATAACACTGACTCGTTTGTGCATATTCTTTTCTCTTGGAAGAAAGAATTCCTCCAAAGCAGGTCAAGTTGCCTGTACAATGAGACTAAACGCATTGATGACTGGATGCTTGTTAGGGTGCTGACAGCAATCCCTGAGGAGGTTTGAGGAGTGGTCAGAGCACCTGGTAGATTTCATCTGTTCATTTGAAAAGGGAGCTGACAAGTCACTGTCAACATGTTGCCACTTCCATCCATTTGCACCACTGTCATCAGCCAGCATTTCATCTCTGCGGAAGTGTGATATTGAAATCCTGAGCTATGAGAGGTTTTATCAGTTACCTGGAGGGCTTGGTGTTTTCTACTGTGGCAGAAGTGACGGCTTTTTACCGTGCCAGACAGGCTTGTACCCTAATCAATGGTTGTTGCCACTCCTACAAACCGTCTCTGTCATCTCTGTGCAGTATTGGAGATGGTAATCATTGATTCCAGGGGCACTTATGTTGGGTTGTTGGAAAAAATCAATTGCTGGAATTTTTTAACTGTGCATCTGTTAATATATTGCCTTTATCCATTTTTCCATTTTGATTGAATAAATTGGATCTCTACTGATGAGTGTCCTAAGACTGTCAGTTAGATTAGTTGAGGTGAGTTCTCCTTTATTTATTCACTGCTCAGATTTGCAGTTTGGAATTGAGCTGTGTCTGCATTGATAAAGCGAAGATTAGCCGAAGAATCAAGCCAATTCTATCAGAAAGACTGAGACCAAAACTATGCTCTGGTAACTGTGACATATGAGTGTTTCTGACCAATGGGTCCATGTTACCCAGGTTAGTTATGAAAAAGATTGAGCTGTTATCACTCCATCACATTTTTTCCAGGCAGATTTTATGTATAAAACACAAGTGACCTGTAATATCCCAAAGGGCATTCCAACTGAGTTGATTAGAGACGGAGTGGGGTGAGTCCTTATGGAAACAATCAACACTGCTGAGTTGATGGGGCATGAACATTTTTTTTTTCTTGATAGTTCTTCTTTCCAAGAAGTTGAGAAACATATGATTCTTGGACAAGGTATCAACAAGTCCAAACTTGGGCTCTGAATGTAGTAACATTTGTTAAACACATAATATGTACAAGAAAATCTCAAGCACCTAATATTTACAAACTCTTTAATCCTTCCAGCCAGCCGTATGAAGCAGGTACCAATATTATCCCACCTTTACTAAAAGGCTCATGCTGGGAAAGACTGAAGGCAGGAGGAGAAGGGGATGACAGGATAAGATGTTTGGAAGGCATCACTGACTTGATGGACATGAGTTTGAACAAGCTCCAGGAGTTGGTGATAGACAGGAAAGCCTGGCATGCTGCAGTCCATGGGGTCACAAAGAATTGGACATGACTGAGTGACTGAACTGAACTTAAAAAAGACATCACGAGTTAGGGAGACTAACGAACACACCCTGTCATTATAAATATCCCCACCTTTTTCGAACTTTCATTATTGATAGGGTGAGAGAGGTCTCAGAAAGGTGGAACTGATGTCAGGGGTCATAGATCTTTCTCACTCAAATGTTTACCAACTATCTCCTCTCTACCAGGCAGAGCTGGACAGGAAGTTCCAAGGAAACATCTCTGCAGCTCACTGCTTTCTGTTCTTCAGCATCCACCACTCCTTGATTTCTTTCCTGAAATTCCACGCCCCAAACCCCATGAGTGTTCTGCCTGTTGTAGGAGACAGTGACTCCTGTAGGAGGTCTCGGTTAATGACTGAATTGGAATTCTGGATACATAGATTTCAGGAGACTGAGAAGTATTCCTTTAAGCAGTGAGGGACTCTTGACAGCAAAGCCTGGAGGGGGAGGTTGTTCAGTGGTCCCCTCCTTCTCCCCAAGGAAGCCAGTGCAGAACAGACATTTTGAAAAAAAGAAATGGGATGTTTGTTCAGGCTTAGAGGGAAGGTTTGAAATAGACGTTGTGATCACAGATCACTCTTTAAATTCAGAGAAAAGACGATGAGTGAGGACAAATACTGAAGATCATGCGGACTTTGCCTTCCTCCAAAGATGAGAAAGATGCCACTTAGTGGTGTGGGAGATGATGTGAAGTTGGGATTAACAAGACGACTCTCATGTCCAAGTTCTGGGACTGAAATCCCAGCTGTGCTCTATAAGCCATGATCTTGTGACAGGTCTCTAAGCCTCAGACTCCTTGCCTTTCAATTGTTTACAAAATCAAGATGGTGATACTAACGATGTTGGGAGGATCAGATGTCATGTGTTCATTAGCACAGTGTTGGACCTTTAAGAAAATGCTATTGTCACCACCACCACCACTACCATCCCCTCCACTGCTCAACGATCTTAAGATCATCATTGAAAGCTAGTCAGCTCTACAAGATAATGGAATTCAGGAAAATGGTCCTATCTAAACTCAGCTGGTGTCCTGTATTTCACAGGATAAACTTCTTTCATAGGATGTCATTTAAACAAGAAATTCATGTGACACTTGAAATTGCCAACTGTGCTGTTATGTACTAGAGAGTCTTAAACTCTGAATTCAGTCTTCATTGCAAACCCTTAGACCCTTGGGGAGGAGCTTTCTGAGTCTGTGTTGCACTGTGCAGGAGACTGTATTGTTGCAAAGAAAATATAGAAACACAGCAGGCAGATTTTCACATCATTTCAGAAAACAACAGTGGGCCCTGAGAGATAGGGTTTGCTAAAGAAATATTTTAATTTCTAAGATATCCCTTTACTTTTGGTGACAGCAACACAGGAAATTCTTAAAATCTAGGCTGCTGCATTGCCAGGGAGAATAGAACTCTTCTTTCTTTCCTGACAAGTATTTCCTGTTAACTGTTCTCTGAGATAGTGACTGTTCCCTGGGAGATGTCACCTCAAACTACCGTGACAGTCACACTATTCCGCCACCACGACTACCTGTCTCTTTGGGGTAGGACATCAATCAGTCGATAAACATTTACCAGATTCCTAATATGAGCCATCTTTCATTATAGGTTCTAGGACTGTGATGATGCATAGACATAGAAGGAATCCCCATAACCTTCAAAGAATGTCTGCTCTGGTAGAAAACCTAAGCTACGTAGGCACATGCCAAGGCTGCCAACTTTAGCAAAATGGTCACCAGAGACTCCACTGCTCTGAAGGCCATCACTTGCTGTTAATCTGTCCTCCATGACTTTCTACTCATGGTGTTGTTTCCTGGAACAGATATAAGCACCAGCCTGTCAACCAGGAGGTCCGGACCATTGACATGGTCAATAGGCCTTGCTCAAATTTCCACCCGAGGTCTTTTATGTGGGTGACTCCTGGCTTTTTCTTGTCCACCTCCAGTCTTGGTATGCTGTTGGTATACTGTCTCAGTTTTCAACTCCCCAGTGTCTACATGAATTCTTTCTTTCTTTTTTGGCTACCTTCCGTGAATGCCATGTTCTCATGTCTGAGGCCTCCTGGAGGCTTAGGATACCTGTTTCCTACTCTTTTTAGTGTTGTCTTATCCCAAGGCCTTCTCTTGTTACCTGCCTCTCCCTTACAAGGATCGATCAGTTAACTATTCATATTAAGGTTCTTTTGTCAGTTGTGAGGAAAGTGGACAGGGAGGGAAAGTGTGGGATGAAGTTGAACAAGAGTCATAAGCTGTTAGATGTTGGAGTGAGGGGATAATTTGAAATGGTTACTTAAAGATAATTTGTTTAATCAGTGGTAATGGTTAATATTTGTAGACTGCTTGCTGTGTCCAGCTCATCACATGAGTGGTCTGAGAAGGTGCTTTCTTTCTTCCCATTTTGCATATAGGAGAAAAGAGGTAAAGTAGGACTCCACAACCATACAGCTAGCTAAGCCAGGCCATCTGACTTGAAAGTCCATGTCTGAACCACCGTGAACCCCCTCTTGTGATAGGCTTTGTTCTTGCTCATCTCCTTTTAGAAAATTCTAAGAAATGGAAATATTATAAAGCAGGAGAGTGGAGAAAATGAATGATCAGGGTTTAATGACAGGTCAGGCCAGCTCCAGCTGGCCTGTTCTAGCATCTCTATAGTTCCCCCATAAATGAGAACTGAGAAAATGTAGCAGATTTTGAAAAGTGGAGAGCAGGATTCTGTTCATATTGGACAGAATTTGCATTCTAAATACCCTTCTCCTTTCTCCCTGCTTCTAAAAAAGCTCATGCCTGGAAATGGAATCTCATTTCTGTCCAGCACCAAGCCTTCTCCCTTGCTGGTGGTAATGAGCCATTGTATCTGGTGAGCTACAGGTTGCCAGCAAATGTCCAGAAACAAGGACATATCAGTTTTCAACAGGACAATAGTTTGATTTGTCTCAGGCCCTTGTACTTGAGTCCAAGTTTCTAGCTTGTTATAATTTCTGCATTTGGACAATCTATCTGTTGCTTCTCTAAAGACCAGTTCAAAAGGTCATGGACTGAAACATCTATGATAGGAAAAGCCTTTGGCTGAATGGCTGACTCTTTTTGGTCTTTCCTGGTGCGGGGGGAATAAATATACCAGCAGTTGCTATCCGTTCTATCACTGGCTGTAAATTTTCCAGTCAACCTGATCTTTCCAAACCTGCAGTCAGCAAGAAGGCTGTGCTTTGCATTTGTCTACTAGGAAAGACATTAGTCTTATTTCAATTATATTTTTAAGATCAAAGTTTTGGAAGTATTTTCTATACATTTTTCTGATGATTTCAAAATGAAAACTCAAATTGGCCCACTTCTAGTTCATCCATTTTTAGATAGGGATGAAGAAAACAGTCTTCAATCAGCATTTTGAGAAGAGTGATGGAAAAGAATGATCCATTTTCAAGAAATTAAGAATTCCAGGAAGATAATCAATGTTGTGAATTTCTATACTTTCAGTCTTTCTACAGTTAGCACCAGCAGTCTGAAAAATGAACCCAAAGCCCTTTCAGAACTCCCATCTGAGCAAAAAAAGATTAAATCATGCTCAACATGCTTCACCAAATAAACAGAGTGAAGTGATATGTTTTTGAAAATAAGAATTTCAACGGTAAGGAATGAAACAAAGAGAGGTTACCAGGTAACTCTGTCAAACTAGAAAATTCAGTAAGCCTTGCACACCCCTTCCCTTGCCCACTACTTAATCAGAGTGTTACTGGAATCAGTTTGAATGAATCCACTTACTTTTCAACTGGCTGTTTTGATGTCCTGTAAATACAACCCAAATATCCATTTCTGCAACAGAACTGACCATAAAAAATGAAATTATTCAACCCATGGGATTAGAGTATCCAAATTAACTATATTATGTATTCAGCTTGGACTGGGGCTGTTTATTTCATTGCATCTCAGTGTCCTCAGCAGCACTGCATGAGCAAACTCGGCTCTGTCCATGCCCCCTCTATTCCCTTTTCCATAAAAGCTTACAGATGCTCTCCTCTTCTTAATGTACATCCTGGGCCTTGAGATGTTGACATATGAAGTCCTAAATATTAGTATCACTTTTGTGGGAAATGGCAGTGGATAATGGTCAATTTCCAGGTCCCCATTCATATTCTGAAAAGCATTATTTTCTCTGTAGGCAGAAGAAATGGAAATGAAGGCAATCAGCGCATCCCAGCCCTTGGCTGGTTATGGAATGAGTGTGGGGAGTTGTTGGCCAGAGGAGCAGGCATTTTAGAATGGACCATAAAGAGGAGACAGCTTGTGCGCCATCAGTGGGAGGCGAATGGGTAGGGTGGGGGGTGGAGAGGTGTGTCTCCATTCCTCACATCTCTGAATTAGGAAGGTGTCCCCCACAGCATGTGGGAAAGCTCTCTACTAGTCCAAGCTCTGAACATTTGAACTCAACCTTGAGGTTTTTCTTATACCCTAGCACACAGGATAGGCTCAGTGGAAGGGGAGGGCCTAGTGGGTCAAGGGGAGATACTGGTGAAGAATTTGGTGGGAGGAATAACACTGAGGAGGAGAGCCTGGCCCAGCGGGGTGCCCTGAGGTCCTGCAGTTTGTTTGTAGGAGGAGGTAGAGATGAGCAAAGTGAAAGGGGCACACATGTGCATGCTTGCTCAGTCATGTCTAACTCTTTGCGACCCCATGGACTGTAGCCCACCAGGCTCCTCCGTCCATGGGATTCTCCAGGCAAGAATTCTGGAGTGGGTTGCCATTTCCTCCTCCAGGGGATCTTCCCCACCCAGGGATCAAACCTGTGTCTCTTACATCTCCTGCACTGGCAGGCAAGGTCTTTACCACTAGCGCCACCTGGGAGCTTCAGGCACACTGACACGGACGCACGCGCACACACACACACACACACACACACACTATGGTGAGAGATGATGAAAAAATAGAACAGAAGTATGTGATTAAAAAATTAAAAGAGAGCTGAATTTGTAATCTCTCGAGTTCTCTCTTCTTTCTCTCAGCATGTATATGAGGGCTGAGGTAATAACAGACTCTGGAATGGGACTGGGAGTCTGAATCCTTGCTCGGCCACTTCCTGTGAGATGTCGGGCGGTTCAGTTCACCCCTATGTGCTTCAGTTTACCTAACTGTTCACTAGGAATACCAACAGACACTATTCACTGAGGGGTTCTGAGGATCACCTAACACTGTCACTTAGGAATCATTTAAAAAGCATTCGCTGTTAGCATTTTATCAGTTCCTGATGAACAGGCAAGCAGCCTTCCGTCTCCTTCGTTTCAGCTGGAAACATAGTATAGAAATAAATTACTTCAATCATAAGAGACAGGCTGCTCATTTAGTAGGAATTACGTAATGAATTCCTTTGTAAACTCACTTTGGAGCCATAAGCGGTTCTGAAGTTCAGGTTTGCTTACTAAGGGACGGTATGCCGCTTTTGGTTCTGGACGGTCCTTTACCTGTGTCCCCAGCCTTTGCCATGTGTGGCGTTTCACTTGGCAAGTTAAAGCACAGTGTGGTATGGGTTGTTCTGCTTGGGCAGCCGAAGTGCGTCTCTGGAGCGTCCTCCCTACAGATGCTCTGGGGGTTGTGTGTTGTTAGAGCAATGTGAATGTTTATTCAGATTTAACAGGGAACATTTGTTGAGCACCATGCTGTTGGGTTTGACCTCTGTAAGCAGCCCTATGTTCCTCTCTGTTGCCTCTCAATGCTATCAATCTCCCCAGGAAGATTGGTACCATTTCTGGGCCTTGCACAGACCCACCACCCAGGGGGTGGAGCTTCCAGAGGCTATCTCAAGATTATTCTCTGGGAGGGTGGCGGTTTCGATTTTCCTCTTCCCATAAGCCCAGAGGCAGGAGCCCAGGTTCATCTTCCCTGCTCTGTGGCTTGTCTTATTCTTCCTCCATGGGGCCCAGAGAAGCCAGACCAGGGGCTGCTGCCCAGGGAGTGCGGCGGAGCCAGTTCTTACAGGACACACCTCACTGATCTGTTTTCCTAACCTCCATCTTTGACAAAAGGAATCGCCCACATGTCTTGACCTCAGTTTGAACATAAGAGTTGGTGATGAACACCCAGCTGAGTCAACAAGCCTTCGCCCTGCTGTTCTGGTGAGCTCTAAACACATACTTCCCTTAGCAACCTCCCAGGGAGTCTAGGTGATCCTCACATGGCCTCCATCTTTCTCACTAGCCATCACTCCTTTTCATTCAGAGATAACAAACATATTTTCCTTACTCTAAAAGATTTTATTGTCAGTCAGTAATCTTTAATCATTCTTATTTACTCATGGTCAACTAAGTCATTATCCCTATAGCAAAAAACAGCATTTTCTTGTCACAGTCCCTTAGGCTGAATAGCATGCAGTGCCACCTCTGAGTACCAGGAACACCAGCATTGAATGTGTGGCGTATCGGGCTCTTAGAACGTTAAGATGCTTCCTTAGAAATGGGTATTGACCATAGTTAGTGTGCTATAATGATTCCACGGGTATAGCCACTTCACTACTTTAGCAAATTACATAATGACTCTCCTTAAGACTCTTCCGCCTAAGGAAGTATTTACCACACACAGAGCAGTTGGGTCACAAGTAATGCTTACAGCTGACGCAATTATGTATCTTCAGAATTGCATAGACTCTCCCCAAGAGATTTCAAAGGAGAAGGGTATGCAATGTTTCTCTGATTCCCTGAGGTAAAGATTTATTGTATAGCCACCCCCACCCCGCCCCTCCTCTAAACACACAGTTTCCTTTAGCTTATAAGGAACTTTTTTTAAAAAAAGAAATAGTCTTGTAAGCATGTTTTAAATTTGAAAACTTTTTTTTTTCTCAGAAAGATTATATAAATTAGGAGAATATAGAATCGCAAGAGCAGGGCTGACTACGAAAGAAATAGATAAAAAGCACAAGATGCACTGAAAGCCACAGTAACTGATGGATCCTGTGAGTTCTAGTCAGCCTGCTGGCTGTTGGGGCGTAAATACTGAAAGTCCATGTTCTACTGCTCCAGTCCTTAGGAAACTCAGAATGCTGCCGTTGGGGAGGTGTGATATGTGATATCTATTTATTTTACCATAAACCAGTTTGGGCTGAAAGAAGTTCTTTTCCCACTGAAGTGAAGCATGGAATCAGCACACTGGGAATCATACTGTCTTCAATTTTTAGGTGCTCTGTGTTTCTTAGGGCTGTTTACATCAACTTCTACCAGTGAGAGTATCAGCTTAATCCATGGAAAAGCATCAAGTCTCTACAGATTAGATGTGAAACATTTTGACCCTTGAATGTCTGGATCAAACTCAGCTTGAAATATTGAGTGAGGGTGACAAAATTCCTGATTGGGATGTTCAGTGATAGTCTCTTCAAAACCCACAGCAGCAGAAGGTGAGAGGAATGGATCATTTCTCTCTGAAATGGAGAGGCATGTTTGTGGTCCTGTAAGAGCCTGGAATGCCTGTTTTTGGCAAGGAGAAGCTCAGGTTCAGCCAGTGCTTTGGCCAGAAACAGAAGCCACCAGCTGGGTAGCTGTTTGTCTGCTCTTGGCTTGGAACCAAGATCGATGTAGTATTTTTCCACCTGTGCTTCTCTATAGGTGGGAGCTAAGCCATGCAGAACTGTCGCCTCTGCTGGACAGTGCTGGCTATAACTGGGGATGGTGTCTCTTTGGGCTTGGGAATGAATGGACTCAGTTATAGCCTTTCAGGATCCAAGCAGCTCTTCACCAGAGGAGTTTCTGCACAGAGGAGAGAATGTGGGTTGGCGGCCCTCGGTTGCTGCAGTCAGGCTGCAGGATAGATAAACAAACAAACACACATACATGAGTGTGAGGTGGACTGGGCAAGCAGACTGGTGTCAAGAGCACTTTTCACTCTGTAATGTGCCTGTGAACCATGTGGAGATCTTGTTAGACTGCAGATTCCAACCTAGTTAACGTGGAATGCAGCCTCAATGTATGTGTTTATAGCAAGCCTGTGGTGAGGCTGCTGTTGTTGTTCTGCCAGCCCAACATTTCTGGAAACGTACAGCCCTGTCAAGTTCTGTTTTTCAGGCTTGACCTTGATGGTGCATGTAATTCAAAGGAGAACTTGCATTTCACACGAGACTGTGCAATTCATAAAAGTTGGTAGATCAGACACAGACCCAGGTCAGATTTCAGTCTTTAGTTTGAGGTACCGAAATGGTTGCCACAATTCTCTAGTCTTTGCTTCATATGTTTAAAGAGAAGCTGTGCCAACATCCCATCCCCAAGTCTCCTTGGTTTAGTAAAGCATTCAGGATGAGTGCAAGCTTTCTGCAGGGCTCAGGTTCTAGACGCTTTGTGCTGCCTTCCGACTTCATTCACATGGGGAGTTGGGAGAGATGAGACAAGGCTGACATCTTACAAGGATTTTGCCATCCCAAGCTGATGAGGCGGGACAAACACATCCTACTCAGTGAAGCAGAAACCCGAGTCAGGGGAAAGAAAGAGCCCAGCATCTTCTACTAAGCGTTGCTTGTCTTGTAGGACCAACACCCCAGATTCCTTCCACCCTGTCATTTAGGGAGATGTTGTCTGCTCTGGAATGTCCAGGTTTCTCCTTTGGGTTTGGGGCTCTAGCCTGAATTATTGCTTGTGGTGCCATCTAGCAAGGACCCGGGAACATGAGTGACAAGGTGAAACACAGCACCCTGAAATTACCTTTAATGAAAATGACTAGTAATCTCCAGCGATTGCTGTGTTTGTGAGTGACAGGGTTGCACTGGGTACAAAACCTTTTGCTGCAGCAAAATGGGTCCTAGGAAGTTCTCAAGTCTGAGAGTCTTTTTTTTTTTAATGAAAATAGCTTCAGATCTGTGCCATTAGGCATTGTTTGGCCCAGATAATGAGGCTAATTATGGTTATTTAAATGTACTTCATAAGGAGATACACTGAACCTCTTTGAAAAATGTATGCCTAAGTTAGAAATGAATGCAATAATATGATTCTTATACTTAGTGCAACGGGTCAGCATTTAGAATCCAGAGGTCCCATCCCAGGGTCTGTCTGGATTCTTAGAACAACCACAGGTGACAGAGATAAAGGGAGCTTGGGGCAGGCAGAAGGGAGTAGCTAATGTGCATCCCAAGGCTGAAATATGGAGAGTGAGAGTAGAACCCAGAATAGTCCAATGGTCCATCTGCACTGACCTATTTACTGCCCTCTGTGGATACCAGCTCCCTCTTGGGAGGAAAAGGGGTTCAGAAATTATAGGGTGAGTGTCTGCTCAGTCACTTCAGTCATGTCCGACTCTTTGTGACCCCATGGGCTGTAGCCCACCAAGCTCCTCTGTCCACGGAATTCTCCAGGCAGGAATACTGGAGTGGTTCCCATGCCCTTATCTAGGGGATCTTCCCCACCCAGAGATCGAACCCGCATCTCTTATGTCTCCTACATTGACAGGCAGCTTCCACTAGCGCTACCTGGGAATCCCAGAACCCCTCAAGTAAGTGTCTCTAAACCAATGTAGGGAGTTTGAGAAACACTGAGCTGCTTATTGAAATCAGAAGCTTTCAAGCTTGTTTAGAATCCTAACTCAAATGAATCCTACTTGGGAAGCCAAAAACAAACAACGACAACAAATATGTGTGTGTGTGTGTATATATATAGATATTTGTACATATACTTATATATATATGTACACATACCTATTCACACACACACACACACACATCAGAAGATGGAGAAGTTGCTCTGGTTGATACAGAGAAGAGGAGCCCGTGCAGCAACCTCCACCCACCTTACTCTCTGGGCCACCTCCTGATGACCCAATGCCATGTTTAAAAAATGATTCGCAATGTTAAATTTAGATGTTTTATATACATATATTATATATATCATAAAATACATAAATAATAGGCAATATTATTTATAATATTGGTATTGCTATATAAATCATATGTAATGTTTTCTTTGAGAAAGCAAGCTCAACCTGATGTACCCTGCTAGGCACACCTGGTCCCAGGTACCTTCTCAGGCCCACTGGAGGTTGCCGAATGAGCGGGGGGACACTGTCCAACCCTAGGACATCAGATGTCATGCAGATGAATGTCTTCCAACCATCACTACTGACCTCAAAGTCTTCATCCCAGTTAACCCTCTCCAGGTGGATTCCTTTGGTCCTGTGAATGAGACTCTGGGCTAGCCATCCACACTCTCAACTTCCTGTTCCGATATTTATAAGCGTAAGTGGCCCATCCTGTTTCCTTTCCCTCGGTCTCACCCTATGGACTGTGCCCTTCCTCC
Source organism: Odocoileus virginianus (assembly GCF_023699985.2). Taxonomy (NCBI): domain Eukaryota; kingdom Metazoa; phylum Chordata; class Mammalia; order Artiodactyla; family Cervidae; genus Odocoileus; species Odocoileus virginianus. Next base: position 16,500,398 of record NC_069699.1, read on the forward strand.
CTGGCAGTGATGACTCAGTCTTTGAGAATCAAAGCCAGTGTCACCTCTCCCAGGAAGCCTTCTCTGGTTTCTACAGGCAAAGTTAGGTCTTTTCTCCTCTCTGCCCCGTAGCATGTTGTGCTTTCTATATACAGTCATTCTACTGCCTTCTTGATTTGTCGCCATACTTGCTTGCTATTTGTACTATTACTTGTTCACTGCTTTCTGCATATCAGGTTTAAGTAATTCACTTTAAAAAAAGTAACTCGGCCCCATTCTAGACAACAATATGCACAAAAGCATGTTGTTAACATTGAAAAGCAAAGAAACAAAAGCACGGAAATTAAAACTTGATATGTGTTGTTGGGATTGAAGGGAAAAAAACTAATCATTAATCAGAGATCTGGCAGGGCTCCCCTGATGGCTGAGACAGTAAAGAATCTGCCTGCAACGCAGGAGAACTCCGTTCGATCTCTGGGTTGGGAAAACCCCCTGGAGAAGGCAATGGCTACCCACTCCAATATTCTTGCCTGGAGAATTCCATGGACAGAGGAGCCTGGAGGGCCACAGTCCCTGGGGTCACAAAGAGTCACCGTGACTGAGTGACTCACACACTGGTGAGGCAAGTATCATGACGGAAGAAACTATAAAATTCTATAATTCTGTAAAATTCACCAAGACAAGTGCTCCCTGAGATTCCAAATATTATAAGTACCCCTGAACTTGCATGGAGGAGGAAATGGCAACTGACTCCATTATTCTAACCTGGAGAATCCCATGGACAGAGGAGCCTGGCGGGCTACAGTCCATGGGGTCGCACAGAGTTGGACACGAGTGAAGCAACTGATCACACACACACACACCCACACCCCTGAACTTCCATTTTCTAAATGGGGAATTCAGTAACAAGCTTGCTTTATAGAGTGTGCATAATAAGGCAAATTGAAAAATTCCCAGTGATATTGTGGTGCTAACCAAGGCTGAAGTCTGCAGAGAACAAAGCTGCATGGCAAGAGAATCCCAGCAGGAGCACACAGCACAAGAGCACTTACCATGATTCTGTCTTAGAGCGCCCGTAAGGGGCAGAGAGGAGAAAGGGGACTTAGAATGTCTGGAGCAGAGATGCTGTTGTTCACTCGCTAAGTTTTGTCCGACTCTTTGCGACCCCGTGGACTGCAGCATGCCAGGGTTCCCTGTCCTTCGCTATCTCCCAGAGTTTGCTCAAAATCATGTCCATTGAGTCGGTGAGGCCACCCATCCATGTCATCTGCTATCGACCCCTACCCCTCCTTGTGCCCTCAGTCTTTACTGGTATCAGGGTCCGCTCTTTGTATCAGGTGGTCAAAGTATTGGAGCTTCAGCATCAGTCCTTCTAATGAATATTCAGGTGTGACTTCCTTTAGGATTGACGGGTTTGATTTCCTTGCAGTCCAAGGGACTCTCATGAGTCTTCTCCAACACCACAGTTTGCAAGCATCAATTCTTCGGTACTAGCCTTCTTTATGGTCCAGTTCTCACATCAGTACATGAATACTGGAAAAACCGTAGCTCTGACTATATGCCCTTTTGTTGGCAAAATGATGTTTCTGCTTTTTAATACATTGTCTAGGTTTGTTATAGCTTTCCTTCCAAGGAGGAAGTGTCTTTTAATCTTGTGGCAGCAGTCACCATCTTCAGTGATTTTGGAGCCCAAGAAAATAAATTATATCACTGTTTCCACTTTTCCCCCATCTATTTGCCGTGAATTGATGGGACAGATGCCATAATCTTAGTTTTTTGAATGTTGAGTTTTTAGCCAGCTTTTTCATTCTCCTCTTTCACCCTAATCAAGAGGCTCTTAATTTATATTCACTTTCTGCCATTAGAGTGGTATCATCTCCATATCTGAGGTTGTTGATATTTCTCCTGGCAGTCTTGATTCCAGCTTGTGATTCCTCCAGTCTGGTATTTCACATGATGTATTCTTCATAGAAGTTAAATAAGCAAGGTGACAATATACATCCTTGACATACTCTTTTCCCAATGTGGAACCAGTCTGTTGTTCCATGTCCAGTTCTAACTGTTATATAGGTTTCTCAGGAGACAGGTAAGGTGGTCTGGTATTACCAGCTCTTTAAGAATTTTCCAGAGTTTGTTGTGATCAACACTGTCAAAGGCTTTAGCATAGTCAACAAAGCAGAAGTAGATGTTTTTTCTGGAATTCCCTTGCTTTCTCTATGATCCAACAATGTTGGCAGTCTGATCTCTGGTTCCTCTGCCTTTTCTAAATCTAGCTTGTGCATCTGGAAGTTCTCTGTTTCCATACTGCTGAAGCCCAGCCTGAAGAATTTTGAGCATTACCTTGTTAGCATGTGAAATGAGTGCAATTGCACAGTAGTTTGAACATTCTTTGGCATTGCCCTTCCTTGGGATTGGAATGAACTCTGACCTTTTCCAATCCTGTGGCCACTGCTGAGTTTTCCAAATTTGCTGACATATTGAGCGTAGCACTTTCAAAGCATCATCTTTTAGGATTTGAAATAGCTCACCTGGTATTCCGTCACCTCCACTAGCTTTGTTCATAGTAATGCTCCCTAAGGCTCACTTGACTTCACACTCCAGGATGTCTGGCTCTAAGAGTATGTCCACACCATCGTGGCTCTCCGGGTCCTTAAGGTCTTTTTTGTATAGTTCCTTTGTGTATTCTTGTCACCTCTTTTTAATCTCTTTTGCTTTTTAGTTAGGTCTTTACTGTTTCTATCCTTTATTGTGCCCATCCTTACGTGAAGTGTTCCCTTGATCTCTCCAATTTTCTTGGAGTTCTCTAGTCCTTCCCATTCTATTGTTTCCTCTGTTCCTTTGCATTCTTCACTTAAGAAGGCCTTCCTATCTCTCCTTGTTATTCTCTAGAACGCTGCACTTAGTTGTATGTATTGTTCCCTTTCTCCCTTGCTTTTAGCTTCTCTTCTTTCCTCAGCTATTTATAAGCCTCTTCAGACAACCCTTTTGCCTTCTTGCATTTCTTTTTCTTGGGGATGGTTTAGGTCACCACCTCCTGTACAATGTTACGAACCTCCATCCATAGTGCTTCAGGCACTCCGTCTACTAGATCTAATCCCTTGCATCCTTTTGTCATATCCACTGTATAATCGTAAGGTCATACCTGAATGGCCTAGTGGTTTTCCCAACTTACTTCAATTTAAACCTGAGCTTTTCAATAAGCAGCTCATGATCTGAGCCAAAGTCAACTCTAGGTCTTATTTTTGCCAACTGTATAGAGCTCCTCCATCTTCCCCAGCAAAGAATATAACTAATCTGATTTTGGTATTGACCATCTGGGGATGCCCAGTCCTCCCTTGTGTAGTTGGACAAGGGTGTTTGCTATGACTAGTTTGCTTGCTATTGACCAGTTTTCTATGACCAGTTCTTCATAGAACAGTTCAACTTCAGCTTCTTTGGCATTATTGGCTGGGGCATAGACTTGGGTTATGGTGATGTTGAATGGTTGCCTTGGAAATGAACCAAGGTCATTCTGTCATTTTTGAGACTGCACCCAAGTACTGCATTTCAGACTCTTTTGTTAACTATGGAGGGCTACTCCATTTCTTCTAAGGGATTCTTGCCCACAATAGTAGGTATAATGGTCATATGAATTAAATTTGCCCATTTCTGTCCATTTTAGTTCACTGATTGCTAAGATGTTGATATTCACTCTTGCCATCTCCTGTTTGACCACTTCCAATTTACCTTGATTTGTGGACCTCACATTCCATGTTCAGAGACAGCAAGTATCAGAGTAGTTCCAAGGCAAGCTCTGGAGGCATCTGGCCTAAATGGTTCTGGAAACTTCTGGTGACCATAATGGTTCCACCATCTGCTGGTATCTTGTAGGTAATATTTTCATCTTTATTTAAAATTGATGATGCTAATTTAAAAAAATAGATCGAGTATCAGTGACTGTGCCAACTATGGAAACTGTTGGATGTTACTGAGTGGCAAGGTGTCTGCAGTGGTCGTGCTAAACAGGAAACCATCCTGTCTCTCTGTTTCCTTGTGGTTTTTCCTCAGCCAAATGAAGGAAAGACCTTAGAATCTGGCCCATTACCCGATAAGCAAGAAATGACTAAATCAAGAAACTCAGAATTTGGAGAAATAAGATAAAAATGCTAAAATGAACTTTCCTTTTCAGTGATTTAAAAAACTGCACTTTCCCTAGTTGGCCACAGGAAGTAGGATTTTGAGGTCAGTAAAGAAAAACAGAGAAGTTCTTATCGGAAGCTTTCTAACAGATAACAAAACTAATTCTGGGTAACGTGGGATCTAACCTTGGTTTGTATAGTCTAGTTTTTATAAGAAAAAGAGCATATTTGTACAAGTTTATCCTCTCATTTCAATGCAATGTTAACTTGAACCACTTTTCTACTGCTAGTGGCATAAATCATTAGCTTTTGATGTTATTAGCATATTATAAATAATTAAACCTTTCCAAAAAAAGGTTGTTATTTTTGTTATTGGATCCTGGGATGAAACCTTTGTTTGCCTGGGTGCCTCAGGCTATCCAGATAGTAACAATGTGATTTAGGGAATTTTGGGTCATATCAGTTGACCTGGAGACCGAGTTCAACCCTACGGTCAGTCAGTCAGTCAGTCAGTCATGCAGATAGAAGGGAGCCCTAATTGAAACTCTGAACAGCGAGTTTGGAGCGAGCATCCTTTGTTGTGATTGTGGTACATTTCTGCATCTTGACTCCATCACGGAGAGGACAGTGAAAGCTCCCTGTATGGCTTGTCTCCTGGACTCTATGCTATGCACTTCTTCTCTTGCCTGATTTTAATCTGTGTCCTTTTCACATAATAAACCATAAGTATGAGTATAACAGCTTTCAGCAAGGCTGTCTAGTAAATTAACACGTCTCTGGGTGGTTTGGGGATACTCCAGGATTGCATTTTGTGTAAGAGTGGGGGCAGTTTTGAGGACTGCTCCCCCTAAACATTGTAACTGACCTAAACTCTTCACAAATATAAAGTAATACATAGGGTCATGCATATAATATAGAGAGGCAAACATAAAGATATCTTCATAAAGTTCTCGAAACAATTGGCCTTATGAATTGGGGAGATTACCCTCTACTTCAAAGCACAATTAAGTGATAACAAATCTAACCAACTGAATCCAGGCACTGCATTCTATAAATATGGCACCAACCCACTTTGTTGATGCATGTCCGGGGCCACAGCAGTCAGTGGTTAGCACTGGAGTGCAAGTTAGTGGAATTTCTTACAGGTGAAGAAGTGGAGTTGAAAGCCAACTGATTTTCAAATCTTGTTGCTTTCACCTCTGAAGCATTATCTCCTATTACTTTATCTCCATCACCATCTCTATAGTCAAAGCTAACATCATCACCTCAACCAATGGAATATCTCCAAACCAAATTCTAGATGTTTACATATACCTATTACTCCACACACTTGCTGAAGTGATTTATATTAAAAATATAAACCGCATCATATGTTCTTTGTAGTCTCACTTCCTTTGCTTAAAACTTTTCAATGATTCTGCAGCAGTTTTAGACCAAAGACTAATGTTTCTAATTTGTTCTATACATTTCTGTGTGAGTTGACAGTTATTCAGGGATCTTTATCGAGAACTACATTTTCCCTTGATCTCTTCCTTCTAGTCACACTGCCCTTGGTTCAGTCTTTTGCATTTGCCATGCTTCTACCACAGGGCCTTTGCACATGTTCTTTTCTTTGCCTGGAGGTCTTTCCCATCACTTTGTGTTACTGATGTCTACACATCCTTCATGTGTGCATGTGTGCTCCGTAGGCTGACTCTTCTGTGACCCCATGGACTGTAGCCCACCAGGCTCCTTTGTCCATAGGATTTCCCAGGCAAGAATATGGGAGTGGACTGCCACTTCCTCCTCCAGGGGATCTTCTGACCCATATCTCCTGCATCGCTTGCATTGGCAGGTGGATACTTTACCACTGAGCCACTTGGGAAGCCCACACATCCCTTGACCAAGCCTTAAAAAAGCTACTGTAAGAAAGTTGTGGTACATACACACAATGGGATATTACTCAGCTATTTAAAAGAACACATTTGAATCAGTTCTAATGAGGTGGATGAAACTGGAGCCTATTATACAGAGTGAAGTAAGTCAGAAAGAAAAACACCAATATAGTATATTAATGCATATATATGGAATTTGGAAAGATGGTAATGATGACCCTAAATGCAAGACAGCAAAAGAGACACAGATATAAAAAAGACTTTTGGGCTCTATGGGAGATGGCAAGGGTGGGATGATTTGAGAGAACAGCATTGAAGCGTATATATTACCATATGTGAAACAGATCAGCAGTCGAAGTTCAGTGCATGAAACAGGGCACTCAAAGCTGGTGCACTGGACGACCCAGAGGGATGGGATGGGGAGGGAGGGAGGAGGGGCTTCGGTAGCAGGGAACACATGTACACCCGGGGCTGATTCATGTCAATGGACGGCAGAAATCACAGACTTCCCTGTAACTCAAACAGTAAAGAATCTGCCTGTGATGTAGGAGACCAGGGTTCGATCCCTGGGTTGTGAAGTTCCTCTGGAGAAGGGAATGGCAATCCACTCCAGTATTCTTGCCTGGAGAATTCCATGGACAGAGAAGTCTGGTGGGTGACAGTCCATGGGGTTGCAAAGAGTTGGACATGACTGAGCAAGTAACACACATAATACACACATGGCAAAACCCACAATATTGTAAAGTAATTGGCCTCCAATTAAAGTAAATAAATTAATTTAAATGAGAAAAATAAAAAGCTACTGTTGATCTGTGTAGCTAGTACTCCTTGATCTTCCTAGTTCCATTTCTTGTTTGCAAAGTATTCTCATATCTATTAGCCATAAGTTGATCATCTGCATCCCCAATTAGACTGGGTAATTTGAATTTGGGTGTATCTATGGGTACTTTTAGGAAGAGCTTCAGGTCACTTTGAGGCAGGTGGGCTTCAGACCGAGAATATTCAGATAGTGATGGTGAGGCAGGATGCTTGCAGCAGTCCTTTGGGGACAGAATATTAGCTGGAAAGAATGATGCTATAATAACATGGTCATCCAAGATCATGGTTTGCACCTAGGAGGTGCTTTCAAGTGTCTTCCTCCTAGTGGATTTTTCCTGAGTCACTCCTTTCAGAAAAATGTGCTTAATGTCCAAGGATAATATGGGTAGGGCAGCTGACCAGGGTGTTGCCACCTTGGGCTCCAGAAATGCAGTGTCATGACACAATAATCCCTTTTGCAGCAGCCAGTTGAGGCCTGAGATAACCAGTAAACTGTATCAAGTCAAGGACAGGACACCTGTCTGGGAGTCAGGGGTGTCCTTTAAGCCTTTCTGAACAGAGAAGGAAATGTGACTTGTCTCAGCTTCCCAAAGGTGAAGCGTGGAGTAAATGAGTACCAGTTCTCCCCATTCTCCCGGGAGGCTTGGCCAGGGTGCTCCCCCACCAGGACATAAGGTTCATTGTATCATGCACCACTTCCTGGGGAGGGCAGGAGCCCATGGAGCTCCGAGAGGGGGTCCCTGTTGATGTGCCCAGGGAACCATGGGATCCACCGAGCACGATGGCCAGTGGGCCTCCTCGCAGGTCCACATCTGTATATTCGACCCATTTATTTGCATTCACACATGCATTGATACTTCTGTCCGTTTGTGACTGACACACACGTTTGGAGGCACGCGAACGTGGTGACTGCTCTAACAGTACCAGTGCATCAGAGAATTAAAACATCAGGATTACTTAAAACACTTGAGAGGAGAAATTAGTGAACTGAATTCAAAATGTGTTCACATTATCACAAGGCATCTTAGTATTACCTTTTTTTTTAATTAAGAAGCTATTGTATTCTTTAAATATAGATTTGACTGTTACACAATTCTGAATTATTGTAAAAAAATGCTTTCAAACTTTCTATCATCGCCTCATACAAAGTTTTTCATTTATATTCTCTATTAAGAATTTGAAGAGATCATCATCAAAGTCTTAACTGGGAATTGTTCACAGCCATTTTGTGTATTTAAGTTGTTAGGAACTATCTTTTCATGAAAGGAAGCCCACATTTTCATTTAAAAAATGGAAAATGTCAGGTTTTCAAATTTGATACAAATTTAGTATTTAACCTCTTTTTTTGAATAAATAACTTATAAATAATATGGATTTTTAAATAAGTTTGACATAGATTCCCGCAAATCTTCTTCAGTTGATCAAATATGCCTAATGAATATTATCTATTTTAACATGTGCCAAGACATGGAAAAGTATCATTCTAATGTATACATGGAATGTGTGAGTAGTCTACTAATATTCTTGCTGTTTTGTGTGCTGATCAGTTGAACCCAGCAGGGATGAGAGGCCTAGATACTGGCTGTGAGGAGCAAAAGACCTGCCTGCAATGCAGGAGACCTGGGTTCAATTCCTGGGTGGGGAAGATCCTCTGGAGAAGGAAATGGCAGTCCACTCCAGTTTTCTTGCCTAGAAAATCCCATGGACAGAGAAGCCTGGCAGGCTACAGTCCATGGGGTCACAAGAATCAGACATGACTTAGCAACTAAACCACCACCAGCAAAGGATATTTATTTTGGAGACAGGAGAATGTAAAGCATCGGTTTGGTTTTCTAACAACAGCTTTTAAGTTATTGGGGCTGAGAAATGAACTTTCTATACGTTCTCAAGACAAAGAATTTGGTATAAATTTTGGAAGAAACCACATGACCCTCACATATCTCAAAACCTTCCTGAGATGCATTTTGTGCAGGGGTCAAATTCAGATTACGGCATTCATCATGGGAGACCATGGCCAGGTGTAAATGAGTCATCTTTGTAAATACTTTAAGTAGAGAGTCTGTGCCTAGTGAGCATCTGAAGATGAACAGGAGTAGACCAGATGCTGGCAAGTTTCTTATCATAGAAGTATTCAAGCCTGTTATACAACATCATATTTTGGGGGTAACATAGTAGCCATTAAATCTTTAATTAAGTGAACTTAGGTTTCCTTCCTTTGCTGAGACTCCCAGACTGGAGGTGGTGGTACCCTCTGGAATTAACACCAGGCTGTAGGCTATCCAGCAGGGAGGTCTCTATGTGAGATACTACAGTGGCCCCACATAAGAATTTCTGGGTGAGAAGCACAGGGCCCTCAGAATTCTCAGGGAAAAACTTCCAGGAGCGTGTACCAGACTCACCCTGAGAATGGGTCGAAGTGCAGATGGATGGGCTCCAAGCCTAGGACCTCCGCTTCAGCAGGTCCAGGGTGAGGCCCAAGAATGTGCATCCCCAGGCGATGCGGATCTTGCTGGTTTTGGGACCACAGTGGAGACATTCTACATGAGAGCAAGGGTCTCTGCCCTGGCTGCCAGTAAACTCACTGGGGGAGACATTTAACTCTAGCTGCCTGCACCCCATCCTAATGCAACAACCTAGAACCCGGGGTGGTGGGGTCCAGGCCTGGGCGTAGGTTAAAAGGTCTCCAGGTGCTTCCAGGGGACAGCCAGTGCTGAGAACCAAAGCGTCAGAACATCTGTATTTCAGCCAGGGATCGTCTGAGCCCCCTTTCCTAGACTTCGGTATTGGACTAATATTTGCATTCACTTTGTTATTACTGTCTTTCTCTTCTGAATTTTTTTTAATGTCATAGTGACATTTGAAAAAAACAAAAGTGTTTTCCTACTCTGTTCCAACGATGATACGTCTTCCTCCTCGTAATTGTTCCAGAGCTGACTTACTATTAGCAATTAGATGAAAATGTGCAGTCTGTAATTAAGATCGATATATAAGACAGTGCAGATGGGTCTTGAATATGTTATTATTTATATTTTTATTACTTTAGGTGCAAGTGCCATTATCCTTTTGAGAATAACCTAAAACACCTTGTAAGTGAAATTACAACTTGCCATATTTTTATCTTTTCTGCTGAGAGAGACAGAAACACTTTTATATAACAATAGCCAGCTGAATGACACCAAGTTTTCACAGTCACTATTTAATTTAATTATAAGGTGACTGTGAGGCTAGATTAAATGCTGGTGTCTAGTGGACTCACATCTTTCATAAGAGCTAGGCTTTTAAAGTCAGCATGTTCAGGGAAATTTGGGCATGGTTGGCATTTTCCTTCAGCATCGCTTCAGCCTATGCAATCCCAAAAGCAGTCCAAAGACTTTCACTGAGGGCATCACCCAGGAGCTTGTTAGACACATGCTGAGCTGATGCATCTTTGTAGCTGCAACTTAACAGTATCCTTGGGTGATCGCATGGACATTAGAGTTTGAGAAGCTCTTCAATTATTCCTTAACTGCTAGGACCTGGGACTGCACAAGCAGAAGTGTCCAGAATGAGTTACTTGGATTCTCTTTGCATTTTTGCTGAGGCTTCACTTTCCCCTCAGAGCGGAAGCTTGACTCTCAGTTAAACAGGAAAAGCAAGAAGAAAAAATGTTCCTTTTCTTCCTCTGCTGTTACCCTCTGCTTCTACAGAATCCACGGGGTGGTGTTTATGTTAGTTGAAAGTCCCGGCGTCACCGCTCCTGGTGTATTTTATGTATTAGTTCTCAAAGTGGACTGTCCAGCTACCACCCGCCAGAGACATTGCCCAGTGGTGAAGATGCAGCAGCAAGAAGGAAGAGAACAGCTCTTATCACCGTAACGCTAAGCATCTGGAACTCTCTAACCGGAGATGGTAATTAGCAGACCGGATTTTCATGAATTGTACTGTGCTCTGTTCAACCCGGGGTTTGATTTCTGAACAATTCTAGTGAAAAGCATCTTCTTTTAGGGATCCTGTCCACCAACCATTCACTCTCCAGGCTAACAGGGAGTCTGCTGAATGAAGCTCATACCACTGGTTGGATTACACTCCTCCTCCAACTGTTACTGAGGCCAGAAGGGATGATGTGAAATAGAGACGACCACATGTCATGTATCTTCTGTGTGAGCTCCTAGGCCCAGGCCTCTGATGGCCAAGGAGGAGCCTTGGTGTTGAGAAGGAAAAGCATCTTCAGGGCAAGGCTGGGCAGCATGCCAACAAATGTCCCAACTGTTGTCCTGTCTAAGCCCCTCACTACTGCACAGCCCTAAGCACGCAAGTCCCACCCCACACCCAGCAACAGAGCCCCCAGATGGTGTGAACAATTTCATGCTCCTGTTTCTCTGGAGGAGACGGGGTGGGGGAACCTCATTTTCACTGCCCTCTCGGGAGTTTATCCATTGCTCTTTCTGGCTGCTTGCCTTCTGTTCTGTTAACATCTGTTTTAGAGGAGAAGAAAGTGTCTTCACTTTGGAAGCAAAGGAAGAAGTCACCTATGAAATGAGGGCTGATCCCCTAATCCTGTGATCTGGATTTCTTCCTGACATCTTAAAACTGCTTACACTCACACCAGCTGTCTGCTGCCCTTAAAATGTCACAAGGCATCACGCGGTGTCACCTTTTCCCAACAGTGCCTCGCAGATGTTTGAGTTTCGATGTCTTTACATGCCTTTCATCAGTACAGAAACTGAACTTCTTGGTAGCTGTTTTTCCGTTACAATGGCTGCTGTGTAATTATCCTGTTTAATCAGAAATTTCAATTTGACTCCAAATAAAAGGAACAAAGCATATATTGCAGGGTATTTGTGATTAAACCTATTTAATGCTTACAAAGAATCTAAAAGCTTAGCATTTTTCTTCAAAGACAAACTGTAAAGCTTGAAATTTAAAATTTAAAATTATTAGTCTAATGCCGGAACTTGACTTCATCATTCTACTTGAGAATATTTTTTAAACAAAGCTGTTGAAGAGACAGCATTCTCTATTACATCTTTTTCCACTATAGTGCAAGCCAGGAGCCTGAGATTATTCCTGGGAGTACTAGTATTGAGAGAGAGGCTTGGATCTCACAATTCCAGCATGTCACTGGGACCAAAGTGAGATGGGTTGTGGGGGCAGTTGGATGCCTTAATGTGTGAGAGGTCCACAAAGTGACTGGGATGTGCTTTTATAGAATGTGGGCCGTTTCCTTATCTCCAAGAAACACAAGAAACATCTCCAAGAGATTGCAAGGTTGGTGTGATCTCCCAAAGTCCTGACTGATTCTCTTAAGTTCTGGATCAGAAGGGATACCTAGGATTGAATGTCAGCTGTACTTCTGATCATATCCTGGCACCTTAGTTCAGGCCAGCCACCTCATGCAGCCTTGTAAGAACCTGATTAATGAAGTTATTCACATCCCCACACTGCCAGATGAGAGAGCTGAGATGGGAAGATGTTGGCCTCAAAGTTATGCCACGTCTGATTCCAAAGCCCTGGGTCCTGACCCTCAGATGGCTTTCTGTCAGAGATGTGTCATTGGCTTTCTCAGAGATCCGGTTACTTTTCTTCAGGCAATAAAGTTATTTTTTTCCCAAAAGAATTCCATCTTCAAAACTATGAAGTAAGCCAGAAGCTTGGAACTGCACAGGTTCAAAATGGTCATGGCAGCTTTGTAAAGAGGGCTAAGAAAATGCTTCTGTCTAATCCTTCCCAGTGACTTGAAAAAGAACTCACTAGAAATCAAAACAGGTGATAGAAAAGAAGCATGCTTGAGGAATGGATATAATTGTTTAATTAGGTGGGTGTTTATCATGATGTACAATTCTCAGATCATTTTAAAACCATCTTTGGCTTTACAAAAGAAGTATGTTTATTGTAGAATATTTAGAAGGTTCATACACCATTTTATTTTCCTGTTTATAAAATTGCTGTTCTGATCATAAACATCCTTGGCTTGAAATTGTGTGGCGCTAGCTGTCTATGGGATCACACAGAGTCAGACACGACTGAAGTGACTTAGCAGCAGCAGCAGCGGCGGCGGTGGTAAAGAAACCCGCCTACCAGCGCAGGAGACATGAGACATGTGTTCAATCCCTAGGTCAGGAAGAGCCCCTGGAGAAGGAAATGGTAACTCACTCCAGTAGTCTTGTCTGGAGAATCCCCTGGACAGAGGAGCCTGGCAGGCTACAGTCCATGGGGTCGCAGAGTTGGACATGACTGAAGCAACTTAGCGTACATAGAAACTTGGGGAGAAAAATGTTTCCTTTTTCTTTTTTTTCCATGATGGCCAAGTGTCCAGTAAATATTTATGCAGACATATACTCTCTGAATCTGACAGAACCACAACTGTGTTCACACTTATACAGTACCATGGGATCTGACATTGCCAGCCTCTTAGGAAAACTGAGTGGTTAGTTTTCCTTCCCCCACCCAGATCCAGGAGCTTTCTTACCTAAAATGAAACTTGGAGTTCTGAGGTTTCGGGTCAGAGATTGGCGGCTCTCCAGGGACCAGTAGGTGAAACCACTGCCTGGACTTGTCCTCTGTTCTTGTAGATTATCCTTTGCTATCTTTAGCTTTAGGATTTTTGAACATATAATTTATGAAGCCTGAGAACACATCCTGCTCCTAACCTGAGAACTCAGAAGTCTGTGTTGACTCCCACAGGACCTCCTGCCCTGATGCTTCTGCAATTTTTATCTTTTCCTCAGCTCCTCACTTACTAAACCCCAGGCGGCACCTTTCCTTCTATAGTCTGCATTCTCACAGCCTTCAGCGTGGGCCTGGAAGATATTCACAGTGGAGCTCTGATAACGTTTTCCTGCCTCTCTCTGATCTCACCCATCATACGTCTGTCCAGTGACTCTTCACAGGGGCAGTTGTACCCTGAGAACACTGGACAGTGTCTGGAGGTATCTCTGGTGTGCACAACTGCAGGATTGAGATGCCACAGGCATCTCTGTCTAGTGGACAAAGGCCAGGGATGCTGCTAAACCTACTACGAACTTCAGCCCCAACAGACAACCCCCAGCCGCAAAGAGCTGTCCAGTCCCAAATGTCACTGGTGCTGTGGTTGAGAAGCTCTGCAGTCTAGCTGAACTGGAAAATGGATCCTCCTCAAACACACCACATACCTATCTCTGCAAGTTACTACATTGGTCAGAATCATGGCCTCGGGGCCCAGACGCTGAGCCTGTAACTGAATTCTCTACTTCCTGGTGGCTTTGGGGAAGTTACTTAACATCTCTGTGCCTCACTTCCCTGATCTGTAAAATGGGCCTATTGATGCATAGCTGAGGAAGTTCTTACAATTAAATGAGCTAATAGATGTTAAGTATTTGGAACACTGGTGGGTGGATGGAAAACACTCAAGGTCTGTTAACACAGCACTGCTGATAATACTGCTACCATTTCATCACTTTTCTGTCATTTTCATTTCCCCTCCCTCTGTCTGGAACACCCTCTCCCATGTTGCCCTATTCTTTAAGCCACAGTGAGAATGTCCTCCTGTCACCCTCCTGAGAGACAAGGCGACTTTGAACCCTTTTTCAATATTTATTTGGCTGCACCAGGTCCTGGTTCCAGCACACAGGATCTTTACTTGGGGCATGTGGGATCTAGTTCGCTGACCAGGGATTGAACCCAGGTCCTGCCTTGGGAACCTGGACTCTTAGCCACTGGACCACTGGGGAAGTCCCTAGCCCTTTTCACACACTTCTATCATGCATCCGTGTATCATGTCTAATAAGGCTAGCTGTTCTCCCTTCTCCTGTGGATGATATAATATCCTGGAGGGGTGGCAGCTTGCTGTGTCTCCACTATATGCACCCAGACCCTGACAGCAGTAAGCACTCCATAAATCACGCGGGGTGGATTCAGTCAGGCTCCATTAGAAACACAACTAGTCGATGAGAAGAAGTGGAAACTTCTCCCTTTCTTTGCAGACTTAATTTAATCTCTTTAATCAGCCTCACAAGGCTATTTGATTAAATAGAAGACACTTGGATTTAAATTGGGCTTCTGCGGTGCCTTTGTCACCCGTGCGGTAACCGCATCGAAAGGTACCCGCTACAATAGTGCCCGCAGAGCCCGTTCCCTCTCATCACACACAGTGCCCACGTCTCCAGCTGCACCAGCCTCCTGGCCTTGCAGAGAGAAACAGCCTGCCTTTTTATCTGGTGCTAATAATTCTCTCCTCCTTCTATAGCCGTCCATCTTTATTCTCCATCCTGCCTGAGCTGTATACCTTTTCATAGATAAGGTGACCCAGTGGCTACTCAGAGCTGGTGATTATCTACAGGAAAAACAACATTTTTTCCAGATTGCACTATAATCTAAATCTTCTGTAATGAGGGATTCTCTCTCTCTCTCTCTCCTTTGCTTAAAGATAAACTTGTCAGTCCTAAGATATTGCACTTCTTTAATGAAGGGATGCAGGGGTGTAATGGGGTCAGAATGGCTTCTAATGCCTCTTCCATCACTAAAACCTTGGCCAGTTTTTGTAACCCCCAGAGCTGTCATTTGTGCACCTATAGATGAGGGTGAGGCCACCTGCCACATTGTGATGTCCTGATGATGAAATAAGATGCTGTCTGTGTAAGCGCATGCTAAAACCCAACTATGAAATGCTGAAATGACATATCAGGGCAAGCTGACTGTAAGCATTAGCTGTTGATGTGATTTCAATTGTGTGGATTTAAAAAAAAAAATCTGTTTCTGAAACATAGACTCATTGCTACTCTTCTATTGAGAGTATTTAGTTACCCGTAGTATCAATTTTATTTTGTTTTGTTTGATTGGGTTGGCTAAAGAGCCTATTTGGGTTTTTGTATGATGTTACAGGAAATCAGAATGAACTTTTTGGCCAACCCAGTTTAGAAAATTCTAAAGTAGGAAGGGAAAGTTTTTGCTTTCCCTCTCCCTATGCCACCCTTTTATATCTTGAGGTCTGGAAGATCATTGGAAATACTGGGAGAGGTTTCTCTGCAGCAGAGCTGTAGTATATTCAACCAGTTTGATAGAATGGGCCTGAGATTAAGGACATTTCACTGGCTATTGTTCCCAACTTCCCAAGCTAGTTTTACTGTAGAAGTTCTTCCAAAATATAAATTGTCAGCAAAGACTCCTCTGGGTCACGTGTAACATCACTAACTGTCCATGACACACATAAAACTTGTTAGAAATGTTAGACATCTTTTGCTTCACCTATGTTTTTCCTCTCACTCTCAGACATTCACAAAGCACCTGCCAGGCAATGATTATCAGGGACTACCAGAAATAGGACAAACAAGACATGGCAATTTGACTCTAAGGAAAAGGACCAAGCATTTTCCAGCCAACATTAGAATTCACAATTGACCATTCACCAATGAAACTTGCTTCCTGAGATGGAACGACGGCCTGTGTCTCCATCTCTAAGTATTTAACTTGGCTTTTCTCTTTCCGAGCAGCACTGACATGACAGGTAAACATTCCCATCAGTCCCCTCTGAGTGGCGGTTAAGAAAATCATCCCCTCCAGTAGCCACAGGGTTCTACTGCAAGACATGTGATAGCTATGAAGTTGCCACCTGGCCTGCTTTTAGAGATGTATGTGCAACTATAGAATTAACAGATACAGCAATTAAAAGAGTGTATGAAAGGAATGGGGAACTGTGCCAACTGAGAGAGAAACATTTTCAGAAAACCTTTTTTTTTTTTAAACTGACAATGATGATCACATATTTCACACTGGAAACCACTCTTGACTAGATGCTACAAAAGAAATGGGCCCCACTGCTCCCAGAGAAAGTCTGAAGGCTGTTTTCACAGTCAACAGAGACTGCTGAGAACAACACATCCCTCTCTTGTAAAGGAAGTTCTTATCCTCTATTTTTCCTAAGCTATGGCTCAGCTGTCCAGTAGACTTCTGTGATGATGTCAGTGTACCGCATCTTTGCTCTCCAGTAGGTAGACACTAGGTCATAGGCACTCACTGAGCACTCAGAATGTGCCATTGCAACTGAAGAACAAGTGTTTCATCTTATTTACTTCAGGTTAATTCATTAGCCACAGGTAGCTAGTGGCTGCTGTATGAACCGAGCAGCTATTGTTTCACTGGTGATGCTCATAATAAGAATACCAACTAATGATCTGGCCATTATATACCAAGCATTGTGTTAAACATGGGAACTAATTTATCCTAATAACAACCCTACATGTATGAGGTAGTTAGTAATATTATCCCCATTTTGAAGATTAGAAAACCGATGCACAGACAGTAAGCAATCTAGAACAGGGAAAGGTAGGGTTTAGTGTCTAGGCTGCCACTTCATAAAATCACGGTGCATTTTTAACAGCAATGGCCACTGTAGCAGAGGTTATTTGGACAGTTTTCACTTCCTGATCGGGTAAGAAGCCATGAAAAACATCAAGAAAAGTTTGAAAATACTTTATATCTTTGAGGACCTCCCAGCTAAACAAAATCAGAGTTGCCCTGCTGAGCAGTTTGAAATGATTGCATAAGGATGTATCAATTCATTTTGCCCATGAAGGGCATGACCTGTGCCTCACTAAGTCCAGGGAAGATGACTATTAACCCAGCTTCTTATCTGGTGTTGTCATGGAGACTCGGCCTTAAACAAAGATGGTGCTATGTTTTCTGCTCCAATAATAGAGCTCAGCAATTAGCTTCATCTTTATTTAGTCCGTGGTACTAGTCTGGAAGAGTCTCTTGAGAGAAGACCTTGAAATAGCTTCTCACTGTGCTAGCAGACGGCTAGAGATGACTTCCTGGGAGCACGCATGGTGCATGCTGCTGGTGTGATAAACCTGAGTGTGTGTGTGTGTGTGTGTGTGTGTGTATACATATATATATATATATATATATATATATATATATATATGTTTTTAATTAGTCTTTTTAATATTCTGGAAAACACTCCACTCTGTAAGTGTCACCATCGCACCAATGCCACATTGTACATGTTGATTATAAGAAGGGATTAAAAAAGGAAAGTTCCCAAACCTGAACGTGTATCAGAATCCCCAGGGAGGACTTTTAAATACAGGTGACATTTGATGAGTACCAGGTTAGGGAAGAAAAGATTTAAATTAGAAGCATAAACTAAAATGCATTTCAGATCTCTTAGTGGCAGATGTTCTGCTATACATTGGATATTTAAATTGGCCCCTGGTATTTTCTTAAATATCTGAGTATTAACAGGTGGTAATATCAATGTAAACATTGCCACAATGGTGACTGTGTTGAATGCATTTATGCCAAAAGTTGGGACAGTAGGTTCTCTGTTATGAAAAGAAATGAAACTAAGTGTGTTTGAATGTCTATTCCCAGGTAGCTCCTCCGGTCTCTGATAGTGCAGTGAAATTTTGGCTTTAAGGCACAGTTGCTCCTTAAACAATCAATACTAAATATGACAAGAGAAGATGTGGATTGATAATCGCAGTCGGAAAATCTGGCGGGTTTTTCCAAATGAAAATCAGACACACATGGATGATTTGACAGTCTTGAGTTTTATTGTGTGGGTGTACAGAGGAGAAGGGGTACAAGAGATCACAGGGGAGAGGGTCAGATTGAAATCTCCAAGTTCTTTCCTAGAGGGAAAACAAATGAAAAAATTCAGTTAATTTTAGGTAATGTAATACCATTGATGGCTAACTTTCAAACAGAGTTGGCACCATTGCCAACTTTACTGTCATATGAGGACTTCCCTGGTGGTTCAGTGGTAAAGAATGTGTCTGCCAATGCTGGAGACAGTGGGTTTGAGCCCCAGGTTGAGAAGAGCCCCTGGAGAAGGAGATGGCAACCCACTCCAGTATTCTTGCCTGGTTAATCCCATGGACACAGGAGCCTGGCGGGCTACAGTCCATGGGGTCGAAAACAGTTGGACATGACTGAGCGACTAAACAAGAACGACTGTCGTATGAAGGTGTATGTTACCGATGACAAAAATGGAGACAGAGATAATCTTTTCTGAAGATCATCTTTGCCTGCTTGGAATAAACAACAGCACCTCACATGCTGCCTCCCTTTTGTCATTTATCTTGCCTCCTATGGGAGTCGGGATGATGCCCCACTGATACTACCATCCCTGCTTCTAGAATAGCCTCCTCCAGGAGGAGGCTGGCTTCCTCAGTAATAGATCACAGTAACTCTTGGCAAGGATCTCTCCCACTTGACGGCACTGATGTCTTGCCTAAATAAAGCCCCATGATATGATCCTAGTAGGCCAAGATCTCAACTCCCATTTATGATATTTTCCCCTTATTTGGGAATATTGAGAGGACTGGTTAGTATGTAGTGAGGACCCCCCAGGACCAAGATGGTTCTGGAAACCGGACAGAGTCTCCTCCACTCATTAAATGCATTGGTGGGCTGGGAGGCGAAGCTCCCTCGGGACCCTCGGAAGTAGGCAGCAAATACTTGCCTTGGCCAGTTGCCTGACTGAATGCCATTGCAGATGCTCCACTGTGGTCGGACTTTTCACCTGAACAGAAACAACAGCTCAAGTCTCAGTCTGGACTTTGGCAAAGCATGAGAAATTAAAATGCAAATGAAGTTTGCAAACATGACAGAATCGAGGGAAAGAAGAATTAAGCTCCGGGCATGAAAATCTAACCCTAGGAAGCCAGCTTAATCAGATTTTCAGCTAGCACGGACAGTAATGACCCTAGTGGCCCAAAGCTCTTGGTAGAGCTTTGCAGTGGCAGAAGCAGAAGAGAGAAGGAGCAGGTGATGAAGCTGGGGAGGGAACTAGCTCTACACCTTTGTGAGCCAGGAAAGTGCCATTTTTTTAATGCTAGCAAATCCTTTTCCGAGTTTAATTTCCAACACTTAGGTTCCCATGCCAAACTTGATCACCTGACGTGGAGGTAGAGTCTGCTTATAGTCATCAAAATACGATGACCTGTGATTTTTACTCTGAACAGACTGCACCCTGCCCAAGTATGTTATTCTGTGGAGTTTGATGCATTCTTAAGAGTTAAACATTTCTAACTCCAGAAGGCCATGTTCTTTGAGGAAGAAACAATAGTCTTAAATTTTTTTCAGACCACCAAAAGAATTCAATAGTAGGAGACATGACATCAAGAAGCCGTATCATTCAAAGTACCATTAAGTTAAAAAAAGAAACCAAAACAAAAGACAACTTATTCTAAAATGGCCCTGGAAACAGATTACAATTTCTGCCCTGAAGGGCCTCTCTCCATCTTCAGGAAGTTGAAGACCTCTAGAATCAACTAATGAGAACAATAAATGCTCATTTGACAGATTATGGTAGACTGAAACATTTTGTCCTACTCCATTCAATTTTAGAAAAGTTTATGAGAAAAAACTCTGGCCAGGAAAGCCAAGTTCAGGCAAATATTCATTGGTGTGTGAGTCACTTGAAATTGCTTTATGGTTCTGAGCCTCAGTTTCCTCATTTGAGGCTCCACATGTTAAACGGGGACAGTACGACCTGTTTTACTGGATGGCTGAGCACTTTGTAAGTCTCTAGGCGTAATATGGTGCAGTTATAACAACCATCAGAATGGATATTATTGTTATTGCTTTGAAGCACAATTCTAGGCCCTTTGATAATGAGGTGAATGAGCCTGACCCTTTGGGTCAGTTTTGTATTTGATATAAGCTTGATAAATACCAGAGTATCAGTGGAGATCCTAGAGATCTTATTAATTGATGTTGTTGTAATATCTCGGCCTAGAAAGGAAACCAGATGTGTTTCACAAGAGAAGACTGAGTGATTCTGTTCCACTCAGCCATTATTCTATCACTCAAGACATACCCAGAAGTATTATTTGTACTTAAAATGCACTTCAGCTTGCCAGCTGGCCTGGAGTGACCTGTCAGAGTTAATCACATGGAGTGGTTCTTATATCAGGTGGTATGAGCCTAGCTGTCCCACAGCAGTCTTGCTGAGTGACTGATCGCCTTCTCTGTCAATTTCACCTAGCCCAAAGACTATTAATAACCCATCAGAGACCACTGTGACCCATCTCAAAAACAGAGCTCATGGTATTTAGAGAAAAGGTTCCTGACTTCATAGCAATCGAGATGTCATTCCTTCTAACCCCGATGGTTCACAGTAGACAAAAAAAAAGTAACCATGAGGGAAGAGGGGAAAGAAAAGCCAATTACGGTGACACAGAGAGATGATCATAGACCAACAGTGCCGCCTCATACATGCACAGCCCTTCATAAAGGAAGGTTTTCCTGTACATGGTTTCATGCCATCTCCACAGTGCCTCAGCAAGGAAAGCTTCCTCCTGTTTCACAGAAGAGGAGGCTGGAGGTGATACAGGATGTGACTTATTCAAGGTCACAGAGGTCCATGAGGTGATGAAGCTTATGCCACTCAGAGTATCAGGGCCATGGTTAGGACCCTGGAGCAGCTTTCCTTATTCTTAGCCGGAGAAAGGAAACAACACACACAAGGTCATAAGTGATATTAGGACCACAACTTACAGAGAATGGGATGGCTGACTCCTGTTATGTCCTCTAAACGCTTGGATCGGCTCAACAAGAAGAGGCTTTGGAATGATCTTCTCAATCCTCTTTGAGCAAGCTGGGGTCTCCAGAGGTTACTCTGAAAGAGGACAGAGATATAAAAGGGACTGAAAAATAATCTTATATTTGAAAAGAAAAAAAAAAGACAATGAGAATATTCATGTGGATCATAAAGAGAAATAATGATTACCTTTGATTCCTAGAGAAAGTTAATTTAAAATGTATCCGAATTCCATTGTACAGCCAAAAAAAAAAAAAAAATCTGCGGAGCTGAGACATGTCTTTAGTAGCAGAAACCAGAGTCACCATCGCTTGCTTCCTGAGGAGATGCTCATTCAGTCATTGGAAGGAAGAAAGATTGTAGAGATTAACTGACCTTGGTTTAGGACATGCTGTTTTCTTTTCAAATGCAAATTAAAGTGGGGGTCTGATACACAAACTCTGTTCTGAATGCCAGTCTCTGAGAAAATGCACTGAATATTTAGGAAAAAAATATTACATTGATCATGTTTCTGTTTTTACCAAATTAGAAGCTATTACCATTTAACTCAAGCACTTAGAATTCATTTCCAAAGATAACTTTGAAGTTGATGTTCCCTTCGAATGAAAACTGGTCTCTGCAGTCCATACAAGGAAACAAATGGGCATAAAACTTGGCTGGTTTCATCCACAGGGTAGCTCATCAGTAGGAACAATATTTATGCCATAGCGAGTATAGCGCTGACCATCAGTTTTAA
This sequence comes from Odocoileus virginianus, assembly GCF_023699985.2. NCBI lineage: Eukaryota > Metazoa > Chordata > Mammalia > Artiodactyla > Cervidae > Odocoileus > Odocoileus virginianus. The sequence goes on from NC_069699.1 coordinate 16,522,427, forward strand.
GGATTATCAATAAAAACACTGTTTTGAGACTTGTGACAACAGGGTCAAATACTGCCTTTTGTGACTTTAGAAATTTTATCTGGAAGACTACACCTTTGCTTGCTGAAGCTGAAGACTTGGCACTTTCTTATTATTAATAACTCCTCTATCTTGTCCTCAGTCGGGTCTGACTCTTTGCGACCCTATGGACTGTAGCCTGCCAGGCTCCTCTGTCCATGGGGATTCTCTAGGGAAGAATAAGGGTTGCCATGCCCTCCTCCAGGGGATCTTCCCAGCCCAGAGATCGAACCCAGGTCTCCTCCATTGCAGGCAGATTCTTTACCATCTGAGCCACCAGGGAAGTCCAAGAATACTGGAGTGGATAGCCTACCCCTTCTCCAGGGCATCTTCCCAACCCAGGAATTGAACCGGGGTCTCCTGCATTGCAGGTAGATTCTTTATCAGCTGAGCTACAAGGGAAGCCCCACTTGGTAGGTATTTACTGTTGCCTATAGCACCGTGGGTGAGGCTGGGAGCCTTTGGTATGTGATACATTACACTCCACAGACGTTTTCTGAGGCCTCGGTGTTTGCAGGCACCGTATTCACAGCAGAGTGATAAACAAGTTTCAGTCCCTCTCTACACAGCCTCTGTCATCCTCAAAACCTTCTGCCTCAGTACACAGTAATATCGCAGTCTCACAGAACTGCAATCCCATCCCATGACCCAGCATGTTCTTTGTGTCTCGGCTTCTTTGTGCTTCCTTGTTTCCTGCCTCCAGCCTTTTTTTTTTATGGCTGCCCAGAGGCCTTCATCTTTTAAGAACAGCTCGAACAAACCCCCCTGGGTGATGCTCTCCACACTCCCTCCTGCTACTTCTCCTAAGAGCCCCCTGTCACCCTGAATTGAAATTGCTTACCTGCAAGTCCTCTGTTAGATCTGAGGTCCCTGAGGGTACTGTCGGCTTCTCTTGCCAATTCCTAGTCAGTTTAGGGCTGACTCAGGGGAGCCGTGCTTGACAAACACTTTTCCGACTGACCCAACTTAAAAACACTCTTCTGTTTCACAGACCCTGGCCAGACGATGTGGTGCCAGGTTTCAATGTCAAAGTTGACATAGTTTTCAGGACTCCGGGGAATGATGTATGTGTTCCTTTCATGACATGAACTAGTAGACATCCTAGCCATGTGGACTTTCATCCCATTCTTTAAGTCCAACCAAAGTTACAGAATGAGGAGGGCAGATAATTGGTTTTTGAGGGTGCCGAGATCAAACCCTGGTGAGAGAAATGGGGGTACTTCACAGAGCACTTAGGCAGAAAGAAATATGCTGGCAAGATTTGTAGCTGCATTTATTTCTAAGGTGGTTCAATGTCAAAGGCCAGGGAACATATATTCCTTGCTAAGCTGTACTTATAGAGTATTCTTAAATGGAATTTTAGTTGAAGGAGTCTTCAGTTAACTCAGGGTTACTGCCTTTATTGCCGAAGAGGAAGGGGGAGTCAACACATTACAAAAACTGAGATTGCACACTTCTGAAAAGCTTAAAAATATGAAACAACCCCATTGCAGAAATGATGAACAAGAAATTATAAAAAACATAAATAATGTACCCCACCACATAATACATTAGTGAACTGTCCATAATATTATAACCAATGTACTTGCTCAGAACAACATACCTGGACAAAACAGGGTTCAGTACTATTAAGCAGACTGTAAGATCAGACTTGGGACTGTCCATATTTGCAAGGCTGAATTCAACTCAAAGTTTTCCAATCAGAAAAACCATCCTGTAGTATGAAAATGTACCTCCTAACATGACAACCCATTTCCTGATCTGGTGATGATGCCAGGTTAATGGAGGACTTTTATTTATGTGTGATCAGTTTTTGTTTTTTGCTTCATTGAAGTTAAAATAAATACCACTAGATTGATAACACTGCAAAATTTCAAAATTTAACACCATTCAGACAAGAGATGCAGACAGTGCTGAGTCAGGCGATATCTGATCTAAACTGTATCTGTCAAAGGAGAGTGGGTTACAGGGAAAGTGTTTTCAAATCAGGTTATTCAGTTCTGTCTGAATTTGAACCTGCTTCCTCTAAATCCCCAAAAGCAGATGTTTGATTTGCTCAATATCATGTGCTTTTGTTGAGGCATGGTGGCCTAAATTGAAGTTTTACAGAATTTCACTCTAGAATTGATAGGTTTTTCTTTACTGTTTTTGTGGTCCTGAAAACAGGCACATAGAGATGGATTTGAATGAACAACATGACATGTCTTCTTTCACTGTTTGCCCAAGCTGTCCAGTCTCACTGGAACTTGAACGTGGTCATACACTCCCCTATTTGAATACCTGTGACTTAGACAAACTTCCGTTCTCAATTATTTTTAAGTAACTGTGTAAGATGTTTATCATTAATTTAGGAAGCCACTTCTATAATCTTTGAATCTTCTTTCTTTTTTATTTTTTAAATTATGAAACTATGATAAAACATTTACAGAAGATTTGGAAAATACAGAACAAAGTTACATATAGTTCTACTATGTATTACAGTTATTTTTAAGTAGATGAATATTTTTAGTTAGTTTTAGTATCAAGCTCTCAAAAATTAATAGAATGAATAGACAGAAAAGTAGAAGGATACAGTAGACCTGAAAAGCACTGTTAACCAATTCATCCTAATTAAGGTTTATGCATTTTTAAATTGGCAGAAAAGGTGAGCACCTAATCAAACTCTTTGAAACAAGAAAATCCTAGAGAAAAAGTTTATTTCTAAGCAGCAGATCCTAAAAGTACTTTTTAACCAGGAGGTTGACTTCAAACATTTTTATCTTGCACCCTTTAAACCAAAAGGCATCAGCTGAGAATGGAGGTAGGGAGAATTTTTAATGGATTCGGATTCAATCTATCATTTTTACCCAGGGAAACTTCCTTCTCATTTATGCTCAGGCAGTTTCATGTAAAAGGACTATTAAAGTGATGAGCTGCAGTGTTTTGACAAGCACTTGTACTGCAAAACTTGAAATCTCACTGGAATACAGTTATAAATTCACTGGGACAAAAGAATGCCCTATTTAAAAACTAGGACAGACCGTGTCAATATGGAAAAAGGGAATAGCTATGAGAACAATACATCTGAAATTAAAGACAGAGTTGCCGGCATCCATCTAAATCAACAGGAAATGTAATTACACTTTGAAAGTACTCTTGTCCTGTCTTACAGTTCTAAATGGATTAAAAGGAAAAAAATACTATTTGTACTCAGAATACCATTATAAAAACAAATATGGAAAGAAGCATAGCAATGATCTGACAAAATGGTCCGCGTTAGGAAAGGGGAAGACTAGCCCACATTATGGTGCAATATTTCCCCCTCCAGTGTCTGCTCTCTTACTTGAGATCTCTAGAGAGAAGTCTCCTTCTGTTGATTTTATAAGTATAGTAGGCGGTTTAGAGGAAAACAAAAGGGGGCCTTTTCTTCAAAGTCACCCCATGAATTTAATGACTCTATTCCATGTTTTCTATTGTTAGTTTTCCTTCAGTATGAATTGACCTGACCAGTTGGACAAGGTTGCGTGCCAAAGCAAGTCTTACTTTTCATTGTTCTATCACATTGCTTAGGCTGAAACAGGAAGGCACCACTATAACTACTGCTACTATTTCATAGCATATATCCTTTAGTAAGGGCTCAAAGTGATATACTGGTTTGGGCAAGAAGTGTGTTCTAGTTTTTTTTCATAAGATGTTATAGATAAGCCAGAATGAACTTTTTGCCCAACCCAACATAATCATCAATGGTGAGTCTGTAACAACTCTCAGAGCAGACCATTCCCATGCCTGTTCACACATCACACAATTGACCATCTGTTCTAAGGTATAAGTTTGAACACCTGAGGTATTTAATGGTATTTCTTGGGTTTGACTAATGTTGAAATTTATCTTTAGACTCTTGAGGTCTTTTCGCTGAACCTCTACCTGCTTTCCTCAGATAAGTGAAGGTGGTTCCTTGTTTCTCTTAGGCAGAATTATGAGTCCCATATCCTCTTTAATACATCATCAAGCCCAGCCAGCAAAGCTTTTCTATTTATTTGCTTCAAAAAAGGAACCATGACCATTTTGGGTTTGAGATGATAGAGTCATTCGTTGATATTTCTCAGTATATATTTAATAAAAAAGTAAACCAGGACAAATACTTTTACTAAGCTTGTAAAAACACCCTCCTTCTCACCCAAGTTTTCCATATTGCCTTCGCAAACCAGAGTATGAACAAATACATATAAAAATAAGCTCTCACCATTGAGACTTTTAAAGTAGAGTGACCAGCACCAATTCGGCCATTACTGGATCTGGTTCAGGAAAGACACATATGCACACACCCAATCACCTGTTCTCCAGAAAATAAACCAGGCATGTGACCCAGAGCAGCCATCTACACTAAACCTAGCAAACATCGTCTTTGAAAATGCATTTCTTCATATACATAGATTTTGAGGTAATCATGCACAGTTTACATGGGAACATTTCTAATTCTCAATGGAGACAAGAACACACAAATAAACAAAAAGTAGATTGTTTCTTACCTTTTGGAAAGCAGGCAAAAGCTATACTGTTGGTGGTATAGTGTACCAAGTAACAGACTTTTGTACACTCTTTCTTACTGGTGGTATACAGTCTACAGGAAAAGTAAATATATAGGTATGTATAAAATAAATGTGCACACAATATTCCTTTTTATTTTTTTTTCTTTCCTTTTGGAGAAGAGGCTGCGATAGAGACCACAGACATTAAGCCCACTCTCTCAGTGGGTTCAGTAGCTTTTGGTAGACCAGTTGACCACAATTCAGGTACCTCTGAACATGGGAGTATTGGTGCCTTGCATTTGGGCTTTACTTTAACTGAAGCAGGTGAGGGAACCAGCTCCAAAATAATGTATCTACCTGCTCAGAAGGTTTTTTTTTTTTTTTCTTCCTGTTGATATCCTAATTTTTCCTCAGCCTAGACCTTTCATGCTGACCTGCATGATTAGTCCAGAAGAATGAAACAAGTAACATAATGTGGAGAATGTCAGGAATCCAAACAAATGAACAAGCAAAACAAAACAAAAGCCATCACCAATTGACACAGCACAGGAGCATGTTCCAGGATTTTCTCAGCATTGTTACTTGGGTAGATTGTGGTGCCCTCATCCATTTTCTAGCAGTTGAGGGATTTATTGAGCAGCACAAATTTTTATTTATATATTTTCCCTAAGTATATGCAAATAGTAATTTTCAATAAAGGACCGGAATACAAACTTATATTTAAAATCTTATTATTGACTTTCTGTTTCAGTGGTAAATGGCCATTCTTCTAAAATGTGCTTCATCACAATATGCTCCTTGTCTTAAACTAGTCTTTTGCACAGTGTGTGTCCAGCTTCTCTCTCCAAGTCATTTTATCGGTCATATTGCCCCATATCCAAAAAGGCGGGGTGCCCCAGCTGTCCACATTCCTGCCATCTCTAATCGCTAGGAAGCCACAGAGTAAACTATTTGTAACCATTCCGGGTACCTGAGCAGTTCCTCTGCACTGGCTGGGGCACTGGCTCAGAAAATGGATGGTTGTTTAGAACCAGGTAGCTTAGGGCTGTTCATTCTGTGTACTGCAATCCTTTACAAGGAAAGCATCTGATCAGAGGATAATTCACAGAGCATCTTCTGGTTCTGACCACTCCAGGCGAGGAAGGAAGCAGTTCCTACCCACCATCTCAATAAAGCCATGCTGCCTCAGTTAATATTATTCATCCAACTGGAAAAAGGTCTTGGTGGCCATAGATAAGCCAAGAACCAAGTCCTCCAGTTGATCTGGCATCTTCAAGTTTGCCATGAACATACACCTGCCAAGTCAACAACAGAAAGTTGGGAGAAATGAGCCTAATTCAGGACACAGGTGCGAGAACCAGAGGTTGAGATGCCCTTCTTCTTAGAGAAGGAATGTGGAGAAGGCTTCGTGGTGGCCAGATCTAAAGCTCCCCACATTAAGTCAGGCACTTGTGGTCCTCTAGCAGCAGAAATATGGCTTGTATAAATAAAAATACAGTAAGTTGCGGAGTTACACCCTTAGACCCCCTGATGGTTTTCATCTGAGCTCAGAAACCAACCAGCATCGACCCAGTTCTGGATATTCAATATGGCAGCAGTACAGAGATGCATGACAGTTTTTGAGAAGATTTACATTTTGTTGAATCCATGCAGAAAGAACTTTTTCTTTCAAGCAATGAAGTTTGAACTGAAGAGGCAACCTAAGAGGGAAACCAAACTTCTTGGGGAAAAATCAAGCAGTGCACGGGCAGCTTTAATTTCTGCCCATATCGCGCCAACACATTTGTTTTTAGATGAATGTATACTTGCTGTATGGAGTTGGATGAATAGAAGTGAGCATGCACCAGATGACAAACTGCAATGATTAAAAATGAAAACACTGAAGATTGAAATACACTGAGACCAAGTGTTTAGGGAAACAAGAAGGTCGCTCATCCTATAAATTCAACATCCTCCCAGACACACTCCCTCAGAGAACAGTAGGCAGAACTCTCCCTTTGGAGAGACAGTCCTTCCTCAGGCCCATGGTCTGTGCTTTTATTTGTTTCTTTTTAACCAGAAAGTTTTATTTCAGCCAATAATTTATTTGTCTCTGTTACCGAAGTTCAGGAGTTTGACATTACTTGGAGCTACATTCAGTATTAAATAGAATAGAATAATAATCTCTCTCATCAAAACAGCCTTGTCTATTTTCATTAAGTGAATTTTCACTACTGTTCTTTCTCTATATATACTCATTTTTCTATTACTAGGGACTGGTTTTCCGGATATAATGGTGATCTATGATGTACCATTCCCATCTTAGTGGCTCCTTAGGGGTCATTTAAAATAACTATAGGTTTGCATTTTTGTCTTACCTCACATATTTCATTCTGTTAAGTTGACTTTGTCCCAGTTCAGCATCATTGCTAAAACCTTGGGAGGTATTTCCAGTATGGGCTCAAACCGAGTGTCCCAGAGTGAAATCCTTGCTTTTATGATCTCTGGCTCTGCTCTCCGATGGAGTCCTCAGAGTCATGGATGGCTATTTAAATTTATTTAAAATGAAGTAAAAATTTCAAGTGTATTTCATCAGTTAAGTAGCCATATGTTAAGTTCTGAATCACCACATGTGACCAGTGGTTTCTATAGTGGACAGCACAGATAGAGAACATTTCCATCATTGCAGAAAACTCTACTGGACAGATTTTGCACAGAAAAGGTCTTCTGACTTTTCTTAAGGACCTTTGAGAGTTGGGTCATCAGAAACCCCAATGTTTGGAGGTACATGAATCTCCTCCTATAATTCAGCAAATACCTGGGCACATTATTGATGGTTACTTTCAGGGAGTGTCTACACAAAACCAAAATAACTAAAATAATTTTTAAAACATCTTTTGGATTTACTGTGAGACAAAGGCTCTTTTGGATTTCATCTTTTTCCCCCCGTCCTTGAACTATTTATCTTTATTCTGTGTAGACACCAAAATATCAACAATGACAAAACCCAGCAAAACTTTTTCAAGGAAAAGGCATCAGATGAATCCCAAATAGAATGACTGTCGTGACTGACACAGGTAATTAAGATACTTGGATTTTTGAGTTGTCAGATGAGGCCTCTACCCAGGCAGCCTTCTTTGAGCTCCTGTCTTTGCAGACAACATAGCAAACAGCGATGCGTTTCACAGCACATTTCACCAAAGAGTCGGCCACCAGACATCATTATATTCTGTATATGCAAGCTGGATTACCAAACAGAGAAGCCCAAAGAGTAATTTCTGCATTAGGATTATGACATATCACTCATGTTGTGGGAAAGAGCAGCAGAGAGCAGCAAGCATGGGTTTGGGGATCAGACCTGGGTTTCAGACCAAGCTGCCCTGCTATGTAGTGTAGGACTTTGTGATAATCTCTCACCTTCCTGATCCTAGGGTTTTTCAGTAAAAGGACAACGAATGGTCACTGGCCTACAGAGTTATCGGGAAGAGTAAGAGAGATCTCCCACCCAGAGCATTCTATTTAATGCCTATCTCAAAGGATAGCAGATGTGTTTTTGTTATTATCAGGGTCATGTTAAAATAAACATTTTAACAGCCAGTAGCATACCCCACACAGCCTCAACAAGGGTAGATCCTCATCATTAAAGGTTAGAAACAGTAGAAATGTTGTTTGAAAGCTAGTTATTTTTAAGTAGTGCAGTATTAGATTAATTATCCCAATTCAAAATTTCTAATTTGATCATGAATGTTCAATACATATAGACTTTTGATCATATTTTCTTTTTATCAGTATTGGGCATATGTTGTTAAATTTGTGTGTCTGCACAAATATAAATGTAAAACTGCTATTGGAACATCTTCAGGGTAAGGGTTTTGTATAATGCAAATCCTGCAAGGGGTCCTAGGCTATAGAAGTATAACCATGTAGTATATTTAACAATACAGAATGCATATAAATATGCATAAATATGTTCACAAAAGTATTTTTATTGGCCAGTTGCATCTTCCTTGTGGTGTTTGGTATGCCTTTAACCTTTTTACCTGTTCAGAAGTGGAAGAAAATTAACATGTAATTGACACACATGTCTCTAGATGCCCGAGACATGATGATGTGCTTATGATATAGATATCATTATCTCCATTTAATACATGAGAATGCTGAGCTTGAGGAAAACTCAGTGATTGTCAAAGCCACACAGCTGTTGAGTGGAGTGGCTTAGCTTTGAACTGAGGTCTGTCTCAACCCGAAGTCTTTTCCTATACCACAGTGATTGTCACAGTGATTCTCTCTCTGTTCCCCTTCCTGGAACTGATCATTTGTTCTGCGCACATAAGAACAGAGCCTGTACCTCCGTGGTTTCTCCCTCCTCTTGCCTGTCCCCAAATCTCTTCTATTGAAACATGCAGGTGAAGCCCATGACGTTGGTAATGGGCATTTGTTTCCTTGTCTACAGACTCTCAAGCAGTCACTGTATTTATTCAGCTAACTATTGAGAAATGGATTGGACTGAGATCATGGATCTTTGTACAGCTGTTGTCAAAAGTTTTCAGGGCCAAATTCAGTTGTTTGCTGGTTTTTTAAGATCTCAGTTGTAGAGTGTCAAGGAGTACCTCAGAGTATTCAGAACAATGGAATTGCTTTCTGCTTGGCGGTAAATCTTTGGGTACAACAAAATCAGGTCATAATTGGACAGTGTGTCTTGAATGGCATAATGGCCGGCCCGAATCCCTCCTCTAGTTAAAATAGGAAATATCATGAACCCACCAATCTGCTTCATTCTATACACACTGAGTTGGTTCAGTTGTGTCTGGCTCTTTGCAGCCCTATGAAGTGTTGTCTTGGAAAACAAATCCTGGAAGTGGTATGTTTAATCTGCAATTCACTCTTACCACCATAGTACTAGTAAAGTTTGCAACTGGGAATTTTAAGCATCTAAATCTGGCTAAAATTGTCTTTCTTTTTCTTTTCTTGTTTTAAACAAACTAGTGTCTTATGTCCATCTTCTTTGCGGTCATTTGCAGGGATGGCTAAAGGCCATGCGGGATTAGCAGACAGGCCACAAAGATATAAAATCTGGCATTTCATCCTTAATCTCACCTCTAATACTTTATTTTTCATGGGCTAAAACTCCTCTGCAGTGATCTGGTAGATGCTTTCCCAAATGGGGAGGCCATTAGCATGGTGGTGTCTGGGCCTATATACTTGGATGGAAGTTTCCCTGTTCTATTCAAATATCTGATGTGATTTTTGTTTCTAGAAGTCTTCCTTAGTAAGGAATCGTAAATTTCTCCACATTCATGTTCCAGTGGAAAGAAGTTATGCTTCCAAAGTTCTTAAATATTTCAACTTCATCCCTATTGCTACAGTTCAATGGGGTGTCTGAGGTTCCCCAGCAGGAAGTTGATCCCCTAAGAGGAAGGGAACAAGGAAGGTGACTCCATAGCTGTGTTGATGTCAATTGGAGGGCTTGGGACCAAAGGATAAGAAGCCAGGGATGGGGGAGATTTCACACATCTTAAGCAGAGCTTCTGAAAGCTGCTTCCCAACAGGGAGCAAAAAGAAAGTGGTGAGCACACTCTTAGGAGCAAACGGCAGCATTCGCCAAGGCGACCCAGCCCAGAAGACAAGAGCGCGCACAGCCTTTCTCCAAAGAAAGGCAAGCATACACCACATCTGCCAGAGCTTCCTGATGCGGGACGGGGAGACGGAAGGAAGGGAGAGATACTTACTGTTTGGGTCTATGTTTTCACAAAGCTCTGTCTTGGCCTCACCGTTGGGTCTGTCACTGGGCTTGTGTGACAGCCGCGATGACATGGTGGCTGCCGTGACCACTGCCTTGAAACTTCGCTTCCGTTTCTGGACATTGAGTTCAGGGTGGAAAATGATGATGTACACTTTCGGCATGTATAGCATCCCCAGCGCCACTGATGCACTTAGGTTCATGGAGATTGTAAGCGTGGTGGTTTGTATGTAGAGCTAGGAGACAGAACACACAAGACACTCTTACAAATAAAGTGGCTGCAAAGGGAGGCCGGACGCCCAGCATGATGCCAAGCACGACTCTGACAGGCAGAGAAAGCACAAACCCTGGGGAGACAGAGTGGCTCTGCACATTTCTTGGAGACTTTATACATAAATATCATTGATTTAAAGTCATAAGGTAGCTCCAAGTGCAGGTCTATCCTGGAAAAGTCTGCTTCGTAGAGGTTCAGTGTCAACCTTGCATCAGATCTGAAGTACCTTTATTCAGAAGGGCAACTAGATATAAAACCATGAAGGTCATATTTGCAATCTCGAGTAAGGGGTAGTTTTTTCCTACCCCCCCATACCTTCACAAAACAATTAACATTACATGATCTCTTACTGCACAGATACCCAGGGACCTTATTTGAAAAACTCATTATGTCAATATATGTATCTTTCTGTATTTTTTTTTTTTCTTTTTGGAAAGGGTTCACCTTCATCATGCCTACAGAGTAGTAGTAAGCCTGCATGCTTACTTTCCTTGGAAAGTAAGCCCTTCTTGCTTCATTCTGGTTTACAAAGCATTAATGGGCAAGGGACCAAGACCTAGTGATGTTGGCTTATACAGTTGCTGTGAAGTGAAGGGAAGTCACTCAATCCTGTCCGACTCTTTGCGACCCCATGGACAGTAGCCTGCACCAGGCTCGTCCGTCTGTGGGATTTTCTAGGCAAGAGTACTGGAGTAGGTTGCCATTTCCTTCTCCAGGGGATCTTCCTGAGACAGACGCTTTACCGTCTGAGCGCCCAGGGAAGGTGCTAAGGGGCTATGAAACCTCGCCCTGGCATGTGTTACGTGTATTCAGATGGTACCCGTAGCTGTGCTTATATCCTTTTGCCTCTTGAGAAATCAGTAGAGCCACCCGTTCACTCATTCTTCACTGTGTTGAATCACTGTCTTGCCTAAAGTGGAAAAGATGAGGGTTGAAGCGGGTGGGGAACAGTAAGATCAGTAAGAAGAAAGCTACAGACAGCTTGACTTGGTCCATTTACATTTATGAAGTGACTTGTCATGATTCATAGCCCACCATTCACTTAGATATGTCTGTGGTTTTCATGACTTCTAAAGCCTAGGCTCACTGTGAGGTGATGGGTGTGTTCCTTAACTTGATTGTGGAAATCAGGTCACAATATCTAAATATGTATATTACATCATCACACTGTACCTCTTAAAAAATGTTATATATCCTAAATATATGCAATTTGTATTAATCGGTGATAACCTCAGTAAAGCTGAAAATAAATGAATGAATAAAGAGGTAAAAAATAGGTAGATAAATAAATAAGTACATTTCAAGTACATTTGAAAAGAAAAGTTCAAGTGACCAGTTCCCACAGCCTTCTACATCAGTGGAAAACCTAGCCTCTTCACAATGCATTTGACCATGGTTTTCCACAACGGTATCTTCCTCTGTGTCTGAGGATAAAATCCCCATCTTTAATGGGTTTTACAAGGGCCTGCATGGTCTTTTCCCTTGTCTGGTTTCTCAGGCTAATTATCCACCACTCTCCTCACCTCTTTCCTACCTGTCTCTCTAGGATTTCATCCACATGGCCCTCCTTCAGTTCTTGAAGATGCTATGCTTATTCAACCACAGACTTTTCTACATGCATGTGTGTGACTTTTATTTATTAGTGTTTCCTTCTGTGTGGAATGTTCCTCTACATTTTAGAGCACCCATTCCAGCCTGCCTCCCCCACGACCTTAACTCTCAGCCAGCTTCTTTACCAACATTTGCTGCTCGGTCACTATGTCCCTTCCAGCTCTCTGTGACCTCATGGACTGCAGCACGCCAGGCTTCCCTGTCCTTCAGTCTCTCTCGGGGTTTACTCAAGGTCATGTCCATTGAGTCGGTGATGCTATCTAACCGCCTTGTCCTCCGCTGCCCTCTTCTACATACAGGCCCTCAAAACACTGTTGTTCTTAGGTCACTGCTGTCTGTCTGTAATTCTCTGCCCACTAACCTGGTCGTCTGACCGCCCGTCTCCTGGCCTGAGCCACCAGTTCGGTGCAGGCAGTGATGTTGTGCAGTGATACCATCGTGTCTGCAGTGCTGACAAAGAGGAGGCGCTTAAGAAGCACACAGTGGATGAGCTCATGTGTTTGTATAAGGGGCACCTTCTTCCTACCGATGACTCAGTGGCCACACAGCCTTTCTCTAAATATACAGGGACTGCCATCAGATCTATTAGCTGCCTGGCCATTTCTGACCTTAGCTCTTCAATCTGGGTCTCTGGAGAAGAAATTAAAAGAGACTTTGCTTTTCATCTGGAAGGAATACTGTTTTCCAGCAAACATTAATTTGAATGTGCATGTTTCTGAATGCTTTATAGGAGCTGGCAGCTGCTCAGTGTATAATACATGACAAATGTAAAATATAAAGACAAAACAATATTGAATTAATGATCCTTTTGGTTGTGAACTAGACCATATTTTTAAAGCTCATCTTTTCCTATTACAATACCTTTAGACTTTCATCTCTATTCTACCCTGCTGCCCACCCTGTCCAAGAAAGTCCTACCCTGAAACAGAGGGCTATGAACTTAGGCATTGCTACTTTGTCCTCCAAGGCCACTGCCGTCATCCTACTAATGAGGGCTTTGCAAACCATGAATGAGCCAGTCCAAGAAAGAGAGGGAGATAAACTGACCCATGGGATCTTAAGCTTTTCTTCTATTTCTCCACTCAAAGGCAAATTTTGCAGTTGAAGAAACCATCTGTAGTTTGTTGAGTTTATATTTATATACATAAGTTGTATACTTATATACTTATGTAAATATTTATGCAGGTATGTGTATACATGCATGCTTTTTCTCAAGAAAGACTACTTAGTCATTTAGGACTCTAGTAGCAATGTTGCTTATTTTATGGAGTCTGTAATTTTGTTCTTTTCAAGCTAGGATCTATCAAGACTTTGATACTTGTTTTGACATTTTTGTAATTTCGGGTGACATTTCAGGAATCTGTGAAAACCAACAGGAACATCATTGACCAAATTTCTAAATCCTTTATGTTGCAGAGTGGTTAGGAATGAAGACTCCAGAGCTAATCTGAGTTCATTTCCTGTTTACTCGCTTTGTGACCTGGGACAGATTACTTCACCTCTGTCTGACTTAGCTTCCACATCTGTAAATGGGGATGATAACACGAGTCCCCACCACCACCTCATGATGTTGTGGTGATTAAATGAGATTTGTAAAGTAGGATAGGACCTAACATGTAGTACTATGAAAGGATTTTTCAATAAGTTACATAGGTAGAAAGACAGGAAGACCCCAGTCTGCAGAGAACCCAGAGGTCCTTGTTCGTGGGGATGCAACCCAGCTCAGCCCCAGGAAGGGAACTCAGCTGCTCTCTTCTTGGCCTTTGGTGGGATGCTTGCTTTTTGACTCTTGAGTTTTCACCCTAGCAGCCCTTTTAGTACAATTTTTTTTTTTTTTAGCAAATTACAACATTTAATTTTAATTTATTTTAATTAGAGGATAATTGCTTTATAATGTATTGTGTTGGCTTCTGCCATACAACTATGTGGATCAGTCATAAGTACATATATGTCCCCTCTCTCTTGAACCTCCTCCCACCCCTCACTACCCACTTGAGTGAGGTGGATGAATCTAGAGTCTCTTATACAGAGTAAAGTTAGTCAGAAAAAGAAAAACAAATATCATATATTAAAACATATTTATGGAATCTAGAAAGATGGTACTGGTGAGCCTATTTGCAGGGCAGGAATAGAGACGCAGACATAGAGAACAGCCTTGTGGGGAGGAGAGGGTGGGATGAATTGAAAGATCAGCGGTGAAATAGAAACATTTCCATGTATAAAATAGGTAGCTCGTGGGAAGCTGCCGTATGACGCAGGGAGCTCAGTGTGGTAATCTGCGGCAGATTACAGCATATTTATTTTTTAGTCTCAAGGCTATTCCTGTTTTATCCAATGCTTGTTGTCAAATGAGCAATGCAGATTGTAGAATTACCCTGTTTGATTTTGGATATTTTATACCATTTTGTTTTATCTTCCTTATCATTTCTTGAGAGAGATAAAGGTGTTAGTGGTCGATTTTGGTCTCTCTTACCAGCACATAGGGGTTCTGGCACATACAGCGTTACTGGGGTCAGCTCCTCCCCTCCCCCATCCCAGACTGCCCTTGTCCCATCTGGCTGTCTGTGGCTCATCACCTCACCATAGTCCATCCTTGATGGCCTGAACTCATGGGAAGGATGCTCCCTGCCTTGCAGTGTTCGGATACTTAAGCCTGAATTTTATCATCAACTTCAATGCATTTCCAGAATCCAGTTTCTTTTCCTTGGTTGAATGTGGCTTTCCTGCCAACCACCATGTGTGACCCAGCTTGTAGAACTAAGGAAAATGTAGGCGAAGGGTTCCAAGTCAGGTGGTGTTTTGCACATTACTCTACCAAGTAGTTTTCTAAAAGTCTGATAAACAGAACCTCTGGCTGTCAGTTTCCTCATTTGCAAACTGAAGATAACAATAGTTTAGGGTTCAAATGCTGACTCTGATGACCTAATTCATTTAAAATATGCAAAGTGCTCCGTACAATGCCTGGAAAACACGTATACAAGAAATGTGAGCTGCTAGCACTGTTTATAATAGCCAGGACATGGAAGCAACCTAGATGCCCATCAGCAGACGAATGGATGAGGAAGCTGTGGTACATATACACCATGGAATATTACTCAGCCATTGAATCAGTTCTAATGAGATGGATGAAACTGGAGCCCATTATACAAAGCGAAGTAAGCCAGAAAGATAAAGACCATTACAGTATACTAACACATATATATGGAATTTAGAAAGATGGTAACGATAACCCTATATGCAAAACAGAAAAAGAGACTCAGATGTATAGAACAGACTTGTGGACTCTGTGGGAGAAGGCGAGGGTGGGATGTTTCAAGAGAACAGCATTGAAACATGTATATCTAGGGTGAAACAGATCACCAGCCCAGGTTGGATGCATGAGACAAGTGCTCGGGCCTGGTGCACTGGGAAGACCCAGAGGGACGGGGTGGAGAGGGAGGTGGGAGGGGGGACCGGGATGGGGAATATATGTAAATCCATGGCTAATTCATTTCAATGTATGATAAAAACCACTGCAATGATGTAAAGTAATTAGCCTCCAACTAATAAAAATAAGTGGAAAAAAAAATAAAAATAAAAATAAGCTCCCAGAGGGAGAAGGGATAAAAAAAAAAAAAAAGAAATGTGAGCTGCTAATATTTATATTCTGCCGAATATTTGTATCAGGATATTGGTGTGTAGACCTTAAGATAAGTCTTCCTTAGTATTCGCTGTCATATATTTTAAACTTTTAATGTACGTCTTAGTAATTAACTAGAATGTAGGGTCTAAAAAGCCAGGCCTATTCATGTGCTGTCTGATTGACATGTACCAGCAAGTATAGTATTAGAGACACAGCTCTGTGCTGAATTCAGGGCCAGGCAAAGCCCAGCTAAATCTGCCCTGTGCATTTTCTCATCTTGGTCTAAAAGTTCATTGGCACATAAATGTGACCGCAGAGCACCATGAGATGTCATTGTTGCTTTATAAATAGACGTAGCACTGAGGGTTATTGGAGTTCTCCTTCTGTAAGTATTGACTGCTAAAATACTAAGAAATTCAAACAGTCTAGATTTCTCCTGAACAACTTTGAAAGTTGCCAACTCTTCTGTGAAAGTTTCAGAATCAGTTTAATTGAAGACTGCTTTGACAGATTCCAGGGCAAGCTGTTAATGACCACATGTAGCTGTATTTTCCAGATAGGCTATGTGACAGAGACTTTTCATTTCCAGTGTTGGTGCATCACCCACTTATCACTGGCATTTTCAGTGAGACTGGTCACCCTCAGTATCCATGAGGGATTGATACCAAGACCCCCTGAGGATACGAAAATCTGAGGATACCCAGGTCCCTTATATAAAATGATGCAGTATTTACGTATATGTACCCTCATATACTGTAAATCATCTCTAGGTTAATTATAATACCTGATGCAATGTAAATGCCATGTGCCATGCCACACCTGCTGCTCAGCCATGTCTGACTCTGCAACCCCATAGATTGTAGTCCACCAGGCTCCTCTGTCCATGGGGTTCTCCAGGCAAGAATACTGGAGTGGGGTGCCATTTCCTTCTCCAGGGGATCTTCCTGACCCAGAGAAAGAACCTGTGTCTCTTGCATCTCCTACATTGACAGGTGGATTCTTTACCACTGTGCCACCTGGGAAGCCCAAGTGCTATGTAAATAGTCATAAATACCATGCAAATGCTATGTAAATAGTTGCCAACATGCTGAAAATTCAAGGTTTGGTTTTTGGAGCTTTCTGGAAAAATTTTTTCCCAAATATTTCTCACCTGCAGTTTGCTGAATCCATGGATGTGGAACTCATGGATACAGAGGTATCCACAGTGGTGGACGGTGGTAGGCCACTACCAAGAAGCCACACAGACCACTGTGCCAGTGACAGGGCGTTCTTTCTGCAGTCAGGGAACCACATTCTAGTGGCAGAAGGAACACAGTCTAGAGTCAAGTGTGTAAGGTGTTGACACTGCTCCCCAGTCCTTTTTCTCACAGTGTATACCTGGCCCTGCTTGCTTTTCCCCTGGGTATGTCCTTTGCTCACCTATTTCACCTCTGGTACCCTCTTTTGCATTTGATGTTCAGTCTAAAGTCTCCTTGTACTTAAAGTGTCCCTATAACACAATTTCCCCCATAAATCTAGTACTTTTATTGCAAAATTTTCCATAGCATGGTGACTTCTAAGAATGCATGTGTCACCTTATAGCAGAGTTGATTGGATAATAAACTCACTGCCTGCACTTAACTAAATTCTGGTTGCACAATAAGTTCTACACTTGAAGCAAGTACTGGATATTAGAAATAGCCTTGACTTTCACAGAGAATAGTTCCGAGGAAAGCGATTATCTGTAGTCTATTAGTTACCATCATCATTGTCGTCATTGTTCTGCTATTATGTGTGGGTCTCTAGATCTTTATTTCTAGAGTTGAGGCCATAATGCTAGCTATTTGTTGGGATCGAATTGGCGGGCCGTTGTGAAATACACAGGAGGGTGCCTAGCATGTAGAAACCACTCAACCAAGGCTGTCAGTATCAGTGATTGATTTATTAGCTATAATATAAAATGACTTGTTTTCTGTGTTCTCTTTCATATTTTAGTACTAATACATTTTGAAATGATCATCTTTCTTATGAAATCCACTGAATAACAACCTATTTTAGGGGAAAACATCTCATTAAGTTGGCTTCTATTTTGTTTGAAAGTCTGTTCAAACCCCTATCCTGTCATTGACTATTATGAGAAATAACAAATTAAGTGAATTCCCAGATGACCACTGAAAATTGGGACAAGGAGGCTTTCACAGAGTCTTTGGTAGGGTGGGAGAAGTTTCATAGTTCTCATGACATCCCAAAGTCTGTACAACAAAAATGAAAACTGTGTCTGATGTAGGTGGAATAGAGATGAAGGGTGTATTATTACCTGACAAATGTTTGAAACACCCATGTGTCTAAATTGAAATGCAAGTTCTTAGCAGTTAAGACCAGTGTTTTTGATCCTTGCCACCTGGACCCCTTGGTCCCTAATTAGAGTCACCACATTTGTGAGAAATAATAATGCCACATGGCTGGAAATGAGACAGGGTGTTTTCAGTAAGACTTCCTCAGTTGTCCAGAGGGTCAACATGCTGAAGGCCTTTGCGCAGTAATGAAATAATGCATGATGATAAAAGGATTCAGTATAATGATGAGGAAAAATACTGTGTTTATCAGGAAAAGATACTCGCATTTTCTGGAGGGATGGTGTAATGGGAAAACAAGCTCTTTCTTGTTAGAAGTCATTTCAAACTTGGCCTTGGATTGTTGGTTGGTGACTGTGGGCAAACTATTTCACCTCTGACAAGTCAGTCAAAATTCAAACCCAAGAAATTTGTTACCAGAGTGTCTGATATAAAACTCTCATTCTACCACTACCATAGAGACATTCCGAGCATTTGGAAGATTAAAAGACAATATACTGCCTGATGGCATGCACAAAAAATGAAAGAGTCTTTATTAGAGTACATGGCCCCGTCTTTGACAGATAATTTTCATGCTGTTCTATTCAAACCTGTTATCTTTGAATAGGAAATTTTAAAGAATTGACAGGTAATATCTATAAAAGAATACAGGCACACATTCCAAATATTTTGGGACACACTCTGTGGACAGGTGTATGGCATGAAATTATAAATAATGGAGGCGACTGGATGATTATTGGACAAGACCTCGTTTGACTGTTCTGTTTTTCTCATTTAGTATCTCCAGGCAGACATGATGTTAAGTCGACACACAATCACATTATTTCTTTGGAGGGACATAAGGACACATACTCCAGGTGAATGCAAATCAGTTTCTGGAGCATGAAATAAGTGATTGTCATGCTTGAAATCACCTACATCTCAGTTCTTTGCTCTCCTGATCAAAAGCCGGATGCTTTGTCTATGCCTGTGTCACGTCACCAGAGGGATGCTGTTATTCCAGTTGACCACATCCTTGGGAAGTTCGGGGTTTCACTCCCCATGTCATCCTAACAAGCCGTAGGCCATCCTCGTAGCTAATTCTTCCAGGCAGTCACTTCTGATTTTGCTGGGCACCAATGCGCACAGCCTACACACACTGATACACGGGATTTTTCCCCCCATCACCAGCCCTGCAATCCCTCAATTTTGATTTCAAGCTTTTTTCCTCCTCCAGCTACAAAGCAGGAGTTTCAGTCCTTTATATAGCCAACACTGGCACTGTCTGTCCTGTTGTATTATCTAGAAGGTTATTTACCATATCTGCTGGTTCAAGAGCCACAAATGTTAGGTCCCGCCTGGTTGTGATTTAACATACAAAGGTGAACCCTTTCACCCTCCCCTACCCTGCTGTCAGCCTGCAGAGACACATTTCTGCCAGATTTCCTGGCTCCCCAGGAATCCTTGGCCGTATTCTTTAAGACTGAACCTAACAGCATTTTGTAGGAGGCAGTGTCAGATCCTGTCTTATAATATGAAAATACTGACATGTACCTCACTGGGGAACACATTAGGTAACATACGATGATGTTCTGTATCACTCTGCAAGTAAACCAGGGCATTAAAAAGAAACATCTGAACTTAACGTATTCCATTTCTAAAGCTGTCATTTGAAATATTCCACTTATAGAAGTGCAAAGCTGTCTCATGTTGCCAACTTTTAAAGTCATCTTTCGAGTTCTTGTGAACATAAAAAAGACAGGAATCCAATGAAAATACTGATGCTGAATTAATGGTTGAAAGAGACAGTTTTGGCATCTCTTGGGAATAGTTCACGTGTTTTAAGTTGGGCTTGTAAAGTGTTCATTGAAACTGGGCTGGAGTGTCACTGACAAGAAGACAGTGTCAGATCTTTATAAAAAGAGGGGTCTTATCTCAGTTTTCAGAGACATTGGCAATGACTTTCTGATGAACTTTGGCAGGTTTTGATCATCATCCAGCTGTCTTTCATCCTCTCAGTTCTGGCTGTTAGTTTTGTCTGTCTTCCTCTGTCCCCTCTGGACTGTACCTTCCCCATCTTACTGCTGACCTGTGGCAGCTCCCTTCCTTCCCTTCAGATTCTCCCTTCCCCTTGCATTAGCTCATACATTTCTATGTATCATTTTGGCTTCCCTGCTTTCCCGCTGTCCCTGGTGCAGCACTGTGCGTGTGGACAGGGGCGGGCTCCTCAGTTTCTCTCCTGGCTCAGTGGGACCCACTGTGTGCTGTGGGACCCATTCAGCCAACAGTGGCCATAGCTGACGGGCAGAGCGGCTAACAGCCTAGACCTCAGGGCCAGAATTGCCCACCCAGGGATAACTTGTGCTCTGAACTCCTCAGCGAGGACCTCAGCTGAGGTCTAGTTTAAATCCAACAGGAGAAAATAACTACAATCCAACTGCTCAGAAAATTGTAGATAAAAGGTTGTTCAGCCTGTGCCCTTTACTGGAATGGTGAGGGCTCTGAGATGGGGCAGAGAAATAACATTCATTCTACAGGAAGAAACGGAATAAGAGGGAGTGAGGAAGGCTCAAGAGTAGTGGCCGACGGGTTCATGGTTTGATCTTACTGTCACCAGATCCGTGTTCCTTTCTTGTTGTTTCTGAGGCCCTGGATCATGGGTCTCAAAAGTACAGTTTCTTACCCACTCACTCCTGAGGGCCTGGAGTCTTGCCTCCGTCTCTGCCTCCTGAATCTGCCCTCTGAACCTGCCCACACTTCTTAGCGCACCTACGAGGGATTCTTGCAGGTCTCATTCCTCTTTAAAACTCAATGCTGAAGCCTTTAGTGTTGAGGGCTCCAGCTGTCTGACTGCATTAACTCAACCCCCCGTGACACTCTGGATGGAGAGACAGTCCTTCCCATGGCCCCAGGAACTCTGCAGGGGTCCTTCCCCCTTCTCTCGCCTTATCTAAGTCCTTCAGATATGCAATGCACTGTCCATCCTCAGGACTGTTTCACATGCTGTTCCCTCTGCTTCACATGCTGTTCCCTCTCATCTTTTCCTGGCTCCCTCCTCTCTGCCTTTTGGGTCTCAGTCTTACTTCCTTGAGGAGGGCTTCTCTGACCCTCAGATGGAAACCATGCCCTTCCTCTTTTGCCTGCTCAAAGCACATACCATTGCCCTTCATCACATCAATCACAAATTAGGATTATTCACTTGAGGATTATTTGTTAGGATTAATAAATAAGTATCCCCTCAATAGACTGTCCTCATGATAGCACAGACCATATATTTTGACCTACTTTACAGAGTTCCTGGAACATAAAAGTACTCAGTCCATAGCAGCTGGACAGATGAGTGAATACACTCTAGGACACATATACTGTGCAGCCAAGAGCAGTGAAACATATGACAAGTACACTCGCACTGGAGTCAAAAGTTCTGGGTCTGGAGGTAGGATCTGCCACTTCCTAACTACTGTGGGTTCTCAAGTAGCTCACTTAGCATTTCCAGGCGTGGATAGTGATGCACCATGCGGTCACGATGGCCTCCCTTCCCAGAGCTGTGGCAGAGGAGATGACGTGTAAGTGGTCCTGCCTCCTAAACCCTGAACCCATGGTCTAAGCGCCACCCTGGTACAGTTTATGTGCACTGGACGGTGTAACCACATCCAGAGGCTGTTTGGTTCCAAAGAGCTGCATTTCTTCCCATCTTTCCAGATAATTTTCCCTCTAGCAGTCGCATTGGCTTCCTGTCTTCCCTAGTCCTACAACTAGAGGCACTCCTCTGATCCAGTCAAAGCATTCAAAGCTTATAAACAGAAGATATAAAGCACAGATAAATTGTCCCCTATGCTGGGAACAAAGTCAGAATACTTTGTGCATGTCAGGGAGGGAGAGAGTATTCAGGAGTGAGCAATTCAAGGCAGGGACCATGTTTTAATTTATCTTGGCATCCTCATGCCTGGGACAGGGAGCAGGTTGCGTATATGTTTGATGAATGAGATGGTCTTCACTCCTTTGACAAACCCAAGCCCATATCAAAGCCACTCATTCATCGCCACATCACAGTTCATCATACACCCCCAGCCACACTGGCCTTTGTCATTTCCCTGAATCTGCGCTGCTCTCTCCTGCCAGAGTGTGTGAGTGTCTGTTGCTCAGTTATGTCCAACTCTGCTACCCCATGGACTGGAGCCCACCAGGCTCCTCTGTCCATGGGATTTCCCAGGCAAAAATGCTAGAGTGGGTTGCCATTTCCTTCTCCAGGGCATCGTCCTGACCCAGGGATTGAACCCAGGTCTCCTCCACTGAAGGAGGATTCTTCACCTTCATTGAGCCGACAGCGAGGCCCATCTCTGCCACATGGCCTTTGCATGCACGGTCCCCTTTCCCTGCAGTGTTTCCCACACCACCTCCTTCATCTGTTCATTCTTCAGCTCACATTCCAGCATTACTTTCTCATCCAAGGCTCTTCTAGCCAAGACTAGGTCTTTCCATCCTGTTACAGACTCCCAAAGCAATCTCAGTAATTCACATTTAAACACGTGTGTGTGTGTGTGATTAGCATCTGTTTCTGCCACCAGGAAGCATCTGCTTAGCTCACTGTCGTATCCCCAGTACCTAGCACTGTGATGGCAAATTCATGGGGCATCGCTGATTCTGTCAGGAAGGAAATATGGGGGACACAAAGATAAGAGGTTATATCTGTGGTCTTTGGCTTTGTCTCTGGGTTATCCCAGAGAACAGACTCAGAAACGTACCTGACAGAAAGAAGTCAACATGCAATGTTCCCGTGGATTCCCTGTAAAAGGGGTTCTTCTCCTTTGGCCAAGGGGAAGGATGGACTGTGTTGTCCTGGGGCATTGGTACTTAACCTCTTTACCCCCCATCATGTGTTCACTAGACAAGAAAGCATAACTATCAAGAGTGACCCTTTTAGAGCCTGAAGCAACACTAAAAATCAACAACCCTGCCCTTCTGGAAGGATGGGAGCTTTGCTTTCAAAAAGCATAGGCTAATGCTTAGGTCAGCACCCAATTGTCTCCTCACAATAGAAAAATGAAATGGTTGCCATGACAACTCAATGAAGTGTTAAAGCATTGAGTTTTGCTTTTTTTTTTTTTTGACCAAAAAGTGCTGACTTTGACTTAACTACTAATGTATATGCATTTTGTTTGTTCAATTCAGATCCCTCCTGGAGTTTTTCTGAATCATCAATGAGTATCACTTAAAAAATTCACCTTTAGAAAGTGGAATGGCTCAGATTAGGATACTACTGATGGGGGAGGGTGTGGCTGAAGGGGACAGATGAGAGCTATGCTGAGAAGAAAAAATAAAAGAACATGTGGATGGACTGGATTGGGAAGAAAGAAAAGGAAGCGAAAAACCAAGGAATCACTTTCTTAATATTCTGCCTCCTTTTATGCAAACCCCAAGTTAGAATCATCCTAAATCACACCAACACTATACAAACCCAGAGCAGCTTTGAGCTCTCTTAAAAAAACAAATGTGTTCTCCCTTTTCCAAGCAAGGGTGACCTGGCTAAAAATATTTGCTAAGACTTTCAGTTGATATCAGCACAGTTCAATCCTGCCACTCTTCTGGAGTGCAAGGCCCCAGAAATTTATGCCAGCTTCATCTCCTCCAACCTTCATGAGCTCATATCCTAATCTAATCCCAGTCACCCAAAGCTAATCCTTCACCATCATTTACATCTTTGGTTAAGATTCTCTTTCCAAGTTTCTACCCTGCATTTATTCCTACTTGGAATTCTCAATCATCCCTTCTTAAGAAAATAAGCCTACTTTCTCTAGAAAGTGCTAAAGAGATCCACAAAATGGTTAAATGGCAAGCATGCAAATAGATTCTGTCTCTCAACAGAAAATGCCCAGGCTCATGTATACAGCCATTATAACTTATGAAAAAAAGAGGTCTATTGTTTCATCTGACTTTTGAAACCATGTCAAACTTTGATATAAACTAAGAAAAATGCATGAATGAGTCTTAAAAATAATTTTAGCGGCAAATTTTCTATTCCATCTTGACTTATGAAGTCACCATACATTATTTATGGGAGAAAGATGAAGCAGGAAGTCTTCATGGCATGGGGGTACTATCTACATAGAATCTGGGTCCACAGAGCACAGTGCCCTAAAGAAGTTTCTGTAAAGGTTATTCTCAGTTATGTACGGGTACATATTTATCATCTTTAATGCAAGCCTTATCATCTTCATCAACTTCATAGGGCTGCTGCGAAAATCAAATCAGCATCTCAAACCATGTTGAAAATGGAGATTTTCTCGTAAAACCTGGCTTTGTACAGATGCCCACCAGCAGACGAATGGATGAGGAAGCTGTGGTACATATACACCATGGAATATTACTCAGCCATTAAAAAGAATTCATTTGAATCAGTTCTAATGAGATGGATGAAACTGGAGCCCATTATACAGAGCGAAGTAAGCCAGAAAGATAAAGACCATTACAGTGTACTTAAAACTCTTTTTTAAATTTACTGAAGTGTCATTGATTTACAGTGTTGTACAAATTTCTGCCATACAACAAAGGGATTCGTTTTGTTCTTTTCCATCAAGGTTCATTGCAGGATACTGAATGTAGTTCCCTGGGCTCAACAGTAGGACCTTGCTGTTTATCCATTCTCTACAGAGTAGTTTACATCTGTAATCCCAAACTCCCAAGCCACCCCTTCCCCATTCTCCCTCTGCGTTGGTGACCGCAAGTCTGCTCTCTCTGTCTGTGTCTGTTTCTGTTTTGCAGATAAGCTCATTTGTGTTGTATTTTAGATTCCACATGTAAGTGATACCATATGGTATTTGTCTTTTTCTGGCTGACTTCACTTAGTATGATAATCTCTAGGTTCATCCATGTTGCTGTAAATGACATTATTTCATTCTCTTTTATAGCTGAGTAGTATTCCCTACATACATTGTACAATGTATGTATATAGGTAGGTAGATAGATAGATACAAATATGTACATAGATAGCACTAATATTCTTTATCTCAGGACCGTGGCTTCCATCTACTTGGTTGCACAAATTGGAACTTTTAAGGGTCATCCTTGGCAAAAAAACACATGAAAAGATGCTCAACATCACTCATTATCAGAGAAATGCAAATCAAAACCACAATGAGGTACCATTACACGCCAGTCAGGATGGCTGCTATCCAAAAGTCTACAAGCAATAAATGCTGGAGAGGGTGTGGAGAAAAGGGAACCCTCTTACACTGTTGGTGGGAATGCAAATTAGTACAGCCACTATGGAAAACAGTGTGGAGAGTCCTTAAAAAGCTGGAAATAGATCTGCCATATCCAGCAATACCACTTCTAGGCATACACACTGAGGAAACCAGATCCGAAAGAGACACGTGCACCCCAATGTTCATTGCAGCACTGTTTATAATAGCCAGGACATGGAAGCAACCTAGATGCCCATCAGCAGACGAATGGATGAGGAAGCTGTGGTACATATACACCATGGAATATTACTCAGCCATTAAAAAGAATTCATTTGAATCAGTTCTAATGAGCTGGGTGAAACTGGAGCCCATTATACAGAGCGAAGTAAGCCAGAAAGATAAAGACCATTACAGTATACTAACACATATATATGGACTTTAGAAAGATGGTAATGATAACCCTATATGCAAAAAAAGAAAAAGAGACTCAGATGTATAGAACAGACTTGTGGACTCTGTGGGAGAAGGCGAGGGTGGGATGTTTCAAGAGAACAGCATCGAAACATGTATATCTAGGGTGAAACAGATCACCAGCCCAGGTTGGATGCATGAGACAAGTGCTCGGGCCTGGTGCACTGGGAAGACCCAGAGGGATGGGGTGGAGAGGGAGGTGGGAGGGGGGACCGGGATGGGGAATACATGTAAATCCATGGCTAATTCATTTCAATGTATGACAAAAACCACTGCAATGTTGTAAAGTAATTAGCCTCCAACTAAAAAAATAAATGGAAAAAAAATTAAGGGTCATCCTTAAGAACCTGCTCTTCCTTCACATTTTCCCTTTATATGTAGTCTCTTATTCCATTAGCTAGTATTATCTGTAAAATACTTACGGAATCTATTCTCTTCCCACTGCCCCAACCCTTGTCTTAAATATGATTAACCAGTTAACACACTTAAGCACAGAGAATGGAGGGTACTATCTGTAAGTTCTCAGGTGGTAGATGTTCATGGTTGATGAAGATGATGGTGATGATGAAGATAATGATGCACTGGACACTGTTCCTAGGGTGCTATTGTAGCATCCCAACTGGATTCATTTCTTCCATTTCTTGCCTCCCTCTAAGCAGTACTCTTCAGAGTAACCAAGATGATTTCTATTAAAACTGAAAATCAGACAACCTGGTCCCCTCAAAATAATCTTTCAAAGTTTTCCATGCCCTATAGTCTCTGGACCAGCTACTTTCTAGCCTCTTGGTTAGTCTCTTGACTAAGATTTATCTGTGCTGGCTTCTTGGGTGCTTCAAGCTTATTTCCAACAAAGGGACTTAGCACACACCATACATACCAGTCTATCTGCCCAAAATTGTATTTTGCCTGAGTTGTTCATCCAAATGACTTCTAACCCATCTTTGAGGTTAACTTCATGTATTTTCTTGAGCAGACTTTCTATGGCCACACCACTGCTCCACCAACTTGAATTTTCTCCTTCCATGATTCTTTCACATAGCAACCTGTTTTATTATTATTTTATTAGTCATAGTGCATGTTACAATCAGTGATTGTCAACATAATCATGGATTCATTTATCTCAACACTTTCTCTCCTGCAGAAATTTAAGGTTATGATGGCAAGAATAGACCTGTAACCAATGACCTAAAAATACTTTTTAACTAAATAAATAAGGGTAACATTCCAGAGAATAATTTTAAAGTGAGGTACAAATAGAAGCATCCCAATGAGTAAAACTCTCTTTCTGAGCCATAAATACATTTTGAGTAGAAGTTGGTTCTTAGAGTGAGTGCATTCAGAGAATGTTAAGTTAAAATCCTGAGTTAGCAGAGTGCTCATATGACTTGTTCAGGGTTACAGTAATCAGGAACAAAGCTAAGATGTAAGTTGAATTCTTTTGATTTCACAGCTTATTTTACTACACTGATTTTCACATTCAACTAAAAAGCCTATCTAATAAAAGAGTAAATCACAGAACTGTTTAAATTTTCATTCTCCAAGGCTTTAATTGCCAATGCTTAGAAAAACAAACAGCTCTAAGTATTTCTACAGGGAACTGACAGAAAATTCCCATTCTTGACCACAGATTGCATATTTGTGTAAGTATGTTTTCTACTTAAGTCTATATTCCCTACTAAGAATAATGAGCAAACACCCTCTGCATGCAATTGAAACTGTCCAATTTCCTTGCCAAATCCAGCTGCTTGTCAAGAGGATTCAGTGCTGCTATCTTTTCCCCAAAGGTACACAGACTTACACCACAGCAGATGCCCCAATGATAAAAGTGTGCTTGAGCAGGCAGAAAAAGGACAAAAGTAATACATAAATGAAATGTAGATATTGTCTGAAGCATGAACAGGTTGCAGTGTCTGATGGTTCTGTCAAGGTGTTTATGAGAGAAAGCCAAGGGTAGACCAAAGACACTAGGTGTAGGGGAGGAGAGGGGGATTAAGCCTCACTGGGAAGGTACGTTGATATTCTGTGATTTGCAAGTAAACACTGACTACCCAGCGTCCGTTTCTTTGTGTGGTGAGACAGTACTCTGTCTCCCTCCATCCACCGTCCAGCTGTGTATCTTATACAGAACATGGGATAAAGGACACTTGGCAATTCCTCTCCAGGAAGAGACTCTTTGTGCATAATACTCATAAAGAGACAGGCTGAAAGGAGATCCATCCTTGCACTGGGAAAGGTCTAATCCTTTTATGGATGTGTGGAACAGATGTAAAATGCGCACTACACAGACTCGAGGATGAGGCCCAGAACTAGCACCCTGTGGAAGGTGATCCAAGATACAAGGAAGAGGACCAAAGGGGTTCAGTCTCCAGTGACCATGAGAAAGGGACAGCCTTGGGTGGCTTCACATGCAAACACCTCTGCCCGTCGAGGAGCTGGGGGGACTAGTTGGCCAGGGGAGAGGAGACTCTGTTCAGACTTGGAAAATAGCTGAAAGCATAAGCAACTGTGCAGTTACACATCTTCCTGGACTCTTGGGAGGCTTGGCTTACAGGGTGTTACAGGGTGGACTATCCCACTTGTTCCTCCACTAGAAAGCTTCAGTGTGGGGCTAATACCCACCAGTGATGTTTCAGGAGAAGCTTCCCTGTGGTCAGAGAAGTGATGCTGTTTGTGTCACTATTAGGACTAAGACATACCTTAAGGGTGTAGAGATGAGGTCACTGGACTCAGGTATCCAGAAACCCGCATTCTCATTTTTGCTCTTCCACTTCACAGTTGTGGAATTTGGGCAAGGCCATTTGTAAAGCTATTTGTGACAATGTATTGCAGTCTTTACCCTTGAACCTCAGAAAGTGCCTACTTTCTCCAGCTAACAACAGGTAAGGAAAATAAAACCTATATTTCCATTTTATGGCAAGAATTGAGGAAAGTTAAGACATGACTTGAATAAAATTTAAATTTTGAAATTTTGAATTTGTCGTTTGACAAGCGTTGTGAACAACTAGTCCTATGCAACTTGTACAAGTATGAACAATGGATACAAGAGCTGTGGGTGGGGTGGGGCAGGGTGTTAGGGATGTCACGCTGTCGTGTTGCGGGATCCCCTTTCAGGACCAACGGGAATCTGGATTTATTCCCCAGATGATGGGGATTCAGCTTTCAGCTGGTGGCCTTCTGTGGGAATTGCCTTGTCTGAGCAGACTCCTGCTGCCTCAGGCTCACCCCCTTCTCCTTCAACTGGGACCCCGTTGAGTCTGCATCACGGCCCCACCTCTCCTTTGGCCCGGTCCTCTTTCCTTTTGCTGGTTGGTGTTGATACTCCCGAATAAGCTTGCTCCTGTGCTCCTAGGGGGGCCAACCTGAGACTTGGTGTCTCACTTAGAACTGGACACACATCTCAGTTCTGATGCGATCAAGAGCATTTGTAATGCAACTCATTCTGTAAACTCCTTTTGCAGCATACACCCCCAAAGACCCACTGAGAACCCTACAACTTTCATAGTCCATGCTAGCTCACACAAGACCCAGCTCTCTCCCAGAGCAGTTTCTCCAGATTCTCTACTGACTCTTTCTTTTCTTTAGTATAACCGCTTTACAATGCTGTGTTAGTTTCTGGCAAACACCCAAGTGAATCAGCTCTATGTATGCATATATCCTCTCCCTCTTTAACCTCCCCACTGTCCAACCCCTCTTGGTCATCACTCGCAAACAGGTTCATCTGTACCATTTTCCTAGATTTCACATATATGCATTAATATATGATTATGGCTTTTCTGACTTACTTTACTCTGTATGATAGACTCTAGGTCCATCCATAGTTCTACAAATGATCCAATTTCTTTCTTTTTTATGGCTGAGTAATTTTTTTTTTTTTTTTTTTTACTATCTATTGACTGAAACTTTTCCCTCTTTCTCATCCAGATACAATGTAAGCACATACACTACATATATTTTCCCCCAACTTTAAAAACTTAAAAAATGTTCAGAAACTTGGACACAGGATGAAGAACATCTGTACAGTCCTCACTGAGATGACCACAATGTTTTTTACTTTCTCTCTCTGCTAAACAATTTCAAAGCCATATACATTGTATTTTTTCTTCTTTTTTATTTCTGTTCAGTTTAGTTGCTCAGTCCTGTCTGACTCTTTGCGAATCACCAAAAAAATTGGGTATTTTACTGTATAACCACAATATGGTTACCACACTTAAGAAAACTGACAGTAATTCCATAGTGTCATCAAATACACAAAGTCAAGTTCCCCAATTAAAAAACAATGTTTCATATGATTTTTCTCCCATTCAAAATTCAACCTAGGTTCATGCAGTGCAGTTGGTAATATTTCTTTAGATTCTTCCAGAGTGGCCCTCATCCTTTTGGTCTTAAAATAGCTTTATTGATGTAAATAATAAACTGCACATATTTAAAGAGCAAAATTTGATGTTCAGATACATACAGCCCAGTGAAATCATTGCTACAATCAAGATAATGAACACATGATCTCCGAAAGCTTCCTTGTTACCCATGTTTAATCTGTCCTCTTAACCCCTCCACACCCAACCCCATCTTCAAACTACCACTGATCTGTTGTTTAGTCACTGTGAATTAATTGTATTTTCTAGAACTTCACATAAAGAGTATCATAATAGGTACTCTGGTATGTTGAGCTTCTTTAATTCAGCATCATTGAGATTCAACCATATTGTAGAAAGTTCAACAGTCTAGTGCTTTTTAATCCTGAGGCGTATCCGTCGTATGGAAGTACTGAATTTATTTAACAGTTCATTTGTCCGTGGACACCTGGGTTGTTTTCAGTGTGGGGCTACTATAAATAAGGCCCTTATGAACATCATACAGAAGACTTCATAAGGGCATATGTTCATTCGATTTTGCATGAACACCTAGGAGAGGGGCCTCTGAGGTGGCACTAGTGGTAAAGAATCTGTTTATCAGTGCAGGAGACGTGAGGGACTCGGGTTCAATCCCTGGGTCGGAAGATCCCCTGGAGAAGGAAACAGCAAGCCACTCCATTATTCTTGCCTGGAAAATCCCATGGACAGAGGAGACTGGTGGGCTACAGTCCATGGGGTTGCAAAGTCAGATATGACTGAGTGCACGTATATGCACACATGCGCGTGCGTACACACACACACACACACATAACACCCACAAACACCCACCCACCCACCCCCACACACACACACACCCCTAGGAGAGAAGTGGCTGGACCATACAGTAGGTATAAAATTAACTCTTTGAGAAACTTCCAAAGTATATTCTCAAGTGGTGGTATTGTTTTAGATTCTTATCAGCAGACTACAAGACTTTCAGTTCCTCTAAACCTTCTCTGATAGTCGGTATGGTCAGTCTTCTTAAATTTTAGCCTTTCTAATAGGCGTGTAGTAAAATCTCATTGTTCTTTTCATTTGTAATTTACTGATAACTAGTGACACTGAGCAGATTTCATGTGTTATTTGCCATTTGTGTATCTTCCTTGGTGACATCTATTCATCTTGGTGACATCTATTTTATCCATTTTATTATTGGCTTGTCTTCCTGTTGCTAATACTTCAAAGTTTTGGATTCTAGATCTAAGACCTTTACCACACACATGCTTTGCAAAGAGTTTTCTCCTGCTCTATAGCTTTTCATTCTCTTGATGCTGTCTTTTGAAGAGAAGTTGTTAATGTTGGTGAAGTCCAAATTGTTATTTGGTTCTTTTATAGATTGTGTTTTTATGTGGTATTTAAGAAATATGTGCATAGCCTAAGGCCTCAGATATTTTCTCCTATGTATTTTAAAAGTTTTATAGTTTTCAATTTTATGTTTACACCTATAATTTAGCTTGCATTATTATTTTCTTTTTGGATATGACTGTCATGCTAGCATAGTTTGTTAAAAAGACTCTCATTTCTCTACTGCCTTACCTTCATACTTTTGTAAAAATCAGTCATCCATACATGTGTGGGTTTATTCAAGGACTCTCTGTTTGGTTCTATTGATCTGTCTTTACACCAGTATCACCCTTCAGTTTTACAACAATTTTTAAAATCAGATGGAGCTACCTCTCCGACTTTGTTCTCTTTCAGAGTTTTAGCTGTTCTAGATTCTTTGCATCTCCATATGAATTTTAGAATCAACCTGTCAATTTCTATAAGAAGTCTCTTGAAAGTTTGAGTAGAGTTAGATTGAATTTATAGCATAATTCAGGGAGAACTGACATCTTGACAATATTGGATCTTCTGTCCCATCAACAATGTACATTTCCCAATTATTTCAGTCTCCTTTAATTTCTCTCAGGGATATTTTGTAGTTTTCAATATACAGGCCTGTCATACTTTGTTGTTTTTCAAGACAGTGACTTTTGGGAAAGCCCACCCTGTCATTTTATAAAACACTCCATGTTTTGGTGTATTCTCTTTAATCAAGTTCAGGTCAGATGTAGCCGTGAGGAATACTTCAAGCTGGTGCTATAGGCAAGGGAGTGTGCCTGGTCAGGAGGCCACTGTTGTCAGGCTGTCCTGCCACTGGTGATGCTGTCTGATCCCACAGTTCAGACACCTGGTGTCACATTATACAAGTGCAGCTGACCTCTGTAACTGGAAAACCGTCTAAGAGTGTACACAGGGACAGTTTTTTTTTAAAAAGTTCAACTATGAAGTTTTATACTCATCCCTCGGTATCTTCAAACCCCGGATGAGCCCAATCACTTTGGAACTTCCCTGGTAGCTCAGACGGTAAAGCGTCTGCCTGCAAGGGGGAAGACCTGGGTTCAATCCCTGGGTCAGGAAGATCCCCTGGAGAAGGAAATGGCAACGCACTCCAGTACTCTTACCTGGAAAATCCCATGGACAGAGGAGCCTGGTGGGCTACAGTCCATGGGTTTGCAAAGAGTCGGACACGACTGAGCGACTTCACTTTCACTTTCTTTTCTCGGTATCTGCAGGAATTTGTTTTCAGGACTCCCACAGATAACAAAACCTATGGATGATCAAATTTCTTATGTAAAATGGCATCATAGAGTCAACCCTCTGCATCTCATGGCAGCACCACGAAGGACAAATTGTATTACTTTGGCTCTGATGTGATGTTTCATCTGTACTGTTTCTAGGTGAACCAGAATTCCAATGTTCTTTTTAGATCAGAAAGAAGATGCTAATAGTTCCCTTACCTTTATTCCCTAAGATAATACACCGCTAGGATAACTGTACCACTCGGGAATGTTACCCTCACTCTGGTAGCAAACACCATGTGATTGATTAGGGGTGTGGGTTAGTCTGGAGGAAACCTGGGGTGAGCCCTCAGGACATCAGGATACAGGAAATGAAAACTTTCACTCTTTTTGAAACCCCCCTCAAGATGTTGACAATATATGTTCTGTTCTGATCTCAGGAAGATGGCATTGCTATGGAGTTGGCTGTTGATCAGTTCTATAGGTTTATGAGCTGTGACCTAATCTGTTTTGTCCGCCTCCAGTCCTCATTAAACACAGACAAGGGCATCATGTACTTAATGCTGGGGACTGTCGGTGAGTAGATAGGGCTTCCAACAGGTGATCGCTTTCTCTCCAGACAGGATGAAATTTACACCCTCTGAGGTCTGAGGAGGACTCAGGTTTGGTACTCTTCACCAGGTTTGGTGCTGTGGGACATTACATATGTGATTGTGTTTAAAAATGAAAAACAAAAAAACAAACAAAAAAAACCCAAAACAGTCACAAACTGGCTATTACTGAAGTCACAGAGGAATTCTTCAACTGGACATTGGACCCATCTTTCCCCCTCCTAGGGCATCATGTCCCTTGGCTGAAAAGTCTGTTTCTGCAAACTAGTATGTTCTCCAAACTGCATGCTACACAGTGTTCCCCAGCACATAGTGTTTCTTCATTTCTTTTCATCCGTGAAGACCTGAGTCAATAGCTGTACTGAAAATTGTGGGGAAGCTGTAATATTTAATTTTTGCTCATGGGGAAAATTGCCAAGATTCAGCAAGTGACGGCTATTGTTCACCTCATTTGACTTGAATCAGAGCAGGTCTTGAAGGGAGACAGCTAGACAGAATTATGAACAATTCAGACAAGAGGTATTCAGTTACTGGATTGATGAATAGGAACTCCTTTGACTATTTAAAATTTTCAGTTTGTAGAAATTTAAAAATCTTTGCTATCAAGTACACACCAATGTTATATTTATAGACAATGTGAGTGTGAATGTTTGTAAAAACTTTTAAAAAATGTGCATGCCTTATTATCTTTTCACTAAAAAACAGCACCAGGAAAAAGCTAAAATGTAGAAAATAGATGGTAGTGCTGGAAGAGTTGAAAGACTCAAATAGAATCTAGGTCACATATTTTATAGTAACAATTTGATGATTTCACTTTATTTTTTGGTGTTTGCCATTCTGTGGACTATATGATAAACAATGATATGGATTTTCCTACAATATGTTAAAACTGTTTACAGACTCCCTTTTCACCCCAAAATACTCTTAAATGTTTAGGCAGCATGTACCACAGAAGATATCATTAAGTTTCTTTACATTAGCTCTCTCTCCAAAATTTGGTGAGTCAGGTTCACCAGATTTCATACTTCCTACTGCTGGGAACTCCCACTGTGACTAGGTTTTTTATTGAATGTCACAGATACAATAAGTTGACAAGATTAGATGAAGCAAACCAAAAGTACTGCCAACTTCTGTCTGGGCAAAATGCTACCACATAATGTCATGGAGGCAATCTTTCATTTCCTAAAAGTGAGGAGTCCTGGTGTCTCACAGTCAAGTGTTTTCCTCTCCTACTCTTTAGAATATTGTCTGTTTAAAAGATGTGTGTGTGCATGCCGGCTCAGTCATGTCTGAGTCTGTGACTCTCTGGACTGTAGCCAGCCAGGCTCCTCTGTCTGTGGGATCCTCAGGCAAGAACACTGGAGTGGAGTGCCATTTCCTACTCTAGGAGGCCTTCCTGACCTAGGGATCAACCTGGTCTCCTGCATTGGTAGGCAGATTCTCTACCACTGAGCTACCTGGGAAGCCCATAAAAGATATATAGTGAGCATTTATTTGGGGGTGGGGCCCTTAATACCATACTGTCTAAATTCATTAGGAATTGACTAAACTAGTTTCATACAGTTCACTCTGAGACCAAGCAAGATGTAACACTCCAGAGATTTACTTAAAGGTTCAGTTCAGTCTCTCAGCCGTGTCCAGCTCTTTGCGACCCCATGGACTGCAGCACACCAGGCCTCCCTGTCCATCACCAACTCCTGGAGTTTACCCAAACTCATGTCCATTGAGTCGGTGATGCCATCCAACCATCTCATCCTCTGTCGTCCCGTCTCCTCCTGCCCTCAATCTTTCCCAGCATCAGGGTCTTTTCCAATGAGTCAGCTCTTATATGGATGGTGCACACATGCCCATTCTTACTTCATGCAGTGATGAGGAGTGCCTTCGATGCACATGGACTTGAGAATGACAGAGAAACATCAGGAGCATTATTCGTCCTGAACATCTCTGGCTCAGTCATCATTCTGTGGTTAAAGTCCTCAGAAATCTCATGGGTGAATGAGGAGTAGAATGCTTTCCCCAAGTCTCCCTTAGCTGCTGAGCTGGAGAGATGCCTGGAGAAAGAGTCTGCGGTAACTGCCGACCTGGCCTGGGTATTGAGGCCAGTGCTTCTGCTCTTGGTGGCCAGGGTGTCCTCAGGAACCAGATAATGTCGAGACTTTCCAGCTGCCCCATAGAGTAAGGTGCTATCTGTCTTGTAGTTACTGGATGGAGCAGTTGATGTCTCGGTCTCTCATCCCCGCCACCACCACTCTGGACTTCTAGGCCTTCTGAAGCATGAAATCTTCATTTTGAAATTCTATCCTTTTACCTTAGTGACTAGCAAAGTAGTGGATGCTATGTATTGATTTGAAAGAAATGGAGGAAATTCTTATCTCTTTTCTTCGCCTTGATATTCACAACTCCACCTTTCCTCAATGGAAATTAAATTGAGTGAAACCCTTTTTCCTCTCCCAAGAGCATGTTCCAGCTACTTGAAAAATTTCTTTTGCTGTCAGCTGAGTACAGAGCACCACATGACATCACTAGTGAACCCAGCCCATGTGTTTATACCTAAGTTTATATATGATGAGAGGTCTGTCATCCCTGTCGGCTTCTACTCAAGGTATTCTGATATCACAAAGGCATGGCCCAAATAGTCACTTTTTTGGGAATACCACATTTTCCCCAATTCTATCTATTTTCCTTTCTACTTTCAGGACATGTGTTTCTCATTTGTGGGAGTCTAGTGATAGTAGAATGGGCACAATTCCAGAATAACAGTACCCCTGCAAGGGTATTTGGGTTTGTAAAATAACACATTCTGTTGACACAGCAGGAAGCATGGAGAATGGGTTTACTTCCCTAAACACAGACATATCTCTTGCTGGGCAACCATTACCTGGTTAACTGCATTTGTTCCCATAAAAACACTGTAGATCTTCCTCTGTCAATTTCAAAATATCCTTATACTTCACCCAAAGTAAATACTTACTATGTTTTCACTAGCACAAGTGTTCAAATGTCATTAGTCAA
The DNA here is from genome assembly GCF_023699985.2 of Odocoileus virginianus. Lineage (NCBI taxonomy): Eukaryota > Metazoa > Chordata > Mammalia > Artiodactyla > Cervidae > Odocoileus > Odocoileus virginianus. The sequence goes on from NC_069699.1 coordinate 16,558,760, forward strand.
TGCACATTCACTTATCAACTCAATCACTAGAGAATTATGCCCATTTTAGATCATCTGTTACTTCAGTTGTTATCTTGATATTTTAGGGTACAGTCTGAAGGCCCCCAATTATTTTGTGTTTCTAGAACCTCTTCTAGACCATTATTTTTTATGCTTCACTTTTTCAAGAAAAATTTTACTTTGCCTTCAAACATGGTATTATTCTCATACTATGGATTGTAAGTTGAGGTTCTTGATGTAACACAGGTATGGTCAGATAGTATGTATATATAACCTAGACCTGTGTTACCCATGGTTCCTTTATAAGGAAACCATACAAATGGATGCATTTAGTTTTGGACTTCTGCACATGTCCAGACATTCTGGAAAGGGCAAGGGTGAGTGTACTTCTGTTCAGGGTGAAAAGTTGTCCCTCTGGTTAGAATTCATATGGTGCTTTGGAAAAGCAGAAGTTCATTCCTAGACTCTTCCCTGTTACAAACTCCTTGGTATCTGATAGTCAGGGCAACTGGCAAACCTGAACTGAGGTGGTAACAAAAGGGGAGTCTTACCCCTAAATCCTCCCCAGTCTGTACTGCCCTCTCTTAGTAAGGCTGAGGGCAGAAACGTGCACTCTGTAACCAACCAAAAAGTCAGTTGGAAGTGGCCAGTGCAGTGGACTGAATTGTGTCCTATCCCCAAATAAGTATGTACTTAAAACTTTAATGTTAACCCGATTTGGAAATGATCATTAATGATCATTTAGTGAATGTTAACCTGATTTGGAAAAATCAGGGTCTTTGCCCATGTTAACATCAAGGATCTCGAGATGAGACTATTTTAGGTTGAGTGGACCCTGAATCCAATGGTGAGTGTTCTTAGAAGAGAATACATGGGGATTCTGTTAATATGAAAGCAGAGATTGGGGTGACGTGTCTACAAGTCACAGAGTCAAAGAGGGCTAGTGGCCTTCAGAAGCTGGGGAGGGGTCAGGAGCAGACCCTTCCTTGAGCTTCTAGAAGGAACCAGCCCTGCCAGCACCTTGATTTAGAACTGCAGGCCCCCCAACTATGGGAGAGTACATCGCTGTTTCTATTAAGCCACCGAGTTTCTGATAATGTGGTGGCAGCTCCTTCATTTCGGGCTTCCCCGGTAGCTCAGACAGTAAAGAATCTGCCTGCAATGTGGGAGGCTTGGGTTCGGTCCCTGGGTGGGGAAGATCCCCTGGGGGAGAGCATGGCAACCCACTCCAGTATTCCTGCCTGGAGAATCCCTTGGACAGAGAAGCCTGGCGGGCTACAGTCCATGGGGTCACAAAGAGTTGGACATGACTCAGAATACACACCAGCACACTAGGAAACTAACGCAGCTGATCTGCGGACTCATGCAAACCACAAGGGTCTTCATGGACACCATGTCACTGGGACAGATTTCTCTTCCTTCCCTTCTTCTTGGTGCCTTTCCCTTCCCTTTATTTTCTCTTCCCTCTCCTTCTTTTCTTCCTTACCATAACAGAATACCACAAATTGGGTGGCTTAAACAAAAGAAATGCCTTTATCAGAGTTTGGAGGCTGAAAAGGTGCTGGCACCCAAATCAAGGTGCTGGCATATGGGTTTCATTCTTAGACCTTTTGTCTTGGCTTACATGGGAGATCAGGTCCCCTGTTCTCTGTGCAGGCAGGGAGCGAGAGCAAGCTGTCTTCTGTAATCCCATCGTGATGGCCCCACGCTTGAGAAGTCACCTACCCCAAAGGCCCTCATTTCTAAATACCATCACAGTGGGGCTCAGGGCTTCAACATGTAAATTTTGGGAGAAAGCACAGATAGTCCGAACTCATTTTCCTTCCTACTTCCTTCCTTTTTCTTCTTTGGGTCAACTCCATGGAGATATAATTATATACAGTAAAAATCACCAATTTCAAATGCATAATTGGATGGGTTTTCACATATGCATGCAGCCTTGTACTCCCACTACAACCAATATTTTCATCATCCCGGAAAGTTCCTCTGTGCCTGACTGAAGTCAGTTCTCTCTCTCTGTCTCTACACCTTGGGAAATGCCAATTTGCTTTTTTATCTCTGCAGTTTTGTATATACTATGATTTCATATAAATAGGATCACATAGCCTGTGGTTTTGGTGTCTGGCTCCTTTTGTTCAGCATAATGCCTTTGAAATTCATCCATTTGCTTGTATGGATCAATAGTTACTTTAATGGCAGATTAGTATTCCATTGTAGGGATAGACCACCATTTGTTTATTCATTCACCAGTTGGTGAATATGTTTAGATGTTTAGATTTTGGTGATTATACATAAATCTGCTGTGACTGTCTATGTGTAATTCTGTATGGACATATGTTTTCATTTGTCCCTTTAGTTTGGCGGGTCTGGAATTTTAACAGTTCCTGTAATATCTAGGCTGGTGGCCCTTTGGCTGTATTTTGAAAGAAGCTTGCCTGAATCCTCTCAAATTTATTCTAACTTTGATATTCTGTGAAGAACATTAAATAATGTTGATCTGGTATGCACACTTTCCTCAGTTTGTCAATAATAGCTGTCTACTAAATATAGGCTGACAGATATCATTGATGAGAAATCAGTGTGAGAAAATCATGCCTTCTCTTGGATCAGGGCAGCCCTCCCCAGGAAACCAGCCCCAAAGTATGCATAAAGTGCGAGGCTGCAGTGTCTTTGGAGTCCAGTTCTCTGATTTCCATTAAGCATGACCACATGCCTTTCACTGACTTCCACCACTCTGCTGCTGCTGGGTCTTGGCCATGCGACTTAATTCCTCTGAGCCTCAGTATTTTCATAAAATGGGGGTAAAGGTAACTCTGCTAGGCTTGTTGTGTGTGAAATAAGACATATTTGAAGTGACACATATGATAGGAGGCTGAATACATCGGTTGGCATTTAGAAAATGGTTCACGTATAAGAGATCTTGTTATTATTTGAGGGAAGGGCGATCTCTCTCTCCCCTTAGCTATTCCAGCTTCCTTCCCCTCTTTTCCTCCTGCCCCCGCTGCATGGATTATACACAGACAAAAGAGAAGACCCAATGGAGCCTGCAAAATACCACGGCTTTGGGAGTTCAGAGGAGAGGAAGCCAAGCTTACCTGCTAATGCTGCAGGCCTGGGTCTGTGAAATTTACTCAACTGTAAGTTTACTCAACTGGTTCAACTGTCAGCCAACAGGGTGGTGGTTCATTAGAGAAATTCAAGAAACAGGCATGGTTTTTCCAGTTTGGAAGATGTTGATGAAAATTTCCTGCTCTTCTGCATCAAAGTTAACTATATATCTCATTCAGGTTTTTGACAACAGTGAACCTCCTACACACACACACACACACACACACACACACACACACATGTATATTTCTTTTTGTGTATGTGTGAAATTTTAGCAGCCATCTACTGGTTTTTCTACATTACTTTGAAAGAACCTACCCTGGATGTTCTTGGAATGGGAAGGATCCAAACTAGGCTTAAGCTGGGTCTTTAGCCATTTCATTTTACTTAAATAGGTCCATTCACAGAAACAAAAGTAGGCATGATTGAAGCAGTAGATAAGTGTCCCTATTTAAGTCCACTGACTTCCTTCTATGCTGGAAGAGGAAACGAGAGAGACAAAAGTGGGGAAAAGGAAGTACATTTCTGGGCTTCTCAATCAGTAGAGATGATCACAAAGAACATAAATGAAGGTAGCCTGGTGGGATTATTTTCTACTACTGTCAGGAGTAATGGACAATATTTCATAGGAACAACAAATAGTTTGTGGCTACAATATTTGAGCAATTACAGGTCTGTGCTCTGTGTAATGTATAATAATGTATACATTAGCTCACTTCAGCACCAGCAAATAAGCCTCAGATGAATGAGCCCCATTCCTCTGATGAGATCTATAAACTCTGAAGCTGTCTATTTTCAAAGCCCAGTTTTCAGCCTCTTTATTTAGAGGCAAACCAAAATGATGAAAAACAGTGTCATACCTATAACTCATCCAGAAAAAAGAACTTCTGGTTCCCTCCATTAGATACCTTGTTAATTTAAGAAAAAAAAAAAGCTTCTGGGGTCATTCATTCATGAAGTAAAGACAGAGAAGGGAGAAATAATGATTGGAGTAGGTGATGCTTTAATTTCAGAGATTGCACAAGGACTCAACATAACAGCAATGGGAGTGAGTGATGGATAGAGCTGGTTCCACCTTCCTTTGTCATTCTTGTGTCAAGGAGGCAAGTTTGTTGAAAGGACAAACCCAAGTCCGTGTCCTGTGGCATTCTTATAGTATTAATTATCTTGCAACTTATTTATGTGTTCCCTCTATTTCCACAAAGGTCTTTTGCAAAGATATTTTTAAGGGGCTTACCATATCTATGTAAGCTCAGAGGAAAAAGCCCAGAACACATCAAAATAGAGAATGGGAGGAGATAGTGAGAAGGAACCAAAGTCAAATGGAGGTAAAGTTGTGAATTGCTGGAGAAATAATGGTGACACGCCCTATCCAAAGGGTCAAGGGCAGTGGGGGCTTAAAAGGTAACTATTACTTAGCTCCATTTTTGCTACATTTTTTGTAATATTTTGCTACTATTTACATTATTTTTAAAACATGTAGATTTCAGAAGCTGTTGTGAAATGATCTGCTTTCTCATCAGCCCCCAGGTCCTTGAGCTGAGCCCAGGGAGGGTGTGTGCTATATCAGCACTGAGGCCATAAAATAGGGGAGATGATGCATGTGATCCCCAAGAATGCCAAACAGAGAAGACACCATTTTCTATAAGGATTCATCACATTGTCTTTGTTTCACTGTTTTGGGAATATAAAATGTGATAAAAGGACGGCAGCCATGATTTTGCAGAAGCAAATTTATTTGTGTGCAAGTCAGCCACACACAGTGCTACATGTCCATATTCCCAAGGCTGGTGTGGACACACCACTGGATCTTTGGGTACCATCACTGGATACACCTAGAATTGTCTCACCATCATCTTTCCCCTTGTTTTTCTCTATTGTTTCTTTATCTTCTTTCCTTTTGCCTTTATTTGCATCTCATCCTTGAACACTTCACACACTCCCATTCTTCATAGAAAAAAAAAAAGATAGAAATGGAGCCTAAGGAAGGATAGGTACAAGCGATGAGTGTTAGAGCACAATTCTGAGTTTCTGGGGAGAGAAGAGAATGAGGGAAGCCAGGAGTGATGTCACATCAGGACAATTTAAGGCTTATTATTTTTTCCCCCAAATGTTGATCAAAGTGTGCTATTAAGATCTTGTCCAATTCCAAAGGGACGTGAGGCAGGCAGAGGCAGACAGGCTATGCAAAATACTTCCCAGCGCAGGCCAGGGCTCACTGGTTGAGGCATATTCTGGGCAAGTGTGCTGCTCAGAGGAAGGAATAGTCTCTCAATCCCAAGTCCCACTTGTGTGGGCTTGAGATAAACTTGCCACGTGATCATCTTCTCCTTCTGAGTTGCTGTTTCTTCTTTGAAGTGAAGGGTTAAGCTCTGTTATCTCAGCCCCCAACACATTCACAATGGCAGCCCATGGAATGGGCACCTCTTTGGGCCAAATGTGCTAGGTTGAAATTCCCTCTGTGGAAGCAAGTAAGCATTCTTCACACGGAGTCAGAGCCAGGACTGGATATTCTTTCCTGAGGAGGTCTAATGAAATGTATGTAAATAATTCTCCCCTACCCACCCTCTCTGGCACTGGCCTTCTCAATTATGCAACGGGAGCCTTGCCAGTTCTCCCAATTTCTAGAAATTCACCTCTCCGGTCCAGTAAGACAGACAGTAAGAAGGCTATAAATAATCATCTTATTCCCACGCGTCCATAATAACAGAGAAGCTGCTGTTACAAACAGATAAATTGGCAGTTCATAGACAATGCAAATGAATATTGAAGGGTGTAACTTGCATGATGCCTTGGGAAGCAAAAGAAGTATTTCATTTCTTTCTTTCTGTTTTTTGGAGGACTCAAAGGACTCCCCTCTCACTCCCCACCTTCCTTCTTGCTGTGGCTGCAACTCCTTTCCCAGCACAAGATCCATGGCTAGGTTTGTCTTTTTCATGTACGTGAAGGTAAACTCCATTAGAGAGAAGAGAAACCCTTTGGGCCTCTCCGCTGTGGGATCCTGTCATTTATCCAGAGTAGACCTGAGCTGTAGGAACACCCTGTGCTATTTGAACTTCCTGTGTTGAATGAAAAAGAAGCTACTTTTTTTCCTTCCCAGTTTTCTTTCAAAACATAGGAACTCCAGCCAGAGTTGGGGTGGGATCAGAAGACCCTGGCCTTCAATTTTTTTGGCATCCCTGCTATAATATTTTAAGGACCCCCAACTTTGTCTCCATGATGAATATTAATATGGACTTCGCATTTTCTCAGTCTGTTCTTAGAAAATGGCTTCTGCTCAGTCTCTGTAAAGTGGAAATGAATGCCACACATCACCAGCAGTGCTATGGTCATTAATACTATTACATGTTAGAAACCAAGTTAGGGCCAGAGCCTCAGCAGGTGACCAGGAGAACACCGTCTGCAGGGTGAAAGCGGTATTTTCTTTGCTGGCACAAAGAATTAGGGTGACATCGCCTATGGCCTGATGTGAAGAACTGCCGCCTTTCTTGTGTAATAACCAACAGGCTCAGTGCGGTGTGTCCCATGTCACGCTTAAACTCTGCACAGCCTGGGAGGTGGGCAGATGGGTCCTGTTAGTGTCACCAGAGGTTAGAGGAGAGAGGGAGGCTCAGAGAAGTTAGACCCTAACGGAAGGGCCTGTAACCAAGGAGTGGCAGGCCCGGAGCCCACACCTGGGAGTCTTCACTCCACAGCCTGTGTGCTGAGTGCAAGGGAGGTCCCGAGGAAGACTGATAGTTGCTTAGGGTCACTGGCTTCAAATATCATGAAAACATTTTTCAAACGGCCATATTTTCCTTATGCAGGGTAAAAGGTTTCCTCTCCTTATCGAATAAGCAGGATATGCAGACGTAAGCATTCAAATCAAAATAATGCAGGAGCAAACATAACAACAAATAGCTCTCCCTATAATTAAGTCCTCACATTTTCCAGCTGAAGCCTGGATAACGATGTGCCGTAATTATTATAACAATCTATTAGCACCACTATGAGATCAATGGCGATTACAGAATTCCTATTGGCTTGGAACATCTCTCCCTGTTAAGGTAGCGTTCCCCCATCCCCACTCTCCCTTTATTTTTTTAACCAGTAGAAGAAATAAAGTTGTATGGAAAATTACATATGCCATGTTATATGATTAGGGATAGTTTGGGGCAGGAACAATGCCTACAGTCTTTTTTGTTTAATTGAAGTAAAATTGATTTACAAAGTTGTGATAGTTTCTTATATACAGAAAAGTGATATTATATATATATACATATCAGTTCAGTTCAGTCTCTCAGTCATGTCCGACTCTTTGTGACCCCATGGACTGCAGTGCGCCAGGCCTCCCTGTCCATCACCAACTCCCGGAGTCCACCCAAACCCACGTCTATCGAGTCGGTGATGTCATCCAGCCATCTCATCTTCTGTCGTCCCCTTATCCTCCTGCCCTCAATCTTTCCCAGCATCAGGGTCTTTTCCAGTGAGTCAGCTCTTTGCATCAGGTGGCCAAAGTATTGGAGTTTCAGCTTCAACATCAGTCCTGCCAATGAACACCCAGGACTGATCTCCTTTAAGATGTACTGGTTGGATCTCCTTGCAGTCCAAGGGACTCTCAAGAGTCTTCTCCCACACCACAGTTCAAAAGCATCAATTCTTCGGCGCTCAGCTTTCTTTATAGTCCACTCTCACATCCATACATGACTACTGGAAAAACCATAGCCTTGACTAGACGGACCTTTGTTGACAAAGTAACGTCTCTGCTTTTTGATATGCTGTCTAGGTTGGTCATAACTTTCCTTCCAAGGAGGAAGCATCATATCATGTGTATGTATGTATTATATACATATATATATATATCTCAATAGTCATTTTTACCTAAATATCCATGCTGCTTATTTCTGCATAGAAGGGCAAACTGACTCTGCGAAAAATATGACGGTGTAAAATAGTCATTTCATGAAGCTAAGCAAGGGGTCCGGTGTGTGTGTGGGTAACCGCAGGGTGCACAGACTCACTGTGTTGGCATTTCTCTGCTCCTCTGAACCGCGTAACAAGCATCCGCCACAAGAAGGCAGACATTCTGTGTCTACTGAAAACTTTACAAGAAAGGTTTATTTTACCATGATAGTCTAATGAAATGCATAGTAAGTCGAAGAGCATCTTGATTTCTTCAAGGAGGTTACTATCTCTGTAGAGGGAGCCTGGCGCCGTCAGACAGACACATGATACTGAGTGGTTGGGGTGAGAAGAAATTAACCAGAGACCCAGGCCCCTCTGATTTCAGTAGAACCCTGGTATGAGAATGAGCAAAACCCACTGGAATCCACCTGTCTGTGGACGCCACCCTCTGGCATTCACACCTCCCAGGAGACCTAGTTTTTGTGGAGTCTCTAAGCCTGTCACCTTGGAAGAAAGCATGCTTTGTGCACAGCTTAGCTGAGCTGAATCTGAAAACCTTTTGATATCTTCACAGGAGGAAACTTCTGTGCCCCGGCTGCGAAGGGAAACAGCCTCTTCTTGATCCTTATTGTGTCCTAGATCTCTCAGCCTTTCTTTTCTCTATTAAGTGTTTTTTCCTCCTCTTTCCTATCCCTGCCCACCAAAACAGCTCTCTTTTCTGGTACAGGCATCAGAAGTAAAGCTACACATAGTTAATAATTTACAGTTATAGTCACACTAAAAATAAGTTAAAGGGTTTTCTCTTTCTTTTCTTTGTCAGAACCTCCTTTGGGAGCTCTAAAAACACTTAGACTCAAAGGATAGAGAAAGATTACACATGGCTTTGGATTTCCTGCCATATAAATAAGTCGTGTCCTGTTTTATTTCTCGGCTGGCTAGTGAGCCAGCCTCATAAACTTATAAAATGGAGGTTAGGCCTAGTGAGCTTCAAAAGCCAGGGAACTCCCCTCTTGCTGAAATCCTCTATTTGCAGGGCTACAGACATAATAGCAGTACACATAATATGAATAACAGAAACGATTAAAATCCCAAATAGATTTGGAGACTTCCGATCTCTCCCCCTCGCAAACCTTATCTGCCATGTCTCCTTCAACAGCGAGATCATCTGTGAAAGCCAGTGACGGTCCGTCCATCTCCCCTTCTCTTTCCTCACACCCTTCACCATCCAGCACTTGTTCTGTGATTCCAGACCCACATCTCTGTCTATTAATTCTGTCTCCACTGCCACCATCATTTCTATCCTGGAAGACTCCTGAGTGGTCTCCATCTTCATTCTTGCATCCTCTGTGATGCAGGCGGAGGTTGTTTATTATTATTATTGCTTTAACTTATGTAACCCCTACACTTAAATTCCTTCATCACCTTTCCATTGTGATTGCATTAAATTCCAGAGACCTCAGTAGGGTCTACATCGAGCAGCCTGGCCCCCTTCTCTTCGCCTGTGTGTCTCAACACACTGTCCTTGTTTGTGTCTCCAGAGTCCTTCTCGTCTCTGGGTGAGTCAGTTGGACAAGGAGGCTTAGGTGGATGAGCTGTGCCAGTGGGCAAGGTTAGCAGAAGTAGAAAACTGCTTTCTGAATGACGGGAGGGAAGCAAAGGGAGGCGTATGCACCCTTTCTCCCTAAGGTCAAGGATGGGGCTTTTCCAAAACTGACCGAGCAGGAGCCAAGGTCAGGCAGGGGCCCCATGATCCAGGAGCAGGAGGAGAAAGAAGAGGTTTGCCCGGCTGTTCTGAGAGGGCCCGGGGCCACACCCACTTCATCACACAGATTTAGGTTCTTCTTTCTTTCTGTGTAGTCATCTGTCCTTGTATGTGGCCAGCTCTCATAGGGCGATGAATATGGGTGGATGAAGTGAAATAGCAAGGAAACACCGAGACAAAAGAAAGAGGCAGAGTGAGAGCACTTGGGCTGGAAACCCAGCTCACCTCTAAAAGCATCAGCTAGGAACGCAGGGCTGGACACGGGCTCTTTTCCTGCCTCACTCCTTGAAAATGAACTCCAGAATATAGACTTCACATGGCTCCCCAAGAAAACCCCACTCTGATTAGTGAAACAGTTCGGCTGTGCAATTATATGACGATAGCCTAAGAAAGTGTTCTTTGGACCAGAAACGGGGTTTCAATCCACAGCTATTTACTATCATTAGAGATTCTGAGCTCCCCCCCTTCTTCTGATAGATACACATACACACAGACTTGACTTATCTCCCCCACCAAAAAAACACAAAAAAATCATTATGAAGCAGAGAGAACTCTGTGTGCAGCTTTATCGGGCTTGGGAAATAAGGCAAAGGAGGCTGACGAAAAACTACTGCCATGTGTTTGGCCCCAAGTGCCCTGCATGGCACCAACAGGGCCTGTCAAGAAACTGGATATTGGATCTGACAGGACTAACTGCCCGGTGATGGCTTGAAAATGGACTGCGGCCCACCCAAGCAAACACATCTGGAGATAGGAAAAGCGACCGGTGTGACAGCTGGGGCTCGGGGGCCCTGCATTGCTACGACTTTTCTTTTCTCATTAGACTGGAACCCGCTCATTAAAGTCCAGAAGCAAGAAAGAAAAATGAAGATGTAATATTCTGATAGCTCTTTAACAGGGTTTATAAGGACCTTAGCAAAAAGACCCTAGGATTTAGAACAACCAGCTAGATACTCCTCAGACAATGGCAAAAAGAAAAAAAGAGAAAAGCTTCCTAGGCAGGAACTGAGGTTGTCAAAATCTGCCTCAGTGTCCTCCTAAACAGCAGGAGGCTTTGGACACTGAAAGGAAAATTGAGGTCAAATTGGGGAGGATGCCCCCCCCACCCCCCATGGAGCTACTGAGCTCATCAAGGAGTCCAGGAGGGTTCAAGTTCAGTCCTGTCTCCAGCATCACACACCCACAGGTGCGGCTTCCAACACGGCACGCAGAGCCAGGTTAAGACTGCATGTCTCACAGCTCTGGGCCTTGCGGAGATCAGCTTGTCCACTGGGCTTCCAGGGTCTAGAAGACCGAGAATGTAGACTTGTCAACTTTATTTCATTTTTCTAGGGATTGACAGCAGGGGATCCAACTTCTTTGGAATTAGCTTTGATTCCTCTTCCTCCGGTCAGGAGGGTGTGAGGCACAGGGAAGTAGTCAGTGCTTCCGGAGGCCATGCCTCCATTATTCCTCCTGCCTAACAGGATGAAAGGGTCATTTAGGGGGAATAGAGCTGGACTTAGGGTAGGAGCTCAGCCTTGGGGGGATGGAATCTCCCTCCCTTTTGTACCCCAGTTCCTGGCTGAATCCACATGCAGAATGATGCTTCTGCAGAAAGGCATGCCTGATGAGAATGAGGCTGGGAGGGGGCGGGACTGGAGTCTGGCTAGAAATCCAGGCAGGAGGTTGACGTGTATGGATCTCAGACAAGAACAAGCAGCGCTTTCTTCCCTCGGGACCCGGCCCAGAGGGAGTATTTCAGTCACTCAGTTGAGTCTGACTCTTTGCAACCCATGGACTGCAGCACACCAGGCTTCTCTGTCCTTCACTGTCTCCCGGAGTTTGCTGAAACTCATGTCCAAAGAGTCGGTGATGCCATCCAACCGTCTCATCCTCTCGTGTCCCCTTCTCCTCCTGCCTTCTATCTTTCTCAGCATCAGGGTCTTTTCCAATGAGTCAGCTTTTCACCTCAGGTGACCAGCGTATTGGAGCTTCAGCATCAGTTCTTCAAATGACTGTTCAAGGTTGATTTCCTTTAAGATTGACTGGTTTGATCTCCTTGATGTCCAAGGGACTCTCAAGAGTCTTCTCCAGTACCACAATTCAAAAGCATCAATTCTTCAATGCTTAGCCTTCTATAGGGTCCAGCTCTCACATCTGTACATGACTACTGGAAAAACCACAGCTTTGACTAGATGGACCTTTGTCAGCAAAGTGATGGCTCTGCTTTTTAGCACACTATCTAGGTTTGTCACAGCTTTCCTTCCAAGCAGCAAGCATCTTTTAATTTTGTGGCTGCAGGAGAGGGGAGGCCAAGCCATTTCCTCTGGGGGAAGAAAGAAACCATTTTCTTGTAAACCAACAAAATTACATAGACTACTTGGAGACTGGCAAAGTGTTAGGGGCAATTTTTTAGATAACATGGGACTAAAGAATTACCTGGAGAAATCCAGATCATTGAGACCAAGGAACTTTCTATGGTAAATGACAATGATAAATGGTTCACACTGTCTCCTGCTGGTGTTCTAGGGACTGTCCTTTCAGAGAGTGTGCACTGAAGTGTCATTTTAGATGGTTCAGCATTGGGAGGGGTAAAGACTTAGGAGTAAAGAATGTTCCTCAGTTTCCATGTCTGTTAATATTCTGGGAACAAGTCTGGAAGGCAACTGAATTGTTTAATTAACTTGACAAAAAGAATAAAGAAAAATCATGTTACTCTTTGACATAATATATATCAAATGGGACCAGGAGATAAGGGAGGGATTGAGTCTGTGGTATTAAGACTATTTCCACAGATTGTAGTATCGGTGGATCTGTAGTCATGGAAACATATTCATGCATGTCTATAGCTGTATCTTCATTCTTGTATTCTATTGCTATCTCAGTCATGACATATACTTAACTGTAATTAACAGCCATGACGAGGGTCATGTATATATGTATTTATACATATATGTGTGTGTGTGTGTGTATATGAAAAATGTCTCTCCAAGGCCAGATTCTGAATCAAGATTCAAGACCAAGGAATGGCACTGCCCATTCGATGACTATCCAGTCACTCCTTACACAGGAAGAAGCCAACAAGGGAAGGGATATACAGCTCCTGTTCTCAGTGGGTAGATGGTCTTGAAGAAGAAATCACCCTCTTTCTCTCCTCCTCAATGCGTAAAACACTTAGACATGGGGGTGCAATGATGATCATGATGATACTGATATTAATAGCTTCTTACTTTTATGCTTTCTGATGTATAAAGTGCTTCACACTCACATTATCTGACCCCTGCCACACAATCCTTCATGATTGTTATTAGCCTCATTTGACAGTTAAAAAGACAGACAAAAGAGCAAAGCTTTAAGAGAAAGTCCATAACTTGGTAGCCAGCAGACAGATCCTGACCCAGACAACAGCATGCAGCGTGCTGAAGAGTTGTGAATGAATTACAAACATTTAAAAGTCTCATTTTCATGTAAAGCTCTGGATTTCCAATATCTCCTTAAAAAATTCAAGGCCAGGCCACCACTTCTTTGGAGCTAGGTAAGGGTGACCTCTTCTACAGAGGGCACGTGTGTGTTAGCTTATCACAGCCCCGCTGTACCCTGCTGCCCACCACCGCCCTACTTTCTTAAGCTGTGTGCCAAGTTCCTGTGACCCCTAGAGTTTGTAACCAGTTCTCCAGAAGGATGACAAATTTACTTAAGATCAAATGGCTGATTAATGATAGAAGTGAAAATTGAAATCAGAACTCTGGTACCAAGTCCATCTCTACTTCTGGCTCTATGAAGTAGGTCTCAGAATGGCCTGGAATCTTAGAATTCTAGGTATGAGGTCTGAAAATCTGCCTTTTGAACAATCACCCAGCTTGCAATGTGACTCAAACACTAGACTGTTTGAAAATATCCAGAGCCCTGTCTAAGGAGTCTGGAGACCGAGGGTCCCCTTGATCCTTTGACTAAACTAGTCTGCCTCTCTGTCATTGAACCCTCGAGTCTAAGTCACACAGAAAGCACTCTGCTTTCTGACTCTGGGTAGGGTAACATTTTGGGGATCCTAGCTTCATTCACTACCTGTGAAATGGGTTGAGGATCATTATATTTTCTATGCCACTTGGCTATTGTGAAAAATACCCTGTTTATTTATTCATCAAACATTTATTTTTTTTAAACTTTTCACTTTGTATTGGAGTATAGCCGATTGGGCTTCCCTGATAGCTCAGTTGGTAAAGAATCTGCCTGCAATGCAGGAGACTCTGGTTGAATTCCTGGGTCAGGAAGATCTGCTGGAGAAGGGATAGGCTACCCACTCCAGTATTCCTGGGCTTCCCTTGTGACTCAGCTGGTAAAGAATCTGCCCACAATGCAGGAGACCTGGGTTCTATCCCTCAGTTGGGAAGATTCCCTGGAGAAGGGAAAGGCTACCCACTCCAGTATTCTAGCCTAGAGAATTCCATGGACTGTATAGGCCATGGGATCGCAAAGAGTCGGACACGACTGAACGACTTTCATTTCACTTTATATAGTCGAGTAACGATGTTGTGATAGTTTCATGTGAAGAGCAAAGGGACCCAGCCATACATAAACACGTATCCATTCTCCTCCAAACTCCCCTCCCATCCAGGCTGGCATGTAACATTGAGCAGAGTTCCCTGTGCTACATAGTAGGACCTTCTCGGTTATCCATTTTTAATATAGCAGTGTGTACACGTCAGTCTCAGAGTCCCTAAATATCCCTTCCCCCATCCTTCTCCCTTGGCAACGGTTAAGTCCATTCCTAAGTCTGTGAGTCTGTTTCTACTTTGTAACTAAGTTCATTTGTGTCATTTCTTTTTAGATTCTGCATATTAGGGACATCAGTATTTCTCCTCCTTTGACTGACTTCACTCAGTATGACAATGTCTAGATCCATCCATGTTGCTGTGAATGGCTAAGCAATATTCCATTACATATTATTCTTTCTAAATGGCTGAGTAGTATTCCATTATATATATGTACTTTCTAATGGCTGGGTAATATTCCATTATCTCTGTGTATCACACCTTCTTTATCCATTCATCGGTCAATGGACGTCTAAGTTGTCTCCATGACTCAGCTGTAACAGTGCTGCTATAAACACTGAGGTGCGTGTGTCCTTTTGAACCATGTTTTCCTCTGGATATAAGCACAGGAGTGGGATTGAAGGGTCATATGGTACTCTATTTGTAGTTTTTTAAAGAACCTCCAAACCCTTCTTCATAATGGCTGCATCAATTTACATTCCCTCCAACAGAGGAAGAGGGTTCCATTCTTTCATCGCCCTCTCCAGCATTTATTATTTGTATATTTTTAGATGATGGCCATTCTGACTGGTGGGAGGTGATACCAGAATGTAGTTTTGATTTGCATTTGTCTAATAATTAGCGATGTTGAACATCTTTTCATGTGCCTCTTGGCCGTCTGTATATCCTCTTTGGAGAAGTGTATATTTAGGTCTTCTGCCCAGTTTTTGACTGGGTTGTTTGCTTTGACGATGTTAAACCACAAGAACTGTGATGCTTGCCTTAGTCTCTGAGGGTATAAAGATGCAGGCACCCAAGGTTCTATGTATGCGCTCACTTGCTCAGTCGTGCCTCTTTGCAGCCCCATGGACTGTAGCCCGCCAGGCTCCTCTGTCCATGGGATTTCCCAGGCAAAAATACTGGTTGCCATGCCCTCCTCCAGGGAATCTTCCCGAAGCAGGGATCAAACCCACAACTCTTTCTTATGTCTCCTGCATTGGCAGGCAAGTTCTTTACCAGTGAACTACCTAGGAAGCTCAAGTTAGCTTGTATGTACACTGCCCCTATTTATTTGAAATCCTTAGGGAAACAAAAGGTATACATAAAATGTAAAATTTTCAAAGATAACTAAATACTAGATACTCAAAATGTGGTCCCAGGACCAAGTGTATCAGTACTTTCAAGGTGTTTGCTCGTAATATAGTTTCTCAGGCTCAAAGCTACACTCAACAAGATCCCCAGGTTACTTCCATGCACATGGATGTCTGAAAAGCCCTGAGTAAGATTTCGTGTTAACAGTCCCAATGAACCTTCTTGTGGTCATCATTTCCATATATGTACTTAAATCAAGTTGTCACATTGTACAACTTCAGCTTACAAACTGTTATGTCTGTTACATCTCAAAATGGGGTTGGTGATGGAGGCTATGTCCCAAGAGGTGTCTGTTTTGGTTTATGGGTTTATATCATAAGGATCTTCAGATGCAAATAAGCTAGGAAGTAGGGAATATAAAGTATTTGGGATATCTACACGATGGCCTGCTTGGAAAATGTTGGGAGTTTTTAATGACATTTTCCCCCATCTTGATTTAAAATAAACACAGTGGGGATGTGGTAGAGTGTGGGCACATGTAAAGTTTTTAAAAAATGCAAAAAATGTTGTCTTCTGCCAATTCTTTATGCTGTAAGGACATTAACACTTTGTCTTTTATATGTGTGGTCAGTATTTCCCCGGTTTTTATACTGTTTATAAAAATCTTCTTGTTTTTAGGTAGTCAAGTTGTTGGTTATTATTTTCTTTACCGTTCTGATAATGCTGAGAGCAGTGAACAGTGATCCTCAACTTTGATTACACTTGGGAATCACCTGGAAAGCCTCAAAAACTACTAATGCTTGAGTTTCCCCCTTTTCTCGACCCACAGGTACCCTGATTTGATTAGTGTGGTGTCCTACAAAGGCATCAAGGTTTTCAACAGCTCCCTGGGTGCTTCTGCTGTGACATCAGAGCTGAGTACTGCTGCTTCAGAAAGGCCTTCACTATAGCAAGATCAGATGACGTTCACCCATATGGGCTTCTGATTGTTTCATGGTTTTATTCTGTACCTGTTTCTTTAGTTTATGACACAGTCTTGGGCTCAAACCAGGCTATATTTGAACTCTTTGAATAATACTCTCAGCTCACCTTTCTCTTCTATTTTTTTCCCTTTTAATTCCAACAGATAATTTGGTCCCACAGGCAAACTCGAGATGACTTTTCAGTGTGGTCATTAAGGTCAGAAAGGAGCACCAGAGAAGTAATAAATTCCGGCCTCAGAGTTTGAGGAGGAAGCAGGAAGAACTGGATTTAGAAGAACTGGATATACTGCTTCACTTGCAAACAGCCACTGTTGGAAGCTTAGCTTTTCACTGACTAAACTGGTGAATAATTAACCAAGTAAATTGCTCAGTTTAGAGAGACTCAATCACAGTCTTGATAATAACCACCCAAATGGCCCAGAGGTAATGTCCTTCTCTCCAGAGCCTCTAAGAATCTGTTCTTGAACAACTGCTCTATAATTGATTCCTTCCTGAGTCTAAGGTGGTTTATGAATGGACAAAGGGGCTATCACTAGCTAAGGCATCTCCTGGTGGCCATTGTCATGCTCCACTTGAGAGGCAGAGGTCTTGACAGTGCATTATGGAGCCCTGACTTCAGCTTGGAGACAAAGTAATATGCCCTTTGTCCATAAACGCAGATGGCATCGCTGCAGAAGGCTTTTAAGCCTTTGCAAAAGTTCTCTTGTTTTCTACATTGCCACTCCCTCCTAAGACTTGAGTAGCTTGAAGTCCCAGGCTCTAGCTATTGCTATAAATAATACCTCCGCTTCCCTTTAGATTCACTGTCTACATAGACTAAAAGGCCAAACAGAATATATTTCCCTTCTAAATATTTGCTTGAGTGGCATTCAGACTTGAAATTCTTGAACTTCATCATATTCCACTATTTGAGAGTAAGGAGAATTTTGGACATTTTAGTTTCAAATTTGTGATTGTAATATAGAAATTCCCTGTTGGCTCAGACAGTAAAGAATCTGCCTACATGGTGGGAGTCATGGGTTTGATCCCTGGGTTGGGAAGATCCTCTGGAAAAGGAAATGGCAACCCACTCCAGGATTCCTGCCTGAAAAATTCCATGGACAGAGGAGCCTGGTGGGCTACAGTCCATGGGGTTGCTGTGAGTCGGACACAACTGAAGCAACTTAGCAAGCAATGTCCACAGAATCCAGGGCATGGTAACTTATCTCAGGCATATGGTCAGGTCAAAACACAGAATTTCATTCCATGAGGTGTTGAGGCTTTGCTCTCAGTTCTCACCGAAAGTGATAAAGTGCTTCAGATATTGCTTTGCCTCCCTCTTCACATCATGCCTGATAAACCCATCGTCTCTATAAAATAGCTCTCCAGTGGTTTATCATTTCACAATAAGTCATGCCATCCTGCTTAGGTGTGATCTTTTCTGCTGAAGTCATCTGGCACCCCAAGAAAGGAATTGATCAGTTACTCAGTTTCATTCAAGAAATATGTACTGGGCATCCAATATACCTTAGAACCCAGTGTGGGGTATTCCAGAAGACAAAAGATAAACTCGTTGAAAACACTGCCTGTAAGGGGTAATTTGTTAGCAGTGGGGCAAAAAGATGAAGGAAGGTAAGGATTTCTTAGAAGATGTGGCAGCAAGGTGCCCTAGGAGTTCAGACCCAGATACATAAACAATGACAAGATGAAATCTCAAAAAAAAAAAAATTCTGGGGGATTAAAAGAGATTAGACATCAAAGAGTACACATGGTATAATTGCATTTGTATGTTCAAAATATGCAGAATGAATATGTAAGTCAGAATACTAGTTATTTAGATAGGGTGCTAACTAGAAAGAAGGCTTCCCAGGTGTTTCAGATGGTAAAGAATCTGCCTTCAATGCTGGAGACATGGATTTGATCATTGGGTTGGGGAGATCCCCCTGGAGAAGGGAATGGCTACCCACTTGAGTATTCTTAACAGAAGAATTCCATGGATAGAGGAGTCTGGTTGCCTATGGCCTACAGTGCATGGGGTCACAAAGCATTGGGCACAACTGAGTGACTAAAACAGTGAAACTGCAAAGAGACAAAGGGAATTTCCTTGGTTCTAAAAATCTGTATCTTGATGTGAATGATTGTCCACATATGTGAAGTTCAGTTCAGTTACTCAGTCTTGTCTGACTCTTGGCGACCCCATGGACTGCAGCACTCCAGGCCTCCCTGTCCATCACCAACTCCTAGAGTTTACTCAAGCTCATGTCCATTGAGTTGGTGATGCCATCCAACCATCTCATCCTCTGTCATCCCCTTCTTCTCCCACCTTCAATCTTTCCCAGCATCAGGGTCTTTTCTAATGAGTCAGTTTTCGTATCAGGTGGCCAAAGTATTGGAGTTTCAGCTTCAGCATCAATCCTTCCAATAAATATTCAGGACTGATGTCCTTTAGGATGGACTGGTTGGATCTCCTTGCAGTCCAAAGGACTCTCAAGAGTCTTCTCCAACACCACAGTTCAAAAGCATCAATTCTTCAGTGCTCAACTTTCTTTATAGTCCAACTCTCACATCCATACATGACTACTGGGAAAACCATAGATTTGACTAGATGGATCTTTGTTGGCAAAGTAGTATCTCTGCTTTTTAATATGCTGTCTAGACTGGACATAACTTTTCTTCTAAGGAGTAAGTGTCTTTTAATTTCATGGCTGTAGTCACCATCTGCAGTGATTTTGGCACACAAGAAAATAAAGTCTCTCACTGTTTCCAGTGTTTCCCCATCTATTTGCCATGAAGTGATGGGACCAGATGCCATGATCTTCGTTTTCTGAATGTTGAGCTTTAAGCCAACTTTTTTACTCTCCTCTTTCACTTTCATCAAGAGGCTCTTTAGTTCTTCTTCACTTTCTGCCATAAGAATGGTGTAATCAGCATATCTGAGGTTATTGATATTTCTCCCGGCAATCTTGATTCCAGCTTGTGCTTCTTCCAGCCCAGCGTTTCTCATGATGTACTTGCATATAAGTAAAATAGGCAGGGTGACAATATTTCACCTTCACGTACTCCTTTTCCTATTTGGAGTCAGTCTGTTGTTCCATGTCCAGTTCTAACTGTTGCTTCCTGACCTGCATACAGATTTCTCAAGAGGAAGGTCAGGTGGTCTGGTATTCCTATGTCTTTAAGAATTTTCCAGTTTGTTGTGATCCACACAGTCAAAGGCTTTGGCCTTTGTGAAAATTCATCCCAAATACGCTTAAGACTTGTGTGTTTTGCTTTGGTATGTGTGTATGTGTGTCTATGCGTATATAATCATCCCTTTAAGAACAGTGCTGTCGCAGTTTGAAGGCAGCAGAAGTGGTGAACTTGCAGAGATTTAGGAGGCAGTGACACCGAGATGGGCCAGAAAAGGAACAGCGTTCAATACGATCACTTCCACGGGATGACGCGGAGAACCACTGCAGGGAGTGTCCGTGGAAGGCTCCACAGCTCAGTGAGTCCTGCGAGCACAGGGTGGCTGTTAAAGCGATATTCGCGGTAGCAGAGTTGTGGGAGCTGTCTGTCAGGTCACCGGAGTGCCACTGCCTCTCTGCGGGCAGCACAGAGACGTGACTCCATCTGTGCTTGGGCGTGATGAGTCAGGCCCCAGTGTGTCCCGCGGCTGGGAGGAGAGTGAGGAGGTTGATAAAAATGAGTGAAGAGGCTACTAGAGTTTCTGAATAAGCAAAGGTTGGTGCTACACCTGTTTAATGAGCGCTAACTGCACAGAGAGGAGGAACGAGTGTAATATGCTGGCAGAGGGGCTGTCCGAGTTGCCTGGCTGTGGCAGGTAAGGGTCAAAGGTTTTACAAGTCGCTGGAAGGAGGCCTCAGTAAATGAGTAACACAAGAAGAAAAAGAGGCCAGAGAGGAACTGTTGGGCATCCTAAGTAAGAGGAAAGCCAGGGCAGGTGAGTAATTACAATTTAAAAAAAAAAGGATGGATAGTTCTCATTGAATATTGTTAGTTTCAGGTGTTCAACATAGTGACTGGATAGTTGTGTTCCCTGTAAAAGGCTCACCACAGAAAGTCTAATTGACATCAGTCACTATTCATAGTTACAGGCTTTTTTTTCTGATGAATAGAACTTCTAAGATGGACTCTCTTAGCAACTTTCCACTACGTACTTCAGTATTAGTAAGCATGTTTTGAATACATGGTCAGTAGTCAGCAAAGTTGAGCAGCTCAGACCAGAGGTTCCTGGGAGATTCTGCCACATATTTTGCTCTCTAGTTCCCTGGAATTCTTTGGACTTAAATTCCTTGACTGAGCCCTTGGATACAACTGATCCAGGAAGGAAATATAGTTGCATCTGTTGTTTCAACATTGTCTTTTTGTGCTGTGTTCCTTCTGATATCCTGAGGACTCAGTTTTTAAACTCTTCTGGGTGATATGAATGTTCCTTCAAAGATCATCCCCTGAAATGGGCCTCCACCTTGATGATGAAACCAGTCCCAAGTCAGTGATAATGGCATGACAATCTCAAAAACTTGAGACACCCAAACACCAGGGTCATCCTTCACCAGAAAAAAAAAAGGGGGCTTTACTTCATGGAAAGCCTCACCGTTTTGAGGGGGGTTGTGTGGGAGAAACCTCAAGACTTGAGGCCACCGACCTTTACCATCGTTAAGTTGTGATCTTGGGCAAATCTTTCCATCTGGGCTGTAGCTTCCTCTTCTGACAGAGATAACAATGTCCACCTTAAAGAGTTATTTGAGTATCATCTAAATTAATTAGTGTCAAAATGCATTATAAACCCCAGTCATGGGAGAAGACTGAATACTTGCTCTCCTGTCTCATCATGACTGAGTCCTTGTATTTTGTGGTGCCTCTAGTTTCCTCTATCACTGACTGGGTCCCCAGGACAACAAGGCAGGTTAGTCTTTTGACAAGATGAAATTTGTGAATCTGGAACTTGACCTCACCTTCCACCGAAAGGGCCTCAGTAGAGTGAAGAAGTGTGGAAATGAATGGGAGAGAAGTGGATAACTGTTGGACTCATAAGCAGATACACCTTTGGGGGTGGGGGTTTCTTTCTCTTGGCCTCTTATACTGTGGCTGAGCTCTTTGAGATTTGCCCGGGAGAAGTCATCGGGCTTTGCTCAGGGGGACATTCAGTACCTGGACACTGCAGTGCTGTCAGGAGCAAACACAGCTTTACAAGTCTGATGAAGTTGATGTCAGAATTGTCAGATCAGGGTCTGTGAATAGAGACTGCCCTGAAAGCACTTCCCAGGGGAAGCCCAGCCTGTCGGTCTGGGCCTTGGAGTGTCACTGCTGGTTTTGTACTAGCTGTTTGCTGTCACTCGGACATCGGGCTCACATGCTGCAGTGACAGGGCAACATTGCTGTTCCGGCTGGCCAGCCCTGTCACCTCAGCAAGTGGGTCCCTGAGGGTGGCCCCCACCCCCTCGGGTGGGTTTATGTCAACTGACTTCCAGTCATGTTCGAAAAGCCAGGACAAAACCATGCCAGAGGCAGTTTCCGTGAACTGAGTTCTGTCTTTGTTGGTTTTCTTTGGAATTTCAGAGAGGCATCATGTCTAACTAATTTGCTTTTTTATTGAAGTATAGTGATCTAGGGGGCTTCCCTGGTATCTCAGCTAGTAAAGAATCTACCTGCAGTGCAGGTTCGATTCCTGGGTTGGGAAGATCCGCTGGAGACGGGATGGGCTGCCCACTCCAGTGTTCCTGGGCTTCCCTGGTGGCTCAGCGGGTAAAGAATCTGCCTGCAATGCGGGAGATCTGGGTTGGATCTCTGGGTTGGGAAGATCCCTTGGAGAATGGAAAGGGTATCCACTCCAGTACTCTGGCCTGGAGAATTCCATGGACTGTGCAGTCCACGGGGTCGCAAAGCGTCGAACAGGACTGAGCAACTTTCATTTTCTCTGGAATGTGGCTGACTTAAAATGCTGAGGCAGCTTCAGGCGCAGAGCTTCGTGAATCAGTTATACAACATCCATTCTTTTTTCTTTTCATTTATTTTTATTAGTTGGAGGCTAATTTCTTCACACCATTGCAGTGGGTTTTGTCATACATTGACATGAATCAGCTTTGGAGTTACATGTATTCCCCATCCCGATCCCCCCTCCCACCTCCCTCTCCACCCGATCCCTCTGGGTCTTCCCAGTGCACCAGGCCCGAGCACTTGTCTCATGCATCCCACCTGGGCTGGTGATCTGTTTCACTAAAGATAAGATACATGCTGTTCTCTCGAAACATCCCACCCTCGCCTTCTCCCACAGAGTCCAAAAGTCTGTTCTGTACATCTGTGTCTCTTTTTCTGTTTTGCATATAGGGTTATCATTACCATCTTTCTAAATTCCATATATATGTGTTAGTATGCTGTAATGGTCTTTATCTTTCTGGCTTACTTCACTCTGTATAATGGGCTCCAGTTTCATCCATCTCATTAGAACTGATTCAAATGAATTGTTTTTAATGGCTGAGTAATATTCCATGGTGTATATGTACCACAGCTTTCTTATCCATTCGTCTGCTGATGGGCATCTAGGTTGCTTCCATGTCCTGGCTATTATAGACAGTGCTGCGATGAACACTGGGGTGCACGTGTCTCTTTCAGAAACACCCATTCTTTTACAGAGTTTCTTCCCATGTAGCTTATCACAGCGTACTGAGTAGAGTTCCCTATGCTATCCAGTGGGTGCTTATTAGTTATCTATTTTATCTAGAGTTGTGTGTATATGTTAATCCCAATCTCCTAATTTAGCCTTCCCCCCAGTTTTCCCCTTTGGTAGCCATAAGTTTGATTTTGAGATCTGTGAGTCTGTTTTCTGTTTGGTAAATAAATTCATTTGTATCATTTTTATTAGATTCCACAGTAAGTGATATCACACCTCAGTTCCCTTAGTATGACCATCTTTCAGTCCATCCATGTTGCTGTAAATAGTATTATTTCATTCTTTTTTTTATGACAGAGTAATAATTTTATGCTATACATGTACCACATCTTCCTTATCCGTTCATCCTTCGAATGGACATTTCAGTTATTTCCATGGCCTGGATATTGTAAATAGTGCTACAGTGAACAGTGGGGTACATGTGTCATTTTGAGTTACGGTTTTCTCTGGACATAGGCCCAGGAGTGGGACTGCTGCATCATATAGTAGTTCTACTTTTAGTTTTTTAAGTAATCTCCATAGTGTTCTCCACAGGGACTGTACCAATTTGCATTCCCACCAACAGTGTAGAAGGGTTCCCCTTTCTCCACACCCTCTCCAGCATTTATTGTTTGTAGACTTTTTTTTTATCCTTCATATTTCATTTAACGCTCTTTCACCTTCTGAGCTTTTCTTTATACAATCTAAATTTTAATCTCAAGTCCACTTTTTTAGATGATTTTAAAAAATTAATTGGAGTATAATTGCTTTACAATATGTCATACACCAACATGAATCAGCCATAGGTGTTCATATGTCCCCTCCCTCATGGACTTCCCACGCCCCCACCCCATCCTACCGCTCTAGGTTGTCACAGAGCACGAGACTGCACCCTCTGCATCATACAGAAAATTCCTCCTGGCTATCTGTTTTGCATACAGTAATGTGTCAATACTACTCTCTCAACTGACCCCATCCTCTCCTTCCCCACTGTGTCCACAAGCCTGTTCTTTATGTCTGCATCTCTATTCCTGCCCTGCAAAAGTTCCTCGGAACCATTTTCCTAAATTCCGTATACCTGCATTAATATGGATAGCTTATAGCTATCCTTATAGCTCAGTTGGTAAAGAATCCGCCTGCAATGCAGGAGACCGCAGTTCAATCCCTGGGTTGGGAAGACCCCCTGGAGAAGGGAAAAGGTACCCACTCCAGCACTTTGGCCTGGAGAAGTCCATGGACTTTATAGTCCACGGGGTCGCAAAGTGTCGGACACGACTGAGCGACTTTCACTTCACTTCATGCATTAATATACAATATTTATTTTTTTGATTTACTTAACTCTGTATAACAGGCTGTAGGTTCATCTACCTCACTAGAACCAATTCAAATTCGTTTCTTTTAATGGCTGAATAATAATTCCATTGTATATATGTACCACAGCTTCTTTAGTCATCTGTTGGCAGACATCTAGGTTGCTTCCATCCTAGCTTTATTGTAATAGTGCTGCATGAACACTGGGTCTTGTTGAATTATGGTTTCTCAGGGTATGTGCGCAGTGCTGGGATTGCTGGGTCATATGGTAGTTTTATTTCTAAAGGACTCTCCATACTGTTCTCCATAGTAGCTGTGTCAGTTTTCATTCTTACCAACAGTGCAAGAGTGTTCCCTTTTCTCCACATCCTCTCTAGCATTCATTGTTTCTAGACTTTTATTAAAAATTATTTTAATTGGAGGATAACTACTGTACAATATTGTGATGGTTTTTGCCATACAAAAATGAATGAGCCACAGGTATACATGTGTCCCACCCCCCCATCCTGAAACCCACTCCCACTTCCTTCCCTACCCTATCCCTCTGGGTTATCTTTTTGATGATGGCCATTCTGACCAGTGTGAAATGATACCTCATGTAGTTTCTATTTGCCTTTCTCTAGTAATTAGTGAGGTTGTACATCTTTTCATGTGCTTCTTGGCCATTTGTATGTCTTCTCTGGAGATATGTCTATTTAGATCTTCTGCCCAGTTTCTGACTGGGTGGGTTGTCTGTTTTTGATATTGAGCTGCATGCGCTGTCTGTATATTCTAGAGATTAATCCTTTGTCAGCTGCATCATTTAAAAATATTTTGTCTCATTCTGTGGGTGATCTTTTCATATCATTTATGGTTTCCTTTGCTATGCAAAAGCTTTTAAGTTTAATTAGATTTTTTTTGTTTATTTTTACTTTTAATTGCTGGAGGAGGTGGATCCAAAAACATATTGTTGCAATTTATGTCAGAGAATGTTCAGCCTGTGTTTTCCTCTAAGCATTACAGTATCCATCCCTATATTTAAGTCTTAAAGCATTGTAAGCTTATTTTTGTGTATGTATACCACATCTTCTTTATCCATTCATCTGCTGATGAACATCTGGGTTGCTTCCAAGTATTGACTATCATATATATAATGCTGCTATAAACATCTGCTGGTGTTGTTCAGTCACTAAGTCATGTCCGATTCTTTGTGACCACAAGGACTACAGCACGCCAGGCTTCCCTGCCCTTCTGTTTCCTTTCTATCTTCCCTGCCCAAACTATTTCCTGGAGTTTGATCAAACTGAGGTCCACTGAGTTGGTGATGCCATCCAACCATCTCATCCTCTGTTGTCCCCTTCTCCCCCTGCCCAGCACCAGTCTTTTCTAGTGAGTCAGCTCTTCACACCAGGTGGCCATAACTATTGGAGCTTCAGCTTTAGCATTAGTCCTTCCAATGAAATATTCAGGGTTGATTTCCTTTAGGATTGACTGGTTTGATCTCCTTGCTTCCCAAGGGACTCTCAAGAATCTTCTCCAACACTACAGTTTGAAAGCATCAATTCTGTGATGCTCAGCTTTCTTTAGGGTCCAACCCTCATATCTATACATGACTACTGGACAATCCATAGCTTTGACTACACAGACCTTTGCTGGCAAAGCAATGTCTCTGCTTTTGAATATGCTATTTGTGTTTGTCATAACTTTTCTTTAAGGAGAAAGTGTCTTTTAATTTCACAGCTTCAGCCACCATCTGAAGTGATTTTGGAGCCCAAGAAAAGAAAATCTGTCACTACTTCCACTTTTCCATTTCTGTTTGCCATGAAGGCAGGGACTGGATGCCATGATCTTAGTTTTTAGAATGTTGAGCTTTAAGCCAGCTTTTTCACTCTCCCCTTTTACCTTAGGAGAGGGCAATGGCAGCCCACTCCAGTACTCTTGCCTGGAAAATCCCATGGACAGAGGAGCCTGGTAGGCTGCAGTCCATGGGGTCGCTAAGAGTCGGACATGACTTCACTCTCACTTTTCACTTTCATGCATTGGAGAAGGAAGTGGCAACCCACTCCAGTGTCCTTGCCTGGAGAACCCCGGGGACCGGGGAGCCTGGTGGGCTGTCATCTATGGGATCACACAGAGTCAGACACGACTGAAGTGACTTAGCAGCAGGAGTAGCTTTTACCTTCATCAAGATGCTATGAACTTTGGGGTGCATGGATCTTCTTGAACTAGTGTTTTATTTCCAGATATATACTCAGGAGTGGAGTTGCTGGAACATATGGTAGCTGTATGTTTAGTTTTTGAGGAACTCCATACTGTCTTCTATAGTGGCTGCACCAATTTACATTCCCACTAACTTTGTACAGAGGTTCCCTTTTCCCAACCCACATTTTTGCCCACAGTTGTTAAAACTTTTGATGATGGCCATTCTGACAGATGTGAGGTGATATCTCACGGCTTGTTGTTTTGGTTTGATTGTTTGCGTTTCTCTAGCAATTAGTGATGCTGAGCATCTTTTCATGTGCCTGCTATTCCTCTGTCTACTTTTGAAAAATGTCTTTTCAAGATGCTCAACATCACTCATTATCAGAGAAATGCAAATCAAAACCACAATGAGGTACCATTATACGCCAGTCAGGATGGCTGCTATCCAAAAGTCTACAAGCAATAAATACTGGAGAGGGTGTGGAGAAAAGGGAACCCTCTTACACTGTTGGTGGGAATGCAAATTAGTACAGCCACTATGGAAAACAGTGTGGAGATTTCTTAAAAAGCTGGAAATAGAACTGCCATATGACCCAGCAATCCCACTCCTGGGCATACACACCAAGGAAACCAGATCTGAAAGAGACACGTGCACCCCAATGTTCATCGCAGCACTGTTTATAATAGCCAGGACATGGAAGCAACCTAGATGCCCATCAGCAGACAAATGGATGAGGAAGCTGTGGTACATATACACCATGGAATATTACTTAGCCATTAAAAAGAATTCATTTGAATCAGTTCTAATGAGATGGATGAAACTGGAGCCCATTATACAGAGCAAAGTAAGCCAGAAAGATAAAGACCATTACAGTATACTAACACATATATATGGAATTTAGAAAGATGGTAATGATAACCCTATATTGAAAACAGAAAAAGAGACTCAGATGTATAGAACAGACTTTGGACTCTGTGGGAGAAGGCGAGGGTGGGATGTTTCAAGAGAACAGCATTGAAACATATATATTATCTATAGTGAAACAGATCACCAGCCCAGGTTGGGTGCATGAGACAAGTGCTCGGGCCTGGTGCACTGGGAAGACCCAGAGGGATCGGGTGGAGAGGGAGGTGGGAGGCGGGACTGGGATGGGGAATACATGTAAATCCATGGCTAATTCATTTCAATGTATGACAAAAACCACTACAATATTGTAAAGTAATTAGCCTCCAACTAATAAAAATAAATGGAAAAATAAAAAATTTAAAAAAAGAAAAGAAAAATGTGTTTTCACATCTTCTGCCCATTTTAAACAACAAATTTTTTAAATAATTATTTTTGATTTTTTTTTAATATTAACAGTTATATGAGCTGTTTATATATATTTGTTTATGTATTTTGGATATTAACCTCTTGTTGGACATGCCATTTGCAAACTTTTTCTCCCATTCTATAGGCTATCTTTTCATGTTTTGAATGGTTTCCTTTGCTGTGCAAAACTTTTAAGTTTAATTAGGTTCCATTTCTTTATTTTTGCTTTTATTTCTTTGGCCTTAGGAGACATCCAAAACATATTGGGTACAATTTGTCAAAAGAGTGGTCTACCTATGTTCTGTTCCATGAGTTTCATGGTTTTAGATCTTTTATTTAGGTCTTTAATAGATTTTGAGTTTATTTTTGTAGATGGTGTGAGGAAATGCTCGTCTGGTTGTTCTGTATGGTATTGTCCAGTTTTTTTAACACCACTTAATTACTGGAGAGACTGTTTTTTCTCCACTGTATAGTCTTACCTCCTTTGTTGTAGATTAATTGACCATAAGTTTGTGGACTTATTTCTAGACTATGATTTTTGTGTGTGTCAGTATGGTTGTTATGATTACTATAGTAATGTTGCATAATTTGAAATCTGGGAGGGTCATACCTCCAGCTTTATTCCTTTTTCTCAATAATTTTTTTTGGCACTTTGGGGTATTTGGAGTTCTATATGATTTTAGGATTATTTGTTCTTGCTTTGTGGGAAATGTCTTGGGTATTTTGATAGGGATCACATTAAATATCTAGATAACTTTGCATAGTGTATCCATTGTTAACAATATTCTTTTAATCCAAGAGCATGATTTAACTTTCCATTTCTTTCTATCATTTCTAATTTCCTTTATCAGTGTTAACATACTTTTCTGAGTATAGGTCTTTCCCCCGTCCTTGGTTAAGTTTATTCCTGGTATTTTATTATGATGTGATTTTAAATTGAATTTTATTTTTTCTTTCTTGTTCTGATAGTTTATTGTTAGTGTATAGAAAAGCAACAAAGTTCTGTATAGTAATCATGTATCTTGCCCATTTCCTAAATTCATTTATTAGTTCTGATAGTTTGCTACTGGAAACTTTAGGATTTTCTGTGTATAATAACATGTCACCTTCTTTTCTTGTCTGATTGCTGGGGCTAGGACTCTCAATCAGAGAGTTAAATATGATGTTAAATAGAAGTGGCAAAAGCATACATCCTTGTCTTAATTCTGAGTTTAAAGGAAAGGCATTCAGCTTTTTCACTGTTGAATATGATGTTAGCTGGGGTCTGTCATAAATGGCTTTTACATAGGCATGTACCCTCTATATCAATTTTAATAAGTTTTTATCATGAATGGATGTTGAATTTTGTCAAATGCTTTCACTGAGTCTATTGAGATGATAATGTGGTTTTTTATGCTTCTGTTAATGTGGTGAATTGCACTGACTGATGTGAACCATTTGATTTTGAAACACCTTGCACCCCTGGAATACATCCCAACTGATTCAGGTATATGACTCTTTTATGTGTTATTGAATTTAGTTTGCTAATATTTAGGACTTCTGCATATGTATTCATCAGAGATGTGGCCTGTGATTTTTTTGGTAGCATCTTTGTGTGGTTTGATGCCAGTGTAATGGTGGCCTCATAGAATGAATTTGGACGTGTTCTAGCCTATTTAAATTTTTGGATTGGTTCGAGAAGGATAGGTGTTAATTTCTTTTTCATATGTTTAGTAGAATTACCCTGTGAGACCATCCAGTCCTAAAGTTTTATTTGCTGGGAGGTGTGTATGTGTGTGTGTACACCAAATTCAAGTTTGTTACTAGTGATTGGTATGTTCCAGATGTCTAGTGCTACTCCCGTCTCAGCAGGTGGTGTATTTCTAGAATTTGTCCGTTTCTTCTAGGCTGTCCTATGTGCTGGCTGTCTTCCAGGCTGTTTGGCATATAACTGTAACTAGTATTCTTTAAAAAGTTTTTGTAACTCTGTAGTATCTGTTACTCCTCTCCTTTCATTTCTTAATTTGTTTTTTGGAGCCTCTCTCTTTTCTTCTTGGTGAGCCTGGCTGCAGTTTCACCATGTTCAGCTACCTTTCCACAATACCAGCTCTGGTTTCTTTGATCTGCCCTATTACTTCCTTCTGCTGACTTCGGGGTCTTATGCTCTTCTTTTTCAGATTCCTTTAGGTAGCAGGCTAGATTGTTTGGGATCCTTCTTGTTTCTTGAAGAAAGGCTCTACTGCTATAAACTTTCCTCTTAGAACTGATTTGCTGCATCCCACAGATTGTAGACTGTTTAATTTCCATTTTTCTTGAGGTATTTTCTGACTTCCTTACTGATTTCTTCATTGACCCATTGGATTTTTAGTAGCACATTGTTTAGTCCTTTCATCTTTGTTCTCTTTCCATTTTTTCTTTCTGTAATTGAATTTTACTTTCATATTACTGTGGTTAGAAAAACTGCTTAATATAATTTCTGTCATCTTAAGTTGTTAAGGCTTATTTTGGCCTAGCATGTGATATATCCTAGAGAATGTTCCCTGTGTACTTGAAACCAATGTGCATTGTGCTTTTTTTGGATTGATTTTTTTTTTTTTTAATAGCTTGTGGTGCCTGGCACTTTAGAATTGCTATTCTCAGGGACAGCTACTCAACAAAGGAAACCAGACATTCCTTGACTAAATGGCTGGTGGTGTAGGATCATTTTTTTAAGGGATAACCTATCAAGACACTTTCTAACACCTCTCTTTTCAGAGATTAGCTCTTCTTGGGTTTTTTGTGTTTTTTTGGCAGGGGGAGCTGCAGATACTTTATTCATAATCTTTGTAGCCACTTTACACAAGGATTTTTGCTAACCGCTCTTTGGTAGCAGCTATTTGAAAAACATGGGATCAAAACTTTGGTGTGCCTCAATTCATCTGGAATATTTTGCTGTGACCACCAACTTAAAGGCCGTTTCCATATCAAGGCAAAGGAGCATTTCAGAGTAGGCTCTTTGAGGAAATTATTGTATCTTCTAGAAAACATTGGTTTTAGGGAAAAAAACACCACAATATTGTAAAGTAATTAGCCTCCAATTAAAATTAATTAATTTTAAAAAGGCATCTAGAATCTATCTTGAATGCCAAGGGTCTACTGCATATTTTTTAAAGGCATAGCTCCTGAAGACCATTTATAAAAATCTGCATGGTCTATCTTTCCAGTTGATGACTTCAATATATAAACAAGAAGATGTCTACTTATCATCTTGACTGAGACCTGACCCTTGAAATTGTTCTATCATTTCTCATGGCATTTTTCTCAAGCAATTGTTTACATAACTTTTGGAGTAAATGTGTATTAATTTGCCATACATTTAGAGTGTGTTTATTGTGCCCAAGCACCATTGGGCTATAAGGAAAACAAAGATAAATATGACAGAGACCTTGGCTTCATGTAGTTGAAGTACAGTGACAAAAAAAGTAACCCCTGCCTCACTGCCATCTCATCATGATTGAGAGAAAGTCTAGGAACTGGGGAGTGGGGCAAGAAAAGATGATACTAAATAAGTGAGGCTCAAGTTAAATACTGAAGGATTGATAGGAATTAGCCAAGTGGACATGATAAGGAAGTGCATTTCAAGCACAAATTAAACATGCATGAAGATGAACAACCTATAGTTAAAATTTTCTGGTTGTGATAGTGTAGTGTATATTCAGAATGATACAGTTGTCAGATGTACTTGTGTGGCAGAATGAATTAGCTCATACATATCTGTAGCACCACTGGCCTTGGATCAGGACACGTTAGAGGATTCTTCTGGGCTTTAGATCAGCATGAACAACTCCCAACAAGGACCTGAGCAATTATCTTCTAAAGATGCTCCATCGAAAGGCAGCAAGGAAGTCTATAGGTTTCAGCTGAGAGATAAATCTCATCTAAAACACTAATGACAGTCTCATCTAGGAGAGTTAACTGAAGATGCCATTTCATTAAAGTGTGACAGCCCCATGCCTCAAAGTTCTTGATGGAACAGACACAGTGCCTAACATGCCTCAAGTAAGTTCTGCTTGACTCCAGCCAAAGTTTTCTTTAGTAATTTCAGAGACTGAATCTATGTATATCTGCTGAAGTCATTTCTCAGGATTTCCAAGTCCCTTTACTCGTTGCCAGTTGTTTTAGGATTTACAAATTCCTGGCTTCTTCCTTTCACTTGTATTCCAAGAAACTATCTATAGCTGGGCTGTCCTGCATGGTAGCCACTACACAGATGTGCTGCTTAAACTTAAAAGTTCAGTATTTTATTCCACCAATCACATTCTAAATGCTCAATAGGCATTTGAGTCTATGGCTACCATACTGGACAATTCATTTATAGAAAATTTCCATCCTCATGCTTGCATGCTCAGTCATGTCCAGCTCTTTGCAACCCCATGGACTGTAGCCCTCCAGGCAAGAATACTGGAGCGGGTTGCCATTTCCTTCTCCAGGGGATCTTCCCAACTCAGGCGTCGAATCCACGTCTCTTACGTCTCCTGCACTGGCAGGCAGATTCTTTACCACTGAGCCACCTAGGAATCCCACCTGCCCCTATCATAAGTGAAGTATGTTATGCTCTTCAAGAGGTCGTCTATATTGATTTTTGTGGCTAGTATATTCAAAAGCCTGGGCAATTTACCAGTTATCTCGCCAGATGACAGATTCTGAGGTGGGGGGAGGTACAACATTGGATCCCAACAATTCTCACCCTTCACGAAAATCTGACAGTATGTTTTAATAGCATATTCTTTCACTCTGCAATGGAAAAAAGACTGGACTGTCAATATTTTCTTTGCTGTTGTTGAGGACGCAGGTTCCCAACTGACCTAGGGAAGAATAAGTTGCTATGGACAATTTAGTAGATTATAAGCAGTTGTTGGTGAAAGAAAAGTTTTGATAAACCACCTGGTGTAGAATAAAACAGTTCTGAGCTGAAACCTAACATTTTCTTAAGATTACTATTACATTATTGACCAAGTCACCCAAATGTCACTCTACACTCAAAGAGAAATGGACCTCTGAGTATGATACCATATATGCTAAACACAATGTTGGAGTTTCCAATATATGATTTTGTTCCAGATGACATGAAGTTTACAAGGCTTTTGAACACCAAAATCTTTGTGAATGAAAAGGAAGCATAAGATGAACTGGGATATTTTTTCTTAAGCTGTTGGCAATATCTATTATTACACATATACCCCAAGGTCAAGGAGGAGGACATATATATATATAACCTAATTTGCATATATATCTATTTCTAATTTTTATTTGAGGATAGTTGATTTGTGTTGTGCTAATTTCAGGTCTTATAGCAAAATGAATCAGATATACATACATCTATTTATATATTCAATCTCTTTCAGATTCTCTTCTCATATAGGTTACTTAGTAGAGTTCCCTGTGCTATACAGTAGGGCCTTGTTAGCTATCTAATTTTAAATTACTTTTATTGGAGCATAGTTGCTTTGCAGTGTTGTTTTAGTTTCTGCTGACAGCAAAGTGGATCAGCTTGTATGTGTACATACAGCCCCTCTTGGGATTCCCTTGCCATTTAGGTCACCACAGAGCCCAGAGCAGATTTCCCTGAGGTATACAGTAGAGTCTATTTTGTATGTAGTATCAGAAGTGCATACATGTCAATCCCAGTCCCCCAGTCCATCCCACCCCCACTCTCTCCCCACTTGGTGTCCATACATTTGTTCTCTCTGTCTCTGTCTTTCTTTTTGCAGATAAGATCATCTGTACCATTTTCTAGACTCCACATATATGCAGTAACATATGGTATTTGTTTTTCTCTTTGAATTTTTCGCTCTGTATGACAGACTCTAGGTCCATCCACATCTCTACAAATGACCCAATTCCATTTCCTTTTATGGCTGAGTACTATTCCACTGTATATTGTGCCATATCTTCTGTATTTATTCATCTGTAGATGGGCATTTAGGTTATTTCCATGTCCTGGCTATTGTATTTAAGTAGTTCTGTGATAGGCATTGGGGTGTATGTGTCTTTTTGAATTATGGCTTTCTAAGAGTATGTAACTAGCAGGGGGATTTCTGGGCATATGGTAGTTCTACTTTTAGTTTTTCAAAGGAAACTCCATACTGCCCTCCATAGTGACTGTATCAATTTACATTCCCACCAACAGGGTAGAAGGGTTCCCTTTTCTCCACACAGCGTCTCAACTATTTGTCGTCTGTAGATTTTTAAATGATGGTTATTCTGACTGGAGTGAGGTGATGTCTCATTGTATTTTGATTTGCATTTCTTTAGTATTTAGTGATGTTCAGCATCTTTTCATGTGTTAGTTGGCCATCTGCACGTCTTATTTGGTGACATGTCTATTTACATCTTCCACCCAGTTTTTGGTTGGGTTCTTTGTTTTTTGGATATTGAGCTACATGAGCTATTTGTATATTTTGGAGATTAATCCTGAGGGTTGTCTTTCCATCTTGTTTATGGTTTCCTTGGCTGTGCAGAAACTTTAATTAGGTCTCTTTAGTTTTGTTTTTATTTTCATTAGGAGGTAGGTCAAGAAACATCCTGCCGTGACCTATGTTAAAGTGTTCTGCCTATATTTTCCAGTAAGGGTTTTATAGTGTCTGTCCTTACATTTAGGTCTTTTCTCCATTTTGAGTTTGTCTTTGTGTTCTTGCCTCCTTTGTCACAGATTAGGTGACCAAAGGCATGTGGGTTTATCTCTGCAGCAGTGTATTATAATGGCTATGATATTAAGATACTGACTCTGAAAGAAACTTCTTAATTTCCAGTCCTGGTTCACTATGTAGCTTTGGGCAGGTGACTAAATCTTTTGAAGTCATCAGTGTCCTCTTCTATAAAATGATACCTACTCCATCAGGTTCTTAGGACTGTTAAATGAATAAGAGCATAATTATGAACATTCTTAGGCACAC
This sequence comes from Odocoileus virginianus, assembly GCF_023699985.2. Lineage (NCBI taxonomy): Eukaryota > Metazoa > Chordata > Mammalia > Artiodactyla > Cervidae > Odocoileus > Odocoileus virginianus. The sequence goes on from NC_069699.1 coordinate 16,593,671, forward strand.
AGTAAGTGCTATATTTGTATATGCCATCAGTAGCACAATGTCCTCATCAGGAAAGCCTGGCAGTATTTTTATAATCAAATTCACATTGAATCCTGGTGATCATTATATATATATGTGTGTGTGACCATTCTAGACATTGATGCCATCTTATCCCAGGATCTGGCAAGTATCCCCTTCAGAATAGCCATCAGTTCAGATTTGTGGATGGATGACTGCTTGGTTCTCCCTTCCCCGGGTGACCAGTCAGGACACTGGTTTTGACTCTGTTTCTGTCAAAGTATAATCCCCTTTTCCACATGTGGGTGTAATTAGGTTCATTCTGTAAAACTCAAGACTGGATATCAATGCTATACATGATATTAAGAAGCAAGATGGTTTCGCTGCAGGGTTTTCTTGTTCATATATATATACACATACACACATGTGTGTGTGTGTGTATAAAACTTACTATGTAGTCTCTTTAAAAAAAAGTTTAAAATGTGTTACATGCAAACTTCCATGATTAAGTCCAGGTTATGGAAAGGAAAGGTGGTCAATAGAGCAGATGAATTTGAGAAATATGTAGGAAATACAATATTCACATATAATAAGTTGTTAAAAAAAAAAACAAAAACAGTCCCATTAAGCTCCACACTTAACTGTGTTAGTTTTAGCCCTGAAACAGAATCTTATACCAGAGAAGTGGGCATCTCCGGACCAGCACTAGTTAGGTCAGCTGCCAGACAGACCCCTGCCATCCCCTAGAGGACAGCAACCTCGCAACAGCCGGCCTACTTTTCTGCCTAGTATAACATTTTTGTTCTTGCTCCTTTCTGCCTTCAGAAGTCTTTCATTTTCTACAGCTCCTTGGAGATCCTTTTGTCTTCTAGACTAGATGCTGCCTAATTCATGAATTATTGAATAAAGCCAGTAAGATCTGTAAAGTTTACCTAGTTGAATTCTGTTTGTTTACAGTTTGATGGCCGTGGTTGAATCTGAAGGAGACTACCAATGGCTCTGAGGACAGTGGGGGACACAGACGTCTGTCCCCATGAACGCTTCCACTTCGCTGGCTTCTCATCACTCCCAAGTGCTGTGTGAGCTCCCCTCAGGTCTGAGCGCCTCGTGTGACTGGCTCTCCAGTCCTGGGTCAGCCTGGACAGGCGGTACAGAGTGCTCGTCCTCAGCTACATCAGTTCCCAGTTACACCTGGGAGCCACTCTTGGTCACACCTCAGGCCTTCTCTGGGCCAGTCCCCAGGACCACCTCGCTGGTGACTGCTGGTATCCACACTTGCATTTTGTTAATGTGTACGTGCAGGAAGGGAATAATAGTCCTACTGCTAATGGGAACCTTAGAAGGCAAAGCTACAAAACCAGCAGGCAAGGATTGAACGCTAAAAAACCATTTAAGTGCTTGCCACCCAACTCTGACTCCCATCCTAGGGTCAGCTGTTCACAGAATGACTTAGAGTGACAATACGTCACCCTAACTCCAGGTACACTCTATTTATCCCAGCTGCCTTCCCCTCTTGGTGTCCACACATTCACTCTCTATGCCTGTCTCTCATTTCTCTTTTAAAATTAAGATAGTCTATAGTGTTTTCTGGCTTTCCTGCTGGCTCAGACGGTAAAGAATGCAGCTGCGATGCAGGAGTGTGTTTGTGTGTGTGTTAGTCGCTCAGTTGTCTGTGACTCCACGGACTGTAGCCCACCAGGCGCCTCCGTCCATGGGATTCTCCAGGCAAGAGTACTGGAGTGAGTTGCCATTCCCTTCTCCAGGAGACCTTCCTAACCCAGGGATCGAACCTGAGTCTCTTACATTGTGGGCAGATTCTTTGCCACCTGAGTCGCTAGGGAAGCCCACACACACATCATTTTCTACATTCCACATTCATGTGTTAATATACAATATTTGTTTTAATCTTTCTGACTTACTTCACTCTATGACAGAATCTAGGTCCATCCATATATCTACAAGTGATCTAATTTTGTTCTTTTTATGACTAATACTCCAGTGTATATATGTACCACATCTTCTTTATACTTTCTTCTGTTGATGAACATTTAAAACATCATACACTTTACAGTCCCCAACACAGCAGCATTAATTGGGTATTAATGTGGCTCTAGAAGAACCCAGGCTTAGGCAAAGAAGTGAAATCCACACATTTTAAATAATTGAGTGCACCACTTTTGGGCACAAAGGCTCACCATTTTATGTCTAATAACTGAGGTCCTGGAAGTTGTCAGTATCTACCAAGACAGTAAAATATTCCTGACACAATCTAGAATCACAGTGGCCATGTTGATGAATGCTCTGGGTCAACACCACCATTCACGGAAGTGCTCTTGAAAGCAAAGACTCCCAAGTCAGGCAGGATGGGATACTTGTTTTAATTGTCTTGCAGAGGTTTCCAGAAGACTAGTGAGAAATCAAAGACACAAGAAGTACCTAGAGCAAAGGACTGTAAGACTGACATGACTCCTGCTCTCCTCTCTAGGCTCCTCACCTGAGCACTCACAATCTGCTCGTCTTCCACCTGAGCTGACTTTCCACTCTGAAGAGGCTACAAGACTGAAACCAAAGTCCTCCAAGTAAGTGGCCACATAGATGTCCCCACATCAACCCTTGAAGGAGGATCCCTTCCTGGGCTGATGGGACTCTGAGGGATTCTCAAGTAAACTGCTACCAACTGCACCTTTAAAAAGCTAATGTAAAACTAAAATTAGTGGACAATCTTGTAAAATTCTGGTAGATATTGGGGCTATGCTCTCTGCTTTAAACCTCAGTCATCACACAGATGCAAACCGAGATCTTAGTAGATTTTGTTGTACAATTTTAGCCATGAGGTAGGTGTGATACTGTAAAATTCATTAGTTTATAAAAGAACAGTTGGATACAAATCTTCCCTCTTATTTGTCTCATTTCCTGAGAACTTGGCAACTGTCAGGTTGGAGGCCTGGAAAGTAAGATCAGACAAATATGGGTTGTGTTCCATTTTTGGTCAGGGCCTACTCATCACTGCCAGTCCTCAGGGGAATTCAGTCTTGCTTTCCTCTGGTTATCTATGGGAGTGGCTCTGTAACCTAAGTTCTGGACCCTGGTGGGCTTCCTAGGTGGCACTAGTGGTAAAGAACCCGCCTGGCAATGCAGGAGACGTAAGAGACATGGGTTTGATCCCTCGGTCAGGAAGGTCCCCTGGAGAAGGAAATGGCAACCCACTCCAGTATTCTTGCCTGAAGAAGCCCATGGACAGAGGAACTTGGCAGGCTATAGTCCATGGGGTCGCAGAGAGTCGGACATGACTGAGTGACTAAACATACACACACACACACCAGAGTCAGAGTAAAATGCATTTTAGGCCCTCTCTCCTAAGCCAAAATGAACCTAAGTACCTAGAGAGAAAGAAGTCATTCCAAAAACAAGCAGCTCTAAGTCTAGAATACAAGTGCTGCTTTTTTGCTTGCTTGTTTTGTTTTTCCATCTTAATTGAAGGTCTTCTCCAGGATACTAAGAGGCAATTTGGGGATAAGGTGGTTGGGTGGGTGGGTCAGCCTAGGATGTCATTCAGGCTGCAACCCCAGTCTAAAAACAACTGGCCTTGTTTTAAGTCTTTACAATAACAGAAATACAGTCCTAAAAGCAGTATCAAGGGCCACATATCCTCCTTACCAATCCCCAAACCTCCCCTAGCCCTGGGATCGCAGAGTCAGAAGGCCTGCAGAGACTGTAAAAGATCTGGACTTAGGAAACAAGGTTTTCTCGGGGGAACTTACATCCTTTCTCTGTACCTTCTGAGATGCAGTTATTTTACCTGGTCTTCTCTAGGAAGGAAGATGATTCTTATCAGAAAGAAAAAAAAAAAACTCAAAGAAGAAATAATGGTAAAAGAATAGCTATTTGAAACCTAGAAACCTAGGCCTATTATAATATGTTTGATTAGTGAAAAGTCTTTACCATCTAAGGACATAACCTTACTTTATTCCATCTGCCAAATCCAGAATTTGTATATCTAATTGTTCTTTTATAAACTAGTGAGTTTTGAATTATCATACCTGCCTCATGGCTAAAATTGTAAAACAAAATCTATTAAGATTTCTGTCTGCATCCATCTGTGAGTATGTTATGTGCTCAGTCATGGCTGACTCTGTGCGACCCCACGGACTGTAGCCCGCCAGGCTCCTCTGTCCATGGGTTTCTCCAGGCAAGAATTCTAGAGTGGGTTGCCATCTTCCAACCCAGGGATCAAAGCCAGGTCTCCTGCATTGCAGGTGGATTCTTTATGCCCTTGTATGCTATAGATGTGTGATATTTTCCTACATGCAGATGATATTACCAATGTTAATATGTAAAGAGCTTTGCTGAATTGGCCTAAAGACAAACACACATTCTATTAATCAAATATACTTTCAGAAATATAAAAACTCACACAAATACTTTCCAAGATCATGTGATCTAGGATAATCTTCAATAAACAAGCTGGTTTAAGCTTGATTTAATTAAAACAAGCATGCTTTAGAGTTAACAATAATAAATGTAATACTTTTATTCTATCTAGGCTTACTAAAAGTCCAATAAGCTCATGTAATGTATTATAGAATTTTTTTGCAAGAAAGGCAACTTAAGGTGATGGTTAGCTGTTTAATGTCTCATGAACTTTTCATCAGTATCTAAATGTAATTAAACAGAAATTTATAAGTAAACTTTTCAACAGTAACTATGCTTTATGGTCTTTTCCAAGGTCTTTTCTGGTAACTTGGAACCCGAAAGTTGTATTGAAATAAGTCAAATAATGGATATTTACTGAATATCTAAATTATTTTCAAATACCATAAAATACTGAAACTATTACTGAACGTAAGTTTATCAAACTTATTTTTAGCTTCCTTTTACTGAGGAACTAAAGATATTTGGATCTAGTAGTAAACACCACATTGAAAAATGTATTGATAAATATACTTCTGGAAATTATGAAATGTTATACACTTAACAATCTCCAGAATGCTTGTTTGACCGTCTACAATTGCTCACTTCTTACTTTATACCAGGAAGGAAGGATTCTAAAGGATAAGACATAATCACTATGTGGAATTATAATGACTTAGAAATAATAAGTATGAAAGGAAAAAACTGGTTATTCCTAACTGAAAATAAAATGGGACACAATTTGAATGAACACAAAAAAAGTTGTAGAAGGTTTGCAGAAAAGAACTCTTGGGAAGGGAATTTTCTGTGTGGTCAAGCTAGTTTGGAAGGGATTAAGTTCACTGTGGAAAAATCAGAATTTGGTTTCCTCTCCTTTAAAATGGCAGAATGTTGTAGTTTTGGTCTTCTTTTCATAAAGACTGTGAAAATTCACCTTTTAAAAGTATTCTGCCTGGACTGCAAAGTTTTATATTTGACCAAATTAACTGTGCTTCATGTTATCTCTATTAGGTCTTGAATTCCTTAAGAAAACTCAACCTTCTTAATATTAAAAGAGGTAAGTTTTGCTTATAACTACATAATTGTTTTTACCTTTGCCATCTTTTATTTTCATTTCAGTTAAGTAGATAATGACTGAAGTATTATCTAGTAATGATCTGTGATCCTATTTAATCAAATGTTCAAACTTTTTGATATTTTCCCCAAATCAAATTTTAATTAGGGTCTTTTTTGACCTCAAACTAACTTTGATATTTCCCAGAGGATCCCCGGGAAATGTCAAGGGATTTGTTTCTCCTATGGTGAGATGTTAAAATCAATTAGGGTTATTTGATATGTTAAATTATGCAGGAAGCATTATCAAATAAGAAGTGATGCTAAACCTTCTTAGGTTATATTTGTGTGGATGCATGCTCTTAATGTTCTGAAACTGTAACATCCTAGAAATTTGATATGTTCTTGTATAATAATGTTATCATATTTTCCCAGCTATTACCTTAATTAGCCATGGGCATTTAAAAATCTTCCATGGTGGTCTAGTGGTTAGGATTTGGCACTTTCACCACCACAGCCCATGTTCGTTTCCCAGTAAGAGCTTCCGTGCTAGCTCAGTGCTAAGTGACATAAGAGATGTAGGTTTAATCCCTGGGTTGGGAAGATCCCCTGGAGAAAGGCACAGCAACCCAGCCCAGTATTCTTGCCTGGAAAGTCCCATGGACAGAGGAGCCAGGTGGGCTGCAGACCATGGGGTCACAAAGAATCAGACATGACTGAAGTGACTTAGGGATGCATGCAATGCAAACATGGACATTTTTAAGTCTGTTTTCATTTTACTCTGTGTTTGCAAAAGTCAAAGTCATGAAGAGGATCCTACCCTGTACTCTTGATCACTGACACCACTGCCAAATTATTAGCTATTGAAACTTGGGTGCATTTTCACAGGTGAAGTAGGCTCTACCTGACTTCCGGTCCTGTGCCAACATGGAGACCTCAAATCACACTGAGTAGAAAGGGAATTAGCTGACATAGAGGTAAGACGTCAGATCAAGAATGTTTAATTTCTCCTTCCTCCTCTGATCATCCTGTTCCTACATCTTATATCGTGAAGGTCTTTATGATTCTTTTGTCTACTTTTACTGCCTTGCTCTGGCCGCAAAGATAATGCCATTGGTCCCATATCTCAGCCAATTACAAGGGTGGGGAGGATACTAATCCAGGCTTCAAACAACTGCTGGATTTGCCAGGATTCTGATAATTCTGTCAAAGCCTCAGGTTTCTAAAAAAAACAAACTCACCCTCTTTATCTTTCATGTTAGACTCCCAAGCCTGGGGAACTTTGCATCTAGGCTCTGTACACAGAAAGGGACAGGAGGCAAGGAGAAGCACACCAATCCACCTGCGGTTTCACAGACCCGTACGCTTCACTGGCCTCCATAGCTGTCATCTTTCCAGTCCAGAGCCACAGACTCAAATGCGAATTACCAAGATGCCTTCATGAATCCAGCTTTACTTCCTTCAGCAGATTCCTACTAAACTGACTAGTACGCTTACCTTTACTGCAAATGAGGCTATGATCAGAAACTGTTCCTTGCTCTTGGAGAGATTACAGAATCTGCTGCTGAAGCAAGAGCTGCCTGACAGAAATTCCCAGATTCTCTGCTCAAAGTTGTTCTTAATAATGACACAGCCTTCATTATTTCTTGACTAACCAAGGTGTCCATGCCCTGGGAAACGAACACCGCTTCCTATGGTGGATTGGTACCTTGAGGAAGCTGCCAGTCAGCTCCACACTATCAATGGAGTCTTTCTTTGGCTGGCTCTGATAGGCTTGGGACTTGGGGAGCATGTCTCTCCAGTGCAGACACTGGGCATTCTGCTGATAATCCTCGTGGTCTCCCTAGTGAAAAGCTTTTAAATGCATGTTCACAGCTGATAACCACCACACAAATGATCACCCTGAGACTGGAACACGAGAAAAGGACCGAAGAGCCTGAGCAACATAAAGAATGTGGATCCGCCCTGGTGACCTCCGGATGCCACGGAGATGCAGCAAAACACTGTAAGAATGCCAGAGCCATCACTGGTGAGGGAGTGGGGAGTGCTGATACCTTAAATTTCTATCACCTCTCTCAGACTGTGAGTGATTTCAAAGGGGGAAATCGTTAAACACAAGAAAAACAGACACACAGTGGAGTTTCTTACCCTAAGTTCCACTTTAGCAAACCAAGACTTAACCTAAGGAAGGTTTTGACTCTCCTAGAAATGAATCTTCAACCAGTCCACCAGGAATTGCTGGATCCACTAGTTAGATCATCTGCCTGACTGACCGCTGCCATCTTCTAAAGGAACCCCACAATAACTAACCTGCTTTTTTGCCTAGTGTAAACTGCCACATTCCCAGCCACAGTGTAGGAGGATACCCTTTTTCCACATCTTCTCTACCATTTGTTATAGACCTTTTAATAATGGCCACTCTGAACAATGCGAGATGGCGCCTAGTTATAGTTTTGATTTGCAGTAACTATAATTCAAAAAGATGCATGCACCCCTATGTTCACAGCAGCACTATTCACATAGCCAAGTCACAGAAACACCCTAAATGTTCATCAATAGATGGATGGATAAAGATGATGAGCTGTGTATATATAGACATAAAACTATAAAAACCAGAATGGCCATCAACAAAAAGTCTGCAAACAACAACTGCTGCAGAGAGTGGGGAGAAGTAGGGATGTCGGCTGTGGCAGCCACCATGGAGGAGAACAGCATAAATGTTCCTTAAGAAAACTAAACACAGAATTACCAGCTGATCCTGCAGCCCCACTCCTGGGCACATATCCAGAGAAGGAAATAATGCCATTTGTAGCAACATGGCTGGACCTAGAGATGATCATACTAAGTGAAGTAAGTTGAGACAGAAAGACAAATACCATATGCTATCACTTATATATGGAATCTAAAATATGGCACAAATGAACCCATCTCTGAAATAGAAATGGAATCACAGACAGAGAGAGAATAGATTTGTGGTTACCAAGAGGGAGATAGGTGGGGGAAGGATGGGCTGGGAGTTTGGGATTAGCAGATACAAACTATTACATATGGGATGGATAAGCAACAAGGTCCTACTGTATATAGCACAGGGAGCTATATTAAATATCCTACAATAAACCACAATGGAAAACAATATAAAAATAATGTATATATGTGAATAACTGAGTCACTTTGCTGCACCCCTGAAACTAACCAAGCCACATTGTACACTGACTCTACGTCACTGAAAAAGTCATCCTGCACAGCTCCTCACAGTTCCTTCCCATCTGTGAGACTGGATGCTGCCTGATTCTAAATCACTGAATAAAACCAGTAAGATCTTAAAATTCACTGGGATACATTTTAAATTGTTCTCATGGGCATAATTATTTCAATTACTGTTATTAACTGCCATTTGAGGGATTCGTTTCTGTCACTGGAATAAAGCTTGACTGACCTCAGTCTTCACTGGTACATATGTAATCACTGTCCCTTATTGAGAGGTTCTTCCATATTGTTCCTGGTCCTACTCCTTTACAATCGCCACCTACAAGCACCTAACCTAAGAGAAACTTCACGCAAGAGAATGAGAATAATGATGGTGACTTACCCTCTATTCCACTTCATCCCTGCCAGATATATATTTGACATCACCGAAGAAAACCATCACTCGTAAGTTCAGTCGTATCTCTTCCTCACTCAAACTTCTCCAAAGCCTTCCCACTACACCTACAATAAACTATAAGCTCCCATCACGGTCCATAAGGCCGCTGTGGTTCCCTCTAGAATCGCCATGTGCACCGACCTGCTCTAGTTCCCAGAACAGATCCAGCTCTGTCCTCTGCAGGGTTTCCACACTGACCTTTCTCTGGAACACACCAATGTTACTCACTGTTACCTTCTGAAGGTCTTCCCTTAAATACTACTTCCTTAAAGAGATGGTCCCTAACCAACTAAATGGCATTAAACCCCATTCTTTGCATTTCTCTCTCAACCAGTGTCGCTTTGTTTCCTTGGTGGTACTAATTATCACTTAAAATATACATATAAAAACATATGCATATACTTACTTATTTTTTATATTCTAGCCTAGTTATACCTACCCACAACTGGATGCAGGGGACACGGGATGGTATTTGCCCATGCCCACAGACATTTTTGGTTGTTACGACCAGGTAAAGGGGGATGCTAATGGCAAATAGTAGCCAGGGATGTTTCTACATATCCTATAATGCACAGGACACCTCTCCCCCTCACAAACCTATAGAAGTATTATCCAACATAAAATGTCAATATTGCAAAAGCTGAGAAATCTTGGTCTAGTTCTACCACTGTATTGAAATGCTTCATGAAGGCAATGCCTTCCCTAGCTTATTTATCTGTGGACCCAGAACCTAGCAAATATCCTCTTGGATACATGAGTGGATAATAACAAGGAGAAAAAGGTAGGTGAAGTGCCTCAGAGCAGAAACTATCCAAACACAGAGACCTCACATTTTGCCTGGAATTCCATTCTGTTGGGATGGGTTCCATCAAAATAAGCATCCTTGCTCGGAATTCTCCAGTTTTCACCTTTGAAGTCTACTTCTGCCTGAAGCATGACGTATTCCTCTGTTGGAATCCTTGTCATGTACAAAACTAGAGATATATAGCAAAAACAGACTTACCCAAAGGTGAGAAGTGTAGGGCACAGACAAAACACGATGGGTACCAGCCTGCTGACTGCCCCCTAGTGGTCTGATGCAGCAGTGTAGCGTTGTGGCACTGGAGGGGCCAATTGTATTCATACTGCCTGGCCCCCGCGGCTGAAAACACGAAACATCTCTGACTTAGTGGCCAGCATTCGGCTATGAAACAGACTATGGATCCAGAGGGGACCAAAATGAGAGCTTCACAGTCATTTCCCCTTCTGTAATATCTCAGGACTGCATGACGATTATATGTGGCATTTCTGCAGAAATCACCTCATCATTAAAAAACAAAATTCCTCTAGAACAAAAGTTTTTAAACTTTTTATGAAAACACAAATGACCCTGGATAGCTAATGCAATCCCGAGAGAGAAAAATGGATCTGGAGGAACCAGACTGCGTGATTTCAGTCTATACTACAAAGCTACAGTACTGGCACAACAAGAACAGAAATATGGATCAATGGAACAGGATAGGAAACCCAGAGATAAACCCATGCACCTATGGGTCAGTTAATCTATCAAAATCTGTCCAATAAATGATGCTGGGAAAACTGGCTAGCTACATGTTAAAGAATGAAATTAGAACACTCCCTAACACAGTATACAACAATTAACTCAAAATGGATTAAAGACCTGAAGGCCAGACACTATAAAGTCTTAGAGGAAAACATAGGCAGAAAACTCTTTGACAAAAATGGCAGCAATATTTTTTTTTGATCCAACAGCCAGAGTAATACAAATAAAAGCAAAAATAAACAGTACCTAAGTAAACTTAAATGCGTTTGCACAGCAAAAGAAACCATAAACAACACGAAACAACAACCTACAGAATGGAAGAACATATTTGCAAATGAAGCTATGAACAATGGATTCATCTCCAAAATATACAAACAACTCATGCAGATCAATATCAAAAAGATAAACAACCCAACACAAACTGGGCAGACGATCTAAACAGACATTTCTCCAAAGAAGACATACAGATGGCCAAAATACACACAAAAAGATGCTCAACGTCACTAATTACCAGAGAAATAAAAAATACAGTGCGGTATCACCTCACACAGGTCAGAATGGCCGATATCAAACAGTCTAACAAAAAATACATGCTGGAGAAGGTGGAGAAAGGGGAACCCCTCCATCCTGTTGGTGGGAATGTCAATTTGTGCAAGACACTAAGGAGAACAGTATGGGGGGGTTCCTTAAAAATAGAACTACCATATGATAACACTTATATGTGTAATCTAAAAAAATGTATATATACAGATGAACTTATCTACAAAACGGAAACAGAATCACAGGCCTAGAAAACAAACTTACATTAACAGTTACCAAAAGGGAAGTGTGGGAGGCAGGGATAAACTAGGAGCTCGGGAGGACCATGTACAGTCTAACACACATACAATAGCTGGTCAGTAAGGGTCTATTGCAGAGCAGAGGGCACACTACAGAACTCGGTCATAACCCACATGGGAAAAGAACATGAGACGGAACAGATGTACGTGTGTGTGTAACTAATTCACTTTGCTGTACACTTGAAACTAATCCAATATTGTTCAGTCAACTATCCTCCAGTGAAAATTAAACTAAAAAAAAAACCTCAGTTAGAAGCAAACACTCCTCCTTTATCTACTGGACTGTGCATTTGGTGGTAACGTAGATGACAGGACAGATATTAAAAACTAAATGGCATACACCACGTGTCCCTGGATGCCAAGTAACAGTGAATGTGAAGCGCCCGCTCAGGGTCAACAGGACTCACCCAAACTTGCAAGTCTATGCAATTCAGAAATGGGACATGTGCTGAGCTCTTCTTAGAAAGTGTCCTGCTCTCCTTTCCACAAGGAGATCACTTGGCTTTCATGATAATGTCAACAGTTCTCCAAGGAAGCAGAGGTCAGCTTCCCAAACTGGGGAGTTAGGATGGGCCCACCTTCTAATATAGTCTAAGGGACAGGACAAGGCATGTTTGCCGTCCCAGGTCCAAGTGATTTGTAAACATCTTCAGCAAAATGAGAGAGTGAACATTTTGTCACAGGAGCAGCCCCTGTCCCCTTAGTTTCTGTCCTCTGGTCGGGAGGATGTGTAGCTACTCCTGGCAGTGTGGGGGTAGGTTCACCCGAGATGCAGGTCATCACTGAAATGTGACTGCACAGTCAGTGGTCTTTGTAAACTGGTGTGGACATGGTCAGATGCTGAAAATCTGCGGCAGACCGGCCCATTCTATCGTCACACTTCCCTGGGGCTGATCAAACATCCCGGGGAAGATTCCTTAGCTTGATAGAAAGGGTGAAAAACCCTCCACCCTGTCATCTGTGTTCCTGAGGGGGCTGTTCATGTGTCTCCCTTCACCCTCAAATTATTTAACCTTCAGCTTGGAAATCATCCTCTTCATCTAAAATTTGGGGGACAAAAATTAGGCAGACTATCAGGCGTATGTATGACTGCGCACCTCAGGCTACACTTTCCGTGTCAGATTATACTAACAATATAGCTTACTTTAAATACCACTTCATTTCTAACTCTGAAGAGAGTCTAATGATTAATTCAAATTAAACTACTCCAAAGCCAAAGTGGTATGTGTTATAAAACACGAAAGTGAGCTGGCTGAAAATTTTAATTTTCCCTACTTATTAGCTTTCTGCTCTGGGAATACATTGAAGGTGTTAATTTCCTGGGTTTCAGATCTATTTTAAAATGCACCAGGCTGAGAGAGAGGCAGGGGGTGGGGGTGGGGTGGACAGAATGTAGAATAATTTTCTCATCTTTGAGAGAGAATTAAGAAACTTGGTTATCTTTTCAAAATTGGCTTCTGAGAGACTATTTTAGACTTTAGATGATGCACTCTGGTTACCTGATTCATATGGTACTTAACATAAGACAGATGCTTACAGCTCTATCAGTTTTCTTTGGACTGAAGTGGACGCATACTCCAAAAGTTCATAGGCTGAAGATCTAACCACGCCCCCCACCCCCGCGCTGTGACTGTATTTGGTGAGAGAGCCTTCAGTTCAGTTCTGTTCAGTCGCTCAGTCGTGTACGACTCTTTGCGACCCCATGAATCGCAAAGGGGTTGTTAAAGATAAGTCATAAAGGTGGGTCCTAATTAGATAGGGATGGTGCCCATAGGGAAAGGAGGAGAAGCCACACAACTCTCTCTTGATGAGTAGACAGAGGAAAGGCCACATGAAAACACAGCAAGAAAAGAGAACCCGTTGGAAGTTATCCCTGCTGGAATCCTGAGCTCAGAATCCTAGCTCCCAGAACTGTGAGAAAATACATGTCTGTTGTTTAAGCCACTCTTCTGGTATTTTGTCCTGACAGCTTGAGCATATTATACACAACTCTACAAACTTCTCTTATATTAAAAAGCAGTGACATTACTTTGCCAACAAAGGTCTGACTAGTCAAAGCCACGGTTTTTCCAGTAGTCATGTATGAATGTGAGAACTGGACTATAAAAAAAGGCAGAGCGCCAAAGAATTGATGCTTTTGAACTGCGTGTGGTGTTGGAGAAGACTCTTGAGGAGACTCCTTTGGACTGCAAGGAGATCAAACCAGTCCATCCTAAAGGAAATCAGTCCTGAATATTCATTGGGAGGATTGATCTGAGGCTGAAGCTGCAATACTTTGGCCACCTGATGTGAAGAGCCGACTCATTAGAAAGATGCTGGGAAAGATTAAAGGCAGGAGGAGAAGGGGACCACAGAGGATGAGATGATTGGATGGCATCACCAACTCAATGGACATGACTGAGCAAGCTCAAGGAGATGGTGAAGGACAGGGAGGCCTGGTGTGCTGCAGTCCACGGGGTCACAAAGAGTCAGACACAATTGAGTGACTGAACAACAACCTACTTCTCTGGTTTGATCATATGAGTACTGTACCATATAGGGCAGTAAAATCTCATTTACAAGATTAAATAATGAAAACAGTTGTCCAAAAGTCCACATATTTTAAGCTGTTAAAGTCTTCTTCCTCCATAACAGAGTCTTCATAAATAACATTGTCTATTAGCCTACTAGAATCATACTGTCTTTTCTAGATTATTGCTATTTCTAGGTATAGGGCTGCTGGAGATGTAGACTATAAATCCTTGTGTCTACGCAAAACAGGACAGCAGTTGAGGGTAAGACACACAAAAAACAAACTACTTAAAGGCCAGTGATCTAATGAATCAATGGAGATGCACAACTCAGTAGTCACTGTGTAGCTGGAATAATGCCTCTGCAACTTTCTAGAGGTGAGCATTGTTCTTTAGTTGCTCAGTCGCGTCTTACTGTTAGGGACCCCATGGACTGTAGCCCAGCAGGCTCCTCTGTAATTCTCAGGCAAATACTGAAGTAGGTTGACATTTCCTTCTTCAGGGGATCTTCCCGACCCAGGGACCGAGCCCACATCTCTCGCACTGGCAGGTGGCTTCTTTACTGCTGAGCGACCACGGAGGCCCCGTGTCGTACCCTTCCCTGCTCATGAATTCTCATCTCACTGTGGTCAGTGTGGGATGTGTGGCAGCAGCCCTGGCTTCTACCCACTAGATGGGCAGCCCCGCCTGCGTGTGACAGCTAAAGGTGTCTCCTGTGCGTGTGTGCTCGGTCCCGTCTGACCCTGCGACCCCGCGGACTGTAGCCCGCCAGGCTCCTCCGTCCATGGGATTCTCCAAGCAAGACGACTGGAGTGGGTTGCCGATTCCTCCTCCGGGGAATCTTCCTGACTCGGGCTCCAATACCGATAAGATGCGGTGGGACCCGGGTCAAGTCCTCGGAGCTCACTAGGACTACTGTCACTCCTGATCCTGCCACTGCACAGTGTCCCTCAAACAACCCGCGCTAATATCTGGGGATGGATCACATGTGCCTCCTCCTCCAAGACTTGACTCCACAGACTTGAGATGAACATAGAATTATTGAGTTGCAAGTGCACTGAGGGATTTCTGATCCAAATCACATTATTGAACAGTTGAAAAATGTAAGGTGAATGAGCTCACAGGACCAAGGACTCCCAGTCCACACTTAACCTCTGCACATTAAAATACTTACACCCAGAAAAATGTTAATATGTACCTGAAAGGAGAGCAGCTCCTTACCAGTGGGTAATGAGTACCGAGTGCCAAGCACCGAGGATAGGGAGAGGGAGAAGAAACAGGTCCAGGTCTTTGTAAAATCATGGCCTCGGCAAGTTGGGAAACACACCGGAGGCTACTGGAGTGAGGACTAGATCCGAAGGTGCTGGCACACAGCAGGCCTTCAGGAAAAGTGTGTTGGATACATCGGTTCATGCCAATACTATAATGGACGTATGTGCTAAGTCGCTTCAGTCGTGTCTGACTCTTTGTGACCCCATGGACTGTAGCCCACCAGGCCCCTCTGTCTGTAGGATTCTCCAGGCAAAAATACTGGAGTGGGCTGCCATTTCCTTCTCCAATAATGGATGTATACCCCACCTGTTTTTAAGAGGAAGGAACAGTGACCCTTAATGTTTCGAGGAAAAGTTGCCTCCATTCGTTAAAAAAAATATCTTGGGAGCTGTGCTTTGGGGTTATAAAGTAAAATGGCAGATATATTCTGCCTGTGAGGAGGACATGAGTTCAGAGGGGTCAGTGGGCTGAGTGTTACTGCCTGAATTGTACTCCCCCAAATTTATATGCTGATATCCCAACCCACAATAGATCCAAAATGTGACTGTTTTTGAAGAAAAGGTTATTAGAGAACTAATTAAGTTACAGTGAGGTCAGTAGAGTGGCTCTCATCCAATATGATGGGTCTCCTTAAGAGGAGGAAATCTGGGACAGACATACACATGAATAGAGAAGACCATGTGAAGATAAAGGGAAATGACCCTCTGCCAGCCAAGGAGAGAGACCTCAGAAGGAACCAACCCCGCACCTTCCTTGCTGACCTCCAACATCCAGGTCTGTGAGACGATGCATTTCTGATGATGAAGCCCCACCCCACCCATAACTTGAGACGCAAGTGTTTCCAGTAAGTTACCGCAATAAGCTTCTGCCTCTGACTAGTTGAGATCTTTTAACACTGTGTGTAGATCTGTCATGCTGACCTTCCTCACCTCAAAAGGAACATTTCTCATTGTCTTGATGACTATGAGAGGCTACTTTTCCAATAGAGAACAAGTATTTCCTAAGATATGTAACTTTAAGGAGCTAATACCATTTGAAACTGAGGACATGATCCCTGATCCACATCCTCTGGAAGCCAGAGCATTCATCTGTATTCCAGGTGATGTTTTTGAGATGAACTTGCCACCTTAGGTGTGTGCTTGACTTCAAACACACTTTGATCAATGTGAGAAAAAATTAAAATGACCAGATTTCATCTTGGTTTTGTATGCATTAACTCTGAGTGCCAAAAATAACATGGAGTATGCTTTATCGCTTTTCCAATCTGTGCACTTGATTTGATCTCAACCACAACACTCAGACTTGGAAGGATGAATTTCCAATTTATAGACAAGAAAGCTGAGGCTCAAAAGGTTACTCAAAACTGAAGAGCCTGGTAACAGCTGAGATAGAAGAGTGGTCCAGTGATGCTTCTCTGCCACTCAGCCACTGACCCTTTTAAACCAGCCAAAGGCAGGCAACAGAGTTACTTTAGAGTGTCTAGAAAAGGCAAACTAAAAGGAACTTCTTCCTTAGGCTCTTGGACTTGGGCTACTCTAAGACAACAGTAAGGTTAGTCCTGATATGACCAACTATTTGATTCTTCCTATGGGCTGAACTGTACCCCAATGCACACACTGAAGTCTGAACCCTCTGATGCCTCAGAATGTGATCTTATTTAGAAAGAGGGCCATTGTGGGTGTAATTAGTTATGATGCGGTCATCCTGGAGTGGGTGGGCCTCTAATTTAGTAGGACTAGTGCCCTTATGAGGGCTTCTCTGATGGCTCACTGGTAAAAAATCTGCCTGCAATGTGAGAGACAGGGGCTCAGTCCCTGGGTCAGGAAGATCCCCTGGAGAAGGAAATGGCAACCCGCTCCTGGATTCTTGCCTGGAGAATTCCATGGACAGAGGAGCCTGGTGGGACACAGTCCATGGGTCTCAAAGAATCAGACAAGACTTAGCCATGCGCACGAGTGCCCCCATGCCAAGGGGGCATCTGGACAGTCATGCATACAGACAGGATGCCGGGTGAAGAGGAGGCAGAGGTTGGAGTGTTGCTTCTACGAAGAACACCAGAGACTGTCAGGAAAATCCCGGAAGCTGGGGGAGCGACAGCGAGCAGTGCGCCCCTCGGCCCTCAGAGGACCCAGCCCCGCCCACACCGTGGACCCCGCCTCTGGGCGGTGACACAGCACATCCCCGTGGTTTAAGCCACCTAGTCTGTGTCCCCTTGAGTCAGTGTCCTTGCAAATGATACCGTCCTCATGCCGAGGATCCTCAGATAACAGTGTTAGAACTGATAGGGGGCCTGCCTTCTGGACATTTCATCCTGGAGCATCCGGTCTGTCCACTTACCTCACAGAACTACTCTTTGCTACCAAACAGGATGGCTTGCTTACCCAGGACAATTGGGGAGTCATGTGATCGGGTAAGGCCTGGAGGAGTCCCAGAGGAGAGAGCTGCCAGGAAATGGGCCTCCTTCCCGTCCTGTGCTAAGATCTCTGGATCTCCTGCTATCCTAAAATGCTCCCCTTCTCCCCAGAGAACAGCTCTAGGATGACCAACAACACGCCCCTTGAAATGACCCTTCTTTAACGACAATATACAACCTGCACACCCTCTGCCTTCTTGTTCTCTTTAACCCTATGTCTTTGCTCACCTTTTTCCTCCTCTCCCCTTTGCTGATATTGTTAGTGAAGTGCCTTGATGTCAACAGACCCCTCCGGCCTAGGCCTCTCTTTGTGAGTCCTACCACTTGAATTGCCCACAGCCCATTTCCACCTGGACGTCCGATCATGGCTCCTGTGTGAACCTGTGAGCACAGCCCGGACAGAGGACACAGCAGAAGCAGACAGAGGGCTTCCCATCTCTTCTTCCTCTGCCCCATGAGCTGTGCAGCCTTTGTTGTCCTTGCAGTCCTTGCTCACACTTACCATCTATCGCAAGCCAAGCAAATGATTCTCAAGGGCTCATTCAGCTATACAATTCGGTGATTAAAAAAAAAAATATATATATATATATATATATAAAACCCCTGTACTCACTGCCCTGTTTTATGCTAGAATTTCATCATTTTCTCTGGCCCTTCATATGTGGAATTTGGGATTATTCTCATTCCTACTTTCTCCAACAAATCTTGTTCTTTCTTTGAAAGGTCCCTTGCATGCCTGTGACTCAGCATTCCTAAGGTGCCACCTCAGAGCCGGCCCTGAACACAATGGGTGGCTGCTAGAGGATTTGAAAGAGTCCTCCTGTCCTGGAAGTGTTCCCACTGCCCATTGTCAACACTGACGTGTCTCAACAGGCCTTCCTAAAGCCCGACTTTCCCTTCCTGCTCCAATCTTCTCAAGGTTGTTAGCCAAGGGAAATATAGACTTTAAAAAGATAAAGAAGAACAGTCAGGTTATAACTCAACCTATCTGCAGTAAGAAAAAAAAATTAAGATACACTCATGTTCACTGAGGCCCCCAAAGTTTTCAGACCCTGAGTTAGGTACTCTCCATAATGATTTCATTAAAACTTCATGACAATTTGGAAATAGTAGGTTACATCACTGTTGAAGTGAAGTGAAGTGAAGTAAAAGTCACTCAGTGGTGTTCAACTCTTTGCAACCCCATGGGCTATACAGTCCATGGAATTCTCCAGGTCAGAATACTGGAGTGGGTAGCCTTTCTTTTCTCCACTGGATCTTCCCAACCCAGGGATCAAACCCAGGTCTCTACGGATAATTTGCTAATAGCTTAAGTGAAAAGCCTGGAAGCTACTATAGAGCACTTTCTCGACATTAAAATTTTTGTTTTTTAATAATTAAATTTATTTATTTTTAATCGAAGGATAATTTCTCTCCAATATTGTGTTGGTTCCTGCCAAACATCCACATGAGTCAGCCTTAGTTGTACATTAAAAGTCTATAAGTGTGAAAAGCATTCTGTAAACCGAACTCCATGTGGAGGTTTTGCTGGTGCTCTTAGCAATTCTTACAGGACATTAGGGTGACAACAACCAAGTGTAACGGCATCGTTATTCCAAGGCCAGACGTGAGTGATCTGTAGTTTTGCAATTGCTGAGTGTGTAGGCACAATTACGATTTTCTGTGCGGGTCCTATTTCACATCCCAAGTTGATGATGCTCACATGGCATGATCAGAGAGGCCGTCCTCAGCCCGCATGTGAAACAGCAACCCTTCGCTTCTATCTCTTACCCGCTTAACTCTTCTTCACGGCAATCGCCATCAGCTCACTTTTGCATTTTTGTTGAATGTGAACTCTGAGGCTGTTGAGTTTGGTGTGTTGCTGTATCTAATTCTCAAAGAGTCTTGTTAATTGGACTTGATTACCTCTCCTTACAAAGGGCTGCAACTCGGAGGGGTTTGTGCCTGTCCTGGGGGCTTTGGGTTTCAGCATCAAGTTCATGTCTTGCTGACACGGCTTTGCCAGCTCCCGCAGCCGCCTAGCGGTTCTGCCCCCTCTTATTGAGCCTGCACTAGTTTGCTTTCGGATTTCACCTCCATCCCATCCTTGCTCAAACTGGGTCAGTTCCACCCTGCTTTGTGTCCTAGAACATCACATCCGTCACCATAGCATTTATCATCACTGTAATTTTCCACTTATTTGTGGGATGACAGAAAGAACCGCCACGTCCCCTACCTGCCCACAGCTCCTGACAACAAGGGCCATGTCCACTTTGTTCACAGCTGGACCCTTCCTCAGGGTGTGCATTCAATGGATATTTGTGGAAAGTACGAGTGAGAAAGCACGTGTTCACAGCCAAGGTGCCCTCCGGCACTTTGAAAGAAAGGGCGGCAAGGCACCGGCAGGATGACGTGGGTGGGGACCTCACATGCCCAGATTTTGCTCAGCTTTCTACCTGTGTACCTGCCACCGAGTAGGTGCTCACTGGATATGATCCCTGAATGACTGAACAAGCGGACGCCCTAAATCCATCCCTGAGCTATTCAGGATTCTCTGCTCTGCGGTTTTAAGGACAGGGATGATTCTAGTGTCTGATCTGGGGCTACTCCTTTCCGGGCATCAGGTCTCTTGTCCGAAGAATGGAGATTACCTGAATGGACGAAGGAGATGTGGTACCTTTTTTACAATGGAATGCTACTCAGCCAAAAAAAGGAGAAAAGCGGGGTTGTTTGTAGTGGTGTGGATGGACCTAGATATCCAGTCTGTCAGACAGAGAGAAGTCAGAAAGAGGAAAAACAAGTATTGTATACTATCAGATATACATGGAGTCTAGAAAAACGGTACAGATGAGCCTATTTGCAGGGTAAGAATAGAAATGCATGTAGAGAAGAGACATGTGAGCACACAGGAGGGGAGGGCGGGACAAACTGGGAGGTTAGGACTGACATGCATGTCACTACTGACATACATGCTACTTCTGACATGCATGTCACCACTGACATGCATGCCACTACCGACATGCATGTTACTGCCGACATGCATGTTGCTACTGACATATATACTACTATCGTGTGTAAAACAGGTAGCTAGTGGGAACCTGGTGTGGAGTTCAGGCTGCTCAGCTCGGGGCTCTGTGAGGACCTGGAGGGGTGGAATAGTGGGGTGGAGGGAGGCTCCAGAGGGACGGGGTGTGTGTGTGTGTGTGTGTGTAGCTAATTCATCTGCAGCAGAGCAGAAACTGTACACAACATTGTAAAGAAATTATACTCCAATAAAACACATAAATGGAGGTTATCATACCTTCTTTCTAGAGCTGTACATATTAAGTGACATAATGGATCCAGACATAAACTTACAAAGTCTGATAAGGAGAAAAGGCTGCCATTCTAGGCTCTCCCCCAGATTCATCAGCAGAATGTAACCCCTCCACACCCCTTTATCTTGAACTCAACGATCATGTCCTGGCTTCTCTTGCTGAGAAGTCCACCGGGCTTCCCGTGACGTCAGCACATAGCCCGGCTGCCACAGTTAGGCCTCAGTCGGCTTTCTCCATTATAAACTCCTATTTTCAGGAGCTCAGTCTGCTAGCGGAGACTCTGGTTTCATCATTTTCTGTAATTGCTGTGAGCTGTCACCTTCTAACACGTGAATGAAATCTCACATATTTCCTTGGTCTGAGCAGCCACAACCAAGAAACCACATTTCATTGATGGGAGCTGTTGTCTTTCATTTGAGAAAGCATTATAAAACTAAATGATGAAAAGAGTCCTGTGACAGAATATGGGTAAGAAAGACATGTTTTGAATATCCAAGCCCTTCCCTTCCCTCTCACCCTCAGCTGCCAGGACTAATGTGATACACATTTTACAGGTACATGCTGGTGGACGTTATTTTCATCCATAATTCTGGCAGAGTCCATGTTCTGTGTTTAATTAACTAAACGACTTGAGCCATCCAATCCTTGTTTCTACTCATGTATCACAATTAGAGCAAATGGTAGCCATGGAAACCATTAGCTCCGTCATAATTCTTAAAATGAGGATGGCTTTATTTTGGAGCCCATCAAGCACACAGCTCTGCACAGCATGTGTTTATGGTTATTGCTAAATGGAGATTTGGTCATTTTCGAATGAAATGGGAAGCTCCTCATTTCTGACACATGTCATTATAAGGAGCCTTTCATTTCACTCAGGTTTGCCAAGTTCTAATCATTTCCAGGTCCTTCCTATTTATGTTCAATTAGAGATATATTGAAGTTCATAAAAATAGATCTGAATTCACCATGGGGGTGGGGAAATGAATCCCTATTCTATGATCTAACAAGGAGAAGATAAAAATGCGTTAGGCTAATGCTGTGACAACCAGGACATTAATTATTCACCTGCTTCTTTGAGATGGGTTTTTCTCCTTATTCCTGTGAGGCAAGAATATTCATTTTGGTCATTTTACTGCCAGGGTCTGCTCCACTGCTGGCAAGGAAACACAGGCACACTATCGAAATTCTGGACGAGGCTGTTGTAACGTTACTGGCAAGAAGATGGAATCTGTTGCTCCCAAACAAGAATTGCTAAATGGGAGTTTTTACCTTTTGGGTCATTTTAAAGCAATTTCTGTACTCAATAACTGGATATCAGAATGAAGAGAAAAGTAACAGGCCACATGCCTCCACCAGCATATAAAAGTCATTTCAGGAACAAAGTCACATACATACAGGGATGGGGATCATTTATAATACTGGTGCTGGGCCCATGTGACAGTCCGCTGCCTGCTCTGATACAAACATCAGTCTTGAGGAGGCCCTCCGCATGCTCAGCGCTGCCAACGTAGACACAGCATCTGTCGGGTTAGCTCAGAAGCCTCGGCCAGCACAGCAGCTGACAATGAGCCTTGCTGGGCGGGTCCCTCTGGAGTGGCGTCTGGACCCACCTCACGCTCTCGCTCTCTTCCAAAACTGAACTCCTTTACTCCCTGAGTCACACTGGGGAGCATGCAGACCCTTGATATCTTGCTTTTTGTCCGCATCTGACCTCCTGAAACCAGGCGGCTCTTGCCAAGCAAAGGCCAATGTTTTCTGAAGCCCACCCCTTTCTCCCTTCTGTGTAAGTGCCCACAGGCACACTCTGCCATTGTGTTGCACAGTCTAATTCAGACATTTACTGACACCTGACATTTGAGTGACATTCCGACTCCTCAATTTCATCTGTTAGGGCCAATTTAGCCTTCACATTAGGTCAATAACCTAAACTGTTAGCAGGAGCTGCATCACACCACTCAGGAAAAAAAATGTGCCTTCAAATTATGTTTAATTACCTTCATTAAGGGTAACAGCACTGTGTGACACGTGTTTCCAAAGTAGGCAGACTAAGCCTAGTGCATCTCATTTCCTCAACATCCTGGGCTTTCTTATGCCTCTGTCCTGTGACCTTGTCCTCACTAGCATTAGGGTCCAAGGAAAAATCATCCACATACTCTCCAGTCTGATACATGACCAATTTCTGAAAATACAGTCTCTGGACCGCCAGAGATGAAACTTTTACCAAGCAACATTCACTACAGGTTTGCATTCTCCAGATGAACATGGGCAATTTCTTCTTGCAGATTGGTGCCCATGGTCAGGAAGACCGGACCGTCAAATGGCTTTTCTATGTTAACATCATGAAGGAGCTGTGGGCATGCCTGTCCCACTGTAACTGACGCCCGTCAAGGTCTGTGGGTCTACAAAAGCAACTGGATGGACAGTTGCTGAGAGCTCCCGGGAAAGGTGTAAGGACCTGTGTTGGTGAGTTATGCAAGGGATTCTAGGTTACAGTCAAAACAGACTCTGGGAAATAATGTTCATCCCGGTTCAATTCAACAGTCTACTCTTACTCTATATGCAACATTTAACTGGGCTCATTAAAGTCTCTTTGGAAACAGAAGAAGGGCTTAGAGATCATTGTAGTCAGTGCGCTTGTTAGAAAAAGACAAATACCGTATGCTATTACATGTGGAATATAAAAAATGATACAAATGAACATATTTATAAAGCAGAAATAGACGCACAGATGTAGAAAACAAAGTATGGTCACTAAAGTGGGGATGGGGGAGGGATAAACTAGGAGTTTGGCATTAATATATACACAATACGACGTACAAAACAGATCAGAAGGACCTACTGTATAGCAAAGGGAATTCTACTCAACATTCTGTAATAACCTGTATGGGAAAAGAATCTGAAAAAGAATGGATATTATGATATATAGCTGAATCACTTGGTTGTATACCTGAGGCTAATACAATATTTTTTCCCCCCAACTTTAAACTTTTTATTTTGTTTTGGGGGTATAACTGATTAACAGTGTTGTGGTAGTTTCAGCTGAACAGCGAAGGGACTCAGCCATCCATATGCATGTACTCATTCTCCTCCCAAACTGCCTCCCATCCAGGCTGGCACATAACACTGAAGAGTTCCATGTGCTATTCAGCAGGCCCTTGTTGGTTATCTGTTTTAAATATAGCAGTGTGTACATGACCATCCCAAAGTCTCTATCGCCTCCCCCTCAGCAGCCATAAGTTTGTTTTTTAAGCCTGCTAACACAATATTTTAAATCAACTATATTCCAATATAAAAATTAGAAAAAGAACCTACTTGAACCTACTAACAACAATAAAATCAAAAAACAAAAGCCTTGCTCCCCTGTCCCTACAACTTTGAAAACGGTAACTAACTGTTAAATTTCCTAACTGTTCCCTTTGACATTTAAGCACACAGCCTTTGCTACAGTTATTTTTGGCTAGCTGGACCCAGCATTTTTCTTTGAACAAAAGGCAGATACACAAAACGGATATGCGGGCGCAGAGTGGGCAGGGACGGGCAGGATGAGCTGGGAGGACCGCACTCACACGTGGCCCTGCCGAATGTAAGACGGCTGGCAGGAAGCTGACGTGTGACACGGGGCGCTCGGCTCAGCGCTGCGCGATGTCCTCCGGGCATGCGGCGGGCGGGAGCCAGGCCAAAGGGGGGGGTGTATGTGTACTCACAGCTGGTTCACCTCCTGGTACAACAGAAACTAACGCAACACCGTAAAGCAATTACACTCTAATAAAACAAATAAACAGAAAAAACTTAAATAGGACCTAATGAATGCTACGGCAGTTCCAAAACAAAAGTGCTTTCTAAGCGTTAGTTTATTTAATGATCATGTTATCCTACTTATGCAAACAGATATCACTACTTCTCCATTTTACAGATGAAGAAACTGAGGCCAGAAAGGTAAATGATTCACTCTAAATTATTTCTACTTCTTTCAGGCAGAGATGGGGTTTGATTTTTGGCCATATATAAAATTAAAAAAAGGAAGAGTAATAACCATGTCAGCCACTGTGTGTCTGTCACTGAGATAGACATCCTGAGCTCCAAGTGTTCCCCGCCCCCACCACTGTGCATCTGCTGAGGCCCCCCAGGGCTTGAGGGGTTGCCCAGGGTCTAACTCTGCATCCAGGACTGCAGGGTCGGACCAGCACTCTTCACAGCAACACGTGGACCCCCTCCCCTGTCCCGCCACCACCATGCCCCGACGTACTGGGGTGTTTGTTACCGACCTGAAATGATTCTGATTTACTTTTAAAAATCCATATCCTGTAATAAAGGGTGAATATCTGACACTGTTTGTCCAGAAAATTTCCCCTCAAATCTCTCCAAGATCTTGATTTCCAATAAGTTAGTATCTTAGGAATCTTCCTGCTTTCACTCTATCATTTTGTTCTTCTGACTTTACTGAGCCTGTCTGCTCAGAGTTGTTTTATATTTCATTTTTTTCCTCTCCTTGATTTACTTTTTCTCCTTACTTGCATGAATTACATATATATGGTTTATGTATATGTATGTGTGTGTATATCTACGTATAGTTTCTTGATTATTGCTTTTCTGATAAAGTTACTGCCTTCAAATATTTTTCAAATTTATTATATTTATATATATATTTTTAATTTTAGCTGCCTTATTTACTAGAGTTTCTTTTTTGTATAAGACATAAAATATGGGTTGAAATATTTTTCCTTCTATAATGGATATTCCAGCTCACTTCACACTCAGCAGAATATCCTAACTTCATGATATGTAATGACACTTTTATTATAAAACAAATTTTCCCATAAACATGAGCCTCTTTCTGTGCTCTCTATTATGTTCACGTGAACTATTTATCACTCTTACAGTAAGACCACAACAGTTTAATTACGTCCACTTGTATGTATATCCTGCCATGTGATATGTAAGTCACTAACACTCCTTTTTCCAAAACTGTCTTTCTTATATTTTTCCAGATTACCTTTAAATCAGTTTGCCTAATTTCATTACAATTATCATCAGAATTACGTTGAATCTATAGGTGAATTTGGAATTGAATAATCAGTTCTGCTTTCCCTCCAAAAGCTTCTCTCTCAATTCATAAGGCATCTTTTTAAGTTTCCTTCCTGAAGTCATTCATTATAGTAATAAAACCGAACATAAATATTGTCTAAGGCAGGGTTTCTAAGCTAATCAGTGCCTTTAATTAGCAATTTTAGGCTTCCCATTGTGATGATCAAAAAATTTTTGAGGTTCTCTTGTGTGTCCGATCTACTCCTTAAGAATTTTATTACACATACATAGGAGAAACCAAATATACATATTTTCTAAGAAAATAAAAACATACGAAAAGAAGCTGCAGGATGCAGGATTTCTTGAGTGCTGGACTGAAGAACTTGTGTGAGGAGAGTTCAGTGTGGCTGGAGTCCTGATGGGACCTGGCAGAGGTGGGGAAAGGAGCCGGTCCTTGCAGACCTGCTGCAGATCTGCAGCGGCCTGTGCCGTCAGCAAGGCGTCAGCTCGCACAGGCATAGGGAACTCTGGCTTAGCACCCCAGGCTGTCACGTTTCGGGAAGGATGCTGTATGCTGTGTGTAACAAGTGTACAATATACAGATTTATATACTTGAAAAGACTCTAAAGTCATGAAGAATACTTTTTTTGGTGGGGTGGTCTTTCGAGTTCAAAGAGCTCTGTGCTTTTCATTTTAGAAACTTAAAAAAATGCGTGCAACTTGCTGCCAGTGGTAAAGTCTGTTAGTGCAAGACATTACATTTTCTACATAGAAAGTAAACTTTTAAAATTTTATCACAAATTAAAATAATATCTAAATAGAATACCATTAAAAATTGTATTTTGGGACATTTCTGCTAAGAGCTTACAACTTCAGAGCAACCCTTCCACTGAGAACAACAGAAAAAACTGAACAAAATTAAATATATTTTCACCTATCTATCTCTCTAATATATATCTAAATATATTATCTAGTCAGTTTTCAGCACTGAAGAGCTAACAAGGCAGACAAGAATCCCAGGTGGATTATTTGAAGCCAGAAAAAAAAATCAGAGTGAAGCAATCGTGGTATTGGGGCAGCCTTTCTCCCCTTACTATTTTGCTTTTCCTCAACAACCATATGCTTATTCTGGAAAATCCTCCTGTACATCCAGGCTTTAGTTTGAGACCTCTTAGTGTCGTAAGGATGACCTAGGGAATCAGCTTAGCAGGGTTTAAAAGCAAGAGTTAGTCTTCTCTGGACAAAGTATTAGTATCTACTATGTCAACCTATCTGTACAAATTCTTCTATATAATGGCAGTAGGCAGGCATTGATTATTAGGTATCCAAGGTCAAGGTAACAGGATTGAGAAGGGATGACAACAATTTTAGTGCCTTTTTGGAATTTAGTGCATTAGGACAGAGCTCAAGAGAAAACAGATTTAGAAGAATTGTCAGAAGAAGATAACCAGAAGGAGAAAATTGTAAAAAAGAATGGTTGCATTAAGTCATTCTAAGTTACTTAGAATTTCAGTATTAATTAAAACTGAGCATGGGGAAGACCTAATATGTAAAATTAGATAGTGGGTCAGAATGTACGAAACTGATAACATATGATGGAGACTGATACACAGATTTAAAAAGTGCTGCAGAACTCTGGCAGGATGGTAACACATACCCACACGCATGCATGCATGCACACACAACACACAATCGATGCAAACCAAAGAGGATATCTTAAAAACAGGTAGGAAAAAATAAATGCATATTACTTTCAAAAAGGAAAAACTATGGCTGAGTTCTCAACAAAAACAATATAACTTATATATCATAAAACACTATCTTTAAAGTGGAAATAATAAATATCATAGGATGTCATTTACCTGCGGAACCTAAAAAAAAAAAATGGTACAAATGAACTTATTTATAAAACAGAACACAGACATAGAAAACAATCTTATGGTTACCGAAGGGGAAAAGGGGGAGGGATAAATTAGGGGTTTGGGGTTAACATATGCACACTATTATACAGAGGCCTTGAGACCCTAGCAAAGGGAATGCTACACAATATTTTGTAATAACCTATATGGGAAAAGAATCTGAAATAGAACAGATACAGGTATAGTGCATAACACAGTAAGTCATGTGTATTTCCGTAAAATTTTAAAAAAGTAAAGTGGAATTAAATTTCTCAACAAAAACTGAACTGTCCAATAGCATGACACAGACAGAAGGAAAAATGAGTTCAGATCACAGTTCAGAGATTTAAGAAGAAAAGAAATGTCAGAAAGAATACATAAATTGGAAGGTATAAATGAATCTTAAATGTAGTCTACAACAATATTGACTTCTGTGGTATAAAATGCATGACAACAGTGACCTATAGGTACGGAGGGGGAGTTCATGTAATTACCAGTCCAAGACACTAGTACTATGAGAAAAAAGATGGTAAAGGTAATTATTTCTATTAGAATTTGATTCAAGATTGCCTGTTGTACTTTTAGGGGTCACTAAAAACCTGTGTAACAGATTGATGCAGGAAAGGGTGATGAAAAAAGTATACATCTGTTTTATGTTTCTTTCTTGCTTTCCTCTGGATTAATCAAGAGTGACAAGCAGGGTAAAAGATCAAGCCTGGTAGATTAAATTATAAAATAAAATCCAGCTACATACTGATACTTTAAATGCAAGAGAACAGAAAGTTCAAAGTAAAAGGGGAGAAGAGATATTCCTCTTGAACTTGGCCATTTACTCTAAACCATCTGAGAAGGGGCCAAGATTGGGGATTCTGGGTTTTTACCTTCCACCAGCTTCTTCAGTTTCTGCCATCACTACATCTACTCAGGAGTGAATGACAGAAAATGGGGGACAAAAGGGATTTCTAAGTGCTGGTAATTAATGTGATTACCTATTTGGGCCCGGGTTATTTGTATGTACTCATTTTACAAATATTCTTTGAGATGTCCCTTTATGGTTCAGGCACTTTCTTTAAATTAATCAACTTGTTGATTTTTTTTTTAATTAAGACTTTCTACAAGTTAAATGATCTTATCAGAACTTCTAATACTACAAAAATAAGTTTTCCCAGACTTTTCCTGTACTAGGGCCTAGGTAGGGTGTGTAGATTAATCAAAATTCCAACACATGATATTCATGTCACTAGTTAAGACTGAATATCACCGTCTTCTGCTGTTCATGCTGTTTAGAAGGAGCCATAAAGAAACCCAGACTGGGTCATCTACTTCCCTAGTTACAGATCACTTATACTGGGGAAAACACTTAAGTATTTTAACTCCCTTGTTAAAGTTTCTATAAAGAAAGCTGAGCGCTGAAGAACTGATGCTTTTGAACTGTGGTGTTGGAGAAGACTCTTGAGAGTCCCTTGGACAGCAAGGAGATCCAACCCGTCCATCCTAAAGGAAATCAGACCTGAATATTCACTGGAAGGACTGATGCTAAAGCTGAAACTCCAATACTTTGGCCACCTGATGTGAAGAACTGACCGACTAGAAAAGACCCTGATGCTGGGCAAGACTGAAGGCGGGAGGAGAATGGGACGACAGAAGATGAGATGGTTCGATGGCATCACCGACTTGATGGACCTGAGTTTGAGCAAGCTCCGGGAGTTGGTGATGGACAGGGAAGCCTGGCGTGCTGCAGTCCCTGGGGTCACAAAGAGTCGGACATGACTGCGCGACTGAACTGAACTGTTAAATTAAAAAGCCAAAAACATTCTGCAACTCCTAGGGAAAAGCAGCAACTCTGTACATTTGGAAGAGGAGGACCTTTTTCTTCTCTGCTTCCCTGCCCTGGGAGAAATGCTGGCCTTATGTTTATTTTCTGAGTGTCAGGGATGAATAATGCCACATATTTGGAGTGTTCATCAAATGCCCAGTCACCATCTGGGCTGAATTCTAGCTGCCTTTACAAACGTTTTGTCAGCTATAATTGAATCCCATTGAAATATGCCTGACATATGGATGTGATCCGGTCAGGACAGTGACTGCATAGGCTAAATGCTCCCCAGAAGGTGAAGGACAACAGTGAGGGCAGACCTTTCACTGGTCAAATAAACCAAACACCTTCACTGTCTAAGCAAAATCTCTCTCAGCCTGTAGCCCTTGATTTCGAATCCATATTCACTCTGACGAAGCAAAACTGGCAGAATTCAACTCGGCTGAGAAAAAGTATTTTCCAGGCAAACTGAAAGGGTAAATACATTGGGAGATTGTTTATAAGGTCTTTACATCACATAAATATGTGAAAAAAAGACTTTGAAACAGTAATTATATATTCATATTCATACTCATATTGCTGATAATTATATGTTCACATTATCTGTTCATTAAAGCAGCTCATTAATTTACTCTGAAAGAGTAATTGGTTCAAGTTACCGTGCATATTTGAAAAGAAATGAAATTCTTCTTCCTTGAAGATAAGCAATGGATCTTTTACTGAATCTCATTGGCCCTCTCCACGAACTCATTCAAATTCATGCAGTTTTACTGAAGTTGTCTTCAAGATTCCTCCTTGGTGCCCAAACAAATGGCATTCTCTCCTCTAAATCTAAGCCTTCCCAGATATTAACAAATCTGAACAACTATTTCCCAGATCTCTCATAGTCACCCATCCGCAACCGCTTCCACCTTTTATCTTCATTCTGCCCTCTGATGCCACAGGGACAAATCTGAGCCTCTGCTCCCTGACAACCCGCTGTCTATTTTGAGAAAGCTATTATGTCTCTTTGGCTGAGTTAAATATATCCTATTTCCTCCCTGAGTTAGAGCTTAGTTTTTCAGTGATCCTCTTAAACTCGGTCATTCACTTTAATCCAGCCCTAACTTGAGTCCAACCTACCCAAGGAGTTTCAGCTTGGAGTTTCCTGCTCAAAAGGGGGGGCTTCTCTTCACTTCTGATCACCTGAACTTAGCTCAGGACCTGGCACTTGGAACACATGTATTTCAATGGTTTTTAATGCTTAGTAAACACTAATTTAATTCTGAAAACAGATTCTAGGAAGTAGCTACTGTTGTTGACACACCCAATTTATAGATGAAAATACCGAGACACAGTCATTAAAGAAGCCTGAGTAAGGGCATATAACCCAACAGTGGTGAGCGGGTATCAGGATGTTTGAGGTCTGACTCTGGAGTCCAGGCTTTTTGCTGCTAAGTTACTCTCTAAACATCTTATTATCCTACACTCTTAGTACCATGAATATAGAATTATAGTCCAGGTCTTTCTGAAGGATGTTAGAGAAGCATCCAGCAAAGCCACATGGGTAAAGGAGTGATTCTAAGAGAAGTCAATGGACTTTAAGGTAAAAATAAAAACGTTAGGATCAAAACTCCAGGCTTTTAGTCCAAAGCTCTTTCTATAAAAGTCTTCATGAGAATTGTGAATATCTAAGAAAAATACAGTCCATTGCTTTTAAAAATTATTATGTAGGATTGAGTATTCTCCAAGCCTAAAGCACAGATGGTAAAGAATCTGCTGGCAACGTGGGAGACCTGGGTTTGATCCCTGGGTCGGGACAATCCCCTGAAGAAGGGAACGACAACCCACTCCAGTATTCTTACCTAGAAAGTCCCATGGACAGAGGAGCCTGGTGGGCTATAGTCCATGGGGCCGCCAAGAGTCAGGCTTGACTGAGTGACTGACACTTTCAAGCCTAAGTTATCAATAGTTCCTTTAAAATCAGTGAGAGAAAATCAAAGTGTTACCTAGAGAGGGACAAGCATGATAGCAGATTTCTTGTTGGACATGATGCAAGTGAGAAGATAGTGGAGAAACCAGAATGCTATATGCAGAAACTAAGGCAAAATATTTTCAAGTAAACATACACAGAAAAAAAATGGAATCACCAAAATGTCCATACTATAGAAAACGTATCTTTTGAGAAAATTCTCTGAGCCGTATGCTAATGATTTGTGTCCTTCCACGTTCCACAGGGAAGTGTGAAGGGCAGGGAGGCCTGGCGTGCTCTAGTCCATGGGGTCGCACAGAGTCGGCCCTGACTCAGCAGCTGAACAATGGTCCACGAGTCTAGACCCCGGAACTGTGCTTCTGCGCCTTTCAGGGGCATGTGCAGATTCTGACGCAGCAGGTCTGGGGCCAAGCCTGAGATTCTGCATTTCTCCCAGGTTCTCAAGACTTTGGGTCCCTGGGTCTACTTTAACAAGCAAGGACACAGCTATCTAGTCCTGTGGGTTCCATTTCCACTTCCAGCTGTTGGGAGGCTGGGCCTCAGGAATCATGAAGACCCTGTCCAGCCTTCCTAAGTCTATGACATCTTCCTTCTCTTGGGCCTCTATTTCTATTTTTATTTTTTCTTTTGGTTGACTCTCTCATATATCAGGTGTGATTCCAATGTTAGGGTTGAGAAAGGCCTTACAAATGGGGATATCCCCAACCCTGCTTTGAAACTCTAAGGCACAGATGCCTTATCTATAAAACACAAGTAATCCCTAATCTACACTGTGTAGCTGAAAGGATCCCAAGGGTGGTGTTTACACTTTGACCTGTTGTAGAAATTCAACAGATGCTAGTTTCTATCCCCTCCTCACCAACACCACTCTCAAGTAAATTACAGGTTCAAGCACATAACCCACCTTTTCAAAAGTTGTTTAGAGCTTACCAGCATAATTTTTAAATCCCACCCTAACCATTATTGTTACTATATGGGAGTATATAGAGTCTTCTCTCACTATTGTCCCAAAAATAAGATGCTTCTCTTCAATCTTTAAGCCCAATATAAGGGATCAGTATACGCAAAGCCACCTTAGAAAGAGAAGACCAAACCTAGAAGTCTAAGGCCCAAGATAACATGAGGCCAAAAGGCCCTCAGGGAATAAGACAGACGGTTGTTCTGCCAGGTCAGCTTAGTGAAGGTACCATCTAAGAGCTAAATACTGAGAGGTATGTCCAGGTCTCTCGGCAAGAGCATCTAGACTGAGGAGAGTTGCTAGGTTAACTCAGCTGAAGCCCTTAACCATTCGGCCATCTGCTCCCACACCCTTTGACTACGAGAAAAAGGACTCTTCGTGTTGAGCTGGACGTGCTGGCTTCCATGACGGTTCCGTTTGACATTGCAAACTAATAGTCCACTAGTTCAGTTTTTCTACATCAGTCTCCTGAGCTAGGAGAATTAGAGTGGACTTATTATAGAGGTGGGAATTGAATCAGATGGTCCCACAACTGACACAAGTGAAATAATTACATCCACTGATGAGTACCATGGTGATGACTAAACACAACCATGTGACCTACAGTGACCCGGGAGGCTCTGACCGTGGGAGAAAGAGAGCCACTCTCCACAGCACAGCCACGGAGGGCTTCTCTGAGGAGGGGGCCTCCGTGTTTAGCCTGGAGGTATGACAGCAGCTGAAGAATGCAGGTTCCGTACTTATCAGGAGGTGGTACAGTAGTCAACGTATAATAGGGAATGAGCATCATGTGACCCAAGAAATGGAAAGAGAAAGCTTGGGGATGAAGAAAGTGAAGGCTTGGACAACACAGTGGGTGAGCTTGGCTAGAATGGAGGCAGGAATGATACCATGTGTCCTTTTGGCCTTTGAAATTCTAGACTTTCTACAAAGAATAGTGGATGCAGTAAGAAGCCATTAGAAAATTGTACCTGGGTAAATACATAATCTCTTGTGTTTAAAAAAAAAAAATCTCTCTTCTGTGGAGAAGAGAGGATGTTAGGGTGCAAATGGAGCTCCCAGTCCAGAGGACGACATCAGTTGTGGGGAAGGATGGCATATTCAGGTGGCTGCAGTGGACACAGGAAGAACAGTGGGATTACAGATACAGATTTCAGAAAGGACTTTATCAGAGGCTATCTCACTGTCCTCAAAGGACTTTCTGCATCACCATGGTTCCTTCCCAACTTCCTTGTGTCCTCCTCATCACACAGAGGTCTTTCATCTACATATCACAACTCAGTGATCTCACACCCACCCTTCTCTACAAAGTAAGAGACTCCTTGATACAGTAAGGGAACAGTTTCCTGTAGTTACGATTAGCACTCACTATTGGCCAGGCACTGTTTCAAGGAATTTGGGTGGACTCATTCATTTAATCCCGGCAACAGTCCAAGAAGATAAGTATCATTAGCATCTCTACTTGGTAGATGAGGAATACAAGGTTCAACAAGCTTCAGTAACATGAACATTGTAGAATTAAACTGGGTGTGGCCTATGAGGAAATGTACAAGTCCTTTCTACACAGTATCTAGGATGCTTTGCATTCAAAAGCTATCTAAATATGTGAGAGTTGACAGTACTCCTTTGGCTCAGCTGTGTCTAGGGAAGAGAACACTCTCATTGTATATTAAAAGTCTTTTTACGATATTTTGTTTTTTGTTTTGTTTTCAGAGCAGGATGGTCCAAGAACTGTTTCCGCTAATGATATCCTATTGGTTATAATCTTCCACTACACCAAACAATGTGATGCCCATAGGAGAAACCAAAAAACAAAACCAAAAATCTTTTACATCTAAGAACATGCAGCCTTGGGGAGGATCTGGAGGTTGTGGGAGACTAAAGTTTAAATTTCTACAAGGACAACAGGATAGACCAGATGTAATGACCTGAATCATGAAAATAAGAAACAAAATTTAAAGATGCTTCTTCTGGACTCACACCTAACCCACTTTGTCTCCTTTGCAATAGCTGGTTTGCATTTTTCTGGTGTATTTCTTTTTGGTTAGGCCAACCACCCACTGAAAACTAAAAAATCCCCCCAAATACAGAACAGATCATTTAATTCTAAGGACTGGTTTCATGGCCATTGCTGTATTTTAAAAGAAATTAGAACATAAAAGAAAATGCCTTATGACATTGGGGAGATTAAAAACATACTATCTGGTTGTTTCATCTGCAAGGTAATTGCTTCATTTGACTAGATTAAACTGGTATCAGCACAGCTGTTGGAAATTCCCGGTAATGAACCGTCCTGTCAACTGGCGTTGGGTGGGGGCTGGGGTTCAAATTACTGGAAAAGCATCCCCATTATGGTTAATTCTTTATTCAGGAGACAATTCATGAGTGACTTTGCACATTTTTAAAGAATTATTCCTAGAGCTAACTACCACTATGAGGCATTAAAATCCTACGCTATTGTAGACTTACAATTCAAGCTCAAGGCAGTTAGCCAAGAACTTGTCAAAGTGCCTTTCATTCAGTAAGAGAAATGCCCAGTCACACTTGCTGGATGATCACCTGTCTTCTCACAAAGCTCAAATATATGCATCAGGCATAGGACAGCAGCACTGAGTCCATCTTGTATAAGTAAAACCAAAGTCAACTAAGAACCAGTGTTAACAGACTATGAATCTACGTGGTGTGAACACATAGGTATAAATGGGCCATTTACATTCTGAACATGATTCCTTCCAGCATCAGTTATTTAGTATTCCTGGTTTAAGGGAGTTGTTCTTCAAGTGGATTCCCCAAGTTGGTTGTTTTTACTGAAATCCAATACTAACAACTCTAGTGTGTTCTGGACATGACCCAACTATCAGATTGTATTGCTGGCGCTATGCGTTCCAACTCCCTTGACCATTTCATATATTGTCCCCTCTCCTTAAGACCTCAACACCTCCACCCCTAGCCTTCATCCTCATTTGATGACTTTCCATTCTAGTTCACAGGATAGATGCCACCAAAAAGACATTTCCACCATCTTCCAAATCCACATTTACTCACTGATATACATCTGTGCCCACAGATCCCGCTTCCCTCCTGGCGACAGGATGGACAATCTATCCTCAGTTAATTGTTCCACTGGTGCCCTGGGGCTCATATGCTCTCTTCTACTAAAGGAAATATTTCTGGCAATTTCCACCTCACCCCCCAACCTGCCTCATCATCACTTTTCCTCTGTCCACTAAATCTCCCCATCCACATACATATATGCCAATTCCCTCACTGCCTAAAATGCCATTTCCCAGCCTCTCTGGAGTTTTGGATATCTAGATCATTTTCTAATAGGGAATACTGTACTGCTAACTTAATTATGTTTGCTTCCTACTCAGAGACTATTTTCAAGGGAAGTGGAAAATCACTTTTTTATTGTTGTTTTTGTCTCCTTTAGACTCTGAACTTTACACTCTGTACACACCTTCTCCTCTTACAATCTTAAAACTTACTGAAGACTCAAAGGAGGTTTTATTTGTAGATTAAAAATATCAATATTTACCATGTTGGAAATTTAAAGGAAACCATTTTTAAAAGGCTTATATAATGGTTCAGGTGATGATAGCACAGAGGACAACACTGTGTATTAAAAACATCGTAGTGATAATATACAATTAGTTCTGACCTCACGGACCTCTTGAGATCTATGCTAAAATGAAGTGTCGGTTTCTCCAGAATTACAAAGAGCATGATTGACACTACTTGGAGGATAAAATACATTTGCCCTTGTTTATGAGACCTGAATCTAAAAAGCTATAAGTGTATTCAAATATTAATAAATTTCTTCAGCTATGGTGCACCTCTTCTTTTCATGTACTGATTAACTCAATAAGCTGAAATATGTTTAATCTACCTAGGTAACAAATATTTCATTTTGCAACACTTTCTATGCTTTCTGATGACCTTATTATGCCTTTGAAAGAAAGTGAAAGTGTTAGTCGCTTGGTCGTGTCTTGACTCTTTGTGACCCCATGGACTGTAGCCCCCACCAGGCTCCTCTGTCCATGGGATTTTCCAGTAAGAATACTGGGGTGGGTTGTCATTCCCTTCTCCAGGGGATCTTCCTGACTCAGGGATCAAACCCAAGTCTCCTGCATTGCAGACACCTTCTATAATGTCTGAGCTACCAGGGAAACCCTATTATGCTTTTGGTTATTAAGAAAACAAAGATTTCTCACTTATAAAGAAGCTATATTTCTTTACAAATGGCATTACTTTGTATGCTTACCTTGTGTTTTACTGTCACATCATCAAGAGTGCAAATCGTCTCTAACAGAAAAATAAAGTTTTCCACAAATGCTATTCTTAATGTAGGAAAAAGAGTAAAGCTCTCAGGTTATCTTTTATGCCTAAAACCACCGCTGAGATTTCAGAGAGCATCTAGAATCACAAAGGTTTGCTCTCTCACCTTATAAAAAGAGAGGAACTAGAAATAGGTTCATTTGCTGTGTTACTATTTATAAGTCGCATGGGGGAAAGTTAACTTAGAAAAGCTGATGAGCCTTCCCCAGATTAAATTTGTATAAGGTCAGTGTTACAAATATTAATAATCAGAAATTACATGGTTTGTGGGCAGTTCCTAGAGATTCCCCAGGATCTTCACTCTGTATGCTTCTTTTCTTCAGACTTGTGCTTGTGCTTTCTCTGGTGATAGAAGGAAAACCAGCACAGTACAGGCCCTGGTCAACAATAGCCCACTGCCTGTTTTTATAAACAGTCTTACTGGAACACAGACAAGCTCATTTGTTGACATACTCTCTATGGCTGCTTCTGCACTATAATAGCAAAGTTGGTCACAGCATCACTTCTTTCATTTAAATCTAGCATTTTCTAGAACAATGGATTTTAATTAGGGATAAACAGCAGCCTTACCTAAGGAGTTTTATAGAAGTGCAGACATCTATGACCTACTTCAGAGCTACTGAATCTCATTAGTTGACATCCCTGCCATATTCTTGGTACATCATTGGTATCTTACATAAATTAGGTTTCAAAATTATTATGTTATGTATCCACATTGTTTCCTTTATTTTCATTTATTATTTATAAAAGACAGGTAACAGCCATTCTCTTTTTTGAGAGTAGCCTTAACCATGATTCTTAGAGATATCCTGTCTAAAACTCTTCCAGGGATTAGCTTTTTCATCTGGCTTTACATGATACAGGAACAACCAAATTTCCTTGCCAGTTGCATTATTTTTGATTTGAACTTTCAATGGACCTTCAGGTTAACCACAGCCACTATAAGTCTCTTCATTTCTCTCTGACTTTTCCCTGAAGGCTTTGTAATCAGCTACAGACCTTCTCAGAACCCGGCGGGAAAGGGCTCTATCTGACCTGGACAGTATCATTAGCACAACTTTCAGACCTTATCAAGATTTCCAGAAGTCATCAATTACAAAAAAAAAAAAAAAAAAAAAAAAAGAGGCAGCTTCATAAAGGTCTTACCCAACAGTCCAAATGGAATAAAAATTAATTACCTAGGACTGAATGGACTAATGAGATAAACTGTATTGTTTCTTGCTTGATGTAGCCTAAAGTCCTGCTTTTTGAATAGATAAGGTGCCTCTTCCTCCTTAAGCTATCTGTAACTCAGAACAGATTCAGTAGGTTCTGCTTTTGTAAACAGAAATGAAACATTTGAACTGCTCTCTGATTTGAGCTTCTTCACTGACTCTCCCATCCCCAATTCAGAAACTTACTGAATTTACATATTTTACATAACTGTATCATTATTTGCATAGATTAAATAAGAGTCTGTCCCCCTTTTCTCCCCAAAATACATAGGAAATACTAGTTTTGTAACCAAAGCCTTGCCTAGTGTATTATTTTTGAGGATGATATTTGTTTAATTGAGTATGACAAGCCATATTTAAGGAAGTAACACTGACTTTGCTGGAGCCCTGGGGCTTCCCTGGTAGCTCCAACAGTAAAGAATCCACCTGCAATGCAGGAGACCTGGCTTCCATCCCTGCGGAAGGAAGATCCCCTGGAGGAGGAAATGGCAACCCAGTCCAGTATTCTTGCCTAAAGAATCCCATGGACACAGGAGCCTGGCGGGGTACACTCCATGGAGTCCACAAAGAGTTGGACACAACAGAGCAACTATCACTTTCACTTTTATGGAGCCCTCACAAGAAAAAGAGTTTGGTTTCTGGCTTGAGGGGTCTCAGCACTGCAAGTGATAAGGAATGTCACTTTCTGGCAGGCCAAGAGGCCTGGAATAATTCAGGAAACTCAGGAAGAGATAAGCTTACCCAAATTTATAAATACTGAAGGAGAAATCTGGCAGGCTTTCCCTGCAGTATTGTAGCTGGCCTTCTGGCCTCAGAATAGTGAATGGTAGAGCCTTTCAAGGTCCAATCTGGGATTCCTTACAAAGACTTCCAACAGAGCAAACTTAAGCTGTTGCACCTAGTAAATTAACACTAGCTGCACCTATGTCAATAGCCAGGCCAAGCCTCATGAGCCCAGGCTTATTTGCAGTCAAGAAAAACTGGATAAACAGCAAGGTCCTCCCGTGTAGCGCAGGGAACTATATTCAGTATCTGATGATAAACCATAATGGATAAGAATATTTAAAAAGAACATATGTATATATGTATACCTGAATCACCTTCTTATACAGCAGATATTAACACAACATTGTAATTCAACTATACTGATTTTTTTTAAAGAATAAACTTTTTTTTTGAGATTTCTGTGCTCCAAAGGGGAGAAGACTAAGAAAACTGAGATTATGCAAAATGATGACAAACAACGGAAATGCGTAGTGGAAAACTATGCATTTTTAGAGCAAGCCCTTCTAGTTACCTGATGTGGCCTTTCATTGCCTTTCAGGTATCTTACACTCACTCCATAACTTACAGTTAACTCACTAATATAAAATAATTCTTGTTTACAGACAAGGAGATAAGTCTGTGCAGTATTTTCAGGAGTGAAATTAACTTTTTCCAATCAACCCCCAACCCTGACCCTATAGCAAAAGCCAATTTTGGATCTATTTGTACATTCATAGCAAGTTGTCTTTATTCCATACAAATTCGTGCTTCTTTGGTTTTCTCTTTTCAGTTGCTTGCGCTATCTGGGTGGAGCAGCTATACAATAAAATAAGCATACACAGGAATGTTTCTTTGAAATTGCTGGCAAAGTTGGGCATTTTTTCAAAAGTATCAAATTAACTTCCATCCCACCTCCGTGCTCGATTAAAACTTGTGACAAATACAACAATCAGGTGGAAAATAGACAAAATCCTTTCACTATAACTTACATGCTAAAGGAGGGACAGGAACAGTGAATAAAGTAAGTATGTAAGTCTGATGGTGAATTTGAATGTGACAGCACCACAGGGAAAATACAAGATGCCACTGCTGTGAACTGCTACTCTGGAAACAATTCAACTGCACAGTTTTAGTCTCTGGGAGGCACCAAAACTCAGAAGGATGACTCTTACTCTAGTGCTATTTCTGCCCTATTAGGGGTCCTGGTCTCTGTGACATGTATCATGTTTCTTTTGTTGCTCATTCATGTCCGACTCTTTGTGACCCCATGGACTGTAGCCTGCCCGGCTCCTCCATCCACGGGATCTCCCAGGCAAGAACACTGGCTTGCCTTTCTCTCCTCCAGGGTAACTTTCCGACCCAGGGATCAAACCCGAGTCTCGTGCCTTGGCTGGTGAGTTCTTTACCCCTGGGTCACCTGGAAGTCAATATGTCTCATAAAATTATATAAATTTGGCAGCAGAGGGCAGCTAGAAAAACAAATGGGCAGAAATGACCACTTCCATTAAGTGACACAGCACAGTGACCCGCAATGACCTGCCTTCTCCCAGGTTACAAAAGGCAGCCAGGCTTGTGGATTCAAGATCTGACTGGACAGATTTTTCCCCCATTAAATAAGCAGAGGTTTGCACTTGAGCACGGTATTGTCTGGGTCTTCAGGAAAGAGATATAAACTCTTTTGTACTAACTGAAAACAGACAAGTTTGATTAAAAGGTACACACCTCGGCGCTGGGATTCCCAGGTGGCTCAGAATCCACCTGCCGATGCAGCAGCCACAGGAGATGCAGGTTTGACCCCTGGGTCGGGAAGATCCCCTGGAGAAGGAAATGGCAACCCACTCCAGTACTCTTGCCTGGAGAACCCCAAGGACAGAGGAGCCTGGCAGGCTACATCCCATGGGGTGGCAAAGAATCGGCCACAACTCAGGGGCTGAACAACAACAGCAATCTGAGCATTAGTGCCATATTCAACAGGAGTTGTACCAGACAGTTTCTTTCTGAGGTATGCATCTTTTTTTTAAAGGAAATTGGATGTCTGTGATTTTATGTCTCATTTCCTACTATAAAAATTTCACAAGATAACCCCTCTTTTGACAGTAGATGCTTTGCTTGTCAAAGAACCTAAAACTTACAAGCTTAACTTACTCATTCATACCCTGCTGCCAATAAGCCTCTGGAAATAGTATATAGGTGGCTGGAATAATTACTCATAGTTGGCAATGATGGCAGAATACCGATTTTCTACCAAAAAAAAAAAAAAAAACCACATCAAAGCACAACACTTGCAAGCTTCAAAGAATTTCACACTGACTTCCAGCCCACCTTAGAGAATTCTAGCTTATAAAAGCATAATGTCTCCTGAAGTGACTTTCTTTATTATGAAACAGTAGCAGGCAAATTAACTACAACGGCATCTTCATAAAGATTTCTACTCCAAAAGCGGAAATTTGGGGAAATCAATGGAAGGCTAATTAGGCATGAGTCATTCCCTGATGCTGAATGCCAGGACGCAGGGGACAAGACTGGAGACATGTGAATGGTCACCTCTGTGAGACAGCATCTCCCCTTCGGTGGCAGGCCTGCAAATCTGTACATCATGATGGGGAGGAGTATGCTGCCTTTCAGACCGGCTCTCCCCTTATTGTCCTTGACAAAGATGAGTGCTGAACATACAGAGAATGGCAGATTTTTTGGTTTTGGTTTTTGGTTTGCTAGTGTGTGTTCTCTGATGAGCCTTCCTGAAGAGTTATGAGTCTCTGCCTGTTGCTCACCCAACATGTCTCCTTTCCTCCTTCCTGCATGGCCTATTGTTTCTTTCCTTAATCTGCCCACCTCAGCTGCCAGGCTGGATTCTATTTGGTCTTACCCGCAGCTGCTGTTGGTCTAGGGAATTGCATGAATTCTACATTAGCTTCACAAGACTGACAGGGAGAACGTATTTACTGTGAATGGAATGAGGGTCTCTCTTTGCTACTGGACACAAACAAAGAAGCTGTCACCCTCAGCATCTTGTGATCTAGAATGCAGACAGCAGAACACAACCATAGACAGAGGCTGCACCCCTGATGGCCTGTGGAGACACTGACCACATTCTACCCAAAGCCTGGCCACCTCTGGACTTCATGAACACACATCTCTCTGGTTTTCTAGGCAGCTTGAGTCAGCTTTCTGTTCTTTGTGGCCTAACCATTTTAAATATACTAAAGGCTTAATATGCCTTTTCTCCAAGAATTAAACTTCAGCAGGTTATATCAGGGCTTCCCTGATAGATCAGTTGGTTAAGAATTCGCCTGCAATGCAGGAGATCCCAGTTCGATTCCTGGGTCGGGAAGATCCGCTGGAGAAGGGATGGGCTACCCACTTCAGTATTCTTGGGCTTCCCTGGTGGTTCAGCTGGTAAAGAATCTGCCTGCAATGCGGGGGAACTAGGTTCGATCCCTGGGTTGGGAAGATCCACTGGAGAAGGGAAAGGCTACCCACTCCAGTATTCTGGTCTGGAGAATTCCATGGACTGTATAGTCCATGGGATCGCAAAGAGTCAGACACGACCAAGCAACTTTCACAGGCTATATCAAATAACTAAATCTCTGAATGCTTTTTTTTCTCCAACTTTCTATCCCTACTTTTTTTTTTTACTCAGTATGCAATTATTTAGCACCAGTAGTCTGCCAAAAACTTTGATACATGGAGCCAGACACAGCCCCTGCTCTCCCTAACTTATGGACTCACACAGATTTTCTTCAGCTGTGAGGTACCCAAAGGCTTCTCTGGCAATCTGGGGAAACCTGTGGACCTTTTCTCCTAATAGTGCCTTTAGATGCATAGGATAAGATGCAGGGCTTTACGAAGGAAGCAGATACGTTAACGTTAGGAAAGTGCTTCTAAAACTGTGATATTATCAGATACATGCTCCCCTATCAATGCCTTGAATAATAAGATCACGGTGGAGGGTTTAAGAGCCAGTAGAATTATGAAGTAGTGATGAACA
The DNA here is from genome assembly GCF_023699985.2 of Odocoileus virginianus. NCBI lineage: Eukaryota > Metazoa > Chordata > Mammalia > Artiodactyla > Cervidae > Odocoileus > Odocoileus virginianus. The sequence continues at coordinate 16,636,621 of NC_069699.1, forward strand.
TCAATGATACACTTAGGTAGCTGCAATGAGTATAATGTGATCTGAATATGTCTGTGAGTTTTTAACATGTGCAAAGACCTGCGTCACGGCAAAACACTGTGAGTACTGGGATTAAAGACAGTAACTGGGTGACAGAAAAACAGCAAACGTCTATGAATGAAGTTGCATCAGGGAAGATGGGCGGCTCCTCTCTGTCCCACTTATTCACACACACACACACACACACACACACTCAGGCGCGTGCGTGCACACACAATCATGCACACACACAGTCACGCACACACGCACACTGAAATAACTATAATAAGGAAATAGCATAAGAATTGGCTGAAATAGGACAGGAAATGACAATGAAATAATTATAGAAAGGAAACTGCAGATGCAGCTTTAGAAATGAATAGGTCTTTTAATCAATTCAGTTAAACACCAATTCTCCCAGAGTCACTATAATCTATAGTCAGTTATAGTCAAAAAACCTTGATTGAGATGATATGGGCAAATTAGAAGACATTTTCTCAGTTAACCTAAGAATCTGAGACTTAAGATGATGGTAAAATCAATTTAATGGATGGGAAACTGATGCCCCGAGAAGAGAGATCAGTTGCTGGAGGCGACACAGCTAGACCAATGCAGATCCGGCTGTAAGCCCCGGGCCTTTAATTCATTATATTCTGCTGCTTCTGAACACCCAGTTCAACAGGAAAGGAATAACTAGGTCATTTGTGTTGCTAACCAAGAGTTTTTATTGACAACTAAGAGCTCCAAGGAGAAATTCAAACAGAATTATCAAAATTTCAGCTCGTCCTCCTGTCAGTCCCATCTCCCCACCTCAGCCCCTGGGATGGAGAATGAGAGTTTCATTTGGCGTGTCTCTCATCTAGTCTACGCTTTTCTCTGTGATAAAGAAAATCCATTTCCCACTAAATTAAAATTGCTTTTTCATCCTAACCAACACTATGCCCCTGGTACACAGCAGAATAAAAATAAATTGATTTTTAAGTATCCACTGGAAGAAAAAAACAATAAGAAGCATAAAAATCATGGTGCCGCTGTGTGCCTTTTGAACAATTTAACTATGAGAAGGAATTCCTTTCCTGAAGACAGCCACTGTATCTCCACAGTGGCAACATTTCTGGGCAGTTCATCAGCTTCAGTAAAAACTTGAATTGTCCAGATATGTATCTTGTATGACCAATGCTAAATGACCTGTTTGCTTGAACTGTTGCTAAGGTGACAAAACAACTGATGAAATATACCACTCTATCATTCAAAAAAAAAAAAAAAACACAAAAACAGGAGGGACTTTCAAAGGGTCTGAACAACCTTTAACTCCTCACTAGAAACACATATCCCCAATCACATATGTCAGGGTCTAAAAACCCAGGACCCAAATGTGTGCCCCTGAAATAACAGCAGGTAGATAAGAACCTTACCTAGGGCTGCACAGGTTCAAGTTGCCAGTAATCTACTGGAACTTCGAGACACCAAGATCCTTTGTTAGTTGCTCTCATGTGTCCTTCAGACAATCCCTCCCCAGCTTCCACAGTCACGTAAAGACTGCTTCTCCATGTGGGGCTCTGTTAGTCACTGAGCCTGCATTTTCCTTCTGACACTGAAGCGTGCAGAGATGTCCCTGTGCCAGCCACCGTGTAGAGAAGAGCAGGCTCCCGACTACTACAGCTCACATGCCAGGTGTGAGTGCAAAAGCTGAATGCTAGTGTTCTGAGGACCAGACTTTTCATCACTCGTTCAGGATACGGGGTCTGAAGTGCAAACATCTGCCCATTATACATCCTCAAGTGATGCTCTGAACCACCCTGGGCATGTACCATAGCTAGTAGGAGGTAAATGTGTTACAATACATGTATTTGTATTAATAAATGTATTAATTAATACATCATAATAATATATATGTATTAAAGTACTAAAGCTTCACAGTAAAAAGAAAGAGAACAAAAGACTATAAAATTTCCAGTGTTTAATTTTTATGACAAACATTACTTTTATAATAAATTAAATCAAGGACAATTTCAAAAAATGATAAAAAAAAGGCCATTAGTAAAGATATTGAGGTGCTCTCAGTGCATTATGGGAAACATAATTTACATGAGCCCCAATTAGATGAAATCAAGGCTGCCAGTGTTGATGGGACCCTTGGGCAGGTCATTTCCAATCTGAGTCTCTGTCCTCAGATCTGCAGAGAATAAAATAAGTGGACCGGATTACATCTATAGTTCCTTCCAGTTCAAATACCCTGTGAGTGAGAATTCTCTTCCAAGCGGCAAATATGAAGATTTAAGAAAAAAAGCCCCTGCATTCTTGTCCTTTGCTTTCATGAACTCTAGATATCTTCATTATATTCAAACTGGCAGTTCTTCTGGAAAGTCAAATGCACATTTCAAGTCATTGCTGCTCCATTTTTAATACACCAAAGTCAATTACTGATTATTTCACTATTGATGCAAATCTGTATCTTTTTCAGCACAGACCAACTCTTCCGCCCTGTCAGGAAGTACGTGGGTCTAGACCACTTTGAAGTGTGCCTGATTAACTACAGAACTGCCAACAGAATTTGCAGAAACTTGAGCAAAGGTCACAACTTCTAAAATTAATTTTACAGTTGTTCCAAGGGTTAAAAAGTTCTAGTCGGTATAAGGTCTTCTGAAGGACAACTTCTTGCTCAACTTTTTGAAAATCCTGTTAGTGGGATGGGGGGTGGGTGGGAAGGAGGTCTGAGAGGGAGGGGATATATGTTTACATATAGCTGACTCACTTCACTGTACAACAGACATTAACACAACATTGTTAAGCAATTATACTCCTATTTAGAAAGACCCTGTAATCAAAGTTCATAAGCAAGAGACTCCTGGGATGGTAACATTAAGATGTTTTAAACAAAGTACCTTTCTTCTGTTGGAAGGGTTGGGGGCGCTGTGTCTTCACTGAGGACGCTGGATAAGTGGGTGGGGAATATGAATTGTACCCGTGTTACCCAAGGACAGGTGGGTGGTGACAGCATATCCTGGGGGCAGAGCTGCAGCTTGCCCAGTTCCCAGGTCCTCCCTTGCATCTCCCAGACTCTCCGTGACCCTCCCCTGCTACTGCAACCTCTGAAGTCACGTGTTCTAGAAAGCATCCCTAGAGGACAGAGAGTCCCTGCCCAACCTTCATCAGACCTGACGTTGTCACCAGCCACTGGGATGTGCGGATTGGTCTTTGCTCCCTAGGCTGGATTGACTAGGTCTTTACATCTTTACATTAGATACTGATGACTGTAGAAGAGAATCTTGAGATCTAGAGAAGGCACTGATATGCATGCAAATCTTACCGTTCACAAGGCTAAAACACCTGGCATCAATGGTCAGGAGGACTCTGTCCTCTGGCCTTCCTGACAATGAAGCTCGCTCTCTCTCCAGCTGTTGGGCGAGTAGGAAGTAAAAAGAGAAGGGAGCTCCCTACTGGCGCGGATATAACAAGGGCTCTGCTGTCCACCCCTCCCCTTTCTCTTACCTGTGACTCGTCCTGGGCAACCAGAGCATGTGCTGCTTCCATCCCCAGTCTCCCCCATCCCTGGCATCGGCCAGCGCTATGGGATCAATTTGTTGACAGCTGCAATTTTAACTTCTAGTGCCGGATATCATTCCAGCACATAACGCACTTTAAAAATCTCATCCTCATGGAAACAAACACACAAAAAATGAGCCATACCAAGAAACAAAGCGATCTGAAGCCTTACTGTGAATACCGTCTAATGCCGAGGTCTCCAACCTTTTTAGCACCAGGGACTGGTTTTGGGGAAGACAATTTTTCCATGGATGGGGGTGAGGGCAGACGGTTTCAGGACGATTCAAGCACACTACATTTATTGTGCACTAATTTCATTGTTTACTTGCTAAGTCGTGTAAAACTCTTTTGCGACCCCAGGGACTATAGCCCACCAGACTCCTGTCCATGCGATTTTCCAGGCAAGAATACTGGAGTGGGTTGCCATTTCCTTCTCCAGGGATTGTATACTAGATTTCTAATCTAATGCTGCTGCTGATCTGACAGGAGGTACTGGTCAGTGGCCTGGAGCTTGAGGACCCCTCCACATATGCAACAGAAGAAGTAATGTGCTAAAATCAGTATATCCAATTACAGTCAAGGAAGATAACTCACTAGTCCACTGGATAGCAGGGGTCAGCAAACTATAGCTCATGGGCCAAATGTGACCTGTACACTGAGCCTGTTTTTGTATGACCTGAAAGCTGTAGAAACTTTTTTTTACATGTTTAAAAACTTGTAAACAAACAAACAACAACAATCATGCCAGCCTTATAATGGTCCCCTCGCTCTTCTGTTCTTTTCAGTTTTCTCACTCTGCAAGATCATTATCCTTACCACACAAACAATCAAAGACACCCTCCCCTTTGAGCCTACCCCATTCTCCACCTACCACCTGGTTCGTTATAGCTATCCTTGGATATTCCATGGAATATCATTACAGTAAAGCCCTTTCATAGCATTTACTATGCTCACTGGTGTAACTTTCTATCTTCCCATTCTCCCTTGCATCTACTCTAATTAACTTTTCACTTCTGCTGCTGCATCAGTCCACTCTCTGGGGTCCCCACTGATGACCCCACTGCCCAACCCCACGGCTGAATCTTGGTTTCTGCTTTACTCCACCTCTCCGCAGTATCTGACATTTTACTCCTTCCTGATCACTTCCTCCCCCTTGGTCTCTGGCAGATGGTTCTCACCCAGCTCTCTTCGCCTCTACCTGGACGTCCTTGTGCAGCTTCCCTGCTACCCCACCCCCGCTTCCTTAGTTCTAAATATCAGTACATCCTCAGGATCATTCCTCTGACCTTTCTGCTCTAAGACTAAATGATCTCATGGAGTTCTCAAGGTTTAATGCATCACTGGTAATTTGATAACCCCCAGCATTTCTCCTGGATTTCAGAATCGTATATCCAGCCCTTCCTGACATTGTCACTATCTTTGGTGGGATCTCAAAGTTAATATGTCCAAGGGCACCCATCCTCACTAAGTCCAGCCCTCCCCTAGTCGCTTCCATTTTAGGAAGTGACGCCGCCCTTTACCCAGCTCTTCACACTGACAGCCACACAGCTATCTAGATTTCTCCCTTTTGCTCAATCCCCATACAAAACCAGGGCCTTCCCTGGTGGCTCAGATGGTAAAGCATCTGTCTGCCTGCAGTGTGGGAGACCTGGGTTTGATCCCTGGGTCGGGAAGATCCCCAGGAGAAGGGAATGGCTACCGACTATTTGTGCCTGGAGAATTCCATGGACAGAGGAGCCTGACAGGTTATAGCCCATGGGGTCTCAAAGAGTAGGGCAGGATGAGTGACTAACACATAAAACCAATCACCAAATTCTGTCTAGTTCATCTTCACATCCGGAGAAGGCAATGGCACCCCACTCCAGTTCTCTTGCCTGGAAAATCCCATGGACGGAGGAGCCTGGTGGGCTGCGGTCCATGGGGTCGCTAGGAGTCGGACACGACTGAGCGACTCCACTTTCACTTCATGCATTAGAGAAGGCAATGGCACCCCACTCCAGTGTTCTTGCCTGGAGAATCCCAGGGACAGGGGAGCCTGGTGGGCTGCTGTCTATGGGGTCGCACAGAGTCGGACACAACTGAAGCGACTTGGCATCAGCAGCAGCATCTTCACATCTCCCTATCAAAATGACATTTTGTCAGCTCTTCGTTTTCCTCCAGAACCAGGTTCCTGTCATCTCTTACCTGAATTATAGTAACTGCTTCCTCATCTCCCCACCTCATCTCCCTGCTTCTGCCTTAACCTCTAGTCTATTCTCTTTACACCAGTCAGACGGTCTGTGTAAAATGTAAGTCAGGTCACATCATGTCCTTGCTCAACATTTTCCAGTGACTTCCATACAAAGTAGAATAAAATCGAACTTTCTCACCATGCCCCGTACCATTAAACCATCTGGGTTTTGCCCCTCTTGGACCCTTCCTGCCTCTTTGCTCCTCCTCTAGGAAGTGATGCCTCTGTCTCAGCTCTTGTGCTTGCATTTGCTCATCCACCTCCCCCACCTCCATCCTCTGCCCCCCGACATCCAGGAATATTCACAGCTCCTTCCCTGCCTTGTTCTCTGCTCAAATGTAACCCCCCCACCAAGGCCTCCCCTCTCTCAATCCTGTCATATCACAACATTTAAGCAACTGGTATTGTATTACACGTTCATTTGCTAAATTCAATATGTTTCTGCTGCTCTAGAACTGAAATACCATGAGAACAGGTAATATGATTCTTTAACTCTTGTATGCCATAAAGTAGATGCCCAATGCATATTTGGTGAACAAAAGAAACAAAGGTATAGGGGAGGGAAAGGATAAAGGGAAGCATTTGTTTCCTTAGTGTGAGTGAGCTGAACAGATCATGTTTACCCTCTGGATCCTTCTCATCACTGATTCATCTTAAATATCAAGGCTCCTCCGTGAAGCCTTCCACAGCCATCATATCTGAAGTTGCACTGCTCTGTCTAGCTACCCTCTATCCCCCCTTTACCTGTTTTACTTCTTCAGAATACCCAAGACTCTCTGAAATGGTATGTTAAGCTTTCTCTCTCACTGGAATGTAAGTTTTGCAAAAACATGAGCCTTGTCAATTTTGATCACTGTTCCCACAGCCTAGACAGTGCCAGGCACAAAAGTGATGTTCCTAAATACATAGTGAAAGAAGGAATGGATAAATGAATGAATGAACCAACTGACTGAATAGATCATTTCTTTGCAATAAAAGGCACCAGAGCACGTAAGATGAGAAAATGTGGACTACGTCAGAAACACACATGTACACACACACACACACACACACACACACACACACACACACACACACACACAGAAAGGTCCGCAAATAGATGGCGACTTTACCCCTCCTCCCACAATGGTGTTGAGTTGACGCTTTTAACCCCGAGAGAGATGAGGCAACTCGCCATCTGCTGGTTTCTCCTAGATCATATATCTCATCTTGCTCGTGGTGGGAGGCCCCTGAGCATTGAGGAGAGACTGCAGATGCTCCAGCAGAGACCCAGATGGTGCTCAGGGGTGTGTCTGGAATCTCCAATCAGCCAGGCTGCGGCTCGCCTCTGCTACCTGCTTTGGTAAGACACGCTTATGGGTTTCCAGGCCTGTCTAGGAGACAGGCTGGGGAGTTCATTTTTTGGAAATGCACCCTGCTGTTAGTCCAGCCACTCCTATGTTTACATAAAAGATGTTTATAGGGACTTCCCTGGTGGTCCAGTGGGGAAGAATCCACCTGCCAACGCAGGGGACATGGGTTTGATCCCTGGTCCGGGAAGATACGATTTGCCGCAGAGCAACTAAGCCCATGCGCCCCAACTCCTGACGTCTGTGTGCCTAGAGCCTGTGTTCTGCAACAAGAGAAGCCACTGCAATGAGAAGCCTGCGCCCCGCAGCTAGAGAATGCCCACATGCCACGACGGAGAGCCAGCACGGTGGAGAATAAATCAATGAGAAGATTTTACATGTTGATAGGAGAACTCATGAGAAAGCCACTACAGTGTAATCCCTAGGACGAGAAAAGACGATGTCTTGGTCCGCTCTGTTCTCTCTGCCTAGCACAGAGGCAGGACAGGAAGGACTGCCGGGCAGGCTGCTCTCTGTGCAGGCCTGTCCTCACGGGCTGTGTGAGCGGCAGCCCCTCCTCGTGGGCCTGACTCATGCCAGGCAGCTGCTCTAGACACTGGGCCCAGTGGGCTTCGGGGCAGGAAACCCTGGGAGGCGCCCCTGCTTTCTGGGAACTCTCTCAGGTGGCCATGTGCAGGCGGGAGGGCCTGCAACACCCACGCCTTTTCAGAGAAGTGAGATGGTATCAGGTAGGAAGGCCAGAGGTCTCCAAGTGGCAGTAGGAAATAAACTACAAGTGGCAGACTTTTTTTTTTTTTCCCCTTCTCTACACAAAATTAAAAGAGGCTTCTTTTATTTCTGTGTTGACACAACTGGTTCTGCCTTGAACTAACCAATGTGTTTTTCTGGTGGAAATGTTTTTCTTAAGCCATGTTAAAGAAACTATGTATTTGCTTTGGAATCTGCCTTTCTTCAAAATGGTTCCTCCTAAGACTAACTTGTTTTCTTTTCTCAAACCTTGGGCTGATAATGGCTCAACAAACCAGTATTCATGTCAATTGTTTAAGGCTGGGGATGACACACCTCGTGCCACCCTATCTCAAAAATGCACATTGTGGGAGAGGGGCCTGGTGAAAGGCTCTCAGCCTGGAGATGCCTCTCTTATCTGACTAACAGCTTGCTAACAGACATAAAACACCTTGCTAAAAATGAGAAGTGGGTATTCTTTCTGCCCACTTCTGATGTCTATGTCAGAAGCTTTCTCTCTCTTATACTTTAATAAAATTCTGTTAGACCAAAAGCTCCAGTGGTCAAGCCTGGTCTCTGGCTCTAGACTGAAATCCTCTCCTCTGGAGGTCACGAATCCCAGCATGGCACAGGACTCGCAGCGGCAACCTTTCAGAAGGCAGGACCAATTAGGGTCAGGATCCCTGGGACACTGCCCACGGGATTTGCGACTTCAGGGAGGCTGTAGAACCTTGCCTACCTAATTGGGCTGATAAAAACGGGATCCCCAAAGGTAGGAATGTGTGATGCTTATGTTGTAGGTAAATCACTTCTCCTTAGTTTATTCATTCCATGGACTGTGTCAAGGGTATGATTTCAAAAGTTCTACTGAATATGCAGGTCATTATGAAGCCTCCATCTGGCCTCTCTGAGCCTCCCCCTTCCCCTCTACAAGCAGTAAAAGTTGTCTTTCTACAACAGACACTGGACAACATAGTCGGAGGCCTCCTGTTGTTAGCTGTCCTGCTCTGAATGGATGCTAAAGTCCCAGCACTCTCCCTGACTCTGTCTCCTACTTTCATCCTCTGAATGTCCCGCTTCTATTTCTCAAGTCAAGTCCCTCTCCTCTGAGGGACTCTGTCCACGCTGCTCCCTCTATTATTTCATTTCAAGCAGGTTGGAGGGTACCTCCTCCAAGAAGCCCTCCCTGATCAGTCCTACCTAAAACAGAGTTCCTGAAAAGTCTATTCCAACCTCTCCTGTGTTTCTCCAATTTTCTTCTCATCATCATCTGTTTGTTTGCTTGTGGACTCTCTTACTATTCCACCAGAATGTAATTTCCATGAGGCCAGAGAACTATCCTGTTTTCTGTTTTATTTCCCCAACACCTGGAAAAGTTACCTGCCACATAGTAGGCATTCAATAAATATGTGTGGGATGAATGAATGAGTAATATTGGAAACTGGAAACTGTCAAAAGCTGCAGAGTGAATAAATGGAAAATCACAGGAAAACATGGCTGTGGATTTGGAACCATTCTGTCACTATAGCTACCTGATGAAGCTGCACTTAACAAAAGGCCAAAGGAGAAACACAGTGGGGCAGCTGCCAGAGGCAATGATTGCATCAAAACAGTATTTGAAATGCCAAATTCTTATTGTCAGATCAAAGCTGCAGAGACGCATGCATTATAAAAAGACTCTCCAAGCTGTTATACTGTATTTAAATTACTGCATGATTACATGTAGGAGTCCTAGTGCCTGGTCCTAGGAATGAAGTCACCAGTCTGCCCAGCTCCACTTCGGTTTAACTGCTTCTAGGCTGAGTTCCAGGGCAGGGTTGGTGCAAGAATTCAGTTTCTTGTGTTTCCCACCCACCCACAGTGGGAACATGGTGTGTGTATAAGTGTGTGAGTATAGGTATGTATAGGTGTATAAGGGAATGAGGGAAGATGAAGGTTTTCTTATTAAAAAATAAAAATGTATATGTATATGTACACACACACACACACACACACACACACACATATATATATATATATGGCTCTTGGTAAACTTTCAAAAATGTATTCAGCTAGATGATGATACTGCTGATGCTGATGATGCTAATTCTTCAAACAAAAATATCCAAATTTTATGGAGTATATTAAGAAGAGATGGCAAGAAAACATAGAAGAACTATACAAAAAAGATCTTTATGACCCAGATAAGCACGATGGTGTGACCACTCACCTAGAGCCAGACATCCTGGAATGCAAAGCCAAGTGGGCCTTAGGAAGCATCACTACAAACAAAGTTAGTGGAGGGGATGGAATTCCAGCTGAGCTATTTCAAATTCTAAAAGATGATGCTGTGAAAGTGCTGCACTCAATATGTGAGCAAATTTGGAAAACTCAGCAGTGGCCACAGGACTGGAAAAAGTCAGTTTTCATTCCAATCCCAAAGAAAGGCAATGCCAAAGAATGCTCAAACTATCACAAAATTGTACTCATCTCACATGCTAGCAAAGTAATGCTCAAAATTCTCCAAGCCAGGCTTTAACAGTATGTGATCCGAGAACTTCCAGATGTTCAAGCTGGATTTAGAAAAGGCAGAGGAACCAGAGATCAAATTGCCAACATCCACTGGATCATCGAAAAAGCAAGAAAGTTCCAAAAAAACATCTACTTCTGCTTTATGGACTATGCCAAGGCCTTTGACTGTGTGGATCACAACAAACTGTGGAAAATTCTTCAAGAGATGGGAATATCAGACCACCTTACCTGCCTCTTGAGAAATCTGTATGCAGGTCAAGAAGCAACAGTTAGAACTGGACATGGAACAACGGACTGGTTCCAAATCGGGAAAGGAGTATGTCAAACTTGTATATTTAACTTATATGCAGAGTACATCACAAGAAATGCTGGGCTGGATGAAGCACAAGCTGGAATCAAGATTGCTGGGAGAAATATCAATAACCTCAGATATGCAGATGACACCATGCTTACAGCAGAAAGCAAATAAGAACTAAAGAGCCTCTTGATGAAAGTGAAAGAGGAGAGTGAAAAAGTTGGCTTAAAACTCAACATTCAGAAAACTAAGATCATGGCATCTATCCCATCATTTCATGGCAAATAGACAGGGAAACAGTGGAAACAGTGAGAGACTTTATTCTTTTGGGCTCCAAAATCACTGCAGGTGGTGACTGCAGCCATGAAATTAAAAGACACTTGCTCCTTGGAAGAAAAGCTATGACCAACCTAGACAGCATATTAAAAAGCAGAGGCATTACTCTGCTGACAAATATCCAACTAGTCAAAGCTATGGGCTTTCCAGGAGTCATGTATGGACGTGAGAGTTGGACTATAAAGAAAGCTGAGTGCCGAAGAATTGATGGTTTTGAACTGTAGTGTTGGAGAAGACTCTTGAGAGTCCCTTGGACTGCAAGGAGATCCAACCAGTCTATCCTAAAGGAAATCTGTCCGAATATTCATTGGAAGGATTGATGCTGAAGCTGAAACTCCAACACTTTGGCCACCTGATGCAAAGAACTGACTTACTGGAAAAGACCCTGATGCTGGGAAGATTGAAGGCAGGAGGAGAAGGGGACGACAGAGGATGAGATGGTTGAATGGCATCACCAACTCGATGGACATGAATCTGAGCAAGCTCTGGGAGCTGATGATGGACAGGGAAGCATGGAGTCCATGGAGTCACAAAGAGTCGGACACGACTGGGTGACTGAAGTGAACTGATGGAGCATTTCATCTATTTAATATGTACCAGGCCATGAGTGTATTGAGTATTTCACATAGAATAAAATGGATGTCAGACTGATCCTTTAAAAAACTAAGTGAAATGAATTTGCTCTCAGACAAGACCCTCTAAGAGTTTCCCATTCTCATCCAACCCGGGTCCCACGTGAGTCGGAGCTGTGCTCCCTGTCCTTCTGTGCGTGTCTCCTACCACGCACCTCCTCACAGGCGCTGCCCTCCCTGTTCTCTCAAACATCCCCAACCTCCTCCTGCCTCAGGCCTTCGCAGTGCTCCTCCCTCACCCTCAATGCTCTTCTCCCAGATCGCGCAGTCTGCTTCGTTACTCACGTTCATCTTCTCGGCGTGGCCTTCTTTCAGTTGTTGTTGTCCAGCCACCCAGTCGTGTCCGACTCTTTGCGACCCCCTGGACTGCAGCACGCCAGGCCTCCCTGTCCCTCACCATCTCCTGGAGTTTGCCCAAGTTCATGTCCATTGCGTCTGTGATGCCATCCAGCCATCTCATCCCCTGATGCCCTCTTCTCCTTCGACCCTCAGTCTTTCCCAGCATCAGGGACTTTTCCAGTGAATTGGCTGTTCCCATCAGATGGCCAAAGTACTGGAGCCTCAGCTTCAGTATCAGTCTTTCCAAAGAGTATGTGGGGTCGATTTTGAGGACCTATGCAAAATCGCAAATGCTGCCCCTCCCCCGATTCTGGCACTTCCTTTCCCCTTCACTTTGTTCCATATTACCTGCCACAGTCTGACATTCTCTACACGTTCCATATATTTATTCAAAGTCTTTCTTCCATCCATTGGAACGTAGACTGATAAATTAATTTCTTTTGCTTCCTGCTGTTTCCTCACCATATACAACCACATGTGTGGGTGTGTGTGTGTATTGTACATATATATATATACATACACACACATACACACATACATATATATATATATATATCCCATATATATGGAATGTATATATGCACATATGCATACACATATGAAGCTCTAATACTTTGGCCACCTAATGCGAAGATCTGACTCACTGGGAAAGACCCTGATGCTAGGAAAGATTGAGGGCAGGAAGAGAAGGGAGCAGTAGAAGATGAAATGGTTGGATGGCATCATCAACATGACAGACATGAATCTGAGCAAACTCCAGAAGATAGAGAAGAACGGGGAAACCTGGTGTGCTGCGGTCCATGGGGCTGCAAAGAGTAAAACACGACTTAGAGAATGAACGACAACATACACATATAAAAAGAATTAACCGATTCACTCCTCCTGGTAATCTTTTAAGATAAATATTATTGACATTCTCGTTTTATAAATAAAGGAGTAGATGTACAAAATGGTTATGTAATTAAATCAGGGTAAGGATCATAAGAGACTACTGTGAACAAGTACATACCAACAAATTAGACAGCCTGGAAGAAATGGAAAATTCCTACAAACACACAACCTACCAACAATAAATCATGATGAAATACAAAACCTTAAAGGATAGATTGCTAGTAAGGATAGGACATCAATAATCAGAAACCTCACAACAAAGAAAGTTTCAGGTCCATATGACTTCCTTGGTGAATTCTACCTAACGTTTAAAGAAGAATTAATACAAATCCTTTTCAAATTCCTCAAAAACTTGAAAGAGTAGACACTTCCAAGCTCACTTTACAAGGCCAGCATTACTCTGATGCAAAAGCCAGACAAGGACACAAGTAAAGAAATTATAGGCCAATATCCCTGATGAACGTAAGTGCAAACATTTTCAACAATATTTTAGCAACTCATATTCAATAGTATGTGAAAAGGATCACACACCATGATTAACTGGGATGCACAAATCAATCAGTGTGATATATACCACAGTGACAAAATGAAAAATAAATATTGTATTATTATCTCAATAGGTGTTAGAAAAAGTATATGACAAAATTCAACATCCGTTTATGATAAAAACTCTCACCAAACTGGTGGGAGAAAACATCTCTCAACATAACAAAGGCCACAATGACAAGTCCACAACTAATATACAGAAAAAGCTAAAAGTTTTTCCTCTAAGATCAGAAACAAGACAAGGATGTCCACTCTCACCACACTTTTATCCAACACAGTATGGGAAGACTTGCCAGGCACTTAGGCAAATGAATAAAAGGCATTCAATTTGGAAACAAAGAAGTAACTGTGTCTATATGACATTATATTATAGAAAATTCTAAAGACTTCAACATAAATACTATTAGAATAAACTAATTTAGTAAAGTCACAAGATACAAAATCAATATAGAAAAAGTTAGTTGTGTTTCTATACATCCCCATCAAACTGTCAGAAATAGACATTAAGAAAACAATCCATTTATAATTGCTGGAGGGAAAAAAAATAAAGAAATACCTTGGGATGAATGTTACCAAGTAAATAAAAATCTGTACATGGAAAATTTCTTCAGCTTCAAAAGCCTTTCTCTGTCCAACAATGTCCGGTCATCTTTGAAGATTTGCTTTGTCTTCATGCATATATTCCTTCAGTGAGGCTGATTTCTCTCATTTCTATCTATAAACCAACTTCCCTATGGTTTCATACTTTAGCACTTCTCACAGACCTTAGTTTACATGACTCTCCCTACTTCTAAACAGTTTATTGATGGCAGGGGCTGTATCTTACTTCAAAAGAGATTCATTCCTTTGATTGGTTATTCATTCATTCAACCCACAGAGGTTCACTGAGTGCTTACTAGGGCTAGTCACTACCTGGGGTCCCAGAGATCCAGAGAAAAACTGGAGAAACCAAGCATTTGGGTGAAAAACACATAAACAAAACAATAACTGACAGCAGGTAATGATGAGTGCTAGGAAGAAACAGAATATCTCTGGGATAGAGAGAACTTTAACTTGGATGGAGGAGAGTTGAAAGACCCCCTCTGATATGTCTATAAACTGAGAGCTGCGTGATGAAAAAGGCAGCGTGAGAAGATCCAGGTGACAGCATCTGAGACAGAGGAAATGGTCTCAGTATGTTGAGGAGAAGAAATAATATCAGCAAGACCAATGGGAATGGAGACCAGTATGGAGATTCATTTAAAACAAAATGAAAATTAAAAAAAGCAAAAACACAAACAAACAAAAAACTAGGAGTTAAACTACCACATGACCCAGGAATCCCACTACTGGGCATATAACTTGAGGACACCATAATTCTAAAAAACACGTGTACCCGTGTTCACTGCAGCACTATTTACAACAGCCAAGACATGGAAGCAGCCTAGATGTCCATCGACAGATGGATGGATAAAGAAGCTGTGGTACACATATACGATGGAGTATTACTGAACTGTAAAAAGGAACAGGCTGGAGTCAGCTGTAGTGGGGTGGATGAACCTAGAGCCCGTTACATAGAGTGAAGTAAGTTAGAGAAAAAAAGTATTGCATATTAACACACATATATATGGACTCTAGAAAAATAATACTGATGAACCTATTTACAGGGAAGGAATGGAGATGCAGACATACAAAACACAGAGGGGGAAGGAGGGGGTAGAATGAATCAAGAGAGTAGCACCGGCATATACACACTATCATGAGTAAAATCACTAGCTAGTGGAAAGCAGCTGCGTCGTACAGCAGAGAGTAACACAACATTGTAAAGCAGTTACCCTTCAGTGAAAAAAAGAGACTAAAGGGAAGTCGATGAGCATGAAATGCGTAGGACACAAGGATCAGAGAGATACGAAGGCACGAGATTATCTAAGTCAGGGACACAAAACTATTTTGGTCAATAAATCAGATTACAAAGATTTTTGCCTTTGCAGGCCACACTAACTCTGCCACATCAACTCAATTCTGCCCTTGTAGCATGAAAGCAGTCATAGGGAATATGTAAATTAATGAACATGGTTGTATTCCAATAAAACTTTATTTATAAAAACAAGCAGCTGGTTGGATTTGGCTCATGGGCCATAGTCTATGGCCCTTGATTTAAGTCTCATAGGCTCTAAGGAAGTGCTTAAATACTATTCTAATTTTGATGGTGGTAGGGAGGCAGTAATAATAATTATGTAATATTATTATTAACGAGAAGCCACTGATATATATATATATATATGTGTATATATATATATATATGTATATATATATATATATATATACACACACACACACACACATATATATATATATATATATATTTTAAAGGAGGTATATGATCCCCAGTTGTTGAGGTCTCTGGGCCTTTCATGTTATAGGCACTTAAATCGATTGTTAAATAACAAGGGACATTGTAAAAGAAAAGGAAACCGTTTTAAAATTCTCTCTCCTACAATATCTAGCTCAGAGGTAGTAGGCATGGAGGGAAAAAAAGATGGTGCCACTGTTGGGGGAAAAAAAAAAGACTTTCATATTTGCTGGTTTCAGTACATCTACTAAACTGTTTTTTTCAGACCTGTGCAGTGGGAGGCATTGGATCCAAAAACTGACTGTTGGTTATAAGCCAAGCATTCAACTGGAACATACAGCTGAATGGAATGCACACACACATTAGAGACACAATTTTCAATTTTAGGTTACCTGAGGACCCATTACAGACACCAATGCTTCTGTATCAGGCAGACCGATTACCAGCATCGCCATTAAAAAATCATTTTCTTACATTTCCTTTTTTGTAACAGCTGTAGTGGGAAACTGGATTTCTATGACAAAATGATAGTCCCTTCCATTCCCCAATGCTTTTCTATTAGGATTGAAAATTTAACGAGCTTTCTTACAAATCTTCTGCACAGCTCTTAATCCTGAAATTAGATGGTGACGTCTCCTCCTCTTAAATAGGTATTCCTAGAGTGTCCAGTTCAATTCCTGTGTCAGCAATTTGCCTTTCTTCTTCATAAGCTCTTGTGCCCCATTTTCACTAGTGGAAAATCTGAAGATTTTGAGCCCATGTCCCAGTATAATATAACTGAGTAACGTCTCAATTTCAAAACATACAAAAATGCCAAAATCCTATACACTAATCCCTACTCCTAAATTAAATTCTTAAGCTTTTTCTACTCAAATTAAAACATGTGGGTGGTTCCTTGCCTCTAGTTAAATTTCTTAAAATAGAAAAAAACTGTACAGCATACTTCTAGATCTCAAGATCTAGAATGCTAAACAAGGAGATAATTATCTGATTACTGGGTTAAAACTAAGCAACTCATTCATCTGGCATGAGGCCCAGCACCGGCAGCAGCCCTCACCACACCTACAGAGCAGTCCGGCTGGGGTACTCCAGCCTAGGCACTGGGCCGCGGCACTAGGAAGGTTACTGGAGAAACCCAACAGAACTGATAGAACCGGAAGGTAGATTTAGCCAGCCTACATATCCGATCTTGGAGGCGAAAACCCAATCACCACAAACTGATTTGGGGCTTTGAGTCTGTTAGCCAGAATCTCCCAGGTGTGAAAAACGGACTCCTTATATATAAATCAAGCCTCTTTGGAAACGGTTTTTAGCTTCTTGCAAGAGAGAAATCAGAAAAGTTAGATCACTGTGTCAACATCCACAGTGAAGAATGAATACAGGAAAGAAAATAGGACTTTTTGTTTCATTCTTCAACTGTCCACCAAATGATTTTTACTGATGATCCTTCGTGTTTGAGGTTCTTCCTTCACATATAAAAAGGCTTTTTTTAAAAATTGGAGTACAATTGCTTTACACTGGGTGAAGTGTAAGTTTTGTGCAGGTTGCCGCTGTACAATGAAATGAATCCGCTCTACATGTACCCCCTCCCTCCCACCTCCTCCTCCCACCCTTCGAGGTCATCACCGAGAACTGGGCTCCCTGCGCTATGCAGCACTTCCCACTAGCTATCTGGTTTACCAGGCTAGTGTCTGTATGTCAGCTCTTACCTCCCAAGTCGTCCCCCGCACCCCTTCCCCCACAGTGACCACAGGTCTCTTCTCCATGCCTGTGTATCTAGACTTTTGAAAACCTCAAGGAATTGCTAATTGAGTGGCACGGCCTTGTCCTTGCCTCCAAACTTCTCTTTGACTATTTGTGGCCCCCCTCCCTTCTCTAATACCCTTATCTGCCTGAGACTCAAATGGGGAAATGTGACTTTTGTTCAATCAGAGGTGAAAAATTCCACATGAGCCTCTTCAAAGTCTGTAAGTGGTATGTCATTTGAGACTATTTGCTTCCTAATGCACTGACTCCCCAGTGGTTTTATGTCCAAACCCAGTCAGACCTAGAGAGTCAAGTGCAGTGCTGAGCTGGGGGAGGGGGCAACCAAAGGCACAGGATAATAAGCTGCACAATCAGAGGGTATGTATGTAACTCCACAGCAGATGATGTGCACCCTGATTCTCAAGACACAGGGCCAATCAGCTGAGGACAGCTTTATTCATTAGGAATCACTGCTTACAGTTGAAAACCCCCATTATCTTTGGAAGAAAACAGAGTAGCGGCAACATGCAGAAAGTACTTCTAGTATGTAGATACTCTTCAAAATAAACTCTTAGTACTGTCCGAAATACGTATCAGCTACTATTGGGCTTCCCTGGTGGATCAGTTGGTAAAGACTCTGTCTGCAATGGAGGAAGCCTGCGTTTGATCCCTACGTCAGGAAGATCCCCTGGAGAAGGGAATTGCAACCCACTTCAGTATTTTTGCTGGAAAATTCCATGGACAGGGGAGCGTGGCAGGCTATAGTCCATGGGATTGCAAAGAGTCAGACAAGGCACATGGCATAAATGGGATGACGATCAAATATGTATTTCACTTTATAAATCAGCATATTACAACTATCATGCAGACCACCACTCATGAACCACAAGTAATCTCTCTAAAATATAAATCCAACAAGGTCACATCTCTGCCCTAAAAATCACTGAAGCACACTTCCCTCTTCCCTAGAAAACAAGGTCAAGCATATAGGATCCTTTAAGATTTCAGCTCTACCCACCTCTCTCGAGTTAACTCTTGATTTCCCTCTAATCCACACAACACCCTCTACTTAAACAGTTTCCCCAAATACATGACTATTTCACCTAGGTTCACCCTCCTGCCTTGCTTAAACAGAAATTTTTGCTAAGGGGACCCTAGCATGGGAGGACACAGTTGTCCTTTATTGAGTACTTATCAGAGAGTGTTGAAGTGCTCTCTATATTCTTATTTATATAATTCTAGTTTTATTTTCAATGCAATTTCTAGTGTCAGCACTGGGCAAACAGGCCAATAGGTATAAAAACAACTATTAAGTTTTGAGAAAAAGAAGGGAGAGGAGAGGCAGAAAAGGGTTTCTGTGCAAAGCAATTTTTAAAGGCTTTATTGATATATAAGGACAGCAAGAAGATCAAACCAGTCATTCCTAAAGGAAATCAGTCCTGAATATCCATTGGAAGGACTGATGCTGAAGCTCCAATACTTTGGCCACCTGATGCAAAGAACTGACTCACTGGAGAAGACCCTGATGCTGGGAAAGACTGAAGGTGGAAGGAAAAGGGGATGACAGAGAATGAGATGGTTGGAAGGCATCATTGACTCAATGGACATGAGTTTGAGCAAGCTCCAGGAGTTAGTGATGGACAGGGAAGCCTGGAGTGCTGCAGTCCACGGGGTTGCAAAGAGTCAGACATGACTGAGCTACTGAACAATGAACTGTTACACAGTAAACTGCACATATTTGAAGTATGCAATTTTATGAACTTACATACACACACACACACACACACACACACACATGAAACCATCACCACGATCAAGAGATGAACACAGACATCACCCTCCAAATTTCCTTGTGCTTCTTGTAATTCTTCAGTACCATCCTCACCCCCAGCCCACAACTGATCTGTTATTACTATAGATTAGTTTGTATATTTAAAAGAAGTTGATATAAGTGGAATCATGAATATGCATTCTTTTTTGAGCATGCCTTCTTTCACTTGGCATAATTATTTCAGATTTATACATGGTGCTGGATGTATCAATTGCCCATTGCTTTTAACTGAAGAGTGGTACTCTATCTTATGGATAGACTGCAATTTGCTTATCCATTCCCCTCCTGATGTTTACTTGGATTGTCTCCAAGTTTGAACTACAAAAAATAAATCTATGAAAACATTCACTTGGACATCTTTGTATAGACTTATTCATTCATGTCTCATGGGTGAAGACAGAGGAGAAATGGCTACGAGTATGGTTGGTGCATGCTTTCCATTTTAAGAACCTGCCCAACTGTTTTCCAAAGTGATTATCCTATTGTTGACACTCCCACCAGCAGAGGAGGAGAGTTCCTGCCCCACAGCCTTGCTAGTACCTGGTGTCTTCAGTCTGTTGAAAGTTGTGCTCATGTGCTCTTAAACAAAGCTCGGAGCAGAAATAATTATACTCATTGTGCAGATGATAAACCCTAGGACCAGAAAGGTTAGACGACACACCTCCAGATGTGTGATGATTAGATTCAGGGACCCACAGGAGGACTGGCAAGGGAGGAATGGCCTTTCAGGACCAGAGGGCAACTGGGACCTGAACGACACCCTAGTGGGCCCAGTATTATGATCTACAGTCTGGGGACCTCAGGCCCCCAAGGCTGGATTTGGCAATCCTCTGACTGCTCATGAGTAGACCATGCTTCGTTGGGATTCCCTATGCTTTAAGAAGAGCTGTTTGTGAAAATGATGAGTGGTCTGTGACACTTTTAGACTTGCCTGAGAACAGAGATTTGTCTGATTCTCCTGATCCTAGTTATAAGGGTGAGGCCTTGGTCTTTGTTACCAAGTGTTTCAGTGGCTGAGGTCTCAAAATGAAAGACTCCTAATGGGGAAACTGGGCTCCAGGGAGCATACTGTGGAGAGGAGCAGACTCAAGACTCTAGCTGAGTCATCTTTTTAGCAGAAATGTTTTTCTTGAGTGAAACAAAGTTTGGACACTGTGTTCAAACCTTCAATGATTGGGGCCTTTGCTTTAGTGTACTAAGTTATTTCCTTACCAGTTCTAGCTCAGTTCAGTTTTGCATATGCTCTCCGGTTTTGCCTGTCAAATGACCTTTTCTGGCTAAAGGAAAGGATGAAGATGGTGAAGGTGCCAGCTGTCCTAGGTTTCTGCTCTTGAAATTAGCTGATGCATCATAAAGGGAGTCCAGAGGACTGTCCTACCCTATACTGTTGGTACTACCAGATGTGCAAACAGCTGGCTCCAGAGGACTGTTAGGAGAGAAGCTCAGCTACCACCAAGGTCACAGTAGGAAGCAGAGAAGAGATGGTTTCACAAACTTTTGATAAAGATTTGAATGGACAAGACTAAAGGCCAGAGGTAACACCTCAACCATGAGTATCCACACCCATCACAGTGTGGGTGGAAGAAGGGAGGGCCTCAGCATCATCTCTTCCCTGGGACGGTTCCCTCCACTGTGTTTGGATGTGAGGGGAAGGTATTAGTAAGCATTCCAGAAGGGAAAATAATACCTTTTATTTTAAAATGTGCGTGTGGGGCGGGGAGCATACTCATACATCTCGAGGTAGAGCCGCCAGGCTGTTGACAGTGATTGTCTCTAGAGGGTTGGATGATAAGAGCCCTTTCTTTCCTCACTTAGCTGCTATTTGAAAAGATTAAAAGTGGGCAATGTTACTTGCCAAAACCTACACACACAAAAAAAATCTGTATCTCTTATTTCAGCAATAAAGCAGAATAACACAAAAAGAAAGATAAAGTAAAGCCTATTTACATATTCTTTTAATGTTCAAACCATTCAAAACACCGTTTAGACCTGCTCTATCTTTTCTAGTCCCTCAGGCTTCCTTCAAGCCAATGCCATCTTTTTATCCATGTATGACAATAGCTACTTAACTAGTTACCTAGTCGCCTCACCTCGGTTCATCCTCCAGTACTATCGCTGGGATTCACTTTCCAAGATATCCTATGCTCACATTCCTCCCACACTTGGAAACTTTCGATTTATCTCCATCGTTTTAAGGACAAGGTTCAAACACAGCCCTTCACAGTTTGCATTTGTTAATCTTCCACTTCATCATTATCTCTGTTTCAGAGTTTAGGCCCCCAAAACCGGAGAAGAAGGTGGGGGTTGCATCACAGGGAACAAGGGTTAGACGCTCAGTCATTCATGTCTGACTCTTTGCGACCCCATGGACTGTAGCCCACCAGGCTCCTCTGTCCATGGGATTCTCCAGGCAAGACTACTGGAGTGGGTTGCTATTCCCTTCTTCAGGGGATTTTCCAGACTCAGGGATTGAACTCAGGTCTCCTATATTGCAGGCAGATTCTTTACCATCTGAGCCACATGGGGAAGTCCCACATCACAGGGAAGGCCATGCCTAACTCAAAATATGCATAAGGGAGCATTTCATCCTAAGAAAGAACACTGGGCATTTCAGTTTACACGCT
Organism: Odocoileus virginianus; assembly: GCF_023699985.2. NCBI lineage: Eukaryota > Metazoa > Chordata > Mammalia > Artiodactyla > Cervidae > Odocoileus > Odocoileus virginianus. The sequence goes on from NC_069699.1 coordinate 16,658,573, forward strand.
ATAGTATTTAAAATTCACTTGGCCCACCCAAAAGATGTGATTCTTGCCAAAAGTTTGATGTGAGAAGGAAACATGGGGTTCACATTGTGTCAAATTTTGCCCATATGATGAGGTTTTAATTAATTTTTATTATTATACCCTCTCAGGTTTGCAAAGTCAAAATATCCTATGTGCAGTCTTATTTCCTCACTCCACAGACCATATGTTGAAATCAGCTTCCTTTTATTTATTCACATTGGATATAATTTCTTACTGGATTGTCTTAGCATTTCCTCTGCTTGTTACCTTCCGGTTCTTTATTCCACTTTTCCCGACACTTAATTGGAGGTCCCTTTCTCTGTGTGCCCATCTTGTACTTTTTGTTTGACAACAATAGTTTATTTTAAACTAGGTGATGTCTTTTGAAGGCCTGTGTGGACCACTAGCTTCCTGTTCCCATCCTGGAAAGATGGTGTCATCTTTACATCTGCATCAGAGACCTTCACAGAACACTAGGGGCATGCTAGGTATTTCACAATAGTTCTTTCAATTGCTGAAAAACCAGGAGAAATTTTTAATCAATTCAAATAGCACTGAAGCATAAAGTGATATATTACTTTCCAAGAGAACTAGGTCTTTTCCTTCCTGCATGGCACTGGGCAATTTTCAAAAAAGAGATGTATGATCAGAGACAAAAGGAAGACTAATTAAAGCACATCCCATTTTCCTGACTATTCTTTGCCTTTAATCAGATTAATCTTAATGAAAACTGTTCAATGTCTTTAGCACAGTGACAACAAACAGCTCAATGGGAAGAGGTATCAGCAGTCATTTGTTGGAACCCATCACTAAGTCAGAAATAGCACATGGATGTCAAGTTCCTTGCAGTTCTGACACACTGGTAGTGGTTGCCTAAACCCTCTAACAATAAGGATTTTAAGACCACTCCAGGGTTTCAGGGGAAGCGTGCCATGACTGATTAGTGATGTCTGCCTTGGGCATGGATTAGGGGATGATTACCTCCCTGCCTAGTATTTCTGATCCTGGGTTGGTCTTGCTTTGCGTTCAGATTCTGGGGTGCTATCTGCTACCAGTGAAAGATCAGAAGGTCTGGTGTGCAGTTCCAATCCTTCAGGAAATACTCCTGGGGAACACATCTCCCTGCCTGCTTGTTATCTCTGGTTCAGGGCCAGTGCCTTGGGCCGAGCTTTTAAGGGCTCCAGTCCAAACTATGAAGTTGATGCATTATTCAGACCTTTCGACTCCATACTTTGTCTCTGACCATGGATAGTATCTTTCTGACCTTTTGGTTCTTTGATGGATCCCCCATTTGTTTGGCATAAGAATTAATTTATTCCCAAAGCTGCTTAAATTAGAAATCTTAGAGAGTGTCTTTTGTGGATTAGAACAAAAATACTTAGGCAGGCCCTCTGATCCTTTTCCTTTTATACCAAGGTCTACTTGGCCTTTGTAGGGCAAATGGGTACAAAACTGTCTCCTTGGCCATGTGTAAGAAATGAAATATTGGCTTACCTAGAAAGTTCTTCAGACAACCGGCTAAAAACCCCAGATAAACATAGCATCTATAGGGTTTCCCAGATTTGGGCAGGGTGACCTGTATCCTCCCTTCCTGGGTGCACACACAAGTCTTCGGAAAGATATAGCCACAAGCAAAGCCAGTTTTCCATAAAAACAACCCAGCCTCTCACAGACTGTGCCACTGTGCAACAACAGGTTATCAGAGAGCTTCTCTAAAGAAGCTAGCTCTTGCTGTGCTATTGTTCTACCATTTACAGTGTTTCCTTGAATCATTTCAGTCACATAAATTTAAACCTTAGATAAGGAAATGTTATTTTATGGCTAGAGTTTCCCTCTTCCATCCCTGGCCACATCACAAGATCCTCATTCTAGAAGTCACAAGGTTAGCAAGGATAAGAGAAGATAATGGTCACATTCTGTGCCCTCCTTAACACAAGCAAAAATAAACTTCATGAGGGTTGATGTTTTGCAAGACAATACTTCTATTACTGTGCAAATGTACCTACTTGTACTTTATGCTGTGCTAATGAACTCAACTGATGAGAAGTTTCACAGAGATACCCTTATATAATCAAAACAAATCCAATTTCCTGAAAGAGTAAATAGTTATTACTGAGCTCATTGCTTAATCTTTCTTTTTTTGTGTCTTATAACAATGGAATTCTTCCATTTGAAATACTTCAATTCTTAAATCTAAACAAAAATGGAAGGACTGTGATTTCATATGTTTTAGGTTGGCAATAATGCCTTCAGTGTGATAGCTTTTTGCATTTTGCAATTTGCTGCCTTCCACAATTCAAATTTCATGGTTTCATTTTCAGAAAAAAAGATATTTTTAATTGATCACTCATGCTTCTCTAGCCATATGCCTACCACAAAGGCATGCACATTTTCATACAAAATTCACTGTTTCCATTTGGCAACTGAGTACCTTTAACTGTGTGAATCAACAGTGTAAAACATCACATAATCCATTGAGAATACACTAATAGAAATATATGCCTTCTAAACCCTGGTATACAAAACACACTGCTTAAAGACAGCTTAATTATTCCCATAATCCTGTTCTCCCAACGCAATGTCTTCTAGAACACTAAGAATCAGTGAATTCAAATCCTGAACACTTCTATACTTCTCACGTTTTTAAATGGGTAAATTATACCCCTGGATCTTAACTGACAAGATTCAGAGTAATGACCAGAAATAATAAATGAAATGGTAGAGACCTATATTGCCAAATATTCATTAAAACAAAGCTCATCTATAGAACAACTACAATGCTTCCTGCCTTTCATATTTCTCAAGCATAAATTTCCAAGAAAAAGATTTCATGTTTTTAACCTGCCGCATGGGTAATAGTTATCACATCCATAGACTTTGATGCTGCACATCAGTCCCCGTAAACATGTCCATGGTTATCAACTTACTGGCATACACTGCATTTCACTACTCTAACTGGTATGTCACTATTCCTCTGGCCCATGGATAGATAAAGCAATGAAATGATATTCAAGTTGGTTTCACAGTACGCATGCGTTATGAATTTGAAACACATTTCTGACACGTACTATGCTCCTTGTGCATATATTTTAGAAGGACTTACTCTAAGAACTTCCTTTTATGACTCAAACCATAATCTGGAACCATTCATAGTCCTTGGTTTTAGAATTCTATGTGGTTTCATTTTCATTTTAAAGACAGCCCAAACTTCTAGCTGCTGAATCAAACCATTTAGGGAAAAGACATATTTCAGTTAGAAAACCAGCCAAAGTCCACTAATCCCTTCTGTGATTTTTACAGAGAACAGAAGTAACAATGTAAACAGTCAAGATTCAACTAATTTGAGAAGCAAGGATATGTAAAATTGTAGACATTTCAACTTCAATCCTTGTTTTCCCCATTTAGGGTCCTAAGTCCTTGACTGTTTAACTGGCTTCTCCAAAGTAGCATGGAACCAGGCTCCACATCTGATGTGCTGACGTCTCATCAGGCTACACTAGTACTCTCTCTCTCGAGCATGCCCTGAGGGCTTAGCCCCAGTTCTGGTTTCAGCTGTACCAACAAGTCAGAGACATCTCCAGTGAGTAAAGGACAAGACAGCTCATAAAGATCAACCTGTGAGGACTGCCCAATTTGCATGTTCCCACAACCATACCTGGGTAGGCACAGAACTCAAATGTACATAAATCACATTTAGAATCAACACTGTATCACTGCATGATTTGCCCACATTCAAACCTCCAGATCAACACACACTGATTGCATTAAGATTCAACTTATTACAACTGCTAAGCTCACCGACTCATATAAAACATGTAACTATATGATGGGAGCATGTACACTGAACATGCCTTGGACCAACATAATAAATCCCAATCATTTTGAAAACTTTGAATTTTCATGGCTGAATATAGCTAATCCAGCTACATTAATTCCATCATTTGAGACAATTAATGTACATCCAGCTGTTGGGAGCCTAGAGTAGAATTACAATCAAAGTTCTCCTATATCCACCAATTTAGAAATCCATGTAGATATAGATGTTGTATAGCTCACATACGCGACCCAATTCACAGTGAGTGCCTACACAGCTGCTAGGAAGAAAGAGAGCAGGCAACGATCACCCTCATCCTTGGGAATAATGGACTATGTCCCTCCTCTCTTATCCCGAGGAAATAGGTATGAAAGAAGAGGGAGTAGGTAATGAATGAATATGAAGGCTTAGTTGAGACAGATTATTTTATGCTGGATAATCTCTTGCTACACTGAATCACTCTAATAAGTTAACTTGAAAAGGCTTACCTTTGGTTGGTTTCCAGTGGAATGAATGTAGCACAGCTCAATGCAGGTTTTAGACTTCTGCAGCATCCATCTGCACTAATTCAGGATTTGTCTAGGCTTGGGAATATCATTCTACATTCTAAAACCTCTCGCTCTATACATTCAATCTGGTTTCAATATTTACAAAAAGAAACATGTTTTTGAAATGTGCGGTGTGGTGTGCGTTTTCACTTACCTTTTCTGCTGATTGAGCAGTGCCAAAAAAAATTGGAATGAAGGCAAGCCAAACTATACATGTCGTGTACATGGTGAATCCGATGGGCTTGGCTTCATTAAAGTTCTCTGGGACACCCCGAGTCTTGATGGCATACACAGTGCATGTGACCATAAGAAGGATGCTATATCCCAAGGAGCAGATGATCTGTAGGTCCGTAATGTCACACTTGAGAACCCCCCGGGCCTGTTCGGGGTTCATCGTCTTATGTTCATCATAGTCTATGATGATGTTAGGTGGGTCAACACCAAACCAAATGAAAACGCCAAGAAGCTGAACTGATATTAAACTGGAAGTGATCGCCAGCTGTGATGTTGGGCTTATGAGTCTGGGGGCTGTCACTGATTTCTTGCCCTGTTCAAATATGCGGTAAATCCGATTGGTTTTGGTCAAGAGGGCTGCGTAACTGATGCACATACCCAAGCCCAAGAAAACTCTCCGGAAAGAACACACTGCCACGTCGGGTTTGGCTATCATCAGGAAGGTGATGATATAGCAGAGAAAGATGCCCGTCAACAGAACGTAGCTCAGTTCCCGCCCAGACGCCCGAACGATGGGAGTGTCGTTGTAGCGGATGAAAGTGGCCATGACGAATATGGTGGCGATGATCCCCAACATGGCAAGAAAGACGGGGATGACAGCCCAAGGCGAGTGCCACTCCAGTTTGATGATGGGGATATCCTGGCAGCCAGTTCGGTTTTCATTGGGTCGCTGGTCGTAGGGGCAATGCTGGCATGTCATCTCATCAAACTGGTACTGGTAGCCGTCACAGGGCTCACAGGTCCAGCAGCAAGGGGTCCCCTTCTGTGTCTTCTTTCTTTGCCCAGGCTTGCAGGGCATGGTACACACAGAGGCAGGGATCTCCCGGACTCCTTTACCCCACTGCATGTCCTCTATCTGCAGCAGGAAATAAGGAGGTGAAGCAGGCAGGTTAGTTAAGAGGAAAACACAAACAGTAATTACAGCAACATGTGAGACTTGACGAGGTAAGCTAACCAACCCCAGCTGGTAGAAGCTACAACCAAGATTCAACCCACACCATTCACTGTAGCATCCTCATTCCTCACTACTGTAGGGTGTGCCAAACATGCCTGATTATAAGAATCCCGGTGGTAGCTTTCAGTAGTACTAATTTTCCGTTCCCACCTAGAGCCCCAAAATAAGAATATCCTGAAAAGGAGCCTTTGGAGCTTTATTTTCAACAAACACTCAGAAGATTCTTCAAATTAAAGTCAGTGATTACTGACACGCTCTCTACTGCCGTCTTCTGGAGAATAAGTGCAAATGTCCCAAGTTAAGTTAAAAATCTTTAATATGAAATGCTACATTCATTTCCCTTATTAGACACTTTTTAAAAAAGTGTTTTTTAAGTTATTTTGGATGATAAGTCAGAGCTGGCCACTTTTTCTAAAATTCTGTAAGCATCAGTGCCATTTCATTGAGAAGTTTCAAACTGAATGAACCTATTCTATTTCTCACAGAGGAGTGATAAGGTTCATTATCGAAAGTTTTAATTGTAGCTCTGGAAGCATTTGATAAGAAAATAATACAGTATGGAAACCTCTCAAGATTAGCCATGTACCCACTTGAAGATGAAATTTAAACTAAAACACTATATCCTAGAGGAGGATGAAAGTATGCTTATTAATTAGAATACTGACTTTCTAGAGGGGAATTCATAATTAACAGTCTTCTGAGAAGTAACGGCATTAGATACAAATAAGAGCTTTATTGCTGGGATGAAATTTCATCTTTTCCAGCACAGCATCTATTATTTTTATTTTCCTGATATCAGTCCTCTGAATTTCACCCCCCACCATGTGCTTCCTGTGAGATATTGGGAGTCCTTTGACAATTACTTGGAGGGGTTTTTACAACCCAGTATGCTGAGCCCCACTCTCGGATTTTTTTCTGATTTACTGGGACTAGGAGGGGACCCGAGAGTATATATTTCTAACAAAATCTCAGATGTATAGCTAGAGATTCTCTAGCCATCACACCTTGTAAACACTGACGTATTTCAACCTCCCAGTCACAGAGACTGAATCAGGAATGGGGTCATTATGGCATGACACGGAATTTAACTTTATGACTTTTATAGAGATTACATAGGATAAAAAGCTTTGTTTTTGCTGGACTTGCAATTTCCAGGCTATAAAGATGTGGTGTGCATGGCTATATGAAGAAAGGCATTTGCCAGAGAAGAAGCCAATATAAAGGAAAGCAGAGCAAAGAGTTAATGAGAAAGATAACCCATGAGCCTGCTTAAGCTCCTGGATATAGCTGTGCCTGAAGCAGGTTTTCCCTACATTGTGTCATTATGTGAGCCAGGAAATTATGCTATGCTGAAATACTTTGAATTGCATTTCTATTACTTATCACCAAAGGTCCTGACTCTGGGAGTTGGTGATGGACAGGGAAGTCTGGTGTGCTGCAGTTCACAGGGTCACAAAGAGCTGGATGTGACTGAACTGAACTGAAGGGTCCTGAAGAATATACCAACTAAATAAAGAACTTCAGTATCTGTAATCTGCAAAGTGATTCACTTAAAAGAGAAAAATGCAGAATAAATTCCAATGAAAAAATTTGGCTGATAATCCCCATATCTAGTTAATTAAATTCTTATGATATTTGAGCTAAAATATAGACTAGAAAGATAATGGAAAGTCTGAGACTTTTAAAAAAAAAATGCCTACTTCTAAGAGATGGGGGGGGGGTACTAATTTATTGCACAGTGAAATTCCATTGCTGTGTTAAAACAGGATGCAGTGTATTGCAGGGTGTGATACGTCCATCAAAACTTGAATGAGAACTACATTTAACATCCAAATCAAACGTAGTTAACTCTGGAAGAAAGAATGGTTCAAAGATTAAACTTTATAAAACATAACCTTCTAGTGGTTGAATTTAAACTTTAATCAGAGACCTAAGAATCTTCGGATGACTCCTATGAACTCATTTGCATGAGCACAAAGCCCAAGTCAGCACTAATAAATCTAACTAAATTTAAAACATAATCATTTCTTTCTCAGCATCATCATTTTTGAGCCAGTAAGTCACTGGCAGCTATCCCAAAGTCATAAAATTAAGGAAATAATTTGTGATAAAAGAGAAAAAGACATGCATTAACTTTACAAATGTCCAATTTCAAGAAGTGGGAGCCTAAAAAAATTGCTATTATTAATACAAATGTTTCCAAATGTCAAAGTAAAAGGCCCTACTCATGATCAGCAAGAAAGATTAACAACAAAAAAAACAACCTTACAAATAAATTTCATTAGCTAAGCTTGAGATTGCCTGATTCCAACATGAGTGGAAACTGAAATGTCATATGATTAAACTTGATCTATGGAACAGATGTAGGGCTCAAATATAAAAACAAATTATCATTATATGTAATATTTTAAAGCCAATTTCAAATGTTGCCAGCTTGCAACCCCCTCCTCCTCCTTTCAAACAAAATGGTCAGCAAAGTTGAACAGATTTTATTCCCTCAGACTTAACCAAATATATACAAAAGCTATAACCACAAACATTACATTGACTGATTACTTAATTTGTTTTCAATTTTCATTTAAAGTAGATCTCCACTCAATTTAATTGTATATACTAAAGCAATAAAGTTGCCTCTTGCTCCAAATGAACAAAAGTCTAATTTACTTGCTTTGACAACAAGAATCATTATTGAAAATATAATCTATGTTCCATAAATGGACCGACTAACCTTTAACAGCTCCAGTTAGTGAGAATTTTGTTAAAGTGATACACATAATTTGTCTATATCTCTACCTATCCACACAAATTCAGATCCTTGTTTAATAAGAAGAAACAGTTAGCTGCAAATGCCCATGGGCACCTATTTAAAATTTAGGGCTATGGATTTGTCGTTGTTAAGTTACTCAGTCATGTCCAACTCTTTGCAACCCCATGGACTACAGCACACCAGGCTTCCCTGTCCTTCACTATTTCCTGGAGTTTGTTCAAATTGATCTCCATTGAGCTGGTGATGCCATCCAACCATCTCATCCTCTGTCAAATACTCAACTATAATGTCAATTGACTTTGTCAAAAGGCTAGAAAGAATGCAAATTTGAAGTTTGTTCTGAACTCTGCAACAAAACTGTGTTTCAGTTAGCCAGAAAGCAAAATAAAATTGCAGAAAGATGTGAAAAAAAAAAAAAGAAAGAAAATAGAAATCTCAAAGAGTGTCAGGTGACCAAAAAAGGAGGGATTCCAAGCCCTGTGCCCACAGATGAACTCAACAGGAGGAAGACTTCTCTTCCCTGGCAAGGATTCAGCCAATGAAAAGCCACGGACCCTTTGCCCTCCAACTTCCTTTTCCCCGCTATAAAAATATTCTCCTTCCCTTGCTGTGAGGGGTCTTGCATGTGGCTTGCCATGGTTTCAGATTCCAAATTATAATTCCCTTGTTCAAATAAACCCATCTTTGCTGGAACAATGTATGTCAGTTTATTTCAGGTTGACAAAGACTAGGAAAAAGGTTAGGATGGTCACCATCATCTTCTATAGAAGACACAGTTCTAAATTCCCTGATAAGGATGCATCTTCTTCCTGGGCACCCAAAGTTTATGGTTAGTGGAGACTGGATCAGCTCAGTAGCTGGCTCATGGAGAAGGGATGTTGAGATCTCAGCTCTTGGCAAGAGAATAGAACTGTAGAGCTAGTCCCACTAATTAACACCATGCGTGGCACATAGATTCTTATAAGTAAGCAAATCAAAAGCTTAATAAAGAGAAAATTAGGCAATTCTGGCCAATGAAAGCAAAAATGAGTCTTTTGTGGTGTTCAAGCGAAGTGTTCTTCACTCTATCAAGAAGAGACACGAAGAACTGACATACTGTCATCAGTCTTTGATGTGTGCTTTTGTGATATACGGAGCTGAAGCAGCCGTTTTGCCACCACAAAGAAACAAATGGAAAGAACAAAGCTAACATGCTGAAGATAGTAAAAGAAAACCAAAATGGAATTTGTATCTTTGATGGAGTTGAAATAACTTTCTAGCGTCAATATGGAGCCACTCCTCTACGGGGTATCATGTTAGTAAGCCAACACTTATATAGCTTTCACATTCCTATAAACAAGCTTCATTCAGTCAGAAATACAGTATGTCCACTTAGCCATTAGCCAATCTTCAAAGGCTAAGTGAATTCAAGAGATTCTCACTCCAAAGAGACTATGTGGGCTGATCAGATAATTTTTATATGTCTTTTCCTTGTTCTTTATTTTTTATCCCGTACGAGCTTTCTGCTTTCCACCCCATTTTTCAGTTCTCTGAAAGAAGACTGTCCACAAAGTGTTAAGTAAAGTGTGCTTGTACCACCTAAATTATCTTCAATCGTTTTTTTAACAGTGGCATCATGATGTCAACCAAATGAAACCAATACTGGTACCACCCAACCCTGAAACATGAAATGATAAACTTCCCTTGGTTAACCAATACCTCATGGGTACCCCACTCCTTGCAGTCAAACATTCTAATGAATACACTTTCTTATTTCTGCATCTGGTATGTGAAGGCTTGAGACTAGTTAGCCAATAATTTAAGCTCTTGCATGAGTACTAGAGAGTTCCAGAGGAAAAGCAAACTTGTGAATTACACGTAATCAGAAACACTTGGCTTTGTCTCCTGAAAACACTCAGAAAAGAGGGTGGGGAAGACCTGGACTCAGAAAATCAGCTGTGACCACACTGCTTCTGGTTCACACAGAGACAATGAAAAAGCACCTGTCAACTGAAGTTTTTTAGCACGTGTGCTGGCAAAGAAAAAAGGGTCTGGCTCTATACTCCACAGGGGGTGCAGAAACCTTATAATCACTGGAATTTTAAAATAAAACCCAATGAGTTTCTGTCTTACTGCCAAACGCAGAAATCAAACTGAGCGGATTTTTATAAACACTGTTCAGCGCATCCATTTTTATCTAGAAGAGATCTGTTCTTTTCCCGGCACAGACTTTTTCTCTTTGAAAGAAAACTGTGTCACTCCAGAGATATTTTCTTAGGTGAAATTCTATTTGCATCTTTCCAGCACATACTCTGTAGAGCAGGCTAGCTGGTGCTTTTATTGCACAATTCCCTGCAATATTATTTTTGCTTATTAATACCGTAACAGAATGAGCTAATGTAAAAAGAGCTTTCTATTAAAACACCATTTGTTCATTAAAATATACTTGTCCTGGCTAATTTATGGAAAAGTCTTTTCAGGAAAAATGCACAGGAATGTGGAACATGCAGCACTAGAAAAGAACCAGCTTTAGTTTCCAGTGTGGAGTGGGTCAGGGGGAATGGCTTCACAAGGAGTTTTGTAGCACATCTGTCTTTTTTTTTTTTTTTTTTGAGACTCAGTCCTGATTGTTAAACCTTAGGCAGAACGACTGGACTATAAAACAGAATTTCAGGACTGCTATAAACACACTTAATTCAGATACTACATATTCAAAATGTGTAATTACTTGTACAATTCATCATTTTTAATGTACTCAAGGAAGAAAGTACCATACACTTGCTTCATAAAACTGTACATAAAAGATTAATACATAAAAGAGTATGTAAAAGATTGGCTTTTAACTATGGTAGACACTGGGCAACCACAGAGGGACTCAGAGCTTCATCTCACTATCAAGTCCCTTGAGCTCTAAGATGTAGAAAGTTCTGTATTGCTACTGAGACATTTTTTTCTGATCAAACCGCTGTTCCCAAGCTTGCTTGTAAATTTGAATCACTTGGGGGTCTTCTTGGGGCAGCATTGTGTTTAAAAGCTCCTCTGACAATATGTAGACAAGTTTGAGAACAGATGAACTATACTCTCTGAAGGGCTGGGATCTGGAAGAAAATATTTGTGTTGTTTAGAGAACCTAGTGACCGCAGGCTTCTATTCTTGACCTTACGATGCACTAGCTCTTTTAATGCACTTTTAATGAAAGTCTGAGAAGGTCACCTAAAATGTACAGTTATGCCCTTTTTATGATTTAATGGGAAAGTATGGTGCTGTAGTGGAATTACAAATTTCCACAGTTCAGAAAGGTCTCCAGACTTATGTTTCATAATGTTATTGGCTGAATAACAGAAAATGCCTACAAAGGCCCAGCACATAAACAAATGATGTGGGTGGGAGTAAGAAATAATTCTTGCTCCAAAAAACAAAGTCTAAAGGAGCACAAATCAAATTATATGTCCATATAAATATATATTAAATTATACATCAAGAACAGATTTCACAACAATTCTGCCTAAATGATCTGCATTTACTGTTTCAATGCTTGCATTTTCCTTAAACACAATGGAAAATGGGGTAGTTCTTCTTACATTTGCATAATTAAAAGCTCCCAGACTGACTAAACAGTTTACCCCTACAATAACTGTAGATTTCTATCAAACCTTTCTATCCCTCTAATTACAAAGCGTTGACTTTACTTGGCTTCAGAACTTCCTTTTATTTATCTTTTCCCCAGAAGAATCAGCTTTCTGTGGAACCTCCAACTTTTCACAATGTTGACACTCATCAAAATACCACATACTCAGATGGCCACACTGAGCTAATACTAGTCAGCTAACTCTTTCAGAAATAATAGTGCTAGGAGAGGAGCCATCTCCTTATAATTTACATGCTAACCACAAATCACTTCTTATTTAGTCCCTCTCCGGGGACACAGTTCCCTAAATGATGCTTACCAATAAACATGAGGTATTTAATCTTGCTTTATTTATTAAAAACAACTGAAAGTAGGTTTTTTTTTTTTAAGCACAGACTTAAGGATAATGTATAGCATAAACATATTCACATATATGCCTCAAAAATACCTCAAACAAGCTTGTTCAAAACTGAACTCATGATCTGTACCAGGGACTGGACAACGATGGCCCCAGTGAGCCAAATCTTGCCCGCCATCTGGTTTCATGAGTAGTTTTATCGGACCCCCATCACTACACTGTTCATTTACATATTATCTCTGGCTGACTGTAGGCTACAATGGCAGAACGGAGGAGCTGTGAATGCAAGGCCTGTAAAACCCAACTTATTTACTATCTGGTCTTTTGCAGAAAACACTGGCTGACTCGGAGGAAATGAAAAGAGAAGAACAAAGCCCTAGCACATGGCAGCTTTATCAATCCATAAACCAGGAGTGGTGTCATCCTAGACCTCTTTCCTTCCTTTACTCCCCCTCCCACATCCAAGTGATCAACAACCTGTGTTAGATTTATTTCTTGTCATCACGTACGTTATTTTATCCAACAAACTGTATAGTAAGCAAGCTTCCTGGGTGGGGGCAAAAAGGAGACAAAAACAAACACTTCGGAGAAATGAATTCTCTTTTCTCACCTTTGTTATCACACCTTCCCTGCAGAAGCATCCTGTGGGGTTTCTTGTCCTCCCCTTCCTGCTGGTGTTTTCTAATCCCATCCTCTGACTATAGCTAGACGGATTTACGTGGAGATCTGACCAGGTCGTCTTTTTGTTTATTCCTCAGTGACTTCTTGCTCTTAGACCTGCTGGCGAGTGTCGTCTGCCAGGGACACACACTAGGTGGCCTCTCCCCGCTGGAGACATGAGCCATGAAGCATCCTGACCCGCAGAGGCTCTTCCACTGTCACGGGATGCTCAGCAGCTCCTCGACCCACTCAACCCTTGCTCAGGACGCCCACCTCCACCGGGTTGTTCCTCCTTTTATAACCTCTCCTGGATCCCTCTTCAAAGACTAGCACTGTTTGTAATTATGCAAATATGCAACTCACTAAAGTCCGCCCCCAACTCCTCCTCAAACTCCGTGAGGTCAGAGCTTCTGTCCATTTATTCAGTAACGGATGCTCAATATCTGAGAGTGGACTCAAGAGCCCTGGCAAGTGAAAAAGGTGAGAGAAAAGATTGACCCCCCCTCTAGAAGGGATTTTTCCTCAGCCAAAACTGCAGTTTTATGCACGTTTACTGTAATTAGACTTGATGAAAGGATCCATAAGGACTTATGTGAGTCTCATCTGTTTTTTGTTCATTTAATACACACACATCTATAGAGTGGAAGTTTACACTTGAAATGTCCTTGGCATTTTGAGGGAAGAAAGGGAATTAAATCTGGAGAACTGAGTTGCTAGGTAGTGGAGCATAATTAACACACCATGGAGAATGAAAAAAAAACAGTCTGCACACAAGGACAAAACTGGATTTCAATAGGTCGCTGACTGTTCTCTGTACATTCTCCTCTGGCAAACTTAGCTACAGCTCAAAAATAGAAAGAACAGGAACTAGGAAATCAGCCTTTCCTGGGTTCAAAGGTGGGCTTCGTCTCTCCAGACACTGCGACCAAAGGCAAGTCAACAATTTGGAGCATCCGTTGCCCAACCTTATTTGTTATGACTGAGACATTTGTTATAAAAGAGATAACATGTGTAAGGCAAGTGCCTGAGTAGCTTTCTAAATAATTATTATTTTTACTGGAATGTTATGGCTATGATATTTTGGTTTCAATGATCAACTTAATCCAGGCAAAAACTTCAAGATGGCCACTGTCAGGCCTTGCCTCTCTGTTGAGTTCTTATTCTTAAAGTTGCATAGTATCAGCAATTAATGTAATAATGGCATTTCAGACTCTGTATATCTAAAACTAGAAGTATTGCCTTCCTTCTCATTGTCTAGATCTTACCACACACATCTTGGACTCCAACAGACATGGGTTCAAATCCCAGCAGAGTGACACTGGTCAAGTCATTTGAGCTTTCTGAACCTTATTTTTTTTCATCTGTGAAATACAGTTATGATTTGTTCTTGTTCTTCAGTCAAGGTTGTATATTGTCACCCTGCTTATTTAACTTTTATGCAGAGTACATCATGAGAAATGGTGGACTGGATAAAGCACAAGCTAGAATCAAGATTGCCGGGAGAAATATCAATAACCTCAAATATGCAGATGACACCACCCTTGTGGCAGAAAGCGAAGAACTAAAGAGCCTCTTGATGAAAGTGAAAGAGGAAAGTAAAAAAGTTGGCTTAAAGCTCAACATTAAAAAAACTAAGATCATGGCATCTGGTCCCATCACTTCATGGCAAACAGATGGGGGAATAGTGAGAAACTTTATCTTTTTGGGCTCCAAAATCACTGCAGATGCAGACATGAAATTAAGAGACACTTGCTCCCTGGAAGAAGTTATGACCAAACTAGACAGCATATTGAAAAGCAGAGACATTACTTTGCCAACAAAGGTCCGTGTAGTCAAGGCTATGGTTTTTCCAGTGGTCATGTATGGATGTGAGAGTTGAACTACAAAGAAAGGTGAGTGCCGAAGAACTGATGCTTTTGAAATGAGGTGTTGGAGAAGACTCTTGAGAGTCCCTTGAACTGCAAGGAGATCCAACCAGTACATCCTAAAGGAAATCAGTTCTGAATATTCATTGGAAGGACTGATGCTGAAGCTGAAGCTCAGATACTTTGGCCACCTGATGTGAAGAACTGACTCATTTGAAAAGACCCTGATGTTGGGAAAGATTGAAGGCAGAAGAAGGGGACGACAGAGGATGAGATGGTTGGATCACATCACCAACTCGATGGATATGAGTTTGAGTAAGTTCTGGAAGATGGTGATGGACAGGGAGGCCTGGCGTGCTGCAGTCCATGGGGTCACAAAGAGTCAGACACAAGTGAGCAACTGACCTGAACTGAATGATTCTTCAGTCACACAGTCCTGCCCGACTCTTCGTGATCCCATGGACTACCTCCTAGAGTTGAAACTGAGGATGACTCTATGGTGCTCCTGGAAGGAAAAGCCTTTCTGTGTCCCCTTCCCTGAATTCCAAAGGGCAGATTCAAACAGATGCTAAACAGGGAAGGGACAGGCTTCAGAGATATGGGAGGAAAGAATAGTGTAGCCTCAGGACAGCATCCTGGTTTCTCCTCAAGGGATACACATAACAGTCTCCTGAGCTCTTCTCAGAACTAAAACCCCAGCAAATGGAAAGTGTTAACTACCTGATGAAACTCCATTCATTCCAGAGAAAGTTCCAGGTCACCCATCATCATCTGATGCCAGAAGATCTCCTGATTGAAGCTATTCAGGCCCTTCGGGCACCTTAATTTTTATCAACAATCCTGCCCTTGACTACAAAATTCCTGATGCGATTCCCCTCACCCCCATTTAGGACGCAGTTTTGAGGGCACTAGCCCGCTGTGCCCCTCTTTACCTGGCAAATCAGTAAATCTATTCTTTTATACTTCATCCAAAACTGTCTCTTAGGATGAACTTGGTATTGGATTCGGCTTCAGAATTAATGAGAAAAGTAATGTATGTGAAAGACAGTATGGGCCATAGTAAAGAGCTGAATGAGCTATGTCTACCGAATTATTATTATTAGTGACTACATGGTCATCTTTGACACCCTTCCCACCTTGCTCCCCTGAAAAAATAGCAAAAGGTGTTGCAATTTCTTTCCATAAATCCCTTTCCTCTTTGTCCCTAAGTGCTGCTCTATTAAAGTTACATTATTGTGTTCTCTTAATTACTCTCTTTGATGTCACTTCCCTGTCATTTTCTTATCCTTTACTCGGCTTTATTTTTCTTCACTGTAAGTCATTACCTGAAATTGCCCACCTGGGTGTTTACTTCTTTGTTCATTTCCCTCCACCCAGTGAGAGACCATATTTATGTTGTTTCTAGGCCACCCTGTGCCTAGACTATCAGCTCAGTCACTGGGGCTATTTGTCAAGCTTTCTAGTTCACTGAAGTCCTGAACAAATAATTCTTTCCCCTCCTGCAACATTTATTATGTCTCCTATCTTTTCCCTCCTTTCTACTGAGACAGGAAGGGGGCAGGGTGCAACCTTAAAAAGAACGACATAGCCTGAGGACATAACACAAACTGATTAGAACCAAGTAGGTCCCAGATGGCAGATGAATGGATGTCTACTAGACCTTGAGCTGTGGTATATGCTCAAAGCATTAGTAACGCACCAGCAAACTAAGTGACGCACCCACAGGCGCCATGACCCTAAAGGTCAAAAAGTGGGTGATGGCTCAATTCCTGGAAATCCCCAAAATAGCAGGAATACGCCTTCTACTCATTAGCCTATGAAATTACCCACCCCTATAAAAATGGACAACCCCATGCCCTGGGTCCTCTCTTGCTCCCTGAGATGGCTCACCTTCTGTCTATGGAGTATATTTCCTCCCTGAACAAACCTTCTTTCACTTCATTATGCCTTGCTCTTGAATTCTTTCCTGTGTGGATCCAAGAACCTCTACTTGGTGGCTGTCCCAGGGGTTTGGACACGATCTGGGATGTGGCCATCCTCTCGTGGCCCCCTCTTTTTCCTGCAGCACTATTGCACCCTGGATAAAAGTCACTGTTCATCTGAGACAGTGCGGATGCCTCATTTTAGCCTTCAAGTCACCTCAAAGCAACCCCCTAGCCCTTTCCTCCAGCCTCATCAGTCTCTAGCCCTCAACATCCAGTTTTCTTCTAGTGAAGGGCTCTGCATGTGCTTCTCTTCAAGACCCTGTAGCTCCCTATTGCATTATTTAGTTTATATGCATCGTTTTATCCGTCATATTTTTCCCCTAATTCTGCAACCATTCAAATAACCCGAATCTTCTCTGATGCCTCCAAGCTGATGTCCTCTCTGATGTCCTGATGATATCTTTCTCTGATGTCCTCACTTTCTTTTGAAATCTCGGCATTTTATCTATACTATTCTACCTCTTCTACTTCCACTGGGATAATAGGGCTACTATGCATTTTTAAAAATCTCCTGTAGAGCCTGAAAGGTGGAATGGAACTTGGACAAATTCTATCCCAAGAAAGACATAAAGGTATAAATCCTTAGGAGAAGATGCCTCCTTTTATTGCTGTGGAATGCTCCTTATTCTTCCTTTCTGTTTGAGCCTCCTAACTCTGACTTGCTTAAATATGACAAACTATACAAGCAAGAACAATAGAAGTCCTCCTATCCCTGCTATTAAATCTTTTCTATCCAGCTCAGCCATTCATCTTAGGTTTTCACACTCCAGACAACTTGCAAATTGCTTTTCACCCACTCACCGGGAGTGAGTCATGCTCTCTGCCAGGTAAGCAGGGAAGCATGCTGATCAGTTAAGTTTACCCCTGGAGACGAGAAGAGCATTTGATTTTCTGTTTTCCTTTTCTGCTTTTCTTTTCCCCGCTTTCTAGTCCCCACCCCTACCCGCTAAGCCTCTGAATCTCTTGGTTCTATTTTCTGAACTAGAGGATAGAAACTGTTTTTATACAGATTATTTAGCACCATTATGCTGTATTTCATTCTGATGAATATGAGCACTGCAACATTATCTTTTGAACATAGAAAACCACACGGTTCAATATCACAATGTCAGGGGAGCCACAATGCATATTAGTTTACTAAAGACCCTGAGAAGTAATGCTATTAAAGAGAGAACATGCTTTAAGACAGTGCTTTCTAATTCATTGGAGTCCAGAACTAATAATTTTGTCCCCTCTTGTAACATTTATTATCTCCACAGACTGCAAATCTGTATCCCTCCAGTAACACTGTAGGAAACAGTGACACTGGTTAAGTAATATTTTGATTGGGATTCTAGCATCGCCTTTCAGATCTTCATTATAAGACAAAGAAGCCCTTATTTGGCGTGGCTTTCAGACTTCTCCTGCATAACGTCTCCACGCCGAGGTTCACGAAACCCTTACTCACTGGCACGTCCTCTCCCCTACTCAGTTTATCGAGACTAAGCCAAATACGTCTCCAGGTGAACACCAAGTGAAGTCAAACTGAAAGGCCAACCTCTGTGCTATAGAGACTTGGGTTCAGTTCAGTTCAGCTCAGTCGCTCTGTCGTGTCCGACTCTTTGCCACCCCATGGATCGCAGCAAGCCAGGAATCCCTGTTCATCACAAACTCCTAGAGACCTGGGTTACCACTCCCTAAAGACTGAGTATAAGCTCACAAGTTTTGTTTCAGGGCACATACTGTCCAACGAAAAGCCGAACAGTCATCTCTTTGACACCTCCATGTTAATCTAAGGAAACAGCACAGACAGTCGGACTCTTATGCTCAGTTGCCAGCTCAGAAGATGTCATGGATGTGACATATTTGGGTGGTGAGTCTTTGCTACCCTTCATACGACATCTAAGTAAGTAGTCACACACTGTTCCTGAATTTGCTCCACGCCCTAAGGAGTTCTGCAGAAAGCTCTTGAGATGTACGCATGTTGATGTCTGTATCCACAGGTATACCAAAAACATTAGGCTATTTAAGAAACCAAGTCTATTGTCTCACACACTTAGTAGTCCACAAAGCTAAGAGACAAGTGGCTTCTACCAAACAGCACATACTATGGACTGAATGTCTGTGTTGGGGGGTGGGGGGGAGTTAGGAGGTGATTAGGTTGTAAGAGTGGAGCCCTCATGAATAGGATTAATACCCTTAGAAAGGGACCCCAGAGAGTTCTTGTACCAGTTAGGAAAGAGGGAGTATACAGACATCTATGAACCAAGTAGCAGGCTTCAGCAGTCACCAAATGTGCTGGGGTCTTGATTTTGGACATTTGAGCCTCCAGAAGTTTATGAAATCCATTTATTTTTTAGTAAGTCACAAAGCCTATGGCATTGGGTTCTAACAGCCTGAATGGTCTGAGACAGCCTATTGGCTTATTTTTACATTGAGAAGTTAAGTTTTCTTTGGAAAGTGAGACAAATGAACTGTTTATTTGATTCAGATTCTATTTCCAGGACTGCTAGAAGACAAAAGAGATGAAAAGTACTTTTTCATCAAGAAAAGTACACATGAGACTACAGGGACTATTCTCTTCCTTTTATGCCAGGAGTTTGAAGTTGACACAGGTGGGCTTTCTTTCCACCATCCTTCTCACATCCTCTTATATTTCTCCGGGCTTATGATTCAAAGGCCGTTTACTGAGCCATTCCTGTGTCTCACGCACTACATTAAGCAATGACAACACAGATATGACAGACAATGATTCCATTTCCCCCTAGAGGATCTTGGTGTCATAGTAGAATATGCATGCAAACTCACTAAACTTCAGTATAATTCAAAATACAATTGTGGCCCAAATGGTCCTTAAGCTGTCTTTTCTAGAATACTGGAGCAGCGTCTCTGAGGATGATTAAGTGTCTTTGAGTGGGAGCAGATGGGGAAATCCATTCAGGAAGAGTGAGCAGCTTAAGGAAATCCAAGACGGCACTTGATTCAGTGATGGGGGTGAGGATGAGGGGCTATACGTAGTTTAAGTTGAGAGCAACGGAGGAATAAAGAAGATAATGTTAGAGATGCAGGTGGGTACCAAATCATAGACTATCAGTTTACTCATTTTGAGTCAACAACTATTCGCTGGCCACCCAATACACAAAGTGATATTCACTAGGAGACAACTTGTAAACAGGTTGGTTAAGACTTCTGACCTCAAGGAAGGCTTAGGATTGGTGGGACAGCTGAAGCAACAATACAACAAATCAATAAAATTTATATTGTAACAAGTGTTCAGCTTCAGCATCAGTCCTTCCAATGAGTATTAAAGGTTGATTTTCCTTAGGGTTGATTGGTTTGGTCAGTGATGCTGAAACTCCAATAGTTTGGCCACCTGATGCAAACAGCCAGCTCACTGGAAAAGACCCTGATGCTGGGAAAGACAAAAGGCAAAAGGAGAAGAGGGCGGCAGAGGATGAGATGATTGGAAGGAAACACTGATTCAGTGGAAAATGAACTTGGGCAAATTCCAAGAGGTGGTGAGGGATGGGGAAGCCTGGTGTGCTGCAGTCCATGGGGGTCGCAAAGAGCTGGACGTGACTTAGCAACTGAACAACAACAAGTGTTCAGCAGGAATGCAAGTGCTAGAGTAACACTGGTGCATTTACTTTAAAAAGAAGACAAGAGAGACACAAAAGGGGATGTTTAAGTTGTGACCTGAAAGGTGAGGACACTATGGGAAGTAACAGGGCAGGTGTAAAGGCCCTGGGGCAGGGAAGACCTGGTGTGTTAGAACTGTGCTTCTCAAACTTGAATGTGCCAACAAATCCCTTGAAAACCTTGCTAAAATGCAAATTCTGATTTACTCAGCCTGGGGTGGGCTTGAGAGTCTGAATTTTAAACAAGCTCCCAGGTGATGGTCCGGGTCTGGGAACCACACTTTAAGGCCAAAGTGTTGGAGGAAAAAAGTCACAGGGTTTGTCTAGAGCTTCGTGGTAAGGGTAACAACACTCTCCAGGAGAGTGTCAGGAGGCATAAGGTCAGCTCAAGACTGTCAAATGCCCCATTTGAAAGGATATGGTTAGAAGAAGGCTTCTATTTTGTCCTCCTCCTTTCTTGGGGCAGGAGTGCAGTGAATGTGGGAGGATCTTCCAGAAACATAAAAGAAAGGTCGCTTAGATCAAATTTCTTTTTGTTAACAATAGATTTCATGGAGAACAAACAACTGGTGTATTCTAACTTGAGATTTTGCATCCATGGGATGCTTTTAGGTGGATGTACTTTGTCTGGGATGGATTTTGATAAATAAATCTGGAGTCAGTCAATTTATAGGGTATGAGTCCCTGGAAAACATCATGAAGCTGTGTACCTAAGTTTAAAATAAGAATATTTCATGACTAAAACAGTTCTCACTTTTGTATACAGACCCATGCATTGCTTAAAGATTTAATTTATTATCCTGGGCCAAAGTATGAACTTAGGCAAGAAAGGACCTGGGGAGTGATACTGATACTTCTGGATCTCTCCCAAATTTGCCTGTATCTACAATTACTTTTAGTTATGAAATTAGGAGTAACATTGATTACTGTGAAGGACTGAACAGTGTCCTCCTCAAATTCCTATGCTGCAGCTCTAACCCTGCAAAACAGCTGGAGACAGAGGCTTTAAGGAGATGCCTCCAGAACTGTGAGAAAACAAATGTTTGTTGTTGAAGCCACGCTGTCTGTGTATTCCGTTACAGCAGTCCCAGCTGACTGGTACACTGGGTAAGATAACCAATGCAAATCACATTTGACAATCTAATCCTTTGTGCTCACTCACCTATGCAGACGAGCTGAGAAATGATCCCAGAAGTGAGGGATGGCTTAAAGCAATGGTCCTCTGCTCAGGACTTGCTGGGAGCTTTAGAAACATATCCATGCCCAGCCTCCACCCAAAGGGATTCTGATTTAATTGCTCAGGGATGGGTCCCAGCCATTAGGCATATTCACAGATTGATGATGATATCAGTTTGCGACCTTCCTGGCATTATAAGAGCGAACCCCAAACTGCAATCTTTGAATTCTCACCCATGGAGCGGACATGCTGCCTGGGACCCTTTCCCAATTGGGACTCCAGATGGGCTGTGACACGGGACTTCCCAGAACCATTTAAATCTGGATGTTGGTCAAAACCCAAATTGGTGATGTAGTCTCCACTCTCTCTCTTTTCTTTTAATGTTAGTATATTGAAAGTAAGCTAGATAATTCTCTAATACATATTTGTACCATTTATTTGTATATAAGGAGTGGCTTATTTTGTTAACGGATCCTTTGAGACGAAAGTGAAAACTTTCCTCAAAACACACACGCATCCACACACATGATTCTTAAATGCATTAAGAATTCTGAAACAGTGGGTTTTTAAAGATAGTTCTGGAGAACTCAGAGGGACAGTAAGTATGATGTCTATAAATAAAAGTGGGACACGAACCTTAGATTTGTCCTTCTTCAGACTTGATAGGTGACAAATAAGAGGTAAAGCTTCCCTTTCCTTCAAACTTCGAAGTGTCCACTGTCAAAGCATCTGACTTTGCCTTGGATGAGGAGCCAGGCATTCTGTAAGGGCCACAGGATCCTCTTAAGGCTCTGAGCACCAGGCCCCTTGGTAATTGCCCATTTGAATGACAAAAGTAACTGTTAATAAGTGGGAGTTACTGAAAGGCAGTCTCCAAGCTTTCTTGCCAACCTACGCATTTCTATGATAAGCCATTTGTTCACAGCTCAATTATTTTGTGATGTTTGATTAAACAAAATCAGCCCCCAAATAACTCTATTAGGGTTAATTGACATTTTCTCACAGGAAAATTAACCACTTTTCTGGTCATGCTTTTAATAACAAGCCTCCTCGATTGCAGTGGCCATATCTGAACACAACGCTTGAGGACTGCTTCGAAGATTGAAGGCAACCTTTCAGATTGCTTCTGCAAAAGAGTTACCATGTCAGCAGATCAAGCAATTATTCAGCTTTATAGACAGTGCTGCAATATTCATAAGACTTGGCAGCTAGGACTTAACTATTAAAGCGTCGTAATTAGTTTCTTAATCCGGGGCTTGAAAATGATAATAGTTTAATGCTCAGACTATGTCAATAACATTGAGGCAGCACAATTCACTGAAATATACGAACCCCTAATTCTCTTACTAAATACATGAGATGGAGATGAAATTAGCTTGGGCCTGTGTCAGACAAATAAGCCTTCTGGGCATAATAACGGGCCATTAATAACAATAACAGTAATGACTATTGTTATTATTTTGTTTTCTCCCCTCTCTGCAGGTTAACTGCACTGAAATTGTGGAATTCTCCCATCACTCAGAAGCACTACATCAATGCCAGGTGCCCTTTCTTTTCCTTTCTTTCCTTTCAGGTCAGTATTGTGACATGCAAAACCTCTTGAGACCTAAAACTTAGCCAGAGAATGGTTTATTTAGCTACAAACTATCAAGAAGACTTGCATTTGCCAACAGTACAATGTTTATGATTGAACGTTCACTCTATGCCAGGTATTAAATGCACCCTATCCCTAAACCTCATTAAAAACCATGCAAGGGGGGCTTCCTTGATGGCTCAGTGGTAAAGAATCCACCTGCCAATGCAGGAGACGTGGGTTTGTTCCCTGATCAGGGAAGGTCCCACATGCCCTGGAGCAACTAAGCCTGCACAGCACAACTGCCTAGGCTGTGTGCGCTAGAGCCTGGGAACCACAACTGCCAAGCTCTGCGCCACGACTACTGAATGAGGCCCACGTGCTCTAGAGCCCTTGCTCCCCAGAAACAAAAGCCGCCACGATGAGAAGCCCGTGCGCTGTGACCAGAGGGAAGCCCCTGCTGGCCACAACTAGAGAAAAGCCTGCAGAAGACTTTTCTGCAGCACAGAAAGACTGTGCACAGCCAAGACTGTGCACAACGAAGACTCAGCACAGCCAAGAATAAATAAATAAATAAAATTATACACACACATAGATTAAATAACATGCAAAGTGAGAGTTATTTCCTGTACTCTGTGAATAAGGAAACTCGGGCTCAGGTAGTATGAATATGAGTTCATAAGTTTTTAATTTACATCTTGGTGCCTTTCAAGCCACAAAAATAACGGACTTTTCAAAGTGTATTTTGCTACTCATCTTCTAAAAACTTAAGAGGTGCATAATCACAGACAATGAAATCTGGACCTCTTTCCATTCTTACAACCAACTTTGTGGAGGCAAATGCTCTTAGCAGTCTCCTGTATGTGTTTTAGTGGGTTTGCGAAAATATCTTCATTAATTGCATTGCTTATGTTAATGTCTCTGTGTGTGTTTTCCAGGAGATATAAGAAGAAAAATAAAGAAGACCTCTGAGGGGTTCAAAATGGCAATCATTAAATATTGATCCTGCTCCTTTGTAAGAACTGTTTTCTTCCTCACCCAGCTCTGTGGCCCTCTGAGGTTATGTGCAAATAGGAAAAGAGTGACTCGGTTTGGAAATTGCAGGCTTAAGGGAACACAAAGGAGTTTTGCATATTCATGACCCTGTTCAGAATTCTTCTTAATATTACTAATTATAAATTATTTGAAGACTGTTAAGGAGCTCAAGTTTCTTACTGTTACCAAGGATGTTTAATTTTGACTTTTAGTTACTGTGTTCATGGGCAAAATTAAGTTTCTCAAGATAGCAAAGAGTTTTCACTACTCAGATATGTGTTTATACATTCTCTCCTCTCCCTGTTTCCCTTCTCTTCATCTCCCCTTCATCAATCTCTCCAGCCTGTACAGGCCAGAACGCATCTGCAGTTCTATATGTCCTAGACCCTGGTCAGAGTAAATATCTTGTTCAGACACAGCTCAAATCCCATCACACGCACACAGCAGTCCCAAACTTCTTCCTCCATAAACCCAGGACATCTTGTTTCATACACCACTGTGGGATTATAACCAACACCTTCCTAAGCGATCACTGTAAATTTATCGAGAGCCAGAATTCCATGCTGTTTCTCAGAAAGCCAACATCAAGTAGGTACAGGTGAAATATTTTGTGCTAGAAAAGCCTATAGGAGATTGTGGTTTCACAAAAACCTGTGATCAAAACCATATTTTTCTATCATTAATTGTATGTTCTCAGGGCTTCCCTGGTAGCTCAGCTGGTAAATAATCCGACTGCAATGTAGGAGACCCTAGTTCGATTCCTGGACCTGAAAAAGGGACAGGCTACCCACTCCAGAATTCCTGGGTTTCCCTGCTGGCTCAGTCAGTAAAGAAATCTACCTGCAATGCGGGAGACCTGGGTTGGATCCCTGGGTTGGATCTCTGGGTTGGGAAGATCCCCTTGGGGATGGCCTGACAACCCACTCCAGTATTCTTGCCTGGAGACTCCCACAGACAGAGGAGCCCAGCAGGCTAACTCCATGGAGTCACGAAGAGTTGGTAATGACTGAGCAACTAAGCATAGCACAGCTCAGGCCCGTCAGCAGATTTCTCTGGACCTTTTCCTGAGCTGATAGATGAGGCTGGTGTCTGTCTTACAAGGTTACTAGAAAGACAAACCAAGACACATTAAAAGCAGCCCAAATGTAGGAGATGGTGAAGACACAGTAATTTATTTCCTTTTCTTTCTTTCCACTATATATATATATATATATATATATATTTTTTTTTTTTTTTGTAAATTGACAAATTATGGCATGTGTTCTAAACTTCAAAACTACTCCATGCTCTCCCTCACCAGATTTGGCAACATGCCTGTGGATGGCAAGGCTTTCTGTGCAAATCAGGAAGTCAGAATCCTCGGAGAGTCTCATTGGACACTCCCTCCTTCCCGTCTTCCACATGTGATCCGTTGTCAAGTCCTGTAGGTTTCACCATCCAAGTGCCTGCCAGAGCTGCCTACATTTCTCATTGTCTACCTCCACCTCCCAGACACTCAGCTCTCTTCATTTCTCATGAAGCCCTGACCATAGAAGCACCTCTCCTCTGGTCTGCACACATCCACTCCACCCTCAAGACCCAGCAATCTTCTCTAGAGGCAGATCTGACTTAGTCACAGCAGCCCTGCACTTCTCTGCTCAAAGTCCTTATGTGGGTTTTCATTGATCTGTAGTGAAAGTCCATAATTCACGTGGTGGCCTCCAGCAGCACCTGCTCTTCTGGCCTCACCCATACACCATGGTCCCCTGAGCTTTCTTCAACGGCTGACCCACATTTGAGTCCTTTGAGCACATTCTGCTCCCTCTGATGGACGGCCTTCCTTCCCCTTGTGCCTGGATAACTCCTGCTCCATCATTTGGCCGGCAGCTCCTGGGCCACCTCATCAAGGAAGGCATTCCTCATGACCCATGACAGTGAAATTGCCTTGCAATGGACACGTGCAGCCTCATTCATTGTTATGATGCCGTTAGATACTGTGTATGAATGGGCATTTGACTGTCATCCGTTCTTCCTGCCAAGTGGTAGGTTCACTGAGGCCAGGGACAGTGTTTGTTTCATATGTCCTCATCATCCAGCACAGTGCTGGGCATGGAACAGCCAGCCAGTAAAGACGAGAGTCGAGTACTATGCCTTTTGAACCCTACTTCATAGAGGTGAAGATAATTCCAACATACAGCCTAGTCTATGACGTCTCAAATGCCGATGTTGCTTTAAGCATTTAATCTAGAAATTAATTTTATAAAGTTTAACAGTACCCCTGGCCCTAGCAGAGTGTGCCTTTCATGCAGGTAGAAGGGGCAGACTTCTGACTCCATGAGGGTCAGTTACATGAGTGACAGGAGTCTGAGCTGGTTCTACTGAGCTCAGCAGGCTGATGACTTGAGGGCCTGCTAGTCATTCCACCGTGATGAGTCGTGATTCTGCTCAACCCTTGGGGTTTGCCTCCAATCTAAGTGCCAGTCCAGAAGACTATTTGCCAATTTAAGATTCCTACTGCCAAACACAAGGCCTGGAATCCAGGCAGTCATCATAATATTTTAATTTCCCATGACAAGTTACATAGATTGTTAGGGCAAAACGGAACCTTGGAGAAAAGTGAGTTGGAAGCACTTTACTTAAAAGAGGGTAAAGAAACAACAAAATTGGCAAAATTTGAGTTAAAATTAAAACCATACATCGACCCAGATCCAGAGTGCTAGTTTGGAGGCAGGCATGGGGAGCTTGATATAACCAGGGAAATTACCAGAA
This sequence comes from Odocoileus virginianus, assembly GCF_023699985.2. Taxonomy (NCBI): domain Eukaryota; kingdom Metazoa; phylum Chordata; class Mammalia; order Artiodactyla; family Cervidae; genus Odocoileus; species Odocoileus virginianus. The sequence goes on from NC_069699.1 coordinate 16,685,534, forward strand.
GGGAGGAGACTGTAGGCTATTCCAGTACTAGTTAGCAAAGCGCCAGGTGATGAGGGAATGGAGGATATGGCACCAAAGAGTTAGACAGCAGTATTTTCAGCCCCACTGGCTTAACATTCTAATGCCTTCAGGGTTTGCCTTACCATTACTGATGATGACCACAATAATAACTGTACCAATGTACTTGGAATAAACCAATGAGCTAAGCCTGTGCTGAATGTTCTTGAAGTACACTGGTTATTTCATTTTCTTTCTCAGAACTCTCTATTATTTTTACCCACATTTCATAGTTGAGAAGAGTGAAGCATAGTTTACTGCAAAACTAAACACAAGATCCCCAGCTGGCAAGTATGCCTCCAGAATCTGGGGTCTTAACAAAGACTCTTCATGGGCAATGCCATCCCTGACCACCTGGTTCTCTCCTGCCATCTCCTCTGTGTCAGAAAACAACTGGAGTTCCTTCTAGGCACCTGGGTGGACCCTGTTTCTGAGCGTCTCTTGAATTTACAATATAAATTGTAGCAGAGTGAGCCACCAGCAGGCTTGTCTGCCTGCCGGCTGGACACAGAAAAAAGTAGGGCTTAGCGAAAGAGTGCGGATCCTGAAAAGATTGAAGAAGGACAAGAGGCCCTTCCATACCCACACCTCAACCCAATTCCCCACCGTTGAACCACCCTGGACGGTGACATTAGCAAGAGACACACTTACTTGGTGCTAAGCTACTGAGATTCCCAAGTGGGCTCCTTGCACTAATTAACTCAGCCTGCTGGTCTCCTCCACAGCACTCATCACTGTTACAATCTTACTTCATTGGTATGGTACTCACTTAGTGGTGCTTTCTTTGCTCAATTTTAAGCTCCCTGAGGGCACTGGCCAAGTCTCTTTCCTCCACCACTGTAGCTAGAGCACAGGAAAACCCCAACCTCTGGCAAACATGATCAGATTTTTCAGATCAAGGTTGGGAGACTAAGGAGCGACTGCAAGTGATCAGGGACACTGGGTCACAAAGCGCGTCTTTCCCCATGACATGTGACTGCGTGGAACGGAATGCAGTTCAGAAACAAGAGTGCCAGTGTCTGCAAACACTTACTTCAATGGAAACCTTAGGTTCAAAGAGAGAATACTCTTCTCGAAGAGGGGAATTTGTATGGAATTAGAACACAGCACCAAGCGCTGTCCCTAGATCTGGCAAGACTCTGGTGTAATTCACGATGGCTTTGAATGGAGGGCACAGTCCTAGGAAGCTGCAAGGAGGCCTGAGGCCCCTGTCCCCGCCCTGTGGGGCCACCTTCCTTCAGCTGAGTTTTGGAAAAGAGATTAAGAACTAAATCCACCTTCAAGGTGGGTCTGCGGTCCCTTCCTGCTATTGTGGCCTCCCTGATATGATACAATATATGAATAAAAAGAAAAATCTTGTGCCTGAAAGCCTACTGTGGGCCAGACATTATGCTAATATTATTTACTTTAGTCCCCAGTCAATCCTCCGAGATGATCCTAACAGTAATAACAGGGAAAATACAAAGGCAAGCTCACATTTATTGTATAACTATTATGGGTGAGGCATAGGCATCGTCCTATGTGCTTCATACATTTTTACATTTAATTATTACAACAGATCTATGAAGTAAATGTCAAGAAGTATAAAGCATCTGGGATTTGACCCTATCTGCTATCAAATTAGCCTGCCACAGTCTTGGGGACACTGGCAAAAGATATGTGACCCCTGGGTTACGTCCTTACAAAGGCCGTTTACTATTCACAGTCATAGCAAGAGCTAGCATCACGTCATTTGCGCTGGTTTCCCAAGCCCCATCCCCACAGGGCAAGGTGCAGACAGCCAGATGGATGCTGCACAAGCTCTGGGTTGCATTCCAAGGACAGAATCCTAATTTCAGGAAACTCCAGTATCTTACAGGGCCGACACACAAACATGTTCAAGCTCTGCCATGGACAGAGATGTTATTTTCATTATCTGGGGCAGAAAACAAATCCATCCCACGTTCCATATAAGAAGACTCTTCTCACTACCTTCTAGAGTGTTCTTCATATAAATATCCTTGAAAAAAAATAGTCTGAAACAAAAGCTGAATTTATCTGTTCACAAAACATGCTGAAATGTGACAGATCCATGGAGATCTGTTTCAACCATTTCACAAACGTGTTAACAGGACCAGTGTCATTAAATAATCCACTCAGCCAACTAACTCATAACTAGGAAGATGATAAGGGATTTCAACCGTGGTCAGACTAGCTTTACATGTCACACTCCCAGTCACTAAGCAACACTGCCTCCAGGTTTTTTTGAACAGGAGACTAAGAATTAGAGGAACTGAGAAGTAAGTAAATGAATGTTGTAAGTGTATGAGTGAACTGAGACTTGATCCACAGCATCCAACTCGAGACCAGGTCATCTCACCCTCACACCACAGCTACTGACCAAACACCAGACCCCCCATGAGTTTGTTGGGAGACCCAGGGCATTTCAAGAGAAGCAAAGAAAGTGAAGAAAGGTGTGGAGAGAACAGCAAGCACCATTTGCTAAGGTGAGGGGAGGAGGCCCCATGGTGGAGGAAGTAGAAGAAGACCAGGAGAGGGACAGATGGATGGAGGGATGGACGGATGGATGGATGGATGGACGGATGGATGGAGGGAGGTAGGGAAGGAGGGGGGGAGGGATGGATGGAGGGAGGTAGGGAAGGAGGAAGGGAGGGAGTGGCCAGACCTGACTTTGGAGGCTGATTTTAACTTCATGGTCTCCAGGCCCTGAGCAGTCATCTGATTCAAAATGGAGATATCCAAATGGACAGACATTTTGGGGAGGGACCTGCCTCCTCTTCTCAGATTAGCAAACCTGCCTGTGCCATACCACACAATGACTGCCTCCCCTCCATCTGTTTGAGAGCTGAGCATGACGGAAGAGCAACAAAGATTAGATGGCGCCAGCCATCAGATACAGGCTCCGTCCTAGCAGACTTGTGAGGTGATGTCTACAGGCTTTCTAATGAATCAAATGACTCCCACAATGGAGTTAAAACTCAACATTCAGGAGATCATGACGTCTGGTCCCATCACTTCACGGCAAGTAGAAGGGGAAAAAGTGGAAACAGTGATAGATTTCTTTCTTCTTGGACTCCAAAATCGCTGTGGATGGTGATTGCAGTCATGAAATTAAAAGACACTTGCTCCTTGGAAGAAAAGCTATGACAAACCTAGACAGCATATTAAAAAGCAGAAATATCACTTTGCCAACAAAATTCCATCTAGTCAAAGCTATGGTTTTCCAGTAGTCATGTACGGATGTGAGAGTTGGGCCATAAAGAAGGCTGTGCCCTGAAGAATTGATTCTTTCAAATTGTGGTGTTGGAGAAGGCTCTTGAGAGTCCCTTGGACAGCAAGGAGATCAAATCAGTCAATCCTAAAGGAAATCAACCTGAATATTCATCGGAAGGACTGATGCTAAAGGACTGATGTTGAAGCTGAAACTCTAATACTTTGGCCACCTGATGAGAAGAACTGACTCATTCAAAAACACCCTGAGGCTGGGAAAGATTGAAGCCAAAAGGAGAAGGACATGGAAGAGGATGAGACAGTTAGATAGCATCACTGACTCAGTGGACATGAATTTGAGCAAACTGTGGGAGACAGTGATGGACAGGGACATCTGGGGTGCTGCAGTCCATGTGATCATAAAGAGTTGGGCATGACGTAGAGACTAAACAACAGCGACAACATAAAGGAGAGTGAGCAAAGTATAGGAACAGATAACTCATTAAGAATACAGATAAAGTGAGCCAGATAAAAAGAAATGAGAAGGGCTACTGAGCATATGAAAAGAGCTCCCTGTCACCCAGAATGAAGTGAACTAGGAGTTAAATCCCCTGGATACACCACTGTACAGCTGTCAGACTGGCAAAACCCAAAACTCTGACCACTCATTCATTCTGCTGAATTGTGGGGAAATAGGCACCCCTTAGGCTGCTAGCATTATAAAAAGTTAGCTATCACTGTATTACGCAATAGCAGAAGACTGGATACAATCCAGGATCAACAACTAAGCAACTGATTAAATAAATTAGAGCTCATTTGATTAATGGGACACTATCCAGCTATTACTTTAAAAAATGAAGAAGCTCTGTAGGCACTCATATGGGAAGGTAACCAAAAACCATTATTAAATGGTTTTCTATTAAAATAGAAAGGTAGAGAAGAGTCAGTATATTATTTGACAATTTGTGTAATAAGGGGAAGGATGACCGTCATCAAAATCCATGTTTATATTACTTATATGTGCAAAAAAAGAACCTGAAAGTATGTATAAAAAGAACAGAAATGATACTACTGGTGGAGATGTTAGAAAGATGGCAGACACATTCATAATTTTCTGTAAGTTCTCATTATTTGGGCCATCTTAATACATTTCTTTTAAAGGTTACATTTAAAAATGCAAACACTAAAAATTTATGATCAAGGATTATCTGTCCTGTAAGATCAAGTCTCAGCATTTGAGAAAGCTGATCTTCACTAGGCAATTGCAAAATCCTCTGGCATCATCACTCATGGAAACAGATTGATTTTGCTATTTGAAAGTAGAGTGTGGATTCCACAGGTAGTTGCTGGATTTCTTTTCTCGTCTGGCCTTTTGTAAGTAAGGGGCCAAGATTTTTTTTTCCCCTCTCTCTCTACTTGGTTTTCTAGAAAACTTTTGGGAAAATCTTCCTCGAAGTTCTAACTTACGGTTGTGCTTCCTAAAAATAGCAAAGATGCTTCAGCTGTACCTAAGCCTTCCTTTCCTCACACACTTGCCTTTCCCTGGAGGGATGCCTGCATGATTCTGATAAGCTTTTGGAGGGAAATACCTCAGTTTGTGGTATTTGATGATTTCCATGCTATAGACAGACAGTTTCACTTTGTTAATATGATGCCATGAGGTGGCATAGCATGCCCTTATACAGTATTTCCACTATTCAAATGATATAAACAGCCCCAAGCATAGAGATAATAGTAAATGTAGTGAAATAATTAGAAATTATAAATTTGAGTATTTATTATTTTTATTATAATTAATTGGAGAAGGAAATGGCAACCTACTCCAGGATTCTTGCCTGGAGAATGCCATGGAGTGTAGCCAGAGTTTGCGAGAGTCGGACACGACTTAGTGACTAAACCACCACCACCAATTGCAAACCACCACTAATTGTAAGTCTGTGTTGTTTAAATTTAATAATGGTTGTTAAAAAACTAACCCACTAATTATTAGAGCAATGCGAATCAAAAATAGAATGAGGTATCACTTCACACCAGTTAGAATGGCCATCACTAAAAGGTCTATGAATAATATGTGCTTGAGAGGGTGTGGGGAAAAAGGAACCCTCCCACACTGTTGGTGGGAAAGTAAATTGATACAGCCACTATGGAGGACAGTATGGAGATTCCTGGGGGGGGGTGGGGGGGGAACTAGGAATAAAACTACCATACGACCCAGCAATCCTAGTACTGGGCTATACCCTGAGGAAACCATAATTGAAAAAGACACATGTACCCCAATGCTCATTGCAGCACTATTTACCACAGCCAAGATCTGGAAGAAACCTAAGTGTCCATGGAAACGAATGGATAAAGAAGTGGTAACATGCATACAATGGAATATTACTCAGCCATAAAAAGAATAAAATAACACCATTTGTAGCATATAAACCTAGAGATTATCATACTAAGTGAAGTCAGAGAAAAACAAATATATGCTATTACTTAAGCATGTAATCTAAAACTTGATCTAAATGAACTTATCTACAACAGATAGATAAACCCACAGAAATAGGAAAAAAATTTATGGTTACTGAAGGGAAAAGGGAGAAATGGGATAAATTAGGAGTTAGAGATTAAAATATACATAGTACTATATATAAAACAAGTAACCCAGAAGGACCTACTGGATAGCACAGGGAACTACACTTAATATCTTGTAATAACCTATAATGGAAAAGAATCTGAAAAAGAATATATAAAAACAAACTCACTAATACCCTAGAAATTTAATAGGCAGCCCTCATGAGCTGGTACAAGATGGTAAGAATAAGGTCTCCCACACAACCGACCAGAGATCTCAAGGACATGTGTTCTTTCTACGCTCGGCTCACAAACTCTGGAAGTACTGACTATGACACCCGCGCAAGCTGACTGGATGATAACCATCATCCTAATGTACCAAGCCCCACAAAGTTCTAGACACTGTGAGAAGTGCTTTTGGTCATGATTTCATTTTACCTTCACATTAACTGTACAAACTTTCATCTCCGGGTTCCCAACGCAAAAATGGGGGGTGGGGGTGGGGGGCGTGGTTCTTTGGAAGGTGAACAGCTAGCATTGCAGCCCAAGCCAGAAGCAAGCCTGTTCTTCTCTCCTGTTTTGCTTCTCTAAAGGGTCTTCAAGGTGTGATTTAGACTGAGGTGGACAAATGTGGACAAGGTAGACAGAAGAATCAAAGAAACCTCAGACTGAGCAACAGCTAGCCTTGCCTCCCACCCTCCCCAGAAAACACAGTAAAAAAAAAATTGTGTAAAATATTTTTTGCCTCAGTTTTCCCATTTAGATAAAACCTAGATTTATTTTGGAATACTTCTCTGTCATGCTCTGGGGTGTTGGTTGGAATCATTTAGGATTCCAACTCGACACACCTTTACCTGTGCTGTTCCCCCTCATTCTTGCAACTTCCACCCATCTCCAGCACTCTGCTTTCCTGGGGTTTCCTATTGGGATCCACAGTCTGGTCTTTTTTCCTCCTCCAAACTAGCTCTTGAAGAAAAGATCTGTGGCTATCCAAATGACTAGCTTGACTGCAAGTCACCTGCATTTTCAAAAGCCAAAGGAAGGGCGCTTCTTACAATATGTATGTGCCGAGGGGGGCATTTATGCCTGTTTTTGTTTGTTTTCCTTACCGTATTTTTCCTTTGGGTACATGGGGTAACAGATGAAGGAGGAGGATCAGCTCCCAGGCCAGCATTTGACAAACTCTGAAATACTTGGTAACAATCTGGGGGTCTCTAACAAACAGTGATGCCTGCAAACAGGGAAGGATCTTAAGGGCATCATGCAAAGTGAAACAGGTCAGAAAGAGAAAGATACACTTATGATCTCACTGACATTCAGACTTAAAAAATAAATAAATAAAAATGAACTTGCAGAGAACAGACTGGCAGTCAACTAAGGTGAATGAAAGAAAGTAAAGTAGCTCAGTTGTGTCTGACTCTTTGCAACCCCATGGGCTGTAGCCTACAAGGCTCCTCTGTCCATGGAATTTTCCAGGCAAGAGAACTGGAGTGGGTTGCCATGTCTAAGGTGAGGGGTGAGCAAAATGGGTGAACAGAGTCCAAAGAAACAAACTTGAGTTATAAAGTAAACTAGTCCCAGGCATACAGTGTAGAACATGATGACTATAGTAAATAATACTGTACGGCATATTTGAACGTTGCTTAGACAATAAATCTGAAGAGTTCTCCTCAAAAGAAAAAATAGTTTGCAACTCTCTATGAAGATGGATGTTAACAAGGCTTATGTGGTGATCGTTTTGCAATATAGACAAATATCAAGGCATGTTGGACACTTAAAACTAATCCAATGTCACATGTCCATTATATCGTAAATAAAATAATACTAATACTGGGGTTCCCACCCTTGAATTTCAGATTTAATTGGTAGGAGGCAGGGTCTGGGCATTGGGATGTTCTGAAATTCTCTTGGTGATTCTTCTGTGCAGCAAGGTTTCGCAAGCACTGTTCTAGTTACTGAAACTTCAGCCTGTGGATGCTTGCGTTGGAACGGGCCCTCTCCCAGGGGCTTTCTCATCAACTTCACACAGGACAGACTCATTAGTTAACCCTTCAATTAATCAGATTTTCATGGAGCCCCCCCCTTACTACCTGAGGTTTCATGGATTCACGAGGATTCAGATGTGTGAGATTCAGTCTGATTCAGTTTCCCAACGGCTCCCTGTTTTGAAACAAAATAAAACAACCTCCCCCCAAAATAGAATTGCTTTCTAAATAGCATATAACTCAGTTGGCAAAGCAGGATGTTTTTCAATGGCCTATTAAGTTACTCTAACAGAGGCATTTACATGCAAATAATTAATGGACCAATTACAAATTATTTGTTTTTGTTCATTAAGGCAGAACCACAATTTATTAAAGCAGAAACTCAAACAAAAGCTCTTATTGTACAAATGATCCATAGTCATTATAGAAAAATTAGAATACAGAAACTCAGCATGTCTGTAGTGAGAAAAATAAGGCTAGGTTTTTCAGTATTCATTCAGTGGAAAATATGCCTCATTCAAGGTCAGTGTTAATTCATGAATTCAGAAGCTCCTGGGGAGAATTTGCTTCTTGGGCTGCTTCGCCAAGCCAAGGTCAGCCGAAGGCTTTCTTTCTGTGGAGGACACAGTAGCTTCGAAGCCACGCTACCTCCGTTTCCCAAAGCAAGCTCTTTTGTTTATGTACTGCTGAGAGGTTTGGGTGGGAAGACCTGAATTATTCACCACCACCACTCGGGTAAGTTTATATGGGACATGTCCTGAACCTAGTGCCGTTGTTTTCCATACTAAATCTCCCTGGCTGTCTCCACCCCAGTGCCCTGGTCACGTCTTTGTAACAAGAGGCCCAATTATGGTCCGAGGGAAGGGCTGGTAGATGGCCACATGAAAGAGCAAATCCAGTAAAATGCGGAGTGTGAAAAGTCCATGAAAGTCCACTGTACTGTTCTTTCAATTTTTCTGTGAGTTTGAAAATGTTTGTGATGGACTGCTGAAGAGAAAGAAAAAACCTCATCTTACTCTGTTTCTGTATTTAGACTCTTGTTGCACATGAATTAACAGTGATTGACACTTGTGGTGTGGTCTCAATAAATTTGTGCTAAATGAATAATGATAATGAATAAGAATTAATTAATAGTAACAAACAAGGAACCAGACACCAGACACTCTGTTGACTGATTTGTATTCTGCTTCATTCAGTCCTCACATCAAACCTGTGAGGGAGGTGCTGGCATATTCTGTGTTATAAAGAAGGAAACTGAATCTTGGGGAAGAAAGTTCAGTTCAGTGCAGTCGCTCAGTCGTGTCCAACTCCCTGCGACCCCATGGACTGCAGCACACCAAGCCTCCCTGTCCATCACCAACTCCCAGAGTCCATTCAAACTCATGTCCATCAAGTCGGTGATGCCATCCAATCGTCTCATCTTCTGTCGTCCCCTTCTCCTCCTGCCCCCAATCCCTCCCAGCATCAGGGTCTTTTCAAATGAGTCAGTTCTTCACATCAGGTGGCCAAAGTATTGAAGTTTCCGCTTCAACATCAGTCCTTCCAAAGAACACTCAGGACTCATCTCCTTTAGGATGGACTGGTTGGATCTCCTTGCAGGCCAAGGGACTTTCAAAAATCTTCTCCAACACCATAGTTCAAAAGCATCAATTCTTTGGCACTCAGCTTTATTTATAGTCCAACTCTTACATCCATACATGACTACTGGAAAAACCATAGCTTTGACTAGACGGACCTTTGTTGGTAAAGTAATGTCTCTGCTTTTTAATATGCTATCTAGGTTGGTCATAATTTTCCTTCCAAGGAGTAAGCATCTTTTAATTTCTTGGCTGCAGTCACCATCTGCAGTGATTTTGGAGCTTAAAAAAATAAAGTCTCTCACTGTTTCCCCATCTATTTGCCATGAAGTGATGGGACCGGATGCCAGGATCTTTGTTTTCTGAATGTTGAGCTTTAAGCCAACTTTTTTACTTTTCTCTTCCACTTTCATCAAGAGTCTCTTTAGTTCCTCTTCACTTTCCGCCATAAGGGTGGTGTCATCTGCATATATGAGGTTATTGATATTTCTCCTGGCAATCTTGATTCCAGCTTGTGCTTCTTCCAGACCAGCGTTTCTCATGATGTACTCTGCATATAAGTTAAATAAGCAGGGTGACAATATACAGCCTTGACGTACTCCTTTTCCTATTTGGAACCAGTCTGTTGTTCCAAGCCCAGTTCTAACTGAAGAAAAGGGACTTGCTTAAAGAACTGACCCTCAGAAGACTCAGACCTCACTCCCTGGCTTCATTATTCTTGTTGAATTATAATACACATCCAGGAAGATACACAGATTGCAAATGTACAGCTAAGAATTATCCCAAGGTGAGCATATCCATGTAATGTGCATGCAGATTAGGGCTTCCCTGGTATTTCAGCTGGTAGAGAATCGGCCCACAATGCGGAAGACCTGGCTTCGATCCCCAGGTTGGAAAGATCCCCTGGAGAAGGGAACAGCTACCCACTCCAGTATTCTGTTCTGGAGAATTCCAGTATAGTCCATGGGGTCACAAAGAGTCAGACAACTGAGCACCTCTCACTTTCACCACCAGGGAACGGAACCTCCCAGGAGCCCTCGAAGCTCCCAGGACTTCCTCCCAGTCACTACCTCCCTGCCCCAAACTCCCCCGTCTCCTGATGTCCAAAAGCCAGAGATTCAACTTGTTTGTCCTCATTCTTTCTGTGTCTGAACTTAAGGGGCAGAGTTCTCTTTTTGCAAAGTAAGAGCATTCCCATCCCAAAGACTTTCTGGTGAAAAGGGGAATTAAATAAACTGCTACTCCAATGTGTCAGATGCTTTCGCTTCTGCCTACAGATGAAGCAGAAGTCAGACACTGAAATGAGACAGAAAAGGTGCCTGTGAGCAAAGGTATCACATTCCACTCCTTGGCCAGCGCAGAGGTCACCAGACTCAGAACTGGGCCAACCAAGGATGCGATGAGCGCTATTTTTCCGCTCTTCCTTGCATGTATTCATTTATTAAAGAGTGAACAGATGAGGCAGGTGATACAGAGCAGTAGGCAATTAAAAGAGGACCTCAACATTATCAATAGGAGGGTTAGGCATTAACTCATAAAAATATAGATCGGATGTGATTTTGATCAGTGTTATTAGAAGGTTCAGATTGGATTTTAGCAGAAGGAGCAATTATATGCATTTCTTACTTACTATGTAGCCGATATAAGACTAAGCATTTTCTTTACATTCTTCTCAATTAATCTTTTTGTCCATTTATTGACTCACACCTCCTCCCCATCCAATAAATCTCACTGTGCATTTCTTATGTGTCATGTGCTGAGGAAACTTGTAAATAAGACACATATTTCTTGCTGATTTCTAGCTTATAATCTGGGGCACACATTCTCAACAGGGGGCAATATTGCCCCCAAGGCGACAAGAATAGACTTAAAGGGGTTGGATTGATAAATCTGAGAAAGTTTCATAACCTTTCAAAGGACCACAATGTACAAACTGATCTATAGAATATCTATGGTATTAAAATATCAAGGAGAAGAGAAAGCACGATTAGGAAAAAAAAAAGTCAAAAATACTCCATAATAGGCGGTTGTGAAAAACAAAGAGAGACATAGAGGCCTGGGGGAGAAGACAGCAATAAAACTAAATCATGCAAATTAGAACAGAAGCCATCCATGGGCCCCAAGAAAAGCAAAGTCTAAGTCCTCATAAGTGGAGGTGTGGAAGCGATCTCAGGTTGCCACCTAAAGGGATTCTTGGAGCAATTATCATCTTTTGATTTACAAATGAGATACTGTGCTCACTTAGGTTTCTAATTATCTAAGATCACTGACTCACCTGGTAGGCAAGCAGATCTGATTTCAAACCTGTTTCTTTCTAACTGATGTAAGCCCAAGTGAGTATTTGTTCTCTGATCTTACAAGGGACAGATCTGGAATTCTATCTCAAGTCTGTCTTCTCTGCACACCAAACATTGACTTTACTCCATCCTGCATGTAATCAACTAGGAACTTCATATCTAGGTGCCTTTTAGATGTAACTATAGAATTTATATGATTGATCTTTTTAATAGTGAAAAGCTCTGATTTAAGCAAGAGCTAAGATCCTTGCCAAAGAATGCACAGAGACTCACCTCTTACTGGGTCACTGGGAAGGAATCTGTGCCTTTCTTTTAAAGGGATCTCTAACGCTGAGCCATCCCCAGACCTGCATTTTATCTCCTGTGCCTGGGGGCAAATGCTCTTGTTTTATTGCCTCTTAAAGGTGTATCCAGGGCTTCCCTGGTGGCTCAGTGGTAAAGAATCTGCCTGCAATGTCGGAGCCACAGGAGATGTGAGTTGGATCCCCAGGCCCAGAAGATCCCCTGGAGGAGGAAACGGCAGCCTGCTCCAGTATTCTTGCCAGGAAAATTCTATGGACAGAGAGGAGGGCTATAGTTCATGGGGTCTCAAAGAGCAGGACACAACTGAAGTGACTGACCACACACCCACAAATGTGTACCCATAGAATCCCTTTCTTGTATTAAATCCTGGCTAATGTTCCCTTCATAGCCTCTTAATTTTTTTTTCCTTCATACTATCAGAAGTATATGTAAGTTTTCTAGTTCCTGGACTCCCATCTTCCTGCTTCAAGGATGTGAACTATCATCTGTAATGGATGGACTTCCAGACCTGCAGCCTGGTGGCAAAATTGTTGAAAAACCAAACAGCCGAAATGTGCCAGCAAAAGTGAAATGCACACTCAAAGTTGCCTCAAGATAATTCTCTCCTCCAGATTTCTGGAGCAGGTGCATGACCTGAGGGAGAGAGGACTGCTCCTTTGGGAGCTTCTGGGTTGGCTATGACTTACATCTCTGCTTTCTGATAAATTCCCAAATCATCCTTCCACCATCACCTCCTCCATCACCTATGTCCCTGCTCTTCCTCCTGCTCCTTATTTGTTGAGTTGAGTAGGTACTATGACCAACCTCGCTCTCTGGACAATATAACAGAGACTTATAGAAAAGTCAGGGTCATAGAATAAGTGGTAGAAATGAAAGGTCTGTCCCATTTTAACCTCTCTGCTCTGAACCTTTTATATAAAACTGACTTCCAATAGAGCTATGTGTTTCAGAGTAGACCAGCTATACTTGCTTAGTACAGTATGCAAGTATACACTTGCATGCTATATACAAACTACTTGGTATATTCCATACATACATATATACTATACTATACATACTATACTTGTTTAGTATAGTATGCAAGTACCATATACAAACTAAATACCAACTTATTCATTTACTTATTTCTTCATTCACTGATTCACTCAAATAGACAAACAAGAACAAAAACTGAAATTCTCACTGTGTGCCAAGTACAGAGCTACAATCAAGAACCAAAGACTGAAGATTTCTGCCCTTTCATAGCATTTACATTTGGGAGGAGAGGGGCAAGGAGCAGAAAGTGAGCAATAAATCATTAAATATTTATAAACTGTTTTTAGGTATAACTGAAGTAAACTGTGAGAGAATAAAGATAAATGGAATGATGAAGAGGAATAAGGGTCTGCTTAAGAGACAGAGAGTAGAGCAGAAAACACATCTTAGAGGAGGTGTTATTCAAAACTAAGACCTAAAGATGGAGAAGAAGAGAGTCATAGAAAAGCTGAGGGAGTATATTCCAGGCTGAGAGTAGCAAATGCAAAGATCCTGCGGTAGAAACTAATTTGGATGGTCTAGGAACTGAAAGATCAGTGTGGTAGCATCCTGGGGAGATGGGCACTGGGTCTTAGAAGACCACTGATACAGGTTGAATTGTGTCCTTCATAACTATATATGGAACCTCAGAATGTGACCTTATTTGGAAATAAGGTCACACTTGATTAGGGTGCATGCATGATGAGTTGCTTGAGTTATGTCTGACTCTTTGCGACCCTGTGGACTGTATCCTGCCTGACTCCTCTGTTCATGGACATTCTCCAGGCAAGAATACTGAAGTGGGTTGCTGTGCTCTCCCCTCCAAGGGATCTTCTTGACTCAGAGGTGGAACCCGTGTCTCTTATGTCTCCTGCATTAACAAGTGAGTTCTTTACTGTGGTAGCAGCCCAAGGACAAAAGAACAGGAAAAAAAAAACAAAAAAAACCAAGGAGGGCCTTGGAATGCAGGAACGGAAAATCCAGTCCCTTCTCGTCCTCCACCCCGCACCCCCACCCCAACCCCGCACCCATGTTGTAACTAGTAACGAATTTCAGGTCCTCTGGAGCAATACAACCTGTCTCCCCCTCCTACCCCATACAGAGAAGGTATTTGCCTTACTCTTCCTCCACCCAGTATCCATGCCTCATCCAATCAGCAAGTGACCTTTAAGACCCCTAACCGGCACCTTGTACACTGGCTATAAAAACGGACTACAGACCCCTGTTCAATGGCGGCTCTCCCTTGAGCCGGCCCGCTGTTCTAACAGCATGTCCCACTCTAACAAACTGTGTTCTCCTCTCATTTTGCCTCATGTCTGGAAATTCTTCTCCAACTTGTGCACGGACCGTGACATTTACCACTAGTGCCACTTGGGAAGCCCCCAAATTGTTTATTTGGCTGTGCTGGGTCTTAGTTATGGCAAATGGGATCTACTTCCTTGACCAGGGACTGAACCCTGGCCCCTTGCATTGGGAGCTTTGAATCTTAACCACTCCACCACCAGGGAAAGCCCAATACTGGGCTTTCCCTGGTGGTTCAGTAGTAAAGATTCTGCCTGCCAATGCAGAAGACATGGATTTGATCCCTGGGTTGGGAAGATACCCTGGAGAATGAAATGGCAACCCACTCCAGTATTCTTGCCCGGAAAATCCCATGGACAGAGGAGCCTGGTTATAGTCCATGGAGTTCAAAAGAGTCAGACATAACTTAGTGACTGAACAACAACAACTAATCAAATATGATCCATGTCCTGTGAAGTGAGAATATCTCCTGCCATATCTATAAGTAAGAAATGCCACAGCTGTCACCAATTTCTGGCCTCTAAATGTGAATGAGGCCTCCCCAAACTGTGATCCAACAGATGCTGCCCCCGACCACACAAATGAATTCAGTGAGCCCAGAGGCTTGCATCTTCCCATACACAGAATGCTAAATTCCTTAACTTGATACCTGATATTTGATGTTCAGACTGCCTGCTCCCTTTGCTACAAACTTGTATATAGTTGGACTTCCCCTCCTGCCTCCTTCCAGCAGTGAGTGTCTTAGAACTAACTGAGGTGCTGCCTCCCAGGATGCAGCCCTCATTTTTGCCCCAAATAAAACTTAACTCACAACTCTCAAGATGTGCATATATTTTAGTTGACACATTTTTTAAAAAAATGATACAGGACAGACATACAACAAGAATGTCATGAAAGAGGCAGAGACTGGAAGGATGTAGCCACAAACCAAGGGATGCTGAGAATTTCCAGCTGCTATCAGAAGTTATAAAGCAGCAAAGAAAATTTCACCCAGAGAGATAGAGAATGGCCCTGCTGACACCTTGATTTAGAACTTTTAGGTCCTGGAACAGTAAGAGATTAACTACATTTCTGCTGTTGTTATATTAAGCCCTCCAGTGGCACTTTGTTATAGAAGCTCTAGGAAACAAACACAAACTCAGAGATGCCAGGAAGGAATTCAGATTTTATTCTATGTGACTGAAGACAGGACAAAAAGGCAGTGGGGAATACTGGAGACTTGCAGTAGCTAAGAGAAAAAAAAAAATGATGGTGCCTTGTTTGTTACATTAAAAATGGAAAGGGCTAGCTCGTTTGATTGTTTTAATTGGAACCTATAGTTCTATGTTGGACTGCAGCAAAAACATAGGATAATTCAAGAGGACACATGCATCCCGATGTTCATTGCAGCCCTGCTTACAATAGCCAGGACATGGAAACAACCTAAACATTCATCAAGAGGACTGGATAAAGAAGATGTAGTATATACAATGGGTTACTCCTCAGACACAAAAAGGAGAGAAATTTGGTCACTTACAGAGATGTGGATGGACCTAGAGACTGTCTTATGGAGCAAAGCAAGTAAGAAAGAGAAAAACAAGTATCCTATGTGAACGTGTATATGTGGAACCTGAAAAAGCTGGTGCAGGTGATCTTATTTACAAAGCAGAAATAGAGACACACAGAGAGAGAACAAATATATAGGGACTGAGGGGGAAAGGCAGGGTGGGACGAATAGGGAGTCTGGGAATGACATATACATACTATTGATACTATGTGTAAAATAAACTAATGAGAACCCCCTGCATAGCACAGGAACTCTACTCAATGGCTGTGGGGACTTAAATGGGAAGGAAATCCATAAAAGAAGGGATCTGTGTATGCGTATACCTGAATCACTTCACTCTATAGTAGAGACAAACGCAACACTGCAAAGCGACTGTACTTCAGAACAAACAAAAACAGACAAGGAACTAGCACCCGAAGCCACTTTAGATAAATTCTTAAAATGGATCCACAATTTTACTGTAAAGTATGAATCTCAGGCTTTCTATGAAGGTTTACTCAATGCCTGGCACATAATAAGTGCCTGGCACATAATAAGTGCCTAATAAAAGTTGACTGTTCTTGCTAATGTTAACATTATTACATCAGAACCTAACAAAGTCTGGTACAAAACTTAGCCCCCCAAAGTGTATACCAAGTTAAATTTAGGATCAGAATGTTTGAGCCCAAATTACTATTCTCCTCTCTATATTTATTGTAGAAAATCTGTATTTTATGTAATTGCTGATATTTGATCATTTTTGGATCAGTATCATTTCTTTTTATTGTCAAACAATATTCTATTGAATGAATCAGTTGATGACAATTGTACTGTCTCCATTTTTTGGCTGTTATGAACAACAGTACTCTGAATATTCATGTACAAGTTTATTTGTGGACGTATGTTTTTAATTCTCTTGAATATGTACCTAGGAGTGGGGATGCTGGGCCATCTGGTAAACCCATTGCTAACCTTTGCTGAAAATGCCAAACTATTTTCCAAAGCAGTTGCTTCAGTTTATATTCCCACCAGCAATATATGTGGTTTGTAATTTTTTCACATCCTTGCCAACACCTGTTACCATCCTGTCTTTTGATTACAGAGAGTTTTGTGTTTTTTAAATAGGGGTATAATAAGAAAATCCACTTTGCAAAGTTATTAAGAGGAGCAAATATGATAATAGATATGAAAATGCTTTCTAAATTGATAGTTGTCCTTATTACACCAATGGAAGCAAGGAGAGGAAAGAAAATACAGGGAGTATTTCTTGCCTGCACTACAGAGAAGCACAGGATATTTTAATAACTAAATAAGACAAGCGATCTTTGAAATTCAATTCAGTGCCAATGTTATTTACAATTCTAATGAACTCTTAAGGCTGAAAGAACCCTAACAATTTAAGCTTTTAACCTCTCCTTCTGCATGTCTTTCTCAGGCTATCAGTTACTGATGAGGGTCTGGGTTTAAAAAAAAAAATGTTCAGCAAGATGTTTAGAAGAACTTCCTGTAAGTTTTAAGATGAAAGGTACATTTTCTTCTTCATGGAATTGTGCACATTATTTGTTCTAGGATTCCCCCCCGCCCCAGAAACTTGAATCAAACTCTGCCAGAGGCCAGGGAATAAATATCAAGATTTGGGTGGAGAGTGGGGTGGTCTGCCCTTTTATCGTGTCACTCATTTCTCTGCTGACCTGTACACAATGAATGACCTCAGCAGATATGTTCAACAGCCTCTGTGTATTTAGAATCCCAGACCTCATCTATAAGAATCAACCATCTGAAAGTTAATTTTAGAGGTCCATGAAGAGGAACCAAATTCTGCATCATTTGATGAAGGGACGCTTAAATTGAGGGTGGAGGGTGCTATGCATTCCTCTCTAAAATACAAAGGCACAGTACAGTGAAAATTCAGTTTTTGCTTCTACTAGCTGCAGTCATCTCTCAGTGTCATATCTTTTTGTCTTTTCATACTGTTCGTGGGGTTCTCAGGGCAAGAATACTGAAGTGGTTTGTCATTCTCTTCTCCAGTGGACCACATTTTGTCAGAACTCTCCACCATGACCCATCTGTCTTAAGTGAACCTACATGGCTTGGCTCATAGTTTCATTGAGTTAGATAAGGCTGTGGTCCACATGATCAGTTTGATTAGTTTTCTGTAA
Organism: Odocoileus virginianus; assembly: GCF_023699985.2. NCBI lineage: Eukaryota > Metazoa > Chordata > Mammalia > Artiodactyla > Cervidae > Odocoileus > Odocoileus virginianus. The sequence continues at coordinate 16,703,522 of NC_069699.1, forward strand.
CTGTGCTTTTCATTCTGTTTGCCCTCTGATGGATAAGTATAAGAGGTTTCTGGAAGCTTCCTGATGGGAGAGACTGACTGTGGGGGCAACTGGGTCCTGTTCTGATGGGCAGGGTCATGCTCAGTAAATCTTTAATTTAATTTAATTTTCTGCTGATGGGCGGGGCAGTGTTCCCTCCCTGTTGTTTGACTTGAGACTAAATTTTGGTGGAGGCAATGTAGATAATGGCAACCTCCTTCAGAAGGTCTTGCGTACCCACTGCCTTACTCAGTATCCCAGACCCTGCGGCAGGCCACTGCTGACCCACACCTCTGCTGGAGACTCCTTTCTCCTGGGTCCTGGTGCACACAAGGTTTTGTTTGTGCCCTCCAAGAGTCTGTTTCCCCAGTCCTGTGTAAATTCTGGTGGCTCTATGGTGGGGTCAATGGTAGCCCCCTCCAAGAGGGCTTATGTCACACCCAGGCCTGCTGCACCCAGAGCCCCTGCCCCTGCAGCAGGCCACTGCTGACCTGTAACTCCACAGGAGACACTCAACCACTCAAAGGCAGGTCTGGCTCAGTATGAAAATGCAAAAAGATACGACAATGAAACATGAACTCCCCAGGTCGGTAGGTGCCCAATATGCTACTGAAGAAGAGTGGAGAAATAACTCCAAAAAGAAAGAAGAAATGCAACCAAAGCAAAAACAATTTCCGGTTCTGGATGTGACTGGTGATAGAAGTAAAGTCTGATGCTATAAAGAACAATACTGTATAGGAACCTGGCATGTTCATGAATCGAGGTCCCTGAATTGAGGCAAATTGGAAGTGGTCAAACAGGAGATGGCAAGAGTGAACACTGACATTTTAGGAATCAGTGAACTAAAATGGACTGGAATGGGCAAATTTAACTCAGATGACCATTGTATCTACTACTGTGGGCAAGAATCCCTTAGAAGAAATGGAGTGGCCCTCATAATCAACAAAAGAGTCAAAAATGCACTTCTTGGATGCAGTCTCAAAAATGACACAATCATCTCTGTTCATTTTCAAGGCAAACCATTCAATATCACAGAAATCCAAGTCTATGCCCCAACCAGTAATGCTGAAGAAGCTGGAATCAAATAATTCTATGACGTATAAGAACTTCTAGAACTAACACCCAAAAAAGATGCCCTTTTCATCATAGGGGACTAGAATGCAAAAGTAGCAAGTCAAGAGATACCTGGAGTAACAGGCAAATTTGGTCTTGGAGTACAAAATAAAGCAGGGCAAAGGCTAACAGAGTTTTGCCAAGAGAATGCACTGGTCATAGAAAACACCCTCTTCCAATAGCACAAGAGAAGACTCTATACTTGGACATCACCAGGTGGTCAATACCAAAATCAGATTGATTATATTCTTTGCAGCCAAAGATGGAGCAACTCTATACAGTCAGCAGAGTTGAAACAAGACTGGGAGCTAACTGTGGCTCAGATCATGAACTTCTTAATGCCAAATTCAGACGTGAATTGAAGAAAGTAGGGACAATCACTAGACCATTCAGGTATGACCTAAATCAAATCCCTTACGATTACACAGTGGAAGTGACAAATAGAGTCAAGAGATTAGATCTGATAGACAGAGTGCCTGAAGAACTATGCACAGAGGTTTGTAACAGTGTAGGAGGTAGTGATCAAGACCATCCCCAAGAAAAATAACTGTAAAATGACAAAACGGCTGCCTGAGGAGGCCTTACAAATAGCTGTGAAAAGAAGAGAAGTGAAAGACAAAGGAGAGAAGGAGATATTCCCATGTGAATGCAGAGTTCCAAAGAATAGCCAGGAGAGATAAGAAAGCCTTCCTCAGTGATCAATGCAAAGAAATAGAGGAAAACAATAGAAAGGGAAAGACCAGAGATCTCTTCAAGAAAATTCGAGATACCAAGGGAACATTTCATGCAATGATGGGCACAATAAAGGACAGAAGTGTTATGGACCTAACAAAAGCAGAAGATATTAAGAAAAGGTGGCAAGAACACGCAGAGGAATTATACAAAAAAGATCTTCACGACCCAGATAACCATGATGGTGTGATCACTCACCTAGAGCCAGACATCCTGGAATGTGAAGTCAAGTGGGCTTTAGGAAGCATCACTACAAACAAAGTTAGTGGAGGTGATGGAATTCCAGTTGAGCTATTTCAAATCCTGAAAGATGATGCTGAAAAAGTGCTGCACTCATTATACCAGCAAATTTGGAAAAGTCAGCGGTGGCCACAGGACTGGGAAAGGTCAGTTTTCATTCTAATTCCAAAGAAATGCAATGCCAAAGAATGCTCAAACTACTGCACAATTGCACTCATCTCACAGAGTAGCAAACTAATACTCAAAGTTCTCCAAGTCAGGCTTCAACAGTCCATGATCCGAAAACTTCCAGATGTTCAAGCTGGATTTAGAAAAGGCAGAGGAGCCAGAGATCAAATTGTCAACATCCGATGGAACAATGAAAAAGCAAGAGAGTTCCAGAAAAACATCTACCTCTGCTTTATTGGCTACGCCAAAGCCGTTGACTGTGTGGATCACAAGAAACTGAGGACAATTCTTAGAAGATGGAATACCAGACCCCCTGACCTGCCTCCTGAGAAATCTATATGCAGGTCAGGAAGCAACAGTTAGAATTGGACATGGAACAACAGACTGGTTTCAAATTGGGAAAGGAGTACATCATGGCTGATATTATCACCCTGCTTATTTAACTTATGGGCAGAGTACATCATGCAAAATGCTGGGCTGGATGAAGCACAAGCTTCAGTCAAGATTGCCGGGAGAAATATCAATAACCTCAGATATGCAGATGATACTACCCTTATGGCAGAAAGTGAAGAAGAGCTAAAGAGTCTCTTGAAGAAAGTGAAGGAGGACAGTGAAAAAGCTGGCTTAAAACATTTAAAAAACTAAGATCATGGCATCGGGTCCCATCACTTCACGAAAAATAGATGGAGAAACAATAGAAACAGTGACAGACTTTATTTTTGGGGGCTCTAAAATCACACAGATGGTGATTGCAGCTGTGGAACTGAAAGACGGTTGCTCCTTGGAAGAAAAGCTATAACCAACCTGGACAGCATATTAAAAATCAGAGACATCATTTTGCCAACAAAGGTCTGTCTAGTCAAAGCTATGGTTTTTCCAATAGTCATGTATGGATGTGAAAGTTGGACTCTAAACAAAGCTGAGCATGAAAGAATTGCTGTTTTTGAACTGTGGTGTTGGAGAAGACTCTTTGAGATTCCCTTGGACTGCAAGGAGATGAAACAAGTCAATATGAAATGAAATCAGTCCTGAATATTCATTGGAAGGACTGATGCTGCTGAAGCTGAAACTCCAATACTTTGGCCACCTGATGCGAAGAATTGACTCATTAGAAAAGACTCTGATACCGGGAAAGATTGAAGGCAGGAGGAAAAGGGAACAGCAGAGGATGAGATGGCTGGATGGCATCACTGCCTCTATGGACATGAGTTTGAGTAAACTCCTGGAGTTGGTGAAGGATGGGTGAGCCTGGCGTGCTGCAGTCCATGTGGTCACAAAAAGTCGGACACAACTGAGCGACTGAACCGAACTGAACTGCAGTCAAGCATAAAATCACATCTGATCTGCCAAGCCCCTGTTCTGATAGCCTGCTTAATAACATAGGTTTATCCTGCATTTATTCAGTTGATTTTGTTAGGAAAGAGGAAAAACAAAAGGAAAAATCTGTAGGTAATGCTCCTCAAACAGTCAACAGTCCTTCTGAGTCCTTCAAAAGCTACTGAGCTGTGTTTAATTACATGTTCTTTTTATCACATTTCTTCCCCCCCCCTCTTTCTAGTTGCTACAGAGCCCCAAATCTGACATCTATCTGCCACTATGTAACGGTTCCTGATTTGAATATAATTTTACCAATACTTCAAAAACTGCCAACACACTTATAGACTTTTACCAATCAACAAAGCTGACTCAATTCAACCTGGATACTTTTCAGACTTGTGGAAAGAAAGGGCATTTACTGACACAGTTCCTCAGGTCTGGCCTATGTGCTCCTAGCCCAGAGGCAACAGTAGCCAAACTGCACCAGAGAAAATGCCCCTAAACCAAAATGCATCACCCACATAGGCACAAACCCCTATCTGAGTCATGCAAACAGCAGAAACAAGGAAATGATAAGCTTAAACACAGCTCAACTTTGGATGCTGCCCCTGGGCACATTCTTTTCAAATACTCATTTCATCTTGTCATGACTCTTCTGAAAAAAAAAATCAAAATAAAACTCTGCAGAAGCTTTATTTTCTGTCATGTTGATCCAAATTGTAGATGGTACTGCCCTAGATCAGTGGTTCTTACATTTTGGTGGGGGTCCTTAACATAATCTGTCAAAAGCAATAGACTTTCTCTCTTAAATATGGACGTTTACACCCTCAGGTGAAGCAGTTATATGAAACTGACCACCCCTGTGCCCCTTTCCCCACCAACCTGCATTTCAGAGAGGAGGAAGCTTCTACAATCCACCTCTGGGGAGTAATCCCGCTCATGCATTGTCTGCATCTATCAGGCCTCCAGCACATTCTATGGGGCTGACCTGAGGTCTGAGCCAGGAGACAACTGTTTCCTAGTGGCTCAGACAGTAAAGTGTCTGTCTACAATGTGGGAGACCTAGGTTCAATCCCTGGGTCGGGAAGATCCCCTGGGGAAGGAAATGGCAACCCACTCCAGTACTCTTGCCTGGAGAACTCCATGGATGGAGGAGCCTGATAGGCTACAGTCCACAGGATTGCCAAGAGTTGGACACGACTGAACGACTTCACTTCACTTCACAAAAAAAGCAAGGGCCTGTGGGCATCTGCACTGAGATCAAATGCAAGCAATCCACTTGCCTTTTTCATCTATTGCTTAATTTGTTGGAGAGTTACTCCCTTTGTCCTTCCAGTTCTCCAGCATCTGCCCCAGTGAACCCGGCTGCTTGCCTCAAGCCACAGAATCACAGACTCAGTTCCCAAAACAGCTTTTCACTAGAGCTGACATCCACCTTCAGTCTGCGTAGGTAGCTCTCCAGGGCTGGACTCAGAACCCTAGCTTTTGTCAAGAAAGTGGATGCTATCAGAAATCAATCTGTCAAGGAATAAATAGTCAGAAGAAAGAAAAGGAGGTGGGGGGGGGGCGGGGGAAAGGGACATGCCAAAGAGTAGCTGGCAGAAAGTGGAGAGAAAACTGAGGCTCAGAGGTGTGAAGGTCACACTCCAGTTTGCACGGCTGACCTGCCCGCGTGCTGCCCTTACAAGTCCCCCAAAAGGCAGAGGTGCTTGTCGTCTCTATGGCCCTGAGCTTCCCTCTGATCTCTCATGACATTCCCGCAGCCAATAATAGTCACCCCGCAAGGTCCTACAACTACCATGTGACCGTCTCGGGTTTATTACTAAAAGCTATATTGTTGCCTTCTGGTGCTCTGAACCTTTCCCCTACTTTGTTTCAAACAGAATTTTCATTTTTCTTTCCAATACCCATCCTCCTCCAGTTATCTCAGCACTGGTCCACAAGTCCTCTAAGTCAGTTACAGTTGTGCCATTTCTTGAAACACTAATAGTAATAGTTGGGAGGATGCATAGTAACTACTTCCGGCTGAAGAGGTCCTGGGGTCTCAGGGAGACACCCAGGAAAGGTTTCGTCACTCTTGAAAAAGAGATGACGGGAAGAGATGGCGTGTGGTCCATTTCTGAAAGGAATGCCTGATACACAATGACCCTGAAACAATGAAGGAGGTCAGTTGGAAGACAAATGACAAAACAAAGGCGGAAAAGCAGGAAGGGGAGAAAAAACCTGTATCTGCATCCTAGCAATACTGAGAGGCAGAATGAATTACCCCAACCGACTTGCCTATGGTCTTTACATTACACTGCAAAGAAATGCTTCTCCTATGCATTGAGTCAGCCTGAGTCATGGATTTCAGTTTCTTTCAGCCAGAGGTAGCTGATGAATTCACCGCCTGAGCCACGTCTGGGTTCCCACATACTGTGTATTGTTTCCACTTGTCATATGGACGTCAAGTAGACCATACATTCTGTAAGGACAAGGACCACGTCTTCAACTTTATAGTCCCCACAGGACTGCATGTAGAGCCTGTTCACTGCAGCTCCTTAATAAAAGGACAAGTGGGACACTTGATATTTAACTTGCACTTCAAAGGAACGAACTTCCGAAAGTGAAGGACCAATTAACTAGCTCTGTGTGGCCTACAAAGACATCTCTAAGCCTCAGTTTCCTCATCTGTAAAATCGGTGATAGCAAAGAATGGGGTTAAACACCCATGATGAACAATTAGCTGGACACAGGTTCAAATATGGGCTCTGCGATATTCAGGGCAGATTTCTTTACTCCTCTGTGCCTCAGTTTCCTCCTGTGTAGACTCAGATAATAACATTTATCTCAGAGTGCAGTAGTGAGCCTTAACTGAGATGGTGTATTTAAGGTATTTAGTAGCCTCTATGCTACCACTTAATGCTCAGTCAACAAATCCCTTGTGGGAGTTACTGTGTGGATGCAGTAAAATTGTATTCATAACGCCTGACACATAACAGGAAAGTAATAAATCACTAAGGAAGAAAGCACAGGGACAAGTCTTGGGTATGAGGTGGAGATGGACCATCTCCTATTATCCTTTGGAGCCGGGGGAAGCTGGCAGCTGAATGTAGACCATGGAAGTATCTCTTACCTGTGGGAATTGACTATTGATTTCATTTTCACTTCGTTAAGTCTCCTATTGATTTCAACCAGGCCAAGGGGAAGATGGCAGTCGACCACTAAACAGACACTCCATACAAATCAGGAAAGTCTGCTCATCCTTCAGGATTGGGGTCTCCTCCAGGTTGCAAGGAAGGGCTTCCCAGTGGTAAAGAATCTGCCTGCAATGCAGGAGATGGGGTTCAATCCCTGGGTTGAGCAGATCCCCTGGAGGAGGAAATGGCAACCCACTCCGGTACTCTTGCCTAGATAATTCCATGGACAGAGGAGCCTGGTGGGCTACAGCCCATGGGATCACAAGGAGCTGGACACAGCTGCGTGACTGAGCATGCACACACAAGGCTGTAAGAGCCCGTTGGTGAAGCTGCACAGACTGCCTGAGAGCCTGGCTTCCTCCTTGTGTCGGGGTCAGCTTCAGTTGACTGTGGCCTTTAGGTGCATTTTATCTTAATGGTCAGGTAATGGTCACTTGAATATGGGACATAAATAGGATGGAATTTAAGAGAACTAAGTGATATGCAAGGAAGATCAGCAGTCAGGAGGATTAGAAAAGGTTAAGACCAGACGTATACCTAGTGGACCACAAAGGTGGTTCTTAAGGCTGCTAATTCAGCAGGAATGTGTCTGCCTCCTTGCTGTGGTCTTGCCTTTCCTGCAGGGTTCTAGCACCATGGATAATTGATGACCCAGCTGTTATGGAAAGATGATGTGTCCCAAGGACAGCCCATCACATAAGTTCTTCTTACAATATGACTGACATCTTCTCCCTCAAGTGGTGAGATCTTTGTCCCCTCTTCTTGGATACTGGTCAGGGAATGGGACTGCCCAAATGACAGTTCAGTGCAGTTTCTCAGTTTTGTCCAACTCTTTGCTACCCCACAGACTGCAGAACGCCAGGCTTTCCTGTCCATCACCAGCTCCCAGAGCTTTCTCAAACTCATGTCCATTGAGTTGGTGATGCCATCCAACCATCTTATCCTCTGTCGTCCCCTTCTCCTCCTGCCTTCAGTCTTTTCCAGCATCAGTGTCTTTTCCAATGAGTCAGTTCTTCACATCAGGTGGCCGAAGTATTGGAGCTTCAGCATCAGTCCTTCCAATGAATATTCAGCACTGATTTCCTTTAGGATGGACTGGTTGTATCTCCATGCTGTCCAAAGGACTCTCAAGAGTCTTCTCCAACACCACAGTTCAAAAGCATCAGTTCTTCAGTGCTCAGCTTTCTTCCAGATGACAGAGTATAGTGGAAATGATGCTATACTTTCTTTTTGCCAAGGCTGGGTCCTTGGACTATAGCTTCCACCTATCTCTCTCAATATCACTCTTAGGATGTTTTTCCTCAGCAACCAGCAGCCATGCTGCAAGGAAGCAAAACCTAGCCATAGATAGATGACATGGACAAGCCCATGTGGAGCAGAACTGAGACCCCCAACCAACAGCCAGCATCAAACACCCAAGCGAGTGAACGAGGCTTCAGAAGAGTCCAGTGCTCAGGCTCTGAGCTGCCCCAGCTGGTGCAAGGTAGAGCAGAGATGAGCTACCCCCTGCAAACTCTGCCCAAACTACAAATTCACCAGCAAATTAAATGTGTCTTGCTTTGAACCATGAAGTTTCAGAGTAATTTTTTATATGGCTTAGAGGTAACTTACTAATGAATAGGTCTCTTCCAAAATGGGGAGAAATATATCTCTGTTGTTTGAGCCATCTGTTCTACAGATTCTATTATAGAAACCCAAGCCAACAAATGCAGGTGCCTAATATTACTCAGGCACAAAAAGGTACTAATAAATTGATCCTTGGCTCATCCAGAAATGATCCTATTTTTGCTTCATTGGTAACTTGGAATTATCTAAGGCCTTTGACCTCTGACCCTTCTGCCCCAATTAACCATATACTGTTAATTGAATACTGTTATCTGAATTGGATATTAAAGTTAACATCAAAAGTCCCACCCAACAATGAAGGCTTTAGACCCAGACTACGTGATAGATGAACATATTGATTTTCATAAAGGATATAATGGCGAAATTATAGTAAACCAGGTTTACTAATGCAAGGAAATACTCTTAAGCTTTACTGAGAAGCCACCTGATCTCATGAAAAGCAGTACATCTACAGGGAGAAAAACATGGGCTTAAATGTTTACAGTGTCATTTTCTAGATGAGCAAGTACCTTAATGTATCCAGACCTCAGTTTCCTCAAATTCAAATTGGGTTGAGAATAATGTCTCATAGCAAAGTTCCTGTGAAAATTTAATTAAGTGGATTAATAGGGAGAAAAGTGCTCAAAATTATTACATGAATGAGAATTATGAGAGTTATTTTAAGAGGTTTTTTTTTTTTTTAAGAAAAGGATTAATGTTAAAAATAGCCGGCTAAATCTTAACATTAGTCAGAGGTCTCATTTTCACTGAGGGAAATTAAGGACTTACTTCATTAACCTATGTTCAGAGGTATTACATGACACTTATTTTCCATTTACTGATAACCGTCTTGCTCATTTCTATTTAGGCGGCTATTATTTTAAATTCCCCTGGCTTCTCAGAGTTTGATGGGCTGATGTTAGGCTTTTAGTCAAAACATAAGCTACAGGAAACCAGGGCTGGTGGCTGCAGTATTATAATTTATACATTTGACAAATCCAATTGGTTCAGAGTTATTTTACTGAGCATTTTAATGTCAGTGAGTTAAAGGCTTAGTGAAAGGAGCCAGATAAAATTAGGAAGGGCATTCTTAGATATGGAATCTTTTCCTAGGAAGAGAGGAAAGATCAATGTGGCTAGTGTCTTTCTGTACTCTTGTTTGAAGCTGATCACACTTGAATTACACTAACTGATGGGAGCCATCTAGCTATGACAGGCAGACTATCTCCTGCGGTCATCAGTCACCTGAAGTCTGCCCTTTGGGCAGCAGTCAGACCCCACCTCTGTCACATATCCTCTGGGTACTTCACTTAAAACTTGGGGATAAAAGAAGTTCTGGGGACTTCTTTCCAGTCTAGAAGTTGACTAGAATGGGGATGTCTATGCAGTCTAGAAGTCAGCATTCCAGTGCAGGAGGCTTGGGTTTGATCACTGGTTAGGGAACTAAGATCCCACATGCTGTGTGCTCTCCACACCCCTCACCCCCCAAAAAAAGACAAGAAGTTCTGATTCATTGGACCATTATGTACATGAATTAGAATAGTCCATGCAAAATGTGATTCCCTGGGCCACATAAGCCCTAAAAAGAACCAGCACCTAATATCAATAAGTAATAACCAATGTTATAACAATCCTATCAAACATTCGTTGAGGCAAATAGCATTTATTCCTCATTTCATCAATATTTATTAATGTTTCATAACTACGTGTGAAGTGAGAATGAAACAACTTCTGTGCAGTTAAAACAAAGCAAAACAAAAAACAAGGCGAGGGCACAGCTGGGGCCTTGGTGTGATTCTCACAGCCCTGGCTAGTCCGCTGTTTCCCTTCTCGATACGTCCTGTGACTGTGATGCAAGGAGAGTCACAGAGTGAGAAAGCTATCATGGCCCCACTTGCAAGAGAAATTTTGGATGGGACTGGCATACTCTGGGGTCGCTGTGGTTTTCCAGGTGGTGGGTGGAAGAGGGTGATCTGGAAAGAGGTGCCTCTTAAAAACTTGGAATTAAGTTTCTCCAATTAAAACACTAGATTCCTATAAATATTCACAAAACTGTCGCAATGCAAATAACAAGGCACTACGTCTAATAGGATTGGATTAAACCTTAGTGAAAAGAAATGTTGAAGTGGAAGGAGCACCACGGAAGCAGAGGGAGAGTCAGATGGCTGAGGCAGGTGTTGGCTATACCCACCAAAGAACTCACAGGTGCCTCACGGGTAAACAGCACCATCGAGGGACAGATCCATCAGGTTCCCGTGCCTGGGTGCCACCCAACATCCAGGGCTTCTTACAGGCAGCTTTGGCTTTCCCTCTGATCATTTTAGGCATCAACTGTACTGGGCACACTAACTTGAATGAAGCTGTTCCTGTCAGTTGCAGTTCTCTTTCCGGAGCAATGAAATAACCATCTGATTGCTATATCAGCCTCATGCCAGGGTCACTGCTCCCTACTTTTTGCAATGGGAGACACCCAGTCTGAGTTCCCTAAGGTCCAAGACATGAGAAAGTCTGAGGGCCTGGCCTTTCAAGGCTGAGAATCTAGTCCTTTACTGTGGCTAAGTCACTGATTGCTTTTTAGTCCTCCGGGGGATGAACTTGGATTCCTTTGCTACATCCTAATAGCTCTACGAGTGTTCCACTGACATCCTGTGAGGAGAGGCCAGGGACGCTACTAAACCTCATACAATGCAAAGGACAGCTTCCGTCATTCCTGCCCCCTGCCCCTCGCCACCCCACAACAAACACATCAACAATTATCTTGCTCACGATGTCATAGTCCTGAAGTTGGGAAACCATTAGTTACCGGAGAACGTTTTTCTCTTTTTTGTCTACCAACACTGCTCCTGTGTTAGAACAACAAAACCACCACCTCTGAGACTCGGCAAGGATAGCAATTACTTTTACATGTATTCTTAAGTCTCACAAGGTGCTTTGAGGTATCCATCAGCACCCCCATTTTATACATGGGGTGATTGAGGGTCAGGAAGTTTTGAAGAACTTGCCTGGGGTCACAGAAGAACAAAATTCAAACCCAGATTTGTTTGATACACTAGATACCCTCTTTTAATCCAGATTCCTAATTCAGAATCAGGAAAAAAATATCCAGCTAATTCTCAAATGGTAATTATGTTTTAGATGTATTAGAATCTGGGCAAAGTTTCAATGAGAAGGACTCTGGAGGATGAACTCAGGTGCTAGTGTCTTATGAAAAGTACTCCATTGGGATGCAGTGAGAGAGGGGTCACAAAGTCTCCTTCAATTGCAGTTCATACTCAGAGCAAAGCTGGGCTCCCCCTGGACTTAGATCGCACCATGCCATGATGTATGTTCATTATTACACTCTACAAATGACATGGTCGGATAGTTGTGACAGGGAAGTCCTAGGAGCAGTGCCCAAAAGCTTCAGGAGACTATCTGAGAAATCAAGTATCCTCAGGGGAGTGGGTAGAACCAATTAGGATGCTGACTGGCTATAGCCATCTCAACCGAGGGCCCTTTGATGAGAAAACAAATTGGCCCCTATCACAGCCAGCACTCTGATTTCACCTCTTAGTAAATTCATGGCTCGTCACTTTTTGTTTGACAAAAGTCTCCAAATTTAGCTTTCATCAGAATGACCTGGGGAGCTTATGAAAGATGCAAGTATTTTGGGGTCCTGTCTCAGGGATTCCTATTCAATAGGAATCTACAACGTTAACAAGTACTTCAGGTAGTTCTGTTGCAAGAAGCCCTTATAATTATTCCTTTCAACCCATACTGAGCATCTCTTACTGTGAGCCTGTCTCCAACCTCTTATTTTCGTCCTTTTCTGGGATTTTTCAACAGAAAAATTATACATTTTTGTAAGTAGTAGAATCCAAATATTTCTTCAAAGAAAAGGGACAAAAAGATAACTGAGTTGGTTTCTACATGCTCAGTCATGGAAGGGACGGTTTTGCCCCCACATGAAGTGGTAAACATTTTGTGAATCTGGGTGCGGGGTATGTGGTCATCCATTTCACCATTCTTAAGGCAGACCCAGCACAGGAAGAAGAAGAAAGTGGATGAGAGGAAAGATAAGCCCTGGGTACGTGCAACAATTTTAATCTAGTGACCACTGGGGGAGGCGGTGGTGGTTGCTTCCGTGGTTTTTAATCCACGTGGAGACATAACTATTTCTGGGCCCTCTGTCCTTCTATAGAAACAGCAGGCCATAGGGGAGAATGTGCAAATCCATGATACCATGGACTGCAGGGTCCTAATGGAAACACCATTTTTCAGACTTTATAGGTAATCTGTTTTCTGGGCAATAACCATCTTAGGCAGAATTCTCGAACGGCTTCTCTGGAATACTCCCAGGAGCTGAAAGCAATTCCCTACTCCCCGGACTCATTTATCTTCTCCAGGTACTGCCTGGCAGCCATCTGTAACTGTAAACAATAGTTCCATTTGGGACAATTAAAATTGATTTTCTATTATGCTCAAAACACTTCATTAGTATTCCTGCCTCTGTCACATTGATGAATTTTTTAAACATGGTGACCGCAGCTACTGTCTGGGTGGGGAAGGACGACCCCAGAGTCCAGACCGGCCAGTCCCATGCTCCCCATCCTGCCTCATCTCCATCCTCCCCAAGAATGTCTATCTTAGCTTCTCCCTCTCAGAGCAACACTTGCTGAGGTTGCTCCCAAGTGGGCTCCTGGTTGGGTTAAAATGTTGTCCACAGCATCAGTGGAAGGCATTTTAATAGAAACTGACATCATTTCGTATCCTTGACTTGAAGGAAGAATACCCACTAACACTTTGAAATTCTCTCCAACCCCTCAAATTCCCAAGACTCCTCAGTTCCAAAAACAATAAATAAATAAAAGAGAAAAAGATAAACACTACCTCCCCTCCTGCATATCCACTTCCTCCCAAAAAAGACTCCTCAAAACAGTTCTCTTCCTCTGGATCCCAGGAAGAAAGAAAATAAAGATTGAGTCACAACACATTCATGTCAAGGCCATGGGAAAATGTCAAATATTTCACATCATTATATAAAACACACACACACACTCAGGCTCATTTTCTCTAATAACTTCACATAGGCTCTACAGGAGTTGAATTTCTTTTAAAGAAACTTTGACTCTTATACTTGAAGGTAATTATCAAACTCACATCTTTCTATCACATTTAATATTTTTAATAAAACTTAATTTTTACATTTAAATTCAAGCCTGAAGTTTTCAGGCTTGGAAGTGACCTACATCTCCTATCCTGTTTAACATGAATCTCTGAGAAAGAACAAAAGTAAAATGTCTTTTGAGACTTGCTGCTTATAATAAGCCTTTCCATGGTCACTGATGGGATGCTTTTAAACTTCATGTTACTAACTCCTGAGCAGGGAGGCTGGACACACACCAAAGACAGGATGCTGAGTAGGCCTATGCTTCCAGTCTGCCCTCCTTTCACCTCTTGGGACAAGCACTGATGCCTCTGTGGTCTCATTTAGACATTGACAGTTTAGCTCCATTCAAAACTGATTGAAAGCAGTTTTAAAACTCGGTTGAAAATCAAAAGAAATCTTTAAAAATGAAGTCCAGTGCCTGCCATGGTGCTGGGCTACGTGGGCATGAGATGGTGCATCTCTGGGTATGATCAGCTTGAACAGAACACAGCTGAAGAGATGGAAATTGACATCGTGATGAATGGGAACACACTCCATAATGAGGAGTCCACTCAATCTTAATGACAAGAGGTCACGGTGTCAGGTATGTACCCACCACTGCTCAGCAGCCTCTGAATGTGACCAGGTAGCAAATGCTACTGTTTATCTTTGGAAGCAGAAGGCAACGGGCTTAGCTATGATTTTATCTTGCTGTCGCTGTTCCAGTAGTGAACATCTGCTCTTTTTGCTAAGTCTCTTGATGATGGGGACATTAACCAAGGTTCCCTCCATCCTCATCCCTATAGTCAAGGAGTGGGCATGGACCCTAAGTCGCACAAACCAGGCTCCCTCTTACAGGAATTTGAGATCTGAGTGGAATAAAGATGGAGGGGAACAGATTTCCTCTGATGGAGGCAATGCAACTGACACCATCTGTTCCTTTCTGCCACTTAAATTTCCAACAGTATTCTGGTTTCTGAATTCCCTGAGCTCTAACTGCCTGACTTGAATTCCATACACTAACTTAGGAATCAGCAGACTTCCTTTGAAAATGACCAAGAAGAGGCTATTTTAAGCTTTGCTGGCCATAAGGTCTCAGTCACCACTACTCCACTCTGCCATCACAATGCAGATAAAGTCCCAGAAATCCATCAACAAAAGGCATGGCTGTGTCACAACAAAACTTTAGTTAGGGACACTTGAATTTGACTTGTGCATACTTGTCACGCTGTCAGAAAATTGTGTTTTTATTTTGATGTGCTTTAACTATTTGCAAAGGTAAAACCTATCCTTAGCTTGTGGGCTATAAAAACAGGTAGAGGAACTGACTTGACCTGACCTGTAACTCCCCCTGGGCCAGGGCACTTCCCTCCACTAACTCCCTTCATTTTACCTAACCTAACTGCAGTCAGTTTCTCTTGCCTGCAAGGGAAGAAGTCTGACTCTAATGTGCACTGAATCCATCTGGATCTAAAGAACATTGGCTACAAGGCTCCCCAGTGAATACTATTCAGTTCCTTCTTTGTTCATTCATGCATTCAGTCCGTGTTGAGAACCTTTAATGCTCCAGGGACTGTATGTAGCAGGCACTAAGAATACTGCCGTAATTCAGGGCAACACCATCCTGTCTTCCCCCGGGAGCTTTCTATACCGGAGGCATGAACCATCCCGACGGGAAACAAGGGGAGGGGTTTGAATTATCACCTGTGGCTGCACAGGACACTCTCTGGGAAGATTGGATGTTCTAAAGGCATGTTCAGAGGGGGAAAAAAATTACAAAGTTTTAAATGGCCAGAGAAAGCCCAGATAATTGAGCTTCTAGAAATAGAAACAATGTAAAGTCTACCAAAGGGGGACTTTGAAACATGAGTGAGAAGGTAGAGGAATAAACAATCAAAATCTCAAAAATCAATGTAAACAAATGCATTCGATTTAAGACATTTTTAATAGTTAACCAAAGAAATAATATTAACCACTATAATAAAAATAACTATTAATAATAGTTAACTGGACAGGGAGGCCTGGTGTGCTGCAATTCATGGGGTCGCAGAGTCAGACACAACTGAGCGACTGGACTGAACTGAACTGAAATATTAGTGATCACACTGGCTTACTTTCATGGTTTGCCAGGTGTGGACAGAATCATATATAATAAAGGAATCTTATCTAACATTCTTCCAAGATGATATAAAATTAATTAAGCAGAACCAAGGTTTTGGTTTTTCAAGTCCTTATTGATGGCTCCATATCTTTCTTATTTTTTTTTTAATTTTATCCCTTGATATTTAGCTTTGGGAACATCTTAATATTAAAGACAATCTCACCAGCTGAAAATATAGGCCCATGTCATGTACTTGGAGGAAATGAATTGCAGCTGCCTTTTCTATCAAGCCGTTCTGAAGTACAACTAAAGAAAGACTGCTGCTGGGTTGACCTTAAGACTGTCATTCTCTGGGCTTAATTAACTTGGGTGAATATACTTGTTCTCAGATGGACTGTAGCTAAAGTTGATTAGGAAGTGGCCTATGAGAGGACAGGTTGGATCGCCTTAATGTGAAGCTGAGTGGTCCAGAGTGCTTTTCTTTCATCCTGGCATGCCAATATGGACATACCATCAGGTGGAGATGGTGCTGGGCCCCTGGCCAGAGTTCAATAAATGCCTCGCAAGCAAGTAGAAATACTCTGAGCTGACTCTGATGTGACATTATTGCTACCTTCCCAAGGACTTTGTAGATTCTCAACCTCTGATTTCATTTTTCTCTCTAATCTTTTCAGAGGAAATGCCCTATTAACCACTTTTTCCAAAACAACTACTAATGTTGTTTCTTAGTTCTACTAAGTAGTAGTTTTGTTACTACTTTCAGTCTGCTAAAATGAAAACAAACCAAACACAGACAGCTAAGAATATCCTTAGAAATACATTCTCACCTCACCACAGTCCTGCTTATTAACAAAAGTAAACAGAGTTAAGAAAATCATTTCTGAGAATTTAGTGTACCAGAAACAAATTGACCCTCTTTTATACTTATATATATATACACATGTACATATATACACATATGTATATGTATGTATTGGAGAAGGAAACGGCAACCCTCTCCAGTACTCTTGCCTGGGAAATCCCCTGGATGGGGGAGCCTGGCGGGCTGCAGTTCATGGGGTCACAAAGAGTTGGACACGACTGAGCGACTTCACTTTCACTTTCATATGTATGGATACATATATACATGCATATAAATTATACACTAATATTCTTTAGCAGACAAATATTTGCTAAACACATTTTTTCATTCACATTTAAAAAATTTATTTTTAATTGAAGAATAACTGATTTACAATATTGCACTGGTTTATACCAAACATCAAGGTGAATCAGCTATAGGTTTCCCCATGTCCCCTCCCACTTGAACATCGCCCCCCGCACCTCCCTCCCCACCCCTCCCCTCTAGGCTGTTACCTAGCCCTGGTTTGAGTCTCCTGAGCCGTAGAGCAAATTCCCATTGGCTATCTAGTTTACACATGGTAATGTACGTTTCCAGGTTATTACCTCTATGCCTCCCACCCCCTCCTTCCCCCTCCTCCACCAGCCATGTCCACAAGTCTGTTCTCAACGTGTCTCCATTGCTGCCCTGCAGATAGACTCATCAGTACCACCTTTCCAGACTCCATACATACCCATTAGTATAAGATCATTGTTTTTCTCTTTCTGACTTATTTCACTCTGTATAATAGGCTCTAGGTTCATCCACCTCATTGCTGCTGCTAAGTCACTTCAGTTGTGTCCGACTCTGTGCGACCCCATAGACGGCAGCCCACCAGGCTCCCCCATCCCTGGGGTTCTCCAGGCGAGAATCCACATCATTAGGACTGACTCAAATGTGTTTCTTTTTAAGGCTGGTTAATAGTCCATTGTATATATGTACCACTGCTTCTTTATCCATCTGTCGATGGACATCTCAATTGCTTCCATGTCCCAGCTATTGTCAATAGAGCTGCAATCAACACTGGGTTACACGTGCCTCTTTTATTTTTGGTTCCCTTAGGGTATATGCCCAGTGGTGGGATTGCTGGGTCATATGGTGGTTTTCATTCCTAGTTTTTAAAGGAATCTCTATACTGTCTTCCACTGTGGCTGTATCAATTTGCATTTCCTCCCAACAGTGCAAGAGGATCCCTTTTCTCCACACCCTCTGCGGCATTTACTGTTTGTAGATCTTTTGATGAGGGCCATTCTGACCAGTGTGAGGTGATATCTCATTGTAGTTTTGATTTGCATTTCTCTAATAATGAGCAATGTTGAGCATCTTTTTGTGTGTTTATTAGCCATCTGTATGTCTTCTTTGGAGAAATATCTGTTTAGTTCTTTTGCCCATTTTTTGATTGGATTGTTCATTTTTCTGGAATTTGTTTTCTGGTCATACAAGGTATTGACTTGGATGAGCTGCTTGTATATCACATTTAAATAAAAGAAAAACAAAACAAAACACCATTTGAAGTAAGATTAAAGTTATACAGCTTTGTGGAGCAGATTTGTGTTTTCTCCCCAGTATCTCAACCGTTATTTACCACTCCCTAGTTTAATCCTCACTTTCTTTCTGTATTTCCAACAGGGCTCATTAAAAATGTGATTTCTACTTGTAGTGTTATTTCATCACTCACAGGCTAACAAACATATTCTGATTTTGACAGTCTCACTAGAGCTATATCCCTTATCACCTCCATTCACACGGGTCAATTATTTGACTTTTTACTTAAGTATAAGAAATTAGTAATGCATTAATTAAATATCTGAAAAGGAAAAAATGCAGCCCAGTGTTTTTAGCACCCAGACATTCACAGTATCACTTTGATCTTTAATATACTTGATAAGCATATAATACATAAGGCATCTTTCTGCTTTCAGATACTACAAATCTACTCTTGGAAAGAGGATATGGGAAGAGGAGTGACTGCTCAAATTAAAAATCAACATACTATTACCAGAAAAATGCAAATAGGCATTGAATAAGCAAATGGTAACCAGAAATGATCTCTTTTCCAACCAAATTGAGACATAAAAATATAACAAATTATACCTTTTTTGAAATAAAACCAAATGCTACATTATATACTATGAAATCATTAAAAGAGAAATAAAGTACACAGAAGTCTGAAGATAAGCAGTGTTTCCAAGAATCAGAACACATTAGCGACTGAACAACAAGCCTTGTCTCTACTGTAATTAGTAATATTAGTTGCTCAGTTGTGTCTGACTCTTTGCAGCCCCATGGTCTGAAGCCCACCAGGCTCCTAATGCATGGAATTCTCCAGACAACAATGCTGGAGTGGGTTGCCACTTCCCTCTCCAGGGGATCTTCCCAACCCAGGGATCAAACCCAGGGCTCCTGCATTGCAGGCAGACTCTTTACTGTCTGAGCCACCAGGAAGATCAGAT
Source organism: Odocoileus virginianus (assembly GCF_023699985.2). Classification (NCBI taxonomy): domain Eukaryota; kingdom Metazoa; phylum Chordata; class Mammalia; order Artiodactyla; family Cervidae; genus Odocoileus; species Odocoileus virginianus. The sequence continues at coordinate 16,722,456 of NC_069699.1, forward strand.
AATAGTCAGTTCAAGGTTTACTCCATCTATCCTATGTAAAGTGAGTGGAATCAGTTTTCCAGTTGGACTCTGCATTAAGAGGGGATGTGGCCTCAGCTTTCATCTGCTGCCAGGTTACCTGGCTTTCGTTAGCATGTGCACCTTATTAGAACCATGGCAGTCCCTTCAGCCTGACAGATCTTTGGAATATAGCCAGTGTTTTCCCAGAAGCAGCTTTCCCTGAAATACAGACACACAGGGTTATAGCTGCTCGCTCTTAGGACTTCGTTTGAGCCCTACCTCCTCACACTTCTCAATGTGGAAACAAACCTGTGCATGCTCCAAGTTAAAAGATGCGCTTGGTGTTTACGGACTCCGACAGCTGTGCCCTGAGCAGACGCTCCCTGCTGAGCCGTCTCCACCATTCCTGCCTCCTAGTCCTTAAGACCTGGCTGTTTACTGCCTGTTTCCAAGCCTGGTTCTCCAACCTTACAAGCAAAAACGCCATTTAATTCTCTATTGCTTCAACTAACCAGAGTCTGCGTCTACTGCTTACAATAAAATGTTCCTAGCTGACAAACCATTTCTTCAACTAATGTTTTTTAATTGCCCACATCTGTCTGGCGCTTTTGATTCAGTGATGGGCAAACATTAGGTCTCCTCTCACAGGAGCTCACAGCCTAGAAGAGGTGATTATGCAAACAGTGGTGAGGCTGACTAATAAAAGATATGGGGTAGAAGACAAGGAAGAACTGTGTGTCCCTTTGGATACGGTGATGGGGAGATGCACCTGGGGGAGTAATGATAGAGTTCAGACCCAACCACAGAAAGGGAGGCAGCCACGTGAATAGCTGGGACAATAAGAATCCATATGAAGGGTAGAATAACTATTAAATACAAACACAGGAGGAAAGAATTTGGTAATTTCCAGGTGAGAGGATGAATGGTTTGATCCAGTCGATGGGCCCTGATCTCTCCTATCTGCCCCTGTAATCTCCCGAAGCAATAAAATCCCCGGGAGCAAACCCCACTCCAAAGAAACATCTCCTTTTCTCTAAAATTATTTTAACACCCCATTTTTATTTATTCTAAACTTGTTAGATACACTTGAGGTTTGCTTCTTAGTAAATATTTTAAGCCTTTTCAGAGCCTGGGAGATGTCAGACTCTTTGTTTATATCCCACACATTACGGTCTTGGTAGGTGTCCCATAAAACGGGAGCAACTGAAATGCCAAGCACCCCTCCAGACCATATTACTGTTAGTCTGTCACCACATGTGGCAAAGAGGCTGTAAAGATGCTGCAGTGTTTCTCTCTATGGGTGGCCTTATCTCTGCATTCATTAATTAAAGCAATTAGAATGGAGATTCTTTATATATGCAATCTAGCCTGGAAAGGCTGACAGTTCAATCGGATTCATCAGCTAAGTCCCTAAAGTTACAATCTCTTATAATTAGCCACTGACCTCACAGTATTTAGCTAACAATGACAAACACACAGACCCTTCCAATCCCAGCTAACACTCAGAAATAACCACATTTAATACAACCACATTAGCATCAGACACAGAGGGTGTATGTAGCATACTACCAAGTAGAGGGTATCCCTATAGGAGATGATTAAAAGATAATGTTTCCAGCACAACTGACATATATTATTTTTTTAAAGAAATAATCACTAGAGATATGCCAAAGGGTATGTAAGTGATTTGTCTGGTATGCATCTAGAAAGTGATGGAACTCAAACAGATTGCATATGATGTAATAAACAAGGATGTCTCAGGAAAATCCTGGAAAATGTCTCTCTTTTTCCTCCTGGTGGGGAGGCCACAGTAGAGGAAAATGAGAGAGATGAACATTATCTTCCCCTGTCCCCCACCCTGGGAATTCTTCATTTGTTAATGAATTTTAAGAATTCTTTAGGCTGTTTCACCGTGTTAGAAATATTGATATGGGGGAATGTCTTTACCCTAGGAAAGCAATCATGCCACTTGGGATGACTCTCACCCTCCCTGCTTTTTATGACAGGAACAGTAAGATCCTACAGAACCAAACAGGCTTCCCCGGTGGTTGAGTGGTAAAGAACCCGCCTGCCAATGGAGGAGACATAAGAAACATGGGCTCAATCCCTGGGTTAGGAAGACCCCAGGAGATGAAATAGCAATTCACTCCTGTATTCTTGCCTGTGAAATCCCATGGACAGAACAGCCTGTCAGTCTATAGTCTATGGACTTAGCAACTGAGCATGCACATACAGAATGAATTACATACATCAGTTATTACTAAGTCTCCATATGGACAAAGCAGCAGCAGGAATTTAAGGATCACAAGTCATAATTTACTACAAAATTGAATGGAAACCACCTAGTTATGTGGACTCTGAGTTTCATCATCTGTGAAACAGGATTTATCACACTTCAAGAGCTGCCTCAGAATTCAAATGGATGTTGATGAATATTCAAACCACCACCACTTCAACAAACAAAAAATCTTGTATTTTGCTTTTTTGATTTATGGCAACCAAGATTCTCACCCACTTGGGTAGCAGCAGCTATTTAGTGAGCAGGAGAGAAGCATTTTTCTGGAGAAATACCAACATATCATACATTTCCTCTGAACCTCCTGGGGCACAAAACATTTCATGAGACAGAGATAACAGTGAGCCTATTAAAAAAGGCCAGTTAGAAGCATTCAGCCATGCACACATATACACAAGAACATGAGAATTAATATTCACCCAGATTCCCTCTTTGAATCATACATTTTGGCTCGTTACTTGGTTTGGTTTTGTTCTACAGCCAGAAGGAAATCAAAGTTGATCTAATCCAAACGTTTCATTTTAATGTCAAAGAACTGAGGTCCCAGGAGAGCAACCGACTTGATAACTGCTTGGTGTCCACACACCCACTGCTGATAATCAACTAGAAAAAGGTGTTCACTTCTGTAATGCTTTTAGGAGTAATGCCTTCAAATGGGGATATATTCCAATGAGAAAGATCCAGACGGTGAGTGGCCTGGACAAAATTCCTTCAGAGACAATAGAGATTATTAGTATATAATTTCTCGATTGTTTACTGGGGGCAGTCTTTGACCTAGGAGCTTTAGCACATTTCCACACTTCACCCTACAGCAATATGAGATAAGCTCTACATTTAAACTTGCAGAGATAAAAGATGGCGAGGCTTAGCAAGGTGAGGTAATTTGCCCAAGTTCTTAGGTAGAAGCAGAACTAGTGTGAGCTTTCTTAATGGCTCCGTGGATAAAGAATCCACCTGCAATGCAGGAAACACAGGTTTGATCCCCGGGTTGGGGAGATCTTCTGGAGGAGAAAATGGCAACCCACTCTAGAAATCCTATGCAGAGAGGAGCCTGGTGGTCTATGGTGCATGCGGTCACAAAGAGTAGGACACAACTGAGCAACTAAACACACGCACAGAGCCAGTGGCAGCAGCTTTGGGCAGGAAAAGCTTTTGGCAAGAAAGGGGTCTCTGCAAGAGGTCCCCCTTTGTCATGTCACTGACCTTAAACCAGGTAGCCCCATGCTCCACTCATTGAATCATTTGATCACATAATACTCTGTCTAACTTCCTGGTTCTTTCCAGAGATCAAAGAAGTAGAACTGAAAGGTAAGTTAGTAATAGATGACAGATCTCTTCCTTAGCTTCCCCTACAGTAATCTAGCAAACAAACCATGTGAACAAGATAGCATCTAGACAAAGATCATGAGGCATCAATCAGCCTGCACACAGGAGTTGATGGCAAAGACTCCAATCCCTTATCTCAGTGATTAAGTGAGTTGACTTCCCTGCTTCCTTTAAAAAGCTTTCATGCTTGAAAAGAATCTTCAGAGGTGGTTTTTGGGGAAACACTGAGTTCACCATCTTCCCAGATCGTTAGCATTCTGCTTATTGGCACTTTTCCATTCTACTGACATCTGTGGGTAGTGATTTTGTAATTGGTGAGCAGAGGGACCAACTTGATAACACCAGAATTTATGTCCAATTTTGACTCCAAAAACAAGTACTCTCTACCATGATGCCATACAGACAGCATCGTTCACTAGATGAGGCAACAAGTTTCACTGGATAGAAAGCTCAGTGGAAGTTGCACGTGAAGCCTATTCTACTTTTCTGTTCTATGATCATATAGCAACACTCTGTATGCTTTTCAACATCCAGAGCCAAGCACTTTCCAGTGGTTCACTGTGTTACATTGCATACTGCCTGGCACAAAATATATTCTCAATAATTATCTGTGTAAGGAAAAATTGCAAAGTTAAAATCATTTAAATAAAACTGTAATATTTATACACAGAAATCATTGTGAGCAAGGTGGTAAATCATACAGCAAAGAAATAGCTACTATAATAGGTTGCTTTGTTGTTCAGTCACTAATTTGGGTCCAACTATTTGCAACACTGGACTGCAGCACACCAGACTCCCCTGTCCTTCACTAGCTCCCAGCTTCACCATCTCCCAGAGTTTGGTCAAACTCATGTCCATTGAGTCAGTGATGCTATCGAACCATCTCATCCTCTCTTGCCCCCTTCTCCTTTTGTCTTTAATTGTTCCTAGAATCAGAGTGTTTTCCAATGAGCTGACTCTTCACATCAGGTAGCCATAGTATTATTGGAACTTCAGCATCAGTCCTTCCAATGAATATTCAGGGTTGATTTTCTTTAGGATTAACTGGCTTGATCTCCTTGCTGTCCAACAGACTCTCAAGTCTTCTCCAGCACCACAATTCAAAAGCATCAATTCTTTAGCACTCAGCCTTCTTTACGGTCCAACTCTCACATCTGTACATGGCTCCTGGAAAACCACAGCTGTGACTATATGAACTTTTGTCAGCAAAGTGATGTCTCTGCTTTTTAATATGCTATCTAGGTTTGTTGGAGGTTTTCTTCCAAGGAGCAAACATATTTTAATTTCATGGCTGCAATCACTGTTCAAGTGATTTTGGAGCCTGAGATAATAAAATCCACTGTGCTTCTACTTTTTCTCCTTATATTTGCCATGAAGTGGTGGAACTGGATGCCAGGATCTTGTATTTGTTAACGTTGAGTTTTAAGCCAGTGTTTTCACTCTCCTCTTTCACCCTCATCAAGAGGCTCTTTAGTTCCTCTTCACTTTCTGCCATTAGAGTGACATCATCTGTGTATCTGAGATTGTTGATATTGATTCCAGCTTGAGATTCATGCAGCTTGGCATTTTGCATGATGAATTCTGCATATAAATTAAATAAGCAGGATGGTCATATACAGCCTTGACATACTCCTTTCCCAATTTTGACCCAGTCCATTGTTCCACGTCCGGTTCTAACTGTTGTTTCTTGACCCACATACAGGGTTCAGTTTCTCAGGAGACAGGTAAGGTGGTCTGACATTCCAATCTCTTTAAGAATTTTTCAGTTTGTTGTGATTCACACAGTCAAAGGCTTTAGCCTTTTTTAGTCAATAAAGCAGAAGTAGATGTTTTCTGAAATTTCCTTGCTTTCTCTATGATCCAATGACTATTGTCTACTAATAGGTAGCTAGTCTATTAGATAAGAATTTGGGCCTATATTTGAGTTCCAGCTTAGTTACCCATGGGCTTCCCTGAAAATTCAGTTGGTGAAGCATCCACCTGCAATGTAGGAGATTTCAGTTCAATTCCTGGGTCAGGAAGATCCCCTGGAGAAGGGAACAGCTACCCACTCCAGTTTTCTGGGCTGGAGAATTTCATGCACTGTATAGTCCATGGGGTGGAAAAGAGTCGGACACAACTAAGCGAATTTCACTTTCACTTTTCACTTTAGTTATCTACAAGTTGTGAGACTAAGTAACCTCTCTGAACTTCAACTGTCCAGTTATAATACAGAAGGATAAAAGTTAGCAACCCCAGATGGCTATTGTGGGTTCATGAATATGATCAAAGCATCCACTCTGACACAAGCAATCAATAAATGGCAGTCTTGATCACTGCTCTTTTACCAGCTATGCCTATGAGAGTGGTTTGCAGCATGACTCTACCAGGATCTTTTCTTACAAGGCATATGCTGTCAGTGTTCCCTAAGAATTTCAGAAGCATTTGATTTTCTGATCTTAAGAAGGATTCCCAAAACCCACTTTGTTCCCTTGTTCAAAAGTGAAAGTTCTGATGTACAATTTTTATCATTTTTATCAAAGAAAAAGTCCCCATTAAGACTAAAACAGAGATAATGATATTATCTGCTTTATAGACTTGTTTGAGAATCAGTGAATGACACGATTGGATGGTGCCTGACACCACATCTTGCATACTTACTAGGACCAATTTTAAAATAGCCAACCCCTTATATTAAAACCCTGACATGCCAAGTCCAATGTGTGTGGGGTTTCCTCTACACTCCCAAACAATGTTTTGACACCAGCTGGGAGTCCTACAACTCAATTCTGACACTCACTACTTGGAGAAATCATTGGATCCCACAGGTTAAGGACTCAGTCTTGCAAAACTCCCCTCCATCTCAGCTTCAGATGCCAATTGTAAGGTCAGGTTACTCCCTGAATTTCTGATCACAGAGCTATAGATCTGGGGCTCCCATGACCTTTGACTCTGCTTGGGTTCAATTAATTTGCTAAAGTGGCCAACAGAACTTAGAGAAACATTTTACTCACTCATGTTATCTGTCTATTATAAAAGGATGTAACTCAAGAACAGTCATATGGAAGAGGCGCACAGAACAAGGTACAGGGAACGGGGGTGGGTTTCCACACTCTCTAGCATCTCCAGGTGTCCCTAACCCAGAAACTCTCTGAACTCTCTCTTTCTGGGTCTTTAAGGAGACTTCATCATATAGGTCTGACTGATTAAATCATTGGCCATTGGTGACTGAACTCAATCTCCAGCTCCTCCCTGGAGACTGGGTTTGGGAGGATGGGTGGAGTAGGGCTAAGAATTCAAACCCTCTAATCACACGCTTGACCTCAACCTTTGCTGCTTTCCAAAAGTCACCTCTTTAACATAACCAAAGACACTTTTATTGGTCTCCTCACTTGGGATTCCCTAACAGCTCAGTATGTAAAGAATCTGCCTGCAATGCAGGAGATCCCTGTTCAGTTCCTGGGTTGGGAAGATCTACCAGAGAAGGGATAGGCTACCCCACTCTGATATTCTTGGGCTTCCCCTGTGGCTTAGCTGGTAAAGAATCTGCCTGCAATGAGAGAGACATGGGTTTGATCCCTGGATTGGGACAATCCCCTGGAGAAGGGAAAGGCTACCTACTCCAGTATTCTGGCCTAGAGAATTCAACGGACTATAGTCCACCGGGTTGCAAAGAGTTGGACACAGCTGAGCGACTTTCACTTTCACTTTCTTCACTTCACTTACGAAATTCTAGGGCTTTAGATTCTCTGTGCTAGAAAGGAAGGGAAACCAAATATAAATATATACTTCTTATTTTACTTTTTAATTTGTTTTCATTTATTTTTATTAGTTGGAGGCTAATTACTTTACAATATTGTAGTGGTTTTTGTCATACATTGACATGAATCAGCCATGGATTTACATGTGTTCCCCATCCCGATCCCCTCTCCCACCTCCCTCTCCACCCGATCCCTCTGGGTCTTCCCAGTGCACCAGGTCCGAGCACTTGTCTCATGCATCCAACCTGGGCTGGTGATCTGTTTCACCCTTGATAATATACATGTTTTGATGCTGTTCCCTCGAAACATCCCACCCTCGCCTTCTCCCACAGAGTCCAAAAGTCTGTTCTGTACATCTGTGTCTCTTTTTCTGTTTTGCATATAGGGTTATCGTTACCATCTTTGTAAATTCCATATATATGCCTTAGTATGCTGTATTGGTCTTTATCTTTCTGGCTTACTTCACTCTGTATAATGGGCTCCAGTTTCATTCATCTCATTAGAACTGATTCAAATGAGTTCTTTTTAATGGCTGAGTAATATTCCATGGTGTATTCCATGTACCACAGCTTCCTTATCCATTCGTCTGCTGATGGGCATTGAGGTTGCTTCCATGTCCTGGCTATTATAAATAGTGCTGCAATGAATGCTGGGGTGCACGTGTATACTTCTTATTTTAAATCACATCACAATTATTTAGTTTCTAAAATGTTAATTGGTACATCAGTTATCTTTTGCCTCATTAATTCTATGAAAAGCAAGCTAAAAGAGAAGTTCTTCAGTGGTTTACAATGACCGATATTTTCTTACTCTTATGGATCTGCAGGTTGACCAATTTGGCTGAGGTTGGCTGGCCTCAGCTGGGCAGCTCCATTTCATGAAATGGGATGGCTGGACTTGGATGTAGGCTGCAGGCTGAGTCTGAGATTGATCTGTGTTTTTCTCATCCTCCTTGTACCAGTGGATCCCCAACACATGTTTATCTTATTGTGAATTTCAGGAGTGCAGGCATCAGCCAAATCATGTCTCAGTCCAGTGACCAAAGCAAGTCACGTGGCCCAAAGCAAGCAGGTGGATAAGGGAAGTATATCTGCCTGAAGTGTTGAGGGATGGGAATGAAGATCTGATAACCACTCATCAAATCCATGATGGTTGGATTCTAAACATTCACCAGTTGGATAGACCAATGTAATCACCATCATCCAGTATCAAGTGAACTTCCCTCCAGGCCTCCAGACAGCTAACACGTAGGATGTGGAGGACTGGATAAGGGCAGGTTCAACTCCTCTCTAAAGTTTTTGGCAGCCAGGATGCATTTGAAACTCCAATTAAGGAAAGTCAGAGCTTAGGGCACTGCACAGTGAAGCAGATGCCAATTCCCAACTCCGATTACCATTGAAGGGATGACACTTTCAATCTACCTCAAAACAAAACCCATTTCTTTCCAGATCAAATGACAGGTGATATAGGAATACCGTACAATTGATTCAATAGATTGTTTAATATACAATGGACCAAAAGGAGGCCTCAACCCAAAGAGACTAGCATGCACATGAGTTTCAGAGTGAATTTAAGGGGGCACCTTACCCTAGTTTGTCAAAATAGGTTTGCAAAAATAGCTCATAAGGAATAATGTGAGAGTGAAAGGGTGTGAGGTATAGGGAAGTGACAAAGCACAATGTCTAGCACCTAGTCTGTAATTAAGTGTCTCATTTTGACTGGTGGCTGATTTCTCAGGCTCAGCAGTTTTACCTTTGCAGTGGTCAAGACTTGGGCTTTAATTGCTACCTGTGATCGTGATGCACGATCCTTTTAAAGTAATGTTGAATTTGGTTTGCTAAAATTTTGTTGAGGATTTTTGCATCTCTGCTCATCAGAGATACTGCCTGTAATTTCTTTTTCTGTGGTCTTCTTTTCTGGCTTTGGTATCAGGGTGATGTTGGCCTCAGAGATTGAGTTCGGAAGCAATTCTTCCTATCCAATGTTTTGGAAAAGTTTGAAAATGCTTGGTGTTAACTCTTCTTTAAATATTTGGTAGCATTCACCTATGAATTCTGGTTCTGGACTGCTGTATGGTGGGAGGTTTTTGAAAATGACTGATTTATTTGTTGGTTCATATTTTCCATTTCTTCCTGGTGGGGTCATGGGGGAGTGCATGTTTCTAGGAATATATCAGATTTTTCTAGGTTGCCCACTTGATTGGCATAGAATTGTTCATAATATCTTATGATCCTTTGTATGTCTATGTGTTTAAAGTAGTACTTGCTAGAGAGTAATCTCTCATTTCAGATTAGACTTCATGGATGTCAGCAGCATGACCGTCACTGCATCTATAATGAGAGTATAAAGGAATGTACTCTATCCGGGATCTTCAAAACAGAATCTCTAGACTGCAAGGGGTGGTGTTTGATAAGGTTCTTCAAATTCATAGACCAATAAGAGGCAGTATTTGTGCCATCTCCCATTGAATCTTGTGGGTCTGTGACTTAGAGGAACAGGACATTTTGGAAGCTCCAGATAACTCTTGAGGCAAGATAAGATACAGCCTGCAGCTTCTGCTAGTTTCTGGTTGGGGTGCCCTCTCTGGGAGGTGCCAGGTGCCATGTAAAAAGCCCAGAGATCTTAAGTTGGCCACGCAGAAAGGCTGCATTCCAAGACCTCACAGAGAGTAAGAGATGCTCTAAGTGACCAGCTTTTTCATCCATACCCAGAACCAGACTTGGAGCAAAGAAGACTTCAATGTCTGCCAGCCCCAGGCACCACCTGTCTGCAACTATATGGCAGAATCTGAGTGAGACCTGTCTCACGAGACCTAGTCAACTTTAGATTTGGGGGCAAAGTCAATGATTTTTTGTTTTAAGTCACTGCTTCCCCATGATGCATCATGGGCCAATTGACCCAGATGCGATGGCAGTGATCCTATAGCCACTACAGTGGAAGAACAGGGCCAGAGTGGTCACAGAGGGTGGGGTTCTGATGGACTCTATGTCACTTAAAATAGCTGGCTTTCCTGCACTAGAATTCTATGTTGTTGTTGTTCAGTTGCTAAGTCGTGTCTGACTCTTTGCACCTCCACGGACAGGCTTCCCTGTCTCTCACCATCTCCTGGAGTTTGGAATTATTTATACATTTTTTCATTTTAAGGAAACAAGGCTTCTACTGATCAAAGAAAATGTGTGAAAACTATTGAAACAGGTAATACTTCCAATATGTTCTAGATTCGCAGTTTCAAAATTGAAATTCACATTGAGTAATAGCAATGCCCGAACCTGAAGCTACACACAGAGTGCAAAGCGCTTTATGTACAATGAATCATTACATGTTCACCATCCCCACCAGCCCAGGATAAATCCACTGCAAAAGAACAGAAGCAGGATCTGAACCCAGATACCCTGATCTCAGGGCCCACACTTCCAATCAGAACAGCACAATAACTCACCTAAGGTGAACTATACTGCCTACCAAGCCACCGTGTTCGTACAGCTTAAGGACAGCTGGGAACGAAGGCCACGTCCACCTGTAAGTCGAGAGGCTACTCTATGACCCATCTGGCTCCTAAAATACTTCCCAACCCATAGAGAAGGGAATCCTCGTACACCATTGATGGGAATGTAAATTGGTGCAGCCACCATGGAAAATAGTAGGGTGTTTCCTCAAAACACTAAAAATAAATTTGCCATATGATCCAGCAATCCCACTCCTGGGACGATGTCTGGATAAAACTATAATTCAAAAAGATACATGCACTACTATGCTCATTGTGACACTATTTACAATAGCCAAGACAAGGAAACAACTTTAATGTCTATCAATAGATGAATGGATAAACAAGATGTGGTATACATATGCAATGGAATACTACTCAACCACAAAAAAGAATAAAATAATGCCATCTGCAACAACATGGATGGATCTAGAGATTATTATACTAGGTGAAGTCTATCAGAAGAGAAAGACAGATATACGGTATCACTTACATGTGGAATCTAAAATACAACACAAAAAACTTAACTTTGAAACAGAAATAGACTCACAGAGAACAGACTTATGGCTGCCAAAAGGGAAGAAGGATAAGGGAGGGATGGACTGGGAGTTTGGGTTTAGCAGATGCAAACTATTATATATAGAGTTGATAAACAAGATCCTACTGTATAGCACAGAGAACTATATACATATCCATCTACATATGGACATGTGTGTGTGTGTGTATATGTATATATGTACATAACATAAATATGTATATATACAGGTTCTGTATCAATATCTTATAATAAACCATAATAGAAAATAGTATATTCTATATAATGCATATAAAGAATGAAAAAGAATATATATAATATGCTTATACATAATTATATATAAGAATATATATATTAATATATACAAAACACTTTAGTTTTCCATTCAATTTTTTTTTAGATGCAAGAGAAAATCATTTAACTAGGAGTATGTGGATATGCTCTGTATACTGAGAGCTACATGTAATCTGTAAGAAAACATGATCCTGAGACCAAAAGATAAATCTAGATAAGCATTAAAATCTACAGACAATTGCTACATGGAGAGAAATCTAAGAATCAAAAGCATCTGGGGGGAGGGAAAGATTCATGAGGCCTAACAGACCTTGCCAGGTGGCTTTAGGCTCCACGAGAGACCTGGATGTGGTTTCTGATACATGGTGAGAAAGCCCTGCCACGTTTCTTACTTGTGGGCTCATGTCATGGCATGGCTGTGACTTGCTGTGTCTGGACAGCTTTGAAGCACCTGAGGGTTTCCCTACTGAGGAGACGTAAATTTCACACACCACTAAAAATAGTTCACACCACACTATTAAACTTACATGAAAGTTGCGAAAAACAATGCAGAAAAACTTCAGATACTTTTTCACCAACTTTTCATCTTCTGGAAAATTCTTCATCATATCCTTTCTGTGTGTGTGTGTGTGTGTATCCTTTATACTTCCTTGTTTATTTTCTAAACATCGAGCATGGACATTCTCTTACATAACCACAGTACAGTTATCAATTCAGGAAATTCAACCAAAGTCTTGCTACTTAGGAAGTATATAAGCCATTTTTTCTTTTCTTTCATTTTGATGTTTAGTAGATGTTCCTCACCTTGATTGTTTCTGATGTTTCCTCATGAGAGGATTCCTGACTGGAATACTATAAGGATAATGATGTGTCCCTTCTCATTGTACTACCATATTCAGAGGCCCATGGTATCCACCTGCGCCTGCTGATGATCACTCAGTCAAGATGTTGCTGGGCTTCTCTACTTAACAGATATTCCAGAAACTGATAAGTGACCTGTGGGGAGATACTGTGGCAGCACTAATGTTTGAGTCCATGATTAGGGGTCAGACCCCCATCTGCCTGGGCTTCCTTGGTGGGTCACTCAGTCAAGAATCTGCCCACAGTGCAGAAGACCTGAGCTCAATCCCTGGGTCGGGAAGATAACCTGGAGAAGGCAATGGCAACCCATTCCAGTATTCTTGCCTGGAAAATTCCATGGACAGAGGAGCCTGGTGGGCTACAGTCCATGGGCTTGCAAGAGCTGGACACAACTTAGCGACTACAAAACCACCCCATCTGCCTATGGGTCTCTGATGCATAAGCTTCGACATTCCCCTACTGACAAGAAGGATGCAAGGTGAGATTCATAATAAACATTTGGGCAATCCCTGTTAAAAGAAAAGGTGGCAATAAAATAAGCATTTTTACTTCCTCTTCAGACAAGTTAAGATAGATACACATTTTCTTGTTCTTTTCTCATTAAGCAAATCTAGGAACTCTAGAAATAGTGCGAGAGACAATCAAAGGTGAAAAGAAAAAGATAATCTGGTTTGAGAACCCAGGAATGGCAGAAGGGCATAGTGGCAGAGCATCTTCCACCCCTCTGTTCAATGGAAGGTGACCCAGACCCAATGTTACCCTATTCATGACCTTGTAATATTAATAGAAGACAGTCCAAACAAGCTTATTTCTCTGCCAGAGAAAACAGGAGTGCTTCTTACAACATCAGGGGAATCTGATCCTACTGGCAAGGGAGGTCAGTTGGGAGTCCCACCATATATAAGCCCAGGGGTGAACACTCAACTTCCTTGCTGGATTAAGACCCCCCTTCCCTGAAGAGATACTGAGGTGGGTAGGCATGCCAAACCAGCAAATGGGGCCAGTTGTACAAGGGTTTGGATCAGGAAGGATTTTTGTCCCTACACGCCATGAGACTACTTCCCCCCATCCAGTGGTGATGGGTGGGTGAGGGACGGATATATCTACAGGAAGCAGCCTGGTCCAAGAATCTGTGTCCCTGCATACCAAGCCTCTTCTCTTTCCTCCCCTACCCAGGGAGACCTGGAGAATGGGTGATCAGAGGAAGATACAGTCACAGTTTTCCTCCAGCAAGACATCTGAGGCCAGGCCTGGCCTGAGGAAACTTCTTCCTTAGGCAACACCATTAGGGACCAGTGGAAACTCAAGTAACACTTGGTAAAACAAACAGATGAAAATAACATTGCAAAAGGCAGCAAAAATGTAAACTGTCCCTGGAACCACGGTTCATAGAAATAGGCCAAGAACCAACTGTTAAACCTTAATGCAGTAACTGCCAGAATAAGAAATTCAAGCAGGACCCAGAGTCTCCTAAAACAATAAACAAAATGTCCAGGATACAAGTGAAAATAACCCACCACGCCAAGAACGAAGAAAAGAGCAGCTCAAATTGGAAAAGATAAGCAAGTGAGGCCATCACTGAGTCAATCAGATGCTGAAATTATCTGACCAAGATTCTAGAGCCACCATCATCAAAATGATTCATTAATCAATGTTAGAATCTCTTTAAACAAATGATAGACTGAAATTACAACAATAAAAAAAAATATTCACAGAATAAGCTCAGGGGAAGATTGGAGAAGACAAAGATAAAATCATTAAGCTTGAGCGCTCATCAATACAACTTACCCAGTTTTGACAACAGATAGACGATAGGCTGAAAAAACAATCAACAGAGCCTCCGTCATTCATGGAATAATAACAAAACACGCCGTATGTGCATTTTTAGAGTCCAAGAAGGAAGGGAGAAAGGAAGTAAGGCTGAAGAGCATTAGAATAAATAATTGCTGACAACTTTCCAATTTTGATGGAAGATACAAATTTACATATTCTCAGAGGTGAACTAACCCCATAAGGCATAAAACCAAAGAAATGCATGCCAAGACACATCATAATTAAACTTTCAAAAAATAAAGATGAAGAAACAAATTCTGAAAGGAGCAGTTTCTATAGGAGAATATTGATTTTGAATGACAGTAATTTTCTCATAGATACAATGCAGGGCAGAAAGACATAGTGTGCAAGTGCTGAAAGAGGAGAACTGTCAAGTGTGGCTTCTATACCCCGTGAAACTATGCTTATGAAAGAAGGCAAAATGGAAACTTTCTCAGATGAAGAAAGATAATTTGTTGCTAATGTAAATACTCTGAAAGGAAGTTCTTCAGACAAAAGCGAAATGACTAAAGAAGGAAACTTGGAATGTCAGAAATTAATAACAGAGTAGAAATATAGGTACACACACACACACACACAGTAGTCTATAATTTTCCTCATAGATTCATAAGTCAGATTTGATAATTGAAATAAAATTTATAACACTGCCTTTAAAAATGAGGAAGGTAAAGAGACCTAAACAGAAGTGAGACCTCCAAAACTCACTTAAAGAGGTAAATTGTTGACACTAGTAAACTATAATAAGTCATGTATGTATACTGTAATACCCTAAATAACCACTATGAAAAATATACAAAAAGATACGCTAAAAAGTCTGTAACTAAAGCTAGTTGCAATCTTCAAAAATGCTTAAGTAACACAAAGGAAGACAAGAAAAAAATAGAAGGACAGAACCAGAGAAAGTAAACACAATGGCAGAATGAAGCACTAATATATCAATAATTATCCTTAATGTAAATGGCTTAAATATGCCAATCAAAGGACAGATATAGGCAGAATGGATAAAAAGATGACCAAAACATAAGCTGCTTAAAAGAAACTCACTTCAAATTCTATTACATATGCAGACTGAACTTAAAAGGGGGAATAACATAACAAGCAAAGATTATTAAAATATGGCTATATTAATATCTGATAAAGCAGGCTTCAGAACAAAAATAGTTACTACAAAGGAGAATGTTATAACAATATTAAAAGCATCAGTCCACCAGGAAGACACCATGATCTGAAACGTACTATCCTCAAAAGAACAGAGCATCAAAATGCATGGAAAAAAAATTGATATGGCAGAAAAGTGTTGCAGATAAATCCACAATTACAGCTGGGGTTTCAGCACTTCCTTCTCAGCAGCTGGTTAAATAAGTAGACCAAAAAGCAGCAATGATATTGAACAAAACAAAAATAAAGTCAATGAGAAGGATCTAGTTAACATTAATAGAATATTCAACAAGAGAAAACTAGATATTTTTTAAAAGTGTCACCAGAATATTCATCAAGATAGACCATATCCTGCGTCATAAAACAAGTGTCAATAAATTAAGAATTAAAATCAGAGGGTTCTAGAACAACAATGGAATCAGAGAAGAAAGCAATAAGAGAAAGACAAGAGGAAAATCTCTAAACATGTAAAAAATTAAACAACCCACTTCTAAATAATTCATGGGTTGAAGGGCAAATCTCAAAGAAAATTTTAAAATATCTAAGAAATGAATGGACATAAGCTTGACATATCAAAATATTTAGGACATAGCTAAAACATTGCCAAGAGAGAAATCTGTAACACTAAATGCTTACTTTAGAAAAGTTCCAACTGCAAGGAACTATTAAAAAAAAAAAAAGAGCAAAATCAACACAAACCAAGCAGAAAGAAGAAGTAATACGAGTAGAAATGATTGGAAAATAGGGAATCTATAGAAACAAATCCATGAAACAGAAATCTGACTCTTCAAAAAACATCAATAAACTGACTCTTCAAAAAAAAAATCACTTTCAGCAAAAGTGATGAAAATAAAGGGAAAATGCAAGTTAACAACATCAGAAATTAAATAAGATACATAACAACAGATCTTGCAGTCATTAAAACAGTAAGTGAAGACAACCAACAACTTTACATTCCTAAATTCAGCTACTTAAAAGAAATAGACCAATTCTTTGAAAACTATAAACTACATAAATTCAATTAAGATGAAACAGACAATCTGAATAGTGCTATAACCATCAAATAAATTGAATCTGTAATTTAAAATCTCCTGAACAAAGCAATCTTCAGGCCCGGATGGCTTCACTGAACAATTCTACCAAACATATAAATAAGAATTAACACCAATTTTATCTAATCTCTTCTAGAAAAAAGAAGGAAACGCTTCCCAGCTCATCTTACAAAGTCAATATTGCTCTGATAACAAAATCCTGCAAAGGCAATACACAAAACAAAAACTACAGACCACTATCTCTCATTAATTATGAGACCATGAATTGTCAATATCGTTGTATATGTCTTCAGTGGTCCCCAACTCTTGGCACCAGGGACTGGTTTCATGGAAGATAATTTTTCCTTGGACCAGAGAGGTAGGAGGATGGTTTTGGAATGATACAAGAACGTTACTTTTGGTGTGCACTTTATTTCTACTCTTATTACATCAGCTTCACCTCAGATCATCCAGGATTAGATCCTGGAGGCTGGGGTCCCCTGTACTTAAATACCATCCAAGTTTATTCTTCAATTGGTCTATGTAGTTCTTTTTCCCCTGTCTCTGGACAGGTGGAACAGTTTCTCTATTAGGTGTCTGTTTTCTGATTGCTTCCTTCTAACTCTTTATTTTCTTTTAGATTTCTAAGGTCCGTGTTTATGTGCTTTGATGCAGGCTTCATGTGAAATGATAATCTCTAGGCCCGTCCATGTTGCTGCAAATGGCATTACTCCATTCTTTGTATGACTTCATAGTATTCCACTGTATATGTGTACCACATCTCCTCTAGCCATTCATTAGTTGATGGACATTTAGGCTGCTTCCATGTCTTGCCTATTGTAAATGGTGCTGCTATGAACATTGGGAGGCATGTATATTTTGAATTAGGAAGTATTTTTCTGTGGGTGTGTTTGTGTGATAGTAAGAGTATGTATGTGTTTGAATTGTGATGTAGAACATGTTTCTTATTGTGTACCAAGGTAAAAAAAGTCTCCAAAAATATATCTGTGGAGACACTTTGATACTGTAAGGATGCTATCAGTACCTACTTCATATGGTTGTTTCTAAATGTTGCTAAATGTTAAACAGCTAAAGTACTTGAACCAATACCTGCACAAGGTGAGCAATTGTTGCAGGTTAACAATCACTAGTTATTAGTTATTGTTGGTATCAGTGTTACTGTCCTTCTGTCCCCAACTATGAGAAAGTGAAAGTCGCTCAGTCGTGTCTGACACTTTGTGACCCCATGGACTATACGGTTCATGGAATTCTCCAGGCCAGAATACTGGAGTGGGTAACGGATCCCTTCTCCAGGGGATCTTCCCAACCCAGGGATCAAACCCAGGTCTCTGGTATTGTGGGTGGATTCTTTACCAGCTGAGCCACCAGGCAAGTCCAAGAATACTAGAGTGGGTAAACTATCCCTCTGCCAGGATCTTTCTGACCCGGGAACTGAACCAGGGTCTCCTGCATTGCAGGTGAGTCTTTACCAGCTGAGTTACCAGGGAAGCTCCCCATCTATATGAGGATTATTATCTGATGTGACTCTAACTCCCTTTGTCTACCACCAGTGCCTTGTGTTAGAATAAAAAACAAAGATCTTTCTAGATCAGTGGTTTCCAGAATGTAGAACAACAAACAGTAGAGAGAGGAGTCTGAAAAAAGACAACTAACTTTCTATTTTTCCAAGGACATAAAAACAAACAAGACAGCCTATCATCACCATCATTACCATCATCATCTCTTAGGAAACAAGAAAATGTCACAAAATAAAATGGGGAAAAACCCTAATAAAGTTAACCAGATACACTAAAATTAATGAAAATCTTATGTATTACTTGTATTTCATTAGAGCAGAGTGAAACATATTCTTAGATCAGGGTCAGATCAAGAAGAAACATTTAAAATCCAATTTTCACCTTGTTCTTGAACTCTCTCAAAAAGCTTAAAGCATTTGCTCAAACTCTATGAAACTCTGCCTCTAGAAACTTTCTGGAGGATTTGATCGCATATACCATATATCTGCTTATACACACAGGCACTTACTTATACATCTACTTACATCAACATGTTCAAGGTGCCTCAAGTTATAGCTTCTATTAGCAGTTACTTATGAATTGCTGGAGAAAAAACAAATATTAAGTATTTCCAATTCTCAGCTTCATTCTTACACAGAGACAGTCTATGAACATGGGTTAATAATCTATGCCAATAACTTCTTACACAGAGGCACCAGAAGTTCTTTTGGTGTTGTACCAAGAGACAAGTGATATGGAATGAAATATAATCTGAACAGATCTATCTCCCCGAAACTTAAGGACTGGTGATCTTAGAACTAAGCTCCCTCATCCTGCTGTATGGCATACTTCCCCAATGAGATGGATCTAATTGATGTGCCCTGAGCACTCTGTGTAGGTGAGCTGAGAAGCTCATTAAGGAATATTTTGTTGGTAAGTTCTAATCCTCCTGAGAGTGTATGCATTTAAAAAATGAACCTAAGGTAAAGGAAGCTTATTAGTTATACCTACTGCTGTAACAAATCACCTCAACATTTCCTAACACAACAAATATCTATTTTGTCACATATTCTGTGGGTTAGAAATCTGGACACAGCTTAATTGGTCCTCTGGCTCAGAGTCTGTTACCCTGACTGCTACACCAGGATGACAACTGGGCCTGTCTCTTCTGGAGTCTCAGAAAGGGGGTGATCTTCCAAGCTCATTATGTGGCTGCCGACAGTACATGGCTGTTGAACTGAGGGCCTCAGTTCTTTCCTGATTGTCAGCAGGAAGCCTCAGCTCCTTGCCATGTGTGTCTCTTCAACAGGACAACTCACAACCTAGCAGCTAACTTCTCCCGGAGTAAGCAAGGGAGAGCATGAGGCAGAACACCCGATGCAGATGCCAGAGTCGGTATGTAACCACACCTCAGAAATGAACATCCGCACCTTTGTCTATTTTATGTTAGAAGTGAGTCACTAGTTTGGCTGACGCACACAGGGAAGGGAGTGCTCAAGAGCGTGAATACAGGAGCCCTGCCACAAGAGGCTGGAAGGCACTATCTAGTCCTAAATTTGTCAGCATTAGAGACCAGTGAGGTTGAGTTACAAGGAAATTGCATAAGCATATTAAACGTGGGACTATTTCTCTTCTGATCCTGCTGAATCCCAGTTCTAAGCACAGTGCCTGCCACGTAACTCGAAGAAGCAATGTGTGGAGGATGTTCCAAGCCATGCCTCCTATCTGGGCCTCCCTTTAATCATCTTCACATCTAGGGGTTTGGAGTGTGTAATCCCTATTCTATGATTCTTCCAGATCTGGGCACTTGAGGAGACGTATTTTCACACATAATGAGAACTGCCGTGTCTTCTATTTAGTATACTGACATTATTCAATTTAAAGTAAGCCTCACAATATGGACAAATGGATTCAAATGGGACTTTGGACTGAATAAAAATATTACTACTAGACAACTGAACATTAAGATAATAGCACAACTGTCACTTTTAAAAAATTCCTTCTTCAGTGCCATTTATGCCTGTAATGCAGGAGACCTGGGATAGATCCCTGGGTTGGGAAGATCCCCTGGAGAAGGGAAAGGCTACCCACTCCAGTATTCTGGCCTGGAAAATTCCATGGATGAGTCCACGCGGTTGCAAAGAGTCTGACGTGACCAAGCCGCTTTCACTTTCACTTTTCAGTGCCATTTAAGTATATAAAATATTCCGATCCAATTAGATTTGAGAAAGTTCACACATAAAAATCAAACATATCAGGAAGACAATCAAAAGTAAAGATTGCTCCACTACTGTTAGTAACACACTGAAGCCTAGGTATGTCACATTGACATGCTATTCCTTCATGAAGTGCTTTCTCATAAAGAAATTAGTCACTATTCAAAAACAAGTTTGGAAATAAACTGATTTCAGAGCCAGGTCTCTCAATCTCTTGATCAGAAGGTGTTAAACCAAATACTGACTTTTTCAAAGGATGGAGCACATTCCATTATATTGAAAGCTGGTCAGTTGTGTCCAACTCTTTGTGACCCCATGGACTGTAGCTCACCAGGCTCCTCTGTCCATGGAGTTCTCCAGGCCAGAATACTAGAGTGGGTAGCCACTCCCTTCTCCAGGGGATCTTCCCAAGACAGGGATAGAACCCAGGTCTCCCACACTGCAAGTGGATTCTTCACCATCTGAGTCACCAGTGCTTTTAATAGTGAGATTTTAGCAAGAGTGATTTTTTACTTTTAAAACAATAAATTATTTAAAATGTTTCTTTCTTCTTTAGCAGTTTCCTAATATTTATTTTGTGTGTTTTATAATTTCTAAATAATATAGTACTTAATATATAATTTATTTTATATATACATGTTATATTATATACATATATATGTATATTATATATGTATTATATATACACATACTGATATATTAATATGTGTGTGTAGACATAAGCATATACTGATATATCTTTGTCTACCTACCTACCTATATAGAGAAAAAGATAGGAGAAACTGCGAATGCTAAAAGATATCTCTACTCTTTGGGATTTCCAGTTTAAAGTCATTATAAATCATTCTCTCACCTGGAATAATAAAAACCAAGTGGCCTAACTGCCTTTCCCACTTCTGTACTCTACCTAGCCTCAGTCCCCAAACCAGTGATAGAATCCTAATTAAAAACCTTATGACCTCCCACTGTACTCTGATGGAAGCATAGACACTTCCCCCCAGGACCCGAGACACCCTGGTCCTTGACAACCACGGGCCCTGCCGCTGTCTCTCCCTCCTGCTCACCTTCCACCAGCGCACTGGCTACTTTAGCCCCCAGGACCCACCAGGGTCCGGCCTCCTTGAGAGTTCTGTTGCTTTCTCTTTCTTCCATCAAGTCTGCTCTGTATCCACATCAGTGTCTTCGCTTCTTTTCACCCCCATGCCAGCTCACCTGTCATCTCCTCAAAGACGCCTGCCTTCCACCCTGAAGCACTCCTCTGCGTTGGATCACCCCATTTCATCGCCTCACAGCATCTGTGGGGAACTTTTAATGTGTTTACTGCTTTAATGCCACATCCTGCACATCGGACTTCCCAGGAGGCTTTAGTGGTCAAGAATGCGCCTGCCAATGCAGGAGATGTAAGAGACGCGAGTTCGATCTCTGAGTTGGGAATACTCCTCGGAATAGGAAGTGGCAACCCAGTCCAGTACTCTTGCCTGGAAAATTCCATGGGTAGAGGAGCCTGATGAGCTACAGTCCATGGGGTTGCAAAGAGTCGGACATGACTGGGCAACTAATTTCTCTGACAGCCCACTAATGCTGTGTTGTTGTTCAGGACCAGAAACCTACTCCCTCCAGTTTAAGGTTGAACCCTCAGTATTTAGAATCTTGCTTGAATTAACAGGTATTCAATGGATATCTAGTGGGTAAATGGATGAATCAATGAATGTGCTGGGAAGAGATTCATATCATTCATTTTCTTATTGCTCATTTCCTTATTTAAGAAATGGGAATTCAAGAAATGCATACTTCTTAACTTTGTTGGGAACACTGAGTGAGATGATATTAGTAAATTTTCAACGGGAAGCCTAACACACAGTTTACATACAATAAATGTTAGTTCTTTCTTTTCTCTTCCTAAAGAATGCATAATTTGGTTAACGTCACTTATTTCAAAAAACATCCTCAGAAAAGAGGGAACACAGGGAACCTCAGAAACAAAGGAACCACATCCTTAATGTGTCCCCAGAGCGCTTCTGAGAGCTTGCTGGTTAACTTCTCACTAGTAAATGCTGCTCATTCTTTCTGTCATTTTTCTCACTTAAATGTCCTCTATTCCTAGATCAACTTTCTACCAGAGAAGAATCCAGTCACCCTAATTGCTATAAATGGTCATCACAGTTGGACTTTATTGTTGGCCTATACAGAGCACAGTCTCCTTGGCATCCTCCGGCCTCTCTGATCACTGCCTCTCCCCCAAATCAGGGAGTGCCTCATGACTGCCTAAGGACATGCTGGTCCCTTCTGGCACTGTCTTTCTTTAGGTCCTAACTCACATCTGTTCAGGTCAGTCGCTCAGTCGTGTCTGACTCTGTGACCCCATGGACTGCGGCACACCAGGCCACTGACTCTTAATGACCTTCCCCAGTTTTCCCAGGCAGAGTTAAACTGCTGGTACCAACTCTCATGGGAATGGGTCACCTACGTATCAATTTCTTCTCCTATTTGCAGTTCAACAAGGTGGCATGTGATGATACTCGGAAGCAGTCAGGTGGCAGATATTTTGTCTAGGGCAGTGTCTAGAGATTGAGACACATTTAATCAGACTCACTGGGTTCACAGGGCCCAACTCGCCTGCCCTGGTGTGAAATATTAATTTCTAATTAGCAAAATGCTTTGACCTCGGAAGTGCATTCACAGCTCCAGCGCTTTCTGCAGCTCAGAGCAGGGCAGTCTGCATGGCGGCAGCCTATATGCTCAGCCCAGCGACACTGCAAATCTTTCCTCTGGATTCTCTGAGAGCCTTGAGCAGGTAGTATGCATGGTCAATATCCACAGTAACAGACATGAGTTCTTTTCTCTCTCTGACAAAGCTTTCTGCTGCGAAATAATACTGAGAGCTTAGTCACAGTGATAACGATCATTAATCCTTTAAACAACCCTATTAACTGGATATTATTCCTTCTTTCTCAACCAAGGAATCTAAGGCCCAGAGAGACCATAAAAGTTGCTTAAGCCTTTGTAGTTATTATTTGACAAATCTAGGATTCCCAATCTATCTCACTAGCTGCCTATCATATGCACTGAATTAAAGGATGACTTTGAACTTGATTTGAGAAAGAAAAAGACTGATGCAACCTGTGGCCTTCTCTCAAGCCTACCCACCCACTCACACCCTTTGCACTACTCTAATCTAGGTAACCATTCTGGACTCTCATGGACATAGTCCCATCTTTAAATGTGTCTCCTTTTCTAAATCTGTTTTTAAATTTATATAAGTAGTTATTTGACCGTTATATTAATTATGTGGGCCAGTGTTTCTCAAAGTGTGGGCCACAGCTCATCTACCTCAGAATTATCTCCATCACTAAATGCTGCTGCTTTTAGTGAGTCAGAATTTTGAAGGTGGTTGTGGCCTCTGGTAATCTCGATTTCAACATCCATCCCATTCATTCACTCCCAGCAGCATGTATGGCAATCTATCCAAATGTATGGCAAAAATGGAAACTCCAGGACGCCCCTGGTGGTCCAGTAGAAATGAATCCACCTGCCAATGCAGGGGACATGGTTTAATCCCTCACTGAGGAACAGCCCACATGCTGTGGAGCAACTAAGGTTCTGAGCAACAACTCCTGAGCCTGTGCTTTAGAGACTGTGCTCGGCAGCAAGAGGAACCACAGCAACTAGAGAACAGCCCCCACTCGTCACGACTACAGAAAGCCTGTGCCCAGCAGTGAAGATCCAGCACAACCAAAATAATAATAATAATAACTGACACTCTAAACTCTACATATAACATCTCCTATACCCAACCATCAATAAGTCTTCAACTCTCACAGTGAATCACTACCTCCAGAGTGCAAGTAGGGGAAGAAAATAACATTGATGGAGCATCATTTTGCGGCGTAGTTCTTTAGTTAACAATGCAACACATCGGTAAGTTGAATATTACCGGGCCAATTTCATATTTTGAAGCTCAGTCTGAGTGGTTAAGTTGCTGTTAACACAGCTCTAAATCTGAAGCCCAGCTTAATGCCACTCACTGGGAGGCTTGTTTATGTGTAACTGAGTTCTCTACTGGGTATGAAGGGGCAGGCCCTTCCATTTTCCATACCCCACTCTCTGATTTCTTTTTCTATTATGTGGCTTGAAATCTGTATTTTCACCAGCTGCAACCTGTGGGAGACATTGCAAGGGCAGAAGAAGAACCCAATTCTGCTACCTCGAGAGGCCTGGCTGAGCTGCATGTTGAGTTTTCAATTCTGCCACCTGTGGAGGTATGTGGGCATGTGTACTATCCCGCGGGCCTCTGTGATGGATGATCCTATCTCCCCCACCTCTTCCGTGACTCCCCCCAGTCCCGGCAACCACTCTCTGCACACGGAAGACCTGAAGTAAATGATCCTGACTAATGATGGCCTCTGTGTACCGCAAGCCCAGTAGCTACCATGTCTTTCGAATGAAAGGGTCTGGTCCAAGTTCAGAAAAGTGCCAAGACCTTTATCCTAGAGGTCTGCTCCTGGGGTCATACACATTTCCTGAGCAGCAAAATAAGGGTAAGGTAAGAGTAAGTTAACATTCGTGTGACTCTAAAGCTCTTTTTCAACCAATTTTTGTTTTCCTCTTGCTCACAGACCGGTCATGTGCAACAGTGGTTATGAGTGCAGACTATGAAACCAGAAGGCCTGGTGTATGTATCACCTTCATTAATCATCTAGGCAAGCTTGACCGACAATGTAGTTGAAGATCTGGGGCTCCTCATCTGTAAAATGGGGATAATAACAGTACCTATCTAATAAATTATCCCCGAGAGTTAAACGAGTTAGCACATAGCATGGTGGTCAGCATACAGTCGGTAACCAAAATGTTCCCTATATGACTAATTGTTATTAATCCAAGATTTCATGGTCCTATGTGGTAGACATGGTGCTAGCTCCTTTGCACAGATTATCACAGAAACTCTACGAAGGAGGTAATTATAGAGGAGTTGTTTGTTATCCACTCATACTTGTTGGCTCAGGTCATCAGTTCCTGGTGAATAGTCCTGGTACACGCCAACTACTCTGCCAACAAGCTGACCCTGGCATTCCTTGTCACCCTCTTTGATGGTGGTTTCTGGCCATGTGTAGGTGAAAATGCTGGGGAGACAGTGTCCATGGAGCATCCCTAAGCCGGCAAGGCATGGGGTTTGCAAATGAAGTCCCCCAGCTTCCTTGCCGTGATTCTAAGAATGTTCTAGACACTCTCTCAGAGTCTCCAGTGAGCTTTGGCTCCAGGCACTCACAATGACAGCCTGTCTGCAAATCCACTCTGTCTGGACGCCCTTCCTGACCTATCCTCTTGCAAGTTTACTGCCATCATGTCCTCAATGCTTCACCCAAACCCTTGTCTCATAATCTGCCTCTGGGGGAAGTACCTCAGGACAGTATTGTTGTCCCCACTTTACAGGCGTATCCACTGAGGCCCAGAGAGGTTAACTGCCTTCCAGAGGTCACACTCTTTTCTCCTCCATGATGGAACTGTTCTCTGGCCCTGGGCATATGCCTTCAGTCGTGGTTATAGTGCTCTGGGGATGCTGAGTAGAATAAGCTGGGAATTAGGGAAGGTTCTGCAGAGACAGTAACGTTGGATCCACACCTGCAAGGACATATAGGCAACGGCATGCCTGGAGGAGGCAGGTTGAGACAGGACTCGCATGCAATCATATACACAGGAATAATCTTGTGAGTTGTTAAAACACAAAAATGCCCTCCCCCAAGTTGGTGAGCAGCACTGCCCTCCTCCCTCCAGGGTCCCCCTTCCTCCAGGGCTTTGCTAGGTCTGCCCATGATCCAGTGGCTTAAGGGTTAACAGAAGTAAGAAGCTCCCAGGACTCCTGTCTAGCAAGGACTGGTGACTACTGATCTACTTCACTCGTTACTCAATATTTGCAGTAGATGTTCCTGGAAGAAGGAGGAGCACAAGCAAAGATATTTACTGGTTAAACCCCATGTTTCTCCCCCTCCTTTCTCTTTTCAAGGCCCCATTCATCTCACAGCTGAAAAATAAATGTCTGTGTGATACGTTGGCCAACATAAATTTTTAATGCCATGAGCAATTACCCAGTCAGAGCCTTCCCTGTAGCATGAGAGCTGATGAAACACAGCCCAGCGCTTAGCTGTGAAGACTTCCACCTAAGATGGCAGAAACATATGGTGTTTCAACAGGTCAGTAACTCCCCAGATTTCCCTCCAGTTGGCCTGCGAAAGACTAAGCCTGCAAATTCACGGTTACTGAAAGGCGCTATCAGTGTGAGGTTCAGTGATCTGAACAAAGGAAAATGGCTGCGAGGGAAGTGCCAGCCGAACAGATAAACAACGGCAGCCAAGTTCACGTTGAAACTTGGACAGCCGTATTTTTCACGTTAATGAAGTCACCTTTCCTGACACTCTGAGCTTGCTCTTCTGGGGGAAGGAATGAGGGCTTGTGATTAAAGACCAACACTTCCTTTGGATGCAACAACTGGACACCAGAACCCCTTTCATATCATGCTGTAGCTTAGAAACTGATATGTACCGAAGTCTCTTGAATATATTCGTATGTGATTTCACTTTTTAATTGGAAGATACAAACTTTGCAGGGAGAAAGGGAAATTAGCAATCCCATGAGAAATGGCTGCAAAAAAGGAGTCAAAGACATTTAAATTAAATTTCAAAAGGCATCTTTTAGAAAGAAACCCAGGATGACTCTTCTTTGTGATGATCACAGTAAAGAGGAGGAGAACAGAAATAATGAAGATACACATCTCAGAAAGAAATGATCAACACGCGCGGCAGGCTGACAGTAGCCCCAAAGCTATGGCCTCTGTGGAGGGTTTTTCATTCCTAAAGAAGTTATTGAACACAGTTCAGTCTGTTATCTCTGGCCACATATACATGTGTGTCTTTTGAAAATAACCACTTTGGATAGTAACTGGTCTCCAGTGATTCATTCTGAAAGCCAGGTGGAATCAGGGAATTAAAGAGGTAAGAAGTCTTAAGTATACAGCAGGGTTGGGAAGGATGGGAGAAGGGTAATTAACACTACCTGAGTCTCTGTCTATGGAAAAATTTCCTGTCCCCACTCAGCTGTCTCTTGGGGTGACATTGCGCTCTGAGGCTCTGGGAGCTGCATTTTTCAGGGCAGCTGGGCACCTTACTCTGTTGGGTGCATTTTATGAATAAACTTTGGCTCAAGGCACTTCAGCCTGCTCCAATATCCTTTCTCCTTACACCGCAACTGCAAAGTTCTCTGAAATGAAGCAAGTTGCTTCCAGGGAAGAGATCCAAGGTTGGACTATTTGACCACTGTGTAACTTAACGTGTAAGCATCAGTTCCGTGTCTGACAAGTGCTGGGCGCTGGGAGGGCCAGGACCTCTGAGAACTTCAAGGAGGAGGTAAAAGAAACAAAGCTGCCATGGGGAGAGGGGAAGCCCCTCTTGGGAGGAAAAGGCAGAGAAAACGTTTGATGCAGGTCTGTCTTTCCAAGGAAGCCAGAATGCCCTCTGGGGCCAGTGTTCAGTTCAGCAGTGGATTATGGCATTTTGACAGATGTGACAAGATAGAGAAAGGTCAGAGAGCATGCAACAGATTCCAGACACTTTCAGGAGGGCTGTGTGACGGGAGCATCGGGGCTGGGGGAGACAAAGGCCACAGGCAGAGAAGGCAGGAGGTGAGAGGAGGACCCTCCTCCCTGATCCGGAGGAAAGGGAGATAGGTGGGGATGTTACTACCAAGGAGAAACAAGGTCAATTCAGGTTTTAAGAAAAGCAGTAACAGATATAATAGCAGTCCACACAAACATCAAGTTGGCAAAGAGTTTGGGTGATATTATTGTATCGGTCATCATCCTAACCACTTTTCATGTACTTGAGTCTCATGACAGTCCTTTGGGACAGGTCCCTATGAGTCCTGTTTCACAGACAAGCAAGTGAAGCAAATTAAGTGAGGTGAAGCAAGTTGAATGGCAGCACTAGAGAGTGGGGAAGCTTGGGACTGAAAAGGAGGCAGCCTGCCTGCTCAACCCTTGTGTTTTAACACTGTCATACCGCCTCTTCAGAGATGACCTATGTCAGCAGATATCTGTTCACATTAACCTACTAAACTCCTCTCCATTTTTTAGAAAGGAAAATTAAGGCAGAGAAAGCAGGTATGACTCTAGAAAGGTCACACAGAAGAATCCCTAGTATTTTCCTGTTTACAAATAACCCTCTCAGCCACTTTAGCTCTACTTATCTCTTATGACAAATTTAGAGTCGGGATCGATTTAAATACAAAACAAAACACACAATCCCTAAATCCTGAATAGTCCATTATCAAAATGCTCATAATATTGGTTATTCCTAGTAAGATGCTTGATGGTGAAAATTTGCAAGGCTTTCAGGGAACCTTCAATAGTTTCACTATAAGATGCAAGCTAATGGCTACAAAGCAGATCAGTTAGTCTTCTGCAGACAGTCACATCAAGTGGGATGACACTCATTTGTGTAACAATAACAGTGATGAGAGAGAAGAGCTATTGGTTCCACCCCTTCTTGCCAGACTCCTGTTATTATAATCTGGCACTCTTGATTGAATCCTGTAAACTGGCATTTATAGTCAAGGTGATCTATACTTTTAATAGAAAAAAAATTAACTATCAGGAAATATACACACAAATCATGCAACTGACTATTCACCAACTTCGGTGCGAGCTAGCTTCTTGTTGGAGCATAAATGATTTCAGGGCAATTTCAAAGAACCACTTACCTTTCCCATGCATATCCATCACTGTGTTAAAGCTCGCTTCCACGGCGTGATTTCAAATGGCAGACATCATGTTCCCTGCTAAGATAAAGATCTCCATGTCCCATTCAGTTACTGTGAAGGCTCTGTTATACTATTGCCACATGATAAATCAAGAATGCCTTTGTTATTTATGAGAAGTTTTGCCTACTTGGTATTTTCCCACTGCATCTTTTCTGTCTTTCTTGCTCTCTGCCTATTGCTTCTTCCTCACTGTCACAGCTAAAAGGACTATTAAGTAGGGACATGAAAACACCCCCACATCGATGAGTGGACGAACGTTTGTTCAGGAGGTTGTAAGGAACGAACGCTTACTGACCAGAGAGCTTGTCTGAATAGTGGGTGAGATGATTCTGAAACATGAGACAAAGGGTGTAGTGAGATGGCTACTTCTCCTAGGCTCCCCTCTCCCCATTTTCCAAGAAGGACAGAGATTTCTCTTTGGGCTCCATAATCAATCAGATGAGAGAGGGTAAATTTTGGGGTCAGAAGTTCACTGAAGCCACTTTTATTCTTAACAATGGGAAACTGGCTGTGCAGCAGTGTAAAGATCAGCCAGATTCTGTTTCCAGGCATGAGAAACACACTTTTGAACTTGTGCAACTGAGGGGCTGGGCAAGGGTGGGGGGGGACGCTGCTCATTTAGATTTTAGGGGATTGCTTACTACTCTCAACTGAAGAATCTTTTGGAGAAGTTGTCTGTAGACAGGATCCTATCAAATTCAGGACATTTAAAGATGGCATGAGCAAAACATCCCTGGGAATGGCAGGGCTCACCTGAGAAAACTGGGGGTGGGGGCCTCCCAGGTGCAGTAACCAGAAAAATGAGTTCTCTTAGACGAAGGCCCCTTCTGAGGACAGACAATGCAATGTAAACAGGAAGGCTGTAATAGCATCGATTATGGGGCTGCCTTGTCTAAGTGACTGGAGTAGTTTAGGGTGACGTATGCTCAGCGGTTGTGCTGTTTTGTTCTGAAGGGTGGGGGACAGCAGAAAAGGGAGAGAAGCTTCACTTTTCATTGTGGCCCAAGACACTGGGACAAGAATGAACCTTGATGGTGGGGAAAAATGATGCCACCAAGTAGCCCACCACACCTCCATCAAGGATGGCTCTGAACGCAGATGGTTTATCAGAGACTAAAAGGATTCTAACTCTGTCTACCTCCTCAGAACAGATTGCCTGCAACTACCCACCTTAAAAGAATCAAGGAAAGTAAAACTGTCTATGCTAATGTGATTTTACAATCTAAGAAATTCTTATCAGGAAGATGAAAGTTACAAATATGTATTTTTTAAGGTTTGTTTTAGGAACTTCCTGAAAATCCATCCACGTGCACAATAAATCACTCCAAAAAACAAAAATAAATTTCAATCAGAGTAAATAGCTCATTTTCAGGACCAATTATCACTCAACTGGGATATATTCTCTCATCAAACAAGTTTATGCTAAAAGACTTGCTTCAAAACCCATCTCGCTAGATCTAATACAATACTAAAATATCTTGGACTTTGCCCAATTCTGATCAAACCTCCCCCACTGAAAAAAAGTGCCTTATTCTAGACCCCCAAATTTCAAAAGTATCAGCTCTTGACCTCCCTCTCCTGAGACTACAAAGACTCTTTGAAGATGGTGGCCCCCTTACTGAGTAAACGACAAACTCAACTTTGCATTATCAATAGACAACTTTGGTAGCCATGTCAGGGAGTCAGCAGTCAACAGCTTCCAAATTCCAGGCTATTTACTATGATGTTCTACTGTTCCATGACCTCCAGTACAGACCAGAGAAGGTCAGAACAAGGTAACATCCAAGAGTGGAATTTCTAGTTCATACAGCAATTTTATGTGTAACTGTTTCAGGAACTGCCAATCTATTCTCTTTCTCTGCATTTATGCTTTGTCCTTTGGAGAAATGATGCAATGAAAGCAAAATGCTCAAGACTGTGGAGGCTACACTAGCACAGGGCTGCAGGTGAACAGAATTCTCCTTTAGAGCTTAACTACGCCTCCTACTGTGTTACTTACATTTTTGTTCGTCAATCCCGAGGCCTCACTTGAGAGAGATTATGTCTGCTTATCATTAATTTAGGGTTCTTAATTCAGGGTTATTCTCTATGCTTTTCTAGGTATATGATTAGAACAGTTATCAAACAGATTAGCTCAATTAGATACTAAGTGTTAGTAGCTCAGTCCTGTCCTACTCCTCGTGACCCCATGGACTGTAGCACTCCAGACTCCTCTGACCATGGAATCTTCCAGGCAAGAATACTGGAGAGGGTTGCCATTCCCTTCTTCAGGGGATCTTCCCAACCCAGGGATAGAATACGGGTCTCCTGCATTGCAGACAGAACTTTTACCATCTGAGCCACCAACAAGTCAAGACAGATACTAAAGATGCTTCAGAAAATCTCATACAAATCTTATCTGTTTACACAGCTACATTATCTATTTTAGATGGGTTTAACAATATATTTATAACATGGGGGATACAGGCAACATTTTGTAATAACCGTAATTGGAAAGTAACCTTTCACTGCGACTTCCCTGGTGGCTGAGATGGTGAAGTGTGGAGTGCCTACAATGTGGGAGACCCGGGTTTGATCCCTGGGTCGGGAAGATCCTCTGGAGAAGGAAATGGCAACCCACTCCAGTATTCTTGCCTGGAAAATCCCGTGGATGGAGGAGCCTGATGCTCTACAATCCATGGGGTCGCAAAGAGTCGGACATGACTGAGTGACTAAACTTTCACTGCGCAAAAATATTTAATTAAATATGACAATGATAGAGGTATATTGAAATTAAAGAACATAAAAATAAAAAATTAAAAGAATAATGAAAATGTGTTGCAAAAAGATGATTCATTGGAAGACTCCAATGCTGCAAAGATTGAAGGCAAAAGGAGAAGGGGCCGCAGTGATGGTTGGATGGCATTACCAACTCAATGAGCATGAATATGAGCAAATTTTGGGAGACAGTGAGGAGCAGGGAGCCTGGTGTGCTGCACTCCATGGGGGTTACAAAGAATTGGGCATGACTTAGTGACCAAACGACAGTATGAATTTTACAGATTTCATAGAAAAACAAAGTTAGGTAGTAAAGAACAGTTCTTAGGGAAGATAATCTGCCCCCTTTACCTGTCTCCCCAACAAAGATTTCCATATCTTAATTCCTTCATTTATCAATATGCTACAGCAAAAGAGACTTTGCACATGGAACAAGATTACAGACTAAAAATAAGATTATTCTGGACTACCTGGATGAGCCAAGGATAATCACATTGGCCCTTCAGAGTACAGGAGGAAGGCAGGAGAGTCAGTGGTAGACACAACCACGGGAGAGGAGGCAGGAAGCAGGGGAAGCATGAGAGGAACTCGACCCACCACTGCCAGCTTGGAAGGTGGAGAAACGGACAGCAGCCAGTGCATCACGGTGGCCTCAAGAAGCTAGGACCAACCCAAGGCTGACATCAAAGAAACAGAGATCTCGGTTCCACAGCCAAAAGGAACTAAATACTGCCAAGGACCAGAACGAGCAGGATGCATATTCTCCCCTGGAGTCTCCAGAAACAACTCTGTTGACACCTGGATATTAGCCCAGTGGGATCCCTATGGGACCTGTGACCCTCAGAACTATAAGAAAAGAAAGGTGTGGTGTTTTATGCAACCAAGTTTCTGGAAATTATTTACAGCAGCAAGAAATATGACAAGAAGTATGACCATGAATCCCATATGCTCATTTATATCAGGAAGATTATAGCAATTCATTTTCAAAGTGTCCTTGTGAAGTAGCTGTTTTGCTTGGCTTGATTAGGTTTTAAATATACAAGGGGCTGGGGTTCAAGGATAGTGTATGATTTGCTTTAGCCACAAGTGGTTGAGAATGTAGGGCTTTCTGATGCTATCCCACTTTATAAGACTATCTCACAGCATGTTGAAAACACTTCTAATCTAATCTCTACATTTCCATTTTAACATCATCATGTCACGCTTGGATTTTTGGCTTCTCAGAGCAAATGGTTAGGCAGAGGGTACCTAAGCTTATCTTTTCCCTTTTCTAATTTTGGATTGGCAATAAGTGAGAATCCCTGTTATAACATCTGAGCTCTCTAAACTCATCCTTATTACTTCTTCTTTCAAATGTATTTTGCCTGAGCTCCAAACACAGTAAGTAATGAAATTCAACAATTCCCCCACAGAACAAAGTTGTATATTAATAAACGAAAGTGATTTGCTGGAACGCCTACAATGCCAACAAGAAATAACGGGGGTTCAGGCTTCTGTAATGCACATGCTTATGAAAACATATTGATAATTATAAATACCATGCATTGTCTAGACATTCATAAAAAGAACACAATTATACACCACTGGTCACAAGAAGAAATGCTCACGACAAAGGGTGATCTCGGTTTCTTTCATTTTCGGTATATTTCAGAATTTGCACAAATATATGTCTCCAAACAAAAGCATGGTCTTTGAACAGTTCTCTTTAGAAGGCTGTACTTACTGACCATTTTTTTTTAAAAAGCTGTTACATTCTTATGGCTGTTTTGAGTCACTGCCGCTATTAGTGTATTATTGTTGACTTTTGAAAAACAATTCCTAGAGATGATTTATAAAAAGTCAAGTATGTGTGGAAACTAAATAAGTGGAAATAAGTTGAAATCTACTCTACACCCTGATTTAGTGAGTGAAAGGAGATGCCTATGGGCATAAGGAAATAGATGAGGGAGCAGAGATTGGGGCGGGGTCAGGCAATGGGGGACAGTAGGGTCTGTGGAGACACAGATAAGTGGGAAGACTTTACTGAGATCCAATTAGCTATTACAGCATGGAATAAAGGCATACTACTGCCTGATCTGATTTCGAAAAGAAAAGCCAAAAATAAGGTTATTCTTGCAAAATTTCTTGATTCTTAAAATATTAGCAAGGAATTAAGTGTTTAAGCACTCCTGCTGTTTGTATTCAGTTTGGGGTCTGTAGTCTCAGGCTGCGTCGCAACTGGAAGGCAGCACTTACTGCACTGGATTTGTATGTGTCCTGCGTAAAATGCCACAGATTCAGAGATGTTGACACATGGACGTAACTCTTGGCCCTCCGGTCTCAGGGTAAATGCCGTCTTGTCAGAGAGGCCATTCTTGTCCCGGTTCACAGACCTAGGATCTGGGCCCAGCCACAAGAGCCACGATCCTAAATCCTTTGCTGTTTTGAGCCTTCCTCCAATGCGACATTAAAAACTAGATGGGTACGTAGGCGGGTGGTGGATGGAAGCAGTTTCAGTGGTGTGATTATCAATTCACTTTCACTAACACAAATGTAGACATTCACACCCCAACACAATCCCTGAAGAACAGTTATCCCACCGTGTCCTCAAATAGCCACAGGTAGGTTTCTAAAATGAAAAGTCAGTTGGAAAAATTAAAACCAATTCTTTTATTCCTTTTCATCCTTTTTTTTTCCCCTCTATCATTCAGAGACTGAAATCTATCTGTGCAATGTGAACTGGCTTACAGACCACATATACAATTCTGAAGAAACCCATCTGGTGAACCAAGGTCTTCAGTGGACCCCTGAATCATACAGAATTGCTGACTGCAGTAGATTTCTGGGTACATCTTCTCATCCATTCATGCAATAGGCACTGGGGATTCTAAATCAAAAATGACACCCTTACTCCTAAGTAATTTATAATAAAACCTGTTTGTCTGCTTATCCACTCATCTATTTCATATAGAACAATCATTTTATAAGCATAACACTAGGTGCAGGGGATAAAGAAAACAAATTACAGTTGAGCACTAGAAATTGACATTTTCAACAGTTATGTGATACACTAAAGATATTAAATTATTATTACTTTTGCTATTATAGCTAACATTTGTTGAATATTTACTACGTGCCAGGCACTGTTTTAAGTTTGTTACATATA
This sequence comes from Odocoileus virginianus, assembly GCF_023699985.2. Classification (NCBI taxonomy): domain Eukaryota; kingdom Metazoa; phylum Chordata; class Mammalia; order Artiodactyla; family Cervidae; genus Odocoileus; species Odocoileus virginianus. The sequence continues at coordinate 16,757,457 of NC_069699.1, forward strand.
TTACTACATTTAATTCCAGCAATAACCTTATGAAATTGGTACTACTGTAATCCCCTACAGCTCCTAACTGGTGGCGCGAAGACTCAGTTCCATTTAATCAGATCAGCTACAAAGCCTGTAGCCCTGGTTACTAATAACAAAACTATACATTACAAGATATGAGTCATTTATTATGATGATCAGTGGGGTAATTTCATAAAAGCAGCCTTTAAACCGAAGTTAAAGAAGTACTAGATTTTGACAACTTACTTATTTTTCTCTTTGGCAACATTACTTTGATTATGGCTATCCATTACTCCATATCTCATGTAATACTTTGTAAATTATAAGCATGATTAGGCTTCTAAAACATTTTTACTGCTGCAATTATGAAACAATAGAGTGATTAGGAGTTTTATAGGCAGTAGAAGTAAGTATTGATTTGGGAAGAGATAATTTGATTAAACAGTGATTGCCGCAATCAACCATACTTTTTGTCTTTAAATGCCAGTGAAAGACAAAATTCTAACCAGGGTGAGAGATTCAAATATTTAACAAAATTACAACTTTTAAAATTAATTTTTAATCACCTCAGTTTAACGAAATTTAAAAACTTCTGCTTATTAAGTGTAGACTGACATTTTATTTACCCCAGTTTGGGTGTATTAAAACAAAAAATTTTTTTTTTTAAATTTTTGATTGCTGTAGTGAAATGGTTGTAAGTAGAAAAGTAAGACACTTAGGTTTCCTTCAGTTACTGATAAGGGAAGAATCCAGAGAGCACCGTAAGTGGCTTCCAGGCCTTCCTACGTGGCAGTAGTGGTAAAGAACCTGCCTGTCGACGCAGGCGACCTAAGAGACATAACAGACGTGGGTTTGATCCCTGAGTTGGAAAGATCCCTTGGAGGAGGGCATGACAACCCACTGCAGTATTCTTGCCTGGAGAATCCCATGGACAGAGGAGCCTGGCGGGCTACAGTCCATGGGGTCACAAAGAATTGGCATGACTGGAGCGTCTTAGCTTGCATGCAAAGGGTTCCTAGGGCTCAAAGGATGTCACCTCCAACCTAGGTTCTCTAAGCTTTGCCTCCTTTTCCTTGGAGCTCCTGCTCTGTGGCCTCCAAATGTCTGCCTGTGGCTTCCTGTGAGAGGTGGCGGAGTCTCAGACTGGCTGACAGGCATCTGGTGGTTCATCCTAACTGCACAGTTTATTGCCTGTCATCACTATGAATGTGGGTGATGCGTTTAGGCTAAATCCAGTCTTGCCTCTGGATTTAGGAACTGTGCAAGGCAGACCACACGACTTAAAAGGAAGCTTGGGTGCTCTTCCCAGAGGGAAGAAGTGTGGCTGCTCATCGCAGAAAATTTCTACCATTAGAGAGATCATATTAATCTTACCACGGTTTTATATATTAACAACCATAACAAACACAAATGCTTGGTAAGGGTCAGGTACTATGCTAGTAATTGTACAAAAAATAATTAAAACATGGATTCTAACTTTTAGGAGATTTCAGTCTCTGGTTAGAAAGTAAATTTAATAGGGAACAAATTTCTTAAAAAGCCCCCCACACACGTCAGAAGATTATAAACATGACGACCCTGTAGAATGGCTGAAGACTAAGGTGCCAGTAAAGGTTAAGTGATATTTACTCAATCTTCCATTTAAGAATGTGTGCAGTTCACTGTAGGAAGTTGCCTATTAAGGGCAGTTCTTAAAAAAAACAACAAAAAACTAACATTTTTGGATTTTAAAGAATTTCAGTTAATTAGAAAAATTTACATTGCAGGCATATCTAAATGTCCTACTAACTGCAAATAACCAAAAGGATGACAGAAGTTTTGTTTCTAATATGCAAAATATATGTGGAGCTTATTCACATCATAAACGTGTAGTTTTTAAAACACTCTACCTTTTATATTATGCCCTTATCCCCAACATATTTCCAACCTAGTTTCTACATAGTATCGTGTTATTCATTCTAAAACATTTTTTCTTCTCCATCTTGGGAACTATGACTTATCCTTCAAATTCCAGTTCAAATATATGTCAGTGCCTTAAATCAGCACCCATTTAAACCCTGTAAATGCTGAAGTATGACGCAGGTAGTGCAAACCTAGTGCTCTGTGACTGCCTAGAGGGGTGGGATGGAGTGGGAGATGGGATGGAGGTTTAACATGGAGGGGGCATACGTATACCTATGGCTGATTAATGTTGATGTAGAACAGAAGCCAACACAAAATTGGAAAGCAATTATCCTCCAATTAAATATATATGTACACACACACACACACACACACACATACATACATACATACATACATACACTTAGAGTGGAAATAAATAAAATAAACCCTGAAATGGAGTTTGTCTATTACAGAGCCCTGATCCTATCCTGGGAACCCCAAGTGCAGGGACATGTCCCCTTGTTTCTCCCAACATCTCCATCCTTCCTGATACCCTACAGGTAAGCAATGGATATTTATTGCATTATTCCCTTGCCTGCTTCTCTGCCAGGAATAACATTTTCCAGAATCTCTGCATGGTACTAAACAAACTTGAGGCAAAAAGCAGAGTTCTTTCTTGTATGGGTGGCAAGTGGGAGAATGAATCTTCCTAATGACTTCCTTCTGATGAATTCTGGTTGGAGAAGAAACATTCAAACAGCAACCCTGTGGTCATCTGTTAGCCCGAGAAGAGGCAGGGCCTAGAGCTCTTACTCCAGCAGTGAGGACTCAGGGTGGCATTCTGTAACAGACAGGGCGCTCTCAGACACCTAAACTCCAGAGGATAGGGTACAGAATGCTAGGCAGTCTGGTCTATAACCCTGGGATCATGAGACTCTAAAACTTTCACCTCCTAGCTAAGAAACATATTTGCAGTTACTGACCACAGAGACAGCTCTCCTGAAAACTTCATTTCCTAAGATGATCTCACTTGGGGCTAAAATAGTCCCCTGGAGTCTTTGTAAATGATAAGCATACATGTTACTTAAAATACTTTGTTTTATCTCATTGACTAGGAGCAAGCAAACCTACCAAACTAAGTTTGCCAAAAGTCCACTCCCACAAAACTTGGAGCTGAATCAGAATAATTAGTGCAGAAGTAACATCGTGAGCAGGATGACCCTGGATGGACAGGACATGCCCACTGGACAGACCAGCAGCTGTGGCCTGGGTCTCCAGGTGAGACAGGTGGAGCACCCTCTTCTTCGTGATTCCAGATTTTATAGTATCTTAAGGAGTCTATAAAAGACATCAACAGGGTAACCTCTTTGCAAGGCTAGTTATCTCAGTGTTCACCCTCTGAATTAACCCAGCCTTTCAGGGGTCTAAAAACAGTCCTGTCCCTGGCTCAGCCATTCATAACTTTAAGGTGCATCCTATAGCAAGCATCAGCCACTGGGTTCAGTTGACTGTGGTCCTGGCCGCTCGTCCTACCATAACCTCTCAGCATGACAAGGAAGAATCAAAGCTGTTCCTATTTAGTGCTAAATAAAGCACAGATGCCTGTCTAACTTCCATAAACAAAAATAAAAATTCAAAGAATACAGCTTGGCCCAACGTTCCAGGCAAATGAGACAGAATCTTTTAAGTTGGGTGTTATTTGGAGTAGTTGGACTGGAATTGTGACACTTTCTATGAGGTTTTGAAGGCCTTGGGTTCTCTGCTATTACATTTTCTCTCTTTCTCTAATGCATTTCAAGGCCATTTATAGGTTAACAACTTGCTTTTTTTTTTTTTAAATAACTATAGCCCCAAACTCTTTTCTGAGCTTCAGACTTATATCTGTTTCATTTTGGCCCTCATGGATTTGGGAAGACTCAATCAGGGTTCTCAATCTTCCCCTCCTTTTCCAAGCTGTCTCCCTACTCTCTTATTAGAGCATCCACAGGGTTCCTCGAGCTATAAACCTGGGATTCACTCTTATTTTCCTTCAAACCCAGTATTGCTCTTCCTTTACCTCCAGTACTAAATCCCAATTATGCTATTCTTCCTGTAAGATATATATATATATATATATATATATATATATATATGCAATTATAGCTGTATATGCATATACATATTATATATGTGTGTGTGTATATATATATATAATGCATACATAAATGTTTCCACTCATTTCATTGTATCTCTGCTAGTTCCACATTCTCTAAGCCAGTGGTTCTCCAAGTACTATCATCATAGCACAGGTACTCCTTCGAAAGACAAAAATTTGGGTCTCCTCGCACTCCCAGATGTTCTGAATCAGAATCCCTCAGAGCGGGCCCAGCAGATGTGTCTCTACAAGCCTTCCAGATGGTTTCTGTCGCACACTGAAGTGGAGAACCCCTTCACTAAGCCACCCTCCTTTAGCTCGACAACTGCAATGTAATCTTCATTAGTCTTTCTATTCCCATGCCTGCCGTTTACTATTCATTACCTTCTCGGCAGACAAAGTAATATTTTATTCCTAATTCTGAGCCAGCCACTCCTTTGTTTAATATTTCCTCATGGTTTTTAAATGCACTCAGAATAAAATCTTTAAAATATTTATCGTGGTCTCCCAGGGACGGCTCTGGCTCCTACCTACTGCCCTAACTTCTCTCATCCCTCGTCCCCATCCTCTCCCTCAGCGACACCATCGCTGTGTTTACTTCTGATCTGCTCTGTGGATCACTCATTCTCTCCCCATCATCTGCTCCTCATCTGCAAGGTCTTTCTTCACCATTCTTTCTCTCCTGCCATGCGTCTTACCACACTTTGGAGTTTTCACACTCATATCTCTTGTTTACCATGTAATGCTATTCAAGATCTTCAATTATGTACAAACAAGAACCATGTTTGTCTTGATTTCCATTGTGCACCCACTGCCTTGTACAATGCTTATTGCAGGACAGGTACTTAAAAGTACAAAAAACAAAACAAAGACTTGTTGAATGGCTGATAAACACAATTTGTATTAAAATACAAACCAAAGAACAACCTTCCTGTCAGCTCACTGGGATGGTGGACACTGAGAGGCAAAGAACTGACCAGATACAAGCAGAACCAGGTGGGACAATGTGCAAAGGATGTAAATGGCCTCTTGTGGCTTGACCAACCCATCTCATGCACAATCCTCTCTTCTAAAAACCATAACCCAAGCTGTACCGGCCCCAAGATGTCTATTCTGTGTGTTATGCTAAAAAAAACCCACACTCTCAATCATTTCCAAAGGGCCTCCTAAGGTCTACACCAGTAAAAGCTAATGGCATCATTTCCAGGTTTGGAAGACATTAGAAGGACCTCTCTGGGACAGAGCTTGTGATGGTTCATTTTATGTGTCAACCTGAATGGGCTATGGGTGCCCTGGTATGTGGTTAAACACAGCGAGGGTGTTCCTGGCTGAGATGCACATTTGAATTGTTAACTGATTCAAGCAGATTGTCCTCCCCAATGTGTGTGTGCCTTAAACAACCTGTTGAAGAGCTGGACGGAACTGAAAGTCTGAGCCCGAGAGAACCCTCTTTCTCTCTGCCCATCTTTGAGCTGGGACATCAGTCTTCTGCTGCCTTTGGACCCAGACTGGATCTTAAGCCATTGAGTCTTCTGGATCTCTGGCTTGGCAACTGCACATCTTTGGACCTCTCAGTAGTTATGATAAATGTGAGCCAATTTCTACTATCTATCTATCTATCTATCTATCTATCTAATCTATCTATCTAATCTATCTATCTATCTATCTACTGACCTATCCTATTGGTTGCTTCTCTGGAGAACTCATAGTAATACAGGGCTCTGATGGACACAAGACAATCACGAATTGTATATATTACTATTTCAAAGTAGATCTCTGGATCTAAGGAGCCCTACCTGATTCATAAGCCCAACCCAATGTACTTGTCCACAGCATCCCAGGTGAACATTATATGCGAGCTCAAGGCCACATCAAGGAATCTGCTGTAAAACTTCTTGAAGTACAACCCCCCAGTCGACACGTCTCAGAAAAGGAGGCCCTACAGCATCTCTGCCACAGCCCCAGGCTCCAGGACCCCAGCCACCAGGCTTGGGGCTGGACAGTTTACATTCTGTCCCAGGAGGGGAGAAAGAGGAGCTGTACCGGGCCCAGCCAGGGTGGAAGGACCCTGGCCCAAGTGTTCTTTATTCCTCGGGAAGACAAGCATACTCATTTAGACTAAACATTAATTTGAAATAGGGCATTGTAAGTATTATTAGAAGCACATTATTGAATGTTGAACCTAAAATGGTAAGAAATTAAAACACAAATAAATAAAAAAGGGGCTGAAGAGCTGTCAGTTAACACCTAGGCAGGCATAGTTCAAACTTCAGAAGAATATAAATGCTAACCAGACAAAGGCCACTCCATGACTATGTGGGAACAAGCCATCATGTGTGAAACTAGATACACAGGACACTCTGCAACTACAAAAATATCTAGACATCTCCCTTTTCCAATTCACACGAGGTCAAACTGTTTCATTATTAGTGACCATTCTTGCCCAGCTCTTATCCTCCTATCTCCTAGTTCAAAATCACCAAGACACCCAATCATTATATTGTCTCTACTTCCTAAGAATGGCCCGACCCAAAACTGGTCCTTGCTTCCCAAAACCACCTTGGAATTACCCTGACTCAACGAATCTCAACTGAACGCCTCCACCCTGAAGAAGCTTTGCTGGCAGGAGTTTGTTTTTCATGTAGTGAGGTAAATATACCTTACTGTGTTTGAGTACAGGTGAGTTCCTGATGGGTTTCCTGGTGAACTCTGACATAACCTTGCACAAAGAACCAGTTACCCACTCAAGGTCACGCTTTTGAATGAAAGAGAGGTTATGGAAATTAGCTAACACTGATATTACCCAGAGAACCTCAGTGTAAGTCAAAGTGACTCAGTAAAATGAATTAAAAGAAAAAAAAAATCTACGAGCAAATAAAGGAAGGAGGAAGGAAGGAAGGAAGGAAAAATAATTTGAGCATGAGAAAGATCTCATGAAAGTACTGAAGTATTAGCTGGTACCTTGTTGGTTAAGCAACTCGAGCCTCAGTTTCAATGAGATGACTCACAGATTTGCCCAGGTCATAGTCAGGCATGAACTCCACACACATGCCCATCATCGCCATCATCATCAGTGCTCTCACTGTTGTATTATTATGGTTATCAGTCCCTGCTGATGCTCTTAACAAGCTGCAAGCACACTTGCCGATACTCATACACATATCTGCCTCATGGAGCATATTAAAAATCTGCTCACTCATTTCATAAGCAAAGGAAGAAGGACAAGCAAAACTCACATTGAGCTGCAGTTCATCGGTCCACTGTCCGATCAGTCGGTAGCCGGGGTTGGTGGTGTTTGTGGTCTGATACTGGAAGATGTCGTAACGCCCAGGGGCATCCCCGTTCTTGTTAAACATGACTGGGGTGCCCGCGCTACCTGGGGAAGAAAAGACAATGACAGATTTTATAGTTAAACAAGATTCCGTCGATCTCTCGTGCCCTGGTGAATAGTCTGAAGACCTGGTGATGAGCAAGGTAGGCGAGAGGTAGCCCTGCAGTTTATCAGGTTCCCCCAACACGCTCCCTGAAACTCCTGGACAAGTCACCACTGTGCGCTGCGAGTGCTCAGTAGAGAAGGTGGGAAGACGATCTGTTTCCCCCTTTGAACAGCTCAACTCTTTAATGTCTTAAAATATTTTATTCTACTTTGTCTTCTCTTGTAAGGAATAAAAATTAAATGCATTATTTTTCAGAGAAAATCTTAAGCTTTATTGTTGTTACTATTATTATTTTAGTTTCTACCAAACACTAAATTGCGCTCAATAAAGAATCAAGACATAATAAATATATTTTTAAAATGAAATACAAGAGAAGTGAAAAACAAGCTCAAAAGTTCACTTAAATACATAGTTGAATACTGATTGCATTTAAAAGTATTTTTGGCTGATTATTTCTAATTGGCTTTAAATGATAAGCAGGCTGAAATGCTTAGCAGTTTGCCTGGTGAATGCTTAACAAACAATGGATTCTTTCTCAATTTTCTATTTGGGTCTTATTTAAAATGCCTATCTTAAGACTGAAAACAATTTTTGGAACAATTAGATAGTGAAGCCAATTTCAAAAGACTAATGCATTGTTTTGAAAAAAATATATAACTCGAAAGTTGGATATGAGTGAAAAGTTCCTTAATATTAACCATATTGAACAAGAGACAAACTATATACAAAGAATAAAAGATGTGAATTTTAGTTACCTTACCAACAGTTACAGAAAAATCACCAGAAGTTTATAACTGAGTGCTATTTCTCTCATGATCTCTGAGAAATAGGAAAAATATCACTGGCTTCAGGGTATGTGATTACTGTCTGCTATGCCTATGAGTTAATACATGATCCATATTTCCAACAGAAAACAGTGCTCTATTTCCTGTGGTTTACAAGGAAGTTCATAGATCAATTACAGGCTGAAACAGAATCACTGAGAATATTTTGCTATTTTTAGAGGAGGGGCCAAGCAAATCTTAGGTAAACAGATGAAGCATATTCAATAATTCTCATTAAAAATTTTAAGATGCTGATGGTGGCAGAGCTTTGCATCTGGCTAGTACTTATTAGCTTCTACAGAACTTGGGCCAATATGGTATCTGAGTTAATGACATGGATGAAAGAACTAAGGCGTGTTAACTGAAGAGGAGAGAGAATGCTGGATACAGTAAGAAAGGATGTCTTCTTCAGGAAGGGCTTCCCAGACAGTGCAATGGTAAAGAATCCACCTGCCAATGAAGGAGATGCAGGAGACTCAGGTGCCATCTCTGGGTCGGGAAGATCCCCTGGAGTAGGAAATGGCAACCCACTCCAGTATTCTTGCCTGGAGAATCCCATGGACAGAGGAACCTAGAAGACGATGTAGAGTCCATGGGATTGCAAAGAGTCAGACATGAATGAGCACACACACACATGCACACACACTTCAGGAAGCAAGCGTGATGCTGAGAGTGATCCCACACAAACGACCAATCAACACAACAATGAAGTTTAAAAAAGAGTCCAGAAAGTAGGACAATATACTCAGTGATAAGAGGTATACAGAACTGCAATCTGGGACTGACAGCTACCCCTGCTAGAAGAGACGGTCCAGCTTGTAGACAGAGTACAGAGACAACTAAAAAGAACTCTACACTATCTGACAAGCGTCAGGCACAGACTTTTATGACACTTCTGCCTATTAAAAAAAAATCAGAGCTTGTGACAGGACGTATAATGGTCCCCCAGGCAGGTCCAAGTTCTAACCCCTAGAACCTGTCAATGTTACCATACCTGGCAATGAGATCTTGCAGGTGTGATTACAGGAAGGATCAGGAAATGGGAAGGATTAACCTAGATAATCTGGGTGGGGCCCAGGGTAATCACAGGGGCCCTTATAAGTAAAGCTGCTGCTGCTGCTGCTAAGTCACTTCAGTCGCGTCCGACTCTGTGCGACCCCATAGACGGCAGCCCACCAGGCTCTGCCATCCCTGGATTCTCCAGGCAAGAACACTGGAGTGGGTTGCCATTGCCTTCTCCAATGCATGATAGTGAAAAGTGAAAGTGAAGTCGCTCAGTCGTGTCCGACTCTTCATGACCCAATGGACTGCAGCCTACCAGGCTCCTCCGTCCATGGGATTTTCCAGGCAAGAGTGCTGGAGTGGGGTGCCACTGCCTTTTCCCTATAAGTTAAGCAGCAGGAGTCAAAAGAGAACGATGTGAGGATGAGAACAAGAGGTTGGGAAGACACAAGAAAGGACTCCTGAGTCCAGGAGAGCAGGTGGACTCTAGAAGCTAGAAAAACCGAGGGAGCAGATACTCAGAGCCTCTAAAAGGAACCAGCTCTGTCTTCACCATAACTGAAACTCAGCTGGACCTGTGTCAGACTTCCAAACTACAGAATTGTAAGGTGATAAACATGTGCCATTTAAGCTATTAATACCAAATATATGTCTTGAGTTTGAGCACACTTCGGGAGATGGTGAAGGACAGGGAAGCCTGGTGTGCTGCAGAACATGGGATCACAAAGAGTTGAACATGACCTAGAGATTGGACAACTACAATCAAATATATGGTAGGTTTCTAATGGTAGCAATAGGAAACCAATACAGACCTGGAGGGCACAGAACAATAAACTTCCTAACTTTACAGGTGAGGAAGGCTACTCTAGGTTCAGAGAGGGCAAGTCACTTGCCCCAGGTCCACTCAGCTCATTAAACTAACAGAGTACACAGCAACTGGCCTTGGAATTCGCTAGAAAGGCTTTAAATCCCAGGTCTAACACTTCCTACATGTGTGACTTGAATCAAATTATTCAGACTCCCTCTACTTCCTATTGTAAGTAATAACACCTTTCTCAAGAGATTAGAGAGAATTAAATGCAATAATGTACACAAGGTGCTTAGTCTTATGCCGTAAATACTCAATAGACAGTCATTTTTTAAAAATAGCTTTCACTTTTATTACCATTTTCTTTGCTAAAATCTCAAGACCAGACGTGCATACACATGTGACTTTTGTCATCTTTTGTGTGTGTGTGTGTGTGTGTGTGTGTGTGTGTGTATTTTGCTGCACTGGATCTTAGCTGAGGCATGTAAGATCATCTTTCTTTGTTGTGCTGTGTGGAATCTTTCAGTTGCAGCCTGTAGAATCTAGTTCCCTGACCAGAGATTGAACCTGGGTCCCCTGTATTGGGAGCGTGGAGTCTTAGCCACCGGACCAGGGAAGTCCTCCCAGACTAATCACTTTTCCCAATGCATCAAAGTTGTCCCTTCTAACTGGTATTTAATTTAAATTTCTCCACTGGTGTAAACATTAAAAAAACAGTCTTCCAAATAGCAAGCGAGAATCCATTCTGGGAATGGGCATTCATCTATTAGTAACACTGATTTGATCCCAGGAACTTGAATCAGTGGCTGAATCTGTGTGTGGCCAAGGGCCCCATTTCACTGTGTTTCTTCTCCGCTTCACCTAGACACACCCCCTAAGCCCTCTCTGTGTAGGGATCAATAGAAGTCTTTCTTATTATTTTTCAGAAAGACATCACTATTCAGATACAGCTCTTTTCTTTCACATTGGATACTAGGATTCAAGTGTGCTTTGTTATAATTCTGCAGCTTCGGCTCATTAAATAATAGGATGGGAGCTTTTCAGAGTCTGTGAGAGGACAGAGGAAGAATATCAGAGGCTTGGGGGCGCCAACACGGTAAATATTCATGAGAAAGGTACAGACTGCCTCATCTCTCTCCCTCCTTACAATCCTTTTGAGGAGAAATGATTCTTGTAGCGCCCTTTGCATGCTCATTAAAGATCATTCTTAAAAAAATATAAGGCAGAAGAGCTGAACATGTTGCCTAAGTGATGTGTAATGTATGGTGTGTCTCTGACCTTTTTGACGGATTCTACAATGCAACTGGCATTTTTTTTCTAACAGTTCCCCCTCACCCTGCCCTCACACACACAAAACTCCTTTTTAACATCACCCCTGAACTTCTTGAAAGAGAAAAAAGGGGATTTGTGTTCAATGAAATCTGTATCAAAAAAAAAAAAAAGATCAAACAGCTGCAGAGGAAATTTATTTGATTAATAAATTTTCAAAGGACAAGTGATGCCCTGCAGAAATGTCTACAAGGTATCAAGGCCAGAAGAGAAGCGTCCTAAGGTAAAGGAAGCAGGGCCACTTGATCGGATGGGATGCTGAAAGGAGAGAATAGGTGACGGAATACATGCAAGTAGGAAATCTTCCCAGATGAGAGTATCCGAGTGAAACTCCTTTTTTTTTTCCTGGATGGAGAATGATTTGGGATGTAGGCTGCTCCAAAGACAAAAGAGCCTTTTGGCATCAAAGCCCTGACCTGATAGGCTTTCTCTTCTCTTTTTGCCAACCCATACACAGGTTTCAGAAACGTAGGATTGATTTGTGTTCATTACTTTTTACTGCTCAACAAACCACCCTAAGAGGGAGTGCTCAAAAAAGGACAACATGTATTTTGCAATTTGGGAAGGGCTTGGCACAAGCCCTTGGCTAGGGCTTCCCTTGTGGCTCAGAGGTTAAAGCGTCTGCCTGCAATGTGGGAGACCTGGGTTCGATCCCTGGGTTTGGAAGATCCCCTGGAGAAGGAAATGGCAACACACTCCAGTATTTTTGCCTGGAGAATCCCATGGATAGAGGAGCCTGGTGGGTCGCAAAGAGTCAGACACAACTGAGCAACTTCACTTTCACTTTGGCACAAAAAAGGCCTCTCTGGGGGCTTCCCTGGTGGGTTAGTGGTGGAGAGACCATCAGCCGGCACAGGTGACACAGTTTCGATCCCTGATCCCAGAGGGTCACACTTGCTCTGGAGCAACTAAGCCTGGGCACCCCAACTACTGAGCCTGTGTTCCAGAGCACAGGAGCTGCCACAAAAGTGCCACCACGATGAGAAGCCCAGCACCGCAAGTGGAGAGCTGCCCCCGCTCACTGCAACGACAGAACAGCCTGCACGGCAATGGAGAGCCGGCACAGCCAAAAACAAATAAATAAAATTATCAAAAAAAAAAAGAAAGAAGAAAAAAGGGTCTCTCTGTTTCACTCGCATCAGCTGGGGCAGCTTGAAGGTCACATGGTTAAGGGCTGACGCTGACTATCAGCTGTAACCTCAGCTGGAGCCATGACGGGAACACCCACATGCAGGCTGTTTCTTAGCTTCTGGGCTTCCTCCTAACATGCTAGCTGTGTTTGTAATACAGAGTCACAGAAGAACCATGCAACGGCCCTATGACATTTTGTGGCTTAAAATGCACATACTGCAACTTCTGTATTAGACACAAGCTCACTCAGATTTAAGGAGAGGGGACGCAGATTTCACCCTTGATGAAGGAAAGGTAACTACATATTTCAAGAAGACCACAAGAGATGCATCATCTTTACAAAATTTACCACAACCCAGTTTGTTTTCTGGAAAGTAATAACTAACTCTAGGTACAGACATACTTCAGATTAAATACTTCGCTATAGAGCAATTATCTACGATCAAGTACCCATGAGAAAAAATTTGGTAAATTTACAAATACTGACATCTGGTTGGATGAGCAAACGTTGTGATAACTAAAATTTAGGCTTAGGTCACTGCATTCATGCAGGATGCAGGAAAAGACGGCTAGAAGTCATAAAGACAAAATTAGCCATCTTTTCTGTTGGTACACAAGAGGAGGTTAAGTGCTTGGTGAAGATGTAACAATACTTTACAGCATTCTATTATCACTTCCTAAATTGACGCTTCTGTAAATTTGAAGGTTGAGGTTTATTAAACTGTACTGTGCTTTTTGGAACAAAACTCCCAGGGGTATGAAAAATTCTGTACTGAAGTAACAGAAGAGCACAATTAAGCTTACTGCGATCAAGAAACATCGATATTTTTCTAAAATATGCAAAAGAGAGGTGACATTTTTTCACAAAAAAGAACCTTAACTTCTATGTCTGTCTCTGTCATCTGCTAGCTGTGACGTGTTGGACAAATATTTTCTCCTCTCTAGAATTTATTTGTCTAAAAGTCAGGACACTGAATGAGTGAAAAAAAAAAAAAAAGTCAAGTTTCTTTTCACCCCAATAATTGCTCACTTAAAGTGACATGAAAGCCACTTAACTAACTCTAACAGTCTTTTTTGTTTTTTTTCTGCTTTATAAAACTGCTGAGCCCTGCCATTAACAAATGTCACATGGCCCTGGTAGTCTCCCGCCTGTCCATGTGGCAGAAAGAATTTCCTCAGAAAAAGGAGATTATGTTGACACCAGAGCATAATTACAATGACAACAGAGAAAGGGGACAAATTGGCCCTGCCTATGCTCTCCCACAGAGTCTGTGTTCCAAGATGGAATAGCAGGAATAAGCCCTTTCTCTCAAACGCTTAATAAAGGTCAAGAAAGCAGGCCACAGAGTTGGGTACCCGAGGTAACAATAACAGCATCATCATGGCAAAACCACGTGGCTTTAAACACCAAGATTCTTAGTTTCTCTATGAATTAGTTTATCTATTGAAAAAAAAAAAGAAGGAAAATAACCATACCTAAGCCATTTGGGATTATGAATATTAAAGAGGCCAGTATATAAAAAAGTACTTAGGACAGTTTCTGGCATATACTTTTTATTTGGGACATAGACCCTGAGTCCAGTCAGTAACTCAGCAACCCTGGTTCATCAGCGGATAAGACCATCTTAACTAAATGAGTCTATAAGCACACTGCAGAAGAAGAATCAGATGAGAATCACCGAAAATATTCTCAAAATGACCTATTTTTTGTTATTGTTGTTGTTACTGGCTTCTGAATGGTGATGCTTATCTATGGACCAGAATACAAAATCCAGCAAATGACCCTAGGATATGTGATGAAATTTATATGTACCTGGTTCTGGGAAAATTATATATTTTAGGAGATTCTGTATGATGAGCAAGAAAACTACAAAAAGAAGATGATTTGTAGTTGAACTATTTTTCTGGTTGTATTCATAGTCAATTTTGTCTCCATCTCAGCTTGGAAACTGTTGGCTCCCAAACTGGATGTGATTTTTCTTCACCCTGATGCTAAGTAACTCCTCAATGATTGATCCAATATTGTGGGTTTAAATGCATTATTATTTAAAGAAGCAAGAATATTTTTTAAACCACAATTATCTAAACCAGGAAATTAACATTGCTATCATGCTATTTAAAACTAATCCACAGATGTTATTAAAATAACTGTCCCATTCATATCTTTTTTTGGTTTAAGATCAATGTTTCCACATAGCATTTAATAGTAATATCTCCTAAATTCCTTCCAGTCGGGAACAATTCCTCCATCTGTCTTTCTCCTGAACTGGACACTTTTGAAGAGTGTAAGCCAGTTATGTTGTAAAATACCCTTCAATTTGGATGTCTGATGTTCTTTCATGATTAAATGGAGGTTATATATTTTTGGCAATAAGACCTCAGAAGTGATGCTGTAACCTTTCTGGGTATCTTTTTAAAATTAATTTATTTTTGTTAAAGTATAGTTGATTTACAATGTTGTGTTAGTTTTGGGGATACAGCAAAGTGACTCAGTTTTATATACATAACTTTTTCCCCCATATAGACAATTAAAAAATACTTAGTTCCCTGTGCTATAGTAAGTCACTGTTCATTATCTATTTTATATATAGTAATATGTGTAGGCTATTCCAAATTCCTAATTTATCCCCTCTATCACCTTTCCCCTTCAGAAATCTTAAGTTTGTTTTCAAAGTCTGTGAGTCTCTGTTTTATATATAAGTTCATTTGTATCATTATTTTTAGATTCTACATATGAGTGATATCATATGATATTTGTCTTTCCCTGTATCATTTATTCACTTTGTAGAATAACCCCTAGGTCTATCCATGTTGCTGCAAATGGAATGGTTGCATTTTTATGGCTGAGTAATATTCCATTGCACATATCAATATATCTACCATGTCTTCTTTATCCATTCACCTGCTGATGGACATTTAGGTTGCTTCCATGTCTTGGCTACTCTAAACAGTGCTGCAATAAACATTGGTGTGCATGCATCTTTTCAAATTATGGTTTATTCTGGATATATGGCCAGGGGTGGGATTGATGGATCATATATTACAGTAGCACAATTTTCAGTTTTTTAAGGAACTTTTATACTGTTCTGCATAGTAACTACACCAATTTACTTTCCCACCAACAGTGTAGGAGTATTTTATTTTCTCCAAAAACTCTCCAGCATTTATAATTTATAGACTTTTTGATAATGATCATTCTGACTAGTGTGAAGTGGTACTCACTGAAGTTTTGATTTACATATCTCTAATGATTTGTGCATCTAGTCAAGGCTATGGTTTCCAGTGGTCATGTATGGATGTGAGAGTTGGACTGTGAAGAAAGCTGAGCACTGACAAATTTATGCTTTTGAACTGTGGTGTTGGAGAAGACTCTTGAGAGTCCCTTGGACAGCAAGGAGATCCAACCAGTCCATCTGAAAGGAAATCAGTCCTGGGTGTTCATTGGAAGGACTGATGCTGAAGCTGAAACTCCAGTACTTTGGCCATCTCATGTGAAGAGTTGACTCATTGGAAAAGACCCTGATGCTGGGAGGGATCGGGGGCAGGAGGAGAAGGGGATGACAGAGGACGAGATGGCTGGATGGCATCACCGACTCGATGGACATGAGTTTGAGTAAACTCCCGGAGTTGGTGATGGACAGGGAGGCCTGGCATGCTGGGATTCATGGGTCGCAAAGAGCCAGACACGACTGAGTGAATGAACTGAACTGAACTGAATGATTAGCAGCATGTGACACTGTTAAGTCTCATTATTGGTGACATTAACCTAGATGACTTGGTTAAGTACTGTGTTTCAGGCTTTTCTACTTCAAAGCTGCTCTTTTCCCCTTTGTAAATAATATGTTCCATGATGAATTATACTTTGAAGCTATGAAAATATCTTATTTCTCATCTTTCTGTAGCCCCAGAATTTTAGCATCCATTGATGATTCTTACCTTAAGCAATTATTACTGAGGTCTTTGGTGAATTTTGTATCTCCATCTTTGCATCCTCCCATCATGTTGTCCCTTCTCCTGCATTTATGTGTTCAATTATTTATTTCTATGAGCATGAACCCATTGATATTTATTGTATTATATCAGTTCAATCCACTATTGGTCTAGAATTAGCTGGTGGGATCTTCTTCAAGCTGGTTCCTTTGCCCCTTCGGCATGGTCCCATCAATTTTTCAGCACTTTCTTACTTTGTGGCACAGCATGGTTTCAAGCTCATCTTCTACTTGCCCTGCTCTGGCCCCTGAATTAAGAGTTCCACTAGAGATCCCTAGCTCTATTTCACTGGAGAAAGGCATTTATAAATAAGATGTGAATGAAGGTGCAGTTATTTCTATCAGGATGTCATCACTCCTAGGCACTCTCTGTGGACAGAACTAGACGTAGAGGTTTGTAGACATACAGACGTGACCTTATTCCTTTCTGTATCTCTCCAACTGTGTGCGTATACTGCATGCTGGTATAGTCAACACAATGTTACTTTAATTTTCTCCCACCCTTACTTGTCATTTCTCTCCCTGACAATGAGAGGCCTGATTTTCATTATCTGCAATATCTTTTATTAAATTGCTCAGTTCTCTTATGGACATAAATAAGCCTCAGAATTGTGGGAAAAAACATACTAACTTCTAGCTACTGTGCACTATCTGTGTACTACTCTGCATATCTTCAGTCTGACAGTGTACAGTGAAATACTGTCTTCAAAAATTACTTGCATTCTTTTTTTTTCTCACTCCCTGCAGTATGGTTACACTATTCATATGCACTATATTAGGTTTATTACAGTATAAAATTTTGCATTATCTCATGTAGAGATTACTTTTTTAATCACGATATAATTGACATTCAAAATGGTTAATTTTATGTGTCAGCTTGACTGCAGAAGCCCTGACAGCTGGCAAAACTTGATTTCTGTGTATATATGAGGTTGTTCCTGGAAGAATGGTTAAAGTGAATAAAGAATTGTTGAATTGCTGGACAGAATGAAGCAGGTGACGCTCCCCAATGTGGGCTGGCACCACCCAATACCTAGAAAGTATGAATAGAACCAAAGGCAGAAGGGCAAATTCACTCTCTCTGCTTGAGCAGACGCCCATCCTCTCCTGCCTTCAGACACTGGTGCTCCTAGTTCTCTGGCTTTCAGAAGCAGATCAGAACTTACACCACTGACCCTCTGACCCCAAGGCTGGTGCACTGGGACTAAAGCACCCCACTGGTTCTCTGGTTCTCCAGCTTATAGGTGGTAGATCGCGGGGGCATGTCAGTCTCCAAAACTGTGTTAGCCAATGCTCATAATAAATCTCCTATTATATTCCCCACTCATCTCTACTCATTTATTTTAGGTAACCTATTAATTTCTACCAAAGTATTATACCTTGAGAAATAAGTTTGTAATATGAGATTTTGGTGTTGCAGAAAATCATAATCATTATTTCAATTAACTTGAGTACCTAGAGCAACTGACCCTTCCTTTTCCTCTTATCCACTCCCATTCCTGCTTAAGTTCACGAAGGAGAAATTTGGCCAAAAAAACCCTTCTATTTTAAGAAAAAGAGGGTAAACCATGAAAGTGGAAGTGAAGTCGCACAATCATGTCTGACGCTTCACAACCCCACGGACTGTAGCTTTACAGGCTTCTCTGTCCATGGGGATTCTCCAGACAAGAATACTGGAGTGGGTTACCATTTCTTTCTCCAGGGGATCTCCCCTATTCAGGGATCGAACCTGGGTCTCCCACAGTGCAGGTTGACTCTCTACCCTCTGAGTCACCAGGACAGACCCAGGTAAACTATAACCCTCCCCAATTTATTTATTTATTTGCTCACTCACTGCTAAGTAATATATTTAGCACTTATACAATCATTCAAAATGATGTAATCCACATACTCAAGAGTAAACTGTAATCTGACTACTTAACTGATGAAACACAGAATATCAGCACTTGGGATTCCAAAAGAGACCGGAACAGAGATGTCTAAATATGTTTAATAGGGCTTCTCTGGTGGCTCAGACAGTAAAGCGTCTGTCTGCAATGCAGGAGACCTGGGTTCGATCCCTGGGTTGGGAAGTTCCCCTGGAGAAGGAAATGGCAGCCCACTCCAGTATTCTTGCCTGGGAAATCCCATGGATGGTGGAGCCTTATGAGCTCAAGCAAAATATATCACATGACCAAGATATTGGAATTCTGAAATATATGTTTAAAAATATACCAGATGATTATGACAAATTTCTATATTGCCAAAAACTTAGATTCCACTAAGTATGTATCACCCAGAGTTGCATAATTGGATGTTCTGGTTATCTGGTTTACCACATGTCAGCATATTAGAATACTGGTAAATATATGAGAACATTAAAATCATACTTGCCATAATGTGACTTCTTAGATTCATAAAGTACTTTGGTATCAATGCTTCACTGTCATTATGAGCAATTGTCAGTTTTACATATAATACTTCAGACACACTAGAGTTGTATAGCATTCTCTATATAAAACATAAACTCCCCATGTCAGTCTGAGGGGGATCAGAGAACACAGAGACTCACCATTGAAATTCACGTTGCGGATGTACTTCAACAGCTTCTTGCCCCCGGCTTGCTCCATCTCTGGACAGACACCCCGGTAGTCAGCACAGAGATCCCTGTTCATGTGGTGCAGGGCGTGAGCCATTGCATACACTGCGTCAATCACAAACTGAACTTTACCCTCCTGCTCATAGCTGGAGTCTTTCCCAATTCTCTCCTGTCCTGCACATGGAAACAAGAAACACACGCAAACATTGGCGTTGAGGAGAATGTTTCAATTTGCATTTACTTTCAACTCTGCTTAAGAAAGCAATGCTTTGAGGAATACAGTCCTGCAGGCCACATATCCGCATTTGGCTACCATGTTTGGTTGCTTTGATGGTTTTCGGTATTTGACTTTGGAGTTCATTACTGGATATTTGTTCATTACTGGAGTTCATTTCTGAAATATCTGACAGATCTCAGAAGCGGCACTTCTAATGATCACAATCACAACCTTTGTAATAAGCCAACATACTTTCCAAAACACAGTGGTCCCAGAGAATCAAGGGATTTATGGGATTAGAAGCTGGGCCACCACATTCAAATCTTCAAAGCTGACTTATTCTAGAAGGGTGATAGACCAAAAAAAAAAAAAAAAGTAAGAGAAAACTAACTAAATACTACGCCTGAAATCACTACCTTCTTCTATACACCTGCCCTTCTTCCTATGTTGTCTGAGGTGTTAGTATTACTGGCAACTCACATGCTCAGACTGGAAACCCTGATGTCTCTATTTTTTTTTTTTTTTTATTCTTTCTTGTCTCTCAGTCCACCCTCCGACATACAAATATCCAACGAATAACCAAAACCTCTTAAAAAGTGAATAGTTTTGGCCACACTACAAATGTCCCATTTATGCTTCCTCATCTCCAATCAGGACACAATGCCAGGTGTCCCTCTGCATTCACTCACTCTTCCATGTTCATATTTCCAAACCACAGAGCTAATCACTGCACCCTCATGCTCAGAATTCTGCAATGGTTCTCCACTGCCTGCAAAATGAAATCCAAATACCTTCCCTTGACAATGGAGGACATTCATCACTTGATTCCTCTCTGCCTACTAACAGTAAGAACCAGCAGTGATTAAGTGCCCTCCACTGTGCTGAAAGCTTTATATACATGATTTTTTATTTTATCCTCACTGTGTGACTTAAATATTATTAGTCCTCATTATACAGATGGGAAAGCTGAGCCTCACAGAAATGAAATCACCTTCCCAAGGTCATGTATGGGATCAGCCATAATAACAACTCACACTTACCAGAACCCAGAAGCAACATTTCTCTGACTTCATTGGCCCTACCTCACCCTTTTCCTATAATTCTCTCTCTCTCTCTCACACACACACACACACACACACACACACACACACGTATATCATAGATTTTGGGAAGATTCCCTGAAGGAGGGTGTGGCAACTAACCCCAGTATTCTTGCCTGGAGAACCCCATGGACAGAGGAGCCTGGCGGGCTACAGTCCATAGGGTTGCAGAGACGGACACTACTGAAGCAACTTAGCATGCAGGCACGCACACAGACGTATCTTGCTCCACACAAGTATGGCTATTTTCCCTGTAAACATCAACTCTAATGTTATCTTTGCCCAACCTCTTTCCTTTGCCAGAAATGTCCCTCCTTGTTTTTGATCATCATAACTTAATTCCCACTCCATGGCATAGTACAATTGTTGCTTATAATTAGCTTCTTGATCACAAAGATCTTCATAAAATGTTTTGAATCTTTATAATAAAATTAATAGTATCACTGCATTTTAATGCTCTACCAGACTTTCCTTTCCTCTTCACACCCATTACATTCCCAGCACTGAACACGGCATTTGTATCTGATAGATTCTAAACAACACTTGTATTAAATTAGTTATTTGTTAAGTACGTGATAATACCAGGAACTCTTTTTAGACCTAACCACAGACTGAGTTTCACTTTCACAGCATTACTGCCCAGACTATTTTCAATGACACATTTGTGTGGGATCAAAACAACAGGGATTCTACAATCCCAGTCCATTCCCCTACAAAACAAAGTGCTCCCCATAGCCACTGTGTTCAACATTATTCGATTTCTTTACTGAGAGACTGTTTCAGAGTATTTAACATAAAGCATAATTTCCAAGGAGGAAGTTCAGAATTTCCCCAAATAATATGAATTCCTATTTTTCCTTTCAGAGCACACATTAGTATCTTATATGGCAGACACTTCTGTGTTTCACATGTACACCATTCAAATACCACCCAACCTTCTGCTCACTGCTCTTCACTGGGTCCAGACCTTTGCCTGTGTTTAGAGCAGGAATCCTTTTTTGGAGAAGATCAGATCTGTCATGAATCCACACTGCTACCTCCAATTCAAAATCTGGACCACAGGGTTTCTGCTTATCTCGACACTCTTACACTTCTCTCTCTTTTTTTTTTTAATGAGGAAAATCCTGGTTCTTAATGACACCATTACAACTATTTATTTCCTGAATTCCGTAATAAACAGGTAACGTTCTTAGAATAATAATCATGCTAACCAACAGTCTAAAAATGTAGTGCAATGTACAGCCTTGGAAAAATGTGTGTTTCTCAGTTATCTGAATATTTTGGTGATTTAGTCTGAGAAAGGCAATTGCTGTGTTCAAGCGTTTTTTGCTAAATATTGGCAAGTTCCCCTCTAATGGGGTTGCACTAATTTGCTCTCCCACTAGCAAAGAGAGTTCATTTCCCAACAACTTGACAACTGAGCATGTCCTCAAACTTGGAGTTCCATCATATAAGTGAGAAATGCTGTAACAGTATATTTTTATTTGCATTTTTCTTACTACAGGGGAAGTTGAATATATTTGCATATAGTTCAAAGCTATTGTATTTATTTTATGCCATCTGTTTTAATTAAAATTAGTAATTTTCTTCTGTTTTAAAAACAGTTTTATTAATATAGTATATTCATTCCTTCAGATTAAGTTGCAAATATTTTTCCTAGTTTGTCATTTTTCTTTTACTCACTTTAGGTATTTTCTGCATGAAATTATATTTTATAAAAACACTTTTTAAAAAAAAATCTATTTTCTTGTTACTGCCTCTGGATTTTCAATCATAGCTGGAAAAAATGCCTCATTCCCAAAGTATAGAATGCTTTTTATCCATGCTTTCTTCTAGCACTGATATAATTTTATTTTTTAAACTTAGGTGTCTCATCCACCTGGAATATATTCTGGTGT
Organism: Odocoileus virginianus; assembly: GCF_023699985.2. NCBI lineage: Eukaryota > Metazoa > Chordata > Mammalia > Artiodactyla > Cervidae > Odocoileus > Odocoileus virginianus. Next base: position 16,779,791 of record NC_069699.1, read on the forward strand.
GCAATGTGAAGAATTAAAATTTTATCTTTTTTCATATAACTATCTAGTTGTTGTAACATACATCAGTTCATCTTTTGTCACTGATACGAAGTGCATCCTTTATTATATACTGTTTCCATGTATAATTAGATGTATTTCTGGATTTTTAAAATTTATTTCACTGTTGTTTATTCATGAGCCAACACTACAGTTTCAGTTCTAAAGTCTTTATAACATATTTTAATAACTGGTAGATTTAACCTCTCTTTCGCTATAACTATTATTTCTCCCCCTCCCCAAATGTTCTGGTAGTTCTTGTTTATGTACTCAAATGAGTTTTACTAACTACTTACCTATCTTGAGAAGAGAAAAAAAATGGTATTACATTTACTGGGTTTACATTGTATTTATATATGTTCTAGCACTTCACTTAGCTCAACAAAAGTCTCTACAAAGGTAAGAATGCCCATTTGTGTCTTTCCATTTGCTCCTCTATTTTTGTTTCCTTTAATAGTGCTTTAAAATTTTTCTCAGGAGAGTTTTGAGTGTTTTGTGGAAAGTTAGCATTTGGTATTTTACTTAGTTTTGCAATTATAAATATGGTTTTCTTTGCTAAGTACTTCCACTGGTTTAAGGTTGCATAACAAAAAATTTATTCTTTGTTTTGTTGTGGTTGTTTATTATTTTCCAACTTTCTATCATGAAAAAATTTAAACGTAGAGCAAGGATGAAAGAATTTTACAGTCAACTCACTAGGTTCTCACATTAACATTTTACTATACTTACGGTTATAAGGCGATTCATTTTCTAATATTACTTTTATAACCTGCTACTTTACAAATTTCTCTTATTTTTTATAGTACTTAAAAAAGGCAATCTTGAAGGTGTTACGACCATTATAAAATATACATTATGAAACAGGTTCAGACTAGTAATTCAAGACAGCAGTTTTTCAACTACTTTTATAAAGATATTCACATCAGATGGAATGCCTTGAAAAATAATTGCAGTATTTTAAATGATGAAATACTTTATTATGTGTGAAACACTATAGGCTTTATCTCTCTTTTGAACAGTCAGTCACCAGAAAGATATATTAGCTTATTAAAGGCTGTGAGGAAAAGGTGTACATTTGTCTTTGGGGCCACTAGGACTTGAAGAGTGTAGCCTCATAATGAAACTGTGTACAAGCCCCTGTGTCCTTATCTTCTTAAGCAAAATGCTAACTGAAGAGTTAATGTTTGGGAAATGTGAAGATGTAGAAACAAAGAATTGCTGTTGTCTGGAGAACTGGTAAGAATGTAGACTATAAATCTGCCACATAACACAATCACTGAAACCCCAGTTACCCCAAAGAAATAGACACAGGCCTGACACATAGTCCTAAACTGTTTTTACAGGAAGCAGACACCCTCCAGGTGAAAACTGCTGGCCACAAGTACATAGACCCTAGACGGTTGATACCAGAAGGACGAGGATGCTTGAAACTTCACCTTGATGCCAACCAGTCAGAGAATGATCCTCTAGCTGATCACGCCCTGCTTCTTGAACACTATAAAACTCCTCACAATCCTCTCAATGGTGAGGGCATTACCTGCTGTGGCCCCTCTGCCTGCAAAGCAATTAAAGCTACTTTTTCCTATTTCACCCAAATCTCTGTCTCTGCATTTCTGTTCAGTACCAGTGATCAGAGGCTGAGTTTCGGCAATAATATCAAGAAAATCAGAACCGGCAAGTTCATTAACAACAAAATGCCACCTTTATTTCCCCTACTGCGGTAAATGCAACTGTGCGCCAAGTTCAGAGTCTCTGGTTATTCATCTGCCACCCTACCCCTCCTCCCCAACTGAGATCTGGTATCTTCCGGTACCAGCGGCCACTGCCGGAGGACGGGCTTCTGGACCTTTCCTGAGCCTCACTGACTCAATGCTCATTTATCTCAGGCAAGTCAATTTCCTCCTCAGCAAGCACGGATTTAGGAACAGGCCAGGGTTACAATTCTACATGATGAGATGTAAGAAAAGAGTTTATTGGTTCCACATATAAAATAATAAAAATGAACTTATTTACAAAACAAAAATCAACCCATAGACACAGATAACAAATTTATGGTTACCAAAGGGGAAAGTCAGGTGGGGGTAAATGAGGAGTTTGGGATTAAGTGACACACATTACCGTATATAAAATAAGTAAAAAACAAGGACCTACCGTAGAGTACAATTATATATATGTATAACTGAACTGCCTGCTCTACACGTGAAAATAACACAAAATTGTCAATCAACTATATGTCCATTAAAATGTTAAGTATATAGGGGAATTCCTGAGAAAGTTCATTTGCTGTCAAAGAGAGATGGAACTCAATTGTATCAAACATTTCACACACCCCCAACACATACACATATACAGAAATGCACATATATGCGCACACACATTCTGCAACTTCTCTGGTCATTTTGTGGTCCTGAGCCAATTACCCAGCATACAAATAACAGCAGAATAAAAATGGGGTAATGATGTGCAAATACTACTGAGCTATGAGTTAGCCAAGCCAAGAAATACCCTACATTTTTTTTTCTAAGTGACACATTCAGTAGCTTCTCCATTTAACTAAAGCTTGATACTCAATGTTTCCCAGGCTTATTTGAACACTGCACTTCTTATTCATGTAACATTTTACAGTGTAAGTATGCTTTCTCCCCAACAAAAGTGCAAAGAAGGGTAGTTTCAAGAAATATTTTTAACAATGTAGATTAAAATAGAAAAAAAAGAAAGCATTTTCAATCAGTTCACAGTTAACACCTCATTCTTTCAGGCTTTCTGATGAACTGAGATGTCGTTATATTCTTTTCTTGAATGAAGTTCATCCTTTTCATCACATTTCCCAGGAAAGGGTTTGAGGTTTATATAAAATGAGGAGAACTCGAAAGCATTATTTTTTTTTTATTTCCCCAGCATGCAAAGAAGCTTTCCTTTTAAAATCTCCTGATTTTCTGATGTATTTTTATTTTTACCCAAATAGTCCAGTATTTATCTTTAAATGCACACTCTTGTAAGCTTTTGTTGAATAAACTGTCAGCTGCTCTACACAAACTCTCTCACAACCAGAATTTCTAGTGTTTGTTCTGCTATCAAGGTCTTCTCTCTTTAAAATACCTGCTTATTTTGCCAATTTTAATATACTATTTTCTCAGAATATATGCCTTAGGTAATCTGCAAGAGCAAACTATTAGGGAGAAAAAAAAGAATAGAAAATTTAAGAAGTTATGGATCTGAAATTATTAATAGAAACAATCCTATTGCAGAATTAAACTAAAAGAGGGGTTTGGGCTTAAGCAGGAAACAAACCAAAGATACTTGCTAGTGTGAACTGAGAAACCTACCAAAAAGCAGATATGAACAACTGGCCGAGTGTTTATCCTATGTTTCTAGGGGATGCATAAATTATAATTTGTATTTTGATTTCACATATTAATTGCAGTTATTTACATCAGGAAGACCTCTTGGAAGTAGACATGCTCATGCAGACTGCGCTTCTAAACCCTGCACAATACATTTTATTGTATTGTATTGTATTTTATTGTATTCATTTAAAATGAATACATTTTATTGACTGTAAAGCCACAAACTTAAAAATTTCTTGAGGCTAAAGTCCTGAGTGATACTGTATATAATTAACTAAAATACTAATGCTTGGGTAGTTTGCAAATGATAAATGCTTTAACAAAAACAGGAACAGGATATGTCACAGAGAGAGTCACATCATATTCAAGTGGTGACAGAACTGCTAGATGCTGGGTAAAGAGGATGTAGGGAAAGCAGGGTGGCTATCCTGGAGCACTAGAAAATGTTGCATGTTCTCAAAATACTACAGTGACCAGGCAAGCCTTATGAAAATGCTACTGCATTCCCTCCCATAATTTAAAAATATGTAAATAACGACCTCAGAGAGATTTTCTTTTTTCTCTCTCATGGGTACAGCTTTCTCTGTATAAGATGAATGCCAATGGTAAAATAAAACTCGTATGCAAATTTGTTTCGTGGTTTTTTGTTTTTTTTTTCAACAGTGACCACCCCCCTTTTCATATCATCTGGTAACAAATCATGCCAAGAAACACCAGTAGAAGAAAAGTCAGAAGTTCTGGATTGAGACCAAAGGCCTTCACTGCCACTGTGCCTCTGCTTGGAGCTGAGGCTAAGTAAGAACTGAATGAATCAAGCAACTTGTGCAAAAGAACAATGGTGGTTTTTGTCAGTGCAATAGGCAGTCTGCACTTACTATGCTCTTCCTGGGCAACAGTTCTGTGCTAAGCACTTTTCACAGTCTCATGCTAAAATGTCCCAACGCTTCCGTGGGTACCATTTCCTATCCCTCTGTTACTTCATTTAGAGACCATTCACCAAATGGTCCCGTCCATAGCTGCACGTGGAAAAGCAATGAACCTGGAGCTTTCCCTTTGTTTCTATTTCCAACTTGAGTTTGGAGCCACAAATATTCTCAAAGTTCATGCTGGCCCTGAGTTTTACATCCTCATACTCCAATGAATGTTTCACTTGAGTTTCCTGAAAGGAGAAAATGGACAGTTTGTCAACCACCATCATAGTTTCCCCTGACCTTTTCTTGAGTGGAAAAGTTAATGCCCAGAGAAATTGCCAAAAAGCTGGCAGAGAACAGCAACAAAAGAACACAATAAAATAGCTGATCCTCCACCTTCGATGACTAAAGTGTGACTCAAACCACGAACATTATCATGTTCTGCAGTGAACTCAGCGAGTACCCTGCTATAGATTCAAAAACAACTCTAGGAAAAGAATAAAAGAATGACCACAAACCCTCATTTCTTACCATTTTCCATGGAGAATGCTTCCCAGAAGACCACTTAATTGGCACAGCTGGTTTTTCTCTGCACTTTCATTTTTGATTTCAAGATGGGTACAGGCAATGATGCATGCAATGAGTCAACATATTGGGGCATGGGTAGGTTTTATACAATGCATCAGTTCAGTTGAGCTCAGTCGCTCAGTCGTGTCTGACTCTTTGCGACCCCATGAATCGCAGCATGCCAGGCCTCCCTGTCCATCATCAACTCCTGGAATTTACTCAAACTCATGCCCATTGAGTCGGTGATGCCATCCAGCCATCTCATCCTCTGTCATCCCCTTCTCCTCCTGCCCCCAATCCCTCCCAGCATCAGGGTCTTTTCCAATGAGTCACCTCTTTGCATGAGGTGGCCAAAGTACTGGAGTTTCAACTTCAGCATCAGTCCTTCCAATGAACACTCAGGACTGATCTCCTCTAGAATGGACTGGTTGGATCTCCATCCAGGGACTCTCAAGAGTCTTCTCCAACACCATAGTTCAAAAGCATCAATTTTTTGGTGCTCAGCTTTCTTCACAGTCCAACTCTCACATCCATACATGACCACTGGAAAAACCATAGCCTTGACCAGACGGACCTTTGTTGACAAAGTAATGTCTCTGCTTTTTAATATGCTGTCTAGGTTGGTCATAACTTTCCTTCCAAGGAGTTGGCGTCTTTTAATTTCATGGCTGCAGTCACCATCTGCAGTGATTTTGGAGCCCCCCAAAATAAAGTCTGACACTGTTCCCACTGTCTCTCCACAAGGTACCAACTTGGAAGGAACTATAGTTCAGACCCAAGTTTCACACACCCTCAATGTGTAGAAGGTGTTCTGAGAGACTCAACCAAGGACTTTATTTCTAAGACAAGTCCGTTGTAGGTACCACCAGCAAAGTGAGCCCAGGGAAGACCAGTGCTTCTGAAACTCACACAAGAAACCTTGATATACCAAACAAGAAGATGGGGTTTCTCAAAGGGCATGGAGTCAGTCTCCACTTCTCACCTAGCTTTCCTCTCTTCTGATTTCTTAGGCTGAATTTCTGTCTATACAGGTCAGGCTGCTTCTTGTACAAACAGTAAACTTATCGGTGAAACAATCTTTCTGGCAATGGCTACAAGAGTAAGAAAAGACACTTATATAGGTGCCTTGTCTCCTAACTGACCCCTCAGCAGGAACCCCTTCATTAATGACATTCTAATTCTCTGAAATTCTGTTTATGCCATTCCAAGATTTATATTTAGGTTGAACTTCCAGAATACTAGTCAATTTATTAAAAATTTATTTAAACATCAGGTGAAATACTGGGTCTCTATCATCATCACCAATAACTACTGAAACTCTGAGGCGGCAGGCTGATGAGAACTTTAGAGACAATAGGTCAGGGGGGATGACACTGGAACCATGGCTAATCTTTCCCTTTCCTCTCCTTCTCCTCTTCCTTCTCCTCCAGCACCCTCTTTCTTTGTCTGCTTTAGAAATTATAAGTTATTTGCCTTAATTTAGACAATGACATTGTATTTGTGAGTTGCATGAGAGTATACAAAAAATAAATAAATTTTCAGAGTAAAAATTAAACATCAATTTAGCTTCTTTGCCCCCAGTATTTGTTCCTCCCTAAATAGAAACATTTTCATTTCTGATCTTAACATCTCGCAAAATTAAAGGCAGATATCTGTCTTTGGATATGAGGCAATAGTAAATGTACAGTATCAACTGGTAAATGTTCTGTTAAATCAATAAACAGATTCCCACACAAAGAAAGGGGAAAAAAAAGTGGGGTGGGGGAGTAGGGAGGAAGGAAAGAAAGGAAGGAGAAGAAAAAGTATGAAAGAAAGAAAGAAGAAATAAAAAGAAAAGGAGAGGAGAGGAAAATAAAGAGAAAGAACAGCATGAACCCTGACCAAGCTTTTGGATGTATTAACTAATTTACAGGAAGTACAGAAAATAAACATGTAAGTCAACATTACAGAGATGAAAGCAAAATCGAAATGTAAGAAATTCTACAAAAATAGTAAATAATCTCTTTTTTTTCAACAGTAAATTGCAAAAGTTAGAAAAAAAGAGTGGAAAAAACATTTTAAAAATTTTAAGAAGACTTCAAGATAAAAGAGAGAGCCAACGGGATGATTGTGGGGAACTACTGTGTGTATTTGTGTGTTATATTGAGTATCTCTTAGAAAACATACTGAAGTATTAAAAACAATATAAATGTCTGGGTTTACTTTGAAATGGCCAGAGGCAAGAGAAAAACATGTGAACATAAACTGGCTGTATATTGACTGTTGTTGAGGTTCTGTGATGAATACATGGGGATTTACTGCAGCATTCCCTCTGCTTTTTGTGTTTATTTGAAAGATCACATGATATTTACAAAAATAACAAGAGGAAGAGAGAAAAACAGAGAGACTAGGAAAAGGAGAAACAGAAGCGAAGGAGGAGGAAAGGGGGAGATGGGGGTAAGGAAGAGGAAGACAAGGAGGGAAAAGAGGAGAGTGGATAAGGAGATGGGAAGAAGAGGAGGAGGAGGAAAAGGAAGACAATTGGGTTGAAGAAAAGAGGAAACAGGGAGAAAACCGAGGAGGTGAAGTCAGCTGCCTGGAATTACATGCCAGACACCCACTAGAGCTAAGGGACAGACGTGAACACAAAACCCTCTCCCGCTCTCCCTGCTCACAGCTCCACTCCGAGGTTTCTGCTGAAATGCAGAGCTTCCAGCTCACACCGCAGGGCTTAGAGTGTGACTCTGCTCCCCAGGTATGTAGGGAGGAGCACACACAACCTGCCTGCCAGCGCAGGAGACCTAAGAGACGCAGGTGCGATCCCTGAGTCGGGAAGATCCCCTGGAGGAGGGCACAGCAGCCCACTCCAGTATTCTTGCCTGGAGAATCCCATGGATGGAGGAGCCGGGCAGGCTACAGTCCATGGAGTCACAAGGAGGTGGACACGACTGAAGCGACTTAGCACACACGTATGCACACACAGTACAGATACAAGCAGGGTCACCTGACTCCTAGGGTCCAAAGTCATTTCCTGAAGCAAGGTGAGCATGCTGTGGGGATGGAATGATTTCATCTCACTGGCACAATGCCTCTCTGCCTTGTGAGATGCAGAGAAAGGGCATAAGGGAATAGATCCCACTGGGGGGTTTGAAAGGACTTGCAGGGATCATCAGTCCAATGAAAGTATAAATAAAAAGAAAGAGCCATGGCTTTTGAGCCATTTGAGTTCCATATCCAGTGTTGGTGACTATAAATAAAAAGGAAAAATGTATATATGTATGTGGAACTCCCCAGAAGCAAGTCTGGTTTCTAAGCATTGTTATATACCCAGAACTCCAAAAAAGGGGCTGGGGGTATAGTGGGCATCCAGAAAGGAGGAAAGGGTGAGTCAGTATAGTGGAAAGGAAAGTGAAATAATAAGCAAGTAACCTTTGTAAAAAGGTAGAAAACAAAGATTGTAATCATTTACCATGGATAGTCAATGACTGAGAAGGAATACCTAATTTAGGTGAGCAGATGACTGCAGACAAAGATGGTGGGAAAACAGCAGGTCACTGAACCCTGATATTTGGGATCTTTTTCTTAAACAGGGTTCTTAGTTAAAGACTCTACTTATCACTGTTCTCACTGGTTTCAATTAAGTTATTCAAGTGGCCATGATAAAAAAAAATACTGAGTTAGCTCTTTTTTCAAGGCAAGATTGATTTTACACTAAGCTATATACATATGTACACATACCTTGTAATATATTCTATTGACCATTTAATCATTATCATTCAGAAATGAAATAGATAGGTTTCTTCCTACTGAACCCTAACAACATTCATAACAGAAGTAAAGTCGATACAATTCTCAACTTGGCAGTTCTCAGCTTCTCAGACAAAGGCTCTGAGCTTCTAAGAATATCACATGTCATCTGTAATTAAAAAACAAATATAGAACTGCTAAACTGGTAAGGAAAAAAAATCTTAACCAAGTAATAACCAGAAACCTGAAACTGACAGTTCAACAGCCAGAACACATGGGGTGATTTGGCTGAGGCGCAACTAGCTGCATATCCATGCTACGGTGGAAGGGACTTAAGTCGTGCTGGATGACACCCCTCCGTAGGCCAAGGAAGAGGAGGTTCTTGATGTAAAGTCTAGAAATCCAGGCTTAGTTTAAAATGCATGTAGCCAGTATGATTTAATGAGAAAAAAAGTCCTTCAGAAACTCAATATTTTGAAACCAATGCGACGGTACTTCCATCTCTCCTGTCTTCAGACCAACCATGGCAAGAGTGAGGAACATGGAGGCTGATATCAGACATATCTGGGTTGAAATTCTGCCTCTGCAGGCGTTGTATCCATGACTAACGCATAGTTATATAACTCTTTATCAGACTACTTTACAAAGTTCAAGTTGTCTGGTATTCATAGAGAGTACTGCAATGGAAAACAATAGCTAACATTGATTATTTTTATTCTCCAAAAACTATTCTAAGCACTCTACATGCATTATCTCTTTTAATTCTGACTCTCAGTTCAAACTGTGATATTTCTAATGGTGATACATTCCGAATATAGTGAAACACTGGGTCATAAATGAACTGTTTAATCAATTTGGACAAATGTGAAGCCCTACACAGAATGTTTTCATCACTCAAGAAAGTTACCCTGTGTCCCTTCACAATTAACCCTTCTCCCTCCACCATAAAGAAACCATTGCCCTGTAACCTCATTTTGCCTATACTAGAATTTCATATAAAGACCATACAATATGCATTTTTCTCTCTGCTTTCTCTCACTTAGAATAATACTTTTGATATTTATTCAGTTTCTGGCATGTATCAAAAACTCATTCTTTTTATTGCTAAGTATGGTTATACTGAATGGACATATTAGAGTTTAATTATCCATTTTCCTTTGGATGGACATCTGGGCTATCTCTAGCTTGGGGCTTGTTAAGCCCCATGGAGGGTCTGAGAGTTTATTCTATGTGTAAGAGTTTAGCCTGCTACAGTTGTGTGGACACTGGTTGAAGACGTGAGGCACCTGGTTCAGAGCTAGGTATAGTAAGATCCCCTGGAGGAGGGCACAGCAGCCCACTCCAGTATCCTTGCCTGGAGAATCCCATGGATGGAGGAGCCGGGCAGGCTACAGTCCATGGAGTCACAAGGAGGTGGACACGACTGAAGCGACTTAGCACACACATGCACACACAGTACAGACACAAGCAGGGTCACCTGACTCCTAGGGTCCAAAGTCATTTCCTGAAGCAAGGTGAGCATGCTGTGTGTGCTCAGAGTTCCCTCCTTACCACTCCCCCCACCTCAAGTCCAAGGTGTGACAAAGCACAGTCCAGGTACATGCTGTGTGTACAATGAGCTTATAGTAACACTTTCAAACTCTGAGCTTAGAGAGTCTGAATCTTTTATAAAGGTCTTCAAGAAAAGCTACCTGACCTTTTTTTCCAGAGGGAGATATTATCTTCATATACTGACTAGTAAACAAACCATCCCTATGCTTCTTGATGATACGCTATCTGTATCTTCCAAGGCCATTTGCTATATAAAAATATCTTGGAAAGATAATCAGTTCCTCTGCCCTCAGTATAGCAAAGGACACCAATAGAGAATTGTCCCCCAAAAGGTCAACTAAGAATAAAGCTTCTGTGAAAATTTCAGCACAAGAGGTTTGTGGCTATATGTTGTGACTGTTCTTGAGTAAATATTTAGAGATATTTAGGAATAAGTGTTGCTATATTAGAAGCTCATGAATGTTTAACATTTAAAGGCATCATCAGGTTCTAAAGAACTTATATCACTGTATTTTAATCGCAATGCAGGCTGCTCGATATCTTCTCTGACATTTGATGCTATCAGTCTTTTCCATGTTATCTATGTGAATTAGAACCTCATTGTGGTTTAAAGCATTTCTAATGAGTAATGATGAACTTCAATCTTTATATGCCACTGACCATCTGTATTAGACATGATAGTTTCATGTTCTAAGTGTCTTAGAAGTTCAGCATCCCAGGCCATGCAGATTCTCTATCAGAGTAGTACAACAGTCCTAGAGAGCACAGGGTTAATTCCTGAAATATGGTTAAATGGTATTATTTAAGGAGGAGGTGTAGCCAAAATGCTTACGTAAGAAGACCCTGAACTCACTTCTTCCCATAAGCACACTAAAATGATAGCTATTTACAGAACAATTATCAATAAGAACAATCTGAAGATTAGCAGAAAATATTTTCTACAACTAAAGATATAAAGAAGGAATCACAATGAGACAGGTAGTAGGGGTGGAGACAATAAGTGGGGTTAAGACACACATCCATCGGGTGGCAGCCTACAAATGGGAGGATAATCATAATTGCCTGCCTTGCTACAGTCCATGGGCTTGCAAACGGTCAGACACGGCTGAGCGGCTGAACAACAACAAATCGTAACTGCAGAAAATTTTCACAAGGAGTAATAGGTCTGAGCCCCACATTGAGCGCCCCAGCCCAGGGGTCCTACTCCAGAAGGAAAAGCAAAAGCCCCCAGGGCATATGGCTCTGAAGTTCTACGGAACTGGTGTATGGGAAAGCCAGAGGGCTACAGGAAACAAAGACTCTGCTCTCCAAGGGCGTGCACACAAGCTCACACACTCCACAACCCTGTACAGACACAGTAACTTGAATGGAGCCTTGGTCAGAACCACTTGCTGATTTTGGAAAGCCTCCTAGAGAGACAGGAGGTAAATGCAACTCTCCCAGGGATACACATGTTAGCAGGAGCCACTTTGGGCAGATCATTTTACCAAGAGGACACTGCTGCTGCAAGGGGCATTTGGAATCCTAGTCTCTAACCTATTAGTGCTGGGGGATTACTTGTCTAGCAGCTAGTAGATACCAGTCCTGGAATTCCTTGGACCAAGCAACCAGCAGTGTGGGGATCTGGCCCCACTAACCAGCGGGCCAACACCAGCCCCAGGACCCCAGCTCTCACAGCTAGCCACCCTGGGACCCAGGCCACCAATGGCCTGCACCAGCCTGGGATCCCTGCACACAGTCCACTGCACTGGGGCCCAGCAGGGCAGTAGTCTCCACATGAAGCAGTTCCTGACAGCCGACCAGGTCAGGTCAGCCCTGCCCACCAGCATACTAATGGTAGCCAGCTCTTCCACAACAGAGGGGCCACCCAGTCTATACAATGGGCACTCTGAGATCTCTGGTGACTGGAGGGGAGAGTGAAACTGGATCCTAAAGAACATCTCCTACATGAGGCAACCTAGCCTTCCATCGAAAACGTCTAGAAAAACAGCCACAAACAAAACTCAGTAGGTAGAGGGAAACTATAAAACTGTTTTGCACAGTGAAGGGAACTATTAAAAAAAAGGCCACCTACCGAATGAAGGAAAAATATATTTTCAAATAATATGCCCGATAAGGGGTTAATATTTTTAAAAAACCTCATACAATTCATCAAAAACAAACAACCTGATTAAAAAATTGGCAGAAGACCCGAATAGATATTATTCCATAAAGACATACAGATGGTCAATAGAATCATGAAAAGATGCTCAACTTGGCTAATCACAAGCATAAGGAATGATCACCTCATTATGTTTATTATCAACACCTCAGAATGTTTATTATCAAAAGATAACAAATGATAAGTGCTGACAAGGATGTATGGAAAAGGGAATCCTAGTGTAAGGTTGGAAGGAAAGTAAATTGGCACAGCTACTACTATGGATAACAATATGGAGGTTCCTCAAAAATTATTCACCTTGCAATGCAGGGGACATTGGTTCAATCCCTGGTCTGAGAGGACCCCACATGCCAAGGGGCAATGAAGCCTGTGAGACGCAGCTGCTGAGTTCATGTTCCAGAGCCCACGAGCCACAACTAAGCCCACATACCCTAGAGCCCAAGCTCAGCAACAGGAGAAGCCACCACAATGAGAAGCCCACACACCACAACTAGAGCGCAGCCCCTGCTTGCTGCAATTAGAGAAAGCCCATGTGCAGAAATGAAGACCTAGTCAAAAAAATACACACACATACATACACACACACAGAGGACTATTGCATGATCTAGCAATTCCACTTCTGGATACTTTTCTGAAAAAACAAAAGCACTAATTTGAAAACAGATATGTACCCCTCCATGTTCATTGCAGTCTTTTTTTTTTTTTTACAATAGCAAAGATATAGAAGCAAAATAAGTGTCCATCGATAGATGAATGAAAAGATGTGATATATACACATAAAAACAGGCACAGCCACACACAATGGAATACTGTTTAGCCATAAATAAGAATGAAATCTTGCCATCTGCAACAACATGGATAAACCTACAAGATATTATACTAATTGAAATTAGTTAGACAGAGAAAGAAGATTATTATATGATATCCCTTATATGTGGGATCTAAAAACAATTAAAGAAACATTATTAGACAGAAACAGACTCCTAGATACATACCACAAACATGTGGCTGTGAGAGGGGTGGGGGTACTGGGTAAATAGATGAGAGAGATTAAGAGGTATGAACTTCCAATTACAAAATAAATGTTTGTTGGGGGTGAAATCTCTAACATGAGGAATAGAATCAATAACACTGTAATAACTTCATATGGTGACAGATGGTAACTAGAGTTATGATGATCATTTTGTAGAGTATACAGATATCAAATCATTATACACATGGAACTAATATAGTGCTGTAGGTCAATTATAATAATTCAATTTAGGTATATGTATATAATTTGGTTTAAAATTATAATAAACTGCAGCCATTAAATTATACTTTGCAAGACCACAATAACCTCCAAATTCTAAACGTGATCCTTTGCCACTTCATACATCTTTCAAGGAGTCAGTTAGAATGTAAGGTCTCTGTAGTGGTTTCCAAATGAGCTACAAAAAGCAGCTTATAGGTTGTTTAAATCATATTCTCCTAAGGTCATAAACTTTTTACAGGAAAAAGTTATGCGTAGTTTTTGTTTTTGTTTTTTTAACCCTGTTTTTCAATGTAATGTCAATCCTTTCATGCCAGGAGGTGTCACTTCCTTGAGTCATTATTTTCAAGAGTAAAGCAAAATGCTTTGGTTCAAATCCCAATACTGCTAGACACTAGCGAAGTGACTTGGAGGAAACCACTCATCAGACCTTTATGAACTTTGTTTTTATCTTTCCTTTCACTTGACTATAAATATTAGAGCTCTGCCAACTCTGCTGAGTTGTAGGGATGATCAAATGACACAGGAGATACTAAAACAATTTAAAGACTCTAAAGTGCATCTCATAAAAAAGACAAATCAGTACCCAAACAGATGGAAAAAAAAATATTTCACTTTGCAAGTTTTCCAAGAAAGGCCAACCAAAACAGAGGCAATATTTTAGTAGTTTTGCCAGTGGCTAAATAAATCTGTACAGTGCTTAAAAAAAATTTTTTTTAACTACACCTCAATTATTCAAAAATTTTTCTACTCTCAATCTGCAATGATAAAAATAGTATTTTCATCATCTACTATCAATATTATTAAATACACATTTACTATTGCTTGTCTAATGCTTCCTATATGTCAGGCGTTGTACTAAACACTCTTCTTGGACAGGTGACCCTTGAATCATGTGGAGACTAGGGATGCCAACCCTTCATGCAGTTGAAAATCTGCCTGTAGCTTATAGTCAACTCTCTGCATCCATGGTTCCTTGTTATCCTCCCATGCAACCAACCATGCATCGTGTAGTACCATGGTATCTACTGAAAAAAAATCTCCGTATTAGTGGATCTGTGTAGTTCAAACATGTTTTGAGCAAGGGTTAAGCGTACAAGCTCACTTAAAACTCTCCTTAAAACACAAAACTCTATTAAGTTCTTATTATCATTTACATTTTACAAATCAGGAAACAGAGATGCAAGCTCAGAGTGCTAGGCTTCATAGTTATTGAGCTGGCCAAAAAGTTTGTGTTTTTCTGTGACATATTACAGAAAAACCCAAATGAACTTTTTGGCCAATCCAACAGAATGGGGGCAAGAAACACAACTGATTTAAGGTGATTTAGTTTCAAAGTCCTCATTCTTTACTACTCCATTTAATGATTTTTGTAAATTCATCCTCAGAAAGTAATCCAAAAGAAGAAAAGAACAAGAGGTCTTAAGAGATATTTCTGAATGTGTTTTGTATATAGTTGCCAACTTTTCCCAGGCGGCTCTGCTGGTAAAGAATCCACTGTCAATGCAGAAGATGTGAGAGATGTGGGTTCGACCCCTTGGTCGGGAAGATCCCCTGGAGGAGGGCATGGCAATCCACTCCAGTATTCTTGCCTGGAGAATCCCATGGACAGAGGAGCCTGGTGGGCTACAGTCCATGGAGTTGCAAAGAGTCAGACACAACTGAAATACATACACACACCAATTTTGGAAGTGATGTGAGTAAAGATTCAGCAAATTATGGCAAATAAAATCACTTGACTGTTACATGATATTTAAAATAATCAAGAAAACTAACAATAAGTACAGTATTTATGATCCACATTTTTTAAAATTCAAAGTTACCTCAATTTCTTGTCATCATCATGTTAGGATTACAAGACTGTCAGAATTTCTAGTCCTGCCCATGGCTGCATTCCGAGTGTTCTCAAGAACTATAAAGGTCTCTTTCCTACAAATGACAAATCCAGGTCAGGAAGCCCAGCAACATCATCCCAAAGTCTTTCTTTCCATGAATGCTAATGATTGAGACAGAGCCAATGAAACAGAATTCACTATTTTAATAAGAGCTTACACACTCTGGTGTTAACTTCAGAAGAAAGTGAGATATAAGTGAATAGTTAGATATGCTGTCCCCAGAGAAAGGAAGAAAGTTCTTATCGGAACACAAGCCTGGAGTTCATTTCACTGCAATCTTTCTCCGCCAGACAAGTGAGCCACTCTTTCAAGGACAATGGCGTTTCCTTTGTCCAAGTCCTCTCCCTTTTCTATGTGTAGAAAAGTGGCTCAATGCTTTAAAGGCAGACAGACAGAACTCTCTCATTTGGCCAAATTGACAAAAGACAAACCTATGGACCAGAGCTCCTCTCAGACACACCATTTTAGAACAGACACTCGAGAAACAAGCAAAGGAACCCAGAAGCCTGGAGTCACACACAGTGGAGCCACTCCTGGACTCTGAATGCTGGGACGTTATAGCGTATTTACTATGAAGGGTCTCTACCCTGGAGGGCGGCACAGAACGGAAGAAACAAATACTGACAAAAGCCTTTCCAGATGGCCACACCTGGGTTTGGATTCCTTCTGGCTGAATGACCCAGAGCTGGAGGCAGAAGGGAGCTCCGAAGCCTGGGCTGCCACCTCCTGCCGTGTGAGCTTGGGCAAAGAGCTGCACCTTCCCCTGATTCCATTTTCTCATTTATAAAACAGTGAAAAATAAAAACCCTAGCTATTTTAGAGAGTCGCGAGGGTTAAAAGAGTTAATATGTGTTTCACGTTCATCAACTAAAAGTTGAGGATAGGGAAAAGACAGTCTCTTCAGCAAGTGGTTTTGGAAAAGTTGAACAGCCTCATGCAAATCAATGAAGCCAGAAGATACCCTCACACCATGCACAGAAATAAGCTCAAAATGGCTTAAAGACTTAAGTATAAGACATGACACCATAAAACTCCTAGAAGAGAACAGAAGCAAAACATTCTCTGAAATAAGCAGTACCAATGTTTTCTTAGGTCAGTCTCCCAAAGCAAGAGAAATAAAATCAAAATAAACAAATGGAAGCTACTCAAACTTAAAAACTTCTGTACAGAAAAGAAAACCATCAACAAAATGAAAAAAAGCTACAGACTGAGAGAAGATATTTGCAAATGATGCAATCAACAAGGGCTTAATTTACAAAATATACAAACAGATCATACAACTCAATAACAACAACACCACAAACAAAACAGCCCAGCAGGAAAACGGGCAGAAAACCTAAAGCAGATATTTCTCCAAAGACAACATATAGATGGTCCACAGTCACATGAAAAGATGCTCAACACTGTTCATTATTATACAAACGCAAACCAAAATTACAATGAGGTACCATTCCATACCAGTCAGAATGGTCACCATTAAAAAGCCTACAAATAATAAATGTTGGAGAGGGTGTGGGAGGAAAAAGGAATCTTTTTACACTGTTGGAGCGAATGTAAATTTGCACAGCTACCATGGAAAACAGTATAGAGGTTTTTCAAAAAACCAAAAATAGAGCTGCTATATGAACCTACAATCTTATTCCTGGGCATATATCCAGGGAAAACCATAATCTGAAAAGATATATGCATCCCAACATACACTGCAGCACTATATACAATAGCCAAGACCCAGAAGCAACCAAAATTTCCACTGACAGGTGAATGAATAAAGATGTGGGACGTATGCACCATGGAATTACTCAGTCATAAAACAGAACAAAATAATGCCATTAGCAGCAACACGGATGGGCCTAGAGATGAACATACTAGAGGAACTAAGAGAAAGACAAGAAAGACAAGTATAATATGATATTACTTACAAGTGGCATCCAAAATATGACACAAATGAACATTTCTATGAAACTGACATAAACTCACAGACAAAGAGAGCAGACCTGTGGTTGCCAAGGGTGGGGATAGGGAAAAGACGGATTGGGAGTTTGGGATTAGCAGATGCAAATTTAGGACGGATATAAACAGCAAATTCATGAACCATTCCATATTTTTTGGCTTCCCTCAGAGCTCAGTTGGTAAAGAATCCACCTGCAAAGCAGGAGACATCAGTTTAATTCCTGAGTCGGGAAGATGCGCTGGACAAGGGAAAGGCTACCCACTCCAGTATTCTGGCCTGGAGAATTCCATGGACTATGGGGTTGCAAAGAGTCAGACCTGAATGAGCAACTTTCACTTTCACTTTCATAAACAACAAAGTCCTCTTGTACAGCAGAGGGAACTATATTCAATATCCTGTGATAAACCACAATGCAAAATAATATTAGAAAATTATATATATATATATATATACACACACACACACACACACATACAGTGTACATCTGAAACTAACACAATGTTGTAAATCAATTCTACTTCAATAAAAATTTTAATTAAAAAAGTGAGGCTAAAAACGTAATTCCCATTTTGATGATCATTATCATCTATGTCAAGTGCTTGGTCTAGTAGCTGGCATCTGGCAAGCATTCAATAAATATTAGTTACTATATTACTTTTAAAAAGACTCAAAATTAAAATCTTGAGTGTAACACTTGCAAAAAGCTGAAGGTTTTTGTTCATTTAGATTTGTATTCATCTACTTGTTTTTTTTTGGAGGATGAGAGACTGTCATTTAAGTAAGTACCTAATAAGCATTGATTATTTTATAATTTTCACTACTGAAGTTTTAGCCCTAGCTCTAATTTCTTCCTCATAGGATGCAAAATGTAACAATTCTCCATTTATGAGAATAACAATAATTAATGGAGGGAAGGATATGGTCAAAGCTGGGAGGCTGATGCATTCCTTAGGCCTCTGTCTCTGTGATTCTTTTTTCTTTTAAGGCAGGGATGGTTTATATATCATAGTTTATTGAATTTGGGGAATTTCTCATTTTTTTACTTAAAATGGAGCACACGTCAACTCAAATAAAGGCAGATCTTGCAGTTTTCTTTCAGTGTCTTGTAAAAACCAACATCATGGAGTTATGAAACATTTAACATGTGCAGCACAATAAATCCTACAGAGCCCCTGATTCAATCCATTTGCCCAGGTTGATTCTCCAAATGAGAGATTATGTTTCAGTGCTTGAAAGGGGCAGCAAGCTGAGCACCTTCAGGAAAACACAGGCACATACCACCTGCCCCTCCTCTCCCAATCTAAGCAATTGAATTGATAGGTTTTGTGCATTTTTAAGAATGGCAAGTAAAATTAATTCCTCAACACTGACTTATTAAACTTCTACTCTATGCCTGACCTGAGCCGGGTATACAAAAAACCCCCAAAAAACAAAAAAACTTGAGTGTCTGGTGTCACTGAACCTGCACCAGAGTACAGGAAAGAGGTGATCACCACAAACTCACACTAAGGAAGGTGACATCACAAACTGAGGCCAGTGACCTTCAGAAGGAAAGAACGTGGGGAGAAGAGACAGCAAAGAGACTGACTTGATCATGGAGGGGAGCATCAGTGGAGTCTTTCTTACGGGGGTGACACTGAGATGTGAAGTGTGAGTAGGTATTGACTATTCAAGCCTTGTATTGAGGAAAACCAGTTCTAGGCAGACGGAACAGCATGTACAAAGGCCCTGTGGTAGCAAGAATTCAGGAGCATTTACAGAAATAAAGGAAGGTCAGAGCTGCAGCAATAGGAGATGGGGCCCTAGAGACCATGCTCAGAGCTTGTCTTCTTCCTGTGAACAATTATCGACACTGACATGTCTTAAATATCAGCAGGAGCAGGATTAGTTCTGCATGCTAAAAATAGTGCTGATTTAGGTTTGGGGCCCTTCTTGAGATTCAGTAACACTTCTGCAATCTCAAAACTTGTCCAAGGAAAGAGAGAATCTGTTGAAA
The DNA here is from genome assembly GCF_023699985.2 of Odocoileus virginianus. Lineage (NCBI taxonomy): Eukaryota > Metazoa > Chordata > Mammalia > Artiodactyla > Cervidae > Odocoileus > Odocoileus virginianus. The sequence continues at coordinate 16,799,184 of NC_069699.1, forward strand.
TATAGTCCATGCCTGAGGCATGATTTATGTAGTCAAGTTAACAGCGAGGCTGTCAGACATTTGAAGTCCAATAACTATTTGTCCTAATGATTTTTGTACACTTGTATCCACAGAAGGGGAACCTCTTTGACTTGGCTCTTGGCATAGTTTTCCTTTGATTCTTTGGTGGTTTAAAATTTAATTCTAAAATGTAGCCATTTGTTACAAACTTGCCTGAAACTTGCTTGTGACAGTTGCATTTTTCTCAAATGAAAAAAGCAACAGCATCTTGTAATTCGACATTTCCCTACCATAGTAAATTGCCCATTCCTGCCAGAGCATCAGACCACTTTAGTAGCTCAATTTATAACTGCTACTCTGCTATTGGTATGCTTTTCCTTAAAGGTATTATTCTGTACTTTATATGGTTTCTCATGATTTCAGTCTCCACCATCTGTTTTCATAAGGTGGCAGGACTGTTCGCCCAACTCTAAAAGGACAGAGAGTCCCACCAGGATGAGACACGTTCAGAGAGAACTTTATAGTTCAGGCTGCAATTCCCTGTTGTGCGATTAAGCTGCTTATGAGACAGGACATGTGTATTTGTGTCTTTTTTCTTGGTATAAGCTACTAGCTTTTCATCAACATAACAAAATTTGAGCACAAACCGGAAAGTATCACCCTGCTTTGAGCTCAGGAGAGGAGACAGAAACCAGGTCAACTCACTTCTTCATCATAGCCATTTCTAAGTGAGGCCCAGAGGGATCCATCCAGGATCATGATCAGAGGTGTTCTACTGAAGATCCTTTACGGGCTCTGCGTCAGCAAGTGAGGAAACTGCTGCATTAACAAAACCAGAAATTGATTCCCAAAGGAGAATGTGCCTATTAATGTCCTAAGGGTCTAGGAAGGCAATTAGGCATCAGAGGAGAAAGAGCACAGGGAGATATCAGCTGTATTTATTACATGGTTGATCCCTTTGACCAATGCCTTCCTCATCTGTATTAATGGGAATAATAACCTCGTACAGACAGTCAGGGCTGTGGCAGTGGTTTCTGCCAACTATTTAAGTTGGCAGAACTTAAACACGCTTAAACACCAAGGGTGTTTAAGGTTTCTTGGAGCAATTCTTAACTGCTGTTTTCTAGTTTAACCTCTTATTTCTTTCACTGCACTAATCATAACTTGCAATGATTTTATTCATCTGCTTTTGGTTTTCCACCTGGCTTCTGGACTGGAGTCGAAGCTCCCTGAAGGCAGAGCCTGTATTTGCTTCCAGCTCAGCTGCTCACCCTATGCAGTCACCTGACACGTGTTTGTCAAACGAACGAATGGGGGATAGAACGTGAGAGAAAATGAGTGTGTGTCACCAGTTACTGGGATTATTTTTCTCATTAGCAACTATGTTCTCAGATAGGTCACCCACTTGCTCCAAGGTTCAGTTCTGTTTTAATCTATAAAAGGAGGGTGATGCACATCTTGTTTATTTCACCAGGCTGATGGGGCACTACTCGGGAGGAGAGAAACATATAAACGTATACTGACCTGTGCATAGTACTTTACAAGACTGAGGGTGTTTAACGCCAAGGGAGAAATGAGACTGACTATGAACATTAAAAAGGACAGGGGTTTTCAATCATGGGGGAGATGCTTTTTATAAAAACAAAGCCAAAGGTAACTTTAGTCACCACCACCCACCATCATAATGGCATATAAATCCACTGCACATAAACTATTCCCACCGGGCACCATTCTATCGAATCCTGGCAAGTGAGACCATGTAGCAGGGACTACTGTTGTCCCCATTTTATGGCTGAGGAAACATGGGGCTGAGACAGGTCAGTGACATGTCCATGGACACATGGGAGAGATCTGGGGCTCACACCTGGCACTTGGACTCTTCAGGTCTCAATCACTTTTCATGCATCAATTATTGTAACTATATCAGACAGCTTGAATACTGTGTTTCTACATAATAGAGCTCTGGGCACCAGGAAGGCAAACACACACTATTTGAGGGTGAGGAAATGGGAAGCCTCCCCGTGGGTTCACCAGATACCTCACCAGGTGTGACTGGAAACACTAAAACTAAGTTAGAAGTACCCCTGGACAGTTCTATCTGGATTAATACAAATGGTAGATGTTTATTTTGTGGGCACATTTTTTATTCTCTAGAAAAAATGAGTATGATGCTGCACACATTGTAAAAGCCTAAAATGCTTTTAGTACCAATATTTCTCTTTGGAAGGAGTAAAAGGAGGGGGAAAAAAAAAAAGCTTGCATTACTAGAAATGCCTCCAAAGGAAAACTGTACTCCAGTCTAACTTTCTTGATGATTCTTGATAAGTCATGCAACAGCCCTTTCTTAAACCTACTAGAATGAGTCTAAGCAGCCAATTTATAATACTTCTATTGCTTAGAAGAGGCACTTTGTTTACTAGGACTGTTGCTGAGATGACACCGATGCATTAATTCCCCTCATTTGGGAATTTCTTCTCATTAACTGCATAGCCTGACAGTTTACAAAATGTGGCAAGGCTGTAACTCCAGTTTTTAAAGCCATCACCTATTGAAGCTAATGAGAAAGAAATGACACACAGCTCAAATAATTACCCCTTCTACCATTTATGGAAATGGATCTTGCCTGGATCCCCCTGGGCTTTCAATATGGTGTTCCAGGATCCGCCTGATTTTGCACAGAATTCAACCTGGCTCCGTCCATCCCTTGGTGAGTTGTAGGCCTGAAGTACAATGGTGTGTGCTGGAGAACCCTTTTCATGCTTTGGAGGATCAGCGGCAGAAAGAAGAATCCATTTTTCTGCAGAGTCCATCTACACACGTCTATTTGAGAAGGCTGAAGGCAGCCAGCCTCTACCTTACGCATCCGGTCAAGACTTGGGAAAATGAGCTTTATGAAGTTAGTGCTACACCCGCACTGTTTAGTAAACACAAGGGCCTGGCTTGCCATCCACGACTCCTCTAACTTTGCTTGTATGGATATAGCGCTCTGGCAATATTTTTGCTAAGGTAGGGGCTCAGCAGTAAAGAACCACCTATGATGCAGGGTATGCAGGTTCGATCCCTGGGCCACGGAGATGTCCTGGAGGAGGGCGTGGTAACCCACTTCAGTACTCTTGCCTGGAGTGAGGAGCCTGGCAGTAATATCCTTACATATTCATATGTCATTGTAAGCTCCAAAGCTCTTATTCTTTGCTTTTAAGAAGTTTATAACAGAACACAGGAAAAAAAAAAAAAAACTGATTAGAGTTTGCATCATGTGGTCAATATAAAGCTCTGAGCTTCAGAGTTTGGAGTCCTGGACGGTTCAAGACACACAGGGTTGCCACATGCTAAAGAATTACAAGGACATGGCTGGACCTAAGTTAGCATTCTCCCTCAGGCTCTACCAAAGACAGTCAGGAATAGAAGATGAAAAGGAAGAGACTAAGTGGAAGCCTCTAAGTTTAAGGGGGTTGTGCACCCCTGGAAAGAGTCCTCGGCTCCATCCCTCCGAGCTCGCAGCGTCAGGAGGGCTGGACAAGCCATCACGGTCAGAGCTGAGCCTGGAGAAGCCCTGAGGCGGGGCCAGGAGACCATGCTGTGCTCACCTCCACACCTCCACTCCTGAGAGAGGGCACCACGTTCCTGGGAGTGGATTCCCGGGCAGGCGGGGGTCACAGGGAAATGTCAAAGGCCCGGAGCAAAGGGACCTCACAAACAACTCCAGTGCCCCCACCTTCAGAGAGCCCTCTGTAACTAAGCCTCAACGACACTGATGTGTAGGAAGGAGGGACTCTAAAAGGACTGGTCAAACTTTTACATGTAACTGGAATGGAGATGCAAAAACAAAACAACAGAAAACAATCAAAAGTGGCGTTTTTTGCATTACTAGTTTTGTGGCCCTGAGTTGTACTTTTGTAACTTAGCTGGAGGAGAGGGTGCAGTGATCACCGCTCTCAGAAGCAGCCTTACCATGTGCGACTTATCTTCTTTCAAATTTACCCAGTGTCACAACTGACATATTTGATGAAAGATATCCACTGAAATCAGGCTACCCTTCTGTTCTAAAATTCCTTTAGAAAGATAAACTTTCATATCTAATTGAATTAATAGTAAAGCCACAGAATCAGCATGGCCTTTCATATGATTTAATGCTCCACTGAAGTCTTTCTGTCGGCTAGTACATACAGGGACCCAAAGCCATACCTATAATCATCTTTTATGAACGTGGGATTTTTATTCAATACTTCTATTCCAAAAAGTATTTAAAATATATTTTCCAAGAACAATGATGACTTCAGATGTGACATTCAGGTAATTCTAATTTGGGTAATACTAGAGTGATTACCGTTTCATCTAGCTAAGTTTTATTAGTAAATTCACCCAAAGAGTCGAAAATGCTGTACTATATCCACAAAGCCATTCTGAGATGATTCTGAGACATTTAACACATATTTATATTCATTTTAAAATGAATGACAACATATAAAAATTCTAATAATCTGGTTCATACTTATTAAATCACAATTAATCTGCATTGAACCTTAGTTTAACAAAGCAAAAAGGAATAAAAATACATTTTACTTTACTTCTCATCAAAATGGCTTCAAAAAGTCTTACAGCAACAAAGAGTAAGACATTATTTGTCTATAGCATTTTGAAGTGGATTCCTTAATCATGCTGAATAAATGAGGAATCACAATATAACATATATATAACTATTAAAGGTCAATTAAGAATAGAATAATAAAATGACAGGGAAACTAATTAGTAGAGTCAAATCCTTCCTCTCCCCATGCCCCATATATTCTCAGAGAATTTAACTTACTTTAGTGTAACTCCTTTGTCCTGAAAGTTAACAAATTATATAGGCTCTCCCAGGCCTGGGTCCCAGGTAAAAATAAAGACTTGAGAAATGCATGCTTTACTCTCACTAACAGCATTTTTTTTTTTAACACATGAGAAGGATATTTTATTTTTTTAACTTTTTATTTTATATTGGAATAGGCTTTCCTGGTGGCTCAGACAGCAAAGAATCTGCCTACAATGCAGATATCTCTCATCAAGGCCTGGGTTTGACTCCTGGGCTGAGATGCCCTGGAGAAGGGAATGGTTACCCACTCCAGTATTTTTTTTTAATTGGAGGCTAATTACTTTACAATATTGTAATGGGTTTTTGCCATACACTGGCATGAATCAGCCATGGGTGCACACGTGTCCCCCATCCTGACCCCCTCCCACCTCCCTTTCCATCCCCTCCCTCAGGGTCATCCCAGTGCACCAGCTTTGAGTGGCCTGTCTCATGCATCAAACTTCGACTGGGAATCTATTTCACATATGGTAACATGAATGATTCAATGCTATTCTCTCAAATCATCCCAGCCTCACCTTCTCCCACGGGGTCCAAAAGACTGTTCTTTATATCTGTGCTTCTTTTGCTGTCTTGCATATAGGGTCATCGTTACCATCTTTCTAAATTCCATATATATGCATTAGTATACTGCATTGGTGTTTTTCTTTCTGACTTACTTCACTCCGTATAATAGGCTCCAGTTTCATCCACCTTGTTGGAACTGATTTAAATGCATTCTTTTTAATGGCTGAGTAATATTCCATTGTCTATATGTACCACAACTTTCTTATCCATTCATCTGCCAATGGACATCTAGGTTGCTTCCATGTCCTGGCAATTATAAACAGTGCTGTGATGAACACTGGGGTACACACATCTCTTTCAATTCTGGTTTCCTCAGTGTGTATGCCCAGAAGGGGTATTGCTGGGTCATATGGCAGTTCTGTTTCCAGTTTTTTAAGGAATCTCCACACTGTTCTCCATAGCAGCTGTACTAGTTTGCATTCCCACCAACAGTGTAAGAGGGTTCCCTTTTCTCCACATCCTCTCCAGCATTTATTGTTTGTAGACTTTTGGATAGCAGTCATTCTGACTGGCGTGAGATGGTACTTCATTGTGGTTCTGATTTGCATTTCTCTGATAATGAGTGATGTTGAGCATCTTTTCATGTATGTTAGCCATCTGTATGTCTTCTTTGGGGAAATGTCTGTTTAGTTCTTTGGCCCATTTTTTGACTGGGTCGTTTATTTTTCTGGAATTGAGCTGCATGAGCTGTTGTATATTTTTGAGATTCTTTGTCAGTTGCTTCATTTGCAAATATTTTCTTCCATTCTAAAGGTTGTCTTTTCACCTTGCTTAGAGTTTCCTTCGTTGTGCAAAAGCTTTTAGGTTTAATTAGGTCCTATTTGTTTATTTTTGCTTTTATTTCCATTACTCTGGGAGGTGGGTCATAGAGGATCCTGTGGTGATTTATGTCAGAGAGTGTTTTGCCTGTTTTCCTCTAGGAATTTTATAGTTTCTGATCTTACATTTAGATCTTTAATCCATTTTCACTAACAGCATTTCTTAATAGGGTTTTGCCACCTCCCACTCCCAATAGAGTGGCCTTTACTTAAACTATTAATTTTGACAAGTAAGGTGTAAACACAGCTTAAGGATACTGGCCTCCCAAAATGTGGACATTTACCAAAGTATACTCTTTGGCCCTTGATATATATCCACAGTAAATATTGGTTGATTGGTGACTCAGATTGAAACAATTTTCCTATTGTGTGATCTGAAAGTGTGTGTGTGGGCTAAGTAGCTTCAGTTATGTCCAACTGAATTTCAGACATGGAATTGGAATACATTTCAACTGTATTCCAATTGAAATTGGAATACATTAGATTTTTGCCACAAAACAAAAAATATGTCACCAATTTATTCTTCTTCTGTCATATCAAAAGAAGAACAAATCTCTGAAAGTCAAATTATCCCTTCATGGGATGATGGATTTCTAAATGCTGAGTTCTTCTTTCCAACAAAGAGATAATTCTGATGAATCGGTATTTACAAAGTGACATGTGGCAGGACGATAATGTTAGTTAGACAAATGTCTGTGTGAGCCTTAAAATACGACACAGTGATAATTTTTATGGACTGCCACAGGCAGGCACATTCAGATTTTCAGGACCTTCTGACTTTAAAGAATGGGTTTAGAAGCAAAGAGTTTGGGGATGCTACTAACCACACAGGGATATGGTGCATCAGGGATAAATGGTACAAACGTTGAAGCAGGAGGTATTCGGCAAGCCCAAAGTTCAAAAATGCTTGGGGACACTCTACAGTGAGTGTGTGTGTGTGTGTGTGTGTGTGTATGTGTTACCCAATCTTGTCTGACTCTTCACGACCCAATGGACTGTAACCCTCCAGGCTCCTCTGTCCACGGAATTCTCCAGGCAAGAATATTGGAGTGGGTTGCCATTCCCATCTCCAGGGGATCTTCCCAACCCAGGGATTGAACTCGGGTCTGCTTCATTGAAGGTAGATTCTTCACCATCTGAGTCACCAGGGAAGTCCTTCTGGTGCTGAAATTCCATAATCTTCGAGCCTCATTCCATCATCCCATTTATAACAAGCTGAATGTTGCCTGCCTACAAACTTGGCAATGCCTCTGTACACTGCTGTCCAATGAGCACTCCAGTGAGAATCTCCTGTGTATACATACATGCTTATTCAAATCCTTGACTTTATTTTCCTGTTAGAATTTGATATACATGCTGATCTTCCAGAGGACTGACATAAGGCAATAGGATCTTCATGACCCGCCATCCCCACATCCCAGGTAACTGCTTTAAGCCCAGAACAGCAGGCACTCGCCATTACCGAGCTATTACTATGAAATGATACGATTTTAGATCCCCTGTTTGAGTGGTCTAATTTAATCCACAATAACTTTGGATGCAAACTTTTCTGATTCCCATTTCAAAGATGAGGAAAGGCTTTGACAGGTTAAGCAATATTTTCCAATCTCCCACAGGGATATAAAGAGAGAGCCCTAGAACACAGTCCTAGCCTCTTTGACGACAGTTTCACAGCCATTTGGTAGAGTGATTTTTCTGATATCAAGATGGCCTCAATCTCTTCTGCAGACACATCACTTCATCTATGTTTTTTTCCTACTTCCTTTGACCTTGATATCTCCATAAAAACATACAATTCCCAAAGAGATCATATGCTGGCTTGGTCTCTGTGTCAGCAACACACTGGTGAGCATTAAGCGTGAACACTTACCCAGTGAGGCAGGGTTGGCAGAATGTACATTTAACCTGAAAAAAATCCCATCCGATCTTTCTTTTCATAGGTGACACATAATCTATAATGGACTATCTAAAAATGATGCTCTCTCTTAGGTGTGTAGCTGCCACCACATGCACGAGGAGATGGAACTCTTCCACGGAGCAGCGTGACTGGCATTAGTACCTGTCAGGTAGCATTTGCGTTTTCTGTGAAGCTAAAAACACCAACAAACCTCCTCAAGAGCATGGCCCCTTGGGGCAGGGCAGCCAAGACAACTGACAAGCAGGATGGGTCCCTGGCGAGTCTTGATTTATATCAGTGACAATTAGGCAACCTCCAGGGAAGGTGGCATGAAGAATGTCCAGTTCTCAAGGCTGAGAGATCTTGGAACTGGTATCAGGGAAAGTTGGGATTTGCTTAAAATACTGAAGAATGTGGTAGCTTTCCTTGTTTGAAGGTGACTTGAAGCGCATATGGAAAATTTACAGGAATAAGAATTACATGGTTGTTCATTTAAGTTCTTATAAGAATCTATGCACAAGTAACCCCACATTATATTATAAAGCATATACAGTTTTTTTAATGATGATTTTTTGTTTAACAATTATTCTCCTTTTTGTGACTTTGTAACATCTTGGTTTTTTTAGAGCTCACTGTTCCCCCCTGATCTCAGGGACTTGCTCTCTCCAAATAGTTATGGATCCCACACCTCATCTTCAAGACTCATCTGACCAGATAACTTATGTAATGATCTTGAATGATCCAAGACTACCTGGAGCTGATAGATAATAAGTAGCTCATGATGGCTAAAGAGGCTACATATTCCAGAAAAAAAAAAAAAAAAAGACGCGCATGCTAGTTTGTGTCTGAATACTAGGAATCAATATTTCAGGACTTTCTTCTTCTTCAGCAGAGACCAGTCACAGAGAGATATGTGAAGGGGGCTGTTTTCTGCAGTCCTCAGACCAAGACACCTACTAACTACACTCTCTGTACTGCCAGATGATTCAGCCTGCCTCCGCCTCTGGTTGCTTCTTCCCCACGTGCCCATTCTCTTGGTGCTTCAAAATCTGATACCAACATAAGTTGTCCCTTACTTCATCCCATATCCTTAAGTGCACCAATGGCTTCCTTCTCCCATCCACTCTTTTCTTTCATTAAAACAATTTCTCAATACAAGAATTCTCAGTAATACAATTTATTATGTCATTTCTCTCGATGTTTTCTTTGTGATCTAGCAAATCTCAGTCTGTTCTTTGCCCCATTTTTCCACTTCCAAGTTCCAAAGTGTCAGGATTTTTGAAATAGTCTTTTGGGACTACTTTCAAAGAAAATACAAGTTTCGTTGAATTTGGACAAAGAAAGTACAAGAAATAATAACAAACACAGACCACCCGTGTTGTTATAGTCAATAATGGAAGAACAAATACACTGATAGTGGTAATATCTACCTTCACGCAGGATGGCACCTTCTACTGCAAGGGAAGTGGTAAGTAAGAAGAGAGAAGATATTTATATAACTTGGGGTCACAGGTAATTTAGCAGATGTGATCACAGATTCTTCACATGGAGGAAGCATGATATGAAAACACAAACACTGCTGTTTCTATTTCTGAAGGTAGTGGTTTGGATAATGAGCTTGCATGTTTTTATAAACTTAAATTCTCGATAATCAGCACTAAAATATGACTGCAGACAAAACAGTCTGGTTAGAGTGTCTACACAGACTGGAGATGGGTCTGAGAATGATCCTAAGGGCCATCAGAGCATTCAGTCCCCCTTTCAGACTCTACAAAGCAACAAATGTCAGAAAGAGCCAGAAAACTGTCATCAATCATTTAGATACTTCTAGCACATTTGGATGTCCCCTGTCATGGAGATAAATTATCCACATGTCAAACTAATTTTTCGGTTTCCACTTGAAAGCTTTGTGTCACCTAGGTCTAGTCAACATTGAATTAATATTTTTTTTTCTCCCCAACTCCCCGCAACATTATTGGATCCTATTACTGACAGCACTGTTGTTATACACTATGGTCTAGAGAATGTGGTTAATCTGATAGCCTAGGTAACTGAGTCACATATCCAGTTGTGTATTATACAGATTTTTCAAATCATTATTGTAACTCATATCTCTGTTTATATCTTATCTCCCCTTCTTCGCATGCATACACACACCAAAAATAAAGCAAAAAACTCCTTGAGGAAGAGGTCTAAATTTCAGCATCTTCATACCATTCATGGTATTTTAGTACTGTGCTCAATATGCATTACTCTTCATTAATAGATGTTTGCTGAATGGGTGAATCTATAATATCTGGATGGCCAATATTTGAAGACCTATATTGCAGAGAAAAACTACTCATGAGTGTATACAATATGAATGTCTCTTTCTTGATCATACTAAAGACATTTCAGGGTTTGTGCTACCTCAAGGTTATCATTGCAAATGTTGAAGCCCACTTAGGCATAAAATTGGTGAATGCTATTTAATAGAGGGCTAGGTGGTAAGATGGTAGGACATACTACACACTTGTGCAAGATTTCCTACAATTTCCAGGATCCGAAGGATAAAGACCCAAATCCACACATGTCCCGTCAGAGCTTATCACTGTGTCCATATCTTTATACATCCAGCCTTGACTCACACATTCGTCCTATTCTCTTGAGAGCACGTTTTTCTGCTTTTCAAGTCCTCTGAGGTTCCATCATTTTTCCTGCTATGAGCCCTGTGCCATGCTCTCTCAGAAACTCTCCAGTCTGTTCTTCTCCATTCCTAACCAGCCAGTGTCTACTCATCTTTTGAGAGAGCTTCTATCTTTAAGATGAGTAAAATTCCTTGATTATATGCCCATACACACAAAATATTTACTACAGTGTATAATTATGTATTCATAGAAAAGTCACTGGAATAATGTTGATTTGCCCCCCCCCCCAACTTTCTCTAGCAGCATGAAAGCATGGTTTACTTCCTTGGTTTACTCCCCATCGGATCAGGAGTACCTGGCACAGTGATGAGGAGAAAGGAGTCGCTCAATACATATTTGTGAATGAATCCATGGATAAATATGTGATTCTGCTTTCTGATTTATGGACTATACATAAATAAATGGTAAACACTTGTGTTTCTTATTTAGAATACTTATATAAGGTTACATATGAGGCTTGGTATCTTAAAGCATATTTTAAATAGCAGGTAACTCAATTTGGACATTATGGAAGTCCACTGAAATCCTCATTACTCTAACCCCCACGTACACTTTGTTTCCTTCATCAAATATGTTGTTTTAGCATTTTTAGTCATGTCTCTGCTGACAGTTCATTCTGATGCTGACATGGAATTGGTGAGAGACTTAAGCCTCTGTGAAAATGACTTTATACTCCTGGCTATAACGTGATCTAATATTTTTCCGCGAGGGCATTCAAGGCAACATGACCCCTTTTGAATTCAAAGAATCAATGAAAATGTCAATTATCACTAGATGGACAGGCAGAAAAGAATACATTCTTGTCTGTAGTGATTTTGTCCTGCAAGACTTATGCTCCTGTTCCATTTTCTGAACAATCTAGTAAAATTCAATTTACTGTTTCAATTTGTCTCCAGCCAAGCTTCCTTCTGTCAGCTCTACAGAAATTTCAATGCTGGCCACGTAGAGTACCAGGAGAAGGACAATGAGAATGAGATTACCTGTGCATTTGCGATCTGTGTCTTCTTTCTTTGACCCACTAATCGTCAACTTGCAGTTGAAGTTTTCCTCCCAGTATTCGGCAAACCATACGTTTCTTCGGTTGTTTTCAAGTGTGCGGGATGTAAAATAGGCATCAAACCCTAAACAGAGTTAAATGAAAAGGTCATTGCTTGCAGGGCACTGCTGGAACATTTGGAAATAAAAATACCAGTAATAGTTTTTCTTTGTTTTAGTGGACTGGATGCTTGCTCTTTTGTGTCAATCAAAAAACAAACAAACAAAAAAAAAGAATAAGAAAAAGGTAAAAAATTCTAATGCCAACACACATGGCTAAATCTTCATTCTATTAGGCAGATGCATGGCCAACAAATGACATTTCACAGTGAAATCTGAGTTACAGATCTTAGCAACAATATGATGACCACAGCATCCCTTGTGCCTCTTGGGAACTAGACCAGGGACAAAGCATCTTTATTATCACCAAGATAATAAGTGATCATTTCCATACTTACTATGGACCAGACTCTGCTTGACATAGGTTCTTCCTTTCATTCATTGAGAAATGAAAGGTCGTTCCTTCTTAACAACCTGTGTGGCAGCTGCTATCACTTCCATTATGCCAGTGAAAAAACAGAGTCTTGGAAGAAATAAGGGTTTCCCTGGTGGCTCAAATGGTAAAGAATCTACCTGTAATACAGAAAACTAGGGATTCGATCCCTGGGTTGGTAAGATCTCCTGGAGGAGGGAATGGGAACCCACTCCAGGATTCTTGCCTGGAGAATCCCATGGATAGAGGAGCCTGGCAAGCTATAGTGCATGGAGTCACAAAGAGTCAAATGTGACTTAGCAACTTAATATATTCATATGAGAAGAAATAGCAACATGCCTAAGGCCAATCATTATGCCATATTCTCCATCCCTAATCAGGTGAGTTATGACCTGTGATTATCATTCTAAGAACCTTCCTGCATTTAGTAAGGATCATTATGGAACTGACTTTCCAGTCAAAAAGTAAGTTTATGTAGAGATCATAGGTAAACTGACCCCAACATAAGTGCAAAGCTGTTTATTGAGAGCTTTAGATGAACAGACTTGAGAGTATAATTCCCTAGGAAATCTTTAGCTATCTTGTTAGTATGGTTCACCCTTAAACTGTCCGATGGTCCTGCAAGAATCAGATTGGACTCAGGATCAGAAGAGCAGGCATTGAATCCCAACTCCACAAACCTCAGTAAGTCCTGGAAACATGAACAAGTACAGGCTGCAATGGTCTTATTTCCCTTTCATTGACCTCTAAGATGAAAACCCTGTTTTCCTCACAGCATCTTGTTTCCAGCCATGGTAAGAATTTGGAAACTCACTGATTTTAAGATCAAGAACCACAGAAGGTGGATTTATTTTCACAGTAATTAAATCAAAGTTAAACTTATTTAAAACCCTAAGCGGAGGGTGGAGCTCCCAACTAAATCTCACAAGAGGAGCACATTGATTTAATTTTATCCACCACCATCTTACTGTTTCAATACACAGTAACCCCACTATAAGTGGAAAACTTGAAATAAGTAAATGAGACAAAGAAACAGCAAAGAAAAAGGAGATAGCATAATATTTTAGGGAAAATAAAAGTAACTGTCTACATCTCTTGCTTATTTTCTAGGGTGTTGTCAAAACACAATATCCAGTCTTTCTATGCTCCTGACCTCATTGATTTGAGGTAATCGAGCTACAGCGTCGGATCTCACCCTGATCTCCGTCTTGACAGACTCATGAGCCCGCTGGAAGTCCCCTCTTGCCTCACTGTTCTCCCATAACCCTGAGACCCAATGACTGTTCAGTAAAATGTCAATTCCTAAATAAAAGGAATCTTTGGGGAAAAGACTGGTGAGTCCCCCAAGGTTTCCAGGAATACTACACATACACCCTTGGTCATGTAAACACATGCATCCACTCAACACAGGTGACTAAATTTCATTTCTCTTTCCATCTTTGCCCCTCCACCCGAGGTGGGGGAGCAACAGTGGTACTGGTAGCCCCGACAGACCGTACTTCCCAAGCTCCATGCCCTTCTGACATCCCGTCTTATGGAGGTGGCTTCTTTGTCTGTGGGCCATTGGCATGTGTGATGCCAATAGTCTGGAAAACCTTTACTCACTGCGCCTCTTCTTTGTGAGAGTCTCCTGCTTGGAATCCAGCTACCAGGCTCTAACAGGACGACAGGCTTTCCTGGGGTACAGGAAACTATGTGGAAAGAAAGGAGCCTAGCCAGACCCCAACCCTCTCAGCCAAGCCTCTACGGACTTCGCACCCCTGCTGCTGACTGCAGCAGAACCACTCGGCTGAGACCAGCCCTGGTTGCAGAACTGGGGTGAGTCGTCTTCTCAATCACTGATGGCTGAGGTGGTTTATTTCTGCAGCCGCAAAGTGAAATGCACCTGCCTTGGCACAGCACCCTGACCCCTGAACAACACACCCTTAAGGAAGACACAGCCTCCAAAGAACACAAATAGAAATAAACTCTCTGGCCACATGCCACAGGTCTGAGCCTCAAACCAGCCTCAGAAAAGCAACTTCTAAAATGGCTCAAATTGTTGCATCCATACCTACATTCCCCAGCTCAGGAGTAAACATCTTCAGAGGAATCCTCATCACTGAAAAAGTCCATCACTTCAAAACACCTCTCTCTTCAGCCTGTTATCTGCTGGAAATGCAAAGACATGCTGGGTCAGCAAGGACCAGGGGGCAGCTAGCAAACACACTGGCGAGCATGAGAAAGCAGCAGGTCCCTCCCTCTAAGTGAGAACCAACAACTCCCAGAAAGCCTGCACTCTAACAGAAAGTGGAAGAGTAGCAGGCTTTCCTAGTTGCAACCGTCATCCTTTTCCTCACACATCAAGTTCACTCTCAGCTTCCTTCTCACAGCAGGGACTCACTTGTAGGCTGAATTTGGCTTTCATGCACCCCAGGAATGAGCGACCAACTTTGCTGGGCATTTTATAAGATGCGGAGGTTCTGGGTGAAACCAAAGAGGCTGCGATTTTAACAAGCCCCAGGTGCTGTGCATGAAGCTCGGGTTTTGAGAAGCAGGGCTTTGCCAATCCTGGGTTTTTAACAAGCTCCAGGTGTTGTTCTTGTTGCCCAGATTCTGAGAAGCAGGGCTTGAGAGCGACTCCGGAATCTCCACAGCTGGGATTCAAGCGGGCTCAGCCCAATTTGTTAACTCAGCGTTGTTACTTTCTCAACCTTGAATGTTTGCCCTGGTTCAGATGCCAGGGTCTTCATTTTGCAGTTGAGACTTCTGCTTCGTACCATACCTTGCTCAGCATTGCAGGAGCCCTGCTTTGCCTCCTGTGGGCTGCAGATGGCTGGGGGGAGGTGGAGGGTGCTGGGTGACCTATGAGTGAATTTTCCTAGTGTCTTTGCTCCGTTGCTGCCTGGGGCTCCTTTGCAGCCTCAAAGACTGTGTTCCTCACCCATGTCTGAGTTAATGCCCTGGACTCCCCACGTCAGGAATTTTAATCCTGGTGCAGTGCTTTAGCGATTCTAAGAAGCTAACCAGAAATAGCCTTGTGCCTTTGAAATGGAGGAGGACTCTATGGTTCTTCTCACCTCTGTCCTCTGCCTGCTTGTGTCTGTAGAAGAACTTTACCCAAAGAGTAAGTTCAATCAGAGAAGTGAGAAAATGCAGAAGGAAAGGAAAACAGTCAAGCAGGACAAAATAATAACAGTTTAGTCATTAAACCAAGTCAAGAGCCTTTAGTTCCTCCTTGAGGGTTACAGACAATATTCTGAGCCAGGTCCTGTGAGCTGTCTTGTAGATACTGAAACCCCCACCATGTGGAAGAAGTTAATTACATGATGACCAGAGTGTAGCCATGACGTATGCTGCCACAATTCTGAGAACTAGCCTCAACAAAATGGGATCAAACTGACCCTGGAACTAAAGATTAACTGTACTCAAAACAATTGAGATGAGACCATCAGACCGTGGGGTGACCAAAAACTGCCAAAAACCAAAACTGCGTGGTTTTTACATGTAGCCCCTTCTCTGCCCGTGCACCCCTGAAACTCCCCTTTAAAAGCTCTTGCCCACTGATTGTCAGTGGGAGAGTTGAGCTCTGGACACAAGTCTGCCCTTGGCCCTGGTTGCTGGCCTCTGAAATAAAGCAAACTTTTCACCAGTTGTGCCTCTTTATTGGCTTTTGAGTGGCAAGCAGCCAGACCCCAATTTTGGTCACATGTTAATTACCTCTTCTGAAGGACCATCGCCTTCAAGGAAAACTCAGAGCCCTTAGCCAGGTACCAACAAAGCATAAACTGGCTTTTGGATGGTTTTCTACAGACTGGAACTGCTAACCCGTCGGAGACCTGCGACGGGTCTGTGGGTCTTTACAATCCACTATTTGTAAAGCACTCAGCACTGCGCTGCTCCAGTAAAATACGAACTGTTGGTTCTTCAGTAAACACACCCATGCATTAAACATTTATGGAGCACCTACCCTATGACAGGCAGTCTTCTCTGTACTCACAGACCTTGGGATTAAAACATAGATGGCCCTTCATGAGAGTAAGAGCCAGTCTGATGGAGAAGATAGACTTAACAAGCACCGTTTAGATAAACATAAAATTACAACTATGATGGCTTCTATGAAAGAAGGGTACATGGTGTTTTGGGAGCACAGAGACAGAACTGTGTTAGGGAGTCAGAGAGGGCTTCCTGGAGAGAGTAGATATGTAGGTGGGAAATGGAAAACCAGGGAGCAGATAAGAGCAGAGATAGGACATTCACTCACATGGAATAGCTATGCTTTAGGAATATCCCCTTCATGGGTCACTGCCTTGTGGTGGTGAAGGGCTTGCGTAACTCAATGAAGTTATGAGTCATGCTGTGTAGACCCAAGACAGATGGGCCATAGTGGAGAGTTCTGACAAAACATGATTCACTGGAGGAGGGAATGGCAAACCGCTGCAGTATACTAGCCATGAGAACTCCATGAACTGTATAAAAAGATAGAAAGATCTAACACTGAAAGATGAGCCCCCTAGATTGGAAGGGGTCCAATAAGCTACTGAAGAGAGTGGAGGAGAATTACCAATAGCCCCAAAATGAAGTGGCTGGGCTAAAGCAGAAACAATGTTCAATTGTGGATGTGTCTGGCAATGAAAGTAAAATCTGATACTGTAAAGAACAATATTGCATAGGAACCTGGAATGCTAGGTCCATGAATCAAGGTAAATTGGGTGTGGTCAAGCAGGAGATGGCAAAGGTAAATAATTGACATCTTAGGAATCAGTGAACTAAAATGGATGGAAATGAGTGAATTTAATTTATTATATCTACTACTGTGGGCAAGAATCCCATAGAAGAAATGGAGTTGCCCTCATAATCAAAAAAGCATCTGAAATGCAGTACTTGGGTGCAACCTTAAAAACGACAGAATGATCTCAGTTCATTTTCAAGGCAAACCATTCAATATCACAGTAATCCAAGTTTACGGCCCGAACATAAATGCAAAAGAAGCTGAAGGTGATGAGTTCTATGAAGACCTAG
This sequence comes from Odocoileus virginianus, assembly GCF_023699985.2. Taxonomy (NCBI): domain Eukaryota; kingdom Metazoa; phylum Chordata; class Mammalia; order Artiodactyla; family Cervidae; genus Odocoileus; species Odocoileus virginianus. Next base: position 16,816,531 of record NC_069699.1, read on the forward strand.
AAGACTTCATAGAACTAGCATCAAAAAACTAAGTTCTATTCATCACAGGAGATTGGAATGCAAAGGTAGGAAGTCAAGATACCTGGGGTAACAGGCAAGTTTGGTCCTGGAGTACAAAATGAAGGCTAACAGATTTCTGCCAAGAGAATTCCCTGGTCATAGCAAACACCCTCTCCCAACAACACAAGAGATGACTCTACGTATGGACAGCACTAAATGGTCAATGCCGAAATTTGATTGATTACATTCTTTGTTGCTGATGATGTAGCAATACAGTCAGTAAAAACAAGACCTGCGGTTGACTGTGGCTCAGATCATCAGCCTCATAGCAAGATTCAGGCTTAAACTAAAGAAACTGGGGAAGACCACTAAACCAGTCAAGTATGACTTAAATAAAATTCCCTATGAATATACAGTGGAGGCGACAAATAGATTCAAGGGGTTAGATCTCATAAACAGAGTGCCTGAAGAAGTATAGACAGAGGTCCATAATATTGTACAGGAGCAGCAAACAAAGCCATCCCAAAGAAAAAGAAAAGGAAGGAGACAAAGTGGCTGTCTGGGGAGGGTTTACAAATAGCTGAGGAAAGAAGAGAAGCAAAAAGCAAAGATGAAAGGGGAAGGTACAGGCAACTAAATGCAGAGTTCCAGAGAACAGCAAGGAAAGACAAGAAGGCCTTCTTCAATGAACAACGCAAAGAAATAGAGATAAACAACAGAAAGAGTAAGACTAGAGGTGTCTTCAAGAAAATTGGAAATATCAAAGGAACATTTTATCCAAAGATGGGCATAATAAAGGACAGAAATAGTAAAGACCTAAATGAAGCAGAAGAGATCAAGAAGAGGTAAAAAGAATACACAGAAGAACTGTATAAAAAAAAGATCTTAATGACCTGGATAACCATGATGATGTAGTCTTTCACTTAGAGCCAGACATTCTGGAGTGTGAAGTCAAGTGGGCCTTGTTAGAAAGCACTGCTGCCAATAAAGCTAGTGGAGGTGATGGGATCCTAAGACATGATACTATTAAAGTGCTTCACTGAATATGTCAGCATATTTGGAAAACCCAAAAGTGACCACAGGACTGGAAAAGGTCAATCCCCATCCCAATTTCCAAGAAGGGCAATACTAAAGAATGTTCAAACCACCAGACAATTTCACTCATCTCCCAAGCTAGTAAGATTATGCTCAAAATCCAGAAATCTAGGCTTCAGCATTACATGAACTGAGAATTTCCAGATGTTCAAGCTGGGTTTAGAAAAGGCAGAGGAACCTGAGATCAAACTGCCAACATTCACTGGATCACAGAGACAGCGAGGGAATTCCAGAAAAATATCTACCTCTGTTTCATTGACTACACTAAACCCTTTGACTGTGTGGATCATAATAAACTGGGAAAAATTCTTAGAGAGATGTGAATACCAGACCATATTACCCTTCTATTGAGAAGCCTGTATGCGGGTCAAGAAGCAACAATTAGAATCTTGTATGGAAAAACTGACTGGTTCAGGGCTGAGAAAGGAGTACAACAAGGCTGTTTATCATTATCTTGTTTATTTAATTTATACACAGAACACATCCCACGAAATGCTGGGCTGAATGAATTACAAGCTAGAATCAAGATCACCAGGAGAAATATCAACAACCTCAGACATGCGTATGATACCACTCTAATGGCAGAAAGTGGAGAGGAACTATTGAGTCTCTTGATGAGGGTGAAGGAGGAGAGTAAAAAAGCCAGCTAAAAATGAATATTAAAAAATACACACACAAACAAAAACTAAATTCATAGCATTTCGTCCATCACTTCAAGGCAAGTTGTAGGGGAAAAGATGGAAGCAGGGACATATTTCCTCTTCTAGGCTCTAAAAATCACTGCAGATGGTGACTGAAGCCATGAAATTAGAAGATCATTGCTTCTTGACAGGAAAGAAGACAGTGTGTTAGAAGACAGTGTGTTAAAAAGGAAAGACATCACTTTGCTGACAAAAGGTCCATGTAGTCAAGGCTCTGGTCTTTCCAGTAGTCATGTACAGATGTGAGAGTTGGATCATAAAGAAGGCAGAGCATTGAAGAATTCATGCTTTTGAGCTGTGGTGCTGGGGAAGACTCTTGAGAGTCCCGTGGACAGCAAGGAGATCAAACCAGTCAATCTTAAATCAACCCTGAATACTCTTTGGAAGGACTGATGCTGAAGCTCTGATACTTTGGCCACCAGATGTGAAGAAAGCTTGACTCATTGAAAAAGACCCTGATGCTGGGAAAGACTGAAGGCAGAAGAAGACGGTGACAGAGGATGAGATGGTTGGATGGCATCACAGATTCAATGGATATGAACTTGGGAAAACTCCAGGAGATGGTGAGGGACAGGAAAGCCTGGCGTGTTGCAGTCCATGGGGTTGCGAAGAGTCGGACACAGCTTGGTGGCTGAGCAACAACAATAGGAATATCAAAATCATTCACACATTACACAGTATCCCAGGACAGCTGGCCTCAAAATCAACACATATAAATGGACCATCTTCTATGTAAATGCTATCTAGTATTGCTACTAAATTCTAATAAACCAAGGCATAAATGTTTATCTAGTGAATAAATATATGAATAAGTCTCCCAAGTAGTTGTTGAAAATCCTGATGTTACACAGATTTATATTTGGTTATATAGAAAGTTGTACCAATAGTTATAATTAGAAAAACAATAAGCATTATATATATATATATTTTTTTTTTTCATTAAGTGTCACATAAATCCTAGAAAGTAGGCACTAAATTTAGGTTATTTATACTTAAGAGATAGAAACTAAGGCTCAGAGAGGAATTTGGGGTCCAAGTCTGGCTAATTCCAGACCCTGGTGTTCCTTCTCATGTAAAGCAGTGAATTACTATTCATTATATGAATGAATTATATGAATCATGAATTATGTGAATCACTATTCACATCATTGGGTGGGTCTCACAATCACCCTGATGGTGGGAAAGACTGAAGACAAAGAAGAAAGAGGCAGCAACGGTTGAGATGGTTAGACAGCATCACCAACTCAACAGGCAAGAATATGAGCAAACTGTGGGAGACAGCCGGGTTTCCCAGGTGGCACAGTGGGAAAACATTGGCCTGCCAAAATGGGAGACGCAAGTTTGATCCCTGGGTCAGGAAGATCCCCTGGAGGAGGAAATGGCAACCCACTCCAATACTCTTGACTGGGGAAGCCCATGGACAGAAGAGCCTGGCAGGCTACAGTCCATGGGGTAGCAAGAGTCTAACTGACTTAGCAACTAAACAATAACAACGATAACTGGCATGCTGATAACACAGAGGTCAGGCTCAATGAAGGTCAGGTTTGGTCTTTATTTGTTTTCCCCTAAAGTTCATCACAGTTCACTAAGTTCAGTGCAGAATTCCATGGATAGAGGAGCCTGGCAGGCTACATACAGTTCATGGGGTCACGAAGAGTCAGACATGACTGAGCAACTAACCACTTTCACCCTTTCATTACTACAGTCTCGTGATTTTACCTATATCTTTATTTATTTTTATCCTTTTTGCTATTGTGGAAGTATAATTGATTTAGGATGCTGTGCTGATTTCTGCTGTAGTGCCAAACGACTCAGTTCAGTCACTCAGTCATGTCCGACTATTTGCAAAGCCATGGACTGTAGGACGCCAAGCTTCGCTGTCCATCAACAACTCCCAGAGTCTACTCAAACTCATGTCCATCACGTCAGTGATACCATCCAACCATCTCATCCTCTGTCATCCCCTTCTCCTCCTACCTTCAATCTTTCCCAGCATCAGGGTCTCTTCCAGCAAGTCGGTTCTTCACATCAGGTGGCCAAAGTATTGGAGTTTCAGCTACAGCATCTGTCCTTCCAATGAACATTCAGGACTGATGTCCTTTAGGATGGACTGGTTGGATCTCCTTGCAGTTCAAGGGACTCTCAAGAGTCTTCTCCAACACCACAGTTCAAAAGCATCAATTCTTCTGCACTCAGCTTTCTTTATAGTCCAACTCTCACATCCATACATGATTCCTGGAAAAACCATAGCTTTGACTAGATGGACCTTTGTTGGTAAAGTAATGTCTCTGCTTTTTAAGTTGTCTAGGTTGGTCATAGCTTTTCTTCCAAGGAGGAAGCATCTTTTAATTGCATGGCTGCAGTCACCATCTGCAGTGATTTTGGAGTCCAAGAAAATAAAGTCTGTCACTGTTTCCATTGTTCCCCCATCTATTTGCCATAAGGTGATGGGACTGGATGCCAAGATCTTAGTGTTTTGAGTGATGAGTTTTAAGCCAGCTTTTTCACTCTACTCTTTTACTTTCATCAAGAGGCTCTTTAGTTCTTCTTTGCTTTCTGCCATGAGGGTGGTGTCATCTGCATATGTGAAGTTATTGATATTTCTCCTAGCAATCTTGATTCCAGCTTGTGCTTCATCCAGCCTGGCATCCCACATGATGTACTCTGCATATAAGTTAAACAAGCAGGGTGACAAGCCTTGGTCTACTCCTTTCCCATTTCTGAAAAATGATTCTGTGGAACTTATATACACTTTTTATATCATTTTCCTATTTTTTTTTAAAGAACAGACTACTTAAGTGTAGTCACAATAGTCACCAAGGTGCAACAGAGAGTCATAAATTGAAGCAGAAATTAGTATAATTGTAATCTAATAATATATGCATATAGATGTGTATCTGTGTGAATAACAGTCAGTTGATATTTTCGTCTCATTTTCTGAAAGATCACAAGAAAAGTGGTCTGGACAGATATCCCTTTATTATTAGTTAAATTACCTGAGTTTTAAAAGACTATGATTCCAGTTCACAGAAAATACACTCAGGAAGAATTACACTCAGGAAGAAAGGTCATCTTTTATGTGGAGTTGATGACATGTTTAATATTAAATTCTTCTTTTGTTAGACAGACAATTTTAATTTCAGAAATTAAATCTGCAGGTGATGCCAAAGCAAATATCCCATTGGGTACATGGTGAACAATACTCCTATAATCCTGGAAGTAAACTAAGATCAGCATAGACATAATAAGCAAGGTTTTAGCTGGTATTACAAAACTACCTTTATCTGACTCTTTGTTCTTTTAACAGAGGTGCTGCCCTTAAACTCCTGAAATTTGCAGTCGAGACAAGAGTGTGCAAATCAATAGACACATAATTCATCCCAGGCAGCATGTTTGGGAGGTGACCTTTCCAGCTGAGAAGGAAGAAAGCTCTCACAAATGTGTAGATGAAAGGAAAACTATCAAAGTGTCAAGAGGGGGTCAGAGGACACAGCTGCCAGCTCAGCCAGGGTGAAGCTGAGCTTGTCAGGTACTAATGGAGCTTCACGAGGCATCAGAAAGTGACCAGTTGCCTTGATTGCTGCCTTATCCACACAGCTCATAAACTGCAGGCTAGAATATCCCTGTTAGTCTACTTGGCAGGGAGGACCCAAGGCTTCCTATGCCATGAACCTGTAAACAAGAGGTGCTTAGCTCTCCCTGGTCTGCCTCTGACTCAGGAAGGGCGTGGTCATGATTCAGAAACACCTTTCCTAGCACATCACAGGGATACAGCACTAAGAGAAGAATGAATCAGCAAATAAAAAGAAGAGGAGAAAAGACAGATGGAGACAGAAAGAGAGAGAGGAGAGGGAGGAGAGAAAGAAAGAGAAGCAAGCAAGTAGAAGCAAGGACAGGAAGTAGAGGATGGAGGGGTGGGAAGAGATGATGGAGACATTGACAAGGAAAAACAGCAGGGAACTCACATTCTCTCCTTCTGAGAGGATCAATCACAATGATACATTCTGAAAACAAGTATTTGCTTTATACCTTCTTCTATTTCTATCAACCATTGTGCATTGCAGAGAGGTGTGCTATCACTCGGCACTGTCCTACTCTTTGCAACCCTGTGGATTGTAGCCTGCCAGCCTCCTCTGCCCATGGGGTTCTCCAGACAAGAACACTGGAGTGGGTAGCCATTTCCTTCTCCACGGGATCTTCCCAACCCAGGGATCAAACCTGCGTCTCCTTTATCTCTTGCATTGGCAGGTGGATTCTTTACCTCCGAGCCAGCAGAGGTTATATACTTCACTGTAGTATTTTAAACTGTGGACCCCAAAAGATATGTCCACTTCTTAACCTCCTGAACTTGTGAGTATGGCCTTATTGGGAAAGCATTTGGATAGTGTCTACCTAACAAAAAGTTATACTACAAATGGAGTTAAGACTTTCGAGATGAGGTCATCCTGGATTATCTGTGTTGGCCCTGAAACCAAGGACAAGTATCCTCAACAGAGACACACAGAGGGGACACCACAGAGAAAAGAACCATGGAGAAGACTGTGTGGGGATGTAGACAGAGACTGAAGTGATGCAGAGACTGAAGTGATGTGGCCACAAGTCAAGGGATGCTTGGAGCCACCAGAAGCTGGAAAGGCAAGAAAACATCCTCTTACAGAGCCTTCAGAGGAGGATTTGACCATGTCAACACCTTAATTTTGGACACCTAGCCTCCAGAACTGTAACAGAATGAATTTCTCTTATTTTAACCAACAAGTTTGTGGTCACTTGTTTTGGCAACCCCAGGAAATGAATACATCCATTTGTTGCTTTTCAGTCACCCAGTCATGTCTGACTCTTCGCAAACCCATGGACTGCAGCACGGAAGGCCTCCCTGTCCCTCACCATCTCCCAGAGTTTGGCCAAGTTCATGTCTTTTGCATCGGTGATGCCATCCAGCCATCCAGCCATCTCATCCTCTGACTCCCTCTTCTCCTTCTTTCCTCAATCTTTCCCAGCATCAGGGACTTTTCCAATGAGTCAGCTGTTCACATCAGATAACCAAAATACTGAAGCTTCAACTTCAGCATCAGTCCTTCCAGCAAGTATTCAGGGTTGATCTCCCTTAAGATTGACTGGTTTGATCTCCTTGCTGTCCAAGGGACTCTCAGGAGTCTTCTCCAGCACCACAGTTTGAAGGCATCTATTCTTTGGTGCTCTGCCTTCTTTATGGTCCAGCTTTCACAACCATATGTGACCACTAGAAAGATCATAGCCTTGACTATATGGACCTTTGTCATCAGAATACAACCATAACAAGTCAAAAATCCCATCTGTCCTTCCTTCCAGCTTCTCTCTCATCTGAATGACATCATTTGTTTCACAAATATGATACACTGAGGGCTTGTGGAATATATTTAACTTGTAGACATGTCCTTTCTATTTTGCCTCAGTATTTTAAAAGCCAACTAGAGAATCAGGAGAGTTATTTTTTAAGTCCAGATTTCTAGCTTTCCTTGTAAAGACAGACAGTCTGGGAACACAGACCCCATTCCTACAGTGGCGCTGTCAGCAAGTGGTGAAGAACATCTATACCTTCAGGTGGCCTGAGCTCTTCAGCTCACAGTATCTGCCTCCCTGTCACTACCACCTCTGATGGTGTCTACCTGAGTCTCTTTTATCATTAGTAGGAAGGGTGTGGTTTGGTAGACACTGAGCTTTCCACCGCCAAGAAAAGCATCTCTCTTTAACACACATTGGCTGAATCTTGAGCAATATACAAACTCCACTGAAATCAGAAACATTATCTCAAGAATACATCCTTGAAAAAGCTAAAGTAAGGAAATCTGGAAAAGCAGCAGGATATAAAATTGAAAGATCATTTATTTTCATATATACAAAGAAAATCACTAACAAGATGTGTCAAAGAGACAACCGCCACTAAAATAGCTACAAAAAAATCACCTATCCAAGAACAAGTGTATCTTTTCATTTAATTAGGTTGACTTTTGTCTTTCATTAGAATTTTAAAATTCCCCTTATGTCTACTCCCTTGAAGGTAATTTGTAACTTTTTTGTGATCTTAATAGAAAAGATTAACATTTTCTTTTTCTAGAGCTGGATAAGCTGATTTTAGCATTAATATGGAGAAAATAGAAAAACCAAGAGAACTTTGAAAAAGAAGAGCAAGTGTGCCTGAGTGTTTGGGGATGCTGATGAATGGAGATGAAGTAGAGGAAGACAAATCCTAACAAGTATGATATTGTGACAGCTGATTATAAACATCCAGGAAGAAAAATAACAAATTTGATACAAGACCAAGGAGATAAATGGACTGTTGGGATAAAACAGAAAGTCCAGAAATAGACCCAGGTGCATATGAGAATTTCCTATAATAAAAAATAAAGGTAGTAATTCAAATCACAATGGACAGAGTAACCGTTTAATAATAATCTAACAAACATCAACCTGTCAGGCACTTGTTGGTTTACAAACTTGGGAGTTCCCTGGGTGAAATCTGAAACTGGCTCCTGTACACAGAGGCCAAGGAGAGGCCAAAGAAAGAGACAGAGCACTTCTGTTTGGCAGGTGGCTGGTTTCATAAGCCAAGGAACTTACAGACGAGGCTGGTCTTGGGTGTGCACCTGCCAGAAGCTTAAAAGTTGAGATACAGGCCTTTAAACCATTCAGATGGTCTCAATAGTGCCCTTCCTTCTCAAGTCTACTTCCTGGAAAATGGCTCCCACTGTGGGAATGGTAGGCCCAGCCTGAGGGTCAATCAAAGGTCAAATCCTCCCAGTAACCTCCTCCAACATAAATGTATAATGATCACATTGGACCCCAGTCAGACATTTAACACTGCATTAATCCACAAGAAATATGGGAAGCAGTGTATGGATTTAACCCCATGAATGTGGCGTTTCCAGTCTTCACAAGAGGAGGACTTTTGCACAGTTGTATAAACTGGGGATCCTTCACCCTTGGTTTGAGGTCACCTGCTGCGGGATGTCTGCACTGGGTGTTCGTACATGTGGTGTGTTCTCGGATGCTCTCTGCACTGGCCCTGCCTGTATCTGGGCAGGGCTGTGGGCAGATAGTTCTTTGTCCTCTTCTCCCAGAAACTCGAAGTTCCTGGCAGACAAAAGACTGTGTCCTACTTCTCTCTGCCTCCCCGATTCAAGTTTTTGTAAACATTTACTGAAGTAAATTGAAGTTGGAGACATGTAAATCAGTTTGGCAAGAAAATCATTACTGATCTATTGGGACAAATTTAGACTCAGCAGCGCCCACAAATTTGCCGGCTGTATCTACTGATGAGAGTGGTAGAAACCAGCCATTATTTTTGAGAAAACAAATAAGAATTATTGCAATGGAAATTATTCCACAAAGAACACAAATCCCGTGGGGAACATTTATGGATGAGGTGGAGGGAATAATGTTTGCAATATTATCTCACAAAATGCCTCCAAAGGGCTGTTGCATATTGTTTAACGAGAGAATGCCTGCCATCTTTCATTCCTTTAAACTGCCTGGGAAACAGAAGGGCAATTTATATAATCTGGGTATACTTATATGAGAAAGGATATGGGTATAAACAGCACATGTTAAATTGATATTTTAATAGTTAAAATGATTAAAAGCAGATTCTGGAACTGGAATTTTAGAGTTCAGTTCCTGACTTTGTTACTTGCTAGCTAGATGACCTTGAGCAAGTAACCTAATCAGTCTAAGTTTCTCCATCTATAAAATGGATGACGATGGCGCCTACTCCACAGGATTGATGCCAGGCTTCCATGTGGGGATGTATACAGTGTTTACAACAAATTCATACTCATGGTGCAGAGTAAAAGTATAAATGTTAACTAAGTTAACAGAAAATTAACACACATATGCACATAGAAAAGATGGTAATGAACAAGAAAAGGAAAATTAGGAAAATTAGAATTAAACACTAGGGACTATGCATGACATATTCAATTATCATGCATAGGCCTGGTTTGAAATCACATAGACCTGAGTTTGAATCCTGGCTCTGCCAAATAAGTTATTTTCTTTAACTTATCTTATACTAATTTAATCACTCAGGTTTCAATTACTTGTTCTTTGTTGCTGAATTCTATATTTGTTCACTTAGTTATTTTTTCTTTCATTCATTCATTCCAGGAAAGACTTCAAGTGACACCTCCATTTTCTCATGTATAAAATGAGGGTGGTAGTACCTTCCTTACAGAGAGATGTAAAGATTGAAAATATTATGTCAAAAATCACTATCATCTTAAAGTTGCAGAGTAAATGATGGTTCATTTTCTCTTGTTAATGTGCACAGTTGGTTTTTTTTTTTAATTGAAGTATAGTTGGTTATACTGTGTTAATTTCAGGTATACAGTAAAATGAATCAATTACACAATTTTTTTTTCAGATTCTTTTCCATTGTACGTTACAAATTATTGAATATGGTCCCCTGTGCTACACAGTAGGTCATTGTTGCTTATCTATTTTATGTATAGTAGTGTTTATTTGTTATTCCCAAACTCCTAATTTATCCTCCTCTCCCTTTTCTTTCCCCTTTGGCAACTACATATTTGTTTTTTCTATGTCTGCAGTTTTAGTATCAGTTATAGACTCTAGAAAGTAAAGTCCCTCATTGTTCTCCTATGCCATGTACAGTCATGTCAACTTCAAAACATGAGCATCTGTTTCTTTGAGGGTAGCTCAGGATGCACAGGTCAGTAGAGATGAAAGGTACAAGGCCATCCCTTTAGCAGATCCTTTAGGAAGTAAAGAGTTGAAGAGGTCAGCTCCAGGAGGCCACAAGCTGATTCTGCAGTGTGTGAAATGGGTGGTGAGTCAGGGCATGTCAGAAGACCCCTGCTCTTCTTTCTGCTACCCAACCCGTACTATGAAGCTCAACTTGAGACCCTAACTTCACTGTTTCAACATTCTGCACAGAACCCTGGTGAAGAACCTGACTCAGAAGCACCCGTCACTAAGATAACAGCATTACTCTTCGGTTTGGGCATTTATTGTCATTGCTCTAAGTTCTTGCCTTCCTCCCATCCTGTCTTCCTCATCTTCCCCTTCCTATATCCACACTATTTTATTTTCAAGATGTCATAGCTTTCTCTCCTCCCCAGTAACAATGAATATCAGAGCTGTGACACTACATTTGAGCCATCTTGACTGCGTCAATCTTTACCATGACAGATACTCATACTACTTATCAAAAGTCATAAAAAAAGGTACAAAGTTTTTTTGCAAACTTTTGCTCTAGCAATTTTACTTCAAGATACATATGCTCAAAGAAGTAGAACATGCATTTTCTTTTTCAGAAAAAAGCGTGTCAAGTGCTAGGTGATATTAAGGAATCTTTCATTTTTTCAGATGTGATATATAGCATGGTGATTATAGTGTTCTTATCCATTAGAAATGCATTCTGAAATATTTTAGATAAGAAGACATAATGTCTGAAATTAAATCTGGTAAGAAGACATAATGTCTGAAATTCAAATTCAATTGTCCCTTCACAATAAAAGTTCAGAGGGGACAGTTATACCTGATTTACAGGATACTGATGGCATTTAAAACTGGGTTATCAGCTCATGGGAGGTTATTTACGTAATTTTCTATACTTTTATGTATGTTTGATAAATTCTGTAACAGAATATCTTAAAATTGTTATGAAAATGAGGATTTGAGCACTGTTAATAACAATGAAAACTTAGAACCATCACAAATACTCTGAAGACATGACTAAATGGTATTTATATGATGCACGTATACGCAGTCATTAGAATTTGATGACAGGAACATATTCATTGGTGCAAAAGTAATTGCAGTTTTGTACTGTCGACCTTTGCCATTTTATATGGGAATACATTCTTAAATAAATGTGGTTATGTTATACATCATATCAATGCATATTTCTCACATTATATTTTTTTTTGCTCATGACTTATTACTTGCTATCTGTTAGTCACTCAATCATATCTGACTCTCTGTGACCCCACTGGCTGCTGTAGTCCACCAGGCTCCTCTGTTCATGGAATTCTCCAGGCAGGAATACTGGAGTGGGTTGCCATTCCCTTCTCCAGGGGATCTTCCCAACCCAGGTATCAAACCTGTGTCTCCTGTATTGCAGGTGGAAAGTTTCTTTACCAACTGAGCCTCTGGGGAAGCCCATTTGCTGTTTATTTTATATTTATTTTGGACTAGGGAAATGATGTTAGATGAAAAGCAAATTTCAGCGGTTTTCATATTTGAGTTCAAAATGGGTCATAAAGCAGTGGAGACAACTCACAACATCAACAATGCATGATGTTGGCTGAGGAACTGCTAACAAACATACAGTGTAGGGCTGGTTCAAGATTTGCAAAGCAGATGAGAGCCTTGAAGATGAGCAGTGCAGTGGCTAGCCATCAGAAGTTGAGAGTGACCAACTGAGAGCCATCATTGAAGCTGATCCTCTTATAAGCACATGAGAAGTTGCCAAAGAACTCAATGTAGGCCATTCTACAGTCATCCAACATTTGAAGATAATTTGAAAAGTGAAAAAAGCTCAATAAGTGGGTGCCTCATGAGCTGCTTGCAAATAAAAAAAAAAAAAAGGCCATTTTTTGTTGGATTGTGACGTGCGACAAAAAGTGGATTTTATATAACAACTAGTGATGACCAGTCCAGTGGCTGGACCAAAACGAAGTTCCAAAGCGCTTCCCAAAGCCAAACATGCACCAAAAAAAGATCACAGTCACTGGTGGTCTGCTGCCTGGCTGATTCAATACAGCTTTCTGAATCCCAGTGAAGCCATTATATCTGAGAAGTATGCTCAGCAAATCAGTGAGATGCACTGCAAAGGGCCAAGCCTGCAGCCGGTACTGGCCAACAGGAAGGGCCCAGCTCTTCTCCATGACCATGCCCGACCTCACTTCACACAACCAATGCTACAAAAGTGGAACAAACTGGGCTACAGAATTTTGCCTCATCTACCATGTTCACCTGGCCTTTTGCCAACCAGCTGGCACTTCTTCAAGCAACTCAACAACTTTTTTTTGTAGAGAAAACACTTCCATAACCAGCAGAAGGCAAACAATGCTTTCCAAAAGTTCACTGAATCCTGAAGCATGGATTTTTAACCTACAGGAATAAACAAACATTTCTTGCTAGCAAAAATGCATTGACTGTAATGGTTCCTATTTTGATGAATAAAGATGTATTTGAGCCTAGTTATAATGATTTAAAATTCACAGTCCAAAACCACAATTACTTTTTCATCAACCTAATATAACTTTAAGAGTATACCTAGGAACCAAAAATTCAACTTAGTGTGCTATATTAAAATTTTAAAAATAATTTGATAGTATGGCCATTTTTTATATGTAATACTCATCAAATATCAATAGTTGATTATTACTGGAGGGTAGATGATGTTTATTTTACTTTAGCTTAACCATGTTTTCCATTTTTTTATATATTATGTATCATATGTGGCTATATATACATATATTTCATAAACATATACTACCAAAGTATTAATATACACCCATTCCCCATACTATTCAGTTTCCTGCAAGAAATAATGCTTTGCAGAAGAACAGCTTTCCTCCAAGGTAAGTTACTTTCTGCTTCCATACATATCAGATTTTCACAAATACAATTTATGAATCTGCTATTTATGACTTTATGTAAATTATGCATAGTATATATACTCATGCCATCATTTCCTGCATCTGCAACCATAGAAGACATCACCAATCAATCATGATAATCAGTCATAAGGAGCCTGGTCTCCAAATCCTACAGTCAGTGCTTCAGAAAGCTAATGTTTATCAGGCTTTTTATAAGATAAATTCATGCACCATCCTTGATGAAGTGAAGTGAAATGAAGTGAAAGTCGCTCAGTCATGTCCAACTCTTTGCAACCCCATGGAGTCGGTCCATGGAATTCTTCAGGCCAGAATACTGGAGTGGGTAGCCTTTCCCTTCTCCAGGGGATCGTCCTGACTCAGGGATCGAAGCCAGGTCTCCCACATTGCAAGCAGATTCTTTAACAGCTGAGCCACCAGGGAAGCCCAAGAATACTGGAGTGGGCAGCCTATCCCTTCTCCAGTATATCTTCTCAACCCAGGAAATGAACCAGGGTCTCCTGCATTGCAGGAGGATTCTTTACCAACTGAGCTCTCAGAGAAGCCTGCCATCCTTGTTATGATTGTATATTTTCAAGCAATTGTTCCTGGAAATTTATTGTATATCAGTCTAAATATTTTTCTGATATATGGATACTTAAATAAATTAATGATAATACAATCTAATACTTAATAGTTGACGACACTGCTTGAAGTTTTGGCCTGAAAACCTTGCATGAATTTCACATATTGGAGATCACATAAAAAAACATCATTCTCTGCTCTCAAAGAACTTTCAGTCCAATAATATATCTTAGAAAATACTAAGGAAAACCATATGGTGTTTTGCCAAATATAACATGCTAAGTACGTTCACAAAATCAATGCGGCAGATTGTAGAGATTGTCTTTATGGAAAAACAAGAATGGTAGGGTGTGTTGCAAACATTGTTTATTGATTAGTCAGTGTCTTTGACTTGATTTGGACTTCCCTGGTGGCTCAGATGGTAAAGCATCTGTCTACAATGCAGGAGACCTGGGTTCGATCCCTGGGTTGGGAAGATTCCCTGGAGAAGGAAACGGCAACACACTCCAGTACTCTTGCCCAGAAAATCCCATGGACAGAGGAGCCTGGTGCAGGCTACTGTCCATGGGGCTGCCAAGAGTCAGACACGACTGAGCGACTTCACTTTCACTTTGACTTGATTTTATTGTTTGCATTATAAAGGTGTTTTCTTTTTTTTTCCCTTATGGCTTTTCAAAGAATTTAGATTTCCTATGAGTTTCTACTAGGTCCCCAAGAGGCATTCTGGTAGGAGAGAAAAATTAGGTTGAATGTTTTTAAATTTCAGAGAACACACAACTAGATATTCTCTCTGTTGCCATCAACATTGAAGGCCTGCCTTATGATTATTAGATCTCAGGGCAGTTCCTTCTTTACCTTTTTTAAAAAAGCAAATCTTCAAGAATCTACCAGAGTTCCTTTTCTGTCACCTAAACTCTAAGACCCTGTCTTAATTTCTATACTTTCTCAATATTCAGGAAGAAACTGGCAAGTAAGTTCTCACAGAGGTGGTTGGCCTTATTACCTAGCTAGAGAGGATCATATGAAATCAAAGACAATCATCAAGGATCTGCTAGGAAAGTTCTTGAATTAGATCCATCTTTCATAGAGGACAGCCTTTAAATTGGAAGGGCAGTGTTCGCCAGGACCTGAGGCTACAGATGCATCCACCTTGGACTGACAACAACGCACAGATCCTCATGGGTGCAGAGCTCCTCTTTCCAGGAACTGTCCTCTGTTCTAAATGAGTGCTTGTAGAGTGTTTCATGTCTAGAACAGAATTCATATACCTGGCTATACACTGGAACTCTACTTGGACTCCGAGTCAGACCAACTAAATCAGAATATCTGCTAGTGGGCTTAGACACTGACTTTCTAACTCCCCAGGTAACTCTCATGTGCAGTCTGGGTTGACAAAACCTGCTCTAGAATATTATCTGATTTGATCACTCAAATGTCCATTTTACACACAGCCTCAGAAGAGTGGTCCAAGGGATATCAGAAACAGAAGACGAGGCACTTTGAGTATATCTGTTTTTGCTACATGTATCAAGATTACATGCTTAAATGTCTTCAGAAACATTAAATAAGTATTAAAGCATGTTGCCATAATTGACTGCATCTCAGTACCAGTCTTTGAAAAGTATCCATTATATGAAAGGTTTGCAAAATTTTAATAAACAATACCTTGATATATAAGGAGTATATGTATGTTTAATTAAGCTTCAAAACATTCTAAAGAATGCAAGATCATGTTTGTCTTCATAGTAAATTTTGTGAACATTTGTCTAGCATATATGTATACATAATTACACATATAATTTAAATTATTAAACATTTTTGCACTACATGTATAGTACAGAAATGTTTAAGAATTTTCTGTCATACTAAATTACCATGTTTACATTCATGTACATATATATGATTTTCCAACAATCATGATCTTAAATAATAATGAGTTTAACCCAGAGAAAACACTGGAGAGTTCAACAAATGGAATCTACCTATTTTTCCAACCAATGACAAAGCAAAAACCAGGCAAACTTGTCAGAAAATTATTCTGCATAGTGGAAGCTTCACATTTTATTTTTAATAACCGTACAAGAACCACGTTGCCTGGTTACCATCTTCATTTTGTACTCTGATCTAAAAATGTCTCAGCAGCTAGAAGTTTTCGGTGAGCTCCTCACCTAAACTTATATAATCAAACATCTATAACAATCCAGAAGGAATTTTATTCAAAATGATATTCCATTTTCTTCCTAGTCATAGATTTAGCCACTGACTGAAGACTAAGTGAAAAAAAAATAATTTTGAGGGGAAGGGCTTTAGTTATGCTGATTGGAGAGACAGGGAAAAAGAAAAAAAGACAAGCTAAAAACAAGGAAGAGAAAACCTGGTAGAATAATCATTCTAGTGTCCCAAATATGTGACCATTGCTAGTTGAATTATTTGGAATATAAATCAAAAGAAGAAAACATGTAGACCAAGAAAAGCTTACTACTTAAAATGTTACCTAATACTTCATGACATAGGTGACTTTTATTTTGGGGTACTTTCAGGTTTTAGTAAAACTGTTCAATATCTTCGTTCTTTGATTTCTCCCTCAGCAGCTCCTAATGCCTACTATTTTGATGTATATTTTCTGTGTGTTATTTACCATACTAATAAAGACATCATCCTTTCAGAAATGTAAAAACACCCTGAGAATAGCTGTCCTATGTGAATAAATGTCTTCATGTAGAGATCGAGTTCAGGAAGCAGATTTAGGTCATTTTATCCTTTCACTACCCATTACCAAGGTATTTCTGAGGTGGAGACATTGCATGCGGTATTACAATAAGAATGGTTATTTGTTCTGAACTCTGCTCTCCTCTGCTTTTGGGTTATATCCTATTTCTAGGAATCTATTTACACATTCATATGGTTATACTACATGTCCATTAACTGAGTTATGGTTGAGTGTCTAACTCAATCAGCGTCAGTCAACTTCCCTTTCTTGGGAACTCAAAATTGGAAAAGATAAAATCTCAGTTTCAAGCCAGACTCCTTTAATAGTAGGAGGTAAACTCAGATACGTTCCTGACGGCAACCAAATAGACTGGAAGGTTGAAACAGTTGGTTTGCTTTGCAAGAGCAAAATGAGTCCATCAGAGAGGCCAAGAGAGAAGAAACATGGAGATAAAAAAAAAAAAAAAAAGAATGTCAGGACTTTCTTGGTGGTCCAGTGGATAAGACTCCACACTTCCAACAGAGGATGCCAGGGTTCAAAACCTGGTTGGGGAACTAGATCCCACATGCTGCAACTAAGAGTGCATACGCCACAACCAAAGAACTGCATACCACAGGGAGATGGAAGATCCCACGTGCCCCAAGACCCAGCACAGCCAAGTAAAATAGATATTTTTAAAAAGAGGAGGGTCTTGCATGTTCTATAGGGCTCAAATATGTGGTTCTAATCTGTTTCTAATACCTGGATATATTCTTTTCCCTTAGGTTCTATAAGACATCTCTTTACGATAAATCATCCCACTTCCTTTGTGCTTGGACAAATCCCCATGGGTATCTTCCATCGATTGCCAATTACCAAGGTTGTAACTAATATTGATGTAGGGATAAGTCAGATATGGATCTTGTTCTCAAGGAGATTGCTAAGCAGGAGGATGCACACAGATAATTTTAACCAAAGGGAGAGAGTTTCAGAGTTACAGAGATGAGATGATAGATAATTTCATAAGAACAAGCAAACATTCTGGCTCTGGTAAAGGTAGATCAGCGAAGATTCTTTTTACCACAGTGATATCTAATCAATGTCCAGAACATGTCTAGAATGATAACCAACACTTTTTTCTTTCAGTTTTTTTCCTAGGTAATTGTTGTTACAGGAGTACAAGTTCAGTTTTCTGCCTTTCGGTTCAGGCACAGAAATCCTTGCTTTTTCTCCCACTGTGGAGCACAGCTGGGGGGAGGGCTTCATGCTCTTTAGTTTAGCACAGCAATGGGATGGACTTGGTATTCAAACCATGTGGCAATATAATAAACATGGTGTCACCTTGAACACGATGCTTCCCACAACTAAATATGGTCAGCGCTGTTTGTACCAGAGCCCTACTGATGGCTTTCCCTCCTCTAAGGAGCAGGCAGCATGTTGAGTGCTATGGGAGAGTTTGGTGACTATTACAGGCAAAGCATGTGCCTGCTAACCCAGGTCAGTGGCATTATCCAAAGGAATACCTCTCCAGTTTAGTCGCCAGGGATTGCTCTTTTGTTATTTGAACTTCAAATGTGTCTTCGATGAAATCCGAAAATAGCATAATAGAGCAATTAATCACAGCAGACATTAATTAAAGCAAAATGCCCCACAGCAGAGAAATTATGAAAACATACAATACATAATCTTCACCCCCAAGTCACTTTCAGTCTTTGAAAGTAGATAAGAAAATACAAACAACAATACCAGTAATACTGAGGAATGTTTACTGAAAAAATATAAACCACTATCTTGAGCTTAGTGTTAAATGTGTTACTTCAATCCTCACAAACATTGTATGAGTTAGCCACCACTATTATACCCATTTTGTGAATGAATACACTGAAGCTTACATAGTGTAAATAAGTTACCCAACGGCTCATACCTAATGAGCAGAACCCAAACACAATCTGCCTCATTCCAAAGGGTAAACTCCCAGCCACGATGTAAGAAGAAATGAGAAAAGAAATCCATATAAAATGTTGAAAAGTGCTCCGTTAATGTTACAGGAATTCAGGGACAGAAGGAGAATGCCAGACTAGAGTTACCTGTATTTATACCATGGAGGAACTGTGATCTAAGTCCCACCTTGAAGATGCAGACTCCTATACATAGGAAGGACTACAGATGGCAGAGGATAAAAACAATAATAAAGGGGTGAGTTGGTTGTATCATACATGTTTCTGGGAGATGAACAGGTCAATTTGACCACAACAGATGCTTTATGCAGAGAATCTTACATAAAGATGCTATGGAATCAGATGCTAGAGGGTCATAAAGCCGAGGAGATGGGATATTATCTCACAAGCATTGTGAAGTCATTGAAGGTTGGTTCTTAAAGAGTGGATGCCATGATAACAGAAGGACGCGAGGAGAACCGCACTAGCAAGAGCAGGAGAAGGGTCCTCATCGGTTGAGTGACAATGTGACAGAAGCATTCATATGAGAGGTCTACTATAACTCTTGTCACACCCTGGAATATAGAAACTAGCATGTCCGTACTTGGGTGTCAGGGAAGATGCCTCTTTTGAGGTCATCAAATGGCAAAGGTAGACACAATATTTTAGTCCTAGTCTGTTTACTTGAAAACCTAGACTCTTAATTAATTATTCACTGTGAAAACACTAAGCAAAGAGACATTGGAAATCTATAATAAAAATTAACACTGATGAGCATTTACTATTTATATTTCTATTACTATTTACTATTCCTAGGTTCTATGTGACATACATGAAATGATGCATTTAAATTTTCACAAAGACCTGACATATGAACTGAATTAACTGCATTTTTCAGATGAGAAAAGTGAAGCAGATAGCTTGGGTCATTTGCCCATGGAGATGGGCAAAACATTCTATCATTTCTGAAGGAAATGGGGTTTCATCTAGATTCTCTGGTTCTAGAGTTTGTGCTCATTGTTCTCCTATGAGCCTTTCAATTACAGAGGCAACTGACCAACTAATGAGCATGTCAACTAGAGCAGAAAATCTGATGGGTATAGATGGAAAACAAGAACCTGCAGGGAAGGAAGAAAAGAGACTTGGTAATTCAGTCCAGAGTTTGGAAAAAAGAAGATGGCTGAGGTTGAGCATAGGCTCAATAATGACTTGAGAAAATAATTGGTTGATTGATTGAGGATTTTGTTTTAGAAAGATGGTGTGATTTCCAAATCACTGTGCTTTAGGTGATGGTTGAACCATGAAGGGAAATGTACTGAAGCTTAAAGCTATAGATTCAGAAGTCAAACAAATGCACATAATGCTTGGAACTGAGAGAAAGAATATGTTTGAGAATTAAAAGGAAAAAAAGGAAAAAAAATGTCTAAAGAAAGGAGAATGGCACATGAAGGAAAGGAGCCATGAGAAAGGCCTGCATTTAAGAACATCAAAGAGAAACACAGGAACCATCAGTGGAGATCAAATGAAATTGTCAGAAACAAGCCAAGGCCCTGCAATACTTGTAGAATCTCACAGTTGGGTAAGATATGGGATCATCCTCATGAGCCTGTGATCTGCCACTCACATAGGACTTCAAGTTTAGAAGGTCTCAGTGCTTCAGTTTAATGCACATGTCAGTTCAGTCAGTTCAGTTGTGTCTGACTCTTTGCAACTCCATGGACTGCAGCATGCCAGGCTTCCCTGTCCATCACCAACTCCCGGAGCCTACTCAAAGTCATGGCCATCATGTCGGTGATGCCATCGAACAATCTCATCTTCTGTCATCCTCTTCTACTTCTGCCTTTCAGTTTTTTCCCAGCATCAGGCTCTTTTCCAATGAATTGGTTCTTTGCATTAGGTGGCCAAAATATTGGAGTTTCAGCTTCAGCATTAGTCCTTCCAATGGATATTCAGGACTGATTTCCTTTAGGATGGACTGGTTGGATCTCTCTGCAGCCAAGGGACTCTCAAGAGTCTTCTCCAACAGCACAGTTCAAAAGCATCAGTTCTTCGGCACTCAGCTTTCTTTCTCACATGTCACCATCTTGAAATTCTTAATAATTTTTGAATAAGGGTCCTGTTCTTACTTCACATTTCAGCCCATAAAAATATGTAGCCAATCCTAGGAAGATCTCAGGTCTGATCTTTTCCAATTCTCAATCAATAAATTTTTCTTTAAAATTTTCCCATCTATGGGCTATCAAATTTCTCTCTTAATATATCCATTCACAAGGAACTTGCTTATCTTGGGGCTAGCTCCTTGCTGAGTGGATTCTTGGGCTTATAGGAACATTTTTCTGTATTTCTATATGCTTATTTTGGTAATCTAAAATTTGTTTCTCTATAATATGTATACAGTTGTCTTGGTCCTACATTTGAAGAAACAAAGTATAACTTTTAATTGTGTTGTTGTGTCACTTCTTTCATGATTTACCTGATTTCTAACATTTTGCCCCATAAACACTCTATAATCTTTCCTGCCAACTGCCAAGAATGTGGTTAGCACATAGTAGGCACTCTGTAAATACTAATGAATGGAAGTGGTTCTGAGCCACTCATCCTAGATGGTTTCTCAATATATTAATATTTATGGGTCAAGCCATCCAACTCAACGTTTCTGAATATGCATCATTTTAAATTGAAATCAATCTCCATATGGCAACCCCAAATGTTATTAGAAGGCAATGGGCATTTTTACACAGAATCTTCTCGTTTTCTTTCACTTTCTCTAAAATGATAAGGCAGGGAGTTCTTCCATCACGCAGGTCAGTTGTAACTTGGGTATGTGCCCCATATTTGAGGCCCCATCTAACTAGGGGGGTTATCCTGTGCATCGCAGGATGGTGAGCACCATCCCAGGTTTTTCTACCCATTAAATGCCATCAGCATCTTTTCCACCACAAAGTGACACACAGATGTCTCCAGACATCGTCAGATGTTTCCTGGGGGCAGAATCACTGTTGAGTGGGCACCACTGATTAAAACAAAACAACTTTACACAGTCTCTTTAATAGATGTACAGTATTTGCTTCACTGAATTATAGGTTTCTTTAAATCATCTTAAAAATGAATGTAAAAAGAATGAGTGTAGTGTATGACACCGTGTTTCTCAAGTTACATACGAATTTTATGATGCATGGAAGGATGGTAATTAAAATTTCAATATGGTAAACCTCCCTGAATAGGGTAAGCTTCAGTTTCTTATTTACACATTTTTTTGTGGGGTTTTTTGTGTTTTTTTGGGGGGGGAGTTATTCCTTATTCACATTTTCCATGCTTTTTAAATTGTTAATAAAAAATGTTTTATAATCAGAGGAAAAAAAAGTTTAAATTTTTAAATAAAAAAATGAACATGTGGATGGGAAGGGGGTAAAGCCTGACACATTCAAGGAAGATTAACAAGACAGATTCCTGTGTGACTCTGTTTCCCCTTTGTTTACATAGAACTCATATCCTATAGTTTATAGGAGAGGGTCTATGAAGACCATAGATAAAGAGGAAAGATGATGCTTTGGGTGTAATCTTTTTTTTAACTAGGTGGAAAAATGAAGAAAAGAAGAGATGCTGAATTTAACTCTACACTTGACTAGGAAGAGAAAAAAAAACAAGCAAGAAGTTATTTTAAATATATTTTAAGAACAAACATGGACCATATTTGGTGAATATGATGTGATTCAAATGAATAACAGAAAAGTAAATGAGGATGTTCAATGTCTATTTTGACTTTGTTTTTTCATTCAAAGAAAATTATACTTAGAGTGGAAAAAAAAAAAATATATATATATATATATATAAAATAGGAACTAAATCTCCAACCAGCTGAGGACAGACTAAGAGGGGGTCCTGTCACTTATAATGAGTTCAAGTTTAGGTCCAGACCAATGATACTATGAATATGCTTGTAGGATTGAAGGAAGACTTCCAGAAATTGATGACAACTCTAAGAATTCGAGAGTTGCCATCTCAGACAGAAAAAAGAAACGATTTCTCTTGTTTTAAACAGGATAGGATAAAGAAAAATGAATTGTAGAAAAAAACGATGCCATTCTTTGGAAAATTTCTACACTTAAATAACAGGTGATAGGTAAACACAATAAAATAATTTAATGGGTCTTGACAAAAACAAGGTGCATGGAGTTATTCTTTCAGTGACCAGGCAAGATATGCAGAAGAACATGTAGAACATTTTATGTGTCCTCATTGGGCATGTTCATTTCATTATCATCTTTTACAGATCCCACGAACAGACAAAAGAAATGCTGTGCAGATGCACACTATTACATAAGACAGATAAACAACAACGTTCTACTAACAGGGAACTATATTCAATATTCTGTGTTAAACCATAAGGGAAAAGAATATGAAAAACAATGTGTATGCATATGTGTGTGTTTGTGTGTAACTGATTCACTTTGCTAACACAAAACTGCAATTCAACTATACTTAAATTTTAAAAAATGTAAAAAAATGCTGTGTAAATCTACCATGTGGAGAGATATGAGTAGGTTTACTCACAGATGACTGAACTAAATACTATTGTTGAATAATGATTCAAAACGGAGCACTAAGGCAAAGTGCTACAAAGGACACAGCTTTTGGAATCAGGCAAATCTGGGTTCACTTTCAGGTTCTATTCCCTCAGAGCCCTGTGACCTTGGGCATGTTATTTAAATTTTTCTAAGCCTGGGTTTAGCTCTAAGGTAAGGATAGCAATAATGACTTAGGATTTAGAACAATAACACTTTCCAACATTATAAAATGGTACTGTAAAATATGTAGTGTCGAAGCTGAGGAAAATTTACCATTTTATTATTGCTATAATTATCATTACTGATACTGAGCATTACCACGACTACTACATCAGAGGAGAGGAAACTAAACGCTATGTTACTGCGACCTCTCCCTGATCTTGATCTTTTCATGGTTCTAATCAACAGCTGACTGAATTAAGACTTAGTTCATACACTGAATGTGTTCTTCTGCAGTTGGAAATGTAGAAGAAAGCTAAGTGTGTGCTAGGAGACACACAAAGTCAGAAATGAATGAGATGAAATTCAGTGGAACAAATATGCATACTCAAAAAGCCATTTTAATTGTATAATGCACATGAAGAAAACTGCATAAAACTTAACTGCATGGTAGAATGAATACTCATGAACCAAGCACCTGTGCAACCAACAGCCACGTCAAGGAGGATGCATGCTCGCCCCCAGGACTGTCCCTTTCCCGCTGCGTTCCATGTTTTCCTTTATCATTTCAGCCTACAGGATACACCAGGTACAATGCGGAAATGCAGCATAATATTTTGAATTTGATATAAATGAAGCATACTTCATGCACTTAGTATCTTGCATCTTTTGATCAATGTTTTGTTATAATATGAACAGCCATTCCTATAGATGCATTCTATTATGGCTCATTTATTTTTATTATATAGTTTCCAGGATAAGCATGTATCACAGTGTTTTTATCCTTTCTGTCACTGCTAGATGATTTAAGTTGCTTACAATCTTTGTCTTTTGGTGACAAGAATGCTATGGATATTTTTGTTCAGGTCTTACAGTGCATTTGTGTGCATGTCGAAGAATAATCATAAAAATATATTACAGTTTTTATTTAAATTATTTTCTATTTTCCATTGCCAAGACATACAACCTAAATCATGCAAGTTAAACCTATTCTTTTGACACCTCTGTATATAGAGAGATATGTAGAAAAATGATTCAAAAACTTTAATGATAACAGCTGAACATATTTTATATGAACTCAGGTTTACCAATATATCTTGACAACAAATAAGTTCTTTTATTTTAAAATCAATATGTCTAATACATTCCTTTCAAAAAAACATAAATTATATTAAAATAAAGTCACAGTCTATATGATCAAATGGAACTGTTTAAATTCCCAGAAATATATTTTTCCTTATTTTGATAAAGGAGTTTTAGGGTATTGTCTGCATTTTTAAAAGGTGTCTTTAATTTCCTTCTTTACTCCTGAGGGGAAAAGTGAGCACTGAATATTAGTTTGAGATTTTACAGATGAAACAGTTTCTATTTAAAGGAAGTTTACAAAGGAAGGTTAAACATTGTCTTTTAAATTATTAGTTGAATGCATTATTAAAATATATCTGTAAGATATTTGATTTCTGTAGTAAATTCCTTTCTGATGCTTACTGGAAAAAAAGAGAAGGAAAGGGAAGGGGAATCAAAATCTTTGATCGGTTAAAGGTGATACTCTCCTAAATGATCCCTTATATCCCAAAAGCAGTGAGAGTTTAGCTGTTTGACGGCTGTGCAAACACCTGCACTGTCCATCTGGGTATCCACCCAACAACTGTGGCTGTTGGTGGTTGAGCGTAATAATATGGGTAGAGAAGCTTAGGTGCGCTGAAAATAGAAAATACATTCAAGATTCTGAAGACTTAGTTTGATTATATGTTAAGGTGATCCTATTTTGATATATATGTGTTATATAAAATGAAATATTAGAGATAATGTATTTTGTACTTTTCTTAATGCTATAAAATATAAAATTACATATATGTTTGTATTATAATTTTATTGGACAGCACTGGTAGAGAAAAAATAAAATATTCTAAAACTTCACAGCTCTTTTCTGATTCATATATTTATTTCACTATATTCCTCAAATGAATATAAATTTATTATTATTTTTTGGTCTGTAATGTCATAGAAGTTCATTTTTATACTTACAGTAAGGTCTAGGTAGTTAACTTCTTCCTAGTGAAAATTCTTTATATGTCTAGATATAAAAAATAAACTCCACAGAGCTAAAGAGAGGCTAGGAAAATGATAGTTCCACTTAAAAAGGTAAACATTAAGTTAATTAAAATAAATCTTGAGGTAGACTTCTCTATTCCCACTGTGGTATGGGTCTACTTATGTCTATTTCATTGGGCTAATTTTGGATGACTTAAATGCAGATCTGTTTCTATTTGAATATCTTTGCCTTCCAATGTAGTGAAGAAAGCCAAAAGATTCATTTAAATAGTCTCTGGGGAAATCTATGACATTTCACATTGAACTGATTCTTGATGGTTTATCTCAAATCTGTGTAATAAAGAGCAAACTTTGTTGGATTTTAAAACATTTTATCACAGGTAAATACTACTCTACAATAATTCAGTAGGAAGGAAAGTGTATAAGCAGTAAATGAATTTGTATCATTTTTGTATGATTATATACACAAGGTGTTATTTTTTAATACATGGAAGTGGCCTAAAAGCTTATTTTTCACTTTTCCCTGTTTGGATCATAAAGTTTATAGTTTTGACTCCTCCACACATGATCATCCTGTCCATTCCTATTTTTCCTATGTCCTCTCCAGTACCACAGTTCTGCAAACCAACCAAAGAAGCAGATGGAAAAAGAAATATAGCCACATATTCATCAGTATGAGCAACTTAGGTGTCCAGAACTGTGCCACAAGTTGCAGGCATCTAGCTTTTCTTATATATCTAAACGAATCACCTTAAATTATTTTTCATGGAAAATCACAAAGAAAAAGGGAATATGATATCTCTTTTAGGATTGATGCCTTGATAACCAATAGCTTCATGCTGAAATGTGGGGCACAATAGTCCTTGACACTGTATTTGGGCTGTTCTGATATTCAAGACCAGGACAAAACACAGAACAGCACAACAGAAATCCGTGCAAACATATCACTGACTCAGCAGGGATAAAAGTCCCAGTTAAGCTCCTTTCCTTGAGACATGATCTGTGTGTAGTAAGGGCAGGGCTTCAGTGTGTGAAATGGGTAGTAAGTGAGTGCTCCAAAGCCCTAGAGTATGCATTATAGTTTGGTGACTTAGATGTAAAGAATTCTGAAAGTGAAAAAGTGACACTGTTAGTTGCTCAGTCGTGTCTGACTCTTTGTGACCCCATGGACCGTAGCCTGCCAGGTTCTCCCGTCCATGGAATTCTCTAGGCAAGAATACTGGAGCAGGTAGCTATTACCTTCTCCAGGGGATCTTCCCAACCCAGGCATCGAACTCGTGTCTCCTGCATTGCAGGCAGTTTCTTTACCATCTTCTAGTCTGCTTCCTTCATATAACTGAGAGGGAAGTCTTCCCAACCTTCATCTAATGTTATTTTAAGCTGCCCACTTCTAAACTAAAGAAGCCAGGGTGACTCAGATGGTGAAGAGTCTGCCTGTAATGCAGGAGACCTGAGTTCAATCCCTGGGTTGGGAAGATCCCCTGGAGAAGGGCAACCCACTCCAGAATTCTTGCCTGGAGAATCCCATGGACAGAGGAGCCTGGTGGGCTGCAGTTCATGGGGTCACAAAAAGTCAGACATGACTGAGTGACTAACACAACAACAATAAAACTAAAGAAATACAGACAAATATCCATTCTTAGACCAACTTATTCTTTGCTATTCTGCTGTTCCTTTTGGTTTCCCCTTTTTATTCAAGAAACTTTTGAGTGTCTTCTCTGTGACAGTTATTATTCACAGTGAACTCAAACATAAGGGAACATGACAGATGAAAATCTTTGCCTCATAGAGTTTACATTCTTCTTAAGGATCCCAAAACAGGTTTTGTTGCTTGTAATAAATTCTGAAGGTTGGATGAGGGATAAGGAAAGTTCAAGAGTAAGGCAAATGGACACACCACCACTGCCCTCCTCTGCACCACAACCAGTAGCTTCTCTAACACAACAAAAGAAGAAAAGGAAACACGAGCCAGATTAAAAGAAAGGTACAAACACAAACTTATCTTACTTTGCATCCAAAATACCCTCATATGTTGAAATCCACAGCAATCTAGAGGCAATAAGAGTCCACAAGAGAGCTTGGTAAATATGAACAAGTTGAAAATAACAACTTTCATCCATATCCATATCCATAAGAACAAGGTAGACATCTCAATAAAGATCCCATTTTAAACAACAAAAGAAACTGAGTAACCCAGGGGCGGGGGGCGGGGCTTTAAAAAAAGAGGACAGAGAGGAAGGATAATTATGGAGAATTTCATAAAACACTATTAAAAAATGTGTCTTGGTTTTCTTATCTAAGGACTTGATGGTCAATGATTCTTATTTTGAGTTGTACATTAAAAAAACTGATATAACCTCTGGATCATCATCCTAGAAATAAATGGACATACACAAAGCTCTGTGGTATCTGATCACAATGGTCTCTTCTGAGGTCCACTTATTCTCAACTGCATTATGTCAAACGCTCCTTTAACTCTGAAATTATTCTATTGTTTCAATATGAGTAGAATATAATGAAAATCACAGTAGTACTGAATATTTATGTTAATAAGATCCTACTCTTCTAGGCATTATACTAAACCCTTTCTCTACAATATCACATTAATCTCACAACAAACACACACTCTAGTCACTGTAACTGGTTCCACCTCGTGGATGAGAACACTGCGGCCTAATGAAATCAGGTGAGCCAAGTGACTAAGTATGGTCAGGCTCTTTGGAAATATTGTTTCACAGAACCAACTGATTCATCATTTGTTTTTCTTCTATCTAGAGATTCTGTCTCAGTTTATATTCACCCCCCTTTGTATGATTAATTTATGCTTGCCTCCCCAACGGACTATAATCTCCAAGAACAGAGACCTTGGCTGATTTTGTTCACCACTGAAACCCCACTGTTTACACACTATGTAGGACTCAGTTATCAATAAATATTGGCAAAATAAATTAATGAATAGGTAAAAGAAGAAATGAATGAGTCTGTCCAAATTTGCACAGCTTTTGAGTAGGAAAGCCTGGATTTCTATCCAGATCTACTTGATCCCAGGGCCACAGATACTGTAGATGAAACAACAAAACACATATATAAATTTAAAAATATATAATATTTTAAGAGTAATAAGGTTGAGCATTAAAAAGAAATACACTAAATAATAGAATGAAACCAGGGAAGGAGACAGATGGAATGCAGAAACCTATGAGAGGTAAATGAAATTGGCTCTGAGCTTTCTGCTGGCCAGAGCTGAGACAGAAAAATGAATTCCAGTTCCAAATTTGAGTTTTTCTGTCACCTTATCCCTCCTCAATTATAACCTGCCATTTTTGAACAGCTTATCTTATGACCTCAAAACACACAGCCTTCCTTTCACATTCTCTGCCTTAACACATCTCTTTTCACAGAAATTTTCAATGTTACAATGGAAAAATACCAGTTTCCCAAAGGTTACACCCTTCAAAGAGGAACAAAGCAGAAAGAGCAGAAACCTATCTGGCTGAGCAGTTCCAAGGGATGTAGTAAAATTCTGTCCCCTGGGACTGAACCTTCATGGGCTAGAACATTATTGGGGACACACTTTTTAGGTGCATTCCCCTCCACTATCTTCAAGTTGAATTAGCATGGTCAAAATTGAGCAGACCTTGAAAGACTGAATGTTGCCACATGGATAGCTAGAAGGGGCCAGGGGTCCTTTGTACTTAGTGTGGTACAACATCTCAGACCCAGACAGTTAATAATTCACTGACTTACCAAGTAGATGCTTATACTCTCAGTGTGGGATAGATTCTAAGTCAGAGAAAAAGGAATACAGACATCAAGAGAGAACAAATGTGCAGGGCATCAACCTGATGGTGTACTAATTCATTCTCCATCAGGGTTCATCCATCAATATTTCTAGTCGATGCCTATTTCTAGGCATCTAGTCAATGCCTATGGGATACAGATTATCTTCTCAATAGAATATAACATGTTCCGAACAGAATATAATATGCATGGTACAAATTCTCTCTTTTCCTCTTGTTATTGACCTCCTAGCTTCAAGAGCACAGATCTTGTACAGCAGGATGTTAAGACTTCTTAACACTGTGTCCAAAGTAGATCATTCAAAACACTGCTTGCATTCATGTGGGACACATCTAACACACCTCTGAACAATACCGTATTTCTCTCAAAGGGTAACCCACATTCATCTTTTTACCTGTGAATATGAACTCTCACATTTCAAGCCAAGCCAGCCTTCCCTGCTTTTTGCTCAAGTTTCTTTCACTACTTTTGAAACCTCATTTAGAGCAGCTGTGGAACCAAAGTTAGGTGCAAGCTAACTTTGTACTTCTTTCTCTCAGTGAGCAAAAAATAAGGGGAGAAGAAGGCTTAGAGAGCTGGGGACCCAAGGAGATGACAGAAGGGGAGGCAGCAGTGTGTGAGGTTGCATTGAGGAAACAGATGAGGAAGACTCTGTATCAGCCTCTATGGAAACACTGATCCCATACAGCTAAGGATGAAGAGAGTCAGAAGGGGCCAACTGGGAGATGCCGAAATAAAGATCAGAGATTTTTCTGCAAAGAAAAAACTGTATTACTTAGTAGCTAAGTGGAAACTTCTGATGTCTTTGAGACTCTAAATGCAAGGTTTCTGTATTCCATGAACACAACTAGTACTCAGTATTTTTAACTCTCCTTATATAATTTCTTATTATGTAAGTATTTCTATTTGGTCTTTTAGAGAAGCTGCTAGAATAATTGGACCATACCTTGCATCAAAAGACCTAGTTCACAACTTGCAAGGGATAGAAACACACAAGCGTGGCAGGGATTCCAACATCTGAAGTCCCTTTAATGTTTTTCAATCCTAACACATTACAGTTTTAATATTTATTTCTGCTGCTCCAGGTGGTGCATGCAAGGACTAGTTTCTTCTGGTTCCCCTTCCCGCCTTCTTCTCCCTGACTGTTGCTTCCCCACACCACTCCCACCCTTCTTATCACTGCTATCTCTTGAGTGCCAGGCATCATCTTTATGAGACAGGAGATAGATGGACTTCCTCAGGGTAAAGTGATTAGAGATTCATTCCGTTTGGACTTAAACTCCAAGAATAGCAGGATGGTTAAGGGAAGAGGCTGGGCCTTGCCCAGACCACATATTTCTCATTCTCCAAGTCTCAAGACCTACCAACTACACATGCACAGAAAAGCTCCTTGGAGGTCAAAGGGGTAGCAATGCCAAGGGATGCTTTACCCATATGCCTTTGCATTAGAATCCATCTTGGCTAAGAGCTGCAGGCACACACACGGGAGGATCCTGAGGTATACCAAATATGGACTGTGAACCAGGAAATCAAAATGATTGGCCAAAGGATACACAGAAGAAATGCCCCATAAAAGCTAAGTCAAAATGCTGTGAGGGCATGACTTGGCGACTCTGAGTCTGCCTGTGTGTGTCTATCCATACATAGTACACTTTTTTCCTCTTAGTAATACTTTACTTGTTTCACCATGTTCCATCTTTCTGCAAAGGCGAAGCACCAGGGCCCTTGTCACTGAGCACTGGTCTAGTAGTGCCTAGAATCTGGTGCTTTCACCGCCGTGACCCGACCTCAATCTCTGGCGGGAAACTCAAGCCCCACTTTAAGCCGCTGCAGTCCAAGGCCACCCGGGATCACAAAGTGCTTTATTGAAAACTTGATCTCGTGTAATTCTAATAACATTTTGCAAATGAGGAAATGCAGGTTCAGAGAAACAAAGTAAACTGCCCCGATTGAGACAGTCGGTGTGTTGAGAAGCCTCAGGCTCAAACTCAGTTTTTGCAGGTCTCACACCTCCACACCCTGTGGCCAGGCTGCAAGGGCACACAGACTACTTCTCTTGAACTTTCGTTTGAAGGAGAGTAATAGGGACTAGATTAGAAAAATCTCAGAGTTTTCTCCCTCCTGACCAGGCAAATAGGAAGATATTGCCCTAGGTCAGCAGGATCTGCATAACGAGTTTGCCAAAGGAAAGAAAGAATAGGGTATATCTGACTTCTTTACACATTTAAATAGATGATTTGCCCTTTCTGCTAAAATATATTTGGGTTAACTTTCTCTAGAGCAGTGTTTCTGAACTGGGAGGCATTTGTCCCACCAGGAGGCATTTGGCAAAAACTAGAGAAGGAAATTGGAGAAGGAAATGGCAACCCACTCCAGTAATTTTGCCTGGAGAATCCCATGGGCAGAGGAGCCTGGCAGGCTACAGTCCATGCGGTCTCAGGAACTGGACAAGACTTAGCAACTAAACCAACCAATCAGAGAAGGAAATGGCAACCCACTTCAGTATTGCCATTCCCACTTCAGTATTCGTGCCTGAAAACTCCCGGACAGAGGAACCTGGTGGGCTACAGTCCATGGGATCCCAAAGATTCCGACACGACTGAGCACGCAAGCAAAGGAGACACTTGTAGCTGCCACACTTGGGGTGGGCTGCCCATCTGGTGGGTCAGAAGCCAGGGATGCTGCCAAACATCCATCCCACACTGCACAAGACCACCTCCACATCAAAAAATTATCTTGCCCCAAATGGCAATATTTCTGAGGTTAAGAACTACTGCTTCAGTGTCTATACATTAACCCTGAATTATCTGAAAAGGAAATAAAGAAAACTATTTCATTTGCAGTGGCATCAAAAACAATAAAATACTCAAGAATAAATTTAATCACAGAAGTAAAAGACCTCTACAGATAGATCCTGGTTACAGCTCAGACGGTAAAAAAAATCTGCCTGTAATGCGGGAGACTCTAGTTTGATCCCTCAGTCAGGAAGATCCCCTGGAGAAGGCAAAGCAACCCACTCCAGTATTATTCCCTGGAGAACTGCATGGACAGAGAAGCCTGGTGAGCTGCAGTCCAAAGGTCCAAAAGAGTCAGAAGTGACTGAAGTGACTGAGCTCAAACACATAATCAAAACAGCTTGGTACCGGCATAAAAACAAACTCAGAGATCAATGAGATATTATCAAGATCCTTGAAATAAATGCATGCAATATTAATATATGACAAGGGAGTCAAGAATATATAATGGAGAAAAGATAGCCTCTTTAACAAATGATACCGGGAAAAACAGATTCTCACAAGTAAAAGAATGAAATATCACTTACAAAAATTAACTTGAAATAGATTAAAGACTTAAACGTGAGACCAAAAACCATAACATTACTGAAAGACAATATAGAAAAACATCTCCTTGACATGGATCTTTGATAATTATTTTCTGGATATGACACCTAAAGCATAAGTGAACAAAATAGAAAATGATTAAGACAGACTACATCAAACTAAAAAGCTTCTACATGGAAAATAAATGATAAAATGATAAAAAGACAACCTATGAAATGGGAAGATGTAATTGCAAATCATACATTCAATAAGAGGTCAATATCTAAAATATATAAAGAACTCATGACTGAATAGTAAAAAACAAACCAATTAAAATTGAGCAAAGAAACTAAACACATATTTATCCAAGGAACAAGATGCTCAGCATCACTAATCATAAGGTAAATGCAAAGCAAAACCACAATGAGATAAGGTACCACTTCATTCCTATTATTATAGAATACCTATCATCAGAAAGACAGGAGATAAGAGATGCTGGAAAAGATGTAGTGATAAGGGAACTTTCATGCAGTGCTGGTGGTTTTTTGAGGTGATACAGCCACTAGAAAGAACAGTATGGAGATCCCTCAAAATTATTAAAAATACACTACCACTAGTTCGGTTCAGTTCAGTCTCTCAGTCGTGACCCACTCTTTGGGACCCCATGGACTGCAGCATGCCAGGCTTCCCTGTCCATCACCAACTCCTAGAGCTTGCTAAAAACTCATGTCCATTGAGTCAGTGATGTCATCCAACCATCTTATCCTCTGTCATCCCCTTTTCCTGCCTTCAATCTTTCCCAGCATCAGGGTCTTTTCCAATGAGTTAGTTCTTCACATCAGGTGGCCAGAGTATGGGAGCTTCAGCTTCAGCATCAGTCCTTCTAAAGTATATTCAGGACTGATTTCCTTTAGGATTGATTGGTTGGATCTCCTTGCTGTTCAAGGGACTCTCAAGAGTCCTCTCCAACACCGCAGTTCAAGAACATCAATTTTTCAGTGCTCAGCCTTCTTTATGGTCCAACTCTCACATCCATACATGACCACTGGAAAAACCACAGCTTTGACTAGACGGACCTTTGTTGGCAAAGTAATGTCTCTGCTTTTTAATATGCTGTCTAGGTTGGTCATAGCTTTTCTTCCAAGGAGCAAACATCTTTTAATTTCATGGCTGCAGTCACCATCTGTAGTGATTTTGGAGCCCAAGGAAATAAAGTCTATGACACAGCAGTTCCCTTCTGAGAATATATCCAAAGGAAGCAAACACATGACTATGAAGAAATCTGCAAACCCATGTTCACGCAGCATTGTTAACAACAGCCAAGACCTGGAAACACTTCAGATAAAATGGATGACAACTGTGATATGTACATATATACATGACAATTGTTCAGTCTTTAAAAAAAAAAGAAGGAAGTCCTCCTATTTGCAACAAGGTAAATGGGCCTTGAGGGCATTATGTTAAGCAATATAAGTTAGACAGAGAACTGCAAATACCAGATGATCTCATTTACATGTGGAATCTAAAAACAAAGGAACTCAAAGAGATCAGATTTGTGGTTTGGGACTTGATGGGGGTGGGAAATGGGAGTTCAGGGAGGGATAATTGGATTAAGGTGGTCAAAATTTACAAACCTCCAGTTATACAATGAATAAATATTAGAGATGTACATGATCACTATAGTTAACACTGTTGTATGGTATATATGAAGTTACGATAGTAAATCCTAAAAGTTTACATTACAGGGAAATCTTTTTTTTCTTTCTCTTTTTTCTTTTTTTGTTTCTGTAGGAGATGAAGTATGCTAACTAATCTTATCGTGGTGATCAAGTCACAATATGCACAAGTCGAATCATTATGTTGCATGCCTTATACACACTTATCTGAATGTCAGTTATATCTCAATAAAACTGGAAAAAATAAGCTTAAAAAAACAACCTGCTTTAGAACAGAAGTCAGGACATTGTTTGTTTTTTGTTTTTTTTTTTTTCTATGAAGAGCTACACAGTAAACATTTCAGGCCTTGTAGGTCATACAGTTTGTTAAGCTCAATTAGTTGTTAGCTCAACTAGTTAAGTCAACCACTGTGGTGTGAAAGTGACCAGAGAAGATTCATAAACAAATGGACACGGCTATGTTCCAATAAAGCTTCATCATGCATACAGGCATACAAAGAAATGGGTGAGGTTTGTGCTGAGAGCCATACATTACCAGTCTCTAGTCAAGAGGGGTTCTGAAGCTGCCTAACCTGGACCCAAAGGTGGCTGAAGGTCTATCTATTACACATATTCTCAGGAAGACTACTTTCCAGTAAGCAATCATTTCAACTCACAGTATCCGAGAATGCTAGCTTTTTGGAAACACTTCATTACATTCTCCTTAAGAAACTCAAGGCTGTTTTGTGCAGGAGGAGGAAATGCGTGCCTGGCATGTTTTAGGGAGACAACCTGGTTTGAGGATCCCAGCATTTCTGAGTGGACAGTAAACAGAGTACCCGCAGCAATGGGCCATGAGCTAGCCAGTGAGACGCAGGGGGCAGAGGAAAGATTCTGTTTGAAATGGAGTTGTCTGGGCCACCAGGTGAGAAACATTCAGACAGCTGGAACCACGAGGGGTGAGCTCCTGACTTGTGATAAAGCTGGTCAGCAGGAGACAGACACCAAGTCAGCGGGACCGTTTAATTAAAACAGTCCCACCTTTTATCTTTGGCATGCTTTGCCATTTTGAAAATGCCTCCACCTGCATTACTCCACGGCATCCCTGGGACAATCTCGTCTCCTCAATAAACCTTTCTGAGCTAGAACTAACACGTATTTTAGGTTATAAAGGCCAGTGAGCATTGAGATTTTCTTTCAAGAAGATTTTGGTCTCACAGGGAAGAAAGAGAGAGAACAATGGTGTGTGTTCAGTCAAAGAGCCCTTCGTCTGGAAGAGAATGAGGATGCAGCCTGGTTTGGGGGTGAGGGGTAGGGAAGATGGAGTCATAGGATTTTGGGCAGGTTGTTTTGCTTGAGTTGAGTGCTAAATTAGTGCATGAGAAGTGAATCAAAAGTGAGGGGTGCTGATGGCGGGGGAGAGGAGGACTTTGCAGACACATGGAAAGCAAAATCATGGGGGTGAGAAACAACAGGACATGTGGTGTGTAACAGGAGCATGAAAGGAGGTCAGGAAGCCCAAGATTCCCTTTGGGGAAGGAAATAAAATAAAGAGTGAATGTTTACATGAGAGCCAGTTCCCGGTTAGCCTTCTGCTGCCATTAGAAAGGGTACACACTTTAGATGAATCTTTAGATGAGGGACAGCGTAGAGGTCAAATCTCAAAGCTCACGTCACAGTACAAACTTGGAATCTGAGGAGAGTGGAGGCAAGGAGGCCTGGGAGGAGGCTGCTGTGTCCTCCACACAAGAGAGGAAACAGGGGTAGATGAAAGGAGGGACGGGAACAGACTCAGTGAAAACAAGAGGCAACAATTTCAGGACCTAGAGATCTTCTCAAATAGGCAGGCCATGAATTATCATCTCACTGAGTTAAATAAGAGATGGCGAACTCTGAAAATTTTAGTTATTAATTCACTATCTCAAATATAGATGCTGAGGTTGAATTCAAGTCCTCTATCTCATGCTCTCCTTTTTCTATTTTTAAACGACTATTTCCAGAGTTTCTTCATGCGCTAGATCTTCATGTGCTGTACCCATGTTGTGAGTGACTTATTTATATCTCATGCAAGGAAGTGTTTTTACGTGGACTCTTCCAGCAAGGAATTTGAGGTTCAGAGACACATGTGACGTGCCTAAAACCCCAGAGATAATAACAAGAGGAGGTTGGATTCCAATCTACCATGCTGCTTCTCCTGAAGAGCATGCCACGAGATGACTACTCTTTGAAGTGCACTTGCCTAGCATGACAGTCACTGGGCACAAGTGGCTATTTCAATTTAAATGGCCCAAAATAAATAAAATTGAAAAATGCAGCCCCTCACTCTTAAAAGCAGCATTTCAGGTGCTGTAGCCACACCAGACAAGCAGCGACCGAATGGCACA
Source organism: Odocoileus virginianus (assembly GCF_023699985.2). Taxonomy (NCBI): domain Eukaryota; kingdom Metazoa; phylum Chordata; class Mammalia; order Artiodactyla; family Cervidae; genus Odocoileus; species Odocoileus virginianus. The sequence continues at coordinate 16,853,077 of NC_069699.1, forward strand.
GCAGAGAGAGAAGCCACTTCATCTAGGCAGAAAGTTCTATTATTAATAAATAGTGGGGGCTCCTTTGGAGTGTGAAATTCCAAAGATGCATGCTCATTTAAAATTGTTAAAGGAGAAGATTCAAAGCAGACTTCTGACGTCAAAAACCAGATCCAAGGGGCATCGGCTGCCATTTTATTTTCTGTCTCTTCATCAGCAGCAGAGACCCATTTGTGGATACGAGTTCCACCTTAAAACAAGGGAAAGGAGAGTGTGAATAAGAGAGAGGAGTTTAGGCAAAGATGTTCTGGGATTTTCTTATAAAGGTCCCGCTCCTTGGTGCTATGTTTATTAATGCCCTTTAAGGGAAACTGGAGATTAACTAAAGAAGATGGATAAAGAAGGTCTACCTAACAGATACTATATGGGGGATTAAAGCTTAGTCTAAGTATTCACATAATCTGATTGCTTTATATTAATATACCCATGTGTACATAAGAAAATAAAACTGGCCAAAAGAATATCATTTGAGATAATATCACAAACAAACTCAAGCTAACCAAATCAGGAAGCCTTGGAAACAAAATTAATGACCCAGTTTCTGGGTACCAAGAATAAAAGCTACTTGTGATATTGAAAGAAAAACTTGGCAAACAGGATTTAGAAAGCAAGGTATCAGTGGTAACCAAGATAAGGTATCACAAATAATTAAGGTATTAAGCAGATAGTGGGAGCTTTCCTTTGAACTATGAGGCTTTATTCAAAGTGTCCTTGAGAGAAAATGAAACAGTTTGAGTGCCTTCAGATTTCTTATATGGCTGGATCATAACTCCAAATTCCAGAAAGATTTCAAATATGCTGCTCTAATTATGCTTTCCAAATGGCAATTTGAATTATGTTGGCTTAGTGGTACATTATATAAGGCTTTTCTTTTTTCAAGGAAAATACATTAAATAAAAGGAGAAAGTATCTTGCAGTTGTCCTCCACTGCCAAGGACATGTTTACTTGAAAATTAAAAAAAAAAACTTTCTGATCTCTTCTTTTCTCTCCTATCCCCCAACACACTCCTCTCACACGCATCATAAGTATAACTTGATGCAGATCAAAACTGCTGTGGGAAGACAGGGTACAGCCTACAATACAGTCATGTCCTTGCTGAAGTTTCCATGTATCAATAGTAACCTGTTTTGTATCAAAGTGCTGATTTCAGAAAGACCTGCTCCTTCTGGGGAGCTCTCATCCTGAGTCATTCTGATACAGGGCACAAGGGTGATTAGTTGTGGAAATATTACAGCCTCTAAACTGGGAGCAGAGTGAATGGCCTACAGTGAAGGGTGCAAAGGTGTCCAGTACAGTTACAGCCTCAAAGATAGGCTGGGGTCTGATACATGCAGACTGTTTCCTACAATTCTGGTTCTAAGACCATGAGCCTTAAAGATAAGACATCACTCCTGACTCCATACCTGGATTTCTCAACATATGTTCAATGTCAACAGCGTCTGAACAGCCTGAGGACACAAGGTGAATATTTCCAGCACCAGGAGTGTCTGAAATGCTTTAGGGGCTTGAGAAAATCCACGTATGCATACATCTTTACATTACTGCCTTGCTAATATTTGAAATCCAACAAATTCTAATGCGAACCCTATCCTCTGCCCCCCAATATTCTTTTTTCCTTAGTTACCCCTCGCTCTCCTCAGCAGCACCTCAGAAGCACCCGTGCTTCTACCCATCAGACCTGCCCATGTCTAAAGCTTCCACGGCGTTAGGTGAGACCCCCACCTACAGCGACAGAGTCTCTGGCTGGGTATTCCCTCCTCAGACTCAGACATCGCCCCACACTTCCCCACCTCGGGCAGGTCCAATGGCCTCTCTCCTCTTTCTGGGCATCTCTTACGTCTTTAGGATTATCTCCAACGGAATCTTCAGGGCCTTCCATTTTAGAACACTGGTTGACATAAAACCAAGCCCACTAACTCACTGCTTTATACCTTGGTTGATTCTGTTTGCTAAGTCTCAGTAACATCTCCCCTTTACAAAACTCAATTCTTTCTACAAAGCATTATAGCCAAGAGGTTAAGTCCACGGACAGCTGTTTGAGTCAGGTTGACCTGAGTGTAAATCCAAGATCTACTGTTTGTGTGTGTGTGTGTGTGTGTGTGTGTGTGTATGCACACAATGAAGGTGGGATGAGGCAGAGAGGGAAGCAGGAGACAGAAACAGACGGATACGGTGACAGAGGCAGAGAAATGTCTATTTCTCCCATAAAACACCAGGATACCAGTAGCTGCTACCTCCTTGTGCATTGCTGAGAATTAAATGACCCATTACAAGTAAAAAGAGCTTAATCTAGTCCCTAGCATACCATAAGCAATTAAGAATTATTAGCTACTACCATTAATCATTAATCACATCTAGCTTAACAAGCCTCTATCTTGAAACACTCTTTCATGCTCAGGTCAAGGGTTATAAGCCACTTCCTGAAATTATTATCTCTCTTAGTTATGAATTAATTGTGGCTGTCTTTCACCAAGTTGTCAGCAACTGGAGAGGAGAAATATAATTTCTCTGTTTCCAAGATCAGTGCTTTCAAAGTGCAGTCTGTCTATGAACTGCTTGCTACTGAGGTCCACAGTGAGAGGGCTTCAAAATTCGAGAGAGCTTTCAGAAGCTACTTCAATTCAGTTCACTCACTCAGTGGAGGTCCAACTCTCTGTGACCCATGGACTGCAGCACGCCAGGCTTCCCTATCTGTCACCAACTCCTGAAGCCTGCTCAAACTCACATCCATCGAGTTGGTGATGCCATCCAACCATCTCATCCTCTGTCGTCCCTTCTCCTCCTGCCTTCAATCTTTCGCAGCATCAGGGTCTTTTCAAATGAGTCAGCTCTTTGCATCAGGTGGCCAAACTATTGTAGTTTCAGCTTCAGGATCAGTTCTTCCAAAGAATATTCAGGACTGATTTCCTTTAGGATCGACTGGTTGGATCTCCTTGCAGTCTAAGGGACTCTCAAGAGTTTTCTCCAACACCACAGTTCAAAAGCATCAGTTCTTTGGAACTCAGCTTTCTTTATGGTCCAACTCTCACATCCATACAAGACTACTGGAAAAACCATAGCTTTGACTAGACAGACCTTTGTTGGCAAAGTAATGTCTCTGCTTTTAATATGCTATCTAAGTTGGTCATAGCTTTTCTCTGCCATAGCCCATCAGAACAAGACCCAGTTTCCCCCACAGTCAGTCTCCCATCAGGAAGCTTCCATAAGCCTCTTATCCTTATTAATCAGAGGGCAGACAGAAGCTACCTATAGTACTCTACTTCTATTTCATAGGAAACAGTAGTCTGCAATGGATTAAATTATTAAAAAAAAAATAGAGCTTTACTAAAGATTTGAGTTGCACTGTCCTAGACTATGTAAATCTCACAGACAGATCTACAGTAGATGCTCACTGAATGCTCAATGGGTTCTGAGCGAAGGAAAACTATTTAAAACAGTTCTTTACTTAGAATCTCTGTTGTTGCTCAAGTTAGCAGCATATACAGATAAACAATGAGTCAGACGTCTGAAATAAAATTTAAGACTTGAGATTTAAACTTAGATTAATTTATTGGGTCCTGAGTTTCAGAATCGTTAAAAAAATTAATTTAAAAACATCTTCGACCATGTGTAAGACACACTACCACACCACTACCTGAAGAATGAAAGAATTATGAACTCTGATTTTAATGTTTGTAATATCAAACACATTCCCTGAAGTTCCAATCCTAATATTAACAGACACCACTCCTTCCATGAGGGAAAGTGAGCTAAGAAGGCAAAAAGGGAAAAGACGGATTATTTCTGGTCTCATTTGTAGCCATTTAGTTATTTGCCCTTCAGTTGCTGGGTTTTTCTGGAGACATCTTTAACCCTTTCCCTTGCTCCAACTTGGATTCAAATCACCCAAGCTTGAGATATATGTGGATCTAAGGAATGAGTTGAGGGAGATATTACACTAACATATGACACTAATGGACATTGGGTAATTTATTATAGAACTTTCCATTGACTAATTTGGAGGGAAAAGAAAATCCCTGATTATCAGCTATTTAAGTCTTGGCTTCAGATACCAAAATATCTTTCAGTTCTCTTAAAGAGCTAAAACAATTTTTTTTTTAAACTCAGGAAAGTAGACCTTTTCAACAGAATTCATTTAATACATTATGTAGTCACCTCATAGACTATGCTAGGCAGAGTGGCTATAATCAAAATTTTCCTTGCTGCTATTTCTCCCAGAGAAATTTCCTATGAGGGATGCTTATATATTTTTAGCTATTTCCTTTTTCTACAGGATCCCTGATTAGTTCAGAATAGACAAGAAAAATGTGAGAAAAGAAATGGTAAAGCAGAGAATATTTGTGCTATTCCATATGTATACTCTTTACCACATATTTCTGTAAGATGTACCTTGATCCTGGGATTGAGCACCTATTGTAGAGTGGGAACTATAATCAGTATTAGTAATAAAATGATAGAGGAAGGAAGCATATTTCCTTTCTTCAAAAATTCCAAACTGTAGCAAGATACAATAGAACAAGATGAACTGTATACTATTTAGGAAAAATGTGATGTAAGGGGGGAATTATAAACTTTCCTCTGGGAATGAATGAAAAATTTACCCTGACATCCATTCCCTATGCTTTGTTACCAGATTTCCCATGTTGTGACTATGGACATGTCTACCCAGCTACACACTCTACTTCCCAGCTTCCCCTGTAACTGACTGTGGCCGTGTAAAAAAGCTTCAGCCAAGGGGATGTGACAAGAAGTAAAGGCTGCCACTCTGGAAAGAAACGCACATGTGCCCTTTTTGTCTGGACCTTTTTCCTCCATCCTCGTCACTGAACACAAGAACGGCCCATACATGAAAACACAGGTTGACTACACCTGAGTCATCCCACCAGGCCTACTCACTCACTTCTATCCAGCTATATAAAGGACAGAGAACTTATCTTGTTTAGGCGATCTCTTTATGGGGTTTCTTTATTACAGTAGCTTAACGTACACCTTAACTAATATAAAGCCTGGGTCAGTTTTCCAGGTTCTGGGTCTATTTAGTGTAATGGATAATAGAGCATGCAGAAGCTTGTGGTGAAAGAGGAGATGGAAGTATGAGATAGGAACTGGGCCATATTGGATCCTAAAGCTATGTTAGACATTAGGACTTCATCTTAAGATAAGTGTGCAACATGATTACGCATGTCCCTTAGAAAGAACTCTCCAGTTGAACTGTGGAATATGGGGGGAACTCTAGGACAGATAAGTAAAAATAAGTGAGCACTAAAGATGCTTGGTACTTAGCAGAATTTTTGAAAATGGAAAAATAAGTTGGTGGGTTAAGAGAGAACATGGGAAACATTGATTACTAGGATTCTCTTTTTTTTTTTTCAATAAATTTTTACCAGACTAAGCTATGCTAAACTCTGTGTTTGATGTTAGAAGTATAACTGGAATCAAGACTAGATACAGTCCGTGAGAGCAAAGGCTATACTTTTGCTACCAGAATAGTTCTCGTCCATGCACAGCCCATCTGATCTTTGAAAACACCAGACTGCATGACTTACTACCATCACACATTAACAGATTAGAAGGACAAATCTCAGAGGATTGTTAAGTACCCTGAACCAAATTTGGCTTGCTTGTTGCTAAAGCCCATACTTTCACAAACTACATCATGCAACTTCCCATGGAATACCATGAGGCAAAGTAGGAACTAGGTAATTCCTATTTTCCAACAGTATATGATGAAGCAACCCAAAGTCATGTGCCTTATGAATGGAAAAGAATTAAATGATCCATTACTACCAATTAAAAAAAAACTATTACGGAGTTCTATTTTACCTGTTTCCAACAAATAAACTCTATGAACTTAACTAACAAAATTTTTAAAAAATATATAAAAATAAACCCTATATAAAGAAAAATAATTTGATTTGTGAAGTGTTGAGGAATACAGTAATGTGTCACTCCAGCTTTGCAAATCACTTCCATTTTTTAATTAGAGGCATAATTTTAAGTTGTAGCTTGACAAGCTCACTATTATATTCCAGGGAGCAGAACTCCCATAAACGTCCTCTTATTCTTTTAAGAAGCACATCTCCAGGAAGGTGAGAAACACACTCAGGTAAAACATTTCCTTAAAGAGTGATGGTCTTCCATCTGATGTGAATCTCTTATGCTTGTTCTATTTTCTACAAGTAGACATTATTTCCAAGTAGACATGAATCAAGGTAAACTAGAAGTGGTTAAATAGGAGATAGCAAGAGTGAACATATGCATTTTAGGAATCAGTGAACTAAACTGGACTGGATGGACAAATTGAACTCAGATGACCATAATATCTCCTACTGTGAGCAAGAATCGCTTAGGAGTAATGGAGTAGCCCTTGCAGTCAACAAAAGAGTCCAAACTGCAGCACTTGGGTGCAATCTCAAAAACGACGATCTCTGTCCATTTCCAAGGCAGACCATCTCTCTGACAGTAATCCAAGTCTATGCCCCAACCACTAGTGCTGAAGAATTGAAGTTAAACAGTTCTGTGAAGACCTACATGACCTTCTAGAAGTAACACCAAAAAATATATCCTTTTAATCACAGGGGACTGGAATGCCAAAGAGGGAAGTCAAGAGATACCTGGAGTAACAGGCAAGTTTGGCCTTAGAGTACAAAATGAAGCAGGGTAAAGGCTAATAGAGTTTTTCCAAGACAACACCCTGGTCATAGCAAACACCCTCTTCCAACAACACAGGAGATGACTCTACACATGGACACCACCAAATGGTCAATACTTAAATCATATTGATTTGTATTCTTTGCAGCCAAAGATGGAGAAGCTCTAAACAGTCAGCAAAAACAAGACTAGGAGCTGACTGTGGCTCAGATCATGAACTCCTTATTGCCAAATTCAGACTTAAATTTAAGAAAGTAGGGAAAATCACTAGGCCACTCAGGCATGACATAAAGCAAATCTCTTATGATTATACAGTAAAAGTGACAAATGAATTCAAGGGATTAGATTTTATAGACAGAGTGCCTGAAGAACTATGGACAGAGCTTTGTGACACTGTACAGGAGTCAGTGATCAAAACCTTCCCCCCAAAAAAGAAATACAAAAACACAAAATGGTTGTGTGAGGAGGACTTACAAAGAGCTCAAAAAGAAGAGAAGTGAGGAGAGATAAGAAAGCCTTCCTAAGTGATCAATGCAAAGAAATAGAGGAAAACAATAGAATGGGAAAGACTAGAGATCTCTTCAAGAAAATCAGAGATACCAAGGGAACATTTCATGCAAAGATGGGCACAATAAAGGACAGAAACAGTATGGACCTAACAGAAGCAGAAGATATTAAGAAGAGGTGGCAAGAATACACATTAAAAAAAAAAAAAAGATCTTAATGACCCAGATAGCCATGATGGTGTGATCACTCACCTAGAGCCAGGCATCCTGGAATGTGAAGTCAAGCTGGTCTTAGGAAGCATCACTACAAACAAAGCTAGTGGAGGTGATGGAATTCCAGCTGAGCTATTTCAAATCCTAAAAGACAATGCTGTTGAAGTGCTGCACTCAATATGCCAGCAAATTTGGAAAACTTAGCAGTGGCCACAGGACTGGAAAAGGTCAGCTTTCATTCCAATCCCAAAGAAAGGCAATGCCAACGAATGTTCAGACTACTGCACAATTGCACTTATTTCACATGCTAGCAAAGTAATGCTCAAAATTCTCCAAGCTAGGCTTCAACAATACATGAACCAAGAACTTTCACATGCTCAAGCTGGATTTAGAAAAGGCAGAGGAACCAGAAATCAAATTGCCAATATCCATTTGATCACAGAAAAAGCAAGAGAATTCCATTAAAAAAAATTTTACTTATGCTTCATTGGCTATTCCAAGACTTTGACAGTGTGGATCACAACAAATATAAACTGTGGAAAATTCTTCAAGAGATGGGAAAACCAGACCACCTTAACCTGTCTCCTGAGAAACCTGTATGCAAGTCAAGAAGCAACAGAACCAGACACGAAATAAACGACTGGTTCCATATTGGGAAAAAGGAATATGTCAAGGCTGTATATTGTTACCCTGCTTATTTAACTTATATGCAGAGTACATCATGTGAAATGCTGGGCTGGATGAAACACAAATAGGGATAATTGCTGGGAGAAATACCAGTAACCTCAGATATGCAGATGACACCACCGTTACGGCAGAAAGCGAAGAGGAACTAAAGAGTCTCTTGATGAAAGTGAAAGAGGAGAGTAAAAAAGCTGGCTTAAAACTCAACATTCAAAAAACTAAGATCATGGCATCAAGTCCCATCACTTCATAGCAAATAGATGGGGAAACAATGGAAACAGTGACAGACTTTATTTTCTTGGGCTCCAAAATCACTTCAGATAGTGACTGCAGCCATGAAATTAAAAAATGCTTGCTTCTTGGAAGAAAAGCTATGACAAACCTAGACAGTGTATTAAAAAGCAGAGACATTACTTTGCCAACAAAGGTCCATCTAGTCAAAACTATGGGTTTTCCAGGGGTCATGTATGGATGTGAGAGTTGTATCATAAAGAAGGCTGAGCACTGAAGAATCAATGTTTTTGAACTGTGGTGTTTGGAGAAGACTCTGGCGAGTCCCTTGGACAGCAAGGAGGTCAAACCAGTCAATTCTAAAGGAAATCTATTCTGAATATTCTTTGGGAGAACTGATGCTGAAGCTGAAGCTCCAATACTTTGGCCACCTGATGCAAACAGCTGACTCATTAGAAAAGACCCTGATGCTGCGAAAGATAGAAGGCAGGAGGAGAAGGAGAAACAGAGGATAAGATGGTTGGATAGTATTACTGACTCAATGGACATGAGTTTGAGCAAACTCTGGAATATAGCGATGGACAGGGAAGCCTGGCCTGTTGCAGTTCATGAGTTCACAAAGAGTTGGACATGGCTGAGCGACTGAGGAATAACAAAGACATTATTTCCTTGATTCTCTTAAGCCTTTTCATAATTCTTAATCTACTTATTGTTTATTTCTCTCTGTGTTTTGAGAATCGGTGCTCCTTCATCATTAAGAGGCAGGTTTAAGGAATAATTACGGCAAATAATGTAGAATGTGAATTTTTGAAGAAAGGTTTGGATCAGCTAGCAATAGGAACAATTCTACATGCCTGATTATCCAGACTCTCTTTAGAATTTTTTCAACTGTGAGCCTACTTTTTTGGTTTGCTTTTCCTCTCTTTTAGAACAATCATTCCATACTGCATTGTTAAAACACACTTGCATTTTGAGAACTAATGGACATTTTTTTTTTTAAACTCAGGTATAATATTTATTCAAGGCCATCCCCCAATCCCACGCATATTCTCCTGTAGGATTTCAACTTCTTCTAAAGAAAACACAGAATAGAAAGTTAGAGTAAAGATTAATAGCAGTCATACTGTAGTAAACACATTAAAATACTGTCCTAGTATTTTGTCAGGAATTCTCAATATGTTCAGTAATGGAGTTGGCATATAAAATAAATTGATTCTTGTTGCATTCAGGTTTTAGATCAATACTACTCTTACAAATAAAAATAGCCTCCAAAAAGAGTCCAATAATATCAAAATTTATTTTCAAGATAAACTGTGAACAACAAATGTCTTTGGATATATAGCAGTGATGTTGTGCATGCTGAAAAAAAAAAGTTCAAAAAACAGAATGTCATGAAAGGGAAAAAGAGTAATGCATTATAATCCTAACCCTTCTTCATTAAGATTATTCTTATCTAGAAAGCATATCGAATAACCATGTCAACACTCTTGAAGTAAGAATAGATTCGCGTTAAAAATGGATGGACAAACCCTAGGAAACCTTAAGTAGCACAACTGCAGAGAGGACCTACACATAACTTTGAACATAATTTTATTATATTCTTACAAGAACCCTTAGGGATATTCATAGTAAAAGTAGGCAAATATACTTCCAAGATAATTTTGAAGTTAATTAAAATAACTCATTAAAAGTATAACATAACCAAGCACTATAATTTATCTGACCAGTTCCTATTACTATTTACTTCGATTAAATAGAAAGCTTAATTTCCCATAGCTTTTGCTAATATTACTTTTAGAAGAAAGACTGAAATGATAAGACAGTCTTATGATATACAGAAATTTTAGTCAACGTGATTCAGAACCCATGCAGCCATCTTCTCTTGTAGCTTTCTCAATCTTTTCTTCCATCTTATACAGTAAGATTATGTCGCAAATGATGTATATCTTACATAGTGCAAGGTCCTTCAATACCAGAGAAAGACTTAAGTATTATTAAAGATATACATTTATAGGAAAATAAGGAGAGCGATTTTTGATAATTTCTAATCAGGCTAACATAGAACATGATTGAGAAAATTCAATTTCCCCAATTCATCACTTAAATCTAAGCTACTTAAGAATGCTCTTATTTTCTCCCAATCTGAGGGCTGTCTTTTCACCTTGCTTATAGTTTCCTCTGTTGTGCAAAAGCTTTTAAGTTTCATTAGGTCCCATTTGTTTATTTTTGCTTTTATTTCTAAAATTCTGGGATGTGGGTCATAGAGGAGCCTGCTGTGATTTATGTCGGAGAGTGTTTTGCCTATGTTCTCCTCTAGGAGTTTTATAGTTTCTGGTCTTACATTTAGATCTTACCCAGCAATCCCACTTCTGGGCATACACACCAAGGAAACCAGATCTAAAAGAGACACGTGCACCCCAATGTTCATCGCAGCACTGTTTATAATAGCCAGGACATGGAAGCAACCCAGATGCCCAGCAGCAGACGAATGAATGAGGAAGCTGTGGTATATATACACCATGGAATATTACTCAGCCATTAAAAAGAATTCATTTGAATCAGTTCTAATGAGATGGATGAAACTGGAACCCATTATACAGAGCGAAGTAAGCCAGAAAGATAAAGACCATTACAATATACTAACACATATGTATGGACTTTAGAAAGATGGTAACGATAATCCTATATGCAAAACAGAAAAAGAGACTCAGATGTATAGAACAGACTTGTGGACTTTGGGAGAAGGCGAGGGTGGGATGTTTCAAGAGAACAGCATTGAAACATGTATATTATCTAGGGTGAAACAGATCACCAGCCCAGGTTGGGTGCATGAGACAAGTGCTCGGGCCTGGTGCACTGGGAAGACCCAGAGGGATCGGGTGGAGAGGGAGGTGGGAGGGGGGACTGGGATGGGGAATACATGTAAATCCATAGCTAATTCATTTCAATGCATGACAAAAACTACTGTAATGATGTAAAGTAATTAGCCTCCAACTAATAAAAATAAATGCAAAAAAAAAAAAAAAAGAATGCTCTTTACTCAAAAAGTCTTTATGACAATGTGTTTGTGACACTGAAAAGAACTACTCCTGAGTTAACTGCTAAAAAAAAAAAAAAGAAAAGAAAAGAACTACTCCTATTTCTAGCAACATGGTGAGCATGCAAAACAGCCACTGAAAAGTATTTAGTATTTTTTTTTTTTAACAACCACTACATACTTTTCAGTGGTTGTCAAAACAAAACAAAACAAAAACAGTGTGGATGATATAAAACTTTACATTTTTCAGTTACATTGATGATTTTGATAGTGTAAAAACAAAGTGACCATACATCAAAAATATATAGAAAATTGAAGACAGACTTATAAAGCTACAGAGGCCAGAGTAGAGAGGCAGAGAAGGTAATAGCAGCCAGATACAGGCCATGCTACTAAAGTCCTCTTGGGAATGAAGCTATGACTTTGGTCAACAGGAGGCAACAGGCTTCCGCATAGAGACAGAACTTGGAAAAGGTAGTTCCATATACTAAAGTAAAACGAAACAATATTGGCCTCTCCAGTCCAGAGAAGTAACAAAAGAAAAATTTATCAAGCTTGTATCATATACTATATTGTAGCTTACATTCACTCTACTGATGGACTGTGAGATTATCACACTCAGTATTTAACATTAAAACTTGTCTTAGACTGCTGATATTCCCAAACCCCTGGCAAATTACATACTAATCTGTTCTGTAGCCACTCTTTCATAGAGCAAGTTATCCAGAATCTATGCACAAAGAGCAGTCCCTACCAAAGAGAAGTTCACAAGCAAAAATTATAAACCATGTAAGAGAATGAGAGTTGATGGAGAAGGCAAACAGTTAAACTAGTCCTTGATGAATCACGTAATACAGTCATGTGAAACAGACTATAACATACTGAGCTTAAGCTACTAATGAGATAAAATAAAGATATAAAATTAAAAAAAAACACAAAACAGAACACTGTGAGGAACAAGAAAGATAGAATAGAGAGTGACAAGCAGATTATCTGAGAAGATAATGAAAAATACAGAAAATAACATTAATTTGAATACAGCAACACATAATAAAGGGTTAAATATCAGATTAGATGCAGAAAAAGAGATAATACATTAACCAGAAAACAGTTTGAGAAAACTTCATGGAATTTAGCACAATGAAATGAACAGAAGAAAAAAATGAAAGTAATATGACCAGGCACGGGGATGGAGGCACTAGGAAGGACCTCCAGAAGAAGAAACTAGGAAGAGTACGGAGCCAACAGTCTAAGAGGAAATGACCAAGAGCTTCCTTAACTTTATGAAATATGTCAACTTCAGTTTCAAAGAGCACACTCATTTAGACATGTAAACTACTTATGCATTTATCCAAGAGAAATAATTCTAGGAAAACAAAGGGACAGCATGTGCCTTAAAAAATCAAAAAGGAAAGCAGATCACTTCAAATTGAAAAAGAATTTGACAGGCAGCAAACCAATCACCATGTGTAGAAGAACCAAAGAACCATAGAATTTTATCTCCAATGATGTGGTGAAGCAAACATTACCAATTATTCATTTCTTTCTATATCTAACTAAATTATCCATCAAGGCATAGGAAAGGTGGGGGGGATTTTAGACAAAAATTACCACTGAGTTACCTTTATTGAAATAAATAAAAACTACACTTAAGGGAAAAAAAGTGAGAGAAGTAGGTGAGCAAGGAGGATGCAAGAGAAAAGATGAGAAAGGAATTTCCTCAGTTCAGCTGCTCAGTCATGTCCAACTCTTTGCGACCCCAAGGACTGCAGCATGCCAGGCTTCCCTGTCCATCACCAACTCCCAGAGCTTACTCAAACTCATGTCCATCACGTCGGTGATGCCATCCAACCATCTTATCCTCTGTAGCGCCCTTTCCCTCCTAGCATCAGGGACTTTTCAAATGAGTCAGTTCTCCGCATCAGGTGGCCCAAGTATTGGAGTTTCAGCTTCAGCATCAGTCCTTCCAATGAATATTCAGGACCAATTTCCCTTAGGATGGACTGGTTGGATCTCTTTGCAGTCCAAGGGACTCTCAAGAGTCTTCTCCCACACCACAGTTCAAAAGCATCAATTCTTCGGTGCTCAGCTTTCTTTATGGTCCAACTCTCACATCCATACGTGACTACTGGAAAAATCATAGCTTTGACTAGATGGACCTTTGTTGGTAAAGTAATGTCTCTGCTTTTTAATGTGCTGTCTAGGTTGGTCATAGCTTTTCTTCCAAGGAGCAAATGTCTTTTAATTTCATGGCCGCAGTCACCATCTGCAGTGATTTTGGACACCCCCTCCTCCCAAATAAAGTCTCTCACTGTTTCCATTGTTTCCCCATCTATTTGCTATGAAGTGATGGGACTGGATGCCATGATTATATAAAAGGAATTTTCTATCATATGTTAATCAAAATTTTGGCTATAAATAACACTAGTCACAACAAGGACATGCATTAGGAGATTTATAAGCACTGGAATGTAATAAAAGTGGACATCAAGCATGGAATATGGAACTCGGTGGGCAGGTTAGTCTTCAAAATATCTAGTATTATTTGACAGGAGAAAAGACACACCAAATGATTTTAAAGTCAAACATGTAGTTTCAGAGTAATCAATAAACAAAGAGAAATATAACGTACAGCTTTCTAAAAGAGGAAAAGAAAAGGAGTGAAAAAATGTTAATTCCAGTAGGAGTAGAAAAAGATAAAAAGACATATAAACTGTTGATTATAGAAAACACAAATGAAATAGTAGAAATTAAATCCAATAACCACAATAGAGTGAGCCAAATTAAATTTTCTACTAAAAGGACAGAGATGCCCAAGCTAACTTTTAGAAATCTAGATAGCTGTGGCTTACAGGAGACCTACATAATCATAATTTTGAACACAAAACTGAGAGCACCCATATAAGGGAAAAAACAGAATTTAAGATAAAAATAGTTACCAAGACTAAAGTTATTAAAGTGGTACGAAAGGAAAGTTTCCCAGGAAGAACAAATGTTCTGTCTCTCTTAGGTAATACTGATGTGATTACACAGAGAAATTTGAGAGAAAAAAAAAAAAAGACACACACACACATAATCACAATGGATCATTTTACCACATCTTTCTCAGAAACACAGAGATTACATAAATGTACCTATTGGGGGAAAGAAAGTTTGAGTGGCACAATTAACAAGCTCTATCCAGAGAATATGTAGAACCCGACTTTTAACAATATTTGGATAATACCTTTCTTTTCAGTCATGAGTGGGAAAAATGGTTTAACAGATCTCATTTGTTTGCCTAGGAGATTATTGTTCCCAATGGACTGGAATTCCTGAAGCTGAGGTAAACAACAGAACTGAATAATAAAGATACTGATGAGCAGCAATATTAGGAAAATATTTAAATATCACTGACTCCCAAAACTCCCACTGACTCTGTAGAACTCTGGAAATAATTTACATAATTTTTATGGTAATCCCAAATATTTTTACCTGATACATTAAAGTGCATTTTAAAATGTTCATTCTTTATCATGTTTTATTTATCTTAAGAGTATATTTGTATACTTTATGACTGTTTACTAATTTTAATTTCCCTTTTTTCAGATAATCTAAATGTATGAAGATTTTTAAAGTGTAAATTCCAGGGTTTATTTTCTGAGTATTTGCTAATATCACTCTCTTTTGTGGTACAAATGACTTGTGAAAAAACACATGCAGCTTGATCCAAAGACTTATATCAAGTCATTGATCTATACTCTCTCTATATATATTCTGTCCCCAACTCCCCCATGCCACACACACACACACAAATACTACAAAGGCATTCTCATCCTTGCCAATATTACACAATTGAAAGTTAAAGATAAAGTTGAGTTTTCCCCCATGTCAGAGTGTAACACTGATCACTGTAAAACAGATCTATATTAACAGCCAGATTTCTACTGGCAATTGATGTCTGCTAAAAATCTCAGTGATTGATAAAGACCTTATTTGCCTTGCCTACTAACTCACTTCTCATTGATTAGAGGAAACCCAGAAGGAGAATCCTGTTTGAGACTGAATTCTGAAAAAGACAGAAATGGTTAACTAATAGGCAAATGACAAGAATCATGGGGATAAACATGTTACTTATCATGAGATTTATAATCTACTCTGTGAGTTACACAAATGTTTTCTTCATATCTATCATGGATCACGAGCTGAACTCATTTATGAGATGAGGATGCAAAGTCAACTTTAAAAATTGGGTTACCAAAGAAAAAGTAACCAGAGAAGAGATGAGTATATTCCCTATATAGAGACATTTAGTAAGAATATGGTTCAGTTATTTTTAGGAAGTGTCTAATGAAAAGGAAAACTTGAGTAACTAACTACAACACACACATAAGCATGCAGAAGCATGTGTGCGTGTACACACATACACACACACACACACACACACACACACACACAGATAAAATGGTAAAAAAGCAAAGTCCCTAGATGTAAGGAACTGCTCTAATTTAAAATTTATAAAACACTTGTACAATATAGTAAAAGTCAAGCTCATAAATAAAAAGAAGTGACAAAAGGGACGGTCACCCATAAATACAATCTGTATTCAGTAGAAATACATCACAAAAGGCATTATATGGAACTTAAATTCCATAGGAAGTTAAAAAAATATTTGCATAGAAGAGTTCTATGCCAAAATAAGGTTTGAAAATAGGTTAAAGCTAAATTGTTTTTTTTTTTTTTATTACAGGACCTTTCAAAGTCTTTGCAGTTTTAAAATCTATTATGAATCTTCCAGAAAAAATAAAAAGTAAATACCTATTTTCCAAATTAATTTGACCAGGGAATTTTTAGAGTAGAGTTTTGAACACTAGATCTTTATGAAAGACATTTAGGAAACTCTGGTCCACAGGATCACTGAATCCCTTCAACTTTTAAGAATAGTTATTATTAATCAAATGATGAAGTCCCTGAGACTCCATTCATGAATTCTTGTGTGTGGTCCTAACTAACTAGATTTCTGCTAATCTCAAGTCTGTCCTTCCTTCTTTTAACATCATAGGGACTCTAGAATCATAATCTTCCACATGTGAAAGGTCCTTCCTTTTACTTCTGGAGGTCTTTATAGATTTGCCCCTTTCCCCAAATTCTCCAACTTCACCAAATTCCCCAGATTCTCCAAAGTGCTAATTTGGTGTTCAACTTCCAGCCCTCTGAGGAGTTTGTAATGTGTCATCTTGGAATGGGTTGAAGGAAGACTGGATCCGTGGAAGATGGGGAGGAAGAAAGAGGGGAGGGATGGAGCAAAACATTATACAGATCTGTATTTGAGGTCCTATTTTCATGTCTACAGGGCCCATGTAGGAAAACAACATGAGGTAAGCAGTCTGAACACTGACTTCTTGGATTGAAAGCACTTTTCTTCCCTAGCCACAAACAGATAATTTGCTTATTACCTGCAATCCTCCAAACTTCAAACCTCCAAAGTCACAGATGGTGACAGCCATGAAATTAAAAGACACTTGCTCTTTGGAAGAAAAGCTATGACCAACCTAGACAGTTTATTAAAAAGCAGAGACATTACTTTGCTGACAAAGGTCTGTCTAGTAAAGGCTATGTATTTCCCAATAGTCATGTATGGATGTGAGAATTGGACTATAAAGAAAGCTGAGTGCCGAAGAATTTATGCTTTTGAACTGTGGTGTTGGAGAAGACTCTTGAGAGTCCCTCGGACTGCAAGGAGATCCAATCAGTCCATCCTAAAGGAAATCAGTCCTGAATATTCATTGGAAGGACTGAGGCTGAAACTGAAGGTCCAATACTTTGGCCACCTGATGCAAAGAACTAACTCATTGGAAAAGACTGCTGCTGGAAAAGATTGAAGGTGGGAGGAGAAGGGGCGGTAGAGGATGAGCTGGTTGGATGGCATCACAGACATGATGGACATGAGTTTGAGTAGGCTCCAGGAGTTGGTGATGGACAGGGAAGCCTGCTGAGCTGCAGTCCATGGGCTCACAAAGAGGGACATGACTGAGTGATTGAACTGAAGTGAATGCAATCTTCTCGGTCAGATTTCCAGTTTCCCATTTTTGATAAAGACATGAACATAGAAAAATGTTTCCTTATTGTAAGGGAAAGTGAGAGTGCAAAATCTGGACACCCAGCGACCAGTCAGCTTGAGCACGGAAGGACTAAAATCGACAGAGTCTCTGATGCCCTGGTGGCACAGGCCTTGACCAAAGACGCTATACTTTGCAGCAGGAAGCTATTCAGCTCTGTCACCAGCCAGGAAAACAGACAGTGCAGCAAGCCATTCTGATTTGATTCTCAGAGATGCCAGGCATTCAGATGCTATGAGAAATCTCTAGCTTTTAAATATTGCCTCAATATTTTTGTAGCATCCTGGGAAAGAAAACATGTCTTCTCTAAGATTGAGATTTCAGGGTTAGGAAAAGGTGAGAGGCGAAATATAAGTCTTATGGAGATGGGGAGGAAGGGCAATTTTGGAAAAGTCTTTGCAATTAAGAAGTTCTGAAGTGTTTCAGGGTGAAAGAAAGCTGTAAGAATGGAAGCCAAGTGGTGTCACTGAACTTCGTGAACTGCCTCCCCTTTTGTCTTCTTCAAGGACTCTGTAAAAAGCATAAAATTTCTTGTTGCTTATGTTTGCCTGTTTTGACTGCGTGAGTCACAGCTTCAGTGGGGGTTCCAAAAATGCATACATGTTATCTTTATGATGATAGAGAGGACCTGGTTCAGTTTATAAAGGAGCTGAGGGAAAGCTGGGGAAAGGATCCAGAACATGTCATGAAAACCGCATGTAGTCTGTGGGATGGTTTGAGCTTCCTGGGACACAAGATCAATGTCTTCTATAAGCTCTGATATCCAAAGACAACCAGAGGGAACTCCACTATCCTCTGATGGAAGCAAGGAGCCTGTTCCCATTAAAACCTCCTTTCTCTGAGAAGAAGAGATAAATATCATGCTCTTTAGAGTGAGACCAACCAGAGTTTGAATCCTGGCTTCATTATTTACTAACTGGGAACTGTGAAAAACACTTAAGTTTCAGCATCCTCCTAACAGACAGAAAGATACATGTCCATCTCATATGGCTGATAAGAATATATGGGGTGATGTGTCTTCAATGATGAGGATTTAGTGTAATATCCTACAGATCTTAGAGATTATCCCTTAATCATTTGATCATATATATATATTTACTTTAATGCTTTAAACTAGATGAAAATTGCTTGTAATGAATCCATATAAATCATTCATATAATTGTGCATTTTCTGGTTTATTTTGGAATATAAGAACACCATCAGGGAAAAGTCTAACATGCAACAATATTAATGACAATTTAGTGTATTATCAAGCTGCATGTAAAACAAAAAGAAGGCTTCCCTGGTGGCTCAGTGGTAAAGAATCCACCTGCCAATGCAGGACACATCGGTTCGAACCCTGGTCCAGGAAGATCCCACCTGCTGCAGAGCAACATAGCCCATGCACCAGAAGTACTGATCCTGTGCTCGAGAGCCCGGAAGCCTCACCTACTGAGCCCACGTGCCTCAACGACTGAAGCGCTCACAACTGAGACCCTGTGCTCCAAACAGGAGAAGCCACTGCAATGAGAAGCCCGTGCGCCTTAGTAGAGACTAGTCTCCTCTCTCTGCAACTACAGCAAAGCCCACGCAGCAACAAAAACCCAGAACAGCCAACGATAAAATAAATAAATAAATAATTTTTTTTAAAAGAAAAGAAGAGGCAAAGAAATGTAGTAGACAATTATGGATTACTCTTGGTGGAATGAACTATAAAATGATACATATTAGCAATGTCAAAAAGAACCTTTTCAAAGTCATTATAGAAAGCAACACAGTGCATGGTTATGTTGCAAAGGAACATCAGGAACACTTGCAGGAAACTCTGAACACAAAACCACAGAGTCCTTATGTTTTATGATTGACTGCTTGTACCATGATCAATGGTCCAGCAACAGATTCATATGCTGATCGATTCAGGATGGCATTTTTCACAACACAGGTGGAAGTAAAGATAGTATGCTGTGGAAAACTATAAGGTGTTTAAAAATGCTGCTCTAGAGAGGACAAGGAAATTGAACATAAAGATGTTCAGGAAATCTTTGAACATAATTATGAAAAGAACAAGAAGAGTACGTCTGAACTAATACACTATATGTAGATTAAATACATATGGATAACAAAGTCAGTAGATTAAAGTGTATAAATAGATATTTAATTAATTCCATCTACATTCTTGACATTTACATATATAATTAGCAAAAAAATTTTTTTCTTTGAATTGTGTTCTAGGGAACATGGAAGGTTATGTCTTATTAGGGGATTAATTATGTATCTGATTTTGTGATTGGGTCATCCCCTAAACCATTAAATGCTTCCTGTAGGCCATACCTAGTCACGGTAATGAACTAGACTTATTGCACAGAGCCAGAAGACATAAAAATATTGTGCTTCCTCTACTTTGATACTGTGAGTTAAAAAATGCCCACTCTTGTCAATGAATAGCTTCAGGACTTGAATGGCAGTGAGTCTCCATGTAGAATATGTGTGGAAAAGACAAATTCAAAATGAGAACCTCCCCCTGTGCTTGAGGAACAGCTTATCATCTCGTCCCCGAGTTCTGCAAGACAAGCTCACCAGCTGGACCACTTTATGCTGACAGAAAATAAGCTGACATGTTCCCACAACCTGCAATGGGAAACTTTGCAGTGGCTGGCCCGTTGATGAATAGAGAAAGAAATTTATGTCAAGCTTTCACCAAGGAAAATGATTAAGCAAATCAAGCTACAGC
This sequence comes from Odocoileus virginianus, assembly GCF_023699985.2. Taxonomy (NCBI): domain Eukaryota; kingdom Metazoa; phylum Chordata; class Mammalia; order Artiodactyla; family Cervidae; genus Odocoileus; species Odocoileus virginianus. Next base: position 16,873,248 of record NC_069699.1, read on the forward strand.
AAAAAGAAATAAAATGTTCATTGTGAGGAACTAAGCTGAATAAAACCCTGAAACAGACTTTAGGAGCCTATCAGAAGGCATTCTGAGGGGGTGCTTTAAAAATCAAGGGATAGAAGACAGTTTTTTGAAAAGCACCACACTCACATTTGTCCACTTGTATATGACTAAGATGAGGATTGCAGGGATCGCATTTCCCATCTCACTTGCATTATGAAGGGCCATTTAATTACCACTCACCACTAAGACATGAATGGAAGTGATATGTGTATTGCTCCTGGGGCAACACTTTTAAAAAGCATGTGTATCTTGTCCCCATTTTCTGAATTTCCACAGATGACTATCAGGCTGGGCAGTAATGATTCTCAGACTTGACTATGCATTAGAATCACCTGGAGGGTTGTGCAAACACAAAATTCTGGGCCTGTTCTTCATAGCTTCTCATGCAGTATGTCTAGGATGCAGTGTTATAATGTGCATCTCTGTACACCTCCAGGTGATGTGGATGTTGCTGGCATGAGGACCACTCTCTGAAGGCTGGAGGAGCCATGTGATGGTAAGGAGTCTGGGTGCTTGAGTAACTGCATCAACAAAACCACCTGCTGATCATGGACACAGGTTTCTATTATACTTGCAACTTTATACACTGATAAAGCAGTCATTGCCATTCTAAACAATATAGCAAGTGAATGAGCAATGTTTAAGCATGATGTTCATATTTAACTGGGACTTGAGGTAAACAAGCAAGAGAAAGTATTTCTAGGAAGAAAAATATAAGCAAAAAGAAAAAAACAACAATGATGGGGGGCTAAGAAAGGAGTGACTGACAGGTGACAAGGGTTTCCCTAGTGGCTCAGCTGGTAAAGAATCTGTCTGCAATGCAGGAGACCTGGGTTCAATCCCTGGGTTGGGAAGATCCCCTGGGGAAGGGAAAGGCTACCCACTCCAGTATTCTGGCCTGGAGAATTCCATGGACTGTATAGTCCATGGGTTCACAAACAGTTGGACATGACTGAGTGATTTTCATTTCAGTTCAACAGGAAACAATGGAAATGGAGGTCCTGGAATGGCTGGGACATGTCAACAAAGAGTAACTCTGCTGGAGAAAACAATTTGCATTAACAAGTGATGAGGCTCTAAGTCTCCAGATACAAACTAGAGTCCTTGGTAATGTAGCCTAGAAAGTCATAGATAGGAAATTTAACTCAAAAGAAGGAATTAAAATAAATTTATAAGGAAATAGTTCAACCAGGCTGTTAAAAGTTACTGCTTAGAAGAATAATATCCTGAAGTTTAGATTAAAGGGCTGAGGATGGGGAGCTCAGTGGGCCCTGTAGAAGCCCATTACCATGACTCAGAGCCATTCAGATTTACTAGCATGGTGACTTTGTGACAAGATCACTTGATCAATTAGAGCCTCAGTTTCCTCTTCTGTAAAATAAGAAAATGACCTTTCAGGGTTGTTACAAGGATTAAATGCAAGTGTGTATGAAAAACATTTGACACAGATGTTTTGCTGTGAACCCACAATAACTATGAGCTATAAGGCCAGAATTCAGATGAAGAAATGGAAAGAGTCAATTCAATATCAAAAGAGCATTTTGAGGACTCTGTAACCAATTGCATATTGGAGAAGGGATGACTGGAACACAGATTAAAAATTTTAATCTTGGATGCCTACAAAGAATATGATAAATGATAGAAAAGCTGAAGATGCAAAGATAGGAGGATGCAAAACAATGGCCTATTGTATTTTTTTGTTTGTTTGTTTCTGTTTTTTATTCCCTTACCTAATGTCCACATTTGGTCAAAAGTAGATTGGTAGACAACCCTGAACAAAATGGGCTGTTGGGATGTTTGTATTAAATATATTACACACCTCCAAACATCCATGGCCAAAACAGGCCATGCTTGGCATACTTACTTGAAAGAAGAGCTCACCGCATGGTAATTGGATTGACAGATAGTCACAGGCCTCCCCTGTTTCCCCTTGTAGTTCCGTCAGTAAAGAATTTGCCTGCAGTGCAGAAGACCCGGGTTCCAGCCTTGGGTTGGGAAGATCCCCTAGAGAGGGAAATGGCAACCCACTCCAGTATCCTTGCCTGGAAAATCTCATGGAGAGAGGAGCTTGGTGGGCTGCAGTCCATGGGGTGGCGAAGATTTGGGCACAACTGAGCGACTAACACTTCCTTACTTACCTATGATAAAAGATTGACTCCAAATGTCACTCATGGCACTGGAGAGAATATTTTCCACATTAAGATGACTCACCCCCAAGCATGTTTGTTGGCACATGAACAGATTCTCAAGTAACCCAAGAAGGGTTCAGAAAGTGGGCATATCCCCTTTGAGGTTACTGTGTGGTATACAGTAAGATCCAAATATCCCTTTACACAGGAAACTGGCAGGTGGGACAAAAGTCCAGGCATGTTGTCACAAACTCAAAACTACTCTAAGGAGCAGCCGTGGAATATTTCTAAATGTGGGGTGATCACACTGTGGCAGTGACACTCCATTTAAATCTCAGAGCCATCCTTCTCTCTGAACATACTTGAGGGCTTCTTTGGAACTGTGATGACATCTTATCGATTTCACCAAGTGACCTGGATTGATTGAAAACTTGGAGAAGCTTTAAACATTAAAAGTTCCTCAAGGGCGTTTTTCCCTGGTGGATGTCCTATTTGTTTTCAATGCAGTGTTTTTCTTCCACAACCCATCTGCCTGATCATTTTATCCATCTGGTTTCTTTCTGAAAGAGTATAGGCATCGCAAGGGATCTCACTAAATCTAAAGCCAAAAGTCCCAAGGTAGGAGTTAGGAGCTGTTATACAGGTTTAAGATTTCATGTTTTAAGACGGACAGTCTTTCTTGGTGCCAGAGCACAGCTAATGTATGACAAAACCCACTGCCATATTGTAAAGTAATTAGCCTCCAACTAATAAAAATAAATGAAAAAAAAATAAAAGTAGAAAAAAAAAAAAAGAATCCCCTATCTTGTAAGAAAGTATCATATTAGATACAAAGGATGCAGCTTAAATAAAATTGCAAAAACTGGGCAAGATAGTTTTAAAAAGGAAATAGATACTGTGTCCTTTGCTCACTGGCAACACATTGACCGGTGGGTGCATTACGGCTCACTCAATAACAGAACAGAATAGGAGGATCAAGAAAAATATGAATCTTATAATTACCTTCCAGAGAAGTAATAAATGAAAACACAGTATTTTTTTTTTTCTCTCCCATACCAATCTAGACATTCCTGGGAGTCATTGTTCTTCCCGCATCACCACAGAATATGATTTTTCTCACAAGAAAATGATTCACTGGAGAAATCAAACTAGCCATCCTAGTGCAATTCATGGGATTTTTGTTGGTATTTCAACTCTTGGCTTAGTTTGAAAAATGAGAGTCAGGTCATCTACTTTCTACATAAACTGAAACCTGAACATCCGATCACTCTGGAAATTCATGAAATCCCACACTGGGAAAACCGAGGCAGGTTCTCAGAGCTGCTACAGTGGCGCGTGACACTGGATACGGTGAAGGCTAACTGCAGACAAATAAACCGCTACCATCTGAAATCAGTGCGTCCACAGTACTGAAATTATCTAGGCGCAGAAACCATCAGTGATAGAAAATGCATTATAAGAATGTTCCTCCCTCAACTACAGTCGCCATCGTTTAATTCAAATAGAATATAATGAAGGTCTCTGCTGCATATTGCTATGTGTATAAATGGCTAGATTAGTGGCTAACCGTTAATTAGTAGCTTTTGCAAAATGTGGTCAATCTACTTGTGGGAGAGGAATATGGCTTGATTTACAATTTATAATTACTTCTCTATATTGATATTGCTAATTATAACGTGTTTATATTCTGCTTAAAAGCTGCAACTGTACCTTGCATTAATACATCAATATTTTTAAGGTTTAAAACATCTTGCAACACTCTTTGACATAAATTGCAGCAATAATTTCTTGGCTTCATCTCCTAAAGTAAAGGAAATAAAACCAAAAATAAACAAATGGGGCCTAATTAAACTCAAAAGCTTTTGCACAGCAAAGGAAACTATCAACAAAATGAAAAGATAACGTATTGAATGGAAGAAAATATTTACAAATGATATAACTGATACGGGATTAATGCTCAACATATAAGAACAGCTGATACAACTTAACATCAAAACACACACACACACACACACCCAATTAAAAAATGAGCAGAAGAACTGAATAGATATTTTTCCAAAGAGAAAATGCAGATGCTCAAAAGATGCTCAAGACTGCTTTTCCTCATGGAAATGCAAATCAAAACCACAATGAGATAACACCTCATACCTATCAGAATTTGTTGCTATTTAGTAGTCAAGTTGAGTGTGACTCTTGTGACTCCACCAGGCTCCTGTCTCCTTGGGATTTCCCAGGCAAGAATACTGGGGTGAGTTGTCACTTTCTGCTTCCTGCTTTGCTTCCTATATAGCAGATCAATTTCTCCCTACAACAATCATACATTCTAGATTCTTCATCACTTTCCATTTTATGCATTTTCTTTTCTTTTCTTTTTTTTTTTTTTAGTAAACATTATTTGGTAAACATACAACTTAAGTTATGTATACATATAAAACCTCCCAAGTCAGAGGAAAGCAGCTTTTGCTTGTCTGCGGGTTCTGATCTTAGGTTCAGACAGTCGCCCTTTCAGCTGCAGCCTCTGCATCAGGGCAGTAAATCCACAAGTCTCTCATTCCCTGCCTGCTGTTTGCCATTTGGAGCTCAGCAACTTAAAAGGAGCATCATGGCCACTGCATCACTGTGGACACATAAGGAATGATGGAAAGAGCAAAGGATTTCAGATGACAGATTTCAATCAACATCACCAGAAATGCCAGTCATAAAACAATGTTGCTTTTTCTTTTTTTTTTTTTTTTTTGGTGACAACACAATTATTTTCAAGCTCTCCCAGCATTTCCGAAAAGAAATATCCTGCTCTGCCTTTAACAAGAGGGCAGCAAGGAAGAAGTTTCAGCAGTTTGCTATTTCTTCTTTATGACAAGTGTTTGCCTTTTTTTTCTGAGCATCAATAACTTCCTCTCTTTGTCAATCAACTTTATAATCAAAAAACTCAAACAATGGGTAATGTAGTCTGTGAACTAACATTTCAAGTAAAAATAATCTCCTAAAGTAGCTGTAAACTATGGTAACCCCTTAAATCTTAGTGTCCCCTGTGGCTGAAAGAAGCCAGACATCAAATGCACTTTCCTTGGAAGGAATGTTAATTCCCATAAACTGAGCATGTGAGTAAATGCCAAGTGCACTAACCACCATAAATAAATAATACTAGCTGACATATTTTAATGAACCTGTTAAGTCCCAGTCTCTTTAAAGCACTTAACATATTTGAACTCACTTAATTCTTACAATAACCCTATGGGGGACGTTATTATTACCACATTTTACCTCTGAGGGATTTCAGGCACCCTGAAGCCTGATAGCTTGACCAAAGCCGCAGACCTTGTAAGTGGTGGGGCTGGCAATGAAGCAAGCAATCTGGCTCTGGAGCCCATGAGCTCAACCCTGATAATCCTAATTAAATAGCAATGGTCCTCACAGTGTGATACCTGGCCAAGAAACATTAGCAAAACCTAGTAACTTGCTGGAATCAGGAATTCTTTGGCCCCAGCCCAGTCATACAGTCAGGCAGAGTCCAAGCAGGTAATCTTGAGACAGAGCTGAGAAAAGACCTTGATGCTGGGAAGGCAAAAGGAGAAGAGGGTGGCAGAGGATGAGAAAATTATTAGATAACATCATTAATGCAATGGACATGAGTTTGAGCAAACTGGGAGATAGTGAGGGACAGGGAAGCTGGACGTGCTGCAGTCCATGGGGTCAGGCTGTTTGGTTGTTGGTGAATGACCACACCATCGTGGTTATCTGGGTCATTAAGACCTTTTTTGCATAGTTCTGTGTATTCTTGTCACCTCTTCTTACTCTTTTCTGTTCGGTGAGGTTCTTACTTAACAGGTCAGAGATTGGCAGTTACTAAATCTGTTGTTCATCATGGATGTTTACATTTCCCCTCTCCAGGATAAAACAATGTAAATGGTTGACCTAAAACTGACATAATATCATGGTTGAAGGCAAGGGTTCTCACTTGTGAGGATGTCCTCCTTCTAACCTGGGGGGAATATGAATTCACAGTAACAGATGTTTATGGAAAATGTAGAATATTCATGATTGAACTGACTTGGGATGCTGTTAAGACATCCAAAAAAGATGAGTGTGATGCCATTCTTTCTCAGAAGTAAGAGCTTATCATTTTACAGAAGGAAGATGAAAAGTTATCCCAGTGACTATAATGTGAGACCGCTTATTCAACACATAAGGAGTGTGTCTTGAATGTCTGAATATCAGAAGAAATATAATCATATTACTTTTGTCCTGCATATTTAAAATTATATTTAGGAAAGTTATTTCTCAGCTTCACAAAGATTCAGACTTTTGGATAACAATCTGTAAGCCAAAAATGTACTGTTTTTTGGCTTACGTCTTTCTTCTTCTGCTGTCCAAATGGATGTAAGCAGTGAGCTGTCACTGGAGGTGTCGTATACTTGATAGAACGTGTTCTTTGAGGTAGCTGAACAAATCTGACTCCCTAGTTATTTAGGGAAAACAGTGCCATACCTCATTTTTCCAAACACCTTGGAAGTTCTCAGCAAAGCTCATCAATTCACCTTTCCCATCCTTACTGAGATATGACTGACCTTGTTCCTTTCCATGAGGTAGCTCATGTTTCCTTTAACTCAATTCCTCTGAAGTATGGAACCTGTAAGCTAATCTTGTAACTTAGAACTTGTAAGCTAATTCTTCTAGATGCCATTAACTATTGTTCCAGTTGATTCTAAGAACCTAAGATGATAGAACTCAGAGAGGCCATCTTAAAATTATGACAGAGCCCTCCAGAAATTAACATTACCCTAACTCCACAGCAGGCGTTATAGATTCTACGAGAGACCAGTGACCGTAAGACACCATATTTATGTGAAATGCCTATATCACTGAAAGCTTATACCCTGTGGGCAATTACTATAATTACTGAAAAGATACATTCCCCATATGTCTCAAGCTTGCCTGGTAAAAGGGACAGGGTGGCAAGTCAGAAATGGAGCATAAGTTGGCACCTACTGTCTTGATCGTTGTCCTTTTTATTGGTTTCCTATCTGTTATAAGTCTAGAGGCTACTCGAGTGACTTCTGAGCAGTCACTAATACTCTAAAATTTCATAAGAGTTGAAATGTATTTTTCCAGTGTTTTTTCTCAGAGATTTCAAGTATTTAACTATACCTCTGCCTGGCACATGCTAGAGATACAGCTCTTATGATCCACTGTAGATTATCAAACTATAATTTAAACACAATTTTCTGTGCCTTAAGGATTTTTTATTTTTAAATTGTTATTTTGTAAATTCTGAAGTTTTTTTCTTACTTATAGAGATATAATGTATGGATGTGACAGTTGGACCATAAATAAAGCTGAGCACTGAATAAATGATGCTTTTGAACTTTGGTTTGGAAAAGACTCTTGAGAGTCCCTTGGACTGCAAAGAGATCAAACCAGTCCATCCTAAAGGAAATCAGTCCTGAATATTCACTGGGAAGACTGATTCTGCTCCAATAATTTGGTCACCTGATGCGAAGAACTAACTCACTGGAAAAGACCCTGATGCTGGGAAAGATTGAAGGCAGGAGGAGAAGAGGATGATAGAGGATGAGAGGGTTGGATGGCATCACCGACTTGATGGGCATGAGTTTGAGTAGGCTCTGGGAGTTGGTGATGGACAGGGAGGCCTGGCGTGCTACAGTCCATGGGGTCACAAAGAACTAGACACGACTGAGTGACTGAACTAAACTGATAGAGATTTGAAAAGATACTAGCATGGGGTGTTGATTACAGGGAGCTTTTCTGGCCTGGAGAAGAGTCTATGAAATGATGGCAAGAGTGGTGTTCAGCTAGTGGAAGGTCAAGCTTCTAGGCCAAATTTTATTTCTACACTGAAAGCCAACAGAGACAATCTGCTGGTTTTGATACTCAATTTTATAGTTGTGTTTGAGGGATGATGAACAATCATTATTCCCATGGTTATGTTCTCAAATGGAGAGTTTGTTAATTTTAACACCTGTGGAACAGTGACTCCAAGCAATACTCATGCTTTTATAAAGCATCTGTAATAATGAAATTCAAAAGGTCAGTGTTCTCTGGGTAGTCATAAGATGCTGCTCAGATTTCCTAAGTACCAACTATGGCTGCTTATCACATGTGAAGATTCATGTGGGAGAAATGTATCCTTACTTGAAGGAAAGGCTCTTTCAAAACTTTGCTGTTATTGACTCTGTCACAGATTCACAGATGACCCCAAGGGGAAATAGACAAAGACATAAATCCACAATTTCAAATGGTGTATGTTACTTAGAAAGGCTATTTGATATAGTGAAGATAGACTATTGCTTGCCTCAAGATGGATTATCTTTGACTATAACATATCTCCTTCTGTCCTAAGTCAATATGACTGATATAAAGGGATAGATTGCAGAAGGCTAGAAGATGAGAATGGAGGTCAGCTTATAATCCTCACAAACCAACACAGAAACTTGGGTTTTCTTTTGAGTAAAACAGAAGTCACTGGAGGGTTTCATGCAAGCTCTCCCTTGTATTATTACAGAATCATTGAAGACATCAAGTGCATCTTGGGCATTTGTTGTGCCTCTGACAGGACTAAGACAAGGCTTAAATATAGTACAAATTGAATACATATTTAACAAACTGTAACATGAAATTTCCTGGAGTAGGAAATGGCAACCCATTCCAGTATTCTTGCATGGGAAATCCTATGGACAGAGGAGTCTGGTGGGCTACAGTCCATGGGGTTGCAAGAGTTGGACATGACTGAGTGACTAAACATAACATGACACTTATGAGACATTTTGGGGTTCATTTAAGAAGGATTCCATCTATCTAAAGTGGATATTTCATGTCTCAATTTATGTGATTGGGTAATGTTAAAATTATCTTCTGTGTTGCATAATTACATTTCTTCTTCCCCAGTGGTATTCTTAGCTTTAATATTGGTTCTATCCTGTGTTTCCCAAACAGTATCATTCATGGAACTAAATTCATGTATCATCTGTTCAGTTCAGTTCAGTTCAGCCACTCAGTTGTGTCCAACTCTTTGTGACCCCATGAATCTCAGCACACCAGGCCTCCCTGTCCATCACCAACTCCTGGAGTTTACACAAACCCATGTCCATCAAGTCGGTGACACCATCCAGCCATCTCATCCTCTGTCGTCCCCTTCTCCTCCTGCCCCCAATCCTTCCCAGCATCAGGGTCTTTTCCAATGAGTCAACTCTTTGCATGAGGTGGCCAAAGTATTGGAGTCTCAGCTTCAACATCAGACCTTCCAATGAACACCCAGGACTAATCTCCTTTAGGATGGTTCGCATGTGTACCACTGATTAATTTATTTTTCTAAAACAAACCACCTTTTATTCAAATAAGCCTATTTTAAAGGAAATACATACATGCATGTACATGTGTACATGTGTATATGTACATGCACACATACTCACACATGTATAAGCATGTGTTAAAGGGAAACAAACCGTGCATAGATGCAAATACACTACTGAATATCTATGAAGTCAGGAATGTGATATGCTCAGTTCAGTTCAGTCACTCAGTCGTGTCCAACTCTTTGCGACCTCACGGACTGCAGCACGCCAGGCCTCCCTGTCTATTACCAGCTCCCAGAGTTTACTCAAACTCATGTCCATTGAGTTGGTGATGCCATCCAACCATCTCATCCTCTGTCGTCCCCTTCTCCTCCTGCCTTCAAATCTTTCCCAGCATCAGGGTCTTTTCAAATGAGTCAATTCTTTGCCTCAGGTGGCCCAAGTATTGGAGTTTAAGCTTCATCATCTGTCCTTACACTGAATATTCAGGACTGATTTCCTTTAGGATGGACTGGTTGGATCTCCTTGCAGTCCAAGGGACTCTCAAGAGTCTTCTCCAACATCACAGTTCAAAAGTATCAATTTTTCAGTGCTCAGCTTTCTTTATAGTCCAACTCTCACATCCATACAAGACTACTGGAAAAACCATAGTTTTGACTACATGGACCATTGTTGGAAAATAATGTCTGCTTTTTAATATGCTGTCTAGGTGATATGCTAGATATATCTTATACCACATAAAATGCATGTGTTTAAAACTTTTTAAACCTTCATTTATATACACCTAAAATAATTTTATTGAAGATATACACATCATCCTTTCAGAAGCTATGGTCTTAATTGATTTACGTGGCTTTATTCTGAAAACCTGTCTCAATTCCTCAAAGCAGGACAAAGAAAAGAGTAGCTGACCTATAGGGGGCTGTACGTACTCAGAATAAATCAGACTGCAACTCCTTAATTACTGGCGGTATAGTTCCACGCATCCTGGGTCAAGCAGCCTCTGCAAGGTCCAATGACAGTGGGTGGCAGGTTAAAGCACCTTATGGGGAAACACGGCTGAAGGGACCCATGTGTTGAATGATGGATGGAGCAGCTTTCTGTCTTGCAGGCCTACTTGCAATGAGCGTCTGGGGAATCTGTTCCTCTCCTTGTAGAAGCAGTAGCAAAGTAACGAAGTCCAAGGGAGAATTTGTCATCAGAATGTTCCTCTAGTGACTCGTGGCTTTGGTTTGGATATTTTGATGATATCTTTGGTGGCAGAAGGAAGGATATGATTAAGAGTAATGTTATGCAGCGAGCATCCTTAACACAGGCCAGGTTATAAATATTAGGGGGCCTGGGATCTGGTTTTAAGTTCTTTATCGATGCTAACTCCCAGTAAACTTTAATTTATGTTCAGAAGAAAGAGAATCTACAGAGAGACTAGCAGGCCCAGTGCAATACAAGGTAGACGCACTGAACCATCAAACAGACATGACACATACCCATCCCCACAAAAAATATTTGCAGTGTTCCTACCATGTGGAAACCTCAATCTGAGACATTGTAGAAATAAATCAGAAACCTGATCTATGAGGGGTTTACCATGTGGCTTTCTATATTTAATAAAATTCACATCAGAGAGAAATGCATTTAGCTAAAAGTCATAGAATAAATGGCTAAGAGGGTCATAAAAAGACAGCGGACATTTTTATTTTTTTCCCTAACAAATATTCTGAAAACTTGAGTCTTAGGCCTGTGTTAAGGGTCAATGATGTCATCAGAGATCAAGGTTTATTTGAATTTCTACTTCGCTGTCTTTACCACGTTGGCCTAAGGACTCACAGGAGAAAGATGCACTAGGCGTCATGTCCATGTATAAGGCATGGAGGCAGCTCAAGGTACAAAGGGCTGTGCTGCCCACATCTCCTGGGAAAACCCACTTGCCTGGTACCTCTATGCAGCATGGAAGCTAAAATATTTAGAGGTGGCCTAGCTGGGAGAGACTGGCAGTGATTTGGGGCACACAAGTCAGTAGTTTCTGTAAAGTTAAATCCTTCTTCAGAGATTTCTCAACTTGGCCAAATAATCAGGGTATAACCAGTGTCAACAGTATTTTTCTTTTTTTGAACTTGATCTATTTTTTTTTACTTTTTAATTTATTTTTTGTTGTTGTTGAAGGATAATTGCTTTACAGAATTTTGTTGTTTTCTGTCACACCTCAACATGAATCAGCCATAGATATGCACATATCCCCTCCCTTTTGAAACTCTCTCCCATCTCCTCCCCCATCCCACACCATTAGAATGATACAGAGCCCCTGTTTAAGAACCACAGGACACGAAATCATGAAAGGGAGTTAGTAAATTTTTCCTAATCTGTTATCTTTGGTAAGTCAACCATGCACAATACAAATCATTCCACAGGGAAACTTCTGTTAACCCTAGAGTTTAATTCAATGATTGTGGTTTAGACTGGATTTTAGGAGGCAATGCTGGGGTGTGATGGAAAACTGGGGGTTTCAGCATTTCAGAGCTCTGGGTTCAAACTCAGTCACTGGCAGCTAATAGCCCTGACCAAAAATCACAGTCCCTCAAAGTCCTGTTTTGTGCATCTATAAAATACCACCTTCCTTTCATAGCTTTCCTGTATGACTTACACTGTTCTTATACATTATTTAGAACACTGTCCAGCTCAAAACAGATGTTCATTAAATGACTGCTTCTGGAAATAGATGTCAGTTTAAAATCAGTTTGAATACACATCAGGATCACCTGGTAGATTTGTTTTAATACAAATATTTATCACATATATATATATTTATCTGATAAATATATATATAAATAAATATTAATATAAATATATATGATAGTTAAAAAGAACGAAATAATGCCATTTGCAGCAACATGGATGGACCTAGACATAATCACACTAAGTGAAGGAAGACAGACAGAGAAAGACAAGTATCACATGGCATCACTTAAATGTGGAATCTAATTTTTAAAATGATACAAATAACCTTATTTACAAAACAGAAATAGACTCACAGAAACAGAAAACAAACATGATTACTAAAGGGGAAGGATGAGGGAGGGATGGATTAGGAGTTTGCTATTAGCAGACACAAACTACTAAATATAAAATAGGTAAATAACAAGATCCTACTGTATAGCACAGAAAACTATATTCAGCATTTTGTAATAACCTATGGTGGGAAATAATCTGAAAAAGATTATTATACATATGTGTGTATATTACACTCTGAATTACTTTGCTATATACCAGTAAACCAACATAATACTGTAAATCAACTATATTTCAATAAAAAAGAATCAATTATTATTAGACCTCCTTATCTAGTCAATCAGATAGGGATCAGGCATCTTTATTTTATAATAAGTTACAGTGGAGATTAAAGCACAAAGCTTGATGTGAAAAATCAAACAGACCCAACTGTCTTTTCATTTTAAGAGTATTTTCAATGAGGGAACAGCAAGATGAGCTTTGGGGTTAAATGTAGAAAGAGAATTCTGCATTTAGATTACATAAACGTCAAAATTTTCAATAAAGAAATAAAAATATGAATGGTATCCTGAAGTTATAATATTTATCATGTAGATCCCAAGTGATTTTTGCATCACTGAGTTATATTCAATCTGAGGGAAAAGGTCCATAATAATGTTTTCTTTCCTTCTTTTCGTCCTTCCTTCCTTATATCTCCTTTCTCCCTTTCTCTCTCCTTCTATCCCTCCTTTCCCTTCTTCTTTATTCTTTTTTTTTTCTTTCTTCCCTTCTCTCTTACTTCTTTCTCTGAATCTTTTTCTGGGGGCAGAGGGGAGTTACCAGTATCTTTGATTGCAAAACAGTGAGGGGGAAATGCACACCCAGGGGCTTCCCGAGTGGTGCAGTGGTGAAGAATCCACCTGCCAATGCAGGAGACATACAGATGCGGGTTTGATCCCTGGGTCAGGAAGATCCCCTGGAGGAGGGCATGGCAACCCACTCCAGTACTTTTGCCTGGAGAATCCCATGGACAGAGGAGCCTGGTGGACTACAGTCCATGGGGTCGCAAAGAGTTGGACACAACTGAAGAGATTTGGCAGGCAGGCACAGACACCCAAGGTCTGACGATGAGATACTCAATGCAATATTTTTTTCCCTTAATGATTTTTTTTTCCTTTTTTGATAAAATGCAATTTAAGCAATTAACAATGAATTCACAAGCATGTTCAGGATTATTATTTTTTGGTCAAGAGGTATCAGAAAAGCACTTAATTAATTAATTTAACAGTTTCTTAAGCATTTATTACATGCCAGGCACCATGTTGGGAGTGAACAAGAAAGACCAATATGTACTCTCCTGAAGCTTCAACTCTAGCACAGAACACAGAGAGACAGTCAACAAATGTTTATACAGGTCCTTAAACATAATGGAAACCACTACTGTGGTGAAGAGAAGTACAGGTTCCTTAGAGACACATCAAAGAGGGATGGGCAAATTAGCTGTTAGAAACACTGAAGGACAGGGGACACATTGACCAATGCTACACACCTGACCAAGGCTAAATTGTAAATGTGTAAATATTAAAGATGAGCTGTCTTGGAACTAGGAAACACTTGCAACCTCGAGGGAAGGTCAGCACACCTGGAGCGCAGTAATCCCAAGGGATGGGGCCGGATGTGGCCCAGAAGGAAGCAGGTCAAGTCATCTAGGGCCCTTTTGGCCTCAGGTGAGAAGGAGCCAAAATCTAACACCTTTCTTCTCAGTGACTTTCATGTCCCAATCAAATGTCATACAAATTATGGAAATGAATAAAAAAAATATTTTGCTTCTGCAGAAGGCAAAAGAAATGGTAAAGACTTCACATCATTGAAAGTGCAAAGTGCATTTTAAATACTATTTATTATGTGTGCATAGACGGATACATGCCAGGTCTTCTAGAAGGCCAGCTAGAAAGACAAAGAGACAATTGAAGGCTCTTCAATCAGATATGAAGACATGCAGAAAGATGAAGGTGGAGCAATGATGGGTGCATGCTTGGTGTGTAGAGAAGTGGCTGTAGAGATAAAATGGTGTAGTAACAACTTAGATAGGCCTCGTAACTGCAACAGTAAAAAATTACATTTGAATATTTAATATGTGCTAGGCACTATGGCAAACTTAGTGTATTAAAAAGCAGAGACATCACTTTGCTGACAAAGGTCTGTATAGTCAAAGCTATGGTTTATCTAGTAGTCATCTATGGATGTGAGAGTTGGACCATAAAAAATGCTGAGCACCGAAGAATTGATGCTTTTGAACTGTGGTGTTGGAGAAGACTCTTGAGAGTCCCGTGGACTGCAAGCAGATCAAACCAGTCAAACCTGAAGGAAATCAACCCTGAATATTCATTGGAAGGACTGATGCTTAAGTTCCAGTATTTTGGCCACCTAATGGAAAGAGCTGACTCATTGGAAAAGACTCTGATTGATGCTCGAAAAGACTGAAGGCAAAAGGAGAGGGGGGGTGACAGAGGATGAGATAGATGGTTGGGTGGCATCACTGACTCAGTGGACATGAGTCTGAGCAAACTCTGGGAGATAATGAAGTGCAGGGAGTGCTGCAGTCCTTGGGGCTGTGAACAGTCAGACATGACTGAGCAACTGAACAACAAGGCACTTTCTCAAGCAATTTACATCTGTGAACTATAAGCATTTTAAAGTAAAAAGCTACAATAAACAGGCTGTCACTGTAGGCAGGTAAGAGAAACCACTACTATTTGTGAAGTCCCCTCCGTCGCCCAAGCAGTAGGCCACAGTATTGTTTCTGCATAGCTGCCCTGAGGAGCCCCCTCTCTGCATAATGAGGGACTAAGCCCCTTCTCAGCTGCTGCACGATAGTCCTGCTCTCACTGAAGACCATCCCAAAGCGCAGGACCCAGTCAAATGAGGGTCCCTGCGATAAGGCAAGGACCCGAGAAGGAGAGTCACATGATCTCAGCCTCCCCCAGCAAGTGTCACAGAAACCAGGAAGGACTGTATTCAACATGAAAAGATAAAAATAAACATCGTCTTGTCACTCCAGGGGTTTGCCTTTGTTGAAAATGTTGCTCTGGGACTGGCTGTGTAATGCATATTCAGCTGGAAAGTTCCTCCTTCTTTCAAAGCAGACTCACACACACAGCTCTCTTCTCTCCATCCCCACTCCCCTCCCATGTAATCTTGAGCACAAGGCCGTGAATCTGGAGCTTGCCTTTACTTTTCCTCTTTTTCCATTGGTCTGTCTGCCTGTTTCTTTCTCCACATGTGTCTCTCCATTTCCTCTCTCTATATATTTGTCTCCATCTCCCCTTGATCACCATTCAACCTTTTGTTTTCTCAACCCCTCTCAGTTACCCTGTCACCCAGACCTCAGTCCCAACGCCTCTTTCTAAATATCCTTTACTTCTCTTCAACGTCTCTCCCTTTCTCCCTTGATACACAGAACACTTAAATTAAACCTCATTAACAACACAGCCAATAACTAACAAAAACATCCCCTGGAAACACCTTTACTGTTGAGCCCTTCGAAGAAAAAAAGGTTCGGGTCACTGTGACATATCACCATTCCCAGGCAAAAAGAACATAACAGCAGCTCACCTGCAATTACACTGAATAAGCATTCAAAGCAAAATTAGCCCAGCATCGAAAGAAAGCAGACGTTTATCCAATAACTATCATTTTAAATTTTAAGTAGACCTTGTATAAAACTGCATGATTAAGCTCTTATTTTCCTTTCAAAAATAGTGAAAAAAGACTGGAGGGTCTTGTTCAACAGCCTTCCCTGTGGCTCAGTGGTAAAGAACCCGTCTGCCAATGCAGGAAACTCAGATGATGCAGACTCGATCTGCAGACTGGGAAGATCCTCTGGAGGAGGGCATGGCAACCCACTCCAGTATTCTTGCCTGGGAAATCCCGTGGACAGAGGAGCCTGGTGGGCTCCAGTCCACGGGGTCGCAAAGAGGCGGACACGACTGAAGTGACTGAACATGCACACACTGTTGTGCAACAGATGTTGGAACCTTTAATGACTGGTTGTCACTGAAATCTAATTTCAAAACTCTTTTCACTTTGCTAAGAATCAAGCACACTTGTGGTCTGGGGAGAATATAAGGGGTAGCTGGTTTTCCTTAGACAATGTAGATTTCATTTTATGAAAGATACAGTGAGCTGCCCGTACCCCTGAGTTCTGCATCTGCAGATTCAACATGGTGTTGGATGTGAAGGGTTAACTATATTCCCTTAAGCAATGATGCATTAGGATGTGACACATGCTCCAGCCTGGTTTCTGTGTGGTTTCTCACCCATGAATTGGTTGAGGGAAATATTTCTTCACGGCCAAGAGAGAGAAAAAAAAAAAATATATATATATATATACATATATACACACAAGCTAATGAAGTGAAAAGAAAGCCCAGAAACACCAAAGCTTTCATTGCTACATCATTTGGAAGGATAAGAGTATCCATATTAATTTTTTATGCTACAAATATTTAAATGATTCAACATGTAGTGATTCTTACAGAAATGCAGACATTGTCTTGTTTAACTTTGGGCAAGTTATGTAACCCACACATCTACTGTCTTGATCTATAAGATGCAGATAAAAGCAGTTTATTCTTTCAAGATTGTATTTCACAGCACCTGGTATATTACAAGGGTTTAACAGGTGCACTACTAATGCCATTCCTGTTATCATCATCATCACTGTCACAATAAATAGTTTCATATAATTATTTTAAAGCCCTATATATGGAGGAAAAAAATCAAACTTTTTTACAGTCTTCTTTGTTATTACTTTCAGAGCTAATTTCAGGGGACTCTTGCTTTTGTTTCACTATTGACTATGATCTTAATATTCTTAAGTTTTTCTTGGAATCAAACATTAATTTCACATTCACATTGACATAATAAGGCCAGATATAACCTAACCATAACATACGTCACTAGCATCTTCATGAGTGATATTGATAGTCAAAACAACGAATTCAACATGTGTTTTGCAAATCTATGATCCTCAAAAGTGTTGGAAAAGTATCACCATGATGTGTTTCAGTTGGTGTATATATATATGAGAGATTTTATAAAATCTTTCTAGAAACATCAGACAAAATTTTTAATGCTCAATTTATTGCTAAAAGCAAATTCCCTGAGGTTAGAGTAAATTAGTGCTCCAAATGTCAGTGTCAGAGTAATTGACTTTGGGCAAATTGGTATTTGATTTAACAAAAACAACTGCCACAAACTGTAGTGTGTTACTGCTGCTGCTAAGTCGCTTCAGTCATGGCCGACTCTGTGCGACCCCATAGACGGCAGCCCACCAGGCTCCCCCGTCCCTGGGAGTCTCCAGGCAAGAACACTGGAGTGGGTTGCCATTTCCTTCTCCAATGCATGAAAGTGAAAAGTGAAAGTGAAGTCGCTCAGTCATGTCCGACTCTTTGCGACCCCATGGACTGCAGCCTACCAGGCTCCTCTGTCCACGGGATTTTCCAGGCAAGAGTACTGGAGTGGGGTGCCATTGCCTTCTCCAGGAGAGTGTTACACTATGTGCCAAAATGGGAAAAGAAAAAAAAAAATTGTTCTACTATGATTTGCTGTGTAAAGACAGAAATAATATATAACAGAGATCACAAGTAGAACAAAAAAATCTTTTTTTTCTAAGAAGGAAATTATTCCACCTTAAGTACTTATCAGAGGTTAGTTTCTATAGTCATCAAATAATTGAACTCTCTGCTTAATGTACATTGCTATGTATATATACAAGTCACGAGGCAAGTGAGTTTACACGTATAACTACAAACAAATTCATCTGAACTTCAAACCTGTTAATTTTATCATTAATATCAGAAACTTATGAACTCCACAATACTTGTGAGACAACTCAGGCTTAGGTCATAAATAATCTTTTTCTAATACAGCTTGCATTATATAGCTACCTCTCTCTGCATTCTCTGACTTCCCCATGCTTTTCCATCCATCTGAATTGCTTTTCTTTGTAGCTTTTTTTATGACTGCATCAAAAGCTCATTAAGGGGGCTCAATGACAGTGAGACACAAGATGATGGAAAAAAGCAGTAGGATACTTTGTTAAAATGGTATCTTAGCTGAAAAATGTGCAAGAATATGGATTTACCCAGTAAGACATGTTCTTTGACATTAATAAAACAGGGATATTTGCTTCTTAATATAGTCTTTCAGCTTGAAATAGGAAATATCAGGAATGGCACTGGTGGAACACCATCAAACAAATGTTTATAATGTATCAAGGCATAAACACTTTGTGGTATATTCATATACCAGAACATTCCACAGCAATAAAAAGAAGCAGCTACTATCATACGCAATAGTAAAGATGCATTTCTAAAGCATTATACTGAGTGAAGGAACTCACACATGTACACAAAACACACGTACAAAGTCTGATTCCATTTGAATATATGTGATTCAGTGAAGTTCAAAATTAGGCAAAATTGATCTTCTGTACCATCAATAGGGCTTCCCTGGGGACTGAGCTGCTAAAGAATCTGCCTGCAATGTGGGAGACCTGGGTTCAATCCCTGGGTTGAGAAGATTCCCTGGAGAAGGAATGACTACCCACTCCAGTATTCTGGCCTGGAGAATTTCATGGCCTGTATAGTCTATGGGGTCACAAAATGTCAGACATGACTGAGCCACTTTCACTTTCTTTCACTTTTCAAGATAATTCTATTTACATTAAGTGAAAGAGAAGACAAAGTTAATCTATTAGTCATAGGAAATGGAACCAAGAGGATTTATCTTGTGTGACAAAATTTTTTTTTTAATTTATGTGGTGGTAACCTTCATATGTGTATGTACATACATATATATACACTGCTGCTGCTGCTAAGTCACTTCAGTTGTGTCCAACTCTGTGTGACCCCATAGATGGCAGCCCACCAGGCTTCCCAGTCCCTGGGATTCTCCAGGCAAGAACACTGGAGTGGGTTGCCATTTCCTTTCCCAATGCATGAAAGTGAAAAGTGAAAGTGAAGTCGCTCAGTTGTGTTTGACTCTTAGTGACCCCATGGACCGCAGCCCACCAGGCTCCTCCATCCTTGGGATTTTCCAGGCAAGAGTACTGGAGTGGGGTGCCATTGCCTTCTCCAATATACATACATACAATATTCACACACATGTAGCTGTGTGTGTAAAATCATTGCTGCATTTAAGATCTACATATTTTCATCTATGCAAATTATACTTCAATAAAAAAGTTAAAAAAATGGCCAACAGGATAGAAAGATAAATTAGTTTTTATAGGAAATGCACCTAGAGAACAGTGAGAACAGAAGAATGTTTATTATAGGTCAACTTGGTCACTTTAACTTATCCTTAGCTGTGAT
The DNA here is from genome assembly GCF_023699985.2 of Odocoileus virginianus. Lineage (NCBI taxonomy): Eukaryota > Metazoa > Chordata > Mammalia > Artiodactyla > Cervidae > Odocoileus > Odocoileus virginianus. The sequence continues at coordinate 16,893,111 of NC_069699.1, forward strand.
AAGTTCAGGGAGCTTACTCACTTTTGTGTAGAATTTACTAGTAGTTTCGGAAAGGCTGGACCTAGATACTTCCAAGCAGCAAGTCACTCTTGGAGCCTTTTGCTCCACCACAGTCATCCTGGTTATCTTAGGATATACTCTGGTATCCATTAAAAATCAAAGGCAAGACTAGTCTCAGCTCTACCTTGATATCAAGTCCTAGAACCAAAATTCCGAAGGCTCAGCTTGGTCCCTGTGCTACCAGGAGAGCATATTCAGAGCTCTTTATGATTCAGTTCCTGCCAGTCTCTCCACCACTCACCCAAATTCCTTCACAACCTCCAGCTCTTTTTAATATGTCGACATGCCATTTGCTGCTTTGAGACCTTTGTAAATTGTAAATTCTGCTCTGGCTAAATGCAACACCTCAACTGCTTCTTTACTAGGTCAACTACTATTAGCCCTTTAAGGATTAATTCGCGTGTCACCTATTTTTGTCAGATAATGCCCTCTAACTGTTAGTGTTCACGGAAACCCCTATTATCACAATTCATCCTCTGACATTATTGAGGTAGGAGATGGATGGGCCCCTGGGCTGGACAGCTGGTGTTTGTCAAGTGTAGTAAAACTGAAGCTTTGTTCTCCCAAGACACTCCAAGGACAAAGCTAGTGGCAAGAGCTGCGCTCTGCTGAAGTAACGAGATAAGATGACCACTTGAAAGGTCAAGGAAAACTTTCCTGATTTCACATGTGCAGGAAGGCTTCTTGGGGGTCAAAATGGGGGAGGCAACGCTCCATAATAGGTGATGTCAAGCCCCCCATAGGCCTCTGCACTGGAATCCATCTTGGTGAAAAGATATGTTTGAAAATGAAGAAGCATCCTAGTACACGTTGGATGTGGGAAAAGAAGCAAGATAATTGGCTAAAGGTAAACAAAGACCTGAAGAACTGCCCTATGTAAGTGATTTATCCGCCTCTTTACTGTGCTCCTTCTCATCAGAGCATGTCCACACCCTTTCTCTCCGGGCCTATATTTCTGCCTTATTTCAATCTTAAAACTGTTTCTCTATGTGTTCCCTGACTTGTGTCTCTAATAATAAACTGCGTACCTGCTTTTTTGTTTGTTTGCTTGCTTGTTTGTGTTTTTCTCCCTTGAAACATTCTTGCTTTCAAATGAAAGCAAGAGCCAGGGCCACTCTGCTTCTAGCCTCCAGCCCCTAGATTAGTGGTTAGAATTTCTGGTTTGCATTCAGGCTACCCAGGTTCACTTCCTGGGCAGGGAACTAAGCTGACTTACTTCAGGATTGCTCAGTCACTCTGCAAGATTATTCTGATAATCTGATTTTTTTTTTTTAATTCTGATTTCCCAAATATACCAGGGGTACTTTTACTATGGGGGTGGCATCTTATCTCTTATCCCTAGCACTCATTAGGATTTCTGGGCTGTATTCAGCTGAAGTGTGTTGAATTTATGTTAAGTAAAAGCTTCAACATGTTGTCTTCTGCCAAAAGCTCCTCGAATCCAAAAGACAAACTGGTATTTCTGCCTAAAATGTGAATCTTAAGGGGGAAAAAAAAAAAAGGTAATTTTAGCAATTTTAAAAGGCACAGGGTGTTAAGAGGTTAGGGAAGCAATTTTCTAAGTTAAGTGACAAGTGTGAAAAGTCCTTTTTTACAATTGATTAGGAGAAGAAAAAAGTCTCTACTTAAATTTGGAAGGAGGTAATTTTAACTTCAAAATCTTATTTAACATAATAGCACATACCTAACATCAAGAACCTGCTGAACTGGAGAAAAAAAAATTCTCTGCCCCTCCTCTTATCCAAGAAAGAAGAGATTATCAAATAACTAGTTTTTGTTAAAGAACATGAAAGAAGCCCCTTCAATCTTCTAATTTCTTTAAATGATTTTTCTTCCAGGCATCCTTTATGGCTAAGTTAATGGCCCTTTGAATTCTCACTACAGATTTGCTTTCATAGTTCTGCCTTTAATGGTTTCAAGGGCTTCTGTCTTATTATTAACACTTAACTCAAACTAATGACATTTTTAACTACTGTAGGTACAGTTCTACACAGACCACAGGTGAGTTTGTGGGCTCCTGGGATAACCCCTCCTCCCACCCCCACTCCCCACGCACAAAGAAGGGAAATCTTATTCTCAGTCCACGGTGATGGAAGGAGGTAACGGATCAAGTCAATGTTCTCACAAATGGTGCTGTGCACCTATGGCTAATTCACATTCATGTATGACAGAAAGCAAACCAGCACTGTAATGCAATCATCAATCAATTAAAAATAAATATAATAAAAAATAAAGTATAAAAGATCATATATACATGTAGATAATTTGAAAAAATAAAAATTATTTCCTTTTCCTTGTGATAAGGGGAAAAAAAGCAGTTAAAACTACCTCTGAAAGGAGAAGAAAATTATGTATCAGCTTCATCAATTTCAAAGATAGGCTTTTCAAACTGTTAAGGTATTTGTGATTTTCTTCCCCTCCACTCGATTTATATATATCTGGGCTTCACTGATGGCTCAGACGGTAAAGGATTTCTCTGCAATGTAGGAGACCTGGGTTTGATCCCTGGGTCGGGAAGATCCCCTGGAGAAGGAAATGGCAACCCACTCCAATATTCTTGCCTGGAGAATTCCATGGACAGGGCAACTTGGTGGGCTACAGTCCACAGGTTGTAAAGAGCTGACTGAGCCACTTAATACTTTCACTTTTCCTTTCTCTCAGCTTCTGATTTTTACAGTTTACCTCTCCCTGATGACTTTTCTGTTTTTCTTCTTCTTCATCAACTTTTCCTCTATTCATTTCATTGCTTTCTAACTGTCCTGTACTTGAATAAAATTCAGATGTTAGTTGCTTAGTTGTGTCCAAGTCTTTGCAATCCCATGGACTGTAGTTGACCAGGCTCCTGTGTTCTTGGCAAGGCAAGAATGCTAGAGTGGGCTTCCTTTTCCTTCTCTAGGAGAACATTCCAACCCAGGGATCAAACCTGGGTCTCCTGCATTACAGGCAGATTCTTTACCATCTGAGTCACCAGGAGAGACTAGATGGGTACTTCAAATTTGTTTCCATCTATTTAACTTCTGTCCTCAGTGCTTTTCTTTACTTGTGATTTCCTCTCTTTCTTCTTTTACCTGTTCCTCTCAGCAATGCTCTTGCCTTCATTATCTTTAACTACATTACACACACACATGCATACTTTTGTTCAATAGCTTATAAGAGAAAACTAGAGCTGTAACATTTCTCACCAATCATTTTAAGACTGTCTGCTCATTTTCAATGTGAGAAAACTGGACTGGCAGAAAAAAATTTCCCAGGCTACCTAGAGCCCTACCTTGATGGTGGTGTAATATAAGAATTGATGCTGCTTAGATTCATATGTAAATTCACTATCTCTGTATCTAGCAATACAGTTGGTGATGATTAAACCACATACACACACATACCACATATTTTCTATAAGCCAAAATATAATCAAGTTCCATGCTACAAAACAAACGCCTAGAAGGACACTGCATCATGTTGCTAGAATAGAAAAGTTACATGCCTTATGAAGTTCCCCTAAGGCTTTCACTCTATATGTCATGACATAACCTCATGTCCAAAACCAGCTTGATATTCTGGAGGACAGGATTATTACTTGTCCTATATAGTTATGCTTTTTTTGCCATTTACCACGAAATATCCTTTGAAGATACTCAAAAGATCTGGGTGACCATATCTTCCTTCCTTGAGGTCTATGGAATGAAAACTGGAAGAGGGCAGTAGGAGCTTGAGTGGATGATATTTAACTATGAATACACTCCTTCATTTCTCTCTTAAACCTAATTTAACCAGGTTTTTGTTAACACCACTCAGATGAAACAGTTTGCAAAAAAATCACAATGAGCTCCACACCGCCAGGTTAAATGATCAATGCTCCATACTTCTACCCGACTAAGCAGTAGTATTTTGGTGATGCTGATGAAAATCCCTATATTCTGAAATATTTTCTTAGCCTGGTTCCAAGGAAACAGGCTCATGTTATTTTCCTTTGATCTCACTGGTCAATCTACTTTCTCCTCTTTCCAACCTCTTAATGCTGAAATGTCAGAGCAACCGTTCTTTGGTTCCCTAGTATTCTGTATATCACTTCTTTTGGTGCCATCTCTATGTCAATGACTCCATGAAAATAATTCTATTTCCAAAAGCCTCTTATAAATTTGAGACTCACATTCTCAATAGTCTACGTCATTTCTCCACTTGGTTATCTAGTAAATATTTTCAGTTCAACACATCCAAATTTTGTTGTTTGTTGACCTAAAAATGGCTCTGCTGACAGTTTTTCCATCACCTCATGACAATTCCATATTTCCAGTTGCTCATGTAAAGAATATGCAATCATTCTTGACTGATATTTTTTTATGTCCAAAATTCGTTGACTTTATTTTCAGATTGTATTTTAAGCCCATGCACAGCTCATTATCTTCACTGCTACCTCCCTGTTTCACTCGACTATCGTCTCTCATTCAGTTTATTTTAATTGCATCAGAACCAGTCTCCTACACTTCATCCTTGTTCCCCTGTATTCGAGAGTCAACCTAAGAGCCAGTATTATCCTTTTTAACATATTGGACAAATCAAGCTATTCCTGTGCTTTAATGCTGAAAAGATCTTCTACTTTAATCCTATAAAGTGATAACATTTTTAAAAGGCCTTCAAGGTCCTATGTGACCCAACTCTCCCATTATCTCTTGTTGTAATTCAACGTTTGTTTCATATTGGAGTATAGCTTATCCAGAACATTGCATTAGTTTCAGGTGTACAACAAAGTGATTCAATTATATATACACATATATCCATTCTTTTTCAGATTCTTTCCCCCTATATATTATTACAGAATATGGAATAGAGTTCCCTGTGTCATACAGTAGGTCCTTGCTGATAATCAATTTTATATATAGTAATGTGTAAATATCAACCCCAAACTTCAAATTTCTTTTGCACTCTGTTCCAGCCTCATAAGCTTCTTTGTTCCTTACACATACCAGAGATTGTCCAGGTGTAGCACCCTTGCACTGCTTTCTATGCTTTGTATAATCTTCACCCAGATATTAACTTGGATGCTCCCTTCACTTCCTTAACTCATTTATCAAATGTCATCTTGCTAATAAGGCTTACCCTGACCAGTCTATTTAACACTGCAATGCTCCTACCACCACTGATGAGTCCCTTAGCCTTCTCTACTTTTTCTTTCTTTCTAGCACTTTCCAGGTGTGATGTGAGCAAAGTGGCAGAGTGGGCAGCTCCAAAGGCCTGTCCCTCAATTCAAAAACTGAAAACAACTGAAACTGTCAAAAGCAACTTTGCCATAACTCTGGAAGATGATCACAGTTTTACAGCAAACAATGCTGAATACTAAATTAAGAAAAAGACCAGCTCAAAAATGGTAGAAAAGCTTTGTGGATTTTTTTTTTCTTTTTCCAACCCCCACCCTGCCTCAGTGGCAGTCTTGAAGACCTGAAGACCACAACCCACATTCTTGCGGGAGACCCTAGTACATATCAGAGAGTGCAAAGACTTTATTAGTCAAGTATTGTTCTTCTCTAATGTAGTCTTTCTGGAGGTTACCTGAAGGATTGGTACAACATACTTCTCTCTGTTTTACCTAACCTGGGACTCATTCAGAGAGAAAAAAGGGCAGGCATTGTTTATAAACATTATAAAGTGATTGGGCAACCTACAGTCACCTGGAGCAAATGATTATTATGGAAACATACAAGTGATACCTGAAACCCTGGAAGGAAAATCTGAAGGAGTATTTCCTTGGGAAATTGGGACATTAGCAAATGCCTGTGTAAACTAGAGGGGGGCGGGTTTTAGAAAGCCACATACATATCCAGGGCAGGATGGATGCTGAGAAAACTCATGAGAAGACTTTCATCTCTGTTTAATCTCGAGGATCAGCACAAGCAGGTAGTAAAGGTTACAGCAAAATTGCAAATAACTTAGCTCAGTGTTAAAGGATGTTTCAGAACAGAGCCACTCCACAAAGGCTGAGTGTTATTCATTAAATTAAGTCTATCTCAAAATTCGTATGTTGAAATCCAAAACCCTAAAACCTCAAATGTGACCTTGTTTGGAAATGGGGCCATTATGAATGTAATTAGTAAAGTCAAGATGAAGTCTTCAGAGTGGCTCTAATCCAACATGAACAGCATCCTTATAATAAGGAAAACTCAGAACACAGAGAAAGAACATCATGTGATGATGAAGGCAACCCAAAGGATGCCAAGATCGCCAGTAGATTATCAGAAGATAGGCAGCAGGCAAAGAACAGATACACTTTCACACCCTAAGAAGGAATAACCCTGTGAACACGTTCCTCTTGGACTTCTAGCCTTCAAACTGTGAGAAAACACATTTCTGTTGTCTAAGCCGCCCAGTCCGTACTTCCTTACGGAAGCCCTAACTCAGGGCTGCGAAAGGCATTTTCTTCTTGTTGTTGTTATTTGTTTTGTTTTGTTTTAGCTCCTGGCATTTAAGGAAATTTTTGTCAAAATGCTAACTGAATACAAGCTAACAGCGCAGGCACTTCAGTGACTACACAAATGATACAGAATAGTGTCTTCTTAAGTCTGGAGAAATCTCTGAACAAACCAACAACTTCAGCCTTCCACAAACAGGCACATCAAACCCTGGGAAATGGGGAATCTTAGTTCCAGAGTTACCACAGTATAATATTCAAATGCCCAGTTATCAACAAAAATACCAAAAAGTATACAACAAAATAGCTAAGTCCAGTCTACTTCAAGGGAAAAAAATGATACAAACCATCCATTAGTATGCCCTAATGTATGTCCTAAAGTATGCCCTAATTAGTAAGACCAGTACTGGACTTACCAGATAAAGACCTTATATCAACTGTCTTAAACATACTCAAATATTTAAAGGAAACAATGAACAAGGAACTAAACACTAGGAAAATGATGAATATATGGAATGAGAATATTCATAAAGAGATAGAATTTATAGTGTTTACCAATAGTTAACACTATTATTTACTTATTTCTTATGTCTAGCATATTATTATTACTCTCCTTTTGCTGTGCTTTAATCTCCATGAGGAAAGGAATTTTTGTTTCCTGGTTACCAGTACCTAATCAGTGCTTGACAGATAGGAGGCAATCAACATCTGTTAACTGATTGACAATAAATGGTCTCTTCCACATTAAACAGCCCATTACCTATAGTTCTCTGATACAAAGAAACAACTTTGAAGTGACGACAGTGAATACAGCTTTGGAGTTGGTAGGTAAAATAAAGAGGGAAGTATATTTATAAAGTGAAAGTTTCTGAATGTGATGAGGTACAGAGCAAGGCTGAGGTGACGAGGGAAGGAACACATCAAAGGGAGGTGAGACTGATGGTGAGACTGAAGAACGTGCAGTTTTTCTTAGAAGAGGGACATGTAAGAGAGGCAGAGGAAGAGACGGGCATGTCTGTGCAGTAACTGACACTGGGAGAGGATGTAACTCAGACAAGATAAAGGGTGAAGCAAGATGGCTACAAGAAAGTCAAAGTGTTAGTCCCCCAGACCTGTTCAACTCTTTGTGACCCCATGGACTGTAGCCCGCCAGGTTCCTCTGTCCATGGGATTCTCCAAGAAAGGATACTGGCGTGGGTTGCCATTTCCTTCTCCAGGGGATCTTCCTGACGCAGAGATCAAACCCATGTCTCCTGCACTGCAGGCGGATTTTTTACTGTCTGAGCTACCAGGGGTTATCAGAGGGACATCCTAATATTTAACCATATCCGTCAAGTCATATATATGCTAGGTCTATTAGTAAATGTCAAAGTTGCAGGAAAAAACAAAGGATAGATAGTCCCATGGAACCCGTGGGTCTCAGACACTGCCCTGAAGGATCAGACTCCAGCCGGGTGTGCTGCCCACGAGTACAATCTGTGTTGTCATAAACGGGGTAGGTGGTACCTTCTGAACTGCAGGAGTGTGGCTTGGTTTTGCAGGGTAGGCTAATTCTGAAAAAAGCAGAAATTCTTTAAAAAAAAACATTAATGGTTTGATCTATCTCTCTCTCTCACACACACACACACACACACACACACACACACACACACACACTACCTATATTTTCCAGATCAACAGGAAATGGTGCAATGGAAAGCCCTGGCATATTGTAGGCGGTGAAAGGATCTGATATGAACGCGTGCCAGGAATCTAGACCAGGCTAGAGAGGCCTGAGCTGTTGACCTCCCTACGCACCCTTCAAATTTCTATTTTTTCAACCTGCATGGTATACTGGTGCTCTGTCTCTCTTCCTCCTTTGCCACTTGTATCTTTCTGATTTACAAGTTGGTTCTTAAGGAAATGCACTTGATAGTAATTATTCTAGTATGATATTTCCTTATTTGCATTTTTTCTTTATCACCTGTCACCTCCACATTAAGAGGGCAATTCTAGGAGAGCAGGGTGTAATCTGATTGTAATCTGCTATATATCTCAGATCAAGGGCTGATACCTTGCTAGAGCTGATAAACATTTATGACAGATTCAATGAAAAACATTGTCATAACACTGAACATGCAATATTCTCACTTTTCTTTCATCAAACAAGGTTAGAGGTCTATTATTAATTATAGTATTGCTTAGAAATACTATTGTGGTTTAAGGTGATATTTTATTTCTTGGCATTTTCTGTCATTCCCCTAACAAAACTCTGTGATGTATGTGGAACATTTCAGGTAATCAGAAAGACTAAAGTAGGGCATATATAAATTGGAGCCAGAAATATTTTCATTCAGCTCTTCATAGCTTTGATCTCTGGTTTTAAGAAAAATATAGAATGTCTTTCTATCTTGAGTAAAAAAAAAAATAAATGCATGAAATAACCAACTTTTTTAAGCCAGATCTATAGCACTTTTTGTCTTTTCTTACACACATCACTGATTTAATTCAAGAACCAAGCTGTGCTATAGACCCATTGGAAAATCCTCACCAGTAGTCAGAGCTGTCAGAGTTGTCTTTGAAAATTCATCCTTATTATGTTCACTCCCTGATGCTAATGATTATGTCAGAGATGAAAAGAGCCTGGCCAATGATCCTTGCTGGCTATAATTAGAGGATGTTTAGGACAGCCTACTCTTGGAGAAGCGGAGCACCCTAGAGGGCAGAGTGCATGGCAATCTGGCCATTTTGCTTTGAGGACTTGTGGGCTGGAGAGGAAGACTGGGGGACCCTGCTAATGGGGCAACAGAAAATAGAAAAATGCTAGGGATCCCTTGGCTCACCAGACAATACAGAAAGACTAAAAATCATGGAGCTGTTTTGGCTCAGGAGCTGCAGAAGTGCTGCCAACTCTAGAGACATTCTTTTATATCCCATGTAGAGAGCAGCCAAAGGGGCCAGCACTGACCTTTCCTGGGCACAGTTGCTATCATCGTCTCATTCAAAATAGAGGAAATGACCTCCTGGGCTGGCAAGCACTGAGTCCCTGTTTTCTATAAATGAAGAATAAATATAAATAGAAGACAAAAGTTGATGAACATGATTTTCACAGGACCGATGCCCTTGCTAGCCCTTTGGCCTAAGGCAGTTTAGTGTTAATTGTTCATGCAAATATAGAGGTGATGAGTCAAAAGTTTAGATGTTTGCTGAATGTGCTCCAAATATGGATCTAAAGGAAAAAAACAAGTTGATTACTGATTAGCTTTTTCTTATTTCCATTTGAAGGTACAACATTATACAACACAGTCCAAGATTAAAAGGGATGTAACAGTGTTCTGAGTATTTGGATAATACTTCATCCGAGTGGAATCCATTATGAACATCCCCAAAAAGAAAAAAGAAAAAAATAATAGGAGAGGAAAACACACTTGCCCATATAGAATATGCTCTATAGTTTCATTTCATATATTTCACAGCTGTGTTTAGAAACCTCAGTGCAACTGAAGGCATTTCTTTTTTCATTTCCTTAGGAGTGTGACACCAAATGCACAGCCACAATCCTGTGATCTCATCCTCTGTATGAGTGAACAAATCTCCACTCTGTATCAATGCACAAGACAACATGGGTAGACAGAAGCCACACAAGTCCTAAAGAGCCAAACGAAAAGCTTCGTGTTCTTTCTCAGTAGCAATGCAGAGTTCTGCATGAAGAGATGCTGTTTTGACACATTTCAAAAGTACTTTCATTGATAATAGCATTTCTTTACCATCTTGCTTTTGAGACCACATTTCTTTCTTAGCAGATTTAGGATGCTATGTGGTGTCTACTTTAACAACTTTGAGTATCTCGACACACATATGAAAATGTATTTTGTTTCAATAAATTGTATTAAGATACTTAGTCATTTCCTAAGACATGCTGAACCTGGGTCTTGAAACCAAGGAGTTACTAATATGCCTAACGTGTCTACAGCTTGGGAAGAGAGGACCTCAGCACAGACCTTGTAATGTGCTTTGCTTTGGTCCTCACCCAAATCTGACACTTCATCCCTCTATAGAGTCATCTAAGGGAGCTTCCTCATTCCCTTTGATCACATCCCATTTTCATCCTCAGACGCCGCCCAGACTTCAGAGTAAGATACAAATTCCTCAGGATAGTTTACAAGACCTTTCATGATCCAACCCTGGCCCACTTCTCAGCCATTTGTGCCAGGCCCTTATGTGGTATGTATTTCCTCCAGCCAGCCAGGCATCCAACCACTTAAAAAACCAATTTGATCACCTGCCAGTCCAGGCCAAGATCAAGGCATCTGTGGTACAATGGCACGTAAAGGATACGTTTCCAGATAGAGACAAGTAAAGAGATGTTACAATGGTGGGGCCATGGGAAGGTGCCATAAGAGCAACGGATGGAGCCCCTAACCAGACCTGGCTGGAGTGGCTGTAGGTGGCTTCCAAGGAAACATACTATCTAATCAGAGACACGCGTGTTAGAAAGGAGTTAATCAGGCAAACAGTGCAGTGACCACAACTGTAGGAGAGGGAAGAGCTTTCCCAGTGAACATAGATGGGAACATTTCTGAAGAACTGGAAGAAGTTGAGGGTGGCTACAAAGAAGCTGTGGGTTGCAGAATGAATCGTTTAATGCTATGCCAGTATGCCCTGCTCCATCACCCCGCTGTTCCCACCGCTTGGGCGGAGAGTAGAGGAGCTTCTCCTGGCCCGATGAGCATGAGCACATCACTTTGTTTCCTCTCCTCTCAGGCGTCTTCCACGACCACAGCGTCACCACCCAAGCTGGCACATTACTCACCCTAAGCCATCTATTCTGCATTGTGCTTACAGCATTTCTATTACATGGTCAACAACTACATTCTGATATATTTACTCAGCTGTGTACACTTCGAGGGTGGGATTTTTGTCCTTATTTTTCCAACTTAGCACATAGCAAAGCACACAGTAAATACTTAAATTATTGAGTGAAAAGAAATAGAAATAGTTCAACTGTCTTTTCTTTTTGCAGCTCATCTGCAGATGTATTGGTCTGGTTTGGAAGTGGGCAATTTTCTTCGGACTTGTACTGCAATTAATTCAAAGCCTCTTCATGACCACATGGGTGATTTATGGGATTTTTATCTCCCCGAGATAACACAGAAAGGGAACAGTGACAAAACCACAACCTGGCTTGTTTAAAAAGCCCACACAGACCATGCAGCCTTCTAGGGAGAATTAATTAATGAGATTGGAGTAGAGACAGAATAGAAAGAAAGACAAATATTTGATCTTTTTGAGTGAGTGGATAGATTCTTTTAACATGCAAAACATGTTTTATGAAATCTTTGGAGACCTGGCCCATCAGAAAAGGAAGACAAAGCCCAATACCAGTAGAGGAGTTCCTTTTCTTTACAGTGTCTTCTTTCAGAAGTAACTTACCTTTTCAAATTAAAGGAGAACATAAATTGTAATCAGCAACTTTTGTTACATCAGAAAGATACCAGTAAATGCCCTCTCCTCCTTCTACCTCTCAAAGAATCCTTGTAGTTACAAGGAAGGCAAAGGGAAAGAAAAGGGATAGGAAACTTAAGAGAAAAAGAACGCGAGGACAAAAGAGACCCAGGAAGGCAAAATGATAGTGATGCCTGGGACAGGGGATATGCTATATGATCCTGGGGCCTGGAGGAGACCCCAAGAGGTAATGGGGGAAACAATCCAGTGACTAAGGCTCCACGCTTCCTATGCAGGGGGCCCAGGCTTGATCCCTGGTCAGGGAACTAGATCCCACACGCCACAGCTGAGAGTTCACATGCTACAACTTACGATCCTATGTGCCACAAGTAAGAGATGCTGCATGCTGCAACTAAGATCTGGCACAATCAAATAAGTAAATACATAAACAAGTGCTCGGGCCTGGTGCACTGGGAAGACCCAGAGGGATTGGGTGGAGAGGGAGGTGGGAAGGGGAACCGGGATGGGGAATACATGTAAATCCATGGCTAATTCATTTCAATGTATGACAAAAACCACTGCAATGATGTAAAGTAATTAGCCTCCAACTAATAAAAATAAATGAAAAAAAAAAGTTATCCTGCTATGGAAGCAATGACAAATTACAAAGAGAAAATATTCTCTCAGAAAATGCAGCTCACTTATGCATACTTGGACTGTGTTATTCTTTCACCTCTTATTAAAGATAATGATCTTGCAGAAAGCTCTTGCAGCATAATAAAACAAAGATATATGCTAATGGTGATAATATTACGAGAATAACGTGATCTTTTCAAGAGAAGACTATCAACTAAAATAACAGACCAGATATAGGGCTTCATTTGTATTTCACAGCTGAAAGTTTGAACAGATCCTGCATAAATTATGTAAAAACATCCAATCCTCAAAGAGACTCATGCCCCAGCCACCCTACATAGCACCAACCACTCTCTCAGCAAATCACACTACTGACAAAACCCATACCTTCCACAGTTGCTCGTTTGGGCTGAATGGTGATGGCTCCTTCTGCAATATCTTCATGCTGGTGCAGTGGGTTGATTTTGGATCCCCAGCTGTCTGATCCCACCCAGAGAAAATGGCCTACTTGATCAGCTCTTTTGGCGGCTGCAAGGATCTGCCTGTGGAGAGGAACATTAAAAAGATATGTTAATGATAAAGAGCAGCTATTGGACATACACATATTTGGAATCAAGCAGAAGGAACACAAGCTACTATTTCTCAAAAAGCAAATAACTGGTAGTAAGCCAAAGGATTTACATTCTTAAATATATAAAGAGATAGTATAAGCCAATAAGAAAATTCAAGGCAGCTTGAGGAAAATAGGCAGAGTATTCAAAGTCAAAAGATAAAAGAAGTATAAATAATTAATAAGCTGCTTATGTACATACATTAAAAAGGAGGAAAATGTGAATGAGAACAATATGTTAAATTCACTTCTTATTTTGGCCAAAATGTTTGTTTGGTTTTATTTTGTGTTGTGAGTTTCGACATGAAGCCGGAGACGTGAGCACTCTCATTCACTGCTGGTGATACATATCATTTCTGGAAAGCAATGTATCAGTCTATATGAAGCATGTTAAAGTGCTTATTAAAATAAGCAGAGTTTCACATTAAGCTTGAAAAATGTACAATCCATCTTTATAAATTAAAATAGTATATAAATAGCAAGGGCAAGAAAAAAAGGAGGAGGAATTAAAAAAATTAAAAAAAAAAAAACAAAGGAAATTGAAGAGATGAAGAAAAATTTTACCTCTGCTTACAGAATTCTAGAAAACGGGAGTGTGCTGCTCCAGGCAGAAAACAGCTTTTCTGGAAAAATCTGAACTACCCGAGGTAAAAGGTTCTAGATTCTGACATAGAGACATTTTCTAAGAGAATGGATACCTAGATGCCTGACCAGTCCACTGAGAGGCCTATCAGTTGACAAGTTTTGCCCATGTTTGTAGAATGTTCTTGTGTCTTACTCAAATGGGAACTGCTGAAAATCACTGATCATTGTGGAAAATACACAATATAAAACAGAAACCAAATAAATAAGAAAAAGGAAACTGGTGTGAGGTATGGAGAAGAAAATATAACCCCTCCCCCCCAAATATGTAGCTAAATGAGAATCAGGATCTCTATTATCAAGAACAAGAATGATTATCAAGAATAAGAGAGAAACAATAATAAAAAAGAGATCTTAGTTATTAAAAGTATGAAATTAAAATTATGTTAGAAGAGATAAAGTATAAAGCAAAGAAATATTTTCAGAAAGCAAAACAATAACAAAAAGGTATAGCATATACAAGAAAAGATGAGTATCTTAAAGAAAGAAATACAGAAAGACTTACAACCAACTAACAGTATTTCAAGAACAAATGTAAAGAGAAATTAAAATAATTTTAAAAATAGTTTTTAATGAAAAAAAATCCAAGGAATTGAAAGCATGACTTTCCAAATTAAAGGGTCTCACTCCCGTATTCCTGCCTGGAGGATCCCATGGACAGAGGAGCCGGGCGGGCTACAGTCCACGGCGTTGGAAAGAGCTGGACACGACCGAGTGACTAAAACACACACTCAGCCAGCAAATTCACAGGGAAAACCAAACGTGTCACAGAATTAAAATTTCTGGGAAAAGTGAGAAGAAAGCTTTCAAGGGAAAATTGGGACTCTTGGAAAGTAATAAGAAGCCGAATATTACCAACCTCTCCAGAGAGAGAAAAAAAAAGGATGATAGAGTAATGCCTTCCAAATTTTGAGGAAAAAAAAATATTTGCAATCTAGAATTCTAATATTTAACACATATAGAATCTCTACACAAATATAACTGGCATCTAGATAGATGGAGATGGATGGAGAGAGGGAGAGATGGACGGATCGATGGATGGATAGATATTCAGGGAATATTAAAGATTTTTCTATCCAAACACAGAATCTCAAATTCCTTGTAAGTTATGAGTTCTGTAACTTATTAGTCACCATAGATAGTTGCTATAAATCATTTATTTGCCTGGGATGATGAAGTTAGAAATATATATGTGACCACACCTTACATTTCCAACTAGTAATTAAGTGTGGAGGCAAGTGAAGAATATTTTTAGTCATGACCATAAAAAATGTTTTTCTTTAATTTATCCTTTACTAGAAAATTACTAGAGGGTACATTCTAGCAAAAGAAAAAAAAGAAAAAAGAAACTAAATGACGAATAAAAATAAAAGAAAAGGAGAGAGAAAGAAAACAAAAAAGTTAAAATAATAAAGACCAGCCTAGCTTAAAACAGAAAGATGGAGCGGGAGAGAAGTGTACAGAAAAGCAATGGAACTCAGAGATTATTTTATATATGTATATAAGCATATGAGAAAAGCGACAGACCTAGGACATTAATAATAAAATACTAAAGATAACTATGCAAGTTAAAAATATGTCATATTAACTTGATGAACAAAAAATCTACCCCTAAAATCATATCATGGAAAAAATATTTACTGCTGTAGTACATAATATTTACATGATCATAATGTCAACTCTGATTTTTACTAAATGGAAATCTGATAGTATAATTCTGGGAAGATAAAGGAGGTATAAGGCAAGTTCTATATAACTTAAGAGGAATTAATAGACAATATTTTAAATTAATGATTTCAAAATAGCAATACAGGCACATTTTGAGAAGACCTAAAGAATTATTTTCAAGAATCAAAATTACTGCTCAAGAAGAACAGAATCAGAGAGTGAGATGGGATGGAAAAGGATACTAGGGCTTTGCATAAAAAGTATTTTAATTAATTTTTGCTCCTCTTAAATTATGTGCATTTATTATTTTCACACAATCACTTATACTCTTTTGAGTTAGATATACCATCTCTACTAATCTAACCAAAGGGTATGATCACTGATGCTGTCAAAATCATATGTCCATTACTGGAGACAACCTAAATGCAGAGCAGTAGGGAAGTGGTTAAAGAAATGATAGTGCATCTAAAGGATGTATTAGAGACCAAATGAAAAACACATAGTCTGATTTCTGCAATATACTGTTAAGGAAAAAAAAAAATCAAATAAAAAATGCAAATGATTATTTATTTCTTATAATAATAAAAGCTGGCCTGCATATATGAATAGATGCATAGTTAAAAGTATAGGGTTGTATGAGAGCACAGAAAAATATGGATAATATGTAATTCATAGTTAATGACAATTTTCATTGAGAACCTGCTGATGAAGTATGAAAAGGATGGGGAGAATCCAACTGAAACAACATAAGAAAGATAAACTGATATAAAAACAAAAAATAAATTTTTACCTTAATATGCTTACATAAAAGTGTGGGTTAATTTATTAAGAGAAATAAGATTAAACTGTTTAAACATATTATAGTATTGAAAGTGAGATGTGAATTGCAAAAAATAGAATTCAAACTCTATGTGAATCTGATTCTACTGGGAAAAATGATTAGAATAAAATGACTGCAAATGTTAAACAAAAATTTTATTAGTGGTTATCTCTGAGTGTTAAGATATTAACTTTTATAGGGGATTACTTAAAATCATGGATTGTGATTGTTTTCTCTAACCTTTCATTTTTTTAGATAATCAGGGGCAAAGTAAAGCTAAGAATTCCTTTTATTAAAATGCAACAACAAAAATATTTCCATTATTTTCCAATAGATTAAAATAGCCATGTACTATTACTTTTATAATCAGAAAAAAAATGTCTCATGAACAGAATACACTCTTGTCTAACATTCAAATTATCAATCCCCATGACTGATTGAGCACTTATCTTAGCTTCAAAATCTAGATATTAATGTCTTTTCACCGGTATTCTCCAGTAAAGTATTTGAAGTTAATGTTCTAAGAAATCTCAAAATTTCCCATCTACAGTGTAAATCTTCTGAGAAAAGAAATAACATAACATTGTGGGTTATCAGACATCAGTGGGCTTAAGCTCATGTTTTGGAAGAAACTTATACATGCCCTTGATTTTTATTACTGTAGCCAAGAACTATTACTGCTATCGCTCCTATGACTCAGTACACAATGGTTCCAACACACAAATCCCCATGCAAAAAATGATAAGCATAGCTATTGAGCTGATTATATACCTTTTAACATTGCCAATTAAAACCTCACACTATCTGCAAATCAAGGATATTACAACCAATTAGGCATCACAGCTATTAGTAACAAATCTTTTAAGTGCCATGTACATGAAAATAAACATGGGGCCACCTTTATCATCATATGACGTATTTTAAAATGTACAAAACACGTATGAAAATCATATATGAGATGATTAAGAGAAGAATGAGTTGACAAATCTGGAGCAAATAAAAGAAAGTCATATCATAAAAACAAAGTGCTGCTGCTGCTAAGTCGCTTCAGTCGTGTCTGACTCTGTGCGACCCCATAGGCGGCGGCCCACCAGGCTCCCCCGTCCCTGGGATTCTCCAGGCAGGAACACTGGAGTGGGTTGCCATTTCCTTTCCCAATGCATGAAAGTGAAAAGTGAAAGGGAAGTCGCTCAGTCATTTCCGACTCTTAGCGACCCCATGGACTGCAGCCGACCAGGCCCCTCCATCCATGGGATTTTCCAGGCAAGAGGACTGGAGTGGGGTGCCATTGTCTTCTCTGAAAACAAAGTGCCTTGAATAACTAAATCACAAAGTGTGGAAGAAAATGCCCTAAGAGCAACAGAATCAGTATTTTGTAAGGAGAGAAATGACACATTTAAGGGGTGACAGAAATAGTTTCATGGAAAAGGGCATGTCTGAAAAACAGCCAGAATTTCAACAGGTAGAGAAGGAAAGAAGAAACATCATGAGCCAAGACTGTGATGGAGGAACTGTTGGGGTCCACTGACTTTCAGAGTCATGCGTCTTAGGTGGAGAACTGGGTGCATGAAGGTGGGTCTACGTGCAAAAATAGGACCATATTTTAAAGCATCATGAAGTTCAGAGAGAGAGGCTTGTGCTTAAAATTACTAAATAGTGGACACTACACTGGGCATTTCATACATTCATTCAGTGATGTTTATTGAGCATCCATCACTAACTGAGCAATGTGCTAGGGGCTAAGGATATGAAAGGGAGTTAGAAGGGGCATCATCTCCATCTTAATGATGCATGCAGACTTGTGGGGAATATAGACTCCAATTACATAATCAAAGAGTACAAAATGCCCTCAGTGACATTAACTGTGAAACCAAGCTGTTATGACAAATTTTCCAAAGCTACATTGTTTGGAGACATCTCTCAGAAGCAACACTACTGACAGCACTGGAATGATGAAGTGGGGAAGGGAAGCATTCCAGCAAGCTGGAAGAGAATGAGCAAAGACCTGGCAAGGAAGAAACACGAGGGCCCCCTCACCTACAGCACACAAATCATGAGGGGGCATGGAATGAAATAAGGCTAGAAAAGTAGAAGTCCAGATTATCATAGAAAGAGTGTGAATGGATTTACTGATGTGAAAACTGAGACCTCAAAGAGCTGAGGCGGGTGTGGGGTGGGGCGTGCCCAAGGTGAGACGGTGGTCATAGCAAAAAAAAAAAAATTAAAGACAAACTCTCAGGTATCTTGACTTGAGGTTTCTCTTCTCATTTAACAGCCCCTGCCGCCCATGGTCAGAGCTCAGGGCTGGGAAGATGGGTAGACTCGGGGGCAGCAAGGAGGCCACACAAGGATGGGAGACACAGGACTGGCCGGCGGCCCTCACCCATGCCCTTAATATAAGATGCTCACTTTCAAACTAAATGATTTATTATTCGAACTATAAGACAGAAAGGTAAAAAATCCAAACCGAGCTTTTACATCTGCAGAGGTGTAAAGTGGCACCACCTCTTTGGAAGACGATATTTACATTTAGGAAAGCACACATCTTTGTCCCAGAAACTCCTTTTTCAGGAATTTATGTTCCAAATAGTTATTAATATAAAAAGCAATATATTTATGTATTATTATTTGCATTATGTTAATGTATCTATACATTGTAAAGGATGTGTACATTAATGTCACACAGTGGCACACACAGATTTGTGGAAAACAAAATTCACCACAAGGTAATTTATAATTGCACAAGTCTGTAACCAAATGTCAATCAGTAAGAGAGAGGTTAGCTAAATTACAGCAAATACGTAAAATGAAATTCTGTGTGGCTACTGAAAAGTGCCGATGTTCATGTTCGGAGACCTCCATGATGAAAGAGTAAGCCCAGGTGAGATCGGGGGTAGAGCAAGGTAATACACAGTGTTCTACCATTTGTGTAAACATGTACACACTGTCTCTAGAAAATACATAAATATAACAAGATACATAGTTGCAATGCAAAATACAAAAATTACAAAATACAGTTATTACTAGCATCTGGAAAGGAGAACCTGTTAGCTAGAGGACAGGATGAATCCAACTTTTCTTCATTTCTAGATTTTTCAACACCTTTTGATTTTTAAAATTAGGGGTAATTACTGTTTGTTCTAAAAAAAAAAATGGTAAGGATTCTGGACCAAGGTGGCAGTGGTCAGGAAACAACACAGGGCACATTTGTATTCTATAAACAATTTCGAAGGTTAGCACCCAATGGCTTGGCCAAGAATGCAAGTAATGAGCTAAAAGGGGAAGTCAAAGTTGTACTCAGATTTTTTACGTCAAAGAGCATCAAGGTAAAGAGACAGAAGAAAAAGTGGACTGGAGAATGCAGACATATGACCAACTTGGTTTTGAACATACAAAGTCCAAAGCAGAATCAATACTTCCAGAAATAAAAGGCATTTTTCTTTTACATTAGCACTATTCTTTAGGTAAAAGTCTGTTACATGTGTATATATTTTTTGGTAAAAGAACCTTTGAAAGGTCCAGTGGTTTTCTCCTTTTACAAGTAATTGAAAGCATTTCTTTAGCAAATATGGGGGGAAACGCACAACAGCAGCATGCTGCTGCTTCCACGGTTCACTCTAACTGCTTCTGTCAGGGTAGAAAGTGCGAACGGACCTTGCCACCACGTAATTATCAATTTGATTCTATGCTATCTTTTCTCTTTCTGTGCCAGCACTCTGATCTTTCTGTCCCCTAAACTACAGCATGCATGTTACTGAATTTCACCAGGCAGCCTTACTTGATATCCTCATCGTTGGCAAAAAGGACGACGGCCCTGGAATTGGGGGTGTCCAGGAGCTGCTTGATAATTTTGTCAAAGTCAATGGTCCTGTCTTTGCGTTCCTGGGGGATTCTCACAGACTGGGCAATGCAGAGCCCACCTGTTCAAGAAAAGAAAGCAGAATGTCAATTAAGTTCCTGCAGAGATACCAAACGAAGCAGGGAAAGGAGACAGGGAGGAAGGAATTATGAATTCTGAGTACACAGCTCTTCCTTGGTGATCTTGCTGAATGAGGAAGGCTTCGGTTAGTAAGCCAAGTCCTGATCTGTCATTCATACTTGGCATGCCTTCCATGGTATGGCAAAGCCTCAAGGCACTTGGAAACAGCCAGGGATGCCCAGGAATACCAATGATAGTGATTCTGGGGAGGTAGGTTTAGGGAGACAAACTGGATGGGAGGCATTTAAAATGAATGCAATATGCTACAAGAAAACCACAGTCAGCTACAATTAAAAAAAAAAAGTACTCAAAGAGATAAAACTCATGTCAATTTCTATTACTTTTCTGGTGTTTGCAGTCTCATAATTTTCCTCCTTCACATCCATCTCAACTTTCCAAGCTCACAGCCAATGGAATAAATAAAAAAGAAAAAAACAATAAGAATAAGCTCAACTATTATAAATCACAGTAATGAAATTTTTTTGACTACATGCTATATATTCAGCCTACAAATATGTGCTTTATGTATGTTACCTGATCTTAAAAACCTTAAAGGTGGCTAGCATTGCCCATTTCATGTTAGGAAAGAAGGGGATTAAATAAATAAATAGATGTATTTACTGCAGACTTCTCAAAGCTGTCATGCTGTTAACTGGCTTATGATAAGCAGCTGTTTACAAAGCAACTGATATCCTCCTCACTACCCCAACTCTTGCTTAGTAGTTACTCCCCGATGTGGTGTTTTATAAAACACACCTTAAGAAAGGCTGGTATAGGCAAAGGGGTAGAGAGGATATCTGGAGGTCAAGCCCCAAAGGTCATCCAATGGGCAGAAGGCCTGGGGGCAGAGACAAGAGGAAAGCTTTGTTCTCTTTGTAACCTGGAGATACCCATAATCAACGAGCTTATATCCAAAGCATAGACAACTGTGTGGATGCTACCAGGTTTCCACAAATACAGAAAAATATAAACTCTAATCCAGAAGTGAACCTCCATTACATTTTAATCCATTATACTTAATCAGTGTCAGCTCTCTGTAAGTGGCTCTCAACCTTCAGTCCTTGAAATCACCAATGGTCCTTCTATAAAGTACAGCAACACTGTCAGCCAACTTGACCTAACTGACATTTACAGAATAATCCCCAGGACAACAGAAGCGTACACATTATTTTCAAGTGAAAATGGAACATTCATTAAGCTAGGCTATCTTCTGGGTCATAAAAGAGAAAAATACCCTCAAATTTAAAAGAACCTTATGACCTCAGACCACAAGAGAATCAAACTAGAAATGAATAAGAGAGATAACAGGAAAATCTCCAAACACTTGGAAATTAAACAGCATACATTTAAATAACACATGGGTCAAAGAAGTATCAAGAAATTTAAAAATATCTCTAAATGAAAACTAAACTGTGACATTTCAAAATGTATAGATTATAGCTAAACTGATGTTTACAGGAAAATAGATATAATTAAACACTTAAGTTAGGAAAGAAGAAACACCCAGAATCAGTAACCTAAGCTTCCACTTTAATAAATAAGACAAAGAAGAGCTAAATAACTCACCTCCCAAAAGGCGGAAAAGACCACAATGGTATATTACTGCATAACTACTAAAATATCTTTTAAAAATAATGAAAATTTCAAATTCTGGAGAAGATGCAGAGCACCAGAAATGCTCATTCATTGCTGGTAGAAACACACAGTGGTACAAACAGTATGGAAAACAGGTTGGCATTAAATGTTAAATATAGAGCTAACATATAAAGCAGTGGTTCCAATGCTAGATGTTTTCCCAAGTGAACTGAAAAGTTATGTTCACACAAATGTGCTCAAAATGTTTGTAGAAACTTCATTCCTAATCACTAAAACTGAAGACAAGTAAGGCATCTGTTAACAGGTGAATGGATAAAGGACCCATAGTCCATGCAGGTGATAGGATATTTTTAGGCAACAAAGGGGAACTACTGACTCTCAGAAGAACATGAATGATTCAAAAACACATTTTGCTAACTGAAACGGTCACACCGAAAAGAGTACATATTATATAATTCTACTCATACAACATTCCAGGGGGGGAAAAGCAAAACCGTAGGGTTGGGAAACAGATTAGTGGATGTCAAGATTTAGGAGAGAGGAGGGGGTGACCACAGAGGGACTGCAGAAGGATAGCTGGGGCAGTGGATGCATTCTCCATGGTGTGTGATGTAGAAATGTGGCTCTATCTACTTGTGAAAACCCTAAGAACAACGTGTCACAATAACTGGACTTTACTGTATGCAAAATCAACCAAGATATTAGGAGATGCAGACTGTGACAAGTGAGGTGAATGGCATGAAGAATGTACCAGAGCATTTCACTGAAGGGGATGAGCAGAAGAGAAGTTGGCCGAGGTAACTTTTTACAATAGTGTACAACCAGCAACTAAGGATCATGACAAGAAGAATTGCACATAAAATGGCACTTGGATTTGTAAAATGTTCACAGGAGTTAGCAATACTGGAACAGCTTTCCATACTCGAGCTGAACACAACAGGAAATGATGAATTGTAGGTAAGGGGAGGCAGGTTTCTCAGAGAGATAAGGAATTTATATATAAACAAGAGTGTGGCAAGAATGGACCATGTGGTGTGAGGAAGAATCAGATATAGTGTAAACTCATTGGACACGACTGAAGTGACTTAGAAGCAGCAGCAGCATGGTTTATAAAGAAATCCTTCCATGAGTGGGTCACTTTATACATAAATAGATGTACAGATGGGTTAGTATACATATATATCCTACCACTATCCACTGAGAGAGTCTAGAAATAATGACACTCCACAGCAACAAACACATCTAGTGATACTGGTTTTGAAATACCATCTTTCAACCAAAGGTCTTTTGGAGAAATGGGTGATTCTCAAGTTGGGGAAAAGCATATAAAAGACAATGTCAGGCAATAAGAAGTTCACAAAAGAGAAAAAAAAAGTAAAGTAAAGGGGGAGAGGTCAAAAGGACATAGGAGCCAACTTAAAAGAGATCCCAGTGAACAAAGCTAGAATAATATTAGCAACAAAATAAATAATGATGATAATGGATTACTATCCAAAAACTATAATACATGCTCAGGAATCCATACATTAAAAATGACCAAATCAAATCAATAAATCAGAAAGATGGGATGAATCTTCTTCACAGAAAAATCCAAACTAACAAATGTTGATGGGACAAGGAGGATAGAATATCACTGTTAGAACATTTAGAGGAAAAACTGCTGCATGCAAGGTCCACCGATGAGTGCTAAAATACGTATGGGAAACTATAAGAAGATGCTGAACATTTATACAGCTTAAAAGAATCTTGCTCCAAATCTTTACTAGTCACTCAGGTGATTTAAACATATGCCTACAACTTCTTTGATACTTTTCCTTTGAAAAGGTAGAGATTAATGTTTTTGCCCTTAAATGTAGTCTGACTTGGTGCCTCAGTTCTTAAGAATATGGCAAAGGAGAAAGAATAACTGGATAGTGGAGAAACCCACTTTCACTAGACCACTAAGTTAACATCACTAGTGCTAAGTCACGTTGTTCACGTACACCCTGAGAGGATGTGCTAAGGGCGCCCCATTTGAATTTCATCCTTCCCCCAAATCCATAAGAAAATGTCAGAAAAGTCCAAACTGAGGGACATTCTACTTTTCAAAGTTCCTGACTTGCACTTTTCAAAATTGTCAAGGTCATGAAATAAAAGACTTAGACATTGAAAACTGCATTGGATCCCTGGACAGAAAAAAGACATTCATGCAAAAGCTCATGAAATTTAAATAATGTCTGTGGTTAAGAGTATTTTTGCATTGTTGATTTCTCAATTGTGATAAACTAGTTATTTAAAGTATTAACATTTGTGAGATGGGTCTGTGGGAATTTTCTTTATAACTCTTCTATGAATCTAAACTTATTTCAAAACAAAACTTAAACTTACATGTATATATTTATATATGTGTGTGTATATATGCATGTGTATGTGTGTGTGTGTGCGCGTCCCATCATGGATCACTGCCTTGTTGTGGCGAAGGGGCTTGCATAATTCAATGAAGCTATGAGTCATGCCGTGCAGAGTCACCCAAGATGGACAGGTCATAGTAGAGAGTCCTGACAAAACGTGATCCACTGGATGAGGGAATGGCAAACCACCCTAGCATAATTGCCGTGAGAACCTCATGGACTGTATAAAAGGCCAAAAAGATATGACACCAAACAATGAGTCCCCCAGGTCTGAAGGTGTTCACTATGCTACTGGGAAAGAGCAGAGAATTACCAATAGCCCCAGAATGAATGAAGCAGCTGGGCCAAAGTGGATACAACCCTCAGTCATGGATGTGTCTGGTGATGAAAGAAAAGTCTGATGCTGCAAATAACAGTAGTGTATAGAACTGGAATGTTAGGTCCATGAATCAAGGAAAATTGGACATGGTCAAGCACGAGATGTTAAGAATAAACATCAACATCCTAGGAATCAGCAAATAAAAATGGACGGGAATGGTCAAATTTAACTCAGATGCAGATTATATCTATGACTGTGGGCAAGAATACCGTAGGAGAAATAAAGTAGCCCTCATAATCAACAAGAGTCTAAAATGCAGTACTGGAGTCCAACCTCAAAAATGACAGAATGGTCTTGGTTTATTTCCAATGCAAGCCATTCAACATCAGAGTAATCCCAAGTCTATGCCCCTACCACGAGGCCGAAGTAGCTGAATGTGCTCAGTTCTATCAAGACCTAGAAGACCTCCTAGAACTAACACCTAAAATAGATGTTCTGTTCATCATCAGGGATTGGAATGCAAAAGCAGGAAGTCAAGATATACCTGGAGTAATGGGCAAGTTTGGCCTTTGAGAACAAAATGAAGCAGGGCAAAGGTCAACTGAATTCTGCCAAAAGAATGCACTGTTCATAGCAAACACTGTTTTTCAACAACACAAGAGATGATTTTATACACGGACATTACAAAATGGTCAGTACCAAAATCAAATTGATTATATTTTTGGCAGCCAAAGATGCAGAAGCTGTATACAGTCAGCAAAAACAAGACCTGCAGGTGACTATGGCTCAGATCATCAGCTTCTCATAGCAAAACGCAGGCTTAAACCAAAGAAAACCAGGGAAAACAATAGGCCAGCCAGGTATGACTTAAAGAAAATCCAGTATGAATTTGCAGCAGAGGTAATGACTAGGTTCCAGGGACTAGATCTAATTAACAGTTTGCCTGAAGAACTATGGACAGAGGCCCATAATATTGTACAGGAGGAGGTGAATAAAACCATCCCAAAGAAAAAGCAAAGCAAGAAGGCAGAGTGGATATCTGAGGGGGCTTTACAAATAGGGGAAGAATAAAGAGAAGTGAAAAGCAAGGGAGAGAGGGAAAAATACCTCCAATTAAACACAGAGTTCCAAAAATTAGCTATAAGAGACACAAAAGCCTTCTTCAATGAACAATGCTTAATAATAGAAGAAAACAGCAAAAGGGGAAAGACTAGAGATCTCTTCAGGAAAATTGGAAACATCAAGAAAGCATTCCACACAAAGATGGGCACAATAAGGGATAAAAATTGTAGAGACCTAGTGAACGCTGAACAGATCGAGAAGAGATGGAAAGAATATACAGAAGAACTATATAAAAAAGATCTTAATGAACTGGATTACTATGATGGTGTGGTTAGTCACCCAGAGCTGGAAATTCTGGAGTGCAAAGTCAAGTGGGCCTTAAGAAGCACTGCTGTTAATAAAGTTAGTGGATGTGATGAAATTCCAGCAGAACTATTCAGATTCCTAAAGAAGGATGCCATCAAGGTTTTGCATTCATTATGTAAACAAATCTGGAAGACCCAGCAGTGGCCACAGGATTGGAAAAGGTCAATCCTCATTCCAATTCCCAAGAAGGGTAGTACCAAAGAATGTGCTAACCATCAGACAACTGCACTCATCTCCCAAGCTAGTGAAGTCATACTTAAAATCTTGCATGTTGGGCTTCAGCATTATGTGAGCCAAGAACTTCCAGATGTTCAAGCTAGGTTTAGAAAAGGAAGAGGAACAAGAGATCAAATTGCCAACATTCACTGGATTATAGAGAAAGCAAGACTACTTCAGAAAAATGTCTATCTCTGTTTCACCAACCATGCTAAAGACTTTGTGTGGATCATGACAGACTGTGGAAAAATCTTGGAGAGATGGGAATATCAGACAATCTTATTTGTCTCCTGAGAAACTTGTATGTGGTTCAAGGAGCAACAGAACCCTGTATGGAAGAACTGATTGGTTCAAGATAGAGAAAGGAATACAACAAGGCTGTCTGCTGTTACTGGGTTTACTTAACCTATACACTGAGTACATCATGCCAGGCTGGATGAGTTGCAGGCTGGAATCAAGATAGGCAGGAGAAACATCAACAACCTCAGATATGTGGATGATACCACTCTAATGGCAGAAAGTGAAAAGGAATTAAAGAGCCTCTTGATGAGGGTGAAGGAGGAGAGTGAAAAAGCTGGCTTAAAACTAAATATTTATAACAAAACAAACAAACAAACAAAAAAAACCCAAAGATCATGGCATCCAACCTCATTACCTCATGGCAAATGAAGGGGACAAGATGGAAGTAGTGACAGATATCCTTTTCTTGGGCTCCAAACTCACTGCAGATGGTGACTGCAGCCATGAAATCAGAAGAAGATTGCATCTTGGCAGGAAAGGAATGACAAACCTAGACAATATGTTGAAAAACAGAGACATTACTCTGCTAACAAAGGTCCATATTGTCAAGGCTATGGTCATCCCAATAGCTATGTATAGTTTTGAGAGCTAGACCATAAAGAAGGCAGACCACCAAAGAATTAATGCCTTTGAACTGTGGTGCTGGATGCCCAAAAGTCTCTTGGACAGCAAGGAGATCAAACCAGTCAATTTTAAATGAGATCAAACTTGAATGTTCACTGAAAACTGACACTTAAGTGCCAGTATTTTTGGTCATCTGATGCGAATGGACGACTCACTGAAAAAGTCCCTGATGCTGGGAAAGATTGACAGCAGAAGGAGAAGAGGGTGTCAGAGGATGAGATGGTTGGACGGCATCACCAATGCAATGAACATGAATTTGGGCAAACTGCAGGAAATGATGAGGGACAGGGAGGCCTGGCGTGCTGCTGTCCATGGGGGTCACAGAGAGTTGGACATGACTGGGCAACTGAACATCAACAATTGTGTGTGTGCGTGTATCATCTATTTATCTAATCCATCTATACCTACCTGACTGTCGAGGTCTTTATGAATACTTATTTAGTAAGTAGTGAATCAGAGGCAGGAATCTGAATTTTTAACTAGAATTTTATCATGCTGGCTCAGATATTAAAGAAATTGCCTATAATGCAGGATATGTGGGTTCAATCCCTGGGTTGGGAAGATCCCCTAGAGAAGGAAACAGCAGCCCACTTCAGCATACTCGCCTAGAGAATCCCACAGACAGAGGAAGCTGGCAGGCTACAGTCTACGTGGTCACAAAGACTCAGACACAACTGAGCAACTAACAGACTTAGCCCAGTGATTCTCATGTACCATTCACCTCCAGAGGTTCTCATCAGCAGGTGTGGGTGAGGCCTGTGAATGTGCATTTCTAACAAGTCCCAGGTGATGCTGATACTGTAGGTCAGGGGACCATATTTTGAGATCACTGGTCTAGGTGACATTGCTGCAGGTATCCAGGGGATCAGATTTTGAGAAATATTCTCTTAGATATCTCCAATTGGTTGTAGCCAGTTTATACAGAAGCAGAATTTATGCATGGGTATCCTCACCAAAATTTTTCAGGGAACTCTTAGGGCTTCCCTGGTGCTCACATGGTAAAGAAATTTGCCTGCGATGCAGGAGACCCAGGTTTGATCCCTGAGTTGGAAAGATCCCCAGAAGGGAATGCCAACCCACTCCACTATTCTGGCCTGGGAAATCACATGGACAGAGAAGCCTGGCAGGCTACAGTCCCTAGGGTCTCAAAGAGCAGGACATGACTGAATGACTAACACTTACTTACTTAGGATAGTGAGACAGAAAAAAAAGAAGGGCTGGATTGTTGTGCTTTATCATAATATTTCCACTGATGCAGAGAGAGAACTAGAGAAATGCCCCTGGGTAATGGCGACTACAGTCTCAAGGCAGTAATGGCTCCAAATCTGGAAAATATCAGGCAGTAGAGATGGATGAAACCATCAGCAAACTGTTCTGGGGCTGCTGTGGAGAAGAAATGGCCACAGCATTCTATTTTTCAGCAGGAGAAGGGGAATGATTCTGGATGGAAACTCAGCTTCTCATCAGGATTCATTTACAGCTGAGTGATTAAGCAAATCAGAGCAAACTCCATTTGGTACCGTGATGAGTGGAGGGGCAGTCTGCACTTGTGGGTTTTGGGCTCACCCAATGCACACTCGGGGAACCCATGCATGGAGTTTCATGACTGCAGAATTGAGATGCTCACCCTGTCTTATAGAGAACTGTCCACAGATGAGTAAAATCAAACAACTCAACAGAGGAGAGACACTGGCTATTAACATGGGAATGGGAATGAATGTGTTCATAAAGCTAAAATGTAAAATGCAAGGAAAACTGAAAAACAAAGGATGAGAGAGAAACATGCTGTTTTGATCATCTTCTCTTAGAAGATTTGAATGGTACCTGCTGGAAAAACAGTCATTTCATTTGCCTCAGGCCCACAAGAGAATATGGCAGGATGAAAAATGTATGTGTATCATACATAGATGACTTAAACCAAGCATTCAATTCAGACCAACCATGCCTTACCAGAAATGGGCCATTTTGAGAAAACAATTCGGGTCTTGTGTGTCTGCCAGCAAGAAAGGAAGTGGTCTAACACACAGGCGCGTGCGCACACACACGCACATGCACTTCTGGTGTTTGAAGATCAGTTACTTTATTTCTCATTAATGGTGATAACCCAGCACTCTACACTCTCCTGTGACATGTAGCCAGTTTTTTCATCTTAAGCTACCGCCCTCTTGGATGCAAGCTTTCTATGGTTTGTGTTCTAGCTTGGTCACTCACAGTGGATTCAGATTTCCCTCTCTTAACATACCTGATGGTATTTAGTCACCACAGTACATGAGCAACCTATATCTGAGAAAATATTGGTTCAGCACCTTGAGTTTAAGAATCTAGCTTTGGAGGGATATTTCATTTGTGTGTAAAGACCACTTGGAGTTTGGCAGTGCTGGGTGGCACTGCACCTGCCAATTCACATTTGTGGAGGGGCACAGATGTGTAGGAAAAATTGGACAGTATCATCACACATGTTGCAAATGGACAGACATGTCACAGACAGGACAACTCCCTTCTCGACCTGCCAGCTCTGACTGGATAAGCCCACTGTCAGTAGCTTGAGGACTATAGGCCACTGAGGTCCTGGAAATAATTCCAGCATCCCAGAAATCAATCTGCTTCTCAATCTGGAGCTGCGAAAACTGGCCAGTTTTCTGTCTGCCTGTGGGAGCAAGCAATCTATAACTGCAAGAGAAACTTCAGGAGTCAAGCCAAAGAGTGCTTCCATTAAAAATAGTGTTCTCTCCCAAATGATTATACATTCTCTTCCATCTAATAAGCAGAAGCAATAGGAAAGCATTTAAAGTTTGCAACTCAATCCTGTCAGGGCTTCCACACCATACAATCCCACTGAGGATTTGGCCTGCTATTTAGATATGCCCAAATTCAACTTAGCAAATATTTATTGAGACTAAACTCTGTCAAGGGTTCTCTAGGAATTATTTTTCTGAAGGAATATATAAAAGCAGTACACACAGACTTAGAAATGACCTTGTCCCATTCTCTATTACGAACAGGGAAGCTGAGGTCCATAGCATTTGAGAGCAATGGTACTGATGACAGCAGGAGGACTGTCACTCACTGAGTCCTGTGGATGTGTCGGATGCTGTCCTAAGCGCTTTCTCTCATACTTGCTGGTCATGTAACCCTATGAGGCAGGTGTGCTAACATTCCCATTTGGACAGGTGGAGACAGAAGCATTCTGAAGTAGCTCATCCCAAGTAATGAACTCAACAACAGAGGAGTGCTAGGATGTTTGTCTTTCAAAATATACCTCACAAATTATGGAGAGAGGATGACAAATATCATACGAGCAGGAAAAGACATACCTGACACATCGAATTAGAGGGATCACCAAAGGTGTAATGGAAGAAATTTAGTCTCAGATGGGAGGTTTCACATCTGTGCAGGGGGTCAGTGGAAGGACACTTAATGGAGAGAAGACAGAAGTCAAATTGGAAAAGTCATTATGGATAAGATCATCCAGTCTTCCCTTGTTTCTTGGCTCACTGATTCCTGGTTTTGCTCAGGGTGGATGTCTGGTCCCAAGTAACAGTTCATCACGATTATACATAAATGGGCAGTTCTGCTTCCAAATCTGCCAGCCTCTTCTCAAGGTAGAAATGACCATGAAATGCAGGTAGGGGTTGCTGAGGACAGCTCTGAAAAAAACCTGCTCATTTTGAAAAGGAGAGAGAAAAAAGGAGAGGCTGATATTCCTCCTCCTCCAGGCTTTAGGTGTTAGGTCTAGAGCTCTTACTGCCTTCTTGACACCATCCAGCCACAAGGAGAATAATGAACAACGATGCACTAAAAACAGTAAGCCAGAAAGAAAGAACTAGAGTCCCTGAGCTTCTGCGTGAGCAGAAGCCACACTGCCAGCAGTCACTTACCTCCCGGTATGTGAGAAAACAGAACATGTTCTCATTTAATTACTAGCATTCAGTTTTCTGTTACTTGCAGTTGAACACAGTCCTAGCTCATCCTTGCCTTTAAAGAACTTCCAGCCCATTAAAAAGGACAGAAAATTCTTGACGGTGCAGAAGAGTCAAATAAAGGTAAGATGCAGAATAAAGGGCAGGAACCACAGTGTGGTGGCGGGGGATGCTGGGGCAAAGGGCTGACGGGCACCTGCATGGACCTGCGGGCATGGAGCTGGCCAAGAGGAAGACAAAGTGGGAGGGAGTAAGCTGCCGCATGGAAACATGGAATGGTGCCCAGGGTCAGAGGAAGAGAAGGCAAAAAGTTTGGTGACAGGGACACATTTATTGAAATAACAAGTTCAGGGTTCTTTATTTTTCATAGTCACTAACTGTCTGCATAATCTTTCACAACACATATTCCTTTCTAGATTGAGAGGGCATAGGATGGAAAGCAGGAAGCAAGGACGCTCAAATAAAATACTCAGCAGCCAGAATGTAAGGAGCATTGGGGGAGCTTGGGTAGATGAGCTTGCCTGTAGCAAAGCGGAATGAAAATCAGTGGTTAGACTAATGGGGTTGGGGAGGGACTATACAAGACTTCATGAGACAAGCCAGAAGGAAGTAAATGCTTGGGTGAAAAACCTTCTCCTCTGTTGCTGTCAGGGAGCACTATGTTTCTTGCTGAGAGCAGAACTCACGTGGTGTCTGCACAAGGTAATGACAGGTTAATTCATCATATCTTTCAGCCAAGAAATGTCAGACCTCAAATCTCACTTAAACATGTTCAGCAATTTCAGGGGCATCGTTGTGCCTGAGAAGAATTTGCATCTTACTTTGAGAGACACTGGGATTTAAAGCAATCTTGAACAAGTCGTGCATACTCTAGCTGGCTTGATCTGAGAACCCAGGAGATTTAATGACACTTAGTACAACCCTGTCGTTTTAAAGACGGTGACAGTGGCCTGGAAAGGGCAGGTGACTGGGCAACTTGGCAACAGAGCTGATGCTCCGAGATTAATGTGATTTTCTTCTTAAATTTCAGATTTGACCCTCTCTCAGTGGTGATGTTACCCTCTGAGTTACCCTCTTTGCTATTTTACAGCCACACATTCACTCGTTAACAGAAAGTTCACCAAGCACCTGCCACGGACATCTTACTTTAAGTTGCTAGGGATAAAGAAATCAACATAAAAGACAAACATCCTATTCGTTCTCATGGGGATGCATACAAATAAGACCGCTTTTCTTCTTAAATCTCTTTCAAAACTGGTGGCCTCTGAGGATGCTCTGAGTTTCATTAAACATTAAGTTATCCTCAACAGCTGGTACCTTGGCAGGTTGTGAACGGGTTAATCAAGAATGTGTTCTGGTTTAGGAAGCCTTCGGAAGGCAAGCTGTTCCTTTCAAGAGCTAAGGAATTGTCTGATTTTTTGCAGTCACTGGTTTTCCCTGTGGCTTGAAGAGCCTTGGCCGTCTGAAGCAATTGTCACTTGTCTCCAAGCAGCGACTCTGTGAGGCTGGTCCAGTACACATCCCTGGACAGTAAAAAGGAGGTCAGCCACGGATTTCAAACAGGACTAGTGTTTCCAAACCACTGTCAGCATTACTCAAGTTCTCACTTGGCTGTCTACAGAGGAAATGGAGCAGACCATTTTGTGATTCATTTTAAATTTTGAAAATTAGGGGATAATCGGATATTGTATCTGTGTGGAAATTCATCCATATAATTCAAATTCAGTGGGAATTTAGGGCAGACATATGTATATACATATGTATATACATATATGTGTGTGTATATATATACATAGGTGTGTGAAAACATATATATACATATATATGTATATAAACTATTTTATTATTTCATTATATAACTAGGGCAGTGGTTCTAAAGATATGCTCTTACTTTTGTGAATTCTCTAGTAATCTGCATGTGCATTTCTTGCAGTACTCTATTAGAGTGATTTTTAAAATAATCTCCACACTAGTTTTCTGAATAAACTGACAGTTGATTTCTGTCTTCAGAGTCTTCATCGTTTCTTTCACTAAAGTAGTATATGTCCCCATAATGACTCCCTTTATTGGTTCCAAAGCCTTTTTAATTTGTCCATTCTTTTTATTAAGATATGGTTGATTTACTATATTGAGCTAGTTTCAGGTTTACAGAAAAGTGATTTACTTGACATACATACATATATATGTCTAAATACATCTATTCTTTTTCAGATGATTTTCACATAGGTTATTACGGAGTGCTGAGCAGGGTTCCCTATGCTCTACGGTAGGTTCTTATTGACTATCTAAATGGTATATTACTGCGTATATATTAATTCCAAACTCTTCATTTATCCCTACCCTTTTTCCCTTCACTTCACTTTTTTCCCCTTCGGAAACCTCATTTGAACGCTTCTGTTGTTGTTCAGTCGCTAAGTCATGTCCAACTCCTGACCACCCCATGGACCGTAGCACACTAGGCTCCTCTGTCCTCAACTATCTCCCAGAGTTTGCTCAAATTCATGTCTGCTGATTCAGTGATGCCATCAACCATCTCATCCTCTGCCACCTCCTTCTTTTTCCTTCAAGCTTTCCCAGCATCAAGGTCTTTTCCAGTGAGTCCACTTTTTGCATCAGGTGGCCAAAGTTTTGGAGCTTCAGCATCAGTCCTTCCAATGAATATTCAGAGTTGATTTCCTTTAGTATTGACCAGTATAATCTCCTTGCTGTCCAAGGGATTCTCAAGAGTCTTTTCCAGCACCACAGTTTGAAAGCATCAATTCTTCAGCACTCAGCCTTCTTTATGTTTCAACTCTCACATCACTGCATGACTACTGGAAAAACTATAGCTTTGACTATATGGATCTTTGGCAGCAAAGTGATGTCTCTGCTTTTTTAATATGATGTCTAGGTTTGTCATGGCTTTCTTTCCAAGGAGCAGGTATCCTGCACTGCAGGCAGATTCTTTGCCATCTGAGCCACCAGGGAAGTCCTTGCAAGGAGCAAGCGTCTTTTAATTTCATTGCTGCGCTTACAGTGCACAGTGATTTTGGAGCCCAAGAAAATAAAATCAGTCACTGCTTCCACTTTTCCCCCATCTATCTGCCAAAAAGTGATGGAACTGGATGCCACGAGTTTTCTGAATGTTGAGTTTTAAGCCAGTTTCTTCACTCTCCTCTTTGACCTTCATCAAGAAGCACTTTAGTTCCTCTTCACTTTCTGCCATCAGAGGGGTATCATCTATGTATCTGAGGTTGCTGGTATTTCTCCCAGCAATTTGATTCCAGCTTGTGATTCATTCAGCTCAGCATTCCACATGCTGTATTCTGCATAACAGTTAAATAAGCAGGGTGACAACATATAGCCTTGTTGCATTCCTTCCACAAGTTGGCACTAGCTCATTGTTCCACGTCTGGTTCTGACTGTTGCTTCTCAACCCGCATGAAGGTTTCTCAGGAAACAGGTACAGGGGTCTGGTACTCTCAGCTCTCTTTAATAATTTTCCACAATTTTTTGTGATCCACAAGTCAAAGGCTTTCATAGTCAGTGAAACAGAAGTAGGTTTTTTTTTTCTTTTTCTGGAATTCCCTTGCTTTCTCCATGATCCAACAAATGCTGGCTATTTGATTTCTGGTTGCTCTGCCTCTTCAAAACCAGCTTTTATATCTTGATGTTCTGGGTCCACATACAAAGAAGGATTGTATGAAGGATTTTGAGCATAACCTTGCTAGCATGTGAAATGACAGCAACTGTAGTTTTCTTCTAAGGCATTATTGCCCACAGTTGTAGATATAATGGTCATCTGATAAATTCACCCATTCCCATCCATTTCAGTTCACTGATTCCTAAGATGTCAATGTACAATCTTGCTATCTCTTGCTTGACCACATCTGATTTAACTTGAGTCATGGACCTAACATTCCAGGTTCTTATGCAATAGTTTTCTTTACAGCAACAGACTTTACTTTTACCACCAGACATCTACAACTGAGCTCCATTTCTGCTTTGGCCCAGCTACTTCATTCTTTCTGGAGCTATTAGTAATTGCCCTCTGCTCTTCCCCAGGAGTATAATAGACACCTGACCTGGGGGGCTCATTTTCTGGTGTCCTATCTTTTTGCCTTTTCATACTGTTCATGGGGTTCTCCAGGCAAGAATACTGGAGTGGGTTGCCATTCCCCCTCCAGTGAACCATGTTTTGTCAGAATTCTTCACTCTGAACCATCTGTCTTGGGTGGGTATGCACAGCACGGCTCACAGCTTCATTGAGCTATACAAGCTCCTTCGCCACAACAAGGCTGTGATCCATGAAGGAGATTTGAACACTACCAAGTACTAAAAGAAGGGGGAAATGTGGGGGTACTCATACATTTTGTAGATGAGAAGGTAGAAGCTTGGAAATTGATTTGTCCAACCCTGCACAGCTAAAATCAGTGTCAGGACAAAAACTGAGGTCAGCTGATCCTCAGTCCTGCTGTGTCCCCACCAGCTCTCAGGATTCTGATGAGATGAGGGTCTCCCCACTGTTCCAACCCTTACTTCTTCCTCCATCATATTTCTCTAAGTGAATCAATAAACCAGCACAGATGGAACACTTGTAACTCCCATGACCTAAGCCATCAAACTTTTCTATACAGTGAACACTTCTGCTAACTATTTTATAAGAGTGTCTCTTCATTTAAGGAATCAGTGCCTGAGACTTTAACTCAATTGTTACCCACTCCTGCCAAAAAAAAATCACATCTCTCTTTGTATATCCTTAGAGGATAAAATTGACTGAGTCTTCATCCAGTCAATAGGAAAAGGATAATTGTACTCAGATCTCAAGGCTCATTCAGCATTGCTGATGGAATATTTAAATACATGGAGTTTATCTTTAGAAAAAATAAAATCATCAATTTTATATGATTAACTATCAATTTGGATAACAGTTTGCGATGGTGAATATAAAAATTAGATATCTCATATGACCAGCTGTCATTGAAACTGTGACCTCTGAATGCTAAAAAAGAAATTAAACTGAACTTTAAGTATTCTGCTATTTCTCAGCATCTTTTTCTGTAGTTCTCTTCCCCATCCCCCTTTGGTGTCTCTGTTAAGATAGATCAGATTTGAGGCAAAATATTATTCTATTGAGACTTGAAAGAGTACACATATCAATAAAAGACATTTTTGAAGAATTTGAGCATTTATCATTGTTAAAGGAACCTTGTTATTTATCAGTGTGTATGTCTGAAGCCAAAGAGGTGGAAACAAATGAATCCTGCATTTAATGGCTTTAGAAATATGTCACTCCCACCATTTTTCACATACTCAGAAGAAAGTCTTCCCCTCTCTCACTGAGGAGTGTATATTTAAGGCTTTATGCCAGATAATGCTTCTTTAAAAAAGAAAAAGAAAAACTGAAGTATAGTTGATTTATAGCACTGTGCTAGTTTCAGGTATATAGCAAAGCGATTCAGTTATATGTATATGTCTTCTCTTTCAAATTCTTTCCCCTTGTAGGTTGTTACAAAATATTGAGTATATTTCCCTGTGCTCTACAGTTAGGTCTCTGTTGGTTACCTTGTCTATTGGGATTAACGTGCACACAGTTAATGCTGCTTTAAGCACAAGACATAAGGAGGATGCTGGGCCACATTAGGGTTTTCATCTATGTGTCTAAAGCAGGTGGCTTTGTCTCTCTCTGTTTTCATCTATGTGATTAAAGCAGGTGGCAAGAGGACATGCTCCTCATGTCCCAGGAGATGACTGAATTATTAACAGTAAAGCAGTAAAGTGTTCATTGAGTTTTCCAAGGGTCTTGGATAGAACAAGACATGTGAAGTGAATTCTTCCATCTTCCAATTCATTAGTCTGCCCTTGGAGAAATCTTGTTTGCACTCAGTTTTCTTTAGAGCATTCCCACAAGAAGTCAAGACACAAACCAGGCCATCAAGTTTGGGAAATCAGTACTTCCTCAGTTCTCAGGTCACTTAAGAGTGTGAAGAATTTACTGCAATAAATCTCTCCCGACAGGTCAGCCTATCATTTGCAAATGAAATATGGGTTTATTGATAAGATTATTTTGACATATCTAATTCAACAACTTCCACATTATCAACCACTCCAGCTTTGAGGGGGTGTAAGGCTTCCATCAAGAGTCAAGAAACAGATCCTTCTACAACCATTTCATAAGTTTTAGTTAAAGTTGTACCAGATAAATCCTAGGTCCTGTTCTAAGACGGGGATGTCAGTATTAAACCAGGATGACATTTTTTTTTCCTGCAATGCCTTTGCAAACATACTTGTTTTTAGTGACGTATTCATTTTTTATTGTGATTTGATAATAGAAATGAACAATTTTTCATTCTTAAAGCCAGAGTATATTCAGAAGATGAATAAGTAAAAATCACACTGTAAGGACCCCAATCTAAGAAAGAAGAAAGGAAGAGACATGCATGCAGATATTCTCAAGTTCTAGAAAGAGATATGAGTAACTAAATAAAACATGACCAGTTTTTAACATGACCAGGTTTATGTTTTGGGTCACAAAGAGGAGAAAAAATGAGTAAGAGAAGATGAAGCATCACAACCCCCTTTTATTGCATATGCAAAGGGCTAATGAAATTAAACAAATGAAATAAAAATTAATGAGAAGTCTGTATTTCATGCATAAAAATAAAACTGAGGCTTTTGAAGCAGCTGGGCCTGCAATGTGCTTGCTTCTGGTAGGCAGAGCTACAGGTGAGTGTCAGAGCAACACCCACAAGGAAAGAATGTAAGGAAACAAACGTTTCCACCCAGAGCATAATAAGTGAGCAGTCACCCAAACCTCAAGTTTATCGATTGTCCCAACAATGCCAAATTACATCTTGCAATGTGATTATACAAAATACAGTGCAATCAACCAGTGTTTAAATGTTTAATGCAAAATATTAAGAAAATGCATGTAATCTTGTAACAATGAATATGGGTTTTAATTTAGGCTGAACCAAGCTGAACCTTTGTGATGATGTGAGCTCTAAGCTTTGAGCTAGCTCTGTTAAATTTCCTTCCTTTAAGGGGAAGGTATATATTGTATGTCACCCATATACCTTAATTAGAGACTAGGGTCAGATCTAGATTGCTACTTTTTTGACAGTGTTGTGAATTAGAATCAAATGAATGCACAGATCATTTGTATCTAAAGAGATGTTCTATATTCACACATAATGTGGATTCAACTCATGTTACTTGTGAACGACACATAGAGACTTCAGTTCTAAACCCTATATCCACACTGAAATCAACTGCAAGCTTCAGGAATTACTCAAAGAGATAAATGGGAAGAAGAAAATTCCATGAAACAAGATGATAAATAGAAGAGTGGCAAGACATTAAAAAAAAAAATCAAGAATCTTCTTTCATTTCAAACCAAAGTGTGAGTTGTCTTATCAAAAAGGGGTTAGGATTGACATATATACACTGATATATTTGAAATAGATAGCTAATAAGCACCTATTGTATGGCACAGGGAACTCTTCAGTATGCTGTAATAACCTAAATGGGAAAATAATTAGAAAAATAATAGATATATGTATATGAATAACTGAATCATTTTTGCTGTACACTTAAAACTAACACGACATTGCAAATCAACTATAGTTCAATATGAAATACAGATTAAAAAACAGAAGAGGGCTGCCATCACATTTCAGTTTTAAAAAGCAGTGGACTATGTGGAAGGTGTGTGTATGCGCAGCTGTTCAGAACTGTCTGACTTTTGCGACCCACTGGGCTGAGGAGTCCACCACGTTCCTCAGACCATGGGATTTTTCAGGCAAGAATACTGGAGTGGGTTGCCATTTCCTCCTCCAGGGGATCTTCCTGACCCGGGGATTGAACCTGGGTCTCCTGCGTCTCCTGTAGTGGCAGGCAGAATTCTTTATCACAGACCCACCTGTGAAGCCCCAGGTGGAAGTGAGGGTCATCTAAAATTTCAGCGGCCGTACAACATACACTGGGCCCCACCTGGCCCTCAGGGAGATAAGGATTTACCTGGATGTTGTAAGCATATGTGCACTGCACCTTACAACATTATACCCTGAAATTCTGCTACTAACTGTACGCTTTTAGACTCCCTCTCCTTATAATTTCCAGCCATGTGCTTTTGCAAGGGAAAGCACACTAATAATCCTAGGAGGTTTGCTATGCATTAGACCCTACTTGGTGTTTAGGTGTGACCTTCATTCAATAAAAGAACCCAAGAACACGACAGGATGAATCAAAGGAATACTGAAATGGGGTGGTGCAAATGGTCAGGCAATAAGAGATTCACTATTTGCAGGGAATCTCAACAAGAAACAACTGTAAGTTATCTGTTTGTTTCTTTGTTTTTTTTTACAACCTTGGGCTAGCAATTCTAAACAATGGCAGGAAAAACATTCTCCCCTCCAAAAACCTTTGGACAGTGTAAACCAGGATCTGTCAAACTTTTTTTGTAAAAGGTCGGATAGTAAATATTTCAGACCATGTAGGTCATGTGATCTCTGTTGCAGTTACTCATTTCTACTCAACTTAGCATGAAAGCAGCCATTTTCCCGAGACAGCATGTTTTTAAAAATGGTAATTTAAAAAATAATTATAAAAATAGACAGCTGAAAAATTTTAACACAAAGGTCAAAGTTTACTGACCACTCTTGGTCTAAGTTCTAAACACTGCACTAACTGTTGAGTTTTGGTAATATATACATAAACTTCAAATGAGTGCAACTTTTATCATTTACTCTTTTTAACAAACATCGCCTACATAGAACTGAACCCAGAGAATCCCAAATTATGCATCTGCTCCTGACATACACAGATTCAAGTCACACATACATGTACACATTTCAGGAGTAAGTTCATTACAGCTAGGAATCATCCAAGTCACATTAGGCACAGTTCATACTTCCAATTCCTCTGAAATGAAGTGAAAGTTGCTCAGTCGGGTCTGACTCTTTGCAACCTCATGGACTATACAGTCCATGCAATTCTCCAGGCCAGAATACTGGAGTAGGTAGCCTTTCCCTTCTCCAGGGGATCTTCCCAACCCAGGGATTGAACCCAGGTCTCCTGCATTGCAGGTGGATTCTTTACCAGCTGAGTCACAAGCGAAGCCCAAGAATACTGGAGTGGGTAGCCTATCCCTTCTCAAGAGGATCTTCCCAACCTAGGAATCAAACTGGGGTCTCCTCCAACTGAGCTATCAGGGAAGCCCTCCAATTCCTCTAGCATTGCATATTCTCAGATTTAAAAAGCACATTTGTAATAATAACAGCATGATGATTGCAGACATGAAGAACCATTACACTTAATATTTCAATCCTGTTAATTGTTGTAAAGCAATGGATTAATGCCAATGACTTCTATCAGTCACCATTTTATCTAATTTTATAGCAACAAAATTTCAGAAAGTGTTACAAAATATGAGCTACATTAATGACTTGCTTTTGCAAACATATTTCAGGGGAAAATCTCCAAATGTGGAAACATTTGAAAAATTCATCTCAAAGAAATACAGACACTGATGTTCTGACAACTTTTGTAATTTCATGAATTTTGCAATTTAGGGTTATCTATAAGAGTTTTACTATTTGTATATTTATTGCTTCTTGTGGGGGAAAAATCTTTTTCAAATAAAATTAGTAAAAAGGGCTCTCTGATCAACTTTGAACAAATTCAGATTAACAAATCTGGCTAAGCTGTCTAATGAACATGAATATACAAAGAAGATCAATTTTTACAAAATAGTTAAATTCACTAAAGTTAAAGCCTGCAAACAGAAACTGGGATGCTATTTGTTACTGCAATAGGCCAACAGATATGGACATTTAGGATTTTTCCTTTTAGTAAAAAAGATGATGTATTTAGATTTTATCTTCTCTTACTGTTTTTCTATTTTATACTATAATTTTATTTGTATATTTATTTATTACAAGCCTGTGGAGATATATGAATTGCAATAAATTAAGATTTTTACTGCTAGAATTTTTTCATCATTACTATTATTCATTTCATTTCATGATTATTATTGAAAATAATTTTGTCACGTAGAGGAAAAAGTCATTAGAAATTTTGTGAGAGTGTCAAATAGGCCAAGAACACCAAAGGTAAATGCATGTTTCTTTCAAAAATGGAGGAAAAGATGAGCAAGTGATTTTTCCAAGAGTAGCTGTGAGACAAATTAAGTCTGATTTCAAAAGTAAGTTTATAGGTACTTGAAAAGATACTCAACATCGCTAATTATTAGAGTAATGCAAATCAAAATGCAACAAGGTATGGCCTCACACTGGTCAGAATGGCCATCATTAAAAAGTCCACAGATGACAAATGCTGGAGAGAATGTGGGTTCCCTTTACTGTTGGTGGGAATTTAAGTTGTTGCAGTCACTTTGTAGAACAGTATGGAGGTTGCTTAGGAAACTACTGGCCATAAATCTGGACAAAACTATACTTTTAAAATACACATACACCAAGACACAGAAATAATTGAAATGTCCATTGACAGATGAATGGGTGAAGAAGATGTGGCATAATATATACAACGGAATATTACTCAGCCATAAAAGAGAATAAAAATATGCCATTTGCAGCTATATGGTTGAACCGAGAGATGGTCATACTAAGTCAAGTATGTCAGAAAGAGAAAGACAAATATCATATGATAACACTTATATGTGAAATCAAAACTATGACACAAATGAACTTATCTATTAAATAGAAACAGACTTACAGACATAGAGAACAGATTTGGAGTTGCCAAGGTCAGAGATGGTGGGGGAAGGTTGGATTGGGAGTTTGGGACTAGCAGATGCAAATTATTATTTATGGAACAGATAAACAATGAGCTCCTATTGTAAAGCAGAGATAACTATATTTGATATTTTATAATGCACCATAATGAAAAAGAAGTGGGTCTAATTATATAACATAAATATCCCACTACATCATAAACAGACTATAAACAGAATATAACAATGGCTATGGTTTGGAGAAAACCTGAGTTATAACAAGGAAAGCCAGCCCTAGGTTTCCTAGCCAGTGCTCAATTGAGACTTGATTAAATATGAATTGCAATAAAGAGATAGAATGAGGTCACAACTTATAAATTCACCTGGTCCAACCTTTCCCAAACTATATCTCCCTATTCAAAGCAGATGACATAGCACTTCCTATTAATTACATAATACAGTATTGATTTTTCAAAAATCTGTCCATTTTGACTGTTAGCATCAGTTCTATGCACTACTGTGCTGATCTGAGTACACACACATACACATATCACATATATGTACCACAAATAATACACATCACACATATACACACACAGATATCACAAGCACACACCTATGTGTATCTCACACACACACCACACATACTACACAAATATACATCACATACCACCACCACATACACACCACACATTCTCAGTCCTGAACCCAAATACTCTGGTATTTTGGTAATCAGTATTTCATGACTATGCGTATCTGTTATTATGAGTTTTGTGATTTCTATTTAGCTAATTAAACCTAGGGAAATTAGTGTGTTTCTCTCAATTTCCTTCAAAGTGCATTTTCTATCACAACTTAATTGAGTTATTAGGCTTCAATAAAGACAAATTAAGATTTCTGATTATGTTCTCCTTCCTCAGAAAGATACTGACACCATTCAGTTCAGTTCAGTCGCTCAGTCGTGTCTGACTCTTTGCGACCCCATGAATCGCAGCACGCCAGGCCTCCCTGTCCATCACAAACTCCCGGAGTTTACTCAAACTCATGCCCATCGAGTCGGTGATGCTGACACCGTAGTTTCAGTTATATGTGAACTGTCACTTTACAAAGGTATATACAGCACTTTAATTACAAGACCTAATCTTCTGAATTGCTTTGATTAGTATGCTGCCAGAATCAGCTTTCATGTAAAATTGGTTTTATTAGAATTTTAAAATAAACATCATGTCAGGAACCCTATTTATTTCTTTTATAAAAACTGCTGAAGTGGTTTATGTATGTGAATAATTCTTTGTGAAATTTTTAATTTCCAGGAAAAATCCATGTGTACAACTTTGAAGAATCTCTCAATGATTTTGGCTCCAATAAGTTACATTTGTGTAGATACTCCTCTGAAATGATACTCTTGATAAAAGTATTTCTGCCAACTAATGCCCCGAAGCCTTTAAACTCAACTCTTATTTATACAATGAAATGCCTTTCCAAACTCTTCTTCCTGGTTGGTCTGCATTTAACAGTAATGCTTAACTTCAATTATTTCTTTCTTTCTTTCTTTCTTTTAAGAATCAAAAGCACTCTTTCATACCCATTAAATTAAGATCCCCTTGAGACATGGGGCTTGTCCTTCCTATACTATATGTTTGCATATAACTTTGGTGTTTGTCTTTATTTCCTATTAATATTAATAACTGAAAAATAAGATCCTCATCCAAACTTGAACTGAGAACTTAGTGTGTGCAAAGCTTTGTATCTAGCATTTCATGTGCACTATCTATTTAAAAATCACATTTTTATGAGGCTGACACCACTCTTGCCTTCATTTAACAGATGTGAAAACTGAAGCACAAAGAAGTTACAGAAAAAGACCCTTTTTCTGTATTGTAGTTTACAGTATTAACATTTAACTCCAGCTGTCTGACCCTAGGACCCATGCTCTTGACATTTCCCACAACTCAGAACTCGGAATTAGAGAAAATAAAATCAAGGCCACAAAAAGTAAGTGGTAGGTTGAAGATGTGAATACCAAGTTTTTCAATGAACCAATCAAAACTGAAACAGATGAGTAAACTAATTTGCCTACAATGAAAGGAATTTGAGATCAGGTCCAGGGAGGGAAACAGCCTACAGCTCCAAGCCCTCTGTCTGCTGGTTAATCCTTGGGAAGGATATAAAGGAAGAAGGGAAATTCCTCGGGTCCACATTTCCCAAGTGAAGCTCCCTCTTCTGGGAGAAGGGAACAGAAGAATAATTTGGCAAACACATTTGGGGATTATTGAACAATGTTTCTCACTCTCAGTGTTTCATAATGTGACTTTAATATTACAAAGATTTTGACAAGTCCTGCATAAAAGACACCTTCCTGATTATGTTTAATCAGTGTTGCTCAGATTTACTAGTTTACAGATCCTATTTGTATAGGTAGCACAATGATGTCCCAAAGATGCTCAATGCTTAAATCTCAGAAATGTTGATTAGGTTGTATTTTATGGAAAGGAAAGCATAAGATTGTAGATGGAATTACGATTGTTAGGTAACTGACTTTGAGATGAGATTATCCAGTGGGCTCATCCTGGCTCACTGCATGAGAGAAACAAGAAGAGTCAGAGAGAGTTTCAAACGTGCTACACTGTTGGCTTTGAAGATGGACCATGAACCCAGGAACCGAGTCAACCTCTAGAATCCGGAAAATAGAAGGAATCAAGCTCTTCTCCAAACTTCAGCAGGAAGACAGACTTGCAGACACCTTGGTTTTAGACACCTGAGACCCCTTTTGGACCTTGGACCTTCAGTACTATAAGATAATCCATCTTGGTTCGTATTGTTTTAAGCCACTGCTGTTAAGGTAATTTGTTACAGTGGTAAACAAGAAACTGATACACCACTCTCTTTGCAACACATAATGTCAAACTTAATTTTGAAAATACAAATCTAGTCCATTATCCTGGCTTCCACATCTTAAAAGCTTGTGGAAAATGGAATCCTGATGTTTCAGTGTAGTTTCTCTAAAATGTTAATGTGAACATGAATTGTGCGGGTATGTTTTAAAAATACAGATTCTGATTCAATAGACCTGCAGTGGGACCTAAAATGTTGCATTTTTTAAAACCTCCCAGATGATACTGGTGCTGATGCTGCTGGC
Source organism: Odocoileus virginianus (assembly GCF_023699985.2). Lineage (NCBI taxonomy): Eukaryota > Metazoa > Chordata > Mammalia > Artiodactyla > Cervidae > Odocoileus > Odocoileus virginianus. Next base: position 16,937,993 of record NC_069699.1, read on the forward strand.
TGATATTCACATTTAGAGCAGCAGAGTTAAAAGTGTACCAAAAAAAAAGAAAAATGAAACAAACCCCAAAAAACTCTAGCCTTCTTAGGAAAACTTTGGTAAAAGGAATCTCATGAAGTTTCAAACAGAAAATGCCTACCTGCAGAAAAACAATCAAGGAAATAGATTTGTAAGTATTGCTTCATCCATCAATGTTTATGACCCAGAAAAATTTCTACACAAAGGGGGCATAGGACAGAAGAAGCGTGAAGCACAAGAGGAAGTCTTATGAAATATTCTCAATTTGATCACAAAGCCACCTAAAATAACTGTTTAGCACTGTAAAAAGAATTAGATATACACAGAATAAAATAAAAGATAAGATAAGATTCTGGAAGTTTCTGCCTTATTCTCTTTTAAAAACTGTAGTTTAAAACAAATTTTATCCCCAATGTTTCATCCTTGCTTTAGAAACACCCAAGAGGATGGAACCAGAAAGCCTCATCAATTATCTCACCTCTTACCTGCCTGAGGGAGGAAAAAGGGGCTTAAGTAATATTGAGGATGCCAAAAAGAACCATTCTCTGCTACCTTGCCAGCACAAAAAGAACATATGCTTTTTTTCTTTTTTCTTTTCAGAGTAAATTTAGTGTTCGTGAAAGGTGCCAAGTTAAAATCCCTAGAAACGAATGCATTCTTCTTACCTGCAAGTCTGGCAATGGTGATAAAAGCTTTTTCATAAAACTGCTCAGTCCCACAGGAGAGCTCATTTCTGGACCATTTCTACTTAACTGATCTTTATATAAGGAGATAGAAATTACAAGCTCAACCATTAGCAGGCTGTCCATTGTAGGTACTTTAAAGATTAACTCAAAATACATTGTTCGTGACTCGAGACACATTTGTTTCAACATTACCACGTGTGTACAGTGCTGTAGAATTTACAAAGCACTCTATAATAGTCAACACTTACTGTAAACAATTTTCTGAGCTCTTGCTACGTGCCAGGCATGACAAGGCTTTGTATCAGGGCTTTACATGTTTTATCATATTTACATTTCATGACAGTCCATAAATAGGTATCACCGCTATTTTAATTTTGCAGGTGCACGAGCCAAAACTCAGAGTCACCACATGCATCACCACATATGTTGCCTATGGTCACACAGCTAACCAGCAGAGGAGGCAGGACTTTAATCCAGGATACGGTTCCAGAGAGCACTCACTTCATAATTATATAAGATAACTGCTGTCACAATTTAAAAAGACACAAAACTGCCTAAATGATGAAACTGATACATAGGGAACATGGCATGCCAAATGTCATACACAGGAAGTAATATTTAAAGGCAGCGTTCTGCCTTTCAGAGACCAAGGACTTTCCAACTGGTCCAGATACAGTGAGTCAGCATGCTGCCTTTCACTGAGTTTTGCTGGTGTAGATAGATAGTTTTGCCCATAAGAATAAGAAAAGCTATGACAAACCTAGACAGTGTATTAAAAAACAGAGACATTCCTTTGCCGACAAAGGTTCGTATAGTCAAAGCTACATTTTTTCCAGCAGTCATGCATGGATATTAGAGGTGGACCATAAAGAAGGCTGAGCGCCAAAGAATCAATGCTTTCAGACTGTGGTGCTGTGCTATAGAAGACTCTTGAGAGTCCCCTGGACAGCAAAGAGATCAAACCAGTCAATTCTAAAGGAGATCAACTCTGAAGATTTATCGGAGGGACTGATGATGAAGCTGAAGCTCCGATACTTTGGCCACGTGATGTGAAAAACTGACTCACTGGAAAAAACCCTGATGCTGGGAAGGACTGAAGGCAGGAGAAGGGGATGACAGAGGATGAGGTGGTTGGATGGCATCACCGGCTCAATGGATGTGAGGTTGAGCAAGCTCCGGGAGACTGTGAAGGACAGGGAAGCCTAGTGTGCTGCTGTTCATGAGGTCACAAAGAGCCCGACACAACTGAGTACCTGAACAACAACAACATCAAGAAGCCTTTTTACAACTAATGAGTATACAAAGTGGTAAATGTTTCTGACTTTCCCATTAGACGATAATTTAAGTTTTATTTTAACAGAGCAAACACATCTATTTCTGATGGGACCATCCATGCCTTGGAAGAAACTCAGGCTGGTGAAGTTCCCTTGTGGTCATGAGGTCCCCTTCCTGGCACTGGACCAAGAGAGAAGTTTATAGGAAAGAACATGGGCCATGGTTTTCAGGACCAAGATAAACAGTCCCGATGTGACCATTTATTTGATAAAACTGATTTCCTGCAGGAAAAACCATAACCACAATTCAACAGGCATTTCATAGAAGCAGTTCTTTGGGTTGAATGAATATACACCAACCAAAGCTTGCTTTCTCACTTACATACACTGGCACAGACACACACATGAGGAAATATGAAGTCCTGGAGAAGCATTAACACCATGGACATGGTGTTTAGCTGAGTTTTACAGGAGCGGAGCTAAAAAGGCATGAAGTCAAGGGTGGCCACTCCCCACTTTCTCTTTGGGGCACACCTTACAGCTGCTTGATGTCTTACTTTTCTACCTTCTTTCAAGTTTACACTCTGATCTCCACAGAGAACTTTCTCTGCTTCCTCATGGTTTCTGGTCCCTCATAACATGAGCTTCCACTCATCTGCAGAAGGCACGCAGCCTTCTTTAGGGTCCTACTCTCTCTATATAGTCATATAGCTTTGACTACACCTTAGCCTTCCCAAAAAACTAAATGAAAACTGTGTTTGATATGTCTTATTTACTTTGAAATGACTCAGTTTATATTTAACTCATTCAGCAAAGACCTGAGAATTCCCTTTTCCAATTATATCTTTTCTCCTAATATTCTTGCCAATTCTACCTTACACTCTTTCATGGCACATGCCATACATGCTTTGAGCTTGCTCATATACTTGTCTTGCCAACTGGATAGTGACAATATTATTGCAGCAATCACAACTTACTCATCGTATGTCCTTAACACCAAGTAAATGCCTATGTAAATCGGTGTTCAATAGATGCTTGTCAGATCAATAGTAAATTAATCCAAAAGTCTGTATATTAATCAATAAGTAAGTTAGAAAGAAGAATTGAAAAAAGGAAATGAGATGGTCCTTTAAGAAGCTTAACAAGATGAATTAAAGCAATGATGTCACTCACTTTTTAAGCATAAAATACTATTCAGTTAATAATTATATATATATATTTTCATTTATCTGAACACTGGTTTGCTCAAGTAAGACAAACTGTAGTTTGGGGTTTATCAAATTTTCATTTTTATCTTATATTTAGTTTATCCATGATAAAATTAAAGATAAAAATGAAAATCAAACCAAGAGCATAATACTGCTTAATTAATATTTTTTATTTGGAAATTGCTTTAGGGCATCTTCTATTAAACATGACCTTATCATTTTGAGTATATCTTAAATATACCTTTTATGCATCTTTTCACTGCTAACAATATTTTTGCTAAGTAAATCAAACTCCCCATAATATATAAATGCTATTGTAAACTTAATTTAGAAATAAAAATGCTATTCAATAACAACTGAAAGGCAAATATTAAAAAGACAAGATATCAAAGCGAAAACTGTTTGTCCTCACAGTAATATATTACTTAGAATTCTTAATATCTTGAAAAATCATCAATTATTACTTTGTCTTATAATAGCCTAAGGAAGAAAAAAAGAGATTCAAATATAACATATATGTATCACGATCATCTTTCTTAGCTAGTAACTATAAAAATGCAAAACATGCCAATATCTTCCTGTCCATATTCTTTCCTCTTCATCTTATTCTCTCTCAACTTATTCATTTTTAAAGTCTTATTAAAAGAAAACCATAATGACATAGACAACGCAATAAAAATATTTAAAATGTATAGGAGCAAATATTTCTTCTTAATGAAGAGATATAGATCCAGACAGCTAGATTGATACCATTTGAACATTTATTCCAGGCCACTATTGACTGCTTCAGAGTATCCATTCTGATCAAATGTGGCCAATAAGAGATACTAATCTTTTACAAAATAATGTGGACAGTAAATAGAAATAGATTCTGTTTTAAATGGTCATAGCAAAATAAAGCACTGGAAATCTCCTTCTAGCTCACACTTTTGTTCTGTTAGAAAACTGTCTGGTTCATGAAACCTAACATTCCAGAAGTCACTTATCCACAGTAGGGTGGCAAGCCAAAGACTTTATGTGGGGGAAAACATGAGGATAAAACTGGACTCTAGGGTTGTAATGGTTCCTTTCATATGTCAAACTGACTGGGACTTGGGGTGTCTAGATTAAATATTATAATACACACACATGCACATGTGCACTGCTTGTGTCTATGTATTCATTGGAGCCCAAGCAATGAGAACTATTTCATGTGGTAGATTAAGCATCCTTCCTTTGACTGGACTAACTACGGATTGTAATATTGTTTTTCATTGGTTCAAGTTCAAAACAAACAACCCTTATAACAAAACCTAACTGTTAGCAAAGCTGGCAAGGCGCTGTACTTTTGTAACGGAGCAGGACCCTGGGGCCCTTGTCCCCCATCATGACCTCTACCTGCCTTTCGCCTGTGGAAAACTTTAGTCGAAGAATAATCAGAGAAGAGAAAAATGCAGAAAAAAAGGGAAACAGTGAAAGGAGACTCAATAATAATAATAACGCAGTCGTTAAGCATAGTCAAGGACTTCAGTCTTTCTCAGGGTTACAGATAATATCCTGAGCCACATCCCTTATAGGCTGAGCCTGTCTTATAGATACTAAGACACCAGGTGGAGAAGTGAACTACGTGATGCCCCAGAGCATACCCAGGACATGAGCTGCCACAACTCTGAGACCCGGCCTTAGCCAAACGCTGACTGTGCTGTTTCTGCATGTAACACGCCCCCCCCTTCCCACCCTCCCCTCGCTATGAAAGCTCTTGCCCCACTGGTTGCCAGCGCAGGGCTTGAGTGGTGGCCTTTGGACAAGTGTCTGCCCCTCCCCCCCAAGTTGCCCGCATCTGAAATAAAGCAAACTTTCCTTTCCATCAACCTAGCCTGTTTATTGGCTTTTGAGCAGTGAGCAGCCAAACCTTGCAATCCTTTTGGCAACACTTGTACAATAAACCAGTGATCCTTGAGCTAACAACAATATAACAACAACAATAATAAATAATATGACATATTACTATACCAACAAAGTATTTTTCTATACTTGACACTGTGTATGTGGTTCTCACTGTACATAAAAAAAAAGTCAAAAATACTTAGGCATTTATAAATCAAAAGGGCTAGGGCTATATTTCAGTGGGTCAAAAAGATGAGTAACTGATCATGTGGCCTCACTTTTGGTTTGAGCTAGTCTGAAATATAACCCATAAAGAACATGACTATTAGAACTCTAAGGGTATATTCTAGCCCTGTAGCTTAGCAATTGATCCTGTAGCAATTTTCATCTCAGATAGTTATGGAGCATGCACTAAGTCCCTCATCAGACCAGGAGTCAGAACTACATTACGGATCAAGTCTAGTATACAAAGAGGCTCCCACCTAGGGGAGCCTGACAGAGGACACTCTTTCAGAAGTGCATCTTGGCAGGGAATCAAGGGAAAAATCAAACAAATTAGCCTTTTGTAATTAACTGTGTTGGGATGGAAGTCACACTTTTGTAAGGGAAATACTAAAATTTAGAGGTTGTTCATTTTCTCTTATATCGAGGCAACGTGTTTACAATAAAGGGACAGGCATTTTTATACCTATATTTCATTAAAGAGGTAGTGGTTAAAATGAGAAATTTAATAGTGTGGTAGTGCGTCATCTTCTGCAATCACCTAAAACATGCCCTCCAATACAGTCCTACGACATAAGGTTACATTCTCAGTGGCAACTCATGGGAAGTTTAGGTCAAACTCTTTTTTTTTGTTTGTTTGTGTTCTGGCTACAGGTTTATTCAACACAAAACAATCCCTTTCAAGTTTACTGAGGTGGCTGACCACGTCTACAACCAGATCCGCCTCTAAACTAGAATTCAGTTGCTGACCCAGCCCCAGCCTTGGGTTTCTTGTTGGCATCAGGGGGCATGGCGCTTTGTAGGTGTCTCTGTCGACTTCTCCTTGTGTGAATCTTGCAGGTTGCTCTCCCTCCAGACTGTTGGGCCCTGGTCAGCCAGTCTCAGGACAGCTGTGGTGCGGGGTGGCAGGCACAATCTCAGGGGGCAGGTGGAGGTAAATGCGGAGATACTGGATGCGCTCGTTGGTGAGGTACCAGTAGAAGTGTCTCCAGGCAAACTGTTGCTTCACATGGACTTGTGATTTAAAAGACCGCATGGCTTTCATGACATGAAGATTGGGCACGTTCTTGTCTGCTAGTTCGGGGTGCTTAGACGTGTGGATATCCGTCTTGGTCACCATCACCCCCTCCTTAAAAAGAAGTTCATAACTGGTAATCCAGTTCTTCTTGGGCACCAACACTGTGATGGCTGCTGTGTCCAAGGCTGGAGCTTGAAAAGACTAGGTCAAACTCATGATCTCCAGATTGTGCATCAGAAGGTTGCGTCATTCTAGTCTTAGTTACTCAAGCAGAAATGGATTATGTGTGTTCTCTGGCCTATGTCATTTGGAAGTTGAGACTCCAAATGAGTTGCTTTACATTGTAAAATAATGTAAAAATGTCTGAGAAAATGAGAGGAAGAGGAGAAAAGGTCATGGAGGGGAGAGAGGAAAGAGGTGGGGAAGAAGGACCAAAAAGATGATAATGGAGAAATAAGATGAAGCTGGCATGTAAGCATGGTGATTGTATCCTAACTATATCCTAACCACTCAGAGACGGCTTTCCTCCATAAAATGTGTATATGATTTAAAGCTCTTTATGTCTGTCTTCTCCATGAATCTGTCACAATATTTACGAGTTCTGCTTCCTTAATTCTTTGAGATGGGGCTGAGAAAGACCTTGTTAAAACAGGAACACAGATCTCTCAGGAAGGATACATGAAGCAGTTATCAGCTGCCAAGGGTGCAGCTCAAATGTGATACAATTTGAAAGGCACTCAGCCAAGACGGCCCTGAGAACACAGGAAGCAACTAGCTCAAGTGGCTTTGTTGTTGTTGTTTTAATACTAATACAGAGCCAACTGAGGATGCACTTCGGTTGATAAGAGTGTTTCTTGAACTTGGAAGTCTGGTCCTCTGTACTCCTCAGCTGGGGACTTTGACATAGTGTGATTCCTGAAACGGGGAGTCTGGGGTGAGGCCTGACTATTTCTAACAAATACCAGGTGATGAGGAAGCTGTGAAGCTGTGAGGATAAAGAACATGCAACTTGGAACCATTTTTAAACCAAGCTGAAAAAAAAAAAAAAAAAAAAAAAAAAAAAAACACCAAGCTGAGGTGTCACAGAGATCTCTAAATAGATAAGAAGCCACGTAATGAACTGAGAATTGGGGAAAAGTAACTCAAAGAAGATGAGGAAGTGCTGAGAAAAAACTGATGTCTTACGATGACTGCTTCTTAAGCATTCATGTTTATCTACCAATGTCTTTTTTGTCCATGCTTCAGTACACACACTAAAGATACTATGGTCCCCAAAAGACCATCTTTGATCACAAGAGGCGCATTCTAGCTAAACACCAGTGGAGAGCTAATTCAGTTTTCAAACCTTCAAAGAAGAAAACACAAAATTTATCGCAGTGGTTCTCAACTTATGGTCCCACATAAGCAACATCAGCATCACATGGGAATTTGTCAGTGATGCAACTCTGGCTTTATCCCACATCTACTGGATCTGAAAATCCTGGGGTGGGACCCAGGGGTAGGCACATTAAAAGCCTTTCAGGTGATTCCGAGGCATGCTAAATAAAGTTTGTGAAATATTAACCTAAAGGAAGGGTAGGAGTTAATGTGCAAAAGATCTGGTGGAGGGGAGGGAAGGATAGAAAGAAAGAGGTGAGAAGATGTTCCACAGCAAGAGGACTTGGATCAGGAAACAAAAGCCCAAAGGCTGATTTTGCTCTTATCTTCCTTAGGCAGCCAAAAAGTTAACTTTACTTTGAGAAGGAGAAGCAGGTCTTTTTCATGCATTTTCAACAGCCTGGTGCCTAAATGCTTTTGGTTTTGCAACTTTGGCTAAATCACCACAGGAGAAACAGTTGAGAAATGTTACTCAACCCTTTAGGGAAGTAGTTCTCAGCCTGCCCACATATTAGAAGTACCCTAAAAGCTCTAAACAGATGCAGGGAGTGAACACAGAACAATTAAACTGGATACCTGGGTCTGGGTCCAGGCATCAGGTTTTTCTAAAGTTCCTCAGATGGTTCAAATGAGCAGCAAGGGTTGACTGAAGCACTGTTTACTTTGAAAAATCAGTCAGCAAAGTTATGCTTCTGGTAGAATATCTTTGCTGTTGCTTAAGGTAAGAAACAAAAGAAGAGGGTGGCTGACAATAAGATAACTAGATAGCTTCACTGATTCAATGGACATGAATTTGCCCAAACTCTAGGAGACAGTGAAGGACAGAGGGCCTGGCAGTACACGGGGTCGCAAAGAGTAGGACACAACTGAACAACTGAATAACAACAAAAAGGCAAGAAAGAATACAGGAGTGTCCATTTTGGCTTTCTTGTTCAGGTCCCTTCTTTTCATACTGGGAAAAGTTTTCTGTTAAACTGTAGGTGTATCTTCATGAGCAGAATGAATCATACAACTACCATACAACTATCATACAACTGTAGTAGAAACTATATGCTTCCATGGAAGACAGCCTAGTTTAGAAAACATCCTTCCTTCTAGGTCATCTGATTCTGATTATATAGGGGTTCTGTGCTTTCATTTCTTTTGAGATAGGTCACAATCCCAAATTGTAGATAACTGATAGCAATAGGAAATAATAATCTAGTCCAAAGACATGCGAATATATGGAAGTTTTATCTGCTGGAAGTTTTATTGACTCCCCCTAGTCAATTTTGCATCCATGTGCAAGCGTGTTTCAGTATTCTTGATCTATAAATGTGTCTGTTCTTTGGTTCTCCTCTGAACTGCTTATAACATCACCTAGGGTCCTCTGCTAATACTTAAATAAAAATTTCAGTGGGCTCATTTTAAATCATATGAGACTTATGATTTCACATTTATTGAAGGATTATATTTAAACACAACTGACTCTAAATTAGGGGTGAAAACATTTGACAGACATGGGCTCATGAGGAGTCTCTATGGGGTCCAGTGGAAAGCCTCAAGGGGTATTTATAACCAATAGGCCAGTGTCTATTCCCTTCTTTCCCATACTCTGCAAAACTAAGGTCTCATAACAGTGTAATTCTAACCCCTTGCCTCTGGATTTCTCATTAGATTATCAATTGATACAATTTTCTCATTTACCCATTCTACACTTTTAACATTTCAAGGCCTTGTGGTAAGAGCATGGTTTCATTATGGGAGACAGAATATTCCTCCTGAATTTTTTTGCTAATAGAGAAAGAAAAACAACAAGGAAAACTTCAGCTTTCTTGTCTCCTTGCGAACCAAAGGTAGTGAGGTGGGCCTAATCAATAGTTGCCAAAATTAACATGGGACTTTTAAGTTCCTATAACCCATATTAATCAGTGCATTTCAGTTTTCCACAAAGAAGCAATTTCCAACCTTATTCTTTTTTTTTTTTACTCAAATAAAGGAAAAAATACAATTAACAAATTCCAAAGCACAATAAGTGTTATGAGTTTTCCTGAAACAACAGACAAAAGCACCAGAGAACAATACCCAATTTCAGCAAATATATCCCCTGTTTGGAAAACTACCAACTGCTATTACAAAACCAATTAAATGGCCAGTTAAGACACCAAACGGGCCTCCTACAATTCCAGAGTCAAAAGATCAGTTCAGGGGATGTAAAATAAGTTCAAGTTACATTTGGATATTGAATAAAACTTATTTTCAGAAGAGTCAGTTACCTCTGTTGAAAAAAAATGAATTATTCAAGTTTAAAAAGCAAATGTGGTTTTATGATTGGAGGTTCAAGTACATTCAGCAACCGGAAAGTGATACAATGCACAGTTTCTGTTTAGACTGTCACAAAATAGGTACATTTTACTGGGTTTCACAGAGTTCATGTCAAAAATCCTAAACTGAATATTTTCTGGATTGAAAAAATACAATAAAATAGAAATCATTTTGTTTGGTAAAAAAAAAAAATAATAAGTAAGTAGGCACATTGTTTTCCTTACATAAGGTTTTCAAGGGTGAGTAATAACAATGCTCAAGCATTTCTAATTCACAGAGATTTGTTTGTTGCATGTAATTTCTGGGTACAACTCTGGTCACACGCAAACAATCCTTACTGATGTCACTTGGGCTTCCTTGCAAAAAGCAATTTCCAGCAGCCTCTGCCTCCACTGAGAAACTCCATGTTCCATGACATGGTTTTATTTTTCAAGACCAGTTCTTGTAATTTCATGCAGCAATTTAGGTGATTGTCAAGCATGGTGTATTCAAACTAAACGCTTTCTTTTGAAAAGTAACACTTTGCTGTACTGAATTTTTCAATTTTTAGCCAGAAAAAAAAAATGAGTTTTAATAGCACTGCCTTTAACTTGTATTTTAGATTTTGTTTTTCCTCTTGAACAACAGACTAGTATTTTTTTTTCTTCTAGTGTATTATTATACCTATCACACCTTCCTTTGGTAATTTCACCATGGTGAGATATATCAGAGCTTCCTTCTCTTCCCACTCCCCTCTTTTTTTCTTTTCTATTTTTCTAAAACCATTTTTAACTTTTCACTTCATTGTTGTGGAGACAAAGGGCTCAGAGGGTTACCCAGTGACCCTGGCGTCAGGATGGAAACAATGCCCCATACCTGGCACTGACAACTGTCTAGCTCAGGGGTCCTAAAGCAACATCAGATGGCCAAATACCCTTCCCTGTAACCTCACCTGGCCTCCCAGAGCATTTCTTAGGCTCCAAAATCATTGTGGACAGTGACTGTAGCCATGAAATTAAAAGATGGATAAAGTGTGAATAATAAGAATAATATCCATCTAACAGGATTATCATCTAACAGGAGAATGTCAAGGCTGTATATTGTCACCCTGCTTATGTAACTTACATCATGAGAAACACTGGGCTAGATGAAGCACAAGCTGGCATCAAGACTGCCAGGAGAAATATAAATAACCTCAGATATGCAGATGACACCACCGTTATGAAGTAAAGAACTAAAAAGACTCTTGATGAAAGTGAAAGAGGAGAATGAAAAAGTTGACTTAAAGCTCAACACTCAGAACACTAAGATTATGGCATCTGGTCCCATCAGTTCATGGCAAATAGACGGGGGATATAGTGGAAACAGTGACAGACTTTATTTTTTGGGCTCCAAAATCACTGCAGATGATGACTGCAGCCATGAAATTAAAAAAATGTTTACTCCTTGGAAGGAAAGTTATGACCAACCTAGACAGCATATTAAAAAGCAGAGACATTACTTTGCTGACAAAGGTCCATCTAGTCAAAGCTGTGGTTTTTCCAGTAGTCATGTATGGATGTGAGAGTTGGACTGTGAAGAAAGCTGAGCACTGAAAAATTGATGCTTTTGAACTGTGGTGTTGGAGAAGACTCTTGAGAGTCCCTTGGACTGCAAGGAGATCAAACCAGTCCATCCTAAAGGAGATCAGTCCTGAATATTCAATGGAAGGACTGATGTTGAAGCTGAAACTCCAATACTTTGGCCACCTGATGTGAAGAACTGACTCATTTGAAAAGACCTTGATGCTGGGAAAGATTGAAGGCAGGAGGAGAAGGGGACAACAGAGGATGAGATGGTTTGATGGCATCACCAACTCAATGGACATGAGTTTGAGTACACTCCGGGAGTTGGTGATGGACAGGGAGGCCTGGCGTCCTGCAGTCCATGGGGTCGCAAAGAGTCAGACATGACTGAGCAACTGAACTGAACTGAACAGGATTATTATGAGTTATGATTCTAGAAGAGTCTGGCAGATTATAAACAGTGTTTCTACTTTTAAATAAGTAAATCACAAATAGACTGTTGTTGTTTAGTCACTAAGTTATGTCTGACTCTTATGACCCCATGGACTGTAGCCCACCAGGCTCCTCTGTCCATGGGTTTTCCCAGGCAAGAATACTGGAATGGGTTAACATTTCCTTCTCCAGAATCATATAGGTACTTCCTTTAAAGGTCTGCCCTTAATTTAACCTGAAGTCAATTGAAAAATCTAGACTCAAATGATTTCCATTCCAAATATGCTCAGAAATGGCTAGGGTGTTATATCCTAGTAGAAAGGCAGCTGGGCTGTATCATTTCTGAGCCCGTATCTAGCACAGGATTTATGTGAATGTGGCCTGAGTTCTTGGGAAAGAATTCATAAATACCCAACTACCCCCTCACCTAGAAAAGGAAAAGGTGCCTGCTGAAAAGCATACCAGTGATTTGACAATTAAATTTGAACAACTGCCTCTTCACCAGTCACTACATGAATACTCTCAATGCATACTGGGAAAAATACACACAGATCCAACAGAACCCCCCCCCCAAAAAAAAAAATTATTAACTATTCACTAATAATCAAGTAAACATTCACTGACTCTCCATTCACTGGCAGGTTTAATGCAAGCTGCCTTAAATACATTCACCAACTTGGGCTACCTTTACTTGACAGTAAGGGAACTGAGCCCCAAAGAGTGACTCTAATATGTTTTGACACATCTAGTGCCAAGAGCTTTTCATTTATTCACACACTTAGTCATCACAGTAATCCTCAGTTTATAGAGCTGTGCACTCAACTTCAAGAAGTCACTGAAACTGAGCTAGAAGCTGGCAGAGTCTGGATTTTAGTCTCAGAGACTCCACTGCTTATGGTAACCATAACCAGAGCAGAGCCCTAACCCCAGCCTTTGGGTGCAGACAACGAGATGCAGCCTCTGTTCAAGGAGAGTCAGTTCATCTCCAAGTCTCAGCTCTGCATCAGCAAAATGAGAGGAGCACAGTGGAGCATCTCAAGGGGCTTTGTGCAGCCAACGTCCTGTGACTGCTGGAAATCAGAACTGCTGACCAGAGCCCTCCCCATGAGAAACAGTGAAGGGTCAGTTCTGTTGACTACCTCCAATGACCACTTCCCTGTAGATTTACAGCCACAACCTTTCTCTAGGATTCCCCCTTCATTTCTAACATCCTATGAAGCACAGGGCTCCTCCATGTGGCTTGGGTGTTTCCAAGACCTCTGTTTCACAAATAAAGTAACATTCTTTAAAAACTGCAAAATGTATCAAGCAACCAAGGTGGGCTTTGGAATTCCAATTAAGCAGCGCCTGCTGCTATCCAAATGCTCTAGCAGAAAAGAGGTAAAAAAGAGATTCCAAATGATGGATGAAGAGCTGTGACCACAAATGGATCATTTACACTGTCGGCTTCGTCTGCTCCATCTGGCTCCAGCCTAGCATAGACCAGTGCCAATACTGTTCATCTGGAACCTGCTGCAGGGCACACTCATTCATTTCCACACATACCACACATACCTTAAGAGTCTGGTAAAGTACTTTTACAAAACCCATGGGGATTTCAGTCTTCACCTTGGATCACCACATTTCCATATCCTTTGTTTTCCGCTTTCTCAGCAGCTGTGTGCAAGATCTGGACTCTCCTTACCCCTCAATGACCCTTTTGTCATATTCCTTTCCTTCTGATTATTTCTAAGCTCTTAGAGTAGCAACAAAACACTCAATGTACAACACAGATTTCCTTGAAATAAAATAGGAGGATACAACGGTGATAGCCAACATCCCTAGTCTTAAGAGTATATCAAGGGGTAAACTAGTTCACAGCCTAAACTTAGGCTGCAAGAATTTTTTGTTTACACTTTGTCTTCACAGATTCAAATTAGTGTTCACAACTTCAAAAACTGGAATGTTTTTGGAAAAATCTAGATTCATGGTTCTTCCTGGAGAACAAGAGGACTTCGCCAATGGGTCGCTTTGTCCAAGGGTGAATAGGAGTTTCATTTCTAACAAGGATGTGGACCCACCAGTTGCCCTTGTTCATACTACTTCCCATTGCTTTCATTCTCTGTCTGCTTTTCTTGGCAGTTTTATCGATTTAGATTCTAGGCCTTTAGGTTTTTGAATTTTTGCATAAAGCCTACTTTCTCAACCTGATCACCTGTTCCTTGGTCCTCTACACTCTAGGTTTAAGCATGCTTCACTCCACCTCCAATGACCCTAGAAGACACAATACAAATGGATTGAGTAGAGAAAGCCTGCTAAGAAACAGGGAAGTGGTGCACTGGGAAGACCCAGAGGGATCCGGTGGAGAGGGAGGTGGGAGGGGGGACAGGATGGGGAACACATGTAAACCCATGGCTGGTTCAGGTCAATGTGTGGCAAAAACCACTACAATATTGTAAAGTAATTAGCCTCCAACTAATAAAAATAAATGAAAAAAAAAAGGAAAGGTAAGAAAGAGGGAAGTACAAAGACAGAGAAAGAATAAGTTGGCAAGGAAATACAGTGTTAAATAATGGTTTAACAAAAGTAAGTAAATAAAAGTGGTTAAATAATGGGCTTTGAATCAGGCCACCATGTCACTCACTGTACCTGCCTGAATAACATACTTTCTCGGCCTGAGTAGCCTCAACTGGAAAAATATATGATGCAAATGTGCACTAACTACCTCAATTTTAGGGATAGACTATAAGGATTAAATAAAAGGTTTTGCACAATACTCAATACATGGATGGCTCAATCACCAGAAACTAAAAAATGCAGAAGAGCAAGAAGGTAGCTGGATAATAGTCCCTGTGATTTCCTATGAGAAGCCATTCAATTACAAAAAAGAAGAGGGGAAGGAATGAAATTTGTACAGCTATAAACTTTTCAACATGGAAATCCCTTGTATGGGTCAATGAATGACACTTAAAACTTCACAGGACTGTGATGGGCTCTATGGAAGAGGCTACAGGTGGACATGTGAAATCCAATTAATACTAACATGAATGGTTTTGCAAAAGCATTGATTACCTTAGTTAATTATTAGTGATGAAATTGGTTTCCTACCACTAGGTTTTTACCTAGGCTTACTTGGATTTAAATAAATAAGCTCATGGAATAGAGCTTATAACTCAATTATTTATTTTTTTAAGTGAAGTATAGTAGATTTATAATCCTTTTGTTAAGTTTTAGGTGTACCAAAAAGTGATTCAGTTATATGTGTGTGTGTGTGTGTGTGTGTTTGTGTGTGTGTGTATATATATATATATTTTTTTCACATTCCTTTCTGTTATAGGTTTTTACAAAATACTGAATATTGTTCCCTGTGCTATACAGTAGGTCCTTGCTGTTTATCTATTTTATATATAGTAGTGTATATGCTACTAGCTTTTAATTTATCCCTCCCCTCCTTTCCACTTTGGTAACCAAAAGTTCGTTTCCTACATTTGTGTTCATTGCTCAATTCTTATCCTTGTGGGGGAAGGAGAAAGGAGTGGAAGCTAAGTTAGAGCAAACACAGCTTTACTCTCTAGATACTAGCATCCATGTGAGGTACTGAGCTTCCTAAATTTTTTGACAAGAAGTAAGCAAATTTTAATGGCCATTCATAGGGATTTGCTCTGTTAGTTAACATACTAGGTTACTCTTGACCAGAAAGATTCTTAATCTCACATGGTCAAGATATTCTCAGAAAATGCCTTTATGGATAAGACTGAAGATAAAATAAACATTGTGCAGATGATATATTAATAACGAAATAGACATGGCCTCTTAAGAACACACTCTTGATAGCAAAGAGGCCCTCCATAAAAAAACCCTATAGGCCCCTCACCCAACCTGCCCCTACCACAAAGGCCTCTCTCATTTAGGACTTCCAAAAAAAAATCTGATAACTAACGAAGGAGTGACTTGCATTACTCAGTAGACAGATCCCTAATGTAAGACATGGGAAATGGGGGAAGTAATTTCATGTACAATCCACTTCCACACATCCAAGCCTTTGCTTATGCAGTTACTCTGAAATGACACCCTCATCTTTTCTAGCAAAATCTGTTTAGATCTAGCTATCTAGTTAAGGCTTCTCAAATTCCCTGAGAAATGTAATCACTCTATTTAGATTCTCTCAGCAACTTTTAGCAGTCTTCACCAGAAATTTATCAAATTACTACTTATTTATTGAATTGTCTCTAAACTAGATGATAAATTCTTCAAGGATAAGAGTCATGCTTATTCAACTTTGCATTTTCAGAGCCTAGAATATTCCTTAGGACATAGTAAGTGCTCAGCAAATGGTTCCTGGGCACCTTTCTTGAGGAAACTGATGTCTTTTGTTGAGTGTGAATGTGTGTGTGTGTGTGTGTGTGTGTGTGTGTGTGCATGCGCGCATGTGTGTTTCTGTGTGTATAGAAAGTCTATAGTCTCACAGACAAAACAACCATCATTTTATATCAAGTGGGTCACCTCACTATAAAAACTCCCCAAACTTCTAACTAGAGAAAACCACAGAGGCACTCCAGTTACCATCAAATATTTTTCTCTGATATTGAAGTGATAAAATGGTGAGCAGGTAAGCTTTTCCACTTGTTTAAAAGTATTCCTTTAAACAAACTCCAAACAGAAATAATTCTTATTCTTTCATTTATCCACTTGAAAATTATTTATTTACCATATACCTACCATGTATGAGGCAATGATCTAGGGACTAGACTAAATAGGACAGTCCTTTTTTCATGGTGACTTCCCTCTAACAGATGAAACCATAAATGAATGGTTTTATGTTTCATTTAATGAATAAAACAGAGAATTTCCTAGAGTAGTAAGTGTGATCTGATGTTTGAGTTGATCCCTTGAGAGTAACAAGGAGATAAGCATGCAAAAATCTGGGAAAACATTGTTCTAGATAGAGGAACCAGCCAGGCAGGGGTCATGGAAGCAGATAAACATGGCACGCTGGAGGAACAGAGAAGAGGTCAGTACACGGAACGAGGGGCAGAAAGGATGAGGCAGGAACATCCGTATTAGGCCTGTGACCTGGTGAGGGATGCACATTTTTTGTGTTAATGGAGCAATTTACCCAGGGGAGCGGCATGGTTTGAGCTGCAGTTTTATAAGATGACTTGTACAGCTCTGTAGAGAAACAGACTGTAGGGAAACAAGAGTGTAAACTCAGAAACCCCACAGGGGAAATCTGTGGTAAGTCATTTGGGGATGACATTTTATAGCTGGTTGGTGTGCTTTGCGGAATGCAGATAGAAGCTGGGTTAATTCTTAAACTCTCATCAGTATTGTCTTTAAGGGAGAAATCAAGCTATTACTGCTAGAAATTTCACCCAACCAACTTCTCTCCATCATCTTTTGTATTTAAATTTTATGGTTTAAACATGTTGAATGAGTATATAACTTGTTTTTAGACTATTTGTGGCTCTGTTCTTTGAAAATATTGAAACAAACAAACAGTGTTGCCAAAGCATGTAGTTTAAATGGAGACATTTCTGAGCACCCTTTTATAAAATATCAGCCTTAATTTAAAGTCATACTTGAATAGTCAAGGTAATGTGTTGATTTCTTATTTTCTACATGAAGAATCTGACAAACGAGAAAGAAGTGGGTAGACTATTTACTCCCGGAGCTGAAAAGGCAGTGGCCCCTCTGAGAGTTAAATGAATATTACAAGATAGAGACTAGGGGAGACAGAATTTAAAACCAAATGTAGCTCCTGAGTCTAAGTGCTTAATGTCTATATTATGGTACCTCTTCCGTTTCTAAAAGGGCCTTCGACATTTTTCTAGTGTGGCCCCTTCTTTAACTGGTGAGAAATGGAGATTCAAAGACAGCAGTTCTCCTGCAAAGGAAAAACGAGGTCTTTTGCTCTTCATTGACTAGTTCCAGTAAGCATGGATGCCTTATGAAGACCAAACTTATTACTTCATCACCATGAAAAATTTTGCTGAGGAAGGTGGAAACAGGCTACTTCCTTGGAATAATTAACAGAATATTTGTTCTTCCTTCAAAACTGATCCAGGAAAGGATCAGATGAAATTGAGTCTTATCTGTTTATCATCTGTAGAATGCTTAGAGGTTTGAAGGTAAACCCATTAATAGCAATAATTAGAGAAGCAACAACTACATTATTTCCATGTGCTGAGCTAGGCTTGGTGCCTTTTATACATGACTTCAATTTAATCCTCACAACCATCTTATGAGGAAAGTACTCTTATTATAGCAATTTTACAAAAAACTAAGGCTCAGAGAGGTTAAACTAGCCCAAAGTCAGAGAGTCCATGGCATCGTTAGAGTTAGAATCTGAGCAGTCTGACTCGAGCAGGACTCAGCTGACCAAGCCTACTGACCACATCCAGCCTACTCCCTCCCTACAAATCAGCAGACGCAGTTTGGGACACAGCTGAGCCCACCTCTTCCTTCACTCTCATGGCTGCTTTTTGAGCTACAATGGCTTAGTTGAGGAATTGCAACAGAGATCATACTGCTGCCAAGGCCAAGATATTTACTATCTTGCCTTTCACAGAAAACATCTGCTGAACTAGAGCATGTACTCCAAACATTCTTTAAGAAATGTTCATTGGCTGCTTACAGTGTGGGGGTGCAGTTCTGGGTGCTTTGGAAGTTCAGTAAACAGATGGATACCCTTAGGGAAGTGATACCCTAAAACCTGCTGCCTCTTGATCAGATCTGTCTACAGAATTTGTGGAGCACAGTACAAAATGAAAATGGAGACCTTAAAGAAAAAAAAAATATATATATAGGTTCCAAACAGCAACAGCAGAGCCTTAGAGCAACCACGGGGCCTGGCGGGATGAAGCTGGCCCTGTTCCTTATACAGCCTCGATAATACCATCTGTGAAACCACGGTGCCCAAGAGAGCCTGGCACAGTGATCTCCATGATTGAGGAAGGGACATGATTCTTTCCCACACCTCTCGTCCTGGGTGACCACTGGGATGGGGGAGAAGTCCATCTATACGGGTCACATACCAAAAGGGGTCACAATATCAAAGCCATGTCCCTTACACTCAGCAGTGCTAATTCACTGATCATCTTCCTTTTTAAAGCAATACTTATGTAGCCATCATTTGTTAAGATTACATAAATGATGAATAATTTTGGTTTCATGTTCTGATCCAATCAATTATCTTATAATAGGGTAATGAAACAACTCAATTTCCAGTTTCCATAATTGTCTATTTCATGATGAACCTGAAGTGAACACTTATAAAGCATTTTCTGAGAGGCCTTTCACCCACAGCCCAAGAAATCCTTATGGGGATCCCTCAAAAGGCTGGGGGCACTTCAGTCTAGTCTGAAATGGTCAGCAAAATTCATAGAACAGTTTTAAAGCCCTACCTCTGGAGTCTAATGCCTGCACCTGAATCCTTACTCTGCCACATCATAACACTGTGACCTTTGGCAAGGTCCTTAATTCCTCTGTGTCTCAGTTTCCTCAGCTGTAAAGTGGGATTCGAAATACAACTGACTCATAGGGATGCCTTAAAGGATTAAATGAACTTAAATGTGTAAAATTCTTACAATAACATCTGGCAAATGCTGAATACTCTAAGTATTCATCACCACCACCATCCTCACCCTCCTCCTCCTCCTCATTTCCTGCAGATGGAACTAAAAGCAAGAGATTATAAACTAAAATATCTACTTAGGTCTGCATAAATCAATAAGGTATGAATGCAAATAAATCAAGTTAGTACTTTAAAAACAGAGTGGCAGGCAATGCTTATAATGAAGAATGCATATCTTCTTCTGAAGGATCATCAACCACTCAGCTTTATAGCCAGTGAGACCAACTCTTTTTTCCTGAGCCAGACATCTAGATATTTGCAAGAAATCTTCAAGTTTTCAATGTCGACAATGAATTCAATTTCATTTAAATACCCTAGGCAGGTCAAACAACATCTAACCTCATCCTCTAGTCAAACATTTTGCAAACTTTGCTGTGTAACATCCATCAGATTCTCAAAGGGGTGTGAGCTCCAGAAAAGAGTAAGAACTCCAACTCTAGAGCATCAGTGAACCATCAACATTTCTCAGCCCAGGGAAAACTGTTCTAATTCAGAAGACCTTCCGAGATGGTGTGGAGCTCTGCATCCAGAAGGACACCAGGGTGATGGGGGAAACCGGTGAGAAGGAAAATACAACTTGTTCGCTTTAATACAGTCGTTTCTACTGCAAACATCAGAACCCTCTCAAACTAGCTTTTAGCACCAGAGAGGCTCCTTTCTACTACACATTCTGTTTTCTCTGCCTGATTTCATACCCATAATCTTTTCTTCTCTCTTTCAGTATCAAAAGTTAACTGAGGAAAGAGTTATAATTTAATCCAAATACAAGTCAGACATCTTGCATTGATTTTTACTTTGGAGGATGGAGGCAGATAGTGGATTCCCTGTGCTTCCACCCTCAGTTTAAATATTTACTTCTGATAATTGAAAACAACAACAAAAAAAGCCCTCTGTTCTTTGGCTACGGGGAATTATTCATCCATTTTGGGCCTCTCACTTCTAGCAACAGAAATGGGATAGTAATAAATCTCTTTGATAATTCATTCTTGAAGGCAGGTTATACATACGACTTTTGATACATACAAAGGGTTTAAAGGTCTTAAATCTTAGTCCAGGGATATTGTGAGGCAGTCACTCTACTTGCAGCATCTATTAGAGAATCCGGCACACAAATTGAGTTCATGGAATAAAAAAGTGAATGTCGTGGGAGTGAATCCAACTAGTGGCCAATTTGCTCTGAATATTATTGCACTGTTACCATCTAAACCAAACAGTGGCCTACAATGGTTCTCTATTTCATAACAAGTTATCACAATTAAAATACAAGGACCACAATAGCCTAACACTACTTTAATCTAAACATCTGTTTGCTCTGTTATGATTACATTCAAATGATCCAGGCATACAAGATTTTAATCCCATTTGGTATTTTTTCACATACTTGTATGCACATTGTCATTCTATTGCCACGCTGTCTTTGTGAAAAGTATAACAATACCCTCACATTGACACTGAAACCCTAGGGAAAAAAAAAAGATGATTTAAGGTCAGGCTTTGAGAGGATAATTATTCTCTTGACTCCTAGCTAAGTACACTTTTCTCAGTAAATGAACCACATTCCTTTTACCCTTTCTTTGGAAGCATTAAAATTCTCCTGGCTTCTTACATTTTTAATAGTCCCTTGTTGAACTCCATCACCTCTGCCTAACTCCCTCTCAGTGTATCATTAGTGAAGACCTAATAACATAACATTTACCTTATGTCTCCCAATTGCCTACAGAATAATATTAAAATTTCCTACTAGGCTTCGAAAGGTACTTCACAATCCAACCTGAGTCAACCTCTTTACCATAATAATCTCCAACATTTTGCTTTCAAGTTCCTTCCAATCTTGCCATATTGATTTTCTCTCCATCTTTCTCTTTCCTAAGCTTCCCTAATTGGACTCTCTTACTTGTAATCAAGTGTATCATCTAATACATTCATAAGTACTAGACTTACTCCAACTTCCAAACTGCATACCATGAAAGGGTTTCCATTTCTTTTTCCAGTCTTCCAGATTGTTTTCTTTTTTTAATTTTTTCTGAATATCAGCAAATGTTTACTGTTTACATAAACGCTTATTTCTACAGTTAGTTTTAGAAGATAAGTTCATTCTTTTAACTACTTTTAAGTGTTTCCTGCCAAAATACAAAAGTAAAAGTATATCCTCTGGTTCCTAATCACAGTCATTACCAATTATAAGGAATGATATAATCCTTTAAAAGAATCAGCATAAAGGAAAAAAGAGTATTTTGAGTTTTTCTTTGTAGCTGTAATTCTTTCAGGATATCTAGTTTCAGTGTATTGTTCCTTCAATATCTACTCTCTTTTTCTCTGTAGAATATTTAGCTGAGCTCTTGACAAAAAAGAATAATATGAGTAACTTTTGGCCAAGATATATCAGCTTGAGGATGCCCACAATCTCCGGCCATGCCATTAAAGGGAAAGGGTGTTCTTTCTCCTTCTCATTTCGCCCTTCCTGGTTGGAATGCAGACATGTGGTGTGCCATCTGACTCCTGCTAGTGAGGGCAATGCCCTTGGCATGGTAAACAAGGAAGAATTAGAATGAGTCCCTAACAACTTGCACCCAGAGCCACTCAGACAGCAGTGAGACAGAAATGTACCTCTCTCTCTCGTGTTTATTATGTTATTTTTGAACTCTCTCACATACAGTTGTATTTATCACAAATACAGAAATATCAATCCTTGAGTATTTCCACAGGTTTTTCACATGGAAAATTCAGGAGGAAGCAACCACATTCTAATGTGGTGACTTGTCTATAACAAAACTTCTAATTTTGGTGATTAAGAAGTGGTATGTCCAGTCATGCTCTTTTCTGCCTTTAAATCTATTTATATTTCCCTTATCAGAATTGGTTTCTATTTTATTAAATGATATTTAAGTTTTAATATCATAAAACACTATGGTTTTGAAGATAAGCATTCAAAAATATCCCCTATCCACACTTTCTAATTGTCTATATGTATGTGGCTGATAACACATAGGATTATTCTGTCCATAATATTGAGATACCTTTCTCTCTCCCTATTCATTTACCTTCACTCCAAGAAATGATGGGCAATTGTAAAAGCTAAATGGAGCCCAAGAAACATACGTGAGGAGGTCTGCAGATGACAAACTAACTGTTATTCTCCAGAGTCTTTCTGCCTTTATTTTCAAGAAGGCTGGGGGAAAGGGACAGTCAGGGAGTTTGACATCAACATGTACACACTGCTGTATTTAAAATGGATGATCAACAAGGATCCCCTGTAAGACACAGGGAATTCTGCGCAGTGTTATGTGGCAGCCTGGATGGGAGAGGAGTCTGAGGGAGAACGGATCCATGTATAACTGAGACACTCTGCTCTGCACCTGAAACTGCCAACACTGTGATCGGTTATACACCAAGAGAAAATTAATTTTTTTAAAGCTGGATAACTGCTTGGAATAAAACAACCTAATGACAGGTAATTCCATGAATACATATAATTTATCTTTTAGTGGAGGTCACAAAGCCTCTTTGAAAATTTCAAGAAAGCTATGGAAATTCTATCTCTGCACAACTACATATCAATACACACGTGCACTTAACATTTAATTTCTTAAAATCACTTCACAGACTTGTAGAAGACCAGATGTGAATTCCAGAGTAAACACCTAGACTGACATTTATTTAAATATCTGTATCTCTATTTTTATCACTATCTATATATTTATCTCCTAGATTTTTAATAACTTAGTGTTTAATAAACTATTGTGTTCTCCTTCTGATCTTCACTTATATATGATGATAAAGGTGATAAAAGAAATAAGAGGAGCAAAGCTATCTGTACTGATGACCTCCTATGCTCTAGGTACTAAATACACCTTATCTTCTTTGACCTTCAAAATAAATATTTTACGTAGTTAATTTACACACAGTATATGTGAAGCATAGATCATTTTTTATCACTGGTCAAAGACTTCACCCTATAAAAAGTGACATATTTGAAACTAAAATCATTTAATATGGAGCCAGAACTCAACCCCCCCTTATTATGTTGGATAAAATTAACCTTACTAGTTAATTGTATATCTTAAAAAAAAACTTTTTTTAATTGAATGATTTCCATGTTATATAATGTACAGAATTTTAAGTTTCAACAGGTTTTGACAAACATAATCAAGACCAGGAGCATTTCTATCAATCTCCCAAATCATCTTTAAACTCACTTTCTCCTCCAAAGTCAGGTATTACCCAGAGTTTAATCACCACATTTTGGGTTTAACTGTTCAGGAATGTCATAGAAATGAAAATTATTCAGTATACCTTTTTTAAGTCTAACTTCTTTTGTCCCACAGGTTTTCAAGATCCATCCATCTGGATGTATATATTGGGAGTCTGTTCCTTTCTACTGCTAAATATTATTTCCCTGTGTGAGGATAGCACAATCTTTACTGTCTTTTTCTTCTTAATGAACATTTTTCAGTAGAATATCATCAAAACATCTAATTTTGATGATTATGAGTAAACCAGCTAGCAGCATCTATGAAGTCTTTGAGTGAACACAGGCTTTTGTTATTAAAAAAAAAAAAAAAACACAAATCAGCAGTGACACAGCTGGGTTACAGACCAGGTATTTAATTTTGAAAGAAAGTACCAAACATATTTCTAATGCAGCTATACCATTTTATATCCCCACCAGTGATACATGAGTGCTGAGTTTGACATTTTCAGAACTGTCTTGCTTTCAGTATTAGTTATAGTATTTTTTAGTAAAAAACTAGTGGCTCGGGGGCTCAGACGGTAAAGAATCTGCCTGCGATGTGGGAGACCCAGGTTCAAACCCTGGGTCGGGAAGATCCCTTGGAGAAGGCAGTGGCACCCCACTCCAGTACTCTTGCCTGGAAAATCCCATGGATGGAGGAGCCTGGTGGGCTACAGTCCATGGGGTCGCAAAGAGTCGGACACGACTGAGCGACTTCACTTTCACTTTTCACTTTTAGTATTAGCCATTCTGGTGGCAGTAAGGTGGCATCTCACACAGTTTTACTGGCCTTCCTCTGATGATAATGACACTGCGGTGCTTGTCACATGCTTATTTCCCTTTTGTACATTTTCTTTTGTGAAGTTTTCATTAAGTCTTCAAACTTTTCTCTGGATTATGTCTTTTTTATTATTGATTTGCAGGCATTCTTTCTTCCTAAGACACAATATATACAAGATATTTATACACCAGGTTTCCTCCTAATTTGTGATTTGCCTTTATGATGATCAGAAATTTTAGCTTTGACAAAGCCAAATTTATCTACTCTTTCTTTTCTTTTATAATTAGTGTTTTTTATATCCTAAGAAATATTTGCTTACCCTAAGGTCATGCATGTATACTATTAAGTGTTTTTTTTTTTCTTGTTTAAAAGAACTTAATAGTTTTAATGTTTTTGTTTCTGTTTAATTTTTACGTATGTTGAGAGGTTAAGAGTTGAAGATCATTTAAAAAATATAGAGAGATATATAGTTTTTCAAGCAATAGAGGTTGAAAAGACTTTCCTAACCCTACTGGACTATCTTGGGGCCTTTGTAGAAAATCTGTTGACATACATGAGTAATGGCAGTTTCTGGACTCTATTTCATTGATCTCTTTTTCTATCTGTATGTCAATGTGATAGTCTCTCAATTACTGTAGCTTTATAATAGGTCTTGATATCTGGGATTGTAAATCCTCCAAGAATATTTTCCCTTGTTAAGAATGTTTTGGCTACTGACGTAGTCCACTTGCATTTTTATATAAACTATAGAATCAGTTTTACAATCTCTGCACAAGAAAGTCCTTCTGGGAATTCAACTGGGATTGCACTGAATCTATAGATGACTAGAAAATGGACAGTGATATCTACCAGGAAACGATTTAATGTCTTATCCATGTCTCATTCAGACTCACATAGTCCAAATTGGCCACACTTGTTACCAGTCTATGAGAAAAGATTTAGATCAGGTAAGAACTTGTCAGCAGGGTATAGTTCTGTTCAAAGTAGAACTTAATGTCTATTTAAATAGTCATCCAGGAATGACTGTCTTTGATCTACAAAGTGATGATGGCTGGGGTGAAAGGAGACACAATCCCCACTGTGGATGTGAGGTTCACTTTCCTTAGAAGCTCTAAGCACACAGGAGCCAATGTCTCTTGTAATAACTTCGTAGACACAGTATCTAGGGCTCCTTCCAGAGATATGCCACCTCACTAAAGGAAGTCCAAAGTTAAGGCTTTCCTCCAGCAATTTATAATGTTTCTCGGGTAAAGGCAATAAGCTAATTGCTTGGGGTTACAATTACAAAAAACAGTCCCTGGTGGCTCAGATGGGAAAGAATCAGCTTGCAATGCAGGAGACCTGGATTCGAGCCCTGGGTCGGGAAGATCCCCTGGAGGCGGAAATGGCAACCCACTCCAGTATTCCTGCCTGGAGAATCCTATGGACAGAGGAACCTGATAGGCTACAGTCCATGGGGTCACAAAAACTCAGACACAACTGAGCAATGAACACTTTTACTTTCACAATTATCATATCACTGGTGCTTCAACTCTCACATTTCCAAGGGAGAAGAGCTAGAAAACTGCAGAAATCTCATAATTTTTTGTATTTCTAATAAAGTTTCATTGTAGTTAGAAGCATGCTCTGTTTTGAGAACAAACGTATGCTCTAACACAGAAGGAGAAAGGATTTTATTTAAAAAGCATTCAAAGGCACATGAACAATATTATGTCTAACAATGAGCGACTTCAATTTCTCCAGTCATTTATAGTTTCTTTCATTTCTTTCAGCAATGTTTGAAACCTTCAGGGTAAAAGTCACACACATAATGTGTTCAATTTATTACTAAGTAGTTTATTATTTTGATGTTATTTCAGAGGACACTAACAATTTAAGAAACTCCCAAGTGAACAATTTACTACCATTGCAATTTGTATTTGCCCATATATCGGAAGCCCCTAAACAACTGCTAACATTTTTGCTTTCAATATTAATTGTAAAGAATTTAAGAATAGAAGAAAATCATGATTTTTGTTACTGTTTACATTTCTAGTGTTCTTCACTCCTTCCCAAAGATCAAAATTTCTATTAGGCATTATTCTCCTAGTACTTATAGAATTTCGTTTGTCATTTCCTCTGGTGCAAGTTTGTTGAGATTAATTCTCCAAATTCCACGTTCATTTTTGAAGTACATTGTATTAGCCAGGGTCCTCCAGAGAAACAGATCAACAGGATATGTGTCCATATATGAGACACTATGACAGACTGGCTCAGGCAGTTATGAAAGCTAAGGAATTCCATCATCTGTCATCTGTGAACTGGAGGCCCAGAAAAAGCTGGTGTTGGAATTCTAATCCCAATCTGTGGTCCTGAGAACCAGGGGAGCCCAGCTCAAGTCCAAAGGCTTGAGAACCCAGAGAGGCCAATAGTTTTAAGTCCCAGTTCAAGTTCAAAGGCCTCAGAAGCATGAGCAGCAACATTTGACGAAAGAAGAGGGATACTTCATATCAAGAAACAGCGTAGTGCCCTCCCCCTACTTTCTCGTTCTTTCTGGGCACTCATGGAATTGTATAATGCCCACCTGCACTGCTCAGGGCTGTCTCCATTACTCAATGGTTCAATGCTAGTATCTTCCAGAAAACTCTCAGGGTCACACCCAGAAATCACATTTTATCAGTTTTCTGAGCATCCCTTAGCCCAGTCAAGTTGACACATAAAATTAACCATCACAGATATTTCTTCTGGATCTAGGAATCAAGGTTTATGGGTTTTCTTACATTTTTTATTTTATTTCCAATTCAACATTTTAAGGATGCTTTATTATTCTTCACAAGAAGTCAGGCATTGCTGATCATGTCTTCCCTCCCCCCCCTCTTTTTCTCACATCTCTCTCTGCCTACTTTCAATATGTCCTTTTCTTTGGTTTTCAGCAAGTGACTATGATATGGTTAGATATGATTTTCTTCTTCTTATCCTGCTTGAGGGTCAATAAGAGTCTTTGATCTGGAAGGTATTGTTTTCTTCATTTTAAAACATCTTTGGCATTATTTATTCTGATATATCTTCAACTTCTTTTTCTCTCTCCTCCCATTTTGGAAATCTAAACAGATATATGTTATGCAACTGGATATTACCTCATAGCTTTTTAAGGTTTTGCTCAGCTGTTGTTGTTTTTTTTCCAATCATTTGGGCTTCCATTAGTTGATTCCTATTTGCCTTTTTTTAAAGCTCATTGAACAAATGATCTATTAAGTCCAACATTCTGCTAATCTCATCTAATAAATTTATGACTTTAAATATTCAATTTTTCAGTTCTAACTTTCCATTTAGTCATTTTAATTGCTTTGTATTTCTCCTGATTATAATACAAAGTTTAAGTGATAAAGAAATCTGAAAATCTAGGTTTCTGACTACAGAGAATATCTGTTATTTTTGCCAACCATCCAGTTCTCAGTCTTTGGGACACTGTAGTTTTGCTTTGCACAATTACCTTTTCCCCATTTGAGTCAGGCTCACACTCTCAGAAGGCAGTCAGTCACTCTCTGAGGACACTCATTGACTTAGGGCTCAGCTCATGTTCCATTCCGAACCAATGAGATGTGAGATTTTCTGTAGAAATCCTGGGAAGGAGCGTCTCATTCTTGTGGAAGTTTAAGCTAATAGTCTGAAAAGTCTGGAACTGCTGATGCCACTTTGCTGCCATCAGGACACTGTCAACCTCCTGAGAATGCAGCCAACAGATGGTCGGCACACTAGACGGGAACCAGTGCAATTAAGGACTGATGATAGTCCCAGAGAAGCTGGATGCACAGCACAAGTCTCAACTTGATCTATGCTGCATGAGGCAGTAAATGCCATTGTAACCTAAGCCAATGGAGACTAGCCTACTGGTAGCTCTGTTACCAGGTGAATTTAGGTCAGAGCTTTGCGGATGATACATTATGAAGTGTTAGTTGCTCAGGCATGCCCAACTCTTTGTGACCCCATTGACTGCTGCCTACCAGGCTCCTCTGTCCGTGGAATTCTCCAGGCAAGAAAACTGGGTGGGTTGTCATTCTCTTCTCTAGGGGATCTTACTGACCAACGGATCAAACCCAGGTCTCCTGCATTGTAAGCAGATTCTTTACCATCTGAGCCACCAGGGAAGCCCAGTGTATTATGAAATGTTTCATAAATGAGTGAAAACTATGCTTAATATTAATCTTTGCACCTTTAGGAAGGCCAGAAAAGACTTTCAGTCACTGGAGGCCCTGGGCTGGTCAGTTTTAGCCACTAATAGTCTCAAAAGATTATTCAGTTTTGTCATATGCATATCATTATCTTCTATCTGTATACTGCTATGAAAATGTTTGTAAAGCACTGCCTTAAGAAAACCATTTAGTATATCTAACTTCACTTTTACAATATGAAAAATGAGAAAGAGATCTTTAATGGATTTTTAATCTATACAATTTTATGACTCCATGTTGTCAGCCCTGTCTGCAAAATTTCAAGGGCAAAGTCTGAAAACATATTGTACAAGCATGAAGGGAAAGGGGTTATGTCAACACTGAAAGAAACAAATTAAAAGGCACAATTAACAAATGGAAAGACATTTAACACACAACCCTGGAACACTCAGGGGGACTAGAGATGAGTTTGCAGAAAAATAATTCTAAAATGTATCAGTGTCCTTCAGCTGAAACCTAGATGATCTGTGGCAGAGCCCAAGTTTGAGAAAATCCTACACCCCAAAGTCTTAAAACTTGCCAAAAGTAGATACTCAGTTTAAAGCCCAGTGAACACTAAGGTTTCCATCATTTGAATAATACTCACCATTTTTTAAATAATTGCATTATCATGTGTAAACCAGTAGCAAAAATAAAGGCAACAGCATTCAAATAGTCTACTGCATAGGTCAAGGAATAGTGTGAATGTGGTCATATCAAATTTCATGGAGAAAGACCCACTGTATGACGTGGGAAGAGATTTTAACCCACACACTAGCTCAACTCTGTCATTTTAAAGATGAGAAGGACCATTCTCAATGTGATCATTTTCTGATGAACCACATAGGTTTTTTGGCCACTTTACCCTCCACCATGGTTGTCATACACACCCTGTAAGAGATCCTGTGTTGTGAACAGCTGGGGAAGTAAACAGCATGTCCTATTTCTCTGGACCGTTTAGCTCTAGCCAGTCACAGAATCATTATTTAAGTTGACATCTTTGTTTAATCTTCTTCTGATGCTAAGATATATCCAGCAGGGAATCAGATAAAAAGATCAAGCACAAAAAGGGGTTATAACAGCTCAGTTGGTGGTACCAGTGCCTGTTCACTTTTCTCAGAAATAAAGATGTTGTTCCATCCCATTACACTGAAGCTATAAAAAAGTTCCATAAGTAAAAAACAGGGATTTCAGCAGGGGATTTAGGGGAAAAAACAGGCGTAGTGATTGGCGCCGTAAGCCAGCACTGCTGAGAAACGTGCTCCCAAGGCATGATGACAGAGCTGGGACCCTTAAAAACCAACAGATCTCGGGAATGTTCTAACATGCAGCAACATGCATCTGTGCCTACACAGAAATCAGGAAAGGTGCCCTGGAAAGCTGGTCAGAGAAACCATGTGACTTACTCAGCTGGCAAATCTGAAGTACCACCAGCTTCCTACATCTCCCATTTTTCATACTGACAGAAGATTGGAACAACTTTAGAAATTCAAGATCTGCTTACACCTTCAATAACCAGCTCACCAAACTGCATAGTCTGGTATTTATCCCAGCATCCAGCTCACAGTAGGTAAATAATCTATCTTGATTGAGTATATTTAACGCAAAAGTAAATAGTGTTGCATCTAAGTTTTCCTTTTCCTTGCTTTATCTCAGGCTTGTGGGATGGTCTTATTCAATAATTTCACAGTTTTTAAAAATTCCTAAATTAAACTTAAAAAAGCAACTTCCTAGATAGGTAGTTATTGTATAGGTAACCTTATTGTATAGGTTATCAATAATGCCAATTATGAGTATTATATTAATTGATATATGTAAATCATTCAAATAGTGCATGCCACATATAAGCATAAATAATTATTATAATCACAATTATTGACAGTACTGTTATTATTATTCATGTCTGTAATTCATATAGATGCCTTCACTCACAACCCACACAGAAATCAAAGCAAACCTTTCTGATCAAATGAAGTCTCATGTGCTATGTCATTCATTGATTAAGGTCCTCTCAAATTTGAAATCAAATAAGGAAAGTCAACATTAAGCAGACCTTGGCTGAATTACATTTTAATGTATTCAATAACCATATGCTGATTACTTATGTGCCAGACACCGTGCTAAGAACCATTTGAGAAAGAATGAGTGAAGGAATAAGCAGTATGAGATGAGACTGAAATTTTGCAAAAAAGTACTGGGAAAAGGTAAAACATTTTTAATTTTTTTAACATCCTGTATCAATACTAGAAGTGGGAGACTTAGGCTGCTAATGGATATTTCAGGTTTGAGAGCTGAGGGAGATATATTGTCCTTCTTACAAGCTAGACCTTCAGTATATGCCAACATTTAACCATATATTAATAGTTACATATAATTAATTATTATGTATAATTCCCTTATCCATATTTCAAACTACTGCAATGTCTTCTTGCAAATAAAAAAATATTTTTGAGGTTAGAGGCTATAAGTCAATAGGTTAAATTTATTCCCAACAGATATATTTATTTGGTGCATCTTAAAATTGGGAGCTTTAAGATTTAAAAATAATAACCTAAATGTCCATCAGCAGAGGAATTTATAAAGAAGATATGGAACATATAGACAGTGGAATATTACTCATCCACACAAAGCAACAAATCTGTGTCACTTGCAGAGATGTGGATGAACGTAAAGACTATCATGCAGAGTGAAGTAAGTCAGAAAGAGAAAAACAGATATTGTACAATATGGTTTATATGTGGAATTTATAAAAATGTTCCAGATGAACTTATCTGCAAAGCAGAAACAGAGACACAGATGTAGAGAAAAAACTTAATGGATATGAAGTGGGGAAGAAGGGGTGGGATGAACAGGGAGCTTGGGATCGACATATATACACTACTGATGCTACATATGAAACAGACAACTAACGAGAACCTACCCCAGGGCACAGGGGACTCAGGGTGCTACAGTGACCTAAATGGAAAGGAAATCTAAAAATGAGTGTATATATGTATATGTATAGTTGATTCTGCCTTCAATCATTTTTCAGTCTTCAAGATTGAAAGCAGGAGGAGAAGGGGACAACAGAGGATGAGATTGTTGGATGGCATCACTGACTCGATGGACATGAGTTTGAGCAAATTCCGGGAGCTGGTGATGGACAGCGAAGCCTGGCGTGCTGCAGTCCACGGGGTCTCAAAGATTTGGACACGACTGAGCGACTGAACTGAACTGATAGATTCACTTGGCTATACAGCAGAAACTAACAACATCATAAAGCAGCTGTACTTCAACTAAAATAATAAAAAAATATGTCTAGATGCTTTAAAAAAATTCCAGGATGGGGCAGTAGCGGGCTTGCATGGCCAAAGTCAGCTGAAGAGGAACTTCTGTCTTTGTTTAGTTGCTAAGTTGTGTCTAACTCTTTTGCGATACCACAGACACTGTAGCCCGCAGGCTCCTCGGTCCATGGGCTTTCCCAGGCAAGAACACTGGAGTGGTTGGCATTTCCTCCTCCAGGGGAATCCTCCCAACCCAGGGACTGAACCTGCATCTCCTGTGTCTCCTGCATTGGCAGGTGGATTCCTTACCACCGAGCCACTAGGAAGCCCTGAAGAGGAACAGCGGCCCCCTTATTTACAAAAGGTGTGTCCCCTGCAGGGTGTCAGAGCCCTACCTCACCCCATGAATGTGCATGTGCTGAGCTCACTTCACTTTCTCATACTGCTTGCTCAGTCCATCCAAACATCAGAGACTGTGACCTCTGCCCTATATGCACAGATTTCTAACACCCCCTCGATGACCATGATGCAATGCAAAGTTAATGAACCTTTAGTGCAGGGCTTCTCACTAACACAGCTCCTTGAAGGTCCTACACCCCATTTTATATCTGTGTCTACATCACTATCAGTATTTCTTTTATGAGGCCTCCCACCACCAGAACTAAGTTTCAATTCCATACCACCAAGATCTACCTCTGCTGGCTCTCAGACTGTCAAACTAGAATGAAAAACTCACCACCACCAACAACAAAAAAAAAAACCATGCTAAAAGATTGCTGCCCCTCCTTGCTGCCTACAGATGTTTGATGGAAATCCACTGGGAAGAGTGGATATCTGCTCTTATTAGGCACTATCTCTAGTAGGCTACGGAGAATTAATTGATAAAATGATAGAGTGTCTTTACTCAGGATGCTTGTTAAAATCTGGATGATTGCTTGCAGCAAAAAGTAATTGAAAATGTGATCAAAAGTTACAGTCAGGCTACTTGGTACAGTGTGTGATGCTCTGATTTCAGAAGAAAGGCAGAACTAACTTGTGAATTGAAGCCTTGAGAGAAGCCTTCAGCCTTTCAGCCTCATGCTGAAAGAAGCAGCACAAAGTCTTAACTCCTGTGCTTCTTGCTCTTAGACCTTGGCTTTTGAAAACCAGTTAAATGAACAGTATCTCTTAAGAGTCCTCAGGAAAATTCTCTAGATTAAAAAAAAAAATGGCCTTCTCTACCTATAGTGCCCAGGGTCAGAAATTATATTCTTAAGAGATGGTGGTGTGAGTTATGGATATTTAGGAGGATGTTCGTAGAAAATTCAAGGGCTAGGAAGGGAGACTCCTAGAGTAGAAATTAACCTAGAGGGTTAAGTCTCAGGAAGGTTCTGCCTCTGTTGAGCTCCACAAAACCTAGTATCAAGCCAAAGCAGAAAAAGCCAAAATAAAGGCAGAATTGATATGAGACAGTAACACAGATTTCAGATCAGGGGTTCAGCAAACTATGGCCCATAGAGTATTGTCTGGATTCTGTGAATAAAGTTTTCTTGGCACAGCAACATCCATTCATTTAGATATTGACCATGACTATGTTTGCACTGCAACAATACACTCCAGTAACTGTTACATAAGCTGTGTGACCCTTTGAGATAAAGTCTGCCCACACAAACTCCTATTCAGATCGTTGCTTCACTTAAATTTGGACAGGTATGAGAAGAATAGCAAGGAGAGATAAGAAAGCCTTCCTAAGTGATCAATGCAAAGAAATAGAGGAAAACAACAGACTGGGTAAGACTAGAGATCTCTTCAAGAAAATTAGAGATCCCAAGGGAACATTTCATGCAAAGATGGGTTCAATAAAGGACAGAAATGGGATGGACCTAACAGAAGCAGAAGATATTAAGAAGAGGTGGCAAGAATACACAGAAGAACTATATTAAAAAAAAAAAAGATCTTAATGACCCAGACACCACGATGGTGTGATCACTCACCAGACATCCTGGAGTGTGAAGTCAAGTGAGTCTTAGGAAGCATCACCATGAACAAAGCTAGTGGAGGTGATGAAATTCCAGCTGAGCTATTTCAAATCCTAAATGATGATGCTGTTAAAGTGCTGCACTCTATATGCCAGCAAATTTGGAGAACTCAGCAGTGGTCACAGGACTGGAAAAGGTCAGTTTTCATTCCAATCCCAAAGAAAGACAATGTCAAAGAATGTTCAAACTGCTGCACAATTGCACTCATCTCACATGCTAGCAAATTAATGCTCAAAATTCTCCAAGAGAGGCTTCAACAGTACGTGGTCTGAGAACTTCCAGATGTTCAAGCTGGATTTAGAAAAGGCAGAGGAACCAGAGATCAAATTGAAAACTGGATCATAGAAAAAGCAAGAGAGTTCCAGAAA
Organism: Odocoileus virginianus; assembly: GCF_023699985.2. Classification (NCBI taxonomy): domain Eukaryota; kingdom Metazoa; phylum Chordata; class Mammalia; order Artiodactyla; family Cervidae; genus Odocoileus; species Odocoileus virginianus. The sequence continues at coordinate 16,972,405 of NC_069699.1, forward strand.
GACATCTACTTCTGATTTATTGACTACACCAAAGCCTTTGACTATGTGGATCACAACAAAGTGTGGAAAATTCTTAAAGAGATGGGAATACTAGACACCTTACCTGCCTCTTGAGAAATCTATATGGAGGTCAAGAGCAACAGTTAGAATGGGACATGGAACAACAGACTGGTTCCAAATTGGGAAAAGAGTACATCAAGCTGTATATTGTCACCCTGCTTATTTAAGTACATCATGCAAAATGCCAGGCTGGTGGAAGCAAAAGCTGGGATCAAGATTGCCAGGAGAGATATCAATAACCTCAGATATGCAGATAACACCACCCTTATGGCAGAAAGCGAAGAACTACTAAAGAGACTCTTGATGAAAGTGGAAACAGGACAGTGAAAAAGTTGGCTTAAAACTCAACATTCTAAAAACTAAGATCATGGCATCTGGTTCCATCACTTCATGGCAAATAGATGGGAAAACAGTGGAAACAGTGAGAGACTTTATTTTCCTGGGCTCCAAAATCACTTCAATAGTGACTGCAGCCATGAAATTAAAAGGCACTTGCTCCTTGGAAGAAAAGCTATGACCAACCTAGACAGCATATTAAAAAGCAAGAGACATTATTTTGCCAACAAAGGTCCATCCAGTCAAAGTTATGGTTCTTTCAGTAGCCATGTATAGATATGAGAGTTGGACCATCAAGAAAGCTGAGCATCGAAGAACTGATGCTTTTGAAGTTTGGTGTTGGATTAGACTCTTGCAAGGCTCTTGGATTTCAAGGAGGTCAAACCAGTCAATCCTAAAGGAAATCAGTTCTGAATATTCATTGGAAGGAATGATGCTAAAGCTGAAGCTCCAATACTTTGGCTACCTGATGAGAAGAAGTGACTCACTGGAAAAGACTCTGATGCTGGGAAAGATTGAAGGCAGCAGGAAAAGGGGACAACAGAGGATGAAATTGTTGGAAGGCATCACCAACTCGATGGACATGAGTTTGAGCAAGCTCTGGGAGTTGGTAATAGACAGGAAAGCCTGGCATATTATAGTACATGGGACTGCAACGAGTCGGACGTGACTGAACAACTGAACTAAACTGAGAAGGAACAGTGGTAGGAGAAATTTCCCTTATTCAGAACCTATTATATTCTGGATACTGGCCTACATGCCAGATGAAAGTTATTCATTTCATACTTAAAATTAGTCTATAAGGTAGGATTAGTCATATTGATATTTTACATAGGAGCAAACTACCACACCCAGAAAAAGAAACTTTCCACACAATTTGAAGAATGCTGTGTTGGACATCACTTTGATCCACTTCTGTAGTGTGAGCAATATATCCTTTAACACTGTGGGGTTGGATTTTGAAGAGAAGAAATGGGGTTTTATGTTTTGGGTTTTTTCCCCTACCACCTGGGGTGGCCCCAAATTGCAAAGGACAGAAAAAAGAGTAATTGTCTACCAGACATTCTGTGGGACCCCCAGCAAAAACTATTTAAAGTTGAAGATTTCTTAAGCCAACTGCTAAACATCAACATCAGAAAGGGATTGGGGACAAGAGAAGTGTCAAAAGGGAAAGGACAGGGGCCTCAGGATTCTGCTTAAATTCAAGCGCTGCCCCTAATGACCCAGTGACTGGGGCAAGGGGCCTCCGCTGAGCGTGAATGGAGATAAGATACTATCCTCTGAAATTCACTGAGGACCAAATGAGTGAACTTTGTACATGAAGAAGCACTTAATTATTCCTTTTGTAAAATTAACAGCATCGGTGCCTTGTGTGGCTGAGAAGGAAGACCAACAGGAAGAGAGCTCCCTGTGTCAGACAGCGGCTGCTGGGGAACGAGCCGCCCCAAGCAAAGCGGTTTGAAACCACACGCATTTACTGCTGCTCAGGAATCTGTGAGTGGTTTTGCTGATCTGGGCCAGGCACGGCTGCCCTTTAAGGGCTGGAACATGGGTCTGTAGTCAGCTGAGTTAGAGGCTGGGACTGGGTGTTCTAGGAAAGGTATGGCTCATCTGCCTGGTGGGTGGCTGGCTCTTATCCTGACTAGTGTAGTAAGTGAGCATTGGATCTCTCATCATCTAAAAGGCCCATCTAAGCTTGTTGCTAAGGCATCTGGGCAGAGTTCAAAGACAGAAAGTAAAAGAAGGCAATGACTCTTGCTAGCACTGGAAACAAGCATTTTGTCTATTTCCAACATACTCTAATGGTCAAAGCAGGTCACCAGGGCAGCCCATATTCAAGCAGTGGGAAAAATTCACTCTCTTGCTAAGAGTTGCTATCAAGTCACATTGCCTGAGGCGTGGCGACCATCAATCCTCCCCACCTCCTCCTTTTCCTTCTTTTGAAAAAGGAAAATGCTCATATCCATCCACATCTGTAGTAAAGATAAAATGAGACAAAATATTTAAAAGATCTAAGTACTGTGTGGCACATCCTAGGCACCCAGTAAGTACATCTTGTTGCCTTTGCCATATTGCTCTAATCTATGCCCTATGATTCATTCAAACATTTTCTAAGTAGGTTGTATTTTTCCTTTCAAAGAACTTCTGAGCCCCAGATATAGTTAATTCTGGGTGAGGAGCAAATTATATGTATATTCTTCTCACCTAGTTGAGAAATGATGACTATTATCTGTGTAGGCAGCTCAAAAACAAGCTATGTTTCCATTGAGAGTGGAATGCGTTTGCACCTTTCCTGTGACAGTGGTATGCAGGGAAGCACGATGGAAATGCAAGATAAGGATGCGCTGGGCCTTGCCATGACTGAGGTCAGATGTCTAGAGGTGTGGGTATAATCTGTATCACAGTCCTTGAGAACTGGAGACAAAGCCCAGTCACTACTTGAGCAGCATGGGCACCCTGGGAGTGCTGACCAGCACCGCCATCCGTGTAGGTGGTGGCCAAATTACTAGCATAAACATTTCTTCAGAGAAGCTTAAGAAGCAAGAGTCTGTACCCACCCATGTACAGAGAATGCTGTCTCAAATACACTGAATGACTTGGCTTACCTATTAGGAGCTGAACAACACTATTTACAGGAGCAGAAAATTACAGAAGCACAATGCATGAAGGACTATTACAAATAGCCAGGACATCCACATCTAAGTAGAAAGGAAGGAAAGCACTGGCTGTTCCTGCTATTTACTGCCTGGTTGATTAGTAGCAACAAGAAAGGTAACATCAGTTTAAAGCGAAAGGCTTTAAAACCTGGTTATCTAACTTAAAGACTGAAAAGTGTATTCTAATAAGGGAGGTGCTTAGATACTAATTAGGTATAAACATGGATCTAGAGTAGGGTCACATAAATGAATATTATGAAGAATTCAGTCTCATTATAGGCAGTACAAAGAAAGATGAATGTCATATTGCAGGGGCTGGGCCTAAGATGAGTTTAAAAAAAAAAAAACTTCGATGAGTTTAATGAAAGAATCTTTGATCTGACTCCTTTCAAGAATAATAAAGAGGAAAGCAAAACATCATTTCTAATGAGGAGTATATACTGGGAAAATGTCACAAACCTTTTTCTTATCTGTTAGGTTAACAATTATCCCTCAATAATTGTTTTAGGATTTTTTGCAAATCCAAAACGGTTGCACTATTTTGCAACCAAAGAGTATCTGTAACCTAATGATCATTTCCTCAAGACATAAAAGAAAATATCATCTTCTGGTGTTGCCAGGGAAAAAAAAATGTGAAAAAAAGTATTTTCCCCCAAGAAAGGTTATTATGTCATATAAAGAATCAATCTTAGATACTTGATACATGTGTCATTAAAGCACATTTGTTAAAGGATGACTTTATTGAGTGTGTTCTTATAGACTAGGCCCAATGTTAAGTACTTTATGAGCATTATCTTATCATAATCATACAAAGATGATATGGGTACTGTTGTTAATAGTTAAGAACCTGAGGCCCAGAGACATAAGTAACTCATCAGAAGAGATGCTGATGGTAAATGGTAGAGAGGGGAACCCAAACCAGGCAGTACGAATCAACTTTAACCACTAAAAGTGTTGTTTTGGTTTTTTTTTTACATTTTAATTTTATACTGGAGTATAGTTGATTATGGGTGGCACAGTGTTAAAGAATCTGCCTGTCAATGCAGGAGATGCAAGAGACCTGTGTAGGTTAGATTCCTGGGTCAGGAAGATCCCCTGGAGTACGAAATGTCAACCCACTCCAGTATTCTGGCCTGGGAAATCCCATGGCCAAAGGAGCTGGTGGGCTACGGTCCATGAGGTCGCAAGAGCTGGTCATGACAGAGTATCACATGCACACACAGCTGATTGTAGGTCATTATTAATACTAATGAAGCAGGGATATATTTTCTGATGAATATCAGAATGCATGCTAAAAGGTCAAATTTGGTTTCCATTTCTAAAACTTACCTTATTTTTCAGAACTTTATTAAAGCACTACTTCTGCTTAAATATGACATAATTTCATTTTCCTAAATCCCATTGTAATTTGCATCAGGATTCCTTTTCTTTGGCTATTATAAAGGTTTCTATTTTAAACATTTAAAAGTGTTATGGTAATGCTTGGGTTTCCCTGACGGCTCAGATGGTAAAGAATACACCTGCAATGTGGGAGACTGGGTTTGAAACCTGGGTTGGGAAGATCACCTGGAGAAGGGAATTGCAACCCACTCTAGTATTCTTGCCTGGAGAATTCCATGGACAGAGGAGCCTGGTGGGTTACATACAGTCTACGGGGTCACAAAGAGTCAGACATTACTGAGTAACTAACACACACACACACACACACACATAGAGCACATTTTCTGGAAGTGGAATTAATGGGTCACTGGGTTTGTGCAGTTTTAATTTTAATAGATATTGCTGAATTGCCTTGCAGAGAGCTTGTGTGATTTATTCTCCCCCATCACAGTGTTCGATGATGCTTGTTTTTCTAAATCTTGCCAACACTGTGACATTAATCTTTTTGATCTTTGCTAACTTACAATAAGTACAAACTGGTAACTTAATATGCATTTTTGAATTATGGATCACATAAGCATCTAACTCACACGTCTGTGTGCTCAGTTGTGTTTGACTGTTTGCGACCCCCCGACTGTAGCCCACCAGGCTCCTCTGTCCATGGGATTTCCCAGCAAGAATACTGGAGTGGGTTACCATTTCCTACTCCAGGGGATCTTCCTGATCCAGGGATCAAACTCATGTCTCCTGCATCTCCTGCACTGGCAGGCAGATACTTTAACATTTGAGCCACCTGGGAAGCCCATGAATATCTAAACCAATAATTGAAAGCCACTTAAAAAAAAAATGTGTTACAAATATTTAACTATGGTGAAACTAAAAGTAAGACCCTCAGGGAGAAACTGCAGGAAGAAAACTTAACATGTTCCAAAATCCTTAAAAATATCATGAACCACTTTAGGACATGATAAATTGCTCACGGTGTAAAGTAATCAAGAAAAGATGAGGTAGTCTCTCAAAAGGAATGTTGAAGCTAAGAAGATATTAAATAATAGTGGGAAGGGGGTGGATTTGATGGCCTCCCTTCAGCCAAGAAATTCCATGGAAATCCCATCACTGGGTTTACTCACTGCGGTTTGAGTCATTTTGTAAAAGGAAGGTTCTGACCTGATCAAAAGTCATGATACTTGTGAAAACTTAATAGAGCAGTTCCAGCCATTTCACACTTTTCTTTCCTCCACGACAATGAGTCCCACATAATGGATATTCATTAAGTACCCATTACTCTATTGCTTATAGTTTGTACAATTACAAAAAGATCATAGAGTCTTTCAAAACTCCTATTACAAATTTTTATTCTCCTTGCACAGATTAAATAAGGTGGAAGACTTTAAGAAACTTTAATTATAATAGCTGGTACAATCTGATATCATAATCATAACTATATTTTTCTCCAAATTCTATCCACACATTTTCTAGCAATTATAGCAGTGCTTCCATCCCCCTGTATTAGAGAATTAGTCATTGATGTTTAATCAGGGGAAGGATCATAATTAATCAAAGTGCCCATTTAGAAGAACTTGCCAGTGGTCAGGAAGACATTTTAGCCTTCCGACAAATCTTATCTTGGAAAGCTGAAATAAGCAGATTAAATAAATTGTGCTTTCTCAATTCAAAATGTAATTCTCTAACTTCAATTACAAAGTTTTCCAGAATTCTAAACTAGGACATATATATTCAAGTCTCTATTTCAAGACACATAATCAGATTCTGAAGCAAAAAAAAGAAAAAGAAAAGTCAGAACCAAAACTCGGTAACAGCTTTAAATTTGTTCAACACAGAATTATTTTAACATTACTCTCCCTATAGTTTTGAAAATAAGAATCTGTATTCAGACAAGCTCTTAATTTACTGGGAAATCCCATTAGGGTACTCATATGTCTCCATAAATATCCAGATTTCACTATCATCTGAAGATTCACAGAAAGGAGTCACCTAGAAAGGACTGTGATAATGCTAAGTCAGGAGGCCGAAATCCATCCTAAGCAACCAAAATTGAGTCCATCAGGCCTAAGTTAGAATCTTAACTTGGCTTCTTAGTGGTTATAGAGTCTTCATCTGCAAACTGTCACTAATAAAAGTAGCTACCGCAGTCAGGTAGGTGAGCAGGTAGATTGAATTATAAGAATTATAGCTGACAAACCACTCAACATGGTGTTTGGCACATGGCAAATGCCTCCACATATTAGTTTTTCATCATGTCACTGTACGAGTCCCACATACATCTCTCAGGAATTACAAGAACTTCAAAATGACATTGACTGACTCATACCCCTTCCAAACAGACTGACGCTGAGAAACCCTTCCCTTTTTACTTCTCCTCTTATCCTCTGATACTTCAGTCCATTTTCTTCCACTTCCATCTAGATTATTCTCACCTGGTCTGGTCTAGAAAAAGTCTATGGTGGGCAAAGCGAAGGTAAATGCTCAGACTTGACCTCCCTACTTTTTATCATATCTCTGCTCCAACTTCTATGATAAAAAGCTTACACCGTTATGATGAATATATGTCAGTATGCACTTGTTCACACTCTGGAAAGTACAGTATTCGAATGAACGAATCATCATGTAAACTATGGACTTTGGTGGTTATAATGTGTCATTGTAAGTTCATCAGTTGTAAAAAACATACCACTTGGGTTAGGGATGTTGATCATTGAAGAGGCTCTCATGTATGACAGCAGGGGGTAGATGGGAAATTACATCTTCTCAGTTTTGTGGTGAACCTAAAACTTGTCTTTATAAAGTCTAAAATAATTTAAAGCATTAATCAAATAAGAAAAAAAGCTCAGTCTGACTTGGAAAAGTTGCCCTATGTTTTGTGAAAAATTGATGTATATTTTGGTTCAATCCAGAGCCAACATTGTGAATTTGGCATTTTTTTTTTTTAAAACAAGATCTGAGTGAGAAAAGATGTTGGAAGAGTGAGAAAAGATGTTGGAAGAGACTCTCCCCATATTCAGGAGACAGCTTTTTCACGTCTCTGCACTGTGCACATATGCTTGTATCTCCCTTCTGGATCACCACTTCTTGAACCTCTTACTCGTGCATCAAAAGCATCTCAAATGTAATTACATCCATAAAGTCTTTCCTTCTTCCTTACAGTCAATCACTTACTCCTCTGTCTGACTTGATTATCTGTGATACACTCTGTCAGTGTGGTGTTGTAGTTATTTGTTCACATCCGTGTTACCCAGCAGCTCACAGGGTCTTGGGATTCCTTTCTTTCATGGGCCCGGGTTCAGCATGACTGGTACAGACTGGGTCCTGATAAACGGTGAACTGAGGCCCTGCCCCACTCGAGGGCAGTATTAAGGGGGCAGATTTAGAGCCTGGTTGTGGGTTAAATCCAAATCTGCCTCTGGCTAATTGTGGAATCTTGGGTAGTTACTCAAACACCAAATGCCTTAGTTTTCCCATCTGTAAACAGATGATCGTATCTACCTCTCAGACAGGTTGTAGGATTAAATAGATGAGCGCAGGGAGAGTCCTTAGTTCGGTGCCTCCCACATAGTAAGTGTTCAGTAAACGCCACCTGCTACGGTGACTGCGGTCGCTGCAGTTGCTATGGTGATTTGCCTCTTCAGATCCCTCACGTCACTGCCCAGGAAGATCCCAGCAAAGATGCTTTCATTGGTTAGCCCTGGAACTTGGCCAATACACAAGGTGTTCCAGAAGGGAAAAAATACACTTCCAATTAAAAAATGACTTCAGATAAAAATATTTTAGAATGCCATCTGTTCATATGCTCATATAGCCAATTTCATTAAATTCTAAGGAAATATTTAAGTGCTGATATTGTATTATGAGACACCTTTCAATTGGTTGATGAGCTTATCTGAACAATTTTTGTAGAGCATATATTCTTTGGATGGGTTATGTATGGAACAAGAAAACTGACTGGAAGCCAAGAATCACTAACTCACTTGCCAAATGCTTAATTCAGGCCTCACTCCTAGGACCTTCCAAAAGGAGGGGTGACATCCAGACATTTTTTTTTTTCCTTGCAGCACTACCTACCACGGTCCTCCTCTTTCCCTCCGTCTTCCCACTCTCCTCCCCATAATACATACACAATTTGTGATAGCTCCATGTTTAAGACCATTGCTCGGAAGGTTTTCAGTGCTGATGCACATAAGGAATGAATGGGTGAGTATAAGTACTGTTGTGTGTGGTCCAGTTGAGGTGGTAATGGCCCATATCACCATCTTCCCACTAGGAGATTCATAAATGGACCACAAAGCATCTTGAGCAATAGCCACTTCCCAGAATTACTCCTACATTCACAACCCTGGTTCACTCCATTATTTTTTTCCTGTGAGGCATGCTTAATGCTGTCTGTAAATTTTTTTAATACATATTTTAAGTTTTTTCAGACTACTATCTATTCACAAATGCTGTTTAGAAAAAATATATATAAATATAAATATATGTAAAAATATAATATATCTATATAATGTTTGTGTGTGTATACATATGTGTTCTTACACAAACAAAATCTCTTTGAAAGTTCTTTCAAGCACTGGCCCATCTCCAACATCTATTGTAGGACTGAGCTTCTCCTTACCTTCCACTGCTCTCATTAACTTCAGAGGAATCTTGAACACTTACAAGAGAAGCACCAAAACTATACCAAATGCCTCCTACTGAGAAATGAACCTTAACTCAGAGCTGAACACTAAAGAGCAGTTCTGGCACATACTTAATCAGATGACAATGATTCACGTAACTTCTACAGAAGAGCAACCTGGTGACCTCTGATAGAGGATGCAAAAAAAAAAAAACAACCCAAAACCCTGCATTATATGATCTTGGCTGCTCTTAAGATATGTATTACTTTAAAGTGATAAGCATCTCCATGGTGCCTTTTCTATATTAATTTTTAATTCAAGTGCCGGGTATAACACTGTGCTTGTTTCTGTTCTAAAATGTGAGAACCTGTATTTATATCATTATTAATTTAACCAGTTTGAGTAGGTAATTTCTTTGCTACATAAGGGTTCAAGTAGAAGGTGGGAAACTGCTGATACATGGAGTCTAGAAACATAAAGAAGCATTAAACATCTGTCAGCCAGAGAAAAAGTGTGTCTAGGGGAAGCTGAGTGGGGAGTGGGAAGAAGTTCATTTGTTTTTCTCTATTTCTCCCACTGCTATCGTTCTTCTCCAGAGAGAACTTCCCATTAAAATGCATCCATTCTTCATATTTTTGCACTATATTCAAGCCACCTCAACATCTTACAAAATCCTAATGAGTCCACTCATCAGTACAGTGGATAAACGATCAGTACGTTCGTATGTAGGTGGATGACAGCTTACAGGATACTCACTGAGTGTCTGGGTTGGAACCCTACTCTGCTGCTTCTACAGGGAAGAAGCTGGGCAATTTTATCAACTCTCCGTGTCTCAGTGTCCTAAATTCTAACAAGGAAATGATGAGTCTACCTCATAGGGGCATTATGGAGATTGAACAAATTAATACATGTACATGTTTAAATGAATATCTCTTAGTCAATGCTCAAAAGGCTATCTATGGTAAAAATATTGATAGTTCTATACAGTAACCTACCTCTCATTTGTCTGCTTCACTGTCATAAATTTTAAGGCTAGAAGGTAAATACAAGACCATGCATTCTCCCACACCACTCCTCAGATTAATAATTGAGCCCAGGAATATTATGAAACCTCTTCTAAGGGGTCATACGAAGTGAAGGGTCAGTCCCTCAGTCGTGTCCGACTCTTTGTGACCCCGTGGACTGTAGCCCTCCAGGCTCCTCTGTCCATGGGACTCTCCAGGCAAGAACACTGGAGTAGGTTGCCATTCCCTTCTCCAGGGGATCTTTCCAACCCAAGGATGGAACCTGGTTCTCCTGCATTGTAGGCAGATTCTTTACCATCTGAGCTGCCAGGGGTCACAATCGCCATCAGGGAAATCATTCAATCTACTTATTCTCACCCCATGAATCCTTCCAGTGAATGATGCTATGAAGCTAAAAGAAGATTATGATTTCTACTCCTTTGGGGTAAAAATACACAATTACTCCTATGTCAACATTTGTCAGATTTTTAGATAAAAGTATTAATCTGTGTGCTTTATGCTTTATCACTCAGTTGTGTCCAACTCTTTGTAACCCCAAGGACTGCAGCCTGCCAGGCACCTCTGTCCATGGGGATTCTCCAGGCAGGAACACTGGAGTGGGTTGCCACGCCCACCTCAAAAGTATTAATGTATCACCCTAGCCAACAGGGGGTTGACCACATCTTCATCTTACCATTATCAAAGCTACTAGCATTTCCTGTTCTAGATATTCAAATCATAGATAGCAATACCATCCACACCGAGAAAGCCAAAATATGGAGATATTAAGTCATACAACATACTTTGTAGTAGAGCCATGATTAAAAGCCAGAATATATGATTCCAAATTCCTTCAGCCTCTTGTGGAAATGACTCCACCATGAGAGTGAAGAGCATGCTTATGGAGTCCTCTGTTACTCTTGCCTGTCAGTGTCCATTTCCACTTTTTTTGGGAAAAGCCCATTAGATTATGATTTGGGAAACTCCCCCTCTCCTTGTGGAAACATGCTTAGTGCAGCCAGCGCTGGGCATGGTGGCCTCACAAAGGCCTCCACTGCTGTGCAAAGGATGGGAACATGATCCAAGCTAGCTGAATCATTCACCCTTGCCCAAGAATTTAATGTTTTATTTCAACAATGCAAGATTTAGAGGAAATTCTCCTTAAATAAGGGCTCAAGACTGGATTCCTGAAGATGCTGTATGCTGAAATTCCTACTTCCTGTTTCCCCACTAATAAATTAAGTTTTTGCTAGTGTTAATTAGAATCAGTATCTATTTCTTATTGCCAAAACCCCTGTAACTTACATATACCTGGGCATTTAGCTTAAACATAGCTATAAGGAATGTCTGCTGTCTTATTTATTGCTATAATACCCAGCAATAACCCTTTTCCCCACAGGTTATCAGCACTTCTCCTCATCTATTCTTGGTCCATGTGCTGCAGCTATCAGGTCAGTGATGAAAATAGGACATAAATTTGTAACATCAGAGCTAAAGACAAGTATTTTTCAAGAAACATTAGGAAGGAATACCCTTCTGCTTACTGTGGTAAACAGACTGTGACTAAGTGAAGACTCATTGCAAAGTATATGCAAGACAATGGAAGAGACCTAAATCTGACAAAGTATTTGAGCCCAGGGGTCCAACAATCCCTAAAACAAGGAACCACCTTGGATTTTTGTATTTTCTAAGAAATTGTATTTCCTGCCTCTCTTTCTTTGTGAGTTGTATTTATGCCACTTACAACCAAAAGAGCCTTATCTGATATGACAGCCAGTGAAAATTTCACGATTTGGTTTTGATGCTACCACATGGCAGTGATGCTGCCCTTTTATGCTTTTTAGGAATAACTGTGACTTAAAAAAAAAAAACAGCTCCAATTTGTTGAGTTATTTGTATTTTTTCAGTGATAGGTACTTTATTTTGACATTTCATTTTAAGAGCAGTCACATCTGCAGGCAGGAAGAAGGTAGTATTACTATTCTCATGATGTATGTATTGCTATGCCCATGAGAATTTCAAAGGAGAGAACAGTATTTTATTTAAAGTTGTACTGAAAAAGGTGGGCACAATCCTAGGTCTCTGTGATCGCAATGACTGTACTTTCTGAGGGACAACATAGTGAATTAAATGAGAAAACGAAAAAGATGTCAGACACACTAGGGGAGGCACTCCAGAGGCAACAGCTATATCAGTGTCTGCTAGAACGCCAGCAACGATGTTGTACAGAGTCGCCCAATTATTCCAGAATGAATGATTGTCCTTTGTTTCAAATGCCTGAATTATAAACATTCATTCACATGAATTGAATTTTCATGATTTCCCATGGATTAGTGTAAGTGGTAAAATTACAAATGGCAAAATGTAACTCAAAAAGAAATCATCATATCTAATACAGAAAATGATTAATACATGACTAAATAAGACTTCTATAGTTAAACAGACTATTGCAGGAGACACCTTAATACATATTAAAATAATTTAAATAAAAATTACAACCAAATACTACAGTTGGGATCTATTTTCTTCTAATAATGGACAGATAATTCGTTAACTTCCAGCAAGTCTTAGTTAAATCAAAATGACCTTGAGAGTGCCCTTTGAATATGCTTAATGATAAGTGAAATTTATTTATGGGAACAAATTAGAGCAATGACACTCTTAGGCTTTGTATGGTTTGATCCTGAAACAAATGTTTGTGATGAAATAATAAAAACCCTTAAAATAGAGTTTTATTATCATGCAAATTCCCCAAGTACAGACTCAAGAGTGTAACACAGCATGAGGACTTTCACAAAAACAAAGTAGATAAATGAGGGAATCAACTGAACATAAAGAAGAACACCGCAGGAGGTTCCTGTGTTATATAATTTCAAAGAGAAAAATTCAAACTCTTTGGATGACCTTCTGTTTTGGATACACACTAAGGTGACCTGATGATATGAAACCTTGTATAATCTCTTCCCCTGGAGTGCAGACAGATAATTTAAATCAATAGAATAGGGCGCAGTTACTGGGCATATGACGCCTATGTTTACATATTATGGGACTCCTTCTTAGCACAGTGGAGTGAGAGACTCTTCAGCTGGCCCTGAAGAAGTAATATCCACAGAGAGATCACCATGGGAGAGAACTGTCATGAGTCTCAGACTACGGTGGCCTCTGTCTGACAGCCAGTACAAAGCCAGGGCACTGGGTCACAAAGCCACAAGGAAATGAATTCTGTCATCAATTTCAGTGAGCTTGGACTTGCATTCTTCCCCAGTCAAGTCTCAGACGACACTCCAGCCTCGGCTGACACCTTGAATGCAGACATGTGACTTTGCCCTGACTTGTAACTTAGAGTATCTGTGAGGTAATAAACATGTGTTGCTAAATTTATGGTAATTTGTGACACAGTGACAGAAAACTGATCTACATTCTGTTCTGAAATTCGTGTTGTTTTATATGTTGGATGAGTCTGAAGACCTGACATATAATAGGTAAAGAGCAAATATTTGACAAGTGAATGTCATTGTTTTTGAAGCCATATTTGAGAATACAACCTTACCAAGAGAAGGCACCGGTACTCTTCATTTCAAAAAAGACCATGAAGATGTTAGGGCATGATATAAACTTTCTAAACTGCTGGCCAGTGATTTTGCTATTCTCATAGAGAACCATATAAATAGTTATTACAAGAGGATTATCAGATGAAGCTGACATTCTAGGTACCATTTGTAAACTATTGTTTGAGCTTCAGAAATCCAGAATCTCCCTTCAAAGAGTTTATGGAACATCACTATCACATAAATGAGATAGTTAAATATATGTATTAATTTTTAAATCTATTCTATATATGTTTAATCTACCAGCAAACTTATAATAAGCTAAGAAAATAATTACCTTGCCAATTTGGTCATTTCCACTTCTAGCTAATTGATTCAGTTAACATATAGAAGAAATTACACCAGATGCTGCTAAGTTTGAGTAGAAAGCATGGTTACATATTGCTAAAGATGTTGTATAAATAAACTGGTATAAATATCTTAAAAAGCAATTTGAAAAGTATGAGTGAAGAATCTGATGGTAAAATTACACTATAATATATTAATCCTACTCTTTCTTAAAATATATGTGAATAAAAAAGCCAAAAGTAACATTAAAATGAAAATATTAATTTCAGTATTTCCTATTAATGCAAAGAGTAAACTACAGTGAGTCATCAGGGAAGCAATTTATATATTATGGTACACAAACTACCGGAATATTATATAAAATAGCTATAAAATTATAACTATCAAAACTAAAGAAAAACATTAATATTTTAGCACACAATTTGTAATATATAAAGCATAGCAGAAGGACGCATAAGGCTAAGCAAAACTATTGAGTATGGGATATATGAAATTCTTGATATTCGGGAATAAATGGTGACTTAGGTGTATGTGCCCACCCCTCTCTATGACTTTTCCCCTACCTCCCACACTATACACACTGCATCAAATACACATCTACCACACTGTCAAAACTCTATAAATGTGCTTTCCAGGTGGCGCTAGTGGTAAATAATTTGACTGCCAATGTAGGAGACATAAGAGACGTGGATTCGATCCTGGGTTGGGAAGATGCCCTGGAGGATGAAATGGCAACCCACTTTAGTATTCTTCCCTGGAGAATCTCATGGGCAGAGGAGGAAGCCTAGCGAGTTGGACAACTGAAGTGACTTAGCACACAGGCATGCACAGAGAAAAACGTTCCTCCACAATTGCTGGCACTGAAAACATATCCACAGAATTTGAGGTACTTTGCTAGGATCAGTGGTTTAGAGAACTAAAGAAATATAATTTGCTTAACGATCACACTCAGTAGTCTCACTTCTTTTCTTCCATTTTGGAAACAGACACTGGTCAATAGGATTAGCTGTGGAATCCACAAGGACCACTACTTGCAATTATCTCATCTATTCTCAAACAGCAAATTTTGATGTAGTTGCTCTAGGATGATCCAAGCCAAGAAAGACATCAAAGAGAAAGCCAAGAAATAATCCCTGAGACAAAAATAAAAGCAACAGGAAAAAGATAATGACTAGCCATACTCTATAAAATAATGAAGACCCCGTTAAAAATTAAGGTCTAAAAAATAGATAATAGAGTAACTTTACCAACTTGAAGAAGAAACCATGAAGAGATCAAATTCCTTTGCACAGCAGCTTGCAGCTGCCTCCTCAGACTCCCAGCTAGAAAACTCCTACAATGGCCATATGTATTTCTATTATTGGGCTCTCCATATTAAGTTGCAACAATAACAACAAAAATTCAAGAGTGTCCTTGCAGGCAATGATATGGAAAAAGGGGGTTTTCTTGCTATGTTTGTAGGGAAGATCAGACCAGAATAGACTTATCCATGTACAGAAGAATAAACCAAAAATATCCAAACCACAAAAAGCTTCTGTAAAAAGGGATGACTATATATAACTCAAGAATGAGAATTTATTTTTGAAAAAACAATTCTTTATGGGGAAAAAGGATATTACAGAGACTATACCCTGTGATTAAATAAAATTAGAAGATAGAGCATGAAATGAGAGATGAACCATGGGACAAAATCAGCTGATACTTTGCAGAACTAAAAGTAGTAGCCCCGGAAGCAGTGAAGAAAATAAGCAATATGATAGTGGAGATGGAAGCTTAAGCATTCATCCAGTTCCCTCCAGAAGGAAAAAAGACAAGGACCCATAAAATAAGAGTTATGAACTGAAGTATGAATATCAGAAGAAAACAAAAATTGAGATGTTGGCAGTCCTCAAAGACTAAATAAAAGAAGTCAGATAATGATTAATGAATAATACACAAACATTTTCTGAATATATATGCAAATTGGAAACATTAATAGCAAAAAGTCACACATACAATTATATAAGCATTTATTTTCAAGAACAAGTATCTACATAGAAAAATACCATAAATGATAGGGAAAAATAAGTTGTTTCCACTCCAACATTAGTTTAATAATATGAATTAAATTATGAGAAAGAAACTGACTCCAAAATTCACTGTCCAGATATGCTGTCATTTATGTTGATGGCAAGAAATAAATATTCGTACACATACATATCCAAGTGCTAAGAAAACAAACTGGATAAAACTACTGAAGGACTGGCAATGAACCCAGAAATAATTTTAAAATAAAATGAACTCTAATTAACACTTGTGAAATGTAATGCAAATTGCAAGATCACACCAACAAATCTAGCATGGAGTAGTGTGTAAAAGGAAACTGAGATGAAGCTAATTTCACTGCCTGCTGTATTAATTTCCTATTGCTGCCACAATAAACAACCACAAATTTAGCATTGTAAAATGATATCCCTCTATTATCACCTAGTTCTATAGGTCAGGAGGCTGGTGGCCTTCACTAGTTTGTTTTGAGTCACACAGGCTGAAATCCAAGTGTCAGCAAGGCCGGCATTCCTTTATGGAGAGTCTGGGGATGACTCTGCTTCACGGCTATTGGCAGAATTCAGTTCTTGGTGGTTCTATGACTGTGGTCCTGCTTTCATGTTGGTGTCAACTGGGGGGTCAATCTTAGCTCCTGGAACTGCCATATTTCTTAGGTTATGGACCTTCTCTCCATCTTCAAAGCCTTCAGTTGAATTGAGTCCTTCTCATTCTTCCCTCATAGCTCAGATGGTAAGAATCTGCCTGCAGTGCAGGAGACCCAGGTTCGATCCCTGGGTTGGGAAGATACCCTGGAGAAGGAAATGGCAACCCACTCCAGTACTCTTGCCTGGAAAATCCCATGGACAGAGGAGCTTGGTGGTCTGCAGTCCATGGGGTTGCAAAGAGTTGGGCACGACTGAGTGAATAACACGCACATGTCCTTCAGATCCTCTCCGATCTATTTTAAAGATTTCCCTTCTGCTTCATCTCTTCTCCTCTCCTTCCAGACATGTGTCCCTAACTCTTTTGCCTTCCTCTTCTGTATGTAAGGGCTCACATAGTTACATGGGACTTCTTCAGATAACCTTTAACCATCTACCTAGTTTAATATCAACTCATGTCATTTGCAAAATATCTTTACAGCACCAGTTAGTGTTTGAATGATCAGAGGACAAGAATCTTGGGTGGGGGAGGTGGAGGCAGCTTGAAATCCTGCCAATCACATCTAGTAAAGGAAGTATTCAGATGTATCATCATATTGTTGGTGATGATTCATAAATTTAACTTCAAGATTTTTTTAACTTAAAGGTAATTATTATGAAATTTAAAAATAGGATGTCTCCTTCAAATCATTCAAGAGATATGAGAAAGCAAACCAAATAGCAACATAGATAAAGGAGAACAGAAGGAAGTAAATATGCAACAAAAACATTAGAAAGAAATAAAACTTATTATTAGAGACAATGTGTGAAAATAAGTACAAAATATAAATATAAAAATACTAGATGAAAATGTGTAAGGCTATTTAAATAACCACAGAGTGAGAAGCACTTATGATATAAAATACAGAACCCATGTAAAAGGAGCTTGGCTATGCCAACTAAATAAAGAGAAAACATCTACATATCAAGAAACAAAAATAAAAGACACAGTGGAAAACTATTTGTTGCACGATTCCTACAAATCCAAAGGGGGGAAAAAAAGCTCAGTGGAAAAATAAGCAAAGGAAATGGATGGAGCGTTGACAGAAAAACATAGAAAATTTTTTTTTAAACATTTAAACAGCTGTTCAGCTTTACTCATTAGAAGAAAAATAAAGATTGAAAGAGAGATTCTATCTTTAGCCTGTCAGAGCAGTGAAATGAAAAATGCCTGATGTGTATTTTGTAAAGGAAACATCTCTTACATTGCTGCTGGGAATTAAGATGCATATGACCTCAGAGCAGGGTGACTGAGCAATCTCTCTCTCTCTCTCTCTTTTTTTTCTCTTTTTAAAAGAAACTATTTTAGAGCAGTTCTGAACTTATAGAAAAGTTGTGAAAACATCTGCAGACACCTCACACCTGATTTCCCCTGTTATTAGTATCTTATATAACTATGGTGAATGTATCACAACTAATGAACCAGTATTGATGCATTAATGAAAGTCCACACCACACGTTATTAAGATTTCCTTATTTTGTCTAATGTCCTTTTTTCTGTTCTAGATGTATCAGCTAACAATTTTAGCTAGTCAGCATGCCTCCTTAGGTTTCTCTTGGCTATGGTGTTTTTTTAAAAACTTTCCTGGTTTTTGATGACTTCGGCAATGTTGAAGAGTACTGAACAGGTATTTTGCAGAACGCCCCTCAGTTGGGATTTGCATTTTTTTTTTTAAATTATTAGTCTGGGTGTGTATTTTTGGAAAGATGATTGCGAAGGCAAGAAGTGTCATTCTCATGATCTCATATTAAGGGAATGTACTATCAACACAACTTACTGCTTTTCATCTCAGTCACCTTAATGAAATAGTTGGTCAGGTTTCTGCACTATGAGTTACTCTTTCCCCTCCTTGTCACACTGTGTTTTTTAAAAGAAAGTCACTTTATGCTGCCCATATTAAGGAATGGAGACTGATGCTCTTAACTCCTTAAAGATGGAGTAGTTAGAGAAATAACCGCATCTGGAATTCTTTAGTGTGGAAGATTTTTCTATTCTTTTCCATTTACTTATTTAGTAAGCCATTTATTTACATCAGTACAGGCTGATGGCTACTTACTGTACACTTCAGGTTATAATCGGGTACTACTTTACTCATTGTATTGCTAAGATGTTTACAAATTTGACCATCGAGAACTCTCTTCATTGGTTCCTGTGTCCCATTTATATACTCCTATTGTTGTGGCTTTTTAATATTTGAGCACTTTAAAAAAATTATTTTTTTAAACTATAAAATGATTCAGACTCATTTCATATATTTTCTGCCCCAATCATAAAATCAGCCATTTTCCCAAGGAGGTTTGGCTCTATTTATCGGAGAGTCATATGGGAACCAAGACTTGGGTGCCAGGTACATTGATGCTACTGAGGTGTAGCTGTTTCCAGGTCCTCTCAGCTGACACGAACAGAGCAAGAAAATGTGTGTGTGTACACTAATTCAAATGTATAAAATTAGCTGTAAATATTTCTACATGTAACCATCTGTGACTACAATAAACTAAACATGAATTTATACTGATGCCTCCAACTGTACTCAATTACCATGTTATTTACCATAACATCCTATTTTATCAGTGAAAACAATGCCATTTAAATATAAATACATACCCAACAATTTCAATCATACAGATTGATTCATACATGTACAAAATGACATGCAAAAACACATTGATAAGAGTCAAGATGTGAAAATAAGAAATATTTTTAATTTCAGTAGAAATCAAAATAATGCTAATTGAGGCAGTATCTTGTGTTACCTAAGACATTTTTGAGGCTGAAAAACACTGATAATACTCAGTAAACTGATGTTATCTGTACTGTTCAGACTGTAAGTCCATAAGAGTTTTCTGTAGGAGTGTGAAAATGTCCATCAAGTATTTAAACATACATATGCTTTTCAATCAACAACTGAATTTCTAGGAATTTATGTTAAGGAATAATCTGAGATTTTTGAAGGCTTACCCATAAAACTAACTGTTACAAAGTCAGTCACATCTCAGTCACACATGGTCACAATAAGATATAAACTTGAGTTATACAATAGGATTTGGCTATATATTCTAGTAAAGCCATATAATAAGTATAATACTATCGTGTACTTAAATCACAATTTTAAAAGAAATACAAATCTTGGATAAGAAGGATATCAGAGGATGACTGCAGTATTGTAAGTCCTAAGAGAAACATCACAAAAATTACATAATGTAGGGTTTAATTTATCTGTAAAAGAAAAAGTGTACATTTTATACATATACATACATACATACACACACACACACATACACATATATATCCCTATGTACATATGAACAACCATTACCCTTACGTTTAGGAGTTATAAGTCATTTTAAATCTTAAATATAACTTTGTTATAAAGTATTTTTTCATTTTATAGAAACTTATAAAAATTTTAAAGATTTCATAATGTGCACATATTACTTTTGCAATTAGCATATACATATGTGTAAAGAAGAAAATCCTCAATAAAACATAAAGGACTATGAGTGATTACGGTTTTCACAATTCTATTTTTATTTCAATGTCTTTTAAAGGAAATAAAAAAGTATAACAGCCTCGGTGATTTATAATTTTTTCCTTCAAACTTTAGGTTTGGATAATCATTTCCATTTTAAAAAGTCTAGTAAGAACCTGAACCTGAATGGAAAAATCAGTTGCAGAAAATAAGGCTGAAGAGGACAGCCAGGAAGCCATAGGGAAATAATCATAACTCTATACTCTGCAAGCTAAGTGGGAATTAGGTCAGTCAGCACACACACAAGTCAATACTCCACTGGAGCAAAAATATAACTTGCCAGAATCCCATCATCAGGCTCACTGGTGACCCCTTTGTGATGCTGTAGAACCTCTTAGCTCCCTGTCTCAGTCTGGCATCTTAGTCCCTCATTTCTCTTTCAAATGAGCTCTCTTCTGTTAAGAAAGGCATTTTGACTTTTTATTTTTCCTTTTTTTTCCCCCTCAATTTCAGCAACAGTTAAGCAGAGAAATGACCTTAGATATACCAGTTTGCCTAAAGAGAGGAAACCATTCCCTCAGGATGCAAAAAGTAAATGATGTGATTATATACATTGTTAAAAAACATTCCATCTAGCAGGTTATAGGGATGCCTGAATCATGTATCAAAGATTGATGTCTGCAATGGCATGAATATCCTAACATGTGGTGATGGAGCAGAATTAAGTACTGGCATATCTGATACTATCTCTAAAGCTGCCAGTTGGGTCACACAGACACACACATACCCCCTTAAAGTTGAAAGATGCAGACTTTCAACTTTAGCAGAAACATTTGTTATCAAATTTCTGCAAGAATAGAGCATTTTGTTTTGGGTATTATTGACATTAGTACTGCATATAAAAGAATGTGGACACAAAAAGATGTGCTATTTTTTAATTCTCAACGAGACTTTAAAGCAATCTCAAATTCTATGTGTCGTTCAGAACTGAGGCAATCTCATCTCTTCACAGTGTTGGCAAGGACGGCATTAAAATATTCTGTCACACTCTGTCTTTAGGTGTGGTGTGTACTTATTTTAGAGAAATAATATTTTTAAAATTCTACACTCAAAAGTTTATCAGACATACACACACACATGCATACACACACACATATTGGCTTCCTATTCTCTAAGAGTACCCTCATTATTGCCAGGAGAAATGTCAATAACCTTAGACATGCAGACAATAACAACCTACTGGCAGAAAGTGAAGAGGAACTACAGGGCCTCTTGATGAAGTTGAGATAGGAGAGTGAAAAAGCTGGCTTAAAATTCAACATTAAAAAACTAAGATCAAGACCTCTGGTCCCATCACTTCATTACAGACTTTATTTTCTTGGGCTCCAAAATCACTGCAGATGGTGACTGCAGCCATGAAATTAAAAGATGCTTGCTCCTTGGAAGAAGAACTACGACAAACCTAGACAGCATATTAAAAAGTAGAGACACCACTTTTCTGACACGGGTCTGTATAGTCAAAGCTATGGCTTTTCCAGCGGTCATGCATGAATGTGAGAGTTAAGAGCATCAAGAAGGCTGAGCACCAAGAAACTGATGTTTTCATACTGTGGTGTTGGAGAAGACTCTTGAGAGTCCTTTGGACAGCAAGGAGATCAAACAGGTCAACCCTAATGGAAATCAACCCTGAATACTCATTGGAAGAACTGATGCTGAAGTTAAAGCTCCAATCCTTTGGCCACCAGATGTGAAGAGTCAACTCACTGGAAAAGACTCTTATGCACGGAAAGACTGAGGTTTCGAGGAGAAGGGGACAACAGAATATGAGACAACTGGATGGCACCATTGACTCAATGGACATGAGTTTGAACAAGCTCCAAGACATACTGAAGTACAGACAGGCCTGGAGTGCTGAGGTCCATGGGGTCATAGAGCCGGACAGCACTGAGCGACTGATACTAACATATGATAATAGTGCGAAAACAGAAAATTCACATCGTGTGCTTTTCCCAGCTTCTAAATGACAAACACTGGCACTCAACCACCTGTTAAATAAGTTGTGTTTCTACAAAGTGAACAGATTAGCCGAAAGAGATAAGTTTCCAAGGCCTTCCTAAAACCTTTTGGAAATAAGAATCAGAGCAGATCAGGGAAAACACTCACTTTGTCATTTTAAAGAGATCAGAAAAATTTAAGACCTTTAGACAGACATAGGGCTAAACCTGTTTTTTTTTAAATGGTGACTATTTGACAATTCTTATTCTTGTCCTGTCATATGGGATATCTTTGCAAAGTTTTCCAAAAAAAGACACCTGGATGGGAATCTCCCAGTTGATATCAGACATTCACTTGGTGGGAAATTTGAGCTTTGGCTAATTTTGCAACAGCTGTGTTGAGGGTAGTGAGTTAGAAGCATGATGTCTAGTTCTTAAGCATTTCATTCACAAGGTCATATGCGTAGTTTTTAAGGTTTATGAAACACTTATATGCATACTCACATCTTAAATATATGCTAACAAACTTCTGAGAGTAGAAAAGACATTTAACATTAATATCACTTCAAACACACTGAGGAAATGGAGGCAGAGGTAAGCTCCTGGCTGGGGTTTGCCTGGAGCCAGGAAGTAATAAGCATCAGGGTCAGGACACAGGCTTCACTTTTGACATTAAAGTCTCTGTTCTTTCCAACATATTAAACAATTCTGAATGCTCAGCAATGCATGATTACAAGTTTTTGCCCAACTTTTAAAAATCAGAGCTTTAGGGTACAAATCTTAGGGAAATATGTATTTAATCAATTTTACAAGGGGGCTCGTATAAGACTAAGCATGTTACCATGTGAGGTCATTTTTGACAGAGGTCATTTTTAAAACACATAAAACATGATTTTATGAAATAGCAAATATGTTTTCTCACTTCGAAAGAAGTTCCAATGGTGGCATATGATCATTGACAAATGAGGCTTCGAGGTCTTTCTGAACACTAATGTCAGACAAATCCTGGGATGTTTAAGAAATTTAATGTTACAAACTCTGAAACCTTCTCAGGTAAAGTCTGTAGGTGTTTGAATAACTATGTCAAGAAAATGAGAACAAACAACAACAACAAAAAATCAAATCCAAGATTTCTTTTTTCAATGACTAGCAAATCATACTCTTTTCTTCTGCATGGATTTTTCAAACCTGGCAGCATTTCCTTTCCTTCTAGTCCACCTCAGGATGATTTATGAGACCTCTGAAATCTGGCTCAAGATGAAATACTTGTTGGGCAATTAAATATTTAGAGGTGTGAAGTTTGAAGCTCAGGTACTTGTCTACATGTGGAGAAGAGCTTGTGACTCATTTCACTTAACTTGATTCATTCAACAAACATTTACATGCCAGGCATAAACTCAGGCACTTGAGATATAAAGAAAAACGGAACACAGCTCCATCCTTCAGAAATTCACAACATAGGGGGAAAGCCATGTAAAAACACATAGAATGACCTATAAGAGCGGAGGTTCTAAGCGCAGGGACTTTGACTGTGTTTGCTGCTGAATCTTGGAACCTAGAGTAGCACCAGGAACAGAGAGGGGCTCAACAAAGATTTGTGGAGTTAAGACTTTGAGAAACAGTAATTTCTTGTCCAATTATCAGACTGTCACTAGACATGATAAGCTTTTCTCACTTTCCTGTATGGTATATACATTTGACCTCTACATTCATTGTAGGGCCTTGTAGGTGACTTTCCAAAACGCAGTTCAAACAATATTTGACTCTTTTGACTGTGGGCTCTTGTCCCCAATAACCAACACTAAGTGATTTTTCCTCCTTTCATATGATCTTTATGAACATAGCAAACTACTACTGAATGAGGTTTTCAAGCAAACGTTTCTTCTTCGAATAGTACTCTTTGTTTAAAAGACAAGAATGGAGATATTGCCCAGTAATGAGACACTTACTAAAGAATTACTTATAGGCTCTTTGCTTCTGTTTACTGGAAGACAAAGTGATGAAATTATGCTTATCCTGTATGATGGATGCTGTAGTGAGCCGCCGAGATTCCTTTCAGGACCAAGACTCATTCCTCCAGTGGCCAGAACTGTTGGCAACTGATGGCACCCCTAGAATTGTCCTTGTCCAAAGTCATGCCCACTCCCCAGAGATAGCCCACACTTAGTTGCTTGTAGATGTATTAGGTTGGTGCAAAAGTAATTTCAGTTTTGCATTGCTGAACTTTTCCATTTGATATTTGAACACATTCTTAAATAAATGTGGTTATGCTATATATAATTTTAATGCATATTTCTTGCTTTATGTTTTTTGCTAATAAATTATTACTTGCTGTTTATCTTACATGTATTTTAGACTATGGAAATGATACTAGACAAAAAGCAAATTTTGATATTAAATCATATGAAAAACAATTTTCTTTTTCAAGTTCAAAATGGGTCCTAAAGTAGCAGAGACAACTTGCAACATTAACAGTGCATTTGGTCCAGCAATTGCTAATGAACTTACAGTGCAGTAGTGGTTCAAGAAATTGTCCAAAGGAGACACGAGACTTGAATATGAGGAACACATTGGCTGGCCATTGGAAGTTGACAACAATCAACTGACAGTAATCACTGAAGCGAATCCTCTTACAACTACATGAGAAACTGTCCAAGAATTCAGTGTCGACCATTTTATGGTCATTAGCATTTGAAGCAAACTGGAAAGGTGAAAACTTTCCATACATGGTCGCCTCATGAGCTGACTGCAAAACAAAAAACCTTGTCATTTTGAAGTGTCATCTTCTCTTTTTCTGTGTAACATCAACAAACCATTTCTCGATCAGATAGTGACACGAGACAAAAACTGGATTTTATAAGA
This sequence comes from Odocoileus virginianus, assembly GCF_023699985.2. Taxonomy (NCBI): domain Eukaryota; kingdom Metazoa; phylum Chordata; class Mammalia; order Artiodactyla; family Cervidae; genus Odocoileus; species Odocoileus virginianus. The sequence goes on from NC_069699.1 coordinate 16,997,421, forward strand.
CAGCTAGAGACAGCCAGCTCAGTGGTTGGACCAAGAAGAAGCTCCAAAGCACTTCCTAAAGTCAAACTTGCACCAAAAGGTCACAGTCACTATTTGGTGATTTGCTGCCTCTCTGATCCACTACAGCATTCTGAATCCTGGCAAAATCATTACAACTGGGAAGTATGGTCAGTAAATCAATGAGACGCTGAAAGCTTCAATGCCTGCAGCTAACATTGGTCAACAGAAAGGGCCCAATTCTTCTCCAAGACAATGCCCGACCACATGTCGCCTGCATATCCAATTCTTCAAAAGTTGAACGAATTGGGCTACAGAGTTTTGCCTCCTCTTCCACATTCACCTGTCCTCTCACCATCACTTCTTCAAACATATCGACAACTTTTTGCAGGGAAAATGCTTCCACAACCAGCAGGATGCAGAAAATGCTTTCCAAGAGTTTGTCAAATCCTGAAGCATGGATTTTTATGCTACCGGAATAAACTTATTTCTTGTTGCCAAAAATATTTATTGTATTGTTCCCTATTTTGATTAATAAAGATGTGCCTGAGTCTAGTTAGAATAATTTAAAATCCAGAATCTGCAACCCTAATTATTTTTGCACCAATCTAATACCTCAAGGCAGGACATCTTTGAAGGGCCATCCTCGCCAAGAGCCCACTATGGGATCATATGAGGCTTTCACTGGGACTGCATGGGTGCTCAACCTCTTCCTCTGCCCTCCTGTTCCCTTCACTTCCTAACAAGTGTCCCAAAGAGTTCTTTCCAATAAACCTCCTGCACACACATCTCTATCCCATACCCTACATTCCAGACAATCCAACCTTGTATTAAGGTTGTATATGGTTTTTGTATAACTATAGAGTCACTTCACATCCCTAGGCTTGGATTTTATTCTAAGTGTAACAAGAAAAGACTGAAGTGGGTGAACTACAAGGGCATCCCTACCCATACAGTTTTATGAGTCTACCATTCAATAATGTTATTATGAGATGAGTGATAAATTCCATAGACTTTTTGGAAGAAAGAAATCATGATTATTATCAATCTTGTAGCAGCTGCTGCTGCTGCTACTAAGTCACTTCAGTCGTGTCCGACTCTGCGACCCCACAGACAGCAGCCCACCAGGTTCCTCCATCCCTGGGAGTCTCCAGGCAAGAACACTGGAGTGGGCTTCCATTTCCTTCTCCAATGCATGAAAGTGAAAAGTGAAACTGCAGTCAGTCAGTAGTGTCTGACTCTTAGAGACCCCATGGACTGCAGCCCACCAGGCTCCTCTGTCCAGGGGATTTTCCAGGCAAGAGTACTGGAGTGGGGTGCCATTGCCTTCTCCAATATTTGGCTAATATTGTTCAAATCCAATTTTCATATCAAGATGACACAAAAAATACCTCAAAAAGACAGTCCTCTAACAATTTCATTTCTGATTTGTTGAGCTGATATATAAAGGAGATTTCTTTGATTTGAGCAAGAAATGATGGAACCAGCTAGTAAGTCTCTCACTTGGAGCTTAGCAAAAGATGGGGAAACAAACATGTAAAAATGGAACAGAATCAAGAAGGTGAAAATCCAAAAAGGCCTCCAAACACTTAAACACTTTGGACCAAACTGTGCAATGCAATAGCAATCATCGCTGCTATAATGCTACCAACAGTCTCCTCACCCTCAACTATCATTCACTGGACAAGCAGTATGTGCCAGGCATTGTACTGAGTCCTACTTAATCATGAAAAATAATGTGGCAAGCTTGTTTTCTTCTCCATTTTTGAAGATGATAAAAATGGAGTCAGAGAGACTCAGTCACTGGCCCAAGGGTCCATGACAAGTGACTGCTTGAGCTAGGATATCTCTTTCTTCTTAGCTGTACCACTTCCTGGAGGGCAGCATTCAAGCCAAGGAAATATACTGAGAGACAAGTATGTACCAAAATAAAAACACCACACCACAGAGGATCCTAACGTGATTCGTTTAACCAAAAATACTGGAATCTCAGTAATCAAATACTATAGTCTGATTGGGATAAGCTATGACAGCTCTTTTAGGTGGTTTAGGTTGGATACACTATAGACTTCATAAGATCTTCATCAGAGAAAGGGTGGTGCATCCTTGCAGAGATATACATGTGTACATGAGGAATGGAAACTCAGACTGTAGTATCTTCTCAGTGCCTGACACATAATAGATATATGATAAATATTGATTTAATTGTTGAAGATATGGCTTACCACTGAATCTCCAGGTATTAGCACCATAAAGATATTCACTCAAATAATGGTTACTACTTGACTGATGAAGGAATGGATAAATAAAAGAACAAAACTGTAGAATGTTCTTTAAACATTCATACTCAACTCTAGCCAGGTAAGTTCTCCTTATCTGAGAACTGAAAGTATCTTTCTCAGAAATATCCTCCTTCATCCCTTCCTGAACTCTCAAGAGATAAGGCTGTTCACTCATGGATTCCATAGCATTCTGGATATTTGTCAGTGCTCAAAGTTTGCAATTATATATTTGAGTCAATATTTCATTAAACTTTTAATATTTAAAGTTTCTTTAAATGCTACATACACTTGTTCTCTTTTACGCATTATATCTCTGGAAATAAGCACAATTTCTATCACGTAGATTGCACTTAAATATTTATTGAATAGTTTATGGATGGGTGTATAAGTAGACTGGATAAATGGAGAAAGACAGAAAGAGACAGAAAGGAGGAGGAAATGAAGAAAGGGGGGAAAAAAGAAGAAGGGAGAAGAATCAGGCAAACCAAGTAGGCATACTGCTTTTCTTATCACTGGGTAAAAATGAAAAAGTTGGAAAGGATCTAAATCTCAGTGTAAAAAGTAAATAAATAAAATAAAACAGAACACAGAAAGAAGATTCAAGACAATGAAAGAGGATGAGAGGAGTTTGGAAAATGATGCTTGATTGAGAAAGGGGGGATTAATTTCATTGTTTGATATACAAGAATGCTTCTTCAATTGGGAACCTACATAATTTGGGAAGTCAAGATTATGGGCTTCCCAGGTGGCACAGTGATGAAGAATCCACCTGCCAATGCAGGAGATGCATGGGTTCAATCCCTGGGTCTGGAAGATCCTGTGGAGAAGAAAATGGTAACCCATTCCAGTACTCTTGCCTGGGAATTCCCATGGACAGAGGACCCTGGTGGGCTACAGTCCATAGGGTCAGACTTTCTTCCCTATGGAAAAAGTCAGACATGACTGAACCACTGAGCATGCATGCACAAAGTCAAGTCTGGGGAGGTAGTTTAGAAGGGGATGTGCCTGCCTGTATGCTGAGGGAATGACATTTGTTAATTTGGAAAGAACAGTTGCTAGCCCCCCAAAAGAAGTTAGTCAGAAAATGATCAGAGATCCAGGGAGCCTGAAGAACGGTCAGGGAAGTCAAGAGTGGGAGAGTTTTAATGAAAGCAGCCATGCTTAGTGATGTCAAAGGCAAGAGCTTGGTCAGGAAGAAGAGCTGGCTCCCTCACATTCCTCATTAATCATGTCTGCTATTAAAGTCAGTGGGAAGCCTAAAATGCAAAATGAGTTTTTGTCCATACTTATTTTGTATAGCTATTCCCAGTTGATATGCAAAATCATATCATATTTTCTCCTGGGTGCCTTTTTTTTTTTCTTCCAGAAATTCAGAAGGCTAATTTGGAATACTGGGAATTTATTGGCCCTTTTAATAGGTTTACATAAAATTCAGTCTTCAAAATAGATCCTACCTCTGACACTCACAGGTGATCGATTTACCTTACTCATCAAGTTCTTACCTGCCTGGTAAGAACTACAGCCAGGCTTTACCAGTTATGGGTTCAAGGCTCTAGAAGCTCCACTCAGAAACACCCAATGACCATCACCAAGTTCAGGTTCTCTCAGTGTCTGTTTCTCTTCCAGCCTGCATCAGAATTCCAGAGGGACTGGGCCTTCGCTATAAACGATCTGAGTGGGAAGTCCAGCAGGAGCTTCTGCAAACACAATAAGCACCCCGAGGAGCTCTGCCTGTGCACTGCAGGTTACAAAACTCCAACTGGATTCACACAGAACTCACAGTTGTGCATTTGCCTTTTAGAAAGCTTCGTCAAATCATACACACATTTTACCAAAGGTGAGGTGCTTTCATCAAATGCGGAAAAGTCTACTTTTTTCCTTATTCATGCCAAATATTATACAGCCTGAACACCTCTATAATGACCACAAATAAGTACCTAGTGGATTATGTATTTATTTGTGGAGCTGCCTTTTCACTTGGGAGTAAAACTGGTGAATAATATTTCTCTCCTGATTCAGCACCACCAGGGGTAAGAAACCTCTCCATTTGATACTGGAATGGTTTCTATTTTTAATATTGCATAGCCTCAATTTTATTTACTATTTATTCAGTCATTCATCACACCAGCCTTCCACCAAAGTAACAATGGTTTAAACTTTATAAGGTACAAAACAGAACTAAACGCTGTAATTCCTTAAAAACAACAATACACAACATGTGCATAGCTGTCCACACTGCTGTATCATTGTGTCTCATCACGTCACACTCCTGGAACGTGTGAGCCGAAAGCAGAGTGGTCATGGAAGGCTTTTGTGCTGAATATGGTCCTCAAGTTTCACTATGATGCTGAGATATTCAGATACTTCATTTTATACTATATTTCTTGAATACTCCTTTTATTTTTGGAGAGTAGGATTTTAAATTAGAAGGAAAGTTCCATTAAAATCCCATCTGGGGTGCTTTCAGCATTTTTGTTCTTGCTTCTTAACATATTCCTTCTGTAACACCTGGCCTATGCTTCTACATCCCTGCACTTCCTAAAGCTTATCAGTTAAAGAACATGTGTATAAATATGTGTGTGTGTATAAGGGCTCTACATTCCCGATAACAAATCCTCTGAAGATAACCCAAGCCTCGTTTGCATGCTGAATGGCACACGAAGGTTTATAAGACAGTGGTGGGAGTACTTTGGGTACATTTCCAATGGCTGTGAAGCTACCACAGCTAAGAGATGAGAAGGAGCAAATCCTCCATTTGTTTAAGCTGATAATACGTGTGCTGGTTCGGTGCAGCCAAAGCTCTTTCAGAAATTTCTTAGCTAGGATTCCTTGACTCAGCACCCAAGCCACTTCCAATTATCTCGAAGAATGTGGCAACAGTTAAATGCAAAGAGGTGTTGGATGTGATCGGACTGCAAAAGGCCTGATGAAGAACAGGCTCCGGAGTAACCTGAAAGGAAACACTTCATTAGCATGCCTAAAGGATCCTCTCTACAAAGATAAGAGTGAGTTAGTACATGTGAGGCCATCTTGCTCAGTTTTACTCTCTGGGTCTTTTCACTTCAGTCCTCTTGTCCCTTGTTCCTTAAAGTGAGATGACACTTCTCTCCTGCCAAGTTTAAACTGTTCCTGCAAAGCACTAAAATGAGAATTATCCTTTGAGTCTCATGCCAACCAAGTATGCCTTCCTCTGTTGCCCCACCTCAGCTCCTGCCCTGTATTATGGTTCTTGGCTAATCTCCTTCCCAGTTCCATGTTCACCAAACACATTACATCTGGTTCACACTCTGCCCCTTCAGTCTTGAACACTCACTCCCAGAGGACTTCTGTCTACCTTTAAACTACCCAGTCAAGAGGCAGCTCCTTAGTACCATAGGGTTTTGGTTTTTTCTCCTTGTACATGCAACATTGGCTATACACGCCACAGTGCAGTCACTAACTGGCTAATGATATTTTTTCAGCTTCAAATTAAAACACCCAGACCTCTGACAACCAGCCTCCTGTTCTGCAGCTTTCGAACTCCCTTGCTTCCAGCACAACGACTCTGAGGTTGAACCCCTTCCCTCATGTCCTACTCCTTTATCTACCCAACTTAGGTCTTTTATTTGATTCATTTCCTCATTCAACCAATTCTCTCCATCCTAGTGTTTGCCAGACATCACTCACTGCTGGGAATCCAGTAAGTAAGTATAGATAAGATAGCTCAGCTTGCAGAAGGTCCATTCCACCATGATAACGTAAAATCTTGGAATCACTTGATTTCTATCTATCACATCCTCCTGGAAAAAAAATGCATCCAAGACTATGCTGAACATTTGTTCTTTGTTCCAACCCTGATGCCTGAGTGCTGTTAGAGAAGACACACTTCAGAGCAGTATTGAGTGAGGTCACCATTCGGTTAAACAAAATCAAAGGAAATAATTTGTCTAGTAGGACTGCCATAGGATATAACAGTAATCACCCTTGATGTCCTGAATTCCCCACAGAGCCCAGAAGAGCCCTGTGATGATAAAGTGATGGTGGTCTGCATTCACTACAGTGAGGACTGTGTGACAGACGCCCTGTGGGCAAGGCCCCCTGGTGCCTACGCCCTTCTGCGCCTCCCTCACCTAGCACCATGCCCGGCGCACAGAAGGTGCTAATGAAAACTTGAAAAATATATCTGTACCTCACAGATGAGAAAACTGAAGCAGAGAGAAGCTCGGTAACTGTCCCAAGACCACACACCAGCAAGGACAAGCCAGCAACCTGAGGACTGGAGTTCTAGACCACCTTGGTCTTCAGGCCACTGCCCTGAATTCATGTTTCTGCGTCACCTCATCACAGTCACCGCTGAGGAGGACGGGGAGCCCAGGGAAGGTCAGGGCCAGCTGCACTTTGCCCTTTTCTAGTATCACTGCCATTTGAAGGGAAAGAATAAAAGAGTAAAGGAGTGAACCAATAACTAACATGAACAACGAATAACATGAATCTCTGGAGATAGATAAAATGGGGAAGGGGTACTAATTCTCTCCAAATCTGAGGAGCAGTTGTGGCTAAATAATCCTCCCTCCGAGACCGATGCCTTGTCCTAAGTGTTTTCTGCGTCCTGTCACATCTTAAGGCAGGTGTACTAAGCACAGGACTTCCCTGGTGGCTCAGACGGTAAAGCGTCTGCCTTCAATGCGGGAGACCTGGGTTCGATCCCTGGGTTGGGAAGATCTCCTAGAGAAGGAAATGCCAACCCACTCCAGTACTCTTGCCTGGAAAATCACAAGGACGGAAGATCCTGGTAGGCTACAGTCCATGGGGTTGCAAACGGTTGGACATGACTGGGCAACTTCACTTTCACTTTCTTTCACTAAGCATAGAAGGTCCAGTCTATCTAAATGGCCCACTAAGAACGCTTATCCTTTGTGCCTCAGATATTTCTTCAAGAAAGAAACAGGTTTTGAGTAAACAAATCCCATTTTCATGGTTATAATTGCAGAGACATCTGAAAGATAAAATGTACCATTTTCATCATGTTTCTGAAGAGACACAGCAAAGCTGGTGTGATCTAGAAAGAGAGCAGCATAATCTGAAATGTATGCTGTGAATGTCTTAAAAATGTTAAATATCCACTATGATTCTACTGCTTCCTATTACAGAGTTTAACATCCTACACATTTACTGTTCAAAGCTGAAGCCAAGGAGACAGAAGTCTTAGCCTGAGGCAGAAGCCTCGATTTATGGATGCGCTGTTATAAAGAATTTGTTTCTTGAATTTGGGTGTTAGAATATTTTCTCAGTTTATGCAGGTCCGTGATGTGGTTGAGATGATGTGCACAAATGGGATAATGGACAGGATATAAAAAGGGAGCCTGTGGATGGAAAGGAAAGTGCGGTAAGAGAAGATGGAGTGAAATGAAATCTTCATTTTCCAGAGCAATAGTTGGCCAGCTCAGCTATATATTACATCCACCTGGGCCACTGCAAAAACTCCAGATAAACAAGCCCTGCCCTAGACTGCTGAACTCAGACTCTCTAGGAGTGGGGCCCAGTCATCAGTATATTATCAAACTCCCCAGGAAATGTCAGAGTTAAGCCAAGGTTGAGACCCACTGTTCCCGCACCTCTAATGGAGACAGCTGCTAGAGAGTGGGGTTACAGAAGCTCATTTATGCAGTGATGAATGTGTCCTTTCATCTTCTGCATGCTCCCTAGACAACCTTTTGTTCTCTCTTACTTTCTTCTATTTCTCTTTCAGGTTACATTTAATTTGTTCATGCTCACTTTCTTCATCGGTTTTACTCTCTCTTCATGCAAACAGTCCATATGGAAATGATTTCTAAGCTGAAATTTCTGCTTCACTTTACACAGGTATCTTGTCCAGATTTTCAACCAAAAAAACTTCTCTGGCACTTCCTCTACTGAAGCCTTTCTTGGCACCTGGGGCTTCTGATTCTATTACAAAGCCAGCTGTTTGGAAGCAAGCATCCATTAGAGCACATCAAATGATAAAAGAAGGCTGAAATAGCTTCAAATTTCCTTTACATCACCTTGTTCTTGAAACCAATTACAGTCACACTATCACAAACTGGGCCCTGAAATCTACCAACACTTATGAATTTTCTCTGATGCTATCTCTCCCTTTTCTTTTCTTGCAAAGGTTTAGCAGATATATAGACTCTCCTGTCTCGCACCTCAGAATCTACAGGGTTATTTTTTTTCTGGTCCAAGATGATTCAGCATCACCATTATTAGCACTTGTTATACATGCCAGGGAATAAAAGAGGTTGGCTTTGTCAGGTCATGAACCTTGTTTCATGAAATCTATGGCTTATTAACTATATAAAACTTGATTTCTTTTCCAGGAAAAATTTTTAACCATGGGCAGAGAGAAAGTACACATGATGTAATTTAGTTGTGCAATAAATTAGGTTGGCTTAATTTAATGATCAATTATTAATGAATTACTAACAGACAAATATATTCCACAGATTATCCCTAAACTTTCTTTTAGTTAATAATGATAGCGTCTTTCCCACTGAACATTTTATACGAGCTGCTAACAAATTGCCAAATTAGCAGATTTAAGTTTCATTACCTTTTGATTTCCCTATCTGCCTTGTAATGAGAGATCTAACGAGCAAAGACAAGGCCAGGAAGAGGCAGTGAGAAAGAAAAGGAAAAAATAGAAGCAAAAAAGACTAAGGAACATAGAAGCAAGTACATTCCAAGCCGCATTCACCAAGTTACAGCTATGAGGACTATGTCACAGCCTCCTCTCTTTATTAAAAGATTTCAGTGTATATTCGCCTCATAAACCAAGACTCTGATACCCTGAGGTACCTGAAGGAAATTTAAGAAGGATTTAAAGACACATAACATAACTCTAGCCATTCTCACTTTCACCAGGATGTTTAAATAAACAAAACAAACAAAAAATGTAGGCCCATCAAATGAGGGTTCAATGTGGTGAAAATGAGCAGATTATCATTTACTTTCCTTAGCAGAAATCATCCTTATGGCTGATTTATTAGCCCTACATGAAAATCATGATCATTACTCTGTGCTCATACCTTGGTTTGACCTTCTCTGCCTCCCTGCAAAGGGTCACCATACTCGCATAATCAACCATGCACCATCCTGGTTGGCTTTGTTGTATTTTCAAACACTGAAGTCATCCTCAAAGAGTTACCATTTCAGAGAATATTAAAGTCAATGAGTCTTGTTATTGAAAAGCAACTTAAGAAAAAACAAAGAGAAAGATGATGTAAAAGTATGGCATAAAAATAGCACAGCTTACCAGTCCCACTTAGTGTCTGGCATCTGATGAATTATGTGTCCCTAAACAAGGAAGCACCCCTCAGGGCTGACTCTCCATTCCCTAATGCCACTAGGAGGGTATGTTGACTGGTTAACCTAGCTATGAAGTTGAAGTGAACCATTTTATGGCCCTATTTAAAGATCTTTCCTAAATTATTAATTCAAAATTATAAACTGAACTGGAAAATGCTGACACTAAACTGAATGTACCATTTGCAACCCAAGAGTCCCAGATCAGTACCTTTGAAATGATTACACTATTATTTTTAATATGTTTCTGAAGACCACAACCAACTCACCCACTTTGTATTAGCATTGATGTTAACTTAGAAAGACAGAGCATGGTATTTGGGAACAGTTATTTTACACAGTTGGGCGTCCCAGGTGGCACAGTGGTAAAGAAACCAATGCAGGAGATGCAAGAAACGTAGTTCAATCCTTGGGTTGAGAAGATCCCATGGACTAGAAAATGGAAACCCACTCCAGTACTCTTGCCTGGAAAACTCCATGGACAGAGCAGTCTGATGGGCTACAGTCCAGGGGTTGCAAAGAGTTAGACATAAGTGAACACATGCGCGTGTGTGCATGCGCACACACACACACACACACACACACCTTACACAGGTAACACAATAACAACAAAAAAGAGAAATTAACACTGTTGGGAGTCTAAAACCCTAGTTTCATATTCTTGTGATTCAATCTGAATATACAGAACATACATCAACACCCTTCCACACTACTTTCTTCTTCCGATACTTAATTTTAAAGATAATATTTAAATAAATCACCCAGAAAGCAAGCTGATTATTAATTATTTACTTATCAAGAGCCAAGCCTTTTTGATTTTCAATGAAATAGTTATTCAGATGAAAAACACCTCAGAAATCCCCAACATATTGACCCAGAACGTACATTTCATATATTTTTCCTCTTACAAACTTATTTTTAATATAAGTAATTATTAATGAAGTCACTTATAAACAGCATTAGAAAACACTGCTCTATAATTAATTCAGCACTAGATCTAGCATTTTTCTATTAAAAAGCAAGGGAGTTTCCAGCAATGGAGAAGTCAGTTTATGATGGACGACACAACCAAGAACACTTCTGACTTGGCCAAGTCCTCCTTCCAGTCTCGATACTGGTTACGTCTTCCCAGAGCTCATTTCTCCATGCTTTCATGTATGTGTCCATGCTTCCCTGGGAGGTAGTCTGTGCATGTTAGGGAGACCTGCCCTGATCTTCAGACTTGATGAGGCTAAGTGCATCCTTTTCCCTTGGCAGCGATGGGCTCAGGAACGCAGGGCTAAGCCAATGGATTTCATGAAATTTTCCTGGCTAAAGGGACTGGTTAAATAATTGGCAGGTAACCCAATATTGGTCAATGTAACTTACTGGACTATTGCCCCAGGCACTGAAGAACACATCTCTTCTTGTTCCTAAGAGAGAACTGTTGGGAGTTCTCAACTTTGTCTCCTGGCATGAGGCCCAGATACTTGAACTTCTTCCTTTAACTGAAACTATATATTCCCTATATTCTTCTTTCCCACCATTCATAACCCAAACACTTATACCCTGACTTCCTCTAAAATTAAAAAGTCTGGCCCTTAACAACTGTGTATTTCTTTCAGCACAGTTCAATTTCATCCTTCCCAGCAAGTGCCCCTGCTTGTCCTGGAATCAATATAACATCCAAAATAAAAATTCACAGTGGTAAGAATAAGCGCACACAGGAGCATCCATTTCCTGTGTATGACTACACACTATTTGGTATATTACATGATGCCTAATATATTAGAAAGTATTACTATATTAATTTTTTAAAAGTCTGGACTCAAAAAGAAATGCATTTAAAAAAATCAGTAAGAATCACTTCTAAAATGACACTAGCCTTCTAAGCAATTATAGCTTAAATCCAGATTGTGGAAACAGAGATTCATGTACAAGCTCAAAGTTCCATAAAGCTTCAAAACAATTTTCTAAATCATTTTTATGAAGATTTTTGATTCAAAAGGTCTGGAATATGTTTAAGATGGTGATTATATCTTTAATATCACTGAAAATCAGAAGATTTTTTTTTATAAAAGCAGCAAAAGAAACTTTACATGTGTGTTTTTGTCTTAAAGTATGTTGTATTTCGACTTGGGAGTATGGAACTGACAAATGACAACCGCAAAAGTCTGTCTGAAACTTCACCTGTATGGAGGTGTTAAGTGGAAGAAGATAGCATATGGCCAAGAAAACATTTACCTCCTACATAATCAGCAAGTGGAGAGCAAGATAACCCTGAAAACTATATGTGACTTGACACAAAATGACTATGAACTTTCTTAACTGTGCCAACAAGTTGAAAAGCACTACTGAAAAACACACGTCCTCAAAAGTCTCGCTCCTAATATCAGGGTAGGAAGAATATATGAAAGTTTTAGGAAAGGTTAGTATAACAAGGAAAACAGATGTTTGTATCTTATCTCTTATCCATCTATCAGTCAGCCTATTAGTTATGCATTAGACCAGGTGAAAAACTCTGACTTTGATTTATTAGATTAATATTATTACTGATATTGATATTATTAATAACTAACTATAGATTCCTAGGCAAGGATCTTAAACTTGGTATGCCTTCATTTCCCTATCTATTCAATGGAGATAATAAGTGCCTATGAAGGGATTATCTAGTGTATCATCTTAGACAGCACTGGCAAGAGACTGACATAATGTCTTCACAGCAAAAATTCAAGAAATTTGAACCGCAGTCATTATTCTTAACGCCTATCTCTAGACTGACAGCAGCCCACTTGTAGCTCCTACAGAGAATCCAGGTACAGAACTGAGTGAGTGCCCCAGGGAGAAAACATCCTTCCTAAGACAGTACTTCTGGTTCTAGTATATAAGCCATGGACACCTTTGATAAGCATAAAAATGTTCTCTACTGTTTTAATAGTTTCTGATATTTCAAAATAAGTTCAGAATGGGAATTAGATGCAAATTAAACCAATTATAAAATCATGTGCATTTTTCCAAAATACCATGTTCCTCCTTCAAACTTAAGATATTCTAACATCCCTCTAAAGTGTGGTCCTCTATTACAAATATTGGAATCACTCCAGGTGAGGCAATTTATTAAAATGCGAATTACTTCATTTCTTCTGAAGGAAGATATATAGTATGACATGGGGAGAGTTCTGAGAAACTTCAGTGTTTGTAGTCACTTAGGTAAAACTTTATACACATTTAGATGTGCTAAATAATAATCTGGGCCATTGGTTCTCAAAGTTTCATTCCTGGACCAGTGGTATTAGCATCACATAGAAACACTGAAATTACAAATTCTTGGGCCCCATCTCAAACCTGCAGAATCGAATTCTAGGGGCAAATCCAGCAGTCCCTGCTTTCCAGGTGATCCTAAAGATTGAGGAATGCTAAAATTTTGAGAACTACTCCTCCAGGGTCTTGTTATGCAACATGTGGTCCAAAAATAATGCTTGGGCATCACCTGGGTCCTTTTTAGACATCAGAAATTTGGGCTTCATCTCAGTCCAAGGAAATCAGATTCTACAATTCAACAAGATGCCCAGATTTTGTTCTATACACATTGAAATCTGAGAAATCAGGGACTAAGGAAATGTTTTTTTAAACTTCCATTAAAGTAAATATATATATAACTTCCCAAGTCCCTTCCCTAGAGATTCTATTTCTGAAAGTCCAGGATGATTTTAAGATTTTATATTATATACAACATTAATACCAGAAAGTTATATCAGAAATATTTAAAAAAATAAGCTTCAGAGAAAAATTCCTGGGCACCACCTAAGTGATGAATCATTGCTCTGTATCAAGACTTCTCAAGCTCCACACTGTAACGACTTTGAGCTAGGAAATTCTTTGTTGTGGGGATATTCTGAGCTCTGTAGGAAGTTTACTGATGTTCTTGGCTTCCTCCCACTAGGTGTTGGTAGCAGCCTCTCCACTTGTCACAATTAAAAAGGTTTCCAGACATTGACAGGTGTCCCCTTGAGGACAAAATCCCCTCATCCTCCACTGAGAGCCACCATCCTAGAAGGAAATGGTTGCATTTATCTACTACTGTGTGATATTCTACTCCAAAGCTTAGGAACTTAAAAGAACGACCGTGCAGCTGCTCCTGTGCGTCAGGAATTCAGTAAAGGGACGGCTGAGTGGCTCTTCTATTCCATGTGGCATCAGCCCCCAACACTCCCTCAGTTGCCTTCTGATAACAGCTGAACTGGAAGATGCATGAATACCTCATTCACACGTCGGCTCTCTCAGACCTCTCTCTGTCCACGTGATGCCTCAGCATTTGTCAGTGTGAACTGGGTTGCTTTCTAGCACCATGGACAGATCCCCCAAGAGAGTAGAAGATTCCAGCTCTCTTAATGGTTAGGCATGGAATTCTCACAGTGTCATTTTCTCTATGCTGCAAGGATCAAAGCAAGTCCCCATGGCAGCCCAGATTCACAGAGAGGCTCACAGACCTTAACTATTCACAGTTTTGGAGGAAATGACAGCAGTCACCTTTGGAGACTACTTGCCTCAGTGAAACTAACAGAGACAATCTACTTTAACAACAGGAATGGCCATACCCTATTTATACATCTTATTACAACTTTTTATAGATGATGCATTATGGAAATACTTTTTTATGGCTTTTCCATTTCACTGCCTCCATTCTAACTCCATTCCTCTTTTGATAAGTAAACTTTTAGAGTTATAATACATATACTATAAAGAATATACAACTAAATTGTAGAACTAGGTGAGTTTTGCATCTTGGATCAAGATATAAAAGGTTATCAGTACCCCCAGAGGCCTTCCAGTCATTTGTTCCCTCCAAAAGTAACCAACGAATTACATCAACATAAATTAGTTTTTTCTACCTTTTCAATTTCATATAAATGGAATCATAAACCATTATCCCTTTATGTGTGATTTCTTTTGCTTAGCATCTTATCTAGAAGATTCATCCATGCTGTTGTGTGGTGTACTTGGCCTTCATCTCTTTTCTTCACTTATCTTTTCTTTCTCAGCTATATTAACAGTCTTTAAAAGCTAATTCTACAACACCTCAGATGAAAACTCATCATCAGCTCTACAGATTCTCTACTACTTTCAAAATAAATCCATGGCTAGCCTCCACAATCTCATACCAATCTATTTTTAAAATCTTACATTACTCAACAAACAGAATACTCAACTGGGTCTCCCATAATCTTCAACTTCCACCAAATTTTCATTTTCATTCAGCCTCCCTGGGTCTTAGAATGGAGAAACTGATTTCCATGGTCCTGAGTTGACTGGGCTTTTGATTTTGAATTTTTAAAAACTGCAGTGACTATATATTCTGTTAGCTGATTAGTAAAGAAATCATAACACAAGAAAGTTTGTGTTGTTTCTGGCTAACCTGGAAGAGACACTGAGGTATAAAGTATCTGCTCTTGAGGTAGAGGTATCAGCTCAATTACAAGCAGGGATTTTGAAAATATAAAACTTGACTGAGATTTCAAAGATATAAACTGATTAGGAACAAGTCAAAGCAGAAGTCAAGGGAAAAAAATACTAAACAGAGGTCACTATGAATGGGACTACATTATCTTGAAGAAACTCTCATTCTTCTATATTAGGAATGCATCAAGAAAAAGAGTACTGCTTGAGTCTCATAATTACAGCTTTGGAGGAACCATGTATTAAAGAACTGAAGAAATAAGAGAAGGTTAAGGGTCCAGAAAGGAACAATCATCATTGAGGGAAGTGTAAATTTTTATTTTGAACATGAAGAAATAGTGGCAATGAGAGATGTTTTTGATTACTTGAAAGTATGTTCTCCAAGTGCTCCCATCACCAGGGGTGGGAGGTGGCCTGACTTAAAGTTTGCTCTAATAACATATCTTCTCAGACAGGTGGCACTAGGGGTAAAGAACCTGCCTGCCAATGCAGGAGACACGAGAGACCTGAGTTCGATCTCTGGGTCAGGAAGATCCTCTGGAAAAGCGTATGGCAATCCACTCCAGTATTCTTGCTTGGAGAATCCCATGGACAAAGGAGACTCGTGGACTACAGTCATAGGGTTGCACACAGTCGGACACGACTGAAGGGACTTAGCAGGCAGGGACACTAATAACATATTCCCAGATGCTGGTCACCATTACCCCTACCAAAGTTTGGCCTCGAGCTAAACTCCAGGGAGGGAACACAGTCCCACCCATCAGCAGCAAATTGGATTAAAGACTTACTGAGCATGGCCCTGCCCACCAGAGCAAGAGACAGTTTTATCCACAGTCAATTACTTCCACCAGGAAGCTTCCACAAGCCTCTTGTCCTTCAGAGTGCATACACAATGAAAACCACAATCACAGAAAACTAACCACACTGATCACATGGATCACAATCTTGTCTAACTCAATGAAACGAAGAGCCATGCCATGTAGGGCCACCCAAGATGGACAGGTCATGGTGGAGAGTTCTGACAAACCATGGTGGAGAGAATGGAATGGCAAACCACTTCAGTATTCTTATCTTGAAAAACCCATGAACAGTATGAAGAAGAAAAAAGATATGACACTGAGAGATGAACTCCCCAGGTTGGCAGGTGTCCAATATGCTACTGAGGAAGAGCAGAGAAATAGCTCCAGAAGGAATGAGATGGCCAAGCCAAAGCAGAAACAACGCCCAGTTGTGAACGTGTCTGATGGTGAAAGTTAAGTCCAGTGATGTAAAGAACAATGCTGCACAGGAACCTGGAATGTTAGGTCCATGAATCAAGAAAATTGGAAGTGGTCAACAGGAGATGGTAAGAGTCAACATTGGCATTTTAGCAATCAGTGAACTAAAATGGACTGGAATGGGTGAATTTAATTCAGATGACCATTATATCTACTACTGTGGGCAAAAATCCCTTAGAAGAAATGGAGTAGCCCTCACAGTCAACAGGAGTCCAAAGAGTGGTACTTGTGTACATTCTCAAAAACAACAGAATGATTGATCTCTGTTTGTTTCCAAAGCAAGCCATTCAATATCACAGTAATCCAAGTCTATGCCCCAACCAGTAATGCCAGAGAATCTGAAGTTGAATGGTTCTATGAAGACCTATAAGACCTTCCAGAACTAACAGCAAAAAAAATAGATCCTTTTCAAGATAGGAGATTGGAATGCAAAAGTAGGAAGTCAAGAGATAGCTGGAGTAACACACAAGTTTGGCCTTAGAGTACAAAATGAAGGAGGGCAAAGGCTAAAAGAGTTTCACCAAGAGAACACACTGGTCATAGCAAACACCCTCTTCCAACAACACAAGAGAAGACTCTACACATGGACATCACCAGATGGTCAACACTGAAATCAGGTTGACTATATTATTTGCCATCAAAGATGGAGAAGCTCTATACAGTCAGCAAAAACAAGACCAGGATGTGACTGTGGCTCAAATCATGAACACCCTATTACACAACTCAGATTTAAATTTAAGAAAGAAGGAAAAATCACTAGGCCAATCAGGTATGACCTAAATCAAATCTCCTGTAATTATACAATGAAAGTGACAAATAGACTCAAGGGATTAGGTATAATAGACAGAGGGCCTGAAGATCTATGGATAGAGGTTTGTAATATTGTAACAGAAGGCATTGATAAAAACATCCCCAAGGGGAAAAAAATGCAAAAAAGGGAAAACGGCTGTCTGAGGAGGCTTTATAAATACCTGAGAAAAGAAGAGAAGTGAAAGGCAAAGGAAAAAAGGAAAGATATACCTATCTAAGAGCAGAGTTCTAAAGAATAGCAAGGAGAGATAAGAAAGCCTTCCTCAGTGATCAATGCAAAGAAATAGAGGAAAACAATAGAATGGGAACGACTGATCTCTTCCAAAAAAATTAGAGATATCAAGGGAATATTTCATGCAAAGATTAGCACAATAAAAGACAGAAATGATATAGACCAAACAGAAGCAGAAGATATTAAGAAGAGGTGGTGAGAATACACAGAAGAACTATATAAAAAAGATCTTCATGACCCAGATAATCATGACGGTATGATCACTCAATTAGAGCCAGACATCTTGGAGTGTGGAGTCAAGTGGACCTTAGCAAGCATCACTACAAACAAAGCTAGTGGAGGTGATCGAATCCCAGTTGATCTATTTCAAATCCTAAAAGATGATGCTGTTGAAGTGCTGCACTCAACACGCCAGCAAATTTGGAAAACAGCAGTAGCCATAGGACTGGAAAAGGTCAGTTTTCATTGCAATTGCAAAGAAGGGCAATGCCAAGAATGTTCAAACTACTGCACAACTGCAATCATTTCACGTGCTAGCAAAGTAATACTCAAAATTTCCCACGCCAGGCTTCAGCAGTATGTGAACCAAGAGCTTCCAGATGTTCAAGCTGGATTTAGAAAAGGCAGAGGAACTAGGGATCAAATTGCCAGTATCCACTGGATCATAGAAAAGGCAAGAGAATTCCAGAAAAAATTGACTATGCCCAAACCTTTGACTGTGTGGATCACATAAACTGTGGATAATTCTTCAAGACATGGGAATACCAGACCACCTTACCTGTCTCCTGAGAAACCTGTATGTAGGCCAAGAAGCAACAGTTAGGCCCAGACATGGAACAATGGACTGGTTCAAAATTGAGAAAGGAGTACATCAAGGCTGTATATTGTCACCCTGCTTGTTTAACTTCTATGCAGAGTACAACATGCAAAATGCTGGGCTGGATGAAGCATGAGCTGGAATCAAGATTTCCAGGAGAAATATCAAATAACCTTACATATGCAGATGATACTACCCTTATGGCAGAAAGTGAAAACTACAGAGCTTCTTAATGAAAGTGAAAGAGGAGAGTGAAAAAAGTGGTTCAAAATTCAACATTCAAAAAACTATGATCATGGCATCCAGTCCCCTCCCCTCATGGCAAACAGATGGGGTAACAATGGAAACAGTGACAGAGTTTATTTCCTTGGGCTCCAAAATCACTGCAGATGGTGACTGCAGCCATGAAATTAAAAGATGCTTGCTCCATGGAAGAAAAGCTATGACAAACAAGGACAGCATATTTAAAAGCAGAGACATTACTTTGCCAAAAAAGCTCTGTCTAGTCAAAGCTATGGTTTTTTCAGTAGTCATATATGGATATGAGAGTTGGACCATCAAGAAGGCTGAACACCTAAGAACTGATGCTTTTGAACTATGGTGTTGGGGAAGACTCCTGAGAGTCCCTTGAACTACAAGCAGATCAAATCAGTCAATCCTAAAGGAAATCAGTTCTGAATGTTCATCAGAAGGACTGATGCTGAAGCTGAAGCTCCAACACTTTGGCCACCTGATGCAAAGAGCCGACTCATTAGAAAAGATCCTGATGCTGGGAAAGATTGAAGGCGGGAGGAGAAGGGGATGAAAAAGGACAAGCTGATCGGATGGCATCACTGACTCAATGGACATCAGTCTGAGCAAGCTCCAGGAGATGGAGATGGCCAGGGAAGCCTGGCATGCTGCAGTCCACAGGGTCGCAAAGAGTCAGACACAACTGAGAGACTGAACAACAGATGCTGGTATATTAACTAGAAACATCAGCTACTTGGGCCCCTTTTACAAAGCAAGATTCTCTAATTCTACCTCGTAATCTACCGACACACATGGGACATGGTTCTAAAGAATACACTTTGTTTTGTCTTTTAAGCAAGGGCCTAGGCAAGCTCTGAGACCTCTTTCATTTCAAGAAATACCTACGTCTTATGGTGAAAAGCTACATGAAAATGCTTGTAATTATAAATATGACTATGACAAGTGTAATGAGAAAAGAATGAAGCTTAAAGTGAAGATCTTTATAAGATCAAGAACATCTCCACTAAAGAACTGGCATTTATGCTGAGACTGAAAGATAGCGAAGGGCTTTCCAGGCTGCAAGTAGGATGAAAAGCATCTTCAGCAAATGGAAGAGCATGTAAGGAGGCCCCAGAGTGGGGAGAAGACATGTGTTTGCGAGGAACTGCAAGAAGGCCTGTGTGTCTGAAGCAGATGACTGGTCCAAGATGAGAATCAGGGAGGAGCCACATCATGCTCTGGGTGATGGTTGATTTCACGCATCATTTCTCCCAGGGATGTGGTTAAACATTATTCTGGTGTTTCGGTGAGAATGTTCTGGTTGAGATTAACATTTAAATAAGTGGACCTGAAGCAAAAGAGACTGTTCTCCATAATGTGGGTCAGCCTTGTTCAATAGGTTGAAGACCTAAACAGAGAAAAAGCCTGATTCCATTTAGCAAGGGAGAGCTCAGTCAGAAAGACTTTGGCTCGAACTGCAAGGCTGGCCCTTCCCTGGATCTCCACTTCACTGACTTACCCTTTAGATCTCAGACCTACCAGACTTTTTTATTTTTATTTTTATTTTTTTTTTCCATTTATTTTTATTAGTTGGAGGCTAATTACTTTACAACATTGCAGTGGTTTTTGTCATACATCGAAATGAATTAGCCATGGATTTACATGTATTCCCCATCCCGGTCCCCCCTCCCACCTCCCTCTCCACCCGATCCCTCTGGGTCTTCCCAGTGCACCAGGCCCGATCACTTGTCTCATGCACCCAACCTGGGCTGGTGATCTGTTTCACCCTAGATAATATACACGTTTCGATGCTGTTCTCTTGAAACATCCCACCCTCGCCTTCTCCCAGAGTCCACAAGTCTGTTCTATACATCTGAGTCTCTTTTTCTGTTTTGCATATAGGGTTATCGTTACCATCTTTCTAAATTCAATATATATGTGTTAGTATACTGTAATGGGCTTTATCTTTCTGGCTTACTTCGCTCTGTATAATGGGCTCCAGTTTCATCCATCTCATTAGAACTAATTCAAATGAATTCTTTTTAATGGCTGAGTAATATTCCACGGTGTATATGTACCACAGCTTTTTCCTCATCCATTCGTCTGCTGATGGGCATCTAGGTTGCTTCCATGTCCTGGCTATTATAAACAGTGCTGTGATGAACATTGGGGTGCACGTGTCTCTTTCAGATCTGGTTTCCTTGGTGTGTATGCCCAGAAGTGGGATTGCTGGGTCATATGGCAGTTCTATTTCCAGCTTTTTAAGAAATCTCCACACTGTTTTCCATAGTGGCTGTACTAGTTTGCATTCCCACCAACAGTGTAAGAGGGTTCCCTTTTCTCCACACCCTCTCCAGCATTTATTGCTTGTAGACTTTTGGATAGCAGTCATCCTGATTGGCGTGTAATGGTACCTCATTGTGGTTTTGATTTGCATTTCTCTGATAATGAGTGATGTTGAGCATCTTTTCATGTGTTTTTTTGCCATCTGTATGTCTTCCTGGAAGAAATGTCTGTTTAGTTCTTTGGCCCATTTTTTGATTGGGTCATTTATTTTTCTGGAGTTGAGCTGGAGGAGTTGCTTGTATATTTTTGAGATTAATCCTTTGTCTGTTGCTTCGTTTGCTATTATTTTCTCCCAATCTGAGGGCTGTCTTTTCACCTTGCTTATAGTTTCCTTTGTTGTGCAAAAGCTTTTAAGTTTCATTAGGTCCCATTTGTTTATTTTTGCTTTTGTTTCTGAAATTCTGGGATGTGGGTCATAGAGGATCCTGCTGTGATTTATGTCGGAGAGTGTTTTGCCTATGTTCTCCTCTAGGAGTTGTATAGTTTCTGGTCTTACATTTAGATCTTTAATCCATTTTGAGTTTATTTTTGTGTATGGTGTTAGAAAGTGTTCTAGTTTCATTCTTTTACAGGTGGTTGACCAGTTTTCCCAGCACCACTTGTTAAAGAGGTTGTCTTTTTTTCCATTGTGTATCCTTGCCTCCTTTGTCAGACTTACCAGACTTTTATGTTGTATATACACATATCCTATCGGTCCTGCTTCTCTAGAGAACTCTGACTAATACAGTAAGACTTAAGATTCAAATTGGGAGCCATTGTAGACAAATGCTGTTAGCAAATACTGACCATCACATATTTAGTCTGCACACATTTTTTATCCTAGTAGATCAGAACAGACTTCTAGAAAGGACTACCATATTCACAGCCTTCCCAAAGTCCCTTTATCCCTTTAATATTCTCTGCTATGCCCTTTATAGCTTTGCACCCTCCTATTATTTAATAAAGTCCAAACTCAAAGTTTCTGCAGCTGCCTGCTTTAAAGCTTTTACTGGACAAATCACAAAAATACAGCTGCTTTGAAGCCAATTTAACTCCATGGCCCCCAGCATACCAACTACACAGCTTCTGAATTCCAAATTTCTTTTTCTCCAGAGTTTGTATGTGGAGTATAGTGGAATGGCAAGAAAAATTCAGTCCAGGTTCTTGAGTTAAGACAAACATCAATTTATTTTTCTAGTAGAAATAAATCTGTAAAGACCTTTCTTTGAATTAGGGTCCACAGTGGGGGGTTTTCTTGTAATTTCTTTTCCTGGCTTTCATCTAAGGGAAGCCACACAAACTAAATCAAGTGTGGTAGAGGTAGCCCCTCTGGCTCATTGGAGCATGGAGGGAAGTCAGGATTCTTCTCAAAGAATCTACACAACTCAAATAGTAATAATGGCTCTCAACTTTCTTACTACACAATGCCTGCATGACTTCTACTAAAAAAAAAAAAAAAAAGACAGCATTTAAATGTTATCACCATCAAGTGTATTTTGATAACCTACTCTTCACAATGTGCCAGGTCAGATATTAGGGATTGAGTGACTGACTATGTACACCACTCCTTCATTCATTTCACAAAGACATGATGGATGCAAAGTCCCTTGCAAGACTCTGGGGACAGAGCAGTGAAGAAGGAGAGATGAAACATGGATCTTTCCCTCTTTCACTGGCTCCTCTTTTTTTTTTTTCTTCTGGAGGGGTGAAGGAGACTATAATATGATAACTGAGCAAGGTAATTTCAGAAAGCAATGAGTGCTGTGATCGTGATCATAAAAAGAATAAACACTTAACATACAATGTGTGCCAGAAACTGTATGAAGCAATTTGCTCATATGAACTCATTTTACTCTCATCACACTCCATGAGACAGGTACTATTAGTACCTTTGTTCAACAGATTAGGGCACTAAGTCAATACGACGTAAGTAAATTTGGCTGAAACAAGGTAAAGCCAGGATTTGCTTTCTGACTCCAGTCTGTGAGCCTCACTTTCACGCTCCATTGGGTGCTGTGACAGGAGGACACTGGGGTACCACGTTAGCTAGGATAACCAGAAAAATCCCCCTGAGGACTGACGTTCCTTCTGAGCCATGACTAGTATGGAGGATCCAAGGACTGAAAATGCCCGAGATGTTAAATAGACATCTGCCACCAATAACATCAGCTATCATTTTTGTAATGCTCCTTATAAGCCAAACTATGTGATAAGCTCATCCGTAAGCTCCAGCCTATCCAGTTCTCACACCATTCCTACCAGGCGGTTCCGCCTCTCCTCTCCCCATTCTCAGGAGGAGAAAAGAGAGACTCACAGAAACACGGAGAGCTTGTTTTGAATCAGCAGAAGACAAGGATTGATTTTACTTACAGACTCTGGAAAAGTCTGAAGACTATATAAGGGAGTGAACTGAAGATTACAGATTGGAAAGGGCAAAGTCATGTAAATGAACAGAAAACATATTTAATATACAGAATGAATTTCTCCATTAAATAACAGAGATGAAATAGTTGGCCTACATGAGGATGTTTAAAGCAGAGAGAACATCTCTTTTTGAAAAGGAATAAAAGAGAACAGAACCAAACATTTTTTGAGTATCTGTTCTATATTAGATACTGTGTTCCATGCTTTATGGAGCCAGTGGATTGTAATTTTTAAACTTCAAATAGTCAAGATAGTCACTAGCAGATCAAGGTCCTGAGGCTGAATTCACATTCATGGTTGTCATCACACCAACCCCTGGTTCTATAAAGTTTTTTCTAATTGTCACAAGACTAGTCTCTGGTTTCACATGCATTTGTGTGTCAAAATTCCCACACTTTTGTCGTAGCTTATATTTTAAGTCCTTCTGAAAATATTGCTCCTTACTTTAATAAATTACCCCAACATATCCTGGTAAGTATATATGAATGAATGAGAGAGAGAGAACAAGAAAAAGAGGACAAGAGCTAGAGACAGGGAATAAGAGACAGAAGGGAGGGGATCTCTCTCTCTCTCTCACACACACACACACACACACACACACACACACAGAGTGGATATGAATGGGTCTGTCACAACGTATCTTAGCCATCAGGGATGTTTCAAAGATGCAATACCCATATATTACCATTTGCTTGCCCCATTAATTCATAGCTTTATTGTAATTGTTAATTTGTAATGACAATCAGGTCCTTGGAAGAAAGCAGAAGGAATGAGAGGTCCACTGAATTCTTGACCTTCCCAAAGTGGTCCAATGGTCAACAAAGTTTTAGGTTCCATCACGGAGCTCCCGAAATAAAAATAATTTAGTGTCCTAATTATTCCTAAGTGCTGATAAAATAATTAATTAAAGCAAATAAGCAACTTAAAGTCTGTCTCTGCCTATAAATAAACTCACACAATCAGATATCAGTAACCTATTTCATTGGAAAAGACCCTGATTCTGAGAAAGATTGAAGGCAGAAGGGGATAACAGAGGATGAGATGGGGATGGCATCACTGACTCAATGGACATGAATTTGAGCAAATTCTGGGAGACAGTGAAGGAAGGACAGGGAAGCCTGGCGTGCTGCAGTCCATGGGGTCCCAAAGAGTCAGACATGATTGAGCGACTGAATGACAAATTTCCTTTTTCTGTGATGTTTCTTTAGTTCATTATATTCATTCCATTATCAGCCCACCCAGGAAGTTATCCATTTATTCTCTAAACCAACACTTACTAAGCACCTATTCATTCCAGGCCTATAATCTTAACCAGAAGTACTGTTACAGGAATCATGAGCTTGTAGGTGGTGGCTGAGGTCATGGGCCTGGAAGGAATTTCCCAAAGAAAAATAATCCAGTTTAAAAAAAATGATGAGGGTCTAAGACAGAGCCCTGAATAATGCAGACACTGAAGCATAAAGAATTATGAGATAGGGAAGAAAACCCAGAATAAATGGACAGAAAATTAGAAGAAGAGAAAAGGCATAGCTTTTTTAATAAGAAAGGAGGACTAGGCAAGATGCAGTCAGATGAAAACTGAATTGGTCCAGAGGATTAGGTACCCAGGAGGTTATTGGAAGGTTTTATCTGTGACATCTCAGTGCAAGGCTGGAGATAAAAGCTTGATTATGATGGGTTGAAAAGTGAAGGGCAAACACTCAATAGAAACTGTAATCAGAGATTATCTACTTGAAGAGTCTGGCTGTGAAGAAAAACAGAAAGGGCAAGCATTAAAGGATATTTCAAGTCAAAGGAGAGTAGATAGTGTAAGACAGAAGTGACCTGAACACATGCACAGACGGTGAAGGGGGAGAGATTTGGAGATGCAGGAGAGAGCGAGCAGGGGATCAAGAGGCACTCGGATCAAGAGCGCAGAGGCAGAGATATGTATGCTCTGAAGCTGAGACACACTCTACCTTGGATCCTGGAAACAGGATGGAATTACAAGTAATCCCCTACATTTTTTTTTTTAAGTATAAGAACAGAAAGGTGAAGAAGAGCTCATCTCAAAATGCTGCTTTTCCAGGTGGCAAAGGCAAGGTTTAAGCAATTACTCAGGAGAGTGAGGTACAGGCTTTGCTGGGGGCTCAGACGGTAAAGAGCCTGCCCACAACGCAGAGGTTCTGGTTGCGATTCCTGCGTCGGGAAGATCCCCTGGAGAAGGGAATGGCAATGCGCTCCAGTGCTCTTGCCTGGGATACCCCATGGACAGAGGGTCCTGGCAGGCTGCAGTCCATGGGGTCGCAAAGAGTCAGACACGACTGGATGACCAGCGCACAGGAGAGCGGGGCAGAGAATCTGGAGAGGCTGGGCACGTGTGGCATGCCTGTGCTGGAGAGTGGGGGCGAGGGAGAACAAGGACCCCGAGAATTACTGAGAAGACGCAGGAGGAAGAGCGGCCTGGAGCAGCCTTCAAACGGCCTCACTCCCCGGACTCACCCAGGCCCTGGTTACGGCACAGGTTACAGCCAGGTCTACGAGTCGACATCCCCGGCAGGGTTCTGGGGCCTGTACCGTGAGCGAGAGGTCCAGATATTCTGATGGTCAGTCAAGTGTGAGGGCACCGCGGAGACCTGAGATGTGACGGAGCCTGGTTAGGAGTATTAACTGTGCCACATGAGTTCACAAAAGGCATTCTTATAGTATTGCTTTAATTGATACATAGAAACATTGGCACGTATGAATTTTAGCTCATTCATAAATTTTTATAGTCACAACTACAACAGTTCTATCAGCCCCCATTTCCCATAAAAAGCTAAATTTTGCTTTGTAGTCAAATTCTCCCCTAATCACGAACTTCTGATAATTGATCTGTTTTCCATTTCTATAGTCTCACCCTTTTAAAAATGTCATAAGAATGAATCCTAAAGTATAAGCTTTTGAGACTTTGTTTCACTCAGTATATTGCCTTTGAGATTCAGATAAGTTTTTGCTTCTGTCAATATATTTCCTTTGTATGGCTGTGTGTGTTAGTCCCTCAGTCATGTCTGACTCCTTGTGACCCTATAGACTATACGCTGCCAGGCTCCTCTGTCCATGGGATTCTCCAGGCAAGAATACTGGAATGGGTAATCATTCCTTTCTCCAGCACATCTTTCCAACCCAGGGATCAAACCAGGGTCTCCTGCAATGAGGAAGATTATTCACCATCTGAGCCACCATGTTTGATCTGACTAGTATACTAGCCAGACAAATAATTGTCAGACGACTGACTAGTATTCACATATATATAGGTCCATCACAATTTCTTTATTCATTTACCAATTGATGGACATTGCAATTGTTATCAGCTTTTATGATTATGGAAAATGCTGCAGTGAACACCTGTGAAGATTTTTGAATAAATATGAGCTTTTATTCCTTTAGCATAAATATCCAGGAGGGAGATTTCTGCAAGGATGATGTCTTTTTTCATTAGCAAATGATTACTAAATCGCTGTTGTGTATAAAATGAAGTTTTAACTGTCTAGATATAGAGGACTTATCACAAAGTTGAAAAAGATGGAATGTCCTTCAAAACAAAGTGGGAGATATAGACATACACACAGTTATTACAAAATATTGAAGGAAGGGTTGAGAGGCAGTGGCTCCAGATGGAAGTTATACCTATGGGCTGAATATCAAGATATTCAACTTCAAGGCTGGTGTGATCATATGGAAGGACCATCTTCTGTTTTCATGGTCACAGTTGACACTATAGGACCACGTAGGCTCTAAAGCAATAACCAATCTGAATCAAGTAAAAATAAAAATAAAAACTTCATAGAGATATTTTTGTTTACAACTGTATCAAAAGATTATCATATAATATGCAGTCAGTGAAGGCTTGGTAAAGAATAAAGAAGATTATATATAAAATAAATACATATCTTGGACATCAGAGGGAATGGCTATTTCAAAAGAAGTGGGAAAGTAACAATGAAAGCTGGTTGTCATTAGTGCTGTAGGAAATGAGATTAGATGCACTTTCATCATTTTTATGATGTGAAATCATGGTTTGGGGGTGATGGGAAATAGATTCCCACACACGGGCCCAGCTTTTGTCAGATGTCTGTCTGATCTCTGGCGAGGGGGAGCCAGGAACTGCACCTGTTCTTCCCCAAGTCTAGCAGAATGTGTCACTCAACAGCACGCATTACTTGAGGATTCCACCCTGACTTTGTGAGCGGCATGGGGATTCCCATGGGGAAAAAAGAACCATAAGTAATCTTCTTGCAGAAGAGGCAGCCACCAATCAGTAACAAGCTTGCAAAATGGTGATTCCTAGAACCTTGCCCCACATTAGAAATCAAAAAAACTGGCACAGAAAGAGCATTGTGTTAGTATGAATGGAGCTCTCCATAAACAAATCAACAGAATAAAGCAAATGTATTTAGGAAGTAAGAGGGAAGGAACCATGGTCTGTCAGATCTTGCTCCCACAAGAGGGAAAACAAGAGAGTTCAGAATTTCCCTTGGCTTTAAAAATAGGCCCAGGAACCCATGTGTCTAAAATCAGCAGGTGTCTGTTTTGAAATCTGCTTCTGAGTCTTTATTTTTGATAAGAAAACATCCCTTTGGGATTGTTACCAGAAGATACATTGTGTGTGGAGAATAACTACTGGAAAGACTTAAGTTGGTCAAAGAATAAACTGGCTTACATGAAATGAGGCTGAACACCTGCTTTCCCCTGATCAACGTGCTTCTAAAAATCATAGACACTGGAGAGGACCACGAAGGGCGCACAAAGGATATTTGCAAAAAGCACTCACGGATTTGTTACTTGACTGGAGCGTAATCACAAGGGTGCCCACGGCTTCTGCTTTAGGACAGAAGACAGGACCAACACAGACAGGAGGACTCTATCAACACTCAACAACCCCTCAGAAAAGAAAAAACTAAAAAACAAGTTGCTCACCATGAAAACTGTGAAACATATGTGTGTGTGTGTATCAAATACTCAGTGTGATAGCCTCAGCAAAAGAGGCACTATTTAGTCATTCTAATATGATGCTGGAGCAAGCACTATTTATTCCTTATTCTTCAATGTGACACTTCTGCGATGCTTTACATTTGATTCATGACCATTAAATTCCAGAGTCCCTGAGAAGCACATAGGTGCACAAATTATTTTCATTACCGTTTCTGCCTGACTGATAGACACATATTTCAGATTCACCCAGAATACCAGCTCTTCCTATCTTCCCTGCTTTTTATCCCATCATATAAGACAAAAGATTGAGGCCATTGTGCTTCTTGTCTCTCTTCCATCCATCCATAGCCAGCTGTTGATAAGCCCCATAAATGTTCCTTAGGATATTTTAAGGCAATCACAATATAAATAGTGGTAACTATAGCAGTAGCAGACAGCTTTTACTGAGCATTTACTACTTGGCCAGGCAATGATCTTAAAGCTTCATAGCAGTAACCTTCACTACAAGCCAAAAGCTACATAATCTTCATTCGGGGGAAAAGTACATGAGACAGGATAACACACTGCTCAGTATCGTAACTGGAATTTAGGAAAGTCAGAGTGTTCCAGGAGAAATGAGAGAAATACAGGAAAATGGACAGCAGAAAGTAGGAGAGATCCAGGCTTTTAGTTTCCAACCCACCCTCGTTCATCACCTCTCCATTTATACATGTGTATGTGTGTGTACTTAAGGCATACACGTGTATAATTGCATACATAAATGTGTATACACACACACACAGACATGATCTATGTGCCACTATATGGCTCTGGTTTTACTGTTATGGGAAACTATCACCTCCCACCCTGAGAGAAAGGGCGCACACAGAGCTAAAGGTCAGACCAAACACAGATCAGTGGCTGACCCCCCATCTTACTCAACCAACAAGTCAAAGTTCCGAGGCTTTTATTTCTCAGTGAGGCTACACAGCCCATTGTTGTTAATGAAAAGTAAATAAAAGGGATATGGGTCACCTCACAACAAGGTTTTTAATAAGCAGGTTGCTCGATTTTTCTTTTTACTACTTGGATACAATAATGATGAGATCCTACAGAACCTAATAGCCACAAGAAGAAAGAAGGCTGGGTATCGCAATCACCACAAGAGAGGAAACCACCCACCAAAAAGGATGCGTGAGAGAGGAACCGCTGTGTTGAGCTGCTGACACAGACTGCTCCGTTTGTTGCTGCTATCTTCCCTGCCCTAACACGTTTAAGTAAACCTTTTACTCCACTATCTTTACTCATCACTCCCTATCTCTTTCACCTGCAGAGACCTGGAAACCCTTTTCTGGTCAGATAATAAATATTTTAGGCCTTGAGAGCCACAAAAGTTCAGTGTTTCATATTCTATTTTTAATTACCCTTTAACAATGTGAAAAAAAATCTTCCCTTGAGGGCCCCACAAAAAGAGGTTGTGCGTTAGATTTGGCCTGCAGGCCATAGCTTGCCAACCCCTGACTTAGAATATTCTGTCACATTAAAAGCTAAATTACAAATTATACTGCATGCCCACTTGCAAAGTTCTTTGGACATATGCTTCCTGTTTCTCAGCTGTAAAGTTTTCTCCCACATTTTTGGCTCTTGCTCAGGCTGGTAATGCAGACTCCCCATTTTACTCCCAGTTACCCCCCAAAACAAGTCATCTCTTCATTCCCCACTACAAACAAATCTCTTTTCCGCTACAAACAAGTCTCTTGTTCCTAGGTTAGACCTCCCTGGACAGCACATATCTAAGCTTCTGCCTGTGTTCAATGCCAAATACAAGAGCTGTTCAGCCAATGTCCAGGGCATGTCTATCTGCTGCTATAAACCTTCACCAGGAAACTTTTTACTTCTATTTTTGTTTTTCTTCTAAGTTAATGAGAAAGAAGCCCTGCATCACACTATTTAGCACCTAATTTTATTCTTGGGAATCTACTCTGTACATTATCGATTGAGACTGCAGCAATGCATGTGTCACAGCCCCTGCCTTTAAGAAATGAATGAAGAACTAGAAAAACCAAACAAGTTGTTTTTGTTGTTTAGTTGCCAGGTCATGTCCAACTCTTTCGTGACCTCCTGGACTATACTCAGCAGGGCTCCTCTGTCCATGGAATTTTCCAGAAAGAAAACTAGAGTGGGTTGCCACTTCTTTCTCTGGGGGATCTTCCTGCCCCAGGGACCGAACTGACGTCCCCGCATTGGCAGGTGGATTTTTACCCCTGAGCCCCAGGGAAACCCACAGAAAGACCAGGAGGCAATGATCATACAAGACTGTAAGTGATGACAACGGGAATCAGAGAGAAGCCTGGGAAGTATACAGATAATAGCTCTCTCTCCTGCCGTGTCTGTCTGATTTCAAAGATACACCTACGTCCTAGCTAGAAAAAGAAGACGGTTTGTGCACGCATGTATGCGTGTGTGTTTTCCTCTCTTGCTGAGGGAATGAGAAGCATTCAGTTGATGGAGATACAAGAATTCGGACCAAATTAATGGTTAATTGTGGCTTACTTATATGAAGGCTGTCTTACACACATTGGTGCCCTGGAATAAAATAAAACATTATTTATAATTATACTAGTTCCAGGAAAAGTTTGAGATTACTAACAACAGAAGACTAATTAACATCAGGATCATTAAAATAAAAATGGAAACATAATATAGTCCAAGGGAAAATGTGATTATCTCAGACAGATGAGCTAAAGAAGGTTATTACAATGGTGTATTAAATATTTCCCTAAGCTAGACAGTAACCAACACAAAACACATGAAAATTCACAATAGAGAGCAAGAGACAGATAACACTGTCTGATGAAAGAAAGAGAATCAGCTAACTACAACAGCTGAAATACTTGGTGAGGTTTTTTTTAATAACTATGCCATGGACTTACAGATTTTAATCAATCTCACTAAAATGTATTTAATGAACAATTAGGATCGACACCAAGCTATTCAGTTCACACTTCTCCTGGCAGTAAACTTTCAACAGAACTTATTATCTGGATTTGATTCTCATACCAAGACAAACAAAATGTTCATATATAATATTTAAAAGGACAATTCTAGAATAAAACATAATTTTGAAGTACCTATCAGTACTTGAATTTCCTAAGGGAAAAACAAACAAACAAAAAAAGGACATGTCTCAAGCCCTTAACTTTCTCTTGACTTTAAATGACACAGTGTTAGCGCAAAAAGACAAACACAGAATCTGAACTGTGGATGATCTCTAAACCCGTTACTCTGCTTCAGCATTACTCTGAATGCCGACAGATCTAGGAAGGCCTCTGGCAGATGCCGCATGGCTCTTCTCTAAAAAGTCCATTCTCCACAGAATGACTGGGAAATAGGCTTTGTCTCCTGTGCACAGAAGACATATCCTGCTCCAGCAGAAATGAGCAAAATTTTGTTAGGAAAATTACAGATCTTCACTTGTAGTTTTAGTTAGACCGTATAACTTCCACTGGAAAAAGTGAGAAAGGACAGGCCAAAATATCCTCAGAGACACAATTTGCTCAATTTCCTGGAAAGGAATTTGGTCTGGCCCCAGAGATATGAGTGTCAGCATGATTTGGGAACTTTGAAGAATGGTAACCAGGTACCCCCAGTTGGTGACATCGGGATCTCATGTGTTGGCAGTATCAGAATTTCCTAGAGAGTTTGGTAAAGCAGATCACTGAGTCCCGTTCCCAGAGTTCCTACGCTAGTGGGTGAGATGCGACCCCCAAGAATGTTGGATGTCTCACAGAACATCAGTGAGGCAGATGCTCAGGGACCATACCCAAGAGCTATCTCAATAGTGCAGTCCTAGGATGCCTGGACAGCATCTCCTAAGAAACAACACTGCTTTCTAATGAGCTTACTCTTACTGGGTAGGAGCAAAACAGTGACAGAAGTCTAATTAAAATACTCAAATAGCATTGCATAGTAGGATCTACTGAACACTGAGGAAACCTGGCCAGGATGATTATTTACTATGGGGCATAAATTGTCTTCAGTTCTTCTCTGAGGTTTTTAATTAGCTAGCAGGATCAGACAAACTTCTGGGCATAATAACAACCACGGCCAAAAATATCATTTCTCAACTCCCTGTGTGCCCTGTGACACATAACCAGCCCTTCCAAACTCCCTGAGAAAGTGTGAGGTCTATTTTGGGAGAGGTGAATATCAAAGGATAAAAGTAGAAGCTATTTTCTTCACCCTGATTATAATACGGTCTAATAATTAAGGCCACTGTACCTGCATTCACAGAGACTAGAGTTCAAATATTTCCTTCAGCATTTACTGAATTTGTCAACTTGGTGAAGTCTTTTTAAATTTCCTAAGCCTCTGTTTCCTTATCTGTAAGATATTGGTAATAACCACTTAACTCATAAAAATAATACAAAATTGCATGTCTTTTAAAGAGAACTATAAGAAAGGCAGAGACGGAGAGAAAATATTTGTAAAAGACACATCTCAGGAAGGACTGGTATCGAAATATCAAAAGAACTCTTAAAACTGAAAAATAAGAAAATAAGCCAGTTGATTTACAAATGGGCCAGAGACCTTAACAAACATCTTACCAAAGATAATAAACAGATGGCAAACAAACATAGGGACAGATGCTCCACATCATATGCCAAATGCAAACTGAAACAATGATGAGATGAAATACCACTGTACTCCTATTAGAAGGGTCAAAATCTAAAACACCGACAATACCAAGTGTTGTTAAGGATGCCGAGTAACAGGAACTCTCATTTATTGCTGGTGGGAATGAAAAATGGTATATCCACTGTGGAAGGCAGTTTGACAAGTTCTAATAACACTCAAAAAAGCTTTACAGTGATTCAGCAGTTGCATTCCTTGGTATTTACCTGAAGGAATTGAAAGCTTAAGTACTCACAAAATCCTGCACAGTAATGTTCACGGGAGCTTTATTCATAATCGGCCCAAACGTGGAGGCAAGATGCCCCTCAGCAGGTGAATGGGTAAACGGCAGCACAATGAGTTATCAAGCCACAAAAAGACATGGAGGAGATGCACATGTGTATTACAAGAGCGAGAAGCCAAAGTAAAAGGCTAGGTACAGTATGTTTCCAACTATATGATACTGGAAATAATAAAACTATGGAGACAGCAAAAAAAGATCAGTGGTTGTCAAGAGTTGAGATGGGAGGAGAGATGCATTTGCAGAACACAGGATTTTTAGGATACTGACCGTACTCTGTATGATACCATGGTAGATACATGCCATTTATATATTTGTCCAAACCCATAGAATATACAAAACACCACGAGTAAACTTTGGATGACTATGATGTATCAATGTAAGTAAAGCAATTATAACAAAGTTACAGCTCTGTTGGAGAATGCTAATGAGAGGAGAGGCTGTGTATGTGGGGGTAAGGGACTTACACCTTACCTTCAGTTTTGCTGTGAAACTAAAACTACTCTATGTTTAATTAAATCATAGATAATGTGTTAAAACACTCAGTATAGTGACTGAGACACTAAATACTCAACATTTTCCTGTTTATTACTACTACTGTTGACAATCAGGTGAGCACAGAACATCAGTAAGTAGAAATACAAAGTGAAACAAAAATGGATCAACAATAAGAGCTAAGAAGGCAGAATAGAACTGGAAATGAATAATGTAATGGGTATCTATCACAACATAGTCTGTAAAAACAAATATATTTGAATATATAAATATTCATCATGAGCAGATTGTTTAAATATATCAGCATTCATGAGGTGAAATAGCATATGGTCATTAAAAATGATAATGTAGTTTTAATTTATTTATGTGGAAAAATACTATGATGCATTGAGTGGGGAAAAAAGGAGTGTACAAAACAGAGGAAGAGATGCACACAGGAAGTCAAACAGAGAAGAATTACATCAGAATGCAGTTATATTCCACAATGGTAACAGTATTTATCACTGAACAACAGGATAATTAACATATTTTACATTATTATGTGAATATTTTCCTTTATAATATAAATGTAAAAGTATATATAGTATATTCCATCATATATATATATATATACACACACACATATGTGCATGTATTTTATGACTGTAATTCACTGTTTTTATTAGGATAAAACAATAAAACTACTTCTATTTTGGAAATTGATACATAAAACCAATTAATTCAGCTAATACAAGGAGCTCTATCAAAAGACAAAGATCACAGTAGGGGAACAGTTCTTCAGAGCAGGATATATGTAGACAGCCACAAGTTTTTCTTTTCTTTTTACTTTTTCAAAAAGGGGACAAGACTGTTTTCCATATGAAGCTGCATCTTCTACTATACAACTGTGCTACTGAGTATGCTGTGCCCCTAATACAACGGCCCTGCCCCTAGTCTCTCTCATTCTACTTTATACTCCTTCCTCTCATCTTCTCTCCCCGATTCTCTCTCCCCACTGTCATAAGATCAATCACCTAAAAACACAAACCTAATGTCACTCTTTTTACCATATATGCTTATTAGTTTTATTTCTTTTGCATGTGTGTAAAGCTAATTTTTATTGATATGTATTTAAAATATAACACTGTAACTTTAAAGTAAAGAACATGCTGATTTTCTACATTTATAAATTGTAAATATTGCTACTGTAGAGATAGTTGGCACCTCTCTCATGTCACATTATTCTCATTTCTTGTCTGTAATACAGTAATTAAGATCTAGTCTAATAGAAAGTTTGATGATTATAATATTGTCTCTCTTCACCGTGCTGTGCATTAGATCTCTAGAACTTCTTTACTACTAGTTGAAAGTTTATACCCTTAAGAAACATTCTTCCCTGTCCCCAGTCCTTGACAACCACCATTCAACTCTGTTTTTTACAAGTTTGGCTTTTTTATATTCCAGATGAAAGTGATGCTATACAGTTTTTCTCTTTCTCTGTTTTATCTGTCTTCCGTAGCATAACACCCTCAAGGTCCCTCCACGTTGTCAAAAATGGCAAGGTTTCCTTTTCACTGATAAATGATATCCCATTGGGAAAAAACACACACACACACACACACACACACACACACATTTTTATCCATTCATTTGTTGACAGATGTTAATTATTCTAAGTGGTATCTTCCAGCAGGGCCATGTTTCTAAACATGACATTTAGGACAACCCATTCTCTGTCTTCAGAGTATTATTTTTCCCATCAGTTCAACTCAATGCATTATCTGAAATTTCATATTAAATTTCTCTTCCTCCCTCAAGACTTTCTCAATTTCTCCACCCTGAACTGTTTTGTTTCTTTGAGTTTTTATCACACTACACGTGTGTGTACTCACATCGTCTTTGTTAATGGCACCCACAATAACCACATTGAAAACAATGGTACAAATGAAAATTAACATTAAGTGAGCACTTACTTATTTCCAGGGCTTCCTTTATAGCTCAGTTGGTAAAGAATCCACCTGGAAAGCAGGAGACCCTGGTTCTATCAGGAAGATCCCCTGGAAAAGGGAACAGGCACCCATTCCAGTATTCTGGCTTGGAGAATCCATGGGCTGTATAGTCCATGGGGTCGCAAAGAGCTGGACACGACTGAGTGACTTTCACTT
Organism: Odocoileus virginianus; assembly: GCF_023699985.2. Lineage (NCBI taxonomy): Eukaryota > Metazoa > Chordata > Mammalia > Artiodactyla > Cervidae > Odocoileus > Odocoileus virginianus. The sequence goes on from NC_069699.1 coordinate 17,033,118, forward strand.
TCACTTTACGTAGCTTCAGCCCTAAGACGAGACCTTTCTCTGCATCACTACTTCTCCAATTTCCATTCAAATATAAAATTTCAGATATTAAAGGCATGAAGTATTTTTCTCCCTGGTACACAATTAGGAAGTACAATACATAAGACTTAGCTATGGATTTTTCATCAACCAGTGTCTTGGTCTGTGACATCAAGACACTTGATTTGACATCACTGACACTTATCCTTGAATACTCATTGGATTTACATGTGGAACTTTACAAACTATGGATGCTCAGGTACAGCTTACAACTGGAGAACCAGACTCTTTTGGAATAAGGCAGATAGATTAGATAGATAGATGGGTAGATAGATAGATAGATAGATAGATAGATAGATAGATAGGTCTACCTATCTATAGAGAGAATTAATGAACCCCTTAATAGCTTTATTTGGTTGATGAGAATTTTTAATCAGATGATTAATATCACCCACACTTCCCCTTTAGAGCTAACTCTATCATTTTATTCATCTATTATTTTTACTATTATTATTATTAACACTTTATTTTTTAGAGTGGTTTTACATTCACCACAAAGTTAACAGTAAGACACAGAGATTTACCATATATACCTGGAGATTACACATGTATAACCTCGTTCCTAACCAGCATTCCCCTCTAGAGGGGTACATTTGTTACAACTGATGAATTTACATGGACACATCACAGTTATCCAAAGTCTATAGGTTACATTAGAGTTCACTCTTGGTATCATATATTCTATGGGTTTGGAAAAATGGTAAGACATATACCATGTAAACCTTACAACATATGAAATACGCCCACTGTCCTACAAAGGCTCTGTTGCACCTAGCCATCCCTTTCTTACCCCCAAGAACATATATTTTAAAGGTTTATAATTCCCTTTGACCCAGCTTGTTTGAGAGTCACCCCACCATGCTATTCTGCTATACTTACCAAGATGTGATGTGATAGGTTGAATTATACTCTCCTTGAAAACAACTTAGAGTTCAAAACCACTGTTTTCTTATCTTTTTAACATATTTCCCACCCCTGTACCTAATACCTAGCACAAAGTAGGGCCACAGAAAAACCTACTACATAAAATCATACATGATTTCATAAAATAGTCTATTTCCCTGTGAATGTCCACAACGGAAGACATTATCAATGAAAGAATTCCATCGACTTTAGAGGGAATTCTTTTACCTTGAACATGATTTCTTACTATTGATGAGACTATAGAATAGTTTTTCTTCAGGAAAAAAAAAAAAAAAAAACTGTTACAATTAAGTGAACCTTTCCTACTTGAGGAATTGGAAAAATACAAAGTGACTTTGAAGAAGTTGGTTCCATTTCTGAACTTGATGTTTAACAAGAGCTAAAAGCAGAACACAAACTGCTAGATTTATTGGGTGGCAACTTCATCCATTTTTTTCCCTGACATCTTTCTTCCTGTATTATTGGGAAACTAAAGGTAAAAATAAATAAATAAAACACACTAAAACAAAAGCAATCTTGTCCAAAAGATTTTTATTGAAGCAATAATGTTTAAAATGTATCCAAAAAGATACCAAAGGGAGGAAAATCTGCAAACTACAACAAAATAGCTAATTGCGGGGTAGCTAGTTTTACAATGCTTGGATAATGGCACATTAAGGGGTGAAAAGCTTTAGGCTATCTAAAGGGTAAAATATATTAAAATGTTCTTTTATTTAAATAGGATGATTCTTGCGTTATCGGTACATTCTGAGAAGTTTTTTTATTACTTACATAATTCTCTAACTTGAAAGCTGAAGGTATATAAAAACAAGGACAGTGAAGTAAGTGGGAAAAAGATGTAAACATTGAGAATAGTCGTAAGCAGAATAAAACCACACCACTTTGGGCCTGTGCCATTCTCTAGCTGTGAACTCAGATAAGAAAATAGTAGATTGATATCATATCACATTAGTCCATTAGACTAAAGTCTTATAGTTTTTCTTAACTTTTGTGTAATTCAATATTGCTTTAAAAGCTGGGGCGAAAGACATGTTCCCTATAAGAAATGTCAAACACAGCTTATAAAACAAAGGTTTGTGGCTGTTGTTGCTACTTTCAACATTTTTTAAGAAACACAAGAAAAGAGGAAATTAACAACTGTCCAGGTAGTTAGGGCCAAAAATCTGGAACCTGGATTTTGAAACCTTGGCTAAGCTCCAAAATGATGGGCATTCAGGGAAAGAAAACATTTAAAGCTTGGGAAAAATGGATCTATGCTAAAGAGAGACAAACCTAAATGAGGGGGTCTCTCAACTAAAAAGAAAAGTGTAAGGTGAACACAGCATGACAAATGTAAGAAAGCAGTGCATCCAATCATTATGGAGGCCACCAGGTATGGTAAGAAGAGAAAGGATTTTATAATGCAGGACTGGAAAGAAATTTGAAACTATATTTAATACCTTCTATGATTGAATAGCCGGGAGAAATATCAATAACCTCAGATATGCAGATGACACCACCCTATGGCAGAAAGTGAAGAGGAACTAAAAAGCCTCTTGAGGAAAGTGAAAGAGGAGAGTGAAAAAATTGGCTTAAAGCTCAACATTCAGAAAAGTAAGATCATGGCATCTGGTCCCATCACTTCATGGGAAATAGATGGGGAAACAGTGGAAACAGTGTCAGACTTTTTTTTTTTTTTTTTTTTGGCTCCAAAATCACTGCAGATGGTGACTGCAGCCATGAAACTAAACACACTTACTCCTTGGAAGGAAAGTTATGACCAACCTAGATAGCATATTAAAAAGCAAAGACATTACTTTGCCAACAAAGGTCCATCTTGTCAAGGCTATGGTTTTGCCAGTGGTCATGTATGGATGTGAGAGTTGGACTGAAGAAAGCTGAGCACCAAAAAATTGATGCTTTTGAACTATGGTTCAGATCCTATGGTTGGAGAAGACTCTTGAGAGTCCCTTGGACTGCAAGGAAATCCAACCAGTCCATCCGAAAGGAGGTCAGTCTTGGATGTTCATTGGAAGGACTGATGCTAAAGCTGAAACTCCAGTACTTTGGCCACCTCATGCGAAGAGTTGACTTATTGGAAAAGCCCCTGATGCTGGGAAGGATTGGGGGCACGAGGAGAAGTGGACAACAGAGGATGAGATGGTTGGATGGCATCACCGACTTGATGGACATGGGTTTGAGTAAACTCTGGGAGTTGGTGATGGACAGGGAGGCCTGGCGTACTGCGATTCATGGGGTCGCAAAGAGTCGGACACGACTGAGCGACTGAACTGAACTGAACTGATGACTGAATATTCCTGCTCAAAATATAGATAATAAGTAGGGACTAAGACTGGAGCAGGGGGGAAATAATTCAGCAATTACTGAGGCTTTGCTTAATCATATTCATTTATTAAAAAATGATCATGGGGGACTTCCCTGGTGGTTCAGTGGCTATGATTTTGTGCTCTCAATGCAAACGGCCCAGGTTTCATCCCTGATTGGGGAACTAGATCTCACATGCTCTGACTAAGATCCAGCGAAGTCAAATAATAAATACATTTTAAAAAATGATCATGGGCTGTTTTGCTCAGTTAAAAACAAAATGACTTGTTAGAAATAGAACTTAAGTAGCAGATGCATTAAGGATAAAATAGATGGCTTAAAATTAAAAATTCAAAGGTAACAAATAGGAAAGGAAAGTTCAATTAATTAGAAGCAAAAAGGTATTAGATGCAGACTCCTAGTCAGATGGGATACTTCTTAACTTGATGACAGGTACAGAAAACATATTCAAGAGTAATGGGAGATATAAGTTTGACAGCCATCTGCTAGAGGGTTTCCTTGTTAAAAAGAAGCATCTGTAAATCCTCGGCTTGACTCGTGGTCTATTGGAAAAAAAGAATCTGAAATTTGTGGTCAGAATTTAGGGTTCTGGATTTGAACAGCTCTTCAAACTAGAAGCTGTGATGGGAATGAATTACATCTACGAGAGTTAATTGTGTCATGGGTCTGATTTGCATGCATGCTCAGTCTTGTCTGACTCTTTGTGATCCCACGGACTATAGCCCACCAGGCTCCTCTGTTCATGGGATTTCCCAGGCAAGAATACTGGAGCGGGCTGCCATTTCCTTCTGCAGGGGATCTGCTTGACCCAGGGATCAAACCCACATCTCCTGCACAATCAGATGATTCTTTACCACTGAGCCATCAGGGAAGACCCTAATCAATAGGGAAATGCAACTCAAAACCAAAGTGAGATATCAATGTAAAAGTTTTCTACTCAAGCCTTCTTAAAGCTGCTAATAAGGAAATGTACAGTGAATCTCTGAGTTGTGACTGAGGTATTGAAGACTCCTCAAGGTTGTTTCTCAGGTAAAGCAAAAAAAAAAAAAAAACCAGAAGAAAAAGTGTTTTTTTCCTCTATGACTTGGTTGTGTCTGCATGAACTGAACTAAATCCCTAGCTAGATCTGTTCTCCTTTTAATGTGACAGAGCTTGTGTTAAGTATAAAGTTTAAGATGAACCTTGCACATCTCACTCAGCACTAGATATATTACAACTCCCAAGTCACCAAGAGGAGACAAGGAGAAGGCAAGTTACATGGTGTCTATAGGGAAGAAGAGTTCAACCAACTCCTGTTAAATTCAAACAGGTCACTTCAGTTTAACAAGTTAGTAGATAAAATTGATCATCTTTCTTGAGAGACATGAGGTTTCTTCAACTCCAGTGACTGTTTTGAATTTAAAATACAGAGTAGAAAAGAGAACCAGTAGTTAATCTCTGTAATCTACAAAAGGCAATCATGAAGAAAACCAATACATAGGCAAGCTGGGATTGTCCACATAGAAAACCCAGATTTAGTCTCCTACTATATTTCAGATATAGTAGAGTCACTTCCATGAATTAAGTTTGTTTGTTGAAACAAACAAAGATAATTAGGAGGAGGGAAATTAAACATGGCAGATGCTTCCACTGGCTTATGCCCTGTGGGGAATGTTTCCTGTGAGTATCCATGGGGCGAGGGGTGAGGAAGCCATGACTCTGGCATTCCCTCCACAGACTTCAGATACTGAGTTTTTCTGACCACAGTGAGCTGTCTTAAGTTAGATTCTAGTGTATCAAGGTATTTTTTAGCTATCATCCCTGAAACAAACCAAACACGGTTAATTGGTATTCCACTGGATAATAGGTATCTGCTTTAACGTTAAGGAAAAAAAAAAAAAAATTGTGTTAGACGAACTGAAAGATGGGTCCATCTGAAACTTTCGTCCTTCTGTATGGGATTCTCAAGGATAATTTTGGCAGTATACAATTTCTGCCTCATGGGCTGATTCCCGACCTAACCATTTTACTCGGTGTATCTGCCTGTACAAACCCCAAGGCTTAGAGGAGAGGAATCAGAGCTGGGGCTGTGGTGTGCTCATGGGCTAAGCACTGAGATATTATTACACAGCTAATGTGTAGCTAGTGATCTACATGGATGGGATGTACTTAAGGCAGAGCAGGATCACTTGGCCATTTAAATTCAAAGTGCAGAAAAGAAGAGAAAGTTTGGTAATACAATGTAAAATAAATGACATATAATAAGTCAGGAAGACAATGGCAGGAATGAGGTCCTGATGAAGACTAAAAAGGTTTCTAAATCAATTTTTATCTTGGTCTTTGCCCAATACATCAGAGGTGTTGCCTTGGGTAATTTCAATTAACTAGTAAATGTTCTTAGACATTCTGTCTAGACTTTCTGGTGCTGCAATGTGACTTTGGTTTCAATAAAATGCAGAGAAATTATGCTCAAAGAAATCCTGCTTTCACATTAGCTGAAAGATACACTTACAAAAAATGTTAAATTCATTAAAGAGACATCTGCTAATAAGGAAGGCAATTAATCAACAAACCTGAGCAAAAGCAAGAAAGAAATTAAGCTAAAAAGCAAACTAACATTTAACACAAGACTGTATATTTTGAACAAGATGTAAAAGGAATTATTTCTGAGAGGAAAGGACATAACTATTAGAATGAAAATTTTTATTTTAAAGTTAGTTTAGAAGTTAAGTTTCTTCATTTGTGACAGAATTTAATCAAACTTGGGAACTTAACTAATAATTAAAGGTAATGATAAAAAGGTGTCACTTTTGAGTTCTAAGAGCATACACGAACACAAGTGGTTTAATAAGCAGTAGGATTAAAAACACATTATATGACCACATTCTCAAAATGTAAAAACAAAAATATTATTTCCTTTTTTTTTCCTTCTTTCTCTCCTTCCCTCGTTTTCTCTTTTCTTTCTCCTTCCTTCAACTAATAATCACACACTGTTAATGGGATAGCCAGAGAAATCAGACATTGATCTTTGTCATTATAAATGTAAGGGCTAAATAAATACCAAGATGACAAACATAATTACTATATTTTCAAACAGCTCACATTCAGGTCGTAGAATAAAACTAGTACCTAAGATAAATAGAAAAGGTACTCATCATTTTAGAGCAATAGAAAACATGCCCTGGTTGTTCAGAAGGAATGGATGTTATTTCCACTTTGATATTTCAACTTCCAAGAGCCCTAAATGCTATGCAATTGGGGGGCCTATGTAAACAATGAGAAATCCAAAGCTGCAGAAGCTAAACGGCCTGCTCAATGGTCTTCAAACAAGCAAACGAAAAGCAGCACTGAGATCAGAATTAGGGAATTCTAGCTTAAGAATTCCTAGTCTTTCCAACATTGACTCCTCAGGACTTGAACAATTGGCTGACTCCTCACTTGCAGAGATTAGAAGTTAAGAAGGAAGCGAACCAAATAAGCACAGAGAAGGCTTTGGAAAATGTTGGGGTCTGTATTGAGAAGAATGACAAGTTCACACTCACTTTAACTTTGATTTCATTGAATAGTGCTAGGTAAGAATTTAGGGACAAGAATAAACAAAGCTTGATCACAAGATTGGCTTCTACGTTTCTTTAGGCAATACTGAGTCACAGAAGTTTGAGTGACATGAATAAAGATGATCCACTAAGTCACGAGCGCAAAATGGAAGACCGGTTGAGCTAAAGGGCCATCAGTTGAGGTTAGGACATGAATAAACACAGCCAGTGTGAAGACAGAAGGATGGAGTGTGACCAAGATATAATTAGCTCAAAGTTTTGGCCAGTAAAACAGCTCAAAGAAACAAGAAGTGACATAGGTGGAAAAATAACTGCAAGGTTTTCAGTTTGAGTACTTGGGAAGGTTATTTTTAACTATCTTATTTTCCTAGGAGTCATTAATATCACTTAATATTTAATAACTCTTTAAAAGAAGAGTTTGGTTTTGCAGATATATTTAGCAAGTCAATTCCATTTGTTTTCTTCTTTGAAAGATAAAGATGAAAGGATGAGCTTGTAAAATTGTAACATGAAGTGTCACATTTTGTAGATTTGATTTTTTAAATCTAATCTACAAATGCAAATCCATTTTTTCTAAGTTTTCCATGTCAAAGGATATCATCTTAGTCAAGCCAAAGTCAAAATCTGAAAACACATAAAAAAGATTATAACTAAGAATGCAAATATAACATGTATCAAATGCACGTATTAATATATGAGTGATTAAACAATAGAGTAGGTAGATTGGATAGATGGATGGATAGACAGATAGATAAAAAGAGATATCAACAAAGACTGGCCAACAATGAAGATGCCACTTACTTTTAACGATTTTGTTTTGACTTCTTAGGTGGGAATTTGCTGTATGACTCAGGAAACTCAAACAGGGGCTCTGTATCAACCTAGAGGAATTTTGCCTTACTTCTGATGATTTTTACTGATAAAATTTCAAGTTGATTTACACAGTTATCCATTATTAAATTATTTTCATATCTTTTCCTGAACACTGCATGAAGCACTAAACTAAGAAGTGATATGGTCTTCCCTGGTGGCTGAGTGGTAAAGAATCTGCCTGCCAATGCAGGAGATGTGGATTCGATTCCTGGGTTGGGAAGATCCCCTGGAGAAGGAAATGGCAACCCACTCTAGTATTCTTGCCTGGGAAATTCATGGACAGAAGAGGCTGGTAGGCTATAGTCCATGGGGTCTCAGAAGAGTCAGATACAACTTAGCCACTAAACAACAACAGCAAGAAAAGATATAATCATCTCTTTCACGTTACAAGCAAAGTCCAATAATGTTTGTTTCACTGAGACACTAAACAGTATCAATGAATCTTAAAAAATAAATTTAAAAATTGCTAATGATTATAGAATCCTGGCAATCTTTGAACACTGGGCTAACGATAGATGTAGGACTATGATATTTGCATAGAATAGGACTGCTGAGAGCAGCTGCTGGCTGCCTTGCAGAACTGTCTCTAGCTGAATACAGGAAAGTTATCATTTTCATTCAAGTTCTCAAGAGTTTAAATATATGTTCCAAAAGCAAAACTGAAAACATCAATTAAGAACCAAGTTTGACACACACTTTTCCTGGTTTCTTCCCAGGCATTTCCTTTTCCAATCTCTTCAGTGGAATTTAGTCCCTGATCTTTCCCCTTAATCACAGGAGTGGATCATTTATATTCTTAACACTATGCTGGGACATTTCATATATAATATACCACTGTTTTGTTTATGAATCTATATATTAGATATTATCCACATCCTCATTTTACTGAAAAAGAAGTTGTGGCTTAGAGTACACAGCAAAATTGGCTGACTGCCTGCCAAAATTTCAAATTCCTCTTTACACAGGCTAGAGTTGTGCAGATGGCATCTAGCCAGTCAACAATTATATTTGCATCCAGGTATGACCATGTGACAAGTTTTCACCCACTGAAGGTAAAGATAAAACTTTTAAGAAGCAAGAAGATCTCCTCCTCGACCCCATTGTGCCAGTCGAACACAGAAATCTCTTAGAAGATTGCACAACTACAGATAAAAGGAATGAAGACTAAGGAATAGTCACCAAGGACTCCCATATTGGACAACAGCTAGAAATTAACTTAGACTTCAGGGTTTGTTTGATATAAAAGCCAATTCCCTAACTAATACAGGGCTTCAGTATAATTTCCAAGGTCAAAGAGCAAGTAAAGATGAGAACTAGGACTGAAACATAATATACGTGATTATAAGACATTAAATTTTAAGCACATTCCTGGCAAATAGTTCTCCCTAAATCACTGTTATCAGTCCCATCCTTAATATTTGTAGTAGTTTCTCATTATTTATAGAATAAACGTATGACTCAACTCTCTGATTTGACCTGAGCCAACTTTTCAAAATCATTTGCTACTTGCCATTTCTTATCCTGCATTCAAATAAATCTACACTATTCAACATCTTTAAATACTGTGTTTTTTTTTTATCACTAAGATTTTCAAGTGATTTCTGTTTCCTGGAAAGACTTCCTCCCCACTCCTAACCTTAGCCTTATTTAGACCCTAGTCACCCTTCAAAATGGAGATTAATGTGACTTTCTCAATGCTGCTTTCTACCTGCCTCAACAGAAATAGTTTTCTTACTCTGGTCATTCAATAGAAATTCAACAGTTCAACCATGAAAGACTATATATTATTTACAATGGTTGCAGCAGGCATGAGTTTCCATTTTACAGGGGAGTGACATCAAAGACAAAATAAACCATGACTTGATATCAATTGGCATAAAGGGGAGTGTAGGTTTCTAAGTCAACTGATTAAAAGGAGGCCTGTCTCAGTCTAGAGTAAGAAATCAGACTTCCATGAGGTCATGAAATTTGAGCCAAGCTGTGAAGCATGGGTAGAATTTACTTGGCAAATGCCTAATCGATGATGCTGGGGGAACTGGGGAAAAAATTCTAGGCAGAGAGAATAAGATATATTTAATCTTAAAGTATAAAACAGCATGGCACATCTGAGGAATGAAAAAGGCCAGTGTGATGAGGACACAAATAAGCAACAAAGGAACAAATGACACTATGCTAAGCCAGGTGGCAGTCAGATCACTAAAGGGCCTTGCCAACATGAAGATTTTGGTTTTCATCCAGTGAGGATTGGTAAATCACCGGACAAGTTTAGGAAAGAATAATGTATGCAACGTGTTGTATAAGGTTGTTACGGGTGTCATATGGATCAGTGAGACTAAGTAAGGAGGTGGAGAAAGTAGCTGGCAAGCTTTTGCTGTAGTCCCCTATAATGGCCTCAGGCATTCCATTGATCTGGACCAGGGTAGTGGCAGCGAAAATGGAAAGAAGGGGTTGAATCTAAGAAAACTGAAAGTAGTAAAGGCAAGATAGATAACTTGATGATTAATTTGAATGTAGTTAGTTATATTCACCAGTGAATTAGTAACATTTCTGGGTGAAACAGCAATTTAAGACAGGAGCTCAGAAGCCAAACTAACAGCCTGTATTCAAATATTGGCTCTGTCACTTGCTAGCTCTGTGATCTTGGACAAGTGATGATACCCCAGTAGCTTCACCTGGAAGATAGGGAAAATATTACACACCTTAAAGACTGTTTAGGATACATATCTTAAAATGTTGTTATTTTTACTATGATACTGTAGATGTGTATATATTTATCCTCCCCTGGTAAAATGCTTATTTTCTTAGGATGGGATTGCCATAGAAACATTATCTGAGTCTAACAGAGAATCAATAGAGATACATTAAAAAGCTACAGTTTATTATATACATCATTTTTCTAAAATTTAGTCTAATGGTACCACTGGGTTTAGTTCTTCAAAGGAAGTTTCTATTTTCTCAGAGAACTCAAAATTCTTACTACCATGCCACCAGATATCCAGAATGTGTTCTTTCCAAAACGATAACACTAGAAATTAAGTTTATTGCCATATATACAATGCCCAATGATGTTATGTTGCGCTAAATATGTAACATTGTACTATATAAGGGGGGGATAGACTACGCTATGATTATCATGGTGATCTGGAGACTGTGAGCTGCAAAACATGTGAGCATTGTTTTGAAAGCTTCTAACAAGAAGAAATAGACTGGTTCAGTTCTGAAAAATATAAGCAAACATTATTGAAATTACTGTTCCATGAATTAAAGTCACAGTGTCACAGAAATATGACTGGAAAATCACCAAATTCATTTCCTTATCTCTAGAAGAACTACAGGTAATGTATAAATGACAGAGGACTGTGGATCCAGTGATTTCATTTCAGAATTTTAAGTGCCCACCTCATCACTTTGCTAATCCTACCCCCTTCCAGATTTAGCTCTCAATTTTGTTACTTTAAAAAAAAAAAAGTGGAGTTTTACCATTTCAAATCCCAGAGGGAATTCTTTGGGTTTTTAACAGCTCATGCCCTACTGACACGGCATTATTTTGAAAACTGTGTGCTAAAACAATGTGTGTGGAAATGGAACACACTGACAATTTCAAGTACCAGCCTGGAAGTCCTTTTCCCACGTAAGTGCTGAAAGACACATATTTCTAGCAAGAGTATACTCTAAACCTACTGCTGCAGCGGGAGGGCGTGCACAGGGACACTGACTGCTGCTTCCACTTCACTGCTGACCGACTGCTTCTGAGGGGAAGCTGCATAGAAGCTCTAAACTGTGAAGCTTTCCTGACCGCACACGACCCTCACTCGGCAACATATGATGCACTTGGCACTGACTTGAGGCTGGTTTTTAAGGAGGAGGTGCTGCTTCCACTTCCTAAATCAGAGCTGTCAACAAGTCAGGCTGCTGTAGCTCACGGAGCACATGGCGAGGACCAAACAGCTGCGCCTGGCACGCAGCTCTCTCCCCTTCTGTTTATCCACCACACACCCTCCAGCACCTCTGAGGTGAGGAGCTTGTGTTCTTAGGGAGGGTGATCCAGCGGGGGACAGACAAACACATCACTGCGTAAGTAACAACATTATAAGCGTAATGTGTTCTAGAATTAAACTCCGTGGTGTATGACACCTATTGCTAAGGGGTGAACAGTGCCCTGCAGATAAGGATCTGTTGGAGTTCTAACCCACAGTCGCCCAAAATGTGACCTTATTTAGAGACAGGCTCTTTATAGAGGTGCTGCTGCTGCTGTTCTTCAGAAACTAAGTCATGCCTGACTCTTTGTGACTCCCGTGGGCTGCCACACACCAGGCTTCCCTGTCCTTCACTATCTCCCAGAGTTTGCTCAGATACACATCTATTGAGTTGATGATGCCATCCAACCATCTCATCCTCTGCCGCCCCCTTCTACTTCTGCCTTCAATCTTTCCCAACACCAGGTCATTTTCCAATGAGTCAGCTCTTATAGAGGTAATCGAGCTAAAATGAGGTCATAAAGGTGGGCTCTAGTCCAATAAGACCAGTGTCCTTATGAAAAAGAGAAACTGGGTCACAGGCACATGTGCACACATCACAGGGGAGACAATGCGAAGAGATTCAGGAAGAAGACAAGTATCTCTGAGTCAAAGAAAGGGGCCTGAATCAGACTCCTCCCTCACCGCCCTCAGAAGGAATCAATCCTGCCAACACCTTGAATTTGGACTTCCAGTCTTCAGAACACTGAGACGATACACATCTGCTGTTTAAGCCTCCCAGTCTGTGGTACTGCGTTATGGCATAACACGGGTCCGGCCCCCAAGGATAGGAAAGAGATAGAAAATTATTATTCCAGGGGCGGGGAACAGAATTAAACTAAATCGGCTGAGTTCTGGAAAAATAAGCAAAGATTATTGAAATTACTGTTCCATGAATTAAAGTCACAGTGTCACAGAAATATGACTGGACAATCACTAAGTTCATTTCCTTATCTCTAGAAGAACTACAGGTAATGTATAAATGACAGAGGACTGTGAATCCAGTGATCTCATTTAAGAATTTTAAGTGCTCACCTCATCACTTTGCTAATCCTACCCTCTCCCAGAAGGATGGGAATGGGAGTATTTCAGCACATATAAGACTCTGAAGGACAGTCAGCCCTTCTGGACTTTAAGGACCATGAGAAAATGAAAGGAGAAAAGATGTGGGAAATGGGTGCTGAAGTCAGATCACGAAAGGCTATGTAGGACTCAGTGAAGATTCTCTTTGGAGCTCTATCTTTTTCTTGCATTTTCTCTCAGTCTATAAAACAGACCATCCTTAACCTTCTCAACTAAGCAGGGGCAGTCAAACTTCCATAACACTTCCCTAGAGTGGACATATTTTCTGTATGCTGCTAACTTGCTTCAGTTGTGCATGACTCTTTGTGACCCCATGGACTGTAGGCTGCCAGGCTCCTCCTGGAATCCATGGGGTTCTCCAGGCAAGAATACTAGAGTGGGCTGCCATTTGCTCCTCCAGGGGCTCTTGCTGACCCAGGGATCGAACCTGAGTCTCCTGCAGCTCCTGCAGTGCAGGTGGATTCCTTACCATTTTCCATATGCTCAGTCCCATTTGTATAATCCTGCTATGTGTGAAGATAGGTCTAGGCTGGTTACAGTGTCACTTCCCCAGCTTCCTTCACATCTAATGTCTACATATATGACAAGGATCCACCAGTTAGGTTCAACTCTGTGACAATTTGTCTCAGATAAAGCAAGGTCAGGGGAAGAAACCTCCACTCAGAATCCAAGAGTGAGGAAGACGATCTGGCATCTGGCACTCAGGGATGCTAGCACTTTTAAGAAGCGATCTCCACATTGGTAAAACTACAACTGCCGGGAAGCGATGCCCCTGGCAGTTCTGAAACTGCAGCCATAACCTTTGCTCAGGTCTCGTTGGCCAGTTAGTCATCAGACAGCTTGCCTGGTGTGGTTTGGTGCATCACTCTCCTAGAAGGCTGTCCTCCAAGGTGATTCCTCATGAATCACCTGTTATCTATTTAATGTTCCTTCTACCAAAAACAGCTATAATCTGCTTTTTATAACAAAGAACCTTAATAATTGACTTGCTTTCCTAGTTGCTCCAGGGTGGGGAGGACAGACCTTCATCATGCCGACATAGGTTCTCATGTCATTGGTTCTCAGAGCTTGGTCCTCAGACCAGAAACATCCAGGAAGGAGTTAGACACAGAAATTCTCAGGCACTACTCTGAACTGAATCGGAAACTGAATCGGAAACTCTAGGGATGGGGCCCTGAAATATTTGCTTTAACAAGTTGTTTAGGTGATTCTGATAAAAACTAAAAGTCACAAAACATTGTCCTTTTTATCCTCACATTTTAAATACTTTTTTTAGGTATTAAAAATGTCTTCCTTCCTATCAGACTCCAAGGCTTCCTGGGGGAACCCCTGTCTTATATGTATATCCTCAGTGTTTAGATTCAACTGGCACAATTGTTTAATGATTGGCAAAGAAACATCTCTTATTGTGTCAAAATGAGCAAATCACTGCCTCAGGAATCCTGTCTACCATGTTTGTATCATAAGTGGATGCATGAGAATAGACCCTTTTCCTAAGAACAATGTACAAAACAATAGTACATGGATCAAATACATTATGCAAGACAAAACTAATGTATATTTTTACCTGAGGTTCTACTTATGTTCATTGCTATCTGCTACTGCCTCATTTACCTTTCAAAGCTCAGATAACATAACTCTTTACATCTCACTCAAGGATATAATTTTAGAGTTCTTCACACTACCTCACACCCAATTTTCTTTTTCTTTTTTTAAATTTAGTTGGTCTCGAAGTTTAAGGACTCAATTTAAGTAAGTACTGTTTCCACCAAGCAACCCCAAGATGGAACCACCTAGTCGAAGCTGGGAGCTCCTTATAACGAGGAGGTATTAGGTGGGCAAAGAGTTGGAGTCAGTGTTGACTGGAATGAGGAACCTTTATTAACAAAGAGACAAAAGGGTACTTCTGCAAAATGGATGCCCTGTGGGATTGGACAGAATCCCCAGGAAAACCTATAGCAGCTGTGTACTTCCACTTTCAGAGAGAAAGGCTTCCAGCAAATAATCCCACCCCTATACAGACAAGACTCTCTACAAAAGGGAAGCTCTGATGGGGATAAACTCTAGGCAAAGAAAGAGAAAGAGGATCAGTTTAAAGGGAAAGCAGGAGAGGTCCTGGCAGGGATGTGGCATGGAGCTCAAGTCCTGAATACAAGATGTGGCTTACAAGTGGTTTATAAAGCCTCTGAATAGATACAGATCTAGACAAAAATGAAGGTATGTGAGAATATTCATACACATGAAGAATGCAAATACTGTTTCTCTTCTGTTCTCATTCTTTCTCTCTAGGTAACACAAAGGTGATTATATTAGACCTCAGTCCACTATATGCTAAATATCAAAACAAGATGAAATCCTACCATGAAGCAGTTGCTCATTAACTTGAGGAAGTTATTCCATAACATCACTTCTGAATGCAGTCACTCAGTACGGCTGTGCATTTTCTCCCATTGGAAAAAGACAAATAAATGTTTAATGTTGTATGCATGTTGAAATTGTGTTAACAAGAATGCATTTAAATGGGGTCAATAAGCCACCAAAACGAAGATCATGTAACAATCACCAAAATAACAATGGAAACCTAATTGCACATTTATAAGGTGCTCGGTGTTGTAATAAATGTTCTATATAAAAAGGAGGTGCTTATATATTCTCAGAATCTGCTGGGGTGGAACACAGGAGGCACTCTTGGGTAGATCACACTAACCTCCTTTTCTCTGAGAACTACTACCATGATCCTGATCTGAAAAGGAGTATCAGATTTTAATTGGTCCAGTCTCTTAGGGATTTGGATTTTCTTTTTTCCCTTGAGTATGACAGACTCAGTCATTGTTCCTGATATGATAAGATTCTAAAAAGAAGACTCCTGAGCACCTACTGCTAGAGGTCCTGATGTGTTTTGATCTTATCCTTCCAGGAAGTATTTATTCTAGCCTGCCTTGATTACTATGACATAGGCAAGTATTCTTTCAATAAATTCAACATTTTCTTTAAGTTGGTAAAAATCAGCCTCTGTTATTTGCAACCAAAGAACTCTCTCTTTTTTTTTTTTTTTGGCTGCACCACATGTGACATGTGGGATCTTACTTCCCAGACCCGGGATCAAACCTGCAGCTCATGCATAAGAAGTGCAGAATCTTAACCACTGGACCTCCAGGGAAGTCCCAAAGGACTCTTTACTAAGCACAAAATGGCACTTTGCAAAGACACAGTAGGGATATTTGAAAACCTGCAGACTTCAACGTCAGTAGGGCTTAGGAAAAATACTGCTATGATCACCGTATACTGATTAGAGATGGTACGTCAGCAGCAGCATAAGAAACTAACAAGTTTCAAAATTGAATGCTTACTGTGTGGCTAATGCAAATCACACTTATTAGGGATGGTGTTTCTAACTTAGATAATATTTTTTTAAAGAAGAGAGACTACTATAGTATTTTTGCTTAGAGTGGTGACTGGAAATATTTGACTGAAAACAAAATAACGTTCTTAAGATTCCATTAACAACAGAATAGTGACTACTACAATACAAAGAGTCATGTTGTCTGCGTTATTAAAAAACTGTTCTTTTATCAGTCTGTTGGAGGTATAATGAGCTTCCATCCCATTCAGCTGGCCAGAGCTTACTTTACTCCATAATAAATGAAATAGAGTAAAATGCAGAGGTCGCCATGATTTACAAGGCATTTCATTTGAACACAAAGAGTCAAATTTTATTCCCTTCCTCAAGTCAGATAAATGCCAAGGCAACATGGGCATTCATTATTAATAAAGCAAAATGCAGGAATCCTGGGATGATGCGCACAATGGTGACTTCTGTACTGCCCAGGGACTGATTCACGCAGAATCATCTTCTCTGATGGATGTCAGCGCCATCGGATGACATCTGTTCGTTAATAAGCAGCTGCCCTGGAACTGGCTTAGAAAATGCACGGGTTTGGTGTCCATGCTCTAGTGGTTGGAACAGCAGGCTGAGTCCACATTTCCGGGCGAGAGTCCCAGGTCTGTCACTGTCACTTCAGTCTGCCTTGGAATGAGTCTTTATGACACTAACACTGCCTCCTCATTTGCACAGAGGCAGCGGCTAGGGAAGGACAAGGGAGGGGTCACACCCCTTTGTCATCCCAGAGAAAACGTCTCCGGTTAACTATTGGAATCTCATTCATCAGCTAATGCGGGGGGTGGGCAACAAAAAGACATCAATGGCTCTTATTCAAAATGCTTGTTAAGGCTACTGGCTCAACTGGGAATATAATTCCTTAGTCCTCAAAAATATTACAGTGATAAAGGCATATGGACAGGGAAAAAGAACTCACTAATGCAACTATTAGACATTTTTAAAAAATATTTTCCTATTTATACATAAGGATAAATCATTTTCTTAGAGGAAAAATGTAACATTTTACAAATTCAAATACCAGGTCCAGCACCTTGTCCCTCAGTGTGGAAAGACCGCTAAGTATAAAATTATACAAAATTTCTCTGCCTCAGTTTCTCTTACTCTTAAAATGGGTGATAACCTTTAGCCAAATCAATGAGCTTTCCAAATAACATATTAAGAATAATAGCAAGGTAAAGGAAAGTTAACTTTTATATATAGGACAAAAACCAAGTTTTCCTTCTTTCTTGACATCTTCAAATACTTCAAAATTTAAAACTACTTTAAAAGCAAAATTGAATCTGCAATTACTGTGAAAATTCATGGAAATGAAAAATTAATTGGCAATGCCAAATAAATAATATAAATGTTGGCATCAGAATATAAATTTGGAAAGCTAGATGGCTCAAATGAAATTTTAAACATTTCAATTAGAGCTTTAAAGGAGTTTATCATTAACATATGTTTTTAAGTAACAATTCCTAAAGAGACTGTTGTAACCAATACTTTTCCCCTAATGTTATGATCATAAGTACCTAAGTTCTTACATTGTGTTAAGTATAGATACTGAATTTAATAAGTGTCAGTTCAGTTCAGTGGCTCAGTCGTGACTGACTCTTTACGACCCCATGAACCACAGCATGCTAGGCCTCCCTGTCCATCACCAACTCCCGGAGATTATCCAAACTCATACCCATTGAGTCAGTGATGCCATTCAGCCATCTCATCCTCTGTCATCCCCTTCTCCTCCTGCCTTCAATCTTTCCCAACATCAGGGTCTTTTCAAATGAGTCAGCTCTTTGCATCAGGTGGCCAAAATACTGGAGTTTCAGTTTCAACAGCAATCCTTCCAATGAATACCCAGGACTGATTTCCTTTAGGATGGAGTGGTTTGATCTCCTTGCAGTCCAAGGGACTCTCAAGAGTCTTCTCCAACACCACAGTTCAAAAGCATCAATTTTCAGCACTCAGCTTTTGTGTCACAAAGAGTCGGACACAATTGAGTGACTGAACTGAACTGAAGACATTCCTACCTCAAGCTCTTTAAACACTGTTGTTCCTTCCACCTGGAATAATCTCTCCCTAATTTTAAAATGGCTCAGTTCTTCACTTTATTCATCTATTGTTCAAACATCTCTTTAGAGAGGATTTTCTAACCATTCTATGTAAAATAACATCTTACATGGACTCCTTTTCCTCTCTCCCTTGACTCTCTTTTATCTGCTTGTTATTATCTTCACCTAGTAAAATAAAATCCATGAAGATAATGATTATTTAACACTGATAACTCAAGAACTCTAACAGTGATGAGCACAGAGCAGATGCAGACATTCACTAATCATTTGATGAATAAATATAATGGAAAGCTACACTTTCAGTTCTATACTTGTTCAAGAGAAAGGAGGGGCTGCTGGTTACACCTCCTGAACAAGACTCTTACGTTTCCATTTAACTATGATCAGGAAGAAAACATTCCTTAATACTACTGGAGACAAATACCGAGGCTGCAACTTTTATCGAGCTTATCTGGCCACCCCTGAAAGCCCGCCCTAGAGCAGAATACCCTATGATACCATTCACTTGGATTGGACCTGGGCAATGGGTAATTGAGGGACAGGCTCGATCATTTCATATGCGTCCTCAGTTCACCATAATTCAGAGCAGCAGAATTTTGGAAGCGGGAGAAGATAAGGAAAAAAGGAAGGATGAAAGAAGTGTTTTTGTGTGTGTTGGGGGGAGATTAGAAGAATGGGAAGAATGAACATGGGAGTAATAGAACTGGAAGTAAATGTAAAAAACAAATAAACACTCCAAAAATGTCTTCTTAGGCCCCTCACAGCTCAGAGAGCTCTTTCTCTCATCTCTATTATGACACTCCTCTGTTAAATTCTCTTTGCAGTTTGTCCAATGCAATCTCCTCTCATTCTTTACTGAACTTATGCTACTGAGGTTTGTCTTCACCTTCTAACCAGTACCTCTCTTTCAAAGCCAATGATGACCTCTGTGTTCATAAATCCAATCATCAATTCTCAGGTCTGGTCTTGTCTGATTTTCAGTTCCTCAATCTCTGCTCCTTGGAAACACTTTAAACTTGGTGTCTGGGGCACCAAACTTCCTGGCGTTCTTTCTACCTCTTCAGGTACTTCTGAGTCCATCGTGCTGGATCCATTCCAATTCTAGACTTGTAACTATTATACTGGCTCAGTCCTTCAGTGTCTTTTATGCTAAAGTGATTATATCCCGTCTTGTAGCATTAAATACCATTTATACCCTCATGAATTCTCAAAACTAGATCTCTATCGTGAGCCTCTCCTCTTAATTCTAGATTTGTACATTTAAATTCTCACTCAGCTTTCCCACATGGATATATAGAAGGCATTTGAAATTTTACAAGAACAAAATAGGGCTCTAATTTTCATTCTTTTCCCCCCTGCTTCCGACACCTCAGTAAAAAGGCACCAATTAGTGCCAACATCCAATTAGTTGCATACAACAAACCCCACTGATTCATACTGGATGTCATTCAAACACCATATCCCAGTAATTAATGAACACTATTAGCTCTACCTTGAACCAAGTATTTGTCACCATTTCAAACCATTAACGTTTACCCTCTCTAAAGCCATCTGGGTCCCCCATTATAATGCAAGCATCAAAAGTGAAAAGACAGTACCAAATTCATTGTTGTAGCAAATAACTTTCATAATTGCCAAGGAGTGATCCTATCTGAATATTCTGCAGTATTTGCAACAACTGCACTGTGTTATGAATGGGTCTGTGATTATTAATGGTTACAAAGTCACAAGAAGTTCTACTTCTACAGTCAGTTGTCCAAATTTATAATCAAATGAAACCCCAAATTTCAGTTAGGGGTTCACTGAAATAAAGAGGCATGAAAAAAAATGAATGAACTCTTTGTTTCTCACTGATCTATCCCCAACAAATAATTACATGTTTACTTTTATCTCATCTCTCTAGAATGAACAGGAAAGGTCTAGTTCTTTCTCAGCTCTGATATCCAGAACCATTCTTGACAATCAATAGACACCCAACAAATATTTATTGAATATATGAAAAACAGAAGTAAAAGACAAGGATTATCATTATTATTTTTCTCTTTCTGCTTAGGATTGTCATTATAGCAGCTAGTGTTTATAGGACATCTACTCTATGATGAGTACTACTGCAAGCAATTTTATGCATTGGATTAGCTCACTTATTTTGCATAAAAGCCTTTGAAAGAAGGAGCTAGTATTATTTCTGTTCTATAAACAAGGAAATGGATCCTTTATGAGGATAAGTACACACATTTCACTAATGGGCAAAGTTAGATTTTCAGTGTAGGTACATCTGACTTTTAACCACTCTCTTAACCATTATGAAACAAGAATATATTCGTGCTGTACCAATGTTTGGGGACATGATGGAAAATGGGGGGGGAAGGGAGAAGAGGAGGTAAAAATGGATGCCAAGTGTTGAGTATTTCTCCATATCCTTGTAGCAGTCTCTTCATTCCTCCAAAGAACGAGACCAAAGAACTAGAATGAAATTTGATTTTTCTCCCTAACTAAGCCCCCTTCTCTTTGGAAAAAAAGAAATAAAAGAGAAATTAGTATCACCCCCTTCCCTTTTCTGATGAGTCTACTTAGAATCTGAATGCTGCAAAAGCTAAAGCAAGTTGATCTTGAATCAGGTACTAGTTCTGCCCTATGAGATAGAGATTTCACCTGAAGCTTAGTGGTTTATTGTTTCTCATGATGAATTTTTTCTTCTTAATTTAGAGAAAAAATATTTATTTTTGATCTCCTAATTTAATAGAATCAATGTGCTATTGGAACTATCCTGGTTCCAAACATGTGTCATTTGTCTACTTTACTCTTAATCTTTCTGTGGCACACACACACACACACACACACACACAAATCTACAAAAATCTACCTCAGGTACCAAATATATTTTAGAAAACTCTTTAGTCTATGGGCAGAATTAGTTTAAATTTCAATCTAAAATATAATTAAATTAGGTCTTGCTTTAAAAAAAACTCAATAATACCGATAAAAAGAAAATTCACTAATCTTACAATCTTTAAATTATAGTAAAATTCTGGCATCTAAAACCCATAAATATCCTTGCCCTTTTCATTTAAATCTTCTGTAAATCTCACCTCTCCAGAGAGCCTTTCATCCCACCTGGTGTAATACTAGGGACAAGCTGCCGTAGCAATCTGGTAGAGAAACATGTATTCCCTCATTTCTTTTTTATTTTTGTATTCTATTTATTTTTATTAGTTGGAAGCTAATTACTTTACAATATTTTAGTGGTTTTTGCCATACATTGACATGAATCAGCCATGGATTTACATGTGTTCCCCATCCTGATCTCCCCTCCCGCCTCCCTCCCCATCCCATCCCTCTGGGTCTTCCCAGCGCACCAGCCCTGAGCACTTGTCTCATGCATCCAACCTGGGCTGGTGATCTGTTTCACCCTTGATAGTATACTTGTTTCAATGCTATTCTTTCAGAACATCCCACCCTCACCTTCTCCCACAGAGTCCAAAAGTCTGTTCTGTACATCTGTGTCTCTTTTTCTGTTTTGCATATAGGGTTATCGTTACTATCTCTTTAAATTCCATATATGTGCGTTAGTATACTGTTAAGGCTGGTTTAGGTGAGAGCTTATGATGCATTAGAAAACATATAAAACGTTAACACTAGGTTTAAACAAGTGTTTATTTAGTATTTAACATATTTCATGGCACGGTGTTAGAAGTTCTGGTCAGCATATGGATTGAGGGAAACACCCAAGAATTTTCATTTCTTCTTTATTATTTTTAGTATCTGTAGCTTCCCTTGAGTAGTTCATAATCTTTGGTATCCTAATAGTGACAACATGAAATAAGTACTGCTACACGTATGTGTCTCAGCACCAGAAACAAGACACAGGAGTGGAGATGAGCAGAAAAGAACATATTGAAGAAACGTCACTGAGGGATTCTGCCAGTCACCTAAGCTTGGTGGGGGTGGGTATTCTGGGCAGAAGAAACTAGCTGAGTCAAAACCCAGAGGAATGCAATATTTGGTGTTTGGAGACAGGCTTGTCCAGGGAAAATAAAGGACAAAGGAAAAACTAAGCCAGTGGCCAAAAGAAGCTGAGAGAAGGGGAAATAAATTTAAACCAGAAGAAAAAGGTGTCAGTCTTCTTTCTCTGCATCATCCTATGCATTGAACTTTGTTTTGTAACAGAATAACTCACACCTAAGTGTCTGCATTTCAATTCTATACATGTGTACTCAGATCTTGGAAAAGTGGTTATGTGTTTTAAATACTCCTCTTCACAGAGCATTTTCTCAACTGAGCAATTAAAGGTAGGTTCTATAAAGCTAGTTTTACTAGACACTTTTCTGTCTGTAATTGTCTTTCACAATTTTTGAAAAGTGATTTATTAGGTTTCATACCAAACACAACCAGAAGTTTCTCATCCCTATAGCAGCATGCAGTAGGTCCTGTCATTTCCTTCTCAACAAGTCTCATTTCTCCTGGGCTTCAATGTTCAGAATGTCCAGTCACCTTATTAAATTCATACCCCTACAGGGAAGAACTTAGGAATGAGCCCTGTCTACTGGTACTTCTACATTTAAAAGAAAGTTTATTTATTCCTATTATCAAAAACTTGCAGCCACAAAGATTGGCTTGGAGGAAACCTGCAATTGTAAACAAAAATGAAATAGCATTTCTTTTTCCAAGCTGCTCAGCATAAATGAGAAAATACCATTCTTATCATGTAAAAATGCTCTTCTTGACCTTTACCATTAGAACGAGTGCTCAGATACTGTGGGACTTTCCAGCAGTGGTGATAAATTGTCCCCTACTCACATTCCTTATACTCCAAGTCATGGGGTAAAGTACAGCTAATTGGATCACCAGATGATTGGAATCTGACTCTTAATGAACGCTGTCACAGATGTAAAGCTTGGAAAATTGCATTCTCTCTCTCTTTAGAAAGCCAGTAGTTTGGGGAATTCTCTACAAATATTTAAGTACTTAATGATTTCTCTTGAGGATCTGTTTAAAGGAAAAGGAAAACACTTTTATTTCAGAAATTTAACAGAATTGCTTCAACTAGAACATTTTACAATACGCATGGTAAGACATTACCATATCATATACGGCAATGTGCTTTTGTCACAAACGCCCTACTAGTTACTGTTTGGATATTAAGATCTGATGTTTACCTTAGGTATCTATAATAACTCAAAAAAACTGTCTGGCAGAACTGTCAATCAACTGCAATGGAATGGGCACATGATCAACGGCAGAGCACTGGATTGCTGTCTTCTTGGAATCTGAGTTTGGAGAACAGGACTGAAAGCTTCGATGGAGCTGGAGCTGATTCACCCTGTCGGTGGTGCCCCAAAGAGATCATCACCTCCTTCTTTCTGGGTTTTTAGAGTCACTTTTTACTTGTCTGTTTTAAGCTTAATTCCTTGTTCTTTCCTCTAATTCCTTGGGTTGCTGCATAACCTTCCAGGTAGGACCATCTTTTTCTTTTGCATCTATCATTGGTTTATGTTGCTTATACTTAGCTTTTTTTTTTTTAATAATTCTCAAAAAAATTTGACCAAATTATTTAAATAATACTAAACAAATAAAAACAGCAACAATAAAACCACAATGATTAAAAACAACTTTCAAAATAACTAGGAATCCTACTGTTATGACTCATGGCACCAGCTCTGTCTCTGTAGAGCATAATACAAGGTCATGACATAAAAAAGGAAACAGTATTTCACTGTGAAGTAATGCATGCATTTTACACTTAGGAGGATGACTGCAAGGCTAAAGTTGTTTTCTGTACACGCTCAAATATAAATAAGGTTTTATGTTTTCACATAATAGATGTGAATAGAGGATGAATTTCCACTTTTAAAGGAGTGGATACAAGCCAGGTAGCAAATAATAATTATCAGCCAAAAGCTGGTCAAACTGGAAATCAGACAGCTCAGTAGAAATGTCTTGTTATTCATCCAGGTTGCCACCCAAAACCATTACTCTAATATAAATGCAGTGTTCTAAGGTTGAGAGAATTGGTTTAGAGAAAGCAAGCTACTGCTAAACCTTAGTTTACAATGTATAGGAAAACTGAAACTTTGTTTTGTTCAATAATATTAAGGGAGCACCTAGGAAAACCACTGTACTTCAAGGAGAACATTAGAAGAAGAGAAGGGGTTTATTACCAGAGTCCTTTATTTCCTGATTATTCTATACTCCATACCCTTCTTCCTCATTTTCAGTATCTTTACTCTAGTAATTTTCATCACTGATGCTTAATCTCCAACCAGCATCTTCTGTCTGCCTTTCTGTCTGTTTAATCAATAAGAAATTCTATTTAGAAATTTTAAGATGTTTGGGATAGAGTACTACAACTTGGTTGAGTGATCTATACTGATTTAGCAAAACATACAAAATAATGGTGAAGCATGTGAAAGTTGATCCAGTAAAATTTCCTAAAAAAAACAGTCACTTGCATTGACATACATATTTTTATTACAAAATATGCTTGTTCTAGCTTTTCCTTTCAATTTAGACTAAGGATACCCAAGTAAAACTCATATTCAATTCTTTCAAAATATAGGAGGGGTGATGTTGGCAACATGGCTAAGTAAGACATCCCACATCATATCCCTCCCTCAGTAAAAACATTCTGTCATCTATCCACAGACAAAAGTGTCTTTGTCAGTGGGATCCAGCACAATACATCAAGGGACCCAGGGACCAGTCATGCAATGAGTAATAAGGGTACAGACCTTGGACATGAACCCTACAGTGGCCCATTAACTGAATACAGCTCCCCTTGGCCATGGCCCATGAGCCCCTGGAGAACACTGTCTTAGACAAGCTACCACAGACAATTAAGCCCTTGCTGGAAGTTCAGGTTTTCAGTGGAGAAGTTCCCACATAGCCGTGGAGTGACAAAGTACGTTTAGATGCACTGGAGAAGGCAAGAGAAACAGTTCTACTTTACTCACATCAACTGTCCTTCATGGAGGTACAACTCACAGCCAGAGGAAAGCTCCTTGGCCCATGGTTTCTCCCAGAGGGTAAGGGAGAGCATAGGAGTGAGCACCCGGCTCACTACGTGGGGGCATTTCTAAAGAGGCCCACTGCTGTCTCACTCTATCCCAAGTACTGAGTTTCAAGATTGGGAGGATAAAAATACGCTGGGAGAGAGGTATATGGCGCTCTTAAAAGGCATTAAAGGGATACAGGTCCTGCTAAGTGCATCACAAACACCATCAAGAAGTCTACCCATGAATTGCTGGGGACAGCTTGCCTACAGATCCCCTTTATTGGCTCATGGGCACTCCCCAGTGCTTCTTGCACCTCATCCCACAAACCCCCAAACAAAGAATGGCTCTCTATCTGTGCTCCTGATGATAGCAAGTGTGATCTTTGGCAGATTATCTAGTAAATTTGCATATAAAACTCATAAAAATCTGTGACCAGGGAGAGACCACAAACTTGAGCTTAAGCTCCACCCTTAGGAAAGCAAAAGGGAGGTTGCCAGCACCCAGCAACCTGTGTTGAAGGAAGAGAAAAGACATAATAAGCTTAAGAATTCTGCCACAAGAGGGAGCAAGAAGCATGGAGCAGGCCTATCCACAGAGGGACTGAAAAGGTTCAGACTTCCTATCAGGACTGACGGAGGGTATTTCTTCCCTGAAGTCTGTCAGCAATGACAAGAGGGGCTAATGCTACAACAAATTCAAATACAGCACTGTAAGACTTCAAGAAATGTATAAAATAACGGAAAGATGACACTATTAAAGGATCACAATAATCTTCCAATAACCAATCCCAAAGACATGGAGATCTACAACTCACCCACTAAAGAATCCACAATAGCTGTTTTGATGAAGATCAGGGAGCTACAGGAAAACACAGCTTGATGAACAAACCAACAAACAAAACACAGAAACAAAATGAAAAGCCTAATAAATCATAAGAGAGAATCAAATAAAATCTAAAGTTAAATAATACAATGAATGAAATAAAAAATGCAACTGAAAACATCAATAGCAGAATAAATCAACCAGAAATAAGCATCTCTAGACTAGAAGACAGGGACTTTGAAATTATTCCGTTTATAATTGAATAAAGCATAAAGAGTGACGAATAAACAGAATAAAGAATGAGGAAAGCCTATATGGTCTATCTATCAAATACCATCAAAAGAAGCAATATATGAATCACTGGAGTGTCAGAAGATAAAAAGTAGAGAAGAGGGTAAAAAGCTTATTTTAAAAATAATGACTCAGAACCTCCCAAATATGGAAAGAGATTTGGATATCCATGTTTGTGAAGTTCATAGGTTGCCAAACAATTCAACTTGAAGAGATATTCTCCAAGACACATTATAATAAAACTGTCAAAATCAAAGAGCTTTGACAAGGAAAGAATCTTAGAGAAAATAAAGTTTGTAACTTACAAGGGAACCCCCAGAAGATTATTTTCATATTTTTCAGCAGAAGAGATTAAGAGGACAGGTTCAAAAAGATGAGAGGGGAAAAAAAGTAAACCAAGAATGTTCTATCCAGCAAAACAATCCTTCAGAAAAGAAGAAGTGATAAAACCTTTCCTATGTAATCAAAATCTGAGGGACTACATAACCACCAGACCTGCCTTACAAGAAATGCTGAAAAAGAGTTCTCAAAACTAAAATTAAAGGAAGCTAATATTAAAATGTATAAAAATATGCAAGATACTAGTAAAGGTAAGTAATTAAATTGAAGTATATAGTCAAATTTAGGATACTTAATACTGTTATGTGGTGGTGTTTAACTGTCTAACTCTAGTATAAAGGTCAAAAATTTTTAAAAATTTAGAAACTATTGCTGTCATAATAGGTTAATAAATACATGATACAAAATAGGTAAATTATGTCATCGAAAATATAAAGAGAGGAAGTAAAAGGTAGAATTTTATATGCAATTAAAGTTGTATTGCTGTCAGCCTAAAAAGACTGTTAAAAGATGCTTTATATAAACCTCATGGTAGCCACAAAACAAAAACCTACTGTAAAAAGACAAAAGATAAACTAAAGAATCAAAGCTACTATGGAAAATCAGCAAATCAGGAAGGCAGTGAGGGAAAAAGGAATGAGGGAACTATAAAACATTCGGAAAACACTCAATAAAATGAAATTAGTAGTCTTTAGCTATCAATAATTACTGTTAATGTAAATAATAAATTAAATTATCTATTCAAAAGGCATAATAAACAAAATGAAATGGCAACCTACAAAAGTTGAAGTCATTATCAGGGTTAAAATCCGAAATATATATGAAAGTCATGTAACTCAATAACATACAAACCAAGAAAAAAAAACAGTCTGATTAAAATATGGATGAAAGAGCTGAATTTGCATTTTTCCAAAAAGAGATGAACAAATGGCCAACAGGGACATGAAATGATGTTCAACATCACTAATCATCAGGGAAATGAAAATTAAAACCACAATAAGATAGCATCTCACATCTGTTGGAATAGCTATCATCAAAAAGAGTTAGCGATAACAAATGTTGACAGGAATGTGGTAAAAAAAAAAGGAACTCCGGTGCACTGCTGGTGGGAATATAATTGGTACAACCGCTACGGGAAACAGTATGAATGCTCCCCAAGAAATTAAAAATAGAACTACTACATGATCCAGCAATTACATTTCTGGGTATATGTTCAAAGCAAATAAAATTAGGATCTCAGAGAGATACTGCACTCTCACGTTTCCTGAGCCAGGATAAACAGCCTGAATGTCCACATGGGGACAGATGAATAAAGGAAATGCGGTATACACACACATACAATCAGCGGGCTATCACTCCATCATGAGAAAGAAGGACACCCTGACATGTGCAACAATCGCTGATGGAACCTGGAAGCATTAGGACAAATGAAGTAGGTTAGAGAAATACGATTACTACCTGATACCACTTGTATGTGGAAGCTTAAAAGGCTGAACCCAAAGAAAGAGAAAGTAGGATGGTAGTTTCCAGGGGATAGGGAGGTGGTAATCAGGAGATGTCTGTCAAATGGTAGAAACTTTTGGTTATTACGTAAATAAGTTTTAGGGATCTAAAGTACAGCAAGATGATTATAGTCAATAATACTTTATTACACACATGAAAGCTGCTGAGAGAGTAAGATTTGGTGTTTTCACCCAAACGGTCACTGTGTGAGGTGACAGATGCTGACTAGCCCTACTGTGGCAACCATTTTGAAATATTAAGTGTCGAATCATCAGGTTGTCCACCTTAAACTTGAACAACATTAAATGTCAATCATATTTCAAGAAAGCTGGGGGAAAATAGAGTGGGATCCCAAGAGATAAACAATGTAACCCCTAAAGCAGGATGCCATCTGTGAGTCTACTGTAAGCCATTCTAATCTCTACTTCTGATCTTAATTATCAGTAACTGTTGAACAAAGCACCCATAAGAACAGACTGACAACACAATTTACACCAGTTAATGAAAAGTGTGCAGTAGAATTTGTACTAAGTGCAACACCATATATCAGGATTTTAGAAAATAACACGTGTGATCCTTTTATAGAGCTAAGTATTAAGTACTTTCTGCCCCCCCCAAGAAAAATTAGACCAGAAGCATCTATGATTTCTGTAGCCTCTAGGATTAAGACATTGGTAATAACATATTTCTATATAACTAGTCACCATACACCAAAAGTTCTATAGTTTTAATTCTGACAACTTCAACAGAATTAAAACCAAGGGAATTTATCTTCATTAAAAAATATACCAGGTATGTTACTGTGATATTGAATTTTTAAACTTTCATATTTAAATCCAAAAGATCACCAACACTCTAGGAAAATTAACCTTTTTTTTTCTTTTCACATGTTGACATGTTTAGTAGGCATCATTTATTTGTAAGTCCTTTTAATAAATATCTTGAATTTTTCTTGAGACCTTTATCATTATCATGATGATGTCACTTTCAATATTCCCCCCTTTAGGGAAATACTATGTTTTAATCTGTGTACTAGTTTTTCAAAGGATCATCTTAGTACTATGGCTTGTACTAGGTGGTGACATCCCAGTAATACCAACCTAGAAAGGAGCCTGCTTGATAATTAATGCTGACTCTAACATATTAATGCATTCAATGGAATAATTAATATCATCTAATGATTGTTGGCATTATGTTTTAAGTGCTTGCTATTCATGAGTAACAAGAAATGTGAAGAATTGGGAATAGGCAAATTTGGAGCTATAAGTGGTCCAGGATCTCAGTCAGTCCGTGCAGTAACTCTTTAGGATGGCTACTGTTACTGCCGAGATATTGATCATCTAGCTGTCTTCAGTTTGCCTGGGGAGCACTAATGCAACTGATAAGGGGCTTTGTAGAATTTCCTATAATCTCTTGAAAGACTTAACAGCAGGGGTCTATTTGCCAAATAAAAGGTAAACAGATCTCTCTGTGCAGGTCCCAAAGAAGCTACATTTACAGGCATCAAGTTGTTCAAAACACAAAATAATTTAGGAAGATTAAACTCCAGTAAATAAATATTTTCTAAGGAGTCATTCATCAATTTAATACTTCCTGGTCTGGAGTACCCATCTATTATTCAGAACTATCCATTTGACTAATTCCAGTACCTACCTCCTTGCCTCTGCTTTGATAAGCATTGCCATTTTTCTACATGGGTGTCTGTATTTGCCTATTCCAATGTAGAGGAACACTCTGGCAAAAGCAACCAAAAAAGACGGCCTGGTTTAGACTCTGACCACCCCAAGTTTCAGTTAGAGCACTGAAATTACATTGGAAATAACTTTTCCTCGCTGTGTATAGTCTTGTGTGTGTGTTAGTTGCTCAGGCGTGTCTGACTCTTTGTGACCCCATGGACTCTAGCTTGCCAGGCTCCTCTGTCCATGGAATTCTTCAGGCAAGAATATGAGTGGGTTGCCATATAGTGTCAGTGGGACTCAAAATCAAAATGTCCTACTTTCACACAAGCAAAACACAGATATGCCCCATAAGCACTTAGGTTTCATATAGTTTCCTCCAATTCTATAAGCTAACTAATATTCTTCCAATATTTTCTCTCTTTTGCTGACATTTATCAAAACCTATGGGATTCAAAACTGGAGGTCTCTAAAAACAAAACAAAACAAAAAAAAACTGGGAGTCTCTTCAAATAAGCATTTTTGTAGAGACTGGGAAAAGAAAAGTTTGTTTGAACGCTAAATGCAGTGTCACTCAACAGGGACAGTAGGCCAGATGTTCTGCCTCTGAAGTTCAGTGGTATAATGATAACTATTACAGAAGCATGATTCTCTTTCCTTCTCCTCAACTGACCAAAAACTTCTATTATTCAAAAGAATTTTCTATATTTGAGTCTCCATTCCTATATAAAAAGATGACCTATGCACCTTTTCACTACATCTTTAACTTGGATGCCAGAATCCCACGTCCCTTTTTCCCTCAGCACATGCAACATATGGTAACCATACTTAAGTCAACGAATAAAGGAGGGCTTCATTTTGTATTCAGATGTTTTCACATTCCTCCATATTGCTCAGCTGCAATGAAGGTAGGTGGAAGAGATAAGGAGGACTTGCTGAGATACACTTTTTCATTGTATTTCTACATGCAGTGAAAACAATCTGTTATCATCCACCTTAGTTCCACATCAACAGTGATGGTCTATTGCCCAGGAAATCTATCTTTTTCAGTCAAGGTGGATTAGGATCCTAGAATTCTCTGAACTGAGAGAGGCTAATTTTCACAATGAATAGGTGATGACTTTGCAAACCAAAGCAGTAAGATGCTGGCTCTGTTACCAAAACAGTTAGGGCTGGAAGCACAAGTTCTTAACCCCAAAGCCAAACCATTTTCTGCAGTACTTTTTATGTTGAGTGAAAGAGCACTCTTCACTTAGAAATCTGAGTCAAAATACTTTCAAAGTGATTCTGTTTCATTTGAAACATTTAAAATGTTAAATGCTATTAAACAATTTTCTCTTGGGGTTTTTTACATGACAACCTCTTCCTAAAATGTCACTCACTACCCCACTTACGGCAGAGTTCAGTTCAGTTGCTCAGTCATGTCCAACTCTTTGCAACCCCATGAACTGCAGCACTCCAGGCCTCCCTGTCCATCACCAACTCCCGGAGTCCACCCAAACCCATGTCCATTGAGTCGGTGATGCCATCCAACCATCTCATCCTCTGTTGTCCCCTTCTCCTCCAGCCCTCAATCTTTCCCAGCATCAGGGTCTTTTCCAATGAGTCAACTCTTTGCATCAGATGTCCACAGTATTGGAATTTCAGCTTCAACATCAGTCCTTCCAATGAACACCCAGGACTGATCTCCTTTAGGATGGACTGGTTGGAGCTCCTTGCGGTCCAAGGGACTCTCAAGAGTCTTCTTCAACACCTTAGGGCAGTCTTATCTGCTAATTTCTATTTACTCATAGCATACATTACTCAAAGAAAGTATTCAGACATGCACTGTTTGAGTGTAAGACATACCACCAGATGCTTTACCCCATTTTTCTCTTCTCATAAGTTTATTATAGCATATTAATGATAACTTTGAAAGCTAAAATTGGAAGAAATTTCCAACTACAACCTTGGAGTTATACTATTATATACTATTATACTATTTTACTATACTCTTAAACTCTTATAATAGTATACTCTTATACTATTACAGAGTATTTTGAAATTCAGTGTACATATATTGAGCCTAATCTCTGTTGGACATTATCCTAGATATCCAGAGTGCCGAAAGTCAAACACAACATAATTCCTACTTCAATAAACTTACTAAATAAATGGGTTCTAAAATAAATGAGTCATGGGTATGAAATGTACATACCCAGTATGGGGAAGACAGTCAGTAACTATGTAATATCTTTGTATGGTAACATGCTACATGTAACTAGACTTGTCATGATGACTATTTTGAAATGTATAGAAATACTGAATCACCACATCATATGATAGGAACTAACACAGTGTTGTAGGTCAACTACACTTCAAAAATAAACTCATAGTAAAACAGGTCAAACTTCTAGTTATCAGAGGTAAGGGATAGAAGGAGGGGGAACTGGAGGTGGTCAAAAGGT
Source organism: Odocoileus virginianus (assembly GCF_023699985.2). Taxonomy (NCBI): domain Eukaryota; kingdom Metazoa; phylum Chordata; class Mammalia; order Artiodactyla; family Cervidae; genus Odocoileus; species Odocoileus virginianus. The sequence continues at coordinate 17,065,477 of NC_069699.1, forward strand.
ACAAACTTCCAGTTATAAGACAAGTAAGTATCAGAGTTGTAATATACAACATGAGAAACACAACACTGGTATATGTTATATATGAGACTTGATAAGAGATTAAATTCTAAGAGTTCTCATCACAATTAACTTTTTTCTATATCTTCAATTCTGAATCTATATGAGATGATGGATGCTCACTAAACTTATCATGGTAATCATTTTGTGATATATAAAAGTCAAATCTTCATGCTAAGAAAAAATAAAAATAAACTCACATTCAAATGGGAGAGGATTAGATAGATTATAATGATTACAATGACATGCAACAAATACCATGACAGTTATGCACAAAGTGTTACAGAACTCTTAGAAGCAACACTCAATTAGATTTACAAAAGTGGAAGCCAAAGAACATAAGCAAGTCTTTCTAGATTAAGTAGTAAAATATAGATTGAAATTATTCTAGATGATCTACAGAATCACTGGGGAGACCAAGAAACCGAGGTCAAAAGATGAAACAAAGGATGACTAGGCTGTTAGAATCAAAGGTTAAAAAAAAAAAAGAAGTACCACAGGGCCAAGTTGGCTGGGGCCCTGCTGCTGGGGGGTTGTGCTCCCACTGCCATTTCACGCTAGATACCACGATTTTACTGGCCCTGGATCTACGCCTGGATCCTGGATACTTCCGCTGCTGCTGCCTATCAATAAATGGAATACCATGGTCTCTCCTTTGTGTCTCTAGCTCTTGATCTACCTTTGGCAAGACTGCCTGGGTTTGTTTGATGAGCCAAAGCTAGGAGACATGGCTGTGTCCTAACTTCAGAGGAGCCTAGAACATGAAATTCTGGCCTTTTGGCTCTACCATGATATGCAGCCTCATTCTCTCACGGTGACTTGGCAATTGGTCAATCCCATGACTTTACTCATGGAGAGGGACTTTACAGTGCTGTGCTATTAAAAAATAAAAAAGACACATGTACACACTGTGATCCAAAATAGGACCATGAAGGGAGACTATGCCAGGGATAACTTTTTTCAAGGTGTTAGGTTTTGGAAAAAGAGTTAGCTCATAGTCCAGGCAGAAAGCAAAGGATTAGCAAAGGCACAGAATAACCTGACACCCACAGAAGGCTGACTGTGGAAGGACAAGAAATGTATATATGGGGGCTTGAAGTAGAATCAAAGGTGACAGGCATAGTATGGAGTAAGACTGGTGACTACATCAGGTACCAGGTTAGAAATAACCTATTCTCCAGGCTAGCCATCTTTTGCTTAACCTTATGGAGTAAGGGAAGCCAAGGACAGATAACAGAATTTCTACATTTGTTTTTTGAAAAGATTATCATCTTAGTTAAACAGATCCTATATTGGAGGAGCTGACCTGGAGCCATGGATAACTGAAGCTATGTACCATTGAGAAAAAAGTGGGGTTCAGAACTAAGAAACTGTAATGATAGTTGGGGATAAGAGACATATACTCAAGACATGCTAAAAAACTGGGCGTGGGTTAAAATCTGAAGTACTGTGTTAACCACTGAAGGTCCAAAAATTAAAATAATAAAGCTTCGTCTTGAGGGACTTAGTTTCATTTTCATCACAACTGGAAATAAATGATATCATGAGAGTGCTTGGGATTTTGTGTTTTGAAATTAAGTCCTTATTCAACACCTGTAACTTAAACTGAGATCACTGAACAGTTCATTAAGGAAACACTCCAAGCAGATATTAGAATGTCTCAGAGTTTTCTATATTGACCATGATATAGATAGAGGCAAAACAAAATTGGAAAATCCTCAAAGTTAGTGTAGAAATATAGATGGGAATATTGTGAATTACAGCCCTGTTGCATCATACTGCTATAAGTTTTGTGTGGGGGTGGTAACAGGGAAGAATGCAGTAGATTTAGGGTGGGGGTAACTGTGACAAATCTAAGCAAACAGATCTAGGATATAATTTTTGTGACTCACAAATCAAATATTTAAATATTCTAAAAATTATATATCATAAGGGCTTCCTCTACATGCCATTTTACCCCCAATAAAGGCAAATGGAAAATACAACAGTTCATCCTTTTCTCTTTCCTTAGCAAATATTTACTGAATGATTTCTATATGCCCAGTTAGGCTAGATGATAGGGTTCCAAGGCAAAGCCCTTGACCTCACAGAGGTTAGTCAGGTGGGGAAGACTGACAACACAGCCAATGAAAGAAAGCATTGCATCTGTGAGGGAGGGCAGAGCAAAGGGTCCTCTAATGAGAACCAAATCCTACAATAAACAAATCCAACCTGTTCCTGAGGTTAGAAAAAAAAAAAAACTGAAGGCTGAATAATAGTTACTAATAGGCAGTTAAATCTTCATCTAGTTATTCTAGGTAAAACTATTTTAAGTCAAGCTGCTGCTAAGTCGCTTCAGTCATGTCCAACTCTGGGCAACCCCATGGACAGCAGCCCACCGGGTTCTTCTGTCCATGGGATTCTCCAGGCAAGAATACTGGAATGGGTTGACATTTCCTTCTCCAATTCTAGGTCAAGAGAAAGTACTAAATTAAAAAGTCTAGAGTTTACCTAATAATTCTAAGACCAGCTGAAATAAGTGATTAAGTGATCAGCATGAAATACCAAAGGATAGTTCAAATATTTTTTCTGGTTTTGAAAAGTTGATATATCTCATGACACCATGGCAGTAATGAAGCATGACTATTTGTGTCACATTACGAAGCAGTGGTCATGAGATTCTCCTGAAAATTATGACAAACTAGAGTAGTTATATGTGATGTCCTTGCTCTCATAATCCTTGACCCAAATTTGGTTCAAAAGCTCTAGACTATATTACTGGACTATATTACACGATCATAAGCACTTCTTTTGACCCTAACTTAGAAAACAAGTCTTTATGTCTAATTTATGCTACTTATTTTATTATGCTGACCTGAATTCTAAAGCACACTGGGAGTGAATAGGCTCTCATTCTGTGTGATATTAAGCAATAAATTGCTTTTGTTGATATTGCATGTGCAACCATTCAAATAAACAGGGCAATTTATGCAAATATAACTGTTTTACAAAAATCTCATCATCTGAGAAAATCATGTTAGAGTCCTCTCTGAAAGTTCAACAAGGAGCAGCATCCATGCATATTTAAATATCCCATGACTATACAAGAGAGGAGAATTATTAAGGTCTTCTCTGGCAGCATAGAGAAACTGTATATAAACTTTCATGTCCCAGACAAATTAGATGGCCTCTTGTTGAAGGACAGCTTTCTTTTCTGACATCATTGTCTTGATTTGTCCTTTCAGAATCTAACAAAGGAGCATGCATCCCAAGTTCTATGCCTACATGCACAGTGAAGATCCTTTAGGATCCAGTTTTATAAGTAGCCTTTGCTTAAAGACTTAAGCCTAAAGTTTGGAACTGAAACACTTTCAAAGAGAGCAACTTTTACAGACATTTATAAAGAAGAACCACAATACTCAAACTGTTTGAAAGAATGGAAGTAATTCCTTGGAACCTTCAGGAAGAACACAGAAACATTATCTTTGAGCTTATACTTGCTGTCTCCACTTACCCTCACATACACACACATACCACATGAAAAGGTCAACACTTCCTTTTCTTGGTATGCTTCTTATACAATGAAAGCATGTTAGTAAGAATAGCAACTCAGCTGTATTTTATACACACACACACACACACACACACACACACACACACAACCTTTCAGTTACGACTAAATGCAAGTGTTATCTATCACTCCAGTTATTTTCAATCTTTTCAAACTCAAGCAATAACTTCAATAACTTCACTGATTTATAAGAAACTAGTGTGGAACACTAATAATTAGGCATCATTGGGTGTTGTGTTTTCCATACAGGATTTAATTTATCTTACTCTCATTAATTTCATTCTCTATAAAAGGAATCTGAGACGTGGAAAGTTCAATTACGTGTCAAACATTACACAGAATACAAGTGATGGCAACCATTATGTAAATCCAGGTCTTTCTGAGAGCCTCGCACTAGCTTATCTATATGCCACAAAACCTCTCCTTATGTGCACCTTGACTTGTGTCTTTCTAGAAGACCAAGTTCTAGAACTAGCAAAGAAAAAAAGTAAACACTGAAAATTACCCTTGAAAGTTACCTAAAATTCCCTAAAAATGTATACTTTACTGAAATTTCAATAGGGCAAAGTTTTATAATCCTTTTTCTTTTACTTCGAATTAGCATATATTGTTGTTTCTCTGAATGTCAGAGAAGGTAGCTGGAGTCTTCTTATAAGTCATGGAAAATGAATATTTACCTCTATACACTGGAATCACCTTTGGGCTGGCAACATGCTCACAATATGAGCAGCCCGCAGAAGTGACATCCACCTAAGAAATGATGGAATCATGCTTCCCATCTCAAGGTTTTTCCTAAGAAATACACATACTGAGTGAGCAGACTTATCACATTCCACTTAAATTATAAGTTCCCCTCCTCTTACTTCCTTCTTTCTTGGGGAGAGAGGAGGGAGTTTGATGCTGGGGGGTCTGTTAAACACACAAATGAATTTACTTAAATTCATTGTACATATGGTATGGTTCCAACGAAGTTTACTATAAATGCATGTCAACTATCATAATGAAGAAGAACTTATTGCAAGACATTACCTGAACTCACAGTGCTTTCTGGCATTTCTGCAGCTGGCTTTTTAGTCACCCTCATACCCAAATTCAAAGGCTTTCAGATTGAAGTGTTTTATCCCAAATGGCTGCTAATAATTTTATTTTGAGCTGGGTCATTTCAATGTATGATTAGCTAAAATTGTAAGTTGGGGAGTTCAGATTATATTACAAGGTCCTTTCCTTTATGAAGAGTCATATACAACAGACTTTGTATATGTAAAATTTTCTCCGAGTGACACCAGGAATAAACAACCATTGGAAACTCAGCACTGACCTGTTATAGAATACAGACTTTTATAAAGGCCAACATTTGTCTTGATCCTCTCCTTTACTAAACAATCAACATGATTTTGGCCTTTGAACACTGCACATTTTGTAACTAAGTGGGTAGTACCCTTTGCTTTGTCCAGTACAAAGTTCAGTATTAAATTTGAGATTCACCTGTGGAAATTCTGCAGAACAAGATGGTATCTGAACTTTATTTCTGAGCTTTATCTTACTATTTTACCCATATTTTCTCTTCATTTTATCCTACCTATTGGTTATTATGCCCATACTTTAGATATGTCTTTAAGTCAGCCTCTAACATTATTTTCGTTAAAGCAGAAGTCAAAGAAACAAAGAAAGAAATAAATGCATGGTTATCAAAAGTGGTTAGGCTGTTCTCTAAAGATTCATGAATTCAGCTGTTAATGAGTCTTATAAATCACAGCATGGAAGACACAGGCCAGAGTTAAGACTTATTTCTTAATCAGAAAGTTTCTCACTGAATCACTCCAGAAATGCTTCCCTTAGAAACAGAGTAGCTGGGAGTACAGCGGTGACTCAGAGAGACAGGTTCTCTTTTAGAGTCTATGGGGCAAGACAGAAAAGGACAGCAAGGACAAAATATGCTAACCGGTGATAACCAGTGTGGGAGAGGTCCCTAGAAACACAAGACCAAGCTGACAGAGCCCAGAAGGTTTTGTACACGTTTGTATGAACCTAGAAATGGCATTAAGGATGAATCCTGTAAACCACTAGGAGCTATGCAGTCAAAGGTGCTAAGAGTGACAGTATTTCAGCCAGAAGGAAGAGTATAAGAACAACCCAGCCCTCCAGTGACATTTTCAAATGAGACATAATGATAAGACACTGAGTAAGAAGCACAAGATTCATAAAGAAGTCATGGCTCCCTTCTTTCAGCAGCCATGTACAGACACACCATCCATATGCTGGAGCCTCACATGTCTGAGACTGTGATAGTCTGTGATAGACCATCTATAGTCTATAGACTATAGATAGTCTATATATATAGTCTATATATAGAGACTATAGATAGACTATTGATAATTTATAGATTTGCACCTACAGACTGAAGGTCAAACGCTCCAAGCCATGTCTTCAGGATTTATGGCATCTATCCTCATGAGAAGGACCTCTGCCTCTATCGCTCTGTTTGTTTGTTGGCCTTACAGTTAGTTAACTATTCTGATCAATGATAGTTTGGATAATATCCTTACCACCAAAACCGAGGACCAGACTTTAGCCTAAAAACTTTTTAGGAATATCGAAGCATGAAATTTTTCAAAAAAACCTATATTTACTAGATTCAGCATTTCCATACGGGGAAGCCAGCATATACATTGTCATGATTCTTAAGTTTGAAGATTATGTCTCATTTTTACAAAATCTGTCAAACATTTGAACCCATTACCTTCCATTTTGAGTTTAATAAGCAAACATAAAAGAAACTTCTCTAAATGCTATCTAATAGAACTGCCTCAAAAGAATCTACAGTTTCAAAGGATATCTAAGTACACTCTACTGCCTGGATAATTCACTTAATTTGTTTTGGCCAAGTCATTCAGAGCCCTCACCATTACTCACCTTCAAAGCACAGTGTAACTGTAATTGGGTTTTCATAATTTAAACAATGCTCTTCATTTTGGAGAGGGGCAAAGAGGAAGGATGCATGAAGAGGCATATTTAGCCATATTTGGTTATTTTCCTTAGACATAATGTAATCCACACTACCAGCTATTGCACAGAAGTCAGAGAGCAATTTTAGTACCTATTATTTTCCTCTACTTCTTCCACTTTTAAGGGATTTCAGTTTCACAGCTTTGAAAATATTATCTTCCAAACCACAATGTACTATAGATGAGGACTCTGTAGATTCACTTCACAGGCAATGGGGAATGTGAAGGTAGGAATAGGGTTATTGTCGATAGTGTTCACTAATGATTGAAAGAAGCCTAAAGCCACAGACATTTAAAGAGGGTCATCTTGATCACTGCGATCTCATCCTACCTGCCTCTTTGGATATCTGGGTGAAGGATTCCACACCTTTCTCTCCGTAACTTCCTTCCGATGCGAGAGTAGACACGTAATTCCAACCCAGGGCCTTTACAATGTCTACCATGGCCTGGGCTTGAAAGGAATCGGGAGGGACCACACGCGAGAAGAAGTCATAGCGCCGGTCATCACTTAACTCGGGTGCCGTTGATGCATAACTAATCTGGGGGATCTGAAAAGACAAGAAAGCACTACATGAGGGCACACCATCAAGATGGGGGAGATTCATTTGTACTTATGACAATTTACTTAAAATACAGGTCTTGAGCTCCAAAGAGGATGTATGTTTGCCAAACACCGCACAACAGTGTAAACCACCTAAATGCAACCAAATGCTATTTTTGCATTGTGACCTTTTATTTTTCTCCTCGTGGAGAAAGGAATGGGAATGGAGTGGGAATTACTTACATCACGGTTGTTAGGAGAAAAACATATGTAACCATTCTAACATTGTGAATCACGCTTTAGTTACTATACACTAATACAAACAAAAGACAGGACAGCCTAACTGTTATATAAAGGTTGATTTATTTGACATATCTTGAGAATGTTTGTGGATGTAATCAGCTATCTAACATTAGACTCAGTGCTGATCACCTGTGAGGAAATAGCTAGGCAAGCTTCATGCATTATTTATTTTTCATAAGAGCATTATGAAGTAGGTCACTAACCCCCTAAGACCAAGGCAAGGGGGTTCCCTGCCCACCATCACTTCAATGGCTTATGCACTTTGGAAGGTCTTTCTCAAATTTTTCTTAGCTTCCATTTGGATGCTGAGAGAGGCTGACAGTCTTGATTTAGAGACAGTGACCTCTGATTCCCATTTTTTTCCCTTTGCAGAATTATCTGACCCTCAGCTTCATATGTGATTAACCAAATGCCTCAAGAGTTCTAGAACTTGTGTCTATATGGGTCATCCTATACCAAGTCCCTGGTTCCAAGAGTGCAGTCTAATGAACAGAATACTCCTCTTGGCTGGCAAAGTATTTATGTCCTAGATCATGTGAGATTACAATACCTGATATACTGATCTTAGTTAAAGTCAATTATGCATATACAAAGAAACCTAGAAAAAAAAATGTTTACCTGGGATCACAAATATACTAGGGAAAAACCTGAAGCTGCCACAGATGAGGGACATAGCTTAAGGTCTAGCTCCAGGATCTCTAGAGTAGTTGTTTTTACAACACAATACACTGCAGTTCTTTCTCTTAACAATAGCATGCAGTAGGCCATGATAGGTACAATTTACCTATTTGTAAGAATGACCCACTTCTACAAAAGTCTAGTTGTAACTCTCCCAGGATTTATCCCTGCTGTAGTGTAAGGTTATCTCATGTATCTAAAAACCAGTTTTGATCTTTGCTCAGACAAAAACCAACAGTCCAACTCTTTGCCCCAAAGATATCAAAACTATACTCAAGTTAATTCTTTGAGCCCTGAAAAATTCTACCCAGTACTAATGTATTTTTCTTTTTTGAGGGCATTTGGCCTAAAGCTTACCCAGTTGCCATTGTTTAAAGCTGGCTACCACTTCTATAAAGCAAATTTCTCCACCAACCTCTCAAGGTTAGCATTATAGTCAGGTCTTGTGGTCCCAACAGTATTGCATGCCTGCTCAGTCACTAAGTCATGTCTGACTCATTGTGACCCTATGCACTTCAGGGTCCTCAGTCTCCTCTGTCCATGGGATTTTCTAGGCAAGAATACTGGAGCGGGGTGCCATTTCCTACTCCAGGGGATCTTCCTTACTCAGGGATTAAACCTGTGTCTCCTGCATAGGCAGGTAGATTTTTTACCACTGAGCCACCTGGGATGGTGACTACAGCCATGAAATTAGAAGACGCTTACTCCTTGGAAGGAAAGTTATGACCAACCTAGACAGCGTATTAAAAAACAGAGACATTACTTTGCTAACAAAGGTCCGTCTAGTCAAAGCTATGGTTTTTCCAGTAGTCACATATGGGTACGAGAGTTGGACCATAAAGAAAGCAGACTGCCAAAGAACTGATACTTTTGAACTGTGGTATTGGAAAGTCCCTTGGACTGCAAGGAGATCCAACCAGTCCATCCTAAAGGAGATCAGTCCTGGGTGTTCACTGGAAGGACTGATATTGAAGCTGAAACTCCAATACTTTGGCCACCTGGTGCAAAGAACTGTTTCATTGCAAAAGACCCTGGTGATAGGAAACACTGAAGTTGGGAGGAGGAGGGGACGACAGAGGATGAGATGGTTGGATGGCATCACCAACTCAATGGACATGAGTTTGGATAAACTCTGGGAATCGGTGATGGGCAGGGAGGCCTGGTGTGCTGCAGTCCATGGGGTCGCAAAGAGTCGGACATGACTGAGTGACTGAACGGAACTGAGCCACCTGGGAATAGATGACCCACCATTTCCCATGTGGCCAGTCCCCGATGCAGCGATCTATGACCACTAGGGGCAGGCTCTCCACTTCTGACTCAAAATTCAAAGCCAGTTTTAAGAAAGTCTCCAGGTCTCCTGATGGTCTTCATCTGAGTAATTTCTCAATTACAGCGGGAATGAAGGGCAGTGGAAAGAAAATGGGATTTTATATTTAGAATATATGGAATAGGAGCCTGATGGTTCTGTTCACTTGTGTTTACTAGGTGAGTATTTCACTTCATTGAGTTGGTTACATTATTAATTAGTATAAGACTGCATTGGAATAACAAACGGGCATTGCTTAGTGTGATGCCTAGAACAGTGTGGGCACTTAATACATGGGGTATCAACAATCAAAATAGAGAAAATCATGTGTTTTCTTAATATATTTACCCATCCTCTACATCTGACTTCCCATTTTCTCTGTGGCACACTAGCAAAAACACTTACTGTCCTAAAAAATGTTTACATGTTCCCAGTATTATTGCTTTAGAAATAACATTTACTATTTATCTAACTCTCCATCATGTAGCAAGAATACTCTAAACGTTTAGGGAGGGATTTTGTTTTATTCATTTACTTTTGTTGAAATACAGCTTATTTACAATATCATGTTAGTTTTATATGTGGGAAGGGGAAGTCGCTCAGTTGTGTCTGACTCTTTGCAAATCCATGGACTATACCATCCACAGAATTCTCTGGGCCAGAATACTGGAGTGGGTAGCCTTTCCCTTCTCCAGGGGATCTTCCCAACCCAGGGATCGAACCCAGGCCTCCCGCACTGCAGGTGGATTCTTTACAGCACAGTAATTCAGACACACACATACACACACACACACACACACACACACACACCTATATGTGCATATACAGGGTTTCCCCCTTGGCTCAGACAGTACAGAATCCGCCTGCAAAGAAGGAGCTGCTGCTGCTGCTGCTGCTGCTAAATCGCTTCAATCGTGTCCAACTCTGTGCGACCCCATAGGCAGCAGCCCCCCAGGCTCCACCACCCCTGGGATTCTCCAGGCAAGAACACTGGAGTGGGGTGCCATTTCTTTCTCCAATGCATGAAAGTGAAAAGTGAAAGTGAAGCCGCTCAGTCGTGTCTGACTCTTCATGACCCCATGGACTGAAGCCTACCAGGCTCCTCCGTCCATGGGATTTTCCAGGCAAGAGTACTGGAGTGGGGTGCCATCGCCTTCTCCGCAATGAAGGAGACCATGGTTCAATTCCTGGGTCAGGAAGATGCCCTGGAGAAGGTAAAGGCAACCCACTCCATTATTCTTGCTTGGAGAAATTCATGGACAGAGGATCCTGGCAGGCTACAGTCCATGGGATATACACACATAAATATATTCCTTTTCAGACTCTTTTTCCTTATAGATTAACACAAAATACTGAGTATAGCTCCCTGTGCTATACAATAGGTCTTTGTTAGTTATCACTGAAAGTTCTAAATGCATCCCCTTATCTAACCATCAGTAAACATCCTTCATTATACTTTTTATACTACACTAGGGCTTCCCTGGTGGCTCAGATGGTAAAGAATCGGCCTGCAATGCAGAAGATCTGGGTTTGATCCCTGGGTCAGGAAGATCCCTTGCAGAAGGAAATGGCTACCCACTCTAAAATTCTTGCCTGGAGAATCCTTTAGGACAGAGGGGACAGTCTATGGTGTTGCAAAGAGTCCAATATGACTGAGTGACTAACACTTTCACTTCATGTTATACAATTATTAAGTCATTTTATGAAAGAGGAAATTGAGCCTTAAAAGTAGAATATAAGCTTGCTTCAGGTCACAAACTTGTAAGATAGAGCCATATTCAAACTTAACATAACCCAATGCAAACTTCTGAACTCTTAACTATGATACTTCGCTAAATTACTGCTAAAACGTTTTAATAGTAAGCATAAAAGAAGAAAGAGTAGTATATTACTGGAGTGTAAGTCAAGTTTCGTGCACAGTACTTACTATAGAGCCACTGAAAATAATTTTACAGGTCACTCTTAGACTGTTGTTCAAACATTTTATTTAGGTGTCTTATTATAGTTTATACAGATATGTGAGTAGATTGAGTATCCTATGTTTCATTCACGGGTCATAAATTTTAAGTGAAAAATAAAATCAACTGAATAAAGGCTTTGGGCAAAATTTAAAGGGAAGGAGGGAAGGAGCAAGAAAAATATCTTTCTTACGAGACATAAAAGGAGAAGCCGCCAAGCATGGCAGTACAGTTCCATCAATTTCAACTTGGGGAAATGCAAAATCTTTGTGTGGTTGCACAGATGCCTTCCTTGCCAAAATCCCTTTCTACCTTTGAAGGAGGGCTAATAAAGATACATCTACCCTCTACTTAAATTTGCATTTATGTAGCTGCTGTAAAACACTGCAGCTGTGAGATGCCTCCAACACAAATGCATTTTCTAAACTGCACCCCAAATTTTAGTAATGAAAATCCTAGTGTAGCAGATTTATTTCCTTACTACCCTTTGAAAATGGTTGCTGTCTGTGGTTTATCCTTTCCATTAAAAATAAGAAATACCTACTGGCTTAAGATTCACAGGGTTCCTTCACAATCACACACACACATCCTATATTCAGTTATACTTATCTGCATATTATACATATAATGATGCTAGAATAAGGAATGAATGAATAAATAGATTTCATTTCTGAGATAAAAATATGGCCATATAAAGAAATTCCCAGAAGCAATACGAGATGAAGAACAGTAAGAATGTATGTAACCTATAAAATATGCTATTAGTTATCACCTGTTATCCTGTATATGTAATTACCTGTTTTCAAACAAATGTTTAAGCAAACAGAATGTTTGGAGTACTTATTATAACTGGTAGTTGAAACTGACCAAATTCTTACTAGTCATCTTTAGTGATTAACTGACACACTCCCCTTGGTAAGATATACCTTCTTTTTCTGCTATAGAAACTCTACCCTGTTGCCAGTCTCCTTCAGAAATGCAGAACTAATCTTTTGATGAAGACAATTTAGTATAATCACACTTCTGCTATATAAAAATAATCCCATCTCCCTTTTAGGTTTCCTTCCTCTAATTTAAAAACCAAAAACACTTTTCATCTTTATCATAGGACTACATTTTCATCTCATTGCTATTCTTTACTTTTAATAAAAATTTGCCCATCACACAAAAATGGTTTTATTAATGATGAGTGCCAAATCATGTTAACAACATCTCACACCTCGAAGTTATTCAAAAATCTATGTAGAAGTTAACTTTCCTGACCCTTTTTAAACAGTGAAAACCAAACAAAAAAAGAAATAAAAACCATAATCCTTCAAGTCATCACATGTAAAATTTCTCCAGTTTGTGTATTATTCTTAAAGGAAGAGAAGAAAGGCCCAATTCACTCTATTTAACTTTTGAAATATTTATGCACATTTAAGGATTTCTATGACAGCTTCCCTCATGGCTTACACGGTAGAGAATCTGTCTGCAAAGCAGGAGACCAGGGTTCATTCTGTGGGTTGGGAAAATCCCATGGAGAAGGGACTGGCAAACCACTCCAATATTCTTCCTTGGAGAATCCCCATGGACAGAGGAGCCTGGCAGGCTACAGTCCACGGGGTTGCAAAAAGTTGGACATGACTGAATGACTAACACACACCAAGAATTTCTATAAATCTAAGAAAAATACGTTAAGGGAAAAATACTTTCAGGATAGTTAAAATGGATATGTAGATAACTTACATCTTCTCCACACTGTAAAAAACTTTCAATTCATCAATATTTGTATCTCACCAACCCAAGTGATTGGACTGCAAGGAGATCCAACCAGTCCATCCTAAAGGAAATCAGTCCTGAATATTCATTGGAAGGACTGATGCTGAAGCTGAAACTCCAGTACTTTGGCCACCTGATGCATAGAACTGACTCATTGGGAAAGACCCTGATGCTGGGCAAGACTGAAGGCAGGAGGAGAAGGGGACGATAGAGGATGAGATGGTTGGATGGCATCACTGAATTGATGGACATGAGTTTGGGTAAACTCTGGAAGCTGGTGATGGACAGGGAGGCTTGGTGTGCTGCAGTCTATGGGGTTGCAGAGTCAGACATGACTGGGTGACTTAATTGAACTGACTGAATATTAGTGATTATGTTGACTGAATTATGTAGGTATACTGAAGCTGGAATCAAGTTTGCCAGGAGAAATATCAATAACCTCCAATATGCATATGATACCATCATTATGGCAGAAGTGAAGAGGAACTAAAGAGCCTCTTGATAAAAGTGAACAAGGAGAGTGAAACAGGTGGCTTAAAACTCAACATTCAAAAAACTAAGATCATGGCATCTGGTCCCATCACTTCATGGCAAATAGATGGGGAAACAATGGAAATAGTGACAAACTTTATTTTCTTGGGCTCCAAAATCACTGCAGTCATGAAATTAGAAGACGCCTGTTCCTTAGAAGAAAAGCTATGACCAACCTAGACAGCATACTAAAAACCAGAGACATTACTTTGTCAACGAAGGTCTGTCTAGTCGAAGCTATGGTATTTTCAGTAGTCCTCTATGGATGTGAGAGTTGGACTATAAAGAAAGGTGAGCGCCAAAGAATCGATGCTTTTGAACTGTGGTTTTGGAGAAGACTCTTGAGAATCCCCTGGACTGCAAGGAGATCCAACCAGTCCATCCTAAAGGAGATCAGTCCTGAATATTCATTCAAAGAACTGCTGCTGAAACTGAAGCTCCAACACTTTGGCCACCTGATTCAAAGAACTGTCTCACTGGAAAAGATCCTGACTCTGGGAAAGACTGAAGGCAGGAGGAGAAGTGGACGACAGAGGATGAGATGGTTGGATGGCGTCACTGCCTCAATGGTACACAAGTTTGAGCAAGCTCCAGGTGCTGGTGATAGACAGGGAGGCCTGGCGTGCTGCAGTCCATGGGGTCACAAAGAGTTGGACACGACTAAGCCAGTGAACTGAACTGAACTGAAGGAATCTTCGGAAGTTAAATTCTACCCAATCAGTGGCACACATCAGTCATGAAGAGGTGCTCAAGGCTCCCTCCTAATCTCTCCCATATTTGCCCTAGAAAGCAGGAGTGAACTGATGGGTTATTTTGCAGCACTAGTTTTCTTTGCTAACAAGTGTCACAACTTATTAAAATTATCTGTTTGTTGTTCACATCTTTCCTGAGTGTACTGGCCCCATGGAGGGTAAAGACCTTATTCATCATTTTATCACTACTGGACACACTGCACTGTGGATAGAATATGAACCTTATCATTATTTACTGAATGAAAGAGAAAGCCAGTAATGAATGGAATATCCAGAGGGAACAGAGTCCTTCATGCACAGGGTCGGTCTGACCTTAGGGACCCACAATACTTGGGAGTGGTCCTTGCCTGCAAGCAGTGGCTTCAAGGGGCAATGACAGCCACAGCAGCGAGCGCTGTTCTTACTCTTTTTCCTGGCACATTTTCCCTCGGATTCCCTTCTTCATCACTGGAAGGTAGGACATGCTGACACAGATGGGGTTCAAAGATAAACAGACCTAGGGAGCCACTTAGGGACTGTTCATTCTGGTTTGGTTTTTTTTTTTTTCCTCTTATGGCTGAGACTGGACAACTCCAAGCAACATACACCACAGTACCCAGAGTTCAGGCCAACTCTGCAAGACAACCTTGCTATGAAGCACTTTCACTTTCCAAGTGTTGACAAGATAGACTTCTTCTAAATTTAGTTTTATTCCATAATCACTCTAAAGGCAAAGGGATCCCATGGGCTTGGAAATACAATCCTGCAGTGATCATCTTAGTCTCAACATCTGTCAAAAACCCAAATCCAGATGTGGACCAGATGACAATAACATAAATACTTTAAAAATCCAAATTTTTCCTGCCACTATTCTGACACAAACTTGATTGCCATCAAAAAAGTAAATGCCTAAGTATTTATAAACATGAAAAAAACCATTTCATTTACATAGAAAGAAATCAAAGATCAAAAATTGCTTCATACATTTTGAGCTTCTTGTTTATGCTATAAGGGCAGTGCTTATAACAAAGTCAGTCACCTGGGAACTTCTTACTTTTGAAAAGGTAAATGAGGTTTATGGTTCCATGTTCCTGGGGAATTTGCACAGTTAAGAAAGGCAATCCAAAATGTACTAACACTTGTTCCAGAGGGCAGTTTCCACAAAACTTGTAAAAGGCAATTTTTTGAAATATCGTGAGCAATTAAGATAATGCTTCAGTGTACCTATTGAGATATTAATGAACTCCCAGTGGGGCACTATTAAATTCACAGTCGGCAGTAATTCTACTCTTAGTTCTTATTAAGCTTTATTGATATGGATTCCCCCAAAAAGGAATAAATGGTCAAACAATCCTTTCAGGTTCATTCTTTGAAGCATCACTCTCCATGATTTATATGTATATCTTCCCTAGATAACATCTCTCGTCACATTAGGACCGGTGAGTTTCAATTCTGATTTTTGATAGTGTTTCTTTATTTCAAAGTACTGAGGGATGACTAATACTTTTGAATGCATTTAAACTCTGGAATCTCACTCAACTTTAAATTACTCATGACAGAGATTATCATCAAATATTACAGCACTTTTTCCTTTGCCTTTTATTTCTTTAATTGCATGACACCAAATACCTTTAATATTCTGTAAGTGGTAGTAACCATATTCTTGAAACCAGGTAATTTTATGCATAGATTGCAAGGCCAAAATGTCTAATGCATATTTCAAAGAATGTTATTTTTATTATAGATTGATTAAATATCTCTGTTTACCAGGCTTTTGGATGTGCAATACTTTACATATAGAATTCCATGGAATTCTGAAAGTCTCTATAACAGACATGTGCTTCCTAGGTGGCATGGTAAAGCATCCACCGGCCAAGCAAGAGATGGGAGTTTGATCCCTGGGTCGGGAAGATCTCCTGGAGAAGAAAATGGCAACTCACTCCAGTATTCTCACCTAGAGAATCCCATGAACAGAGGAGCCTGGAGGCTACAGTCCAGGTCAGCCAGTTCAGGTCTTCTGGTTAGGGTCATAAAAGAGTCAGACATGACTTAGTGACTAAACAGAAATATAACAGATACACATATTACCATAAATAGTCACTATTTTGCCTTCCACATCACTGAATTCCTGTAGTTTACATAGAGATGATGGTACAGAAGGGTCCAAATGCTTTGTGCGACAAAAGCTGACCAGCAAAAACATAGGATTCCTTTAGCTACGTGGTTGACAGAGGGAATCACACCACATGATCCAGACCGAGGTGAATGAATAAGAGAGATGCAGTATTGAGGCAAGGTCAGAATTAACAGACAAAAGAAACATTCTTACTGAAATGTCTGAGAGAAAATAATATAAGCCTATGGTTGGTGATGACAATGGAGATGATTTTGCTGGGAGAAAGGAGGAAAGCCTTCACATCCCACAGGTGGCAAATGTTTGAAACAAGGCTGGAGATAAAACTCTTTCCCCGTTTCTTTTAAAACACAGAAGATCAAGAGAAAAGTGTCATTCTGGGCTGGTTTACAGTAGCCGAAACAGATCACCTGTACCTGCCACCAGGTCAGACAAACTCGTCAGGATGATTTCTCTATCCATAAAATGAAGCTAATCATATGGACCCACGATGTACCTCAGGGAAAACATGAATTATTTCCAAATGAAAACGGTACATATCATAGTCACATATAGGGCTGTTCTGTCCGGTGCTATCTACTTACATAGGCACTCTGGTTACGTGTGTGTGTGTGTGCGCGTGCGTGCGTGTGTGTGTGCGCGCGTGTGTGTGTGTGTGTGTGTGTGTGTGCGTGCATGCGCGTGTGTGCATGCGTGCGTGCGTGCATGTGTGTGTGTGTGTGTGCGTGTGTGCATGCGTGCGTGCGTGCATGTGTGTGTGTATATGTGTGTGTGTGTGTGCGTGCGTGCATGCGTGTGTGTGTGTGTGTGTGTGTGTGTGTGTGTGTGTATGGCATAAGGGAGCAGGGACGCAGTTCGAAATTGCTGTGGTTGAGAACCCCTGGGCATGAGGTCTACCAGGGTAAAGAGACCACCTTGATTGTCTTGTGGCCTCTCTCTCTATCTCATCTGTTTTTCTTTTCTACCTGCTAATTTCCCCAACTATCAAAGCCCAGTGTGCTCCCAGCCACCTCAGTTTCTGGTCTCTCAGAAGAGAGCACAGTGACAACGCTCCCAAAAGGCTCAGTCCTTTACAGGGATGCAGCCAAGAAACTCTTAAAGTGAAGAAAGTGCTTTTCAGGAGAGAATGAAATTAAATCTAAACTTATTTTCTGTTTGAGAACCACTGCCACTTTCCTGAGTACATTATAGTTAAAAAAAAAAAAAACTTGATTATTATGGATGGTTGAAAATGAAGCATAGTTAGCTGAATATTTTAGCAAACTATGAGCTAGCCTTTATGTGAATTCCAGTTGTGAAAAAGCAAGAGCATAATACAGAGCACTGAGAAATGCTACTGAACATAACGCAATCTTCTCTCAATGATTCTGAAACCACTTTCAGGGTTAGGCTCTGGCAAGGCTGCAGGCGCACTGACTCCCATTGGATAAGACTACAGACAGAGACATTCCAGAAGGTGAAGTCAAATCTGTGCTGATCCTTTGATTCCCTGAAAGAGGCTTACTTCACAAACATTTCTTATTTACTTTTTCCCCTCACAAAAAAGAGGAAAACCATGCTGCCTATTTTAGCTTTCATATGGCTCAAATTCCAAGTAAACGAGAATTTGATGACTATGTGTTAATGCAAAAAAGATAATTCACAAGAGTTTTGCACAGCAAATAATTCCTATTATTTAATTCAGATAGTGCAAAACTGTAGAAGAAGCATATGACCATTTTTTAAGCTGTAAAATTAAGAATCTATAGACATAATAATTAAGGATATAAACCAGTAGTAGATCTCTGACAACCTAATACATAAACATATAAGTACCTCACACACACACATATATATATATATAATATATATATAAATATAAATATATATATGTGTGTGTGTATGTGTGTATACGTACAAATATATATGCAACTATAAAAGTACCCAGACATACACATGCTTATAATACACACACAGAGACATACACGAGCATATTATACACACACACACACACACACAGATACAGACTATGAAGAAAACAAAATGGTTAAATAAGAGAATGACTTGGAGTGATACCATAGAGAGGGAGAAGGTAAAATTTGAGCTAAGTACCATTTTAAAGCCTCCAAAGTGTCCTAAAGCATAGATAAACAGACAGAGACACACTCATAGAAAACATCCATGTTATTCCAAAATATATATATGCAATTAAGTTTATCAGACCAGATACATTTTCCAGGCCACTTTACAGACCATTTGCAGTAAACACATTTATTTACCACTTTACAGACTAATGCATTTACTTCTCTGTGGCCTTCTCTTATTTATATATAAGCTCATGTACATGTCTGAAATAACTGCCTTCTATCTTTGCTTATTTAAATCCTAATACTGCTTAAAGATGCAGATTTATTATATGCAAACTGCTTTGTGGAATTTCCCCTGATCCTCTCCAACGAAGCGAAGAGTTCTCTCTTGGGTCCTCCATCACTCTGCTGTTATTCAACTCTCATCCCATTTTTATTATTACCATTCTTGCATGCTACCAGATTCCATGAGGAAAGCAACTATGTATCCTTTTAGGTATCTTATCAGACACATCATGTACAATATAGCTTTGCAGAAATATTGAGGTGTCATTGGTATATGAAAGTCACTAGTGACTATACTTTGGGCTACAAGTAACATTATAGTGACATACATTACTCAATTATTAGTGAGCTGGAACCAACAAGGACTTACTGTAGAGCATAGAGAACTATACTCAATATTTTGTAATTACCTATAAGGAGAAAGAATCTGAAAAGAAAAAATAGACACATATATATGTGTAACTGAATCACTTTGTGTATACCTGAAACTAAAACAACACTGTAAGTCAACTATACGTCAATAAATAAATAAACAGTGACTTAGAAAATAAAATCACAAAATAAATCTGGATGTACCTGGTTGTCCGATTGGTTTAGTGACTCAGCCATGCCAGGGAGTTAGATTTTTTCACTGAAGTTCTCTTAACCTTTGTTTCAGATTCATAAGGTGATTCCTGGTGCTTTAGGCATCACACTTCACAGGACATTAAGATAAGGAAGGGAGGCAGGACTTCTCTGGTGGCCTGGTGGTTAGAAGGCCACCTAACAATGCACAGGATGTGGATTCGATCCCTGGTCTGGGAAGATTCCACATGCCAAGGAGCAACTGAGCCCATGGACCGCAACTGCTGAGCTCCCTGCAGCAACTGCCGAAGCCCACACGTCCTAGAGCCTGTGCTCTGCATAAGGGGAGCGGCCACAGTGAGAAGCCTGTGCAGGACAATGAAGAGCAGAGAGAAAGCCCAGAGGCAGCAACAAAGACCCAGTGCGGCCCCCAAATGAACAACAACAACAACAGAGAAGGAAGGGGGAGGTCTGGTAGACAAAGCCCTTCTCTTTTACCTATTGCATTGTTGACCAAGGAGATTTTATTTCGAAATGTTCCTCTCCTCACCATCTTTGCCTCGTGTATCATTGGC
Organism: Odocoileus virginianus; assembly: GCF_023699985.2. Lineage (NCBI taxonomy): Eukaryota > Metazoa > Chordata > Mammalia > Artiodactyla > Cervidae > Odocoileus > Odocoileus virginianus. Next base: position 17,085,522 of record NC_069699.1, read on the forward strand.
TGAAACTTCATCATACTTTCATCCCTACTCTAAGCGATGATAGCCATGACTGACTGATGATTCATCCCCTGAGGATGGGTTTCCTCTTCCTATGGGGAAAGTCTGGATTCTCTTCACAGGAAAGAAGATAGGTAAGTGAATATTTGGCAAATAAATAATTGTGTCTCATGGCAAGAGACACAAAAATTAACTTGAATTTGACATACTTGCATCATGCAAGAATTTTTTTTTTAAAGAATGCATAAAGAATTCCCTGAATGCATTCACACATTGTTACTCACATATGACAGAATATAATGTGTGACTTTTACATTTGGTCAACCATCCTTTCGTTCCACAGAATCATGAGATTATAGTCTTGTTCCCCAGAAACCACTTTGGTGGGGGAAACTGGTCTAAATCGAATACTGAATGGTCACTAAGGTGAGAACAACTCTGAGAAACTGGAATTTTGGAGAAGACATGACCAAGAGATGTTTAAGCTAACTGGAGGACAGAAGGCAGTTTTCCCCAACAAAGAAGCAAAGAAAGCCTACTCTGGAGAAGAGGAGGATAAAGACAAAAGTAGAGTGTGATGAAGAAGCAGGCTTCTTCTGAAGAAAACAGAGAAACTTGTATGGCTTGATGGTAGAATCAATAATTCCACTTAATTTATAGAAAAGGATAAGATGATGAAGTAAACTTAATGTCTACTTAAATTTCTTTTGCATCTTCTTTTATTACAGTAATTATTCTTATAGGCTAATAAAACATGAAACATCTTTGTAACATCAGTGATGGCACTCTTGGGAGAAGAGTTAGGTGACACATAAACAGAAATTCCAAGAGTTATTATTAAGTCCCAAATACCTCCAGGGTAATAATTAAGAGGCGCCTTCACTCAAATACCTGCATCTCTTAACATGGATGCAATCAGGGAAAATGTCAATGATTCTTCAATGAGGTCTCTGGGATGAAAGGTTGACATGGTTCATTTGGTATTGGAAGCAGGCTATTCCCTGCCTTAGGGGCAATAAGGAATCAGTTGATTTTGTTCATAAGGAACTCCAGTGCCTGCAGATCACACGGAACGGTGAAAGAAGCAAAGCTGAACATTTGTCTATTTTCTCTCAGCCCATCTTCCTAGTCCCTGGATGGACACAGAAGAGAAAAGGGAAGACAAACAGTAAAGGTTCGGAATGGTTATGCTTTAACCAGACACCCAAAATACTGGTGAAGTTCATCTAGGATTACTAGAACGTAATATAACTGCTGTTAAATATTGGAATTTATATTAAACAGAAATGCAAACAGCAAGCCAGTGGGCTTGTAATGGTTTCTGTTCTCATGTCCTTCATTGGCCCAAACACCTCCCTCTAGAAATAAAATTATTTCTCCCACCCCTATTTTAGCTGCAGCTTTTAGAACCTAGAATTAGGAGACTCAGTTAAGTATGTTTGTGACAAAGCACTTACTGCAAAATTCTCAAGATACTGCTCTGGGTGTAGTTGCCTGGTAGGCTCTCCTCACAGCACATGGTCAGAAATATGCATTTGTTCCAGAATTTACCATTTTTAAGATTCCTTCCCTATATCCTGCAGCTTCTGCTATGGCATTACCTGCTACTGTATCATCTTCTAATTACCATGATTGCATATTTTTACATGTAATTACATTTGAGGTTGACTGCTGCCTATGGAGAATGAGGATGAGAAAGAGAATGTCATCAATGGAGCACTATGCAGCTGCTCCTGGAAAGTGAGATGGAAGTGTCAGTCCCCTCCACACAGCATGGATTCCCAGTAGAGGCAAGTTTCGGCGAGACTTCAGCATTTTGTCCTCTTCCTGATCTTTTCTTTAGAAGTCATGTTGCAAGGACAATGTTTCTCAAATGGTCAAGGATAGGATGTTAGTGCTAATGGATTCAGATCTCTACTTTTACAGAAGGAAATGATACTCAGAGATGGACAGTAATTTATCAAAACACACACTGTCATACGGTGACTGGGAAAGGACTAAAATCTTTGTTTGACGAGGTCCTACAGTGATGCTTCTAAGATTTTCTACTGTTCCAAGTGTTTGGTCCCTCTCTGTATTATATTTCAGAGTTAGTGTGACATTTTGATTTTTAAGCAGTAAGAATTACAAACCAATGTGAGTGCAAAAACAGAAAATCCAAAATAACAGTTGTTCAACATGTATTCCTCTCACATGAAGTAAGTTGATAGGTAAAGGTCCAGAGCTGGCATGCCAGTCCCATGGGTTCCAGGGACTCAGGCTCTTTTACTTCTCTGTTTCAGCATCCTATCAAGTTATTTCCATACCCAAGGCCACTTAGGGTCCTGAACACTGTCAAAGCTCCAATAGCCATAGACTCTTTCCAGACAGAAAGATGGGATATATGGAAAAAGACAAAAGGGCACCTTTTGCAATAGGAAAAGGAGTACATCAAGGCTGTATATTGTCACCCTGCTTATATAACTTATATGCAGAGTACATCATGAGAAACCCTGGGCTGGAAGAAGCACAAGCTGGAATCAAGATTGCCCTAAGAAATATCAATAACCTCATATATGCAGATGACACCACCCTTATGGCAGAGAGTGAAGAGGAACTGAAAAGCCTCTAGATGAAAGTGAAAGAGGAGAGTGAAAAAGTTGGCTTAAAGCTTAACATTCAGAAAACTAAGAGCATGGCATCTGGTCCCATCACTTCATGGGAAATAGATAGGGCGACAGTGGAAACAGTGTCAGACTTTTAATTTTTGGGGCTCCAAGATCACTGCAGATGGTGATTGCAGCCATGAAATTAAAAGATGCTTACTCCTTGGAAGGAAAGTTATGACCAACCTAGATAGCATATTAAAAAGCAGAGACATTACTTTGCCAACAAAGGTCCATCTGGTCAAGGCTATGGTTTTTCCAGGGGTCATGTATGGATGTGAGAGTTGGGACTGTGAAGAAAGCTGAGCGCTGAAAAATTGATGCTTTTGAACTGTGGTGTTGGAGAAGACTCTTGAGAGTCCCTTGGACTGCAAGGAGAGCCAACCAGTCCATCCTAAAGGAAATCAGTCCTGGGTGTTCATTTTAAAGGCTGATGCTGATGCTGAAGCTCCAGTACTTTGGCCACCTCATGCCAAGAGTTGACTCACTGGAAAAGACCCTGATGCTGGGACGGATTGGGGGCAGGAGGAGAAGGGGACGACAGAGGATGAGATGGTTGGATGACATCACCAACTCAATGGACATGGGTTTGGGTAGACTCCGGGAGTTGGTGATGGACAGGGAGGCCTGGCGTGCTGCGATTCATGGGGTTGCAAAAAGTTGGACACGACTGAGCGACTGAACTGAACTGAAAGTCCTTGCATGGCACCTTCCAAGCTTTGCACACAACACTTCCATCTGTATACCGTGTCCAAAATAGTTTCATGGTAAACCTAGTTGCTGGAAAATATTTTTGAAAAAAAATGTAGTCATTTATTGGTGTACTTTGTCTTCCCAAATAAAACTGAGGTTTATCCCTAAGGAAGTAGAAATAATAGGGAGAGGGTGACCACAACCTGCCACAGTCTTGAAGGATGGATGAGTTGGCCATGTATGGCTCTAGGGCAGGAACTATTAAGTAGATACAGTTGACAATTTAGGTATGATTAAATCAATCTTTAAACAATTATTTACAAGGCAAAGAAAACAATCAACAGTCAATAATTCCCTAATAGGGTACTCACCATATATTGACCACAGGTGATAAATAATGATGGCAGCCCTGCCATTAGGATTAGCTTAGAAATAACCCCCCACACAGTATTCCTAGTTACATGAAAACTTTCCAGGCACTAAATTTGTGTGCTTCTAATGGCATGACCGACTCGATGGACATGAGTTTGAGCAGCTTCCAGGAGTTTGTGATGGACAGGGAAGCCCGGCGTGCCACAGTCCATGACTGTACAGTTGGACATGACTGTGTGACTGAACTGAACTGAATGGCATGACCTTTATTTATAACTCCCCAATTCTTCTGTTATGAACATCCATGATATTAATAAAAGTGTTCAAGTTTCTACCACCTGAGACTGTTTTAAAAAAGGTTATGATATGGGAAGTTTAATTACATATATATATATTTGTTTTTTTCAAACTTCAACTTAAAGACAACTTGGTGCTAATTCAGTCAAGTTTCTTGTTCTTTCCAGCGATAATGTCCCTCTATGGATTGGAGAAGGAAATGGCAACCCACTCCAATATCCTTGCCTGGAAGATCCCATGGACAGAGGAGCCTGGTAGGTTACAGTCCACTGGGTCGCAAAGAGTTGGACACGGCTGAGCAACTTTTCACATGGATTGAAAAGACAGCTCCTTTAACCTTCACCACTTTGAGTAATTAAGTTGTAATTCTTGATTTCTTTACTACCAGTGGCAGGAAAACACTTCAAGCTATAAAACCTAATCCCAAATGAAAGATCCATGATATCTGGTTATCATTATGATCATGCCATGCATCCTGTAGCAATGAGCTATGGATGTTAGGTATCTGGTTTCCAGCAGTCAGACTCATGTTTACATTAATGCACAGAAAATAAAATAGAAATAAAATATAATTTTCCTGCTAAAATATCAAAGCTATAAAGACATATCTCATTTCTTACAGGGAATGGATGCACTTTTTTTAAAGTCACAAATCTTAAATGGTCTCAAGATCAATAACTGTAAGTAATTTTCAAAGTTAAAGAACTATGATGGCAGGTAGAGAATTTCTTCTAATTTCTGTTTAATACTTGTCATTTTGTTTTATATCTGCCAGATTTTTTAAGCAAAGGATCACATACATTTATTTAATTTTCAACTTTTCTAGTCTTCCCTTAGCCATCTTTTAACTTTATCTGTCTAATATTGCATTGTATGTGCTTCCTACTTAAAAGAATCCTATTCACCCAGGCTGGCTCTATTATACCTCAGAGAAAAGGGTTCACTTTTCATTCTGATCTTAATCTACTGCCACAGGAAAATCAATAAGCATATTAAGGAATGCTGACTTCTCTGCTTCTGACAGAGAATTCACCTAAAACTTTCCAAATCTGAAAACTGACCACTGGAGTTTGGCAAATAATATTGTAAATAAAACAAATGTGAGAAAATTCCACACTAGTCACTCTTAGGTTTTGAAATATTTGTACATATCCCATGTGTATGGGTATGTGTGCTTGTGTCTGTAATGTAATATTTACTACCTTACTATTTACTATTACATAATTCAGAGTTTATGTCTTCCTAGTTAGTATAAGAAAATAAACCTAAAAACCCACTTACACTCTATGAAATATTTTAACTAAAAGCTTTTCTAAAGAACATTAATAGTGGAAGGAAGCCATGAATGGAATGAAAAGACAACCCACAGAATGGGAGAAAATATTTAAAAACAATATGACTGACAAGGGATTAATCTCCAAAATATACAAACAGCTCATGTAGCTCAGTATCAAAAAAAGAAACAAGCCAATCAAAAATGGGCACAAGCTCTAATTAGACATTTCTCCAAAGAAGACATACAGATGGCCAAACATCATATGCAAAGAAGCTCAGCATCACCGAGTATTAGAGAAATGAAAGTCAAACTGCAATAAGGTATCATCTCACATTGATCAGAATGATCATCTCAGAATGATGAAGAAGATGTGGAGAGAAGGGAACACCCCTACACTGTTGGTGGGAATGTAAATTGTTATAGTCACTATGGAGAACAGTATGGAGTTGGTTAAAAAACTAAAAACAGAGCTATCACATGATTCAATAACCCCACTCCTGGGGATATATCCAGATAAAACCATATTTTGAAACATGAACCCCAGTGTTCACTGCAGCACTGTTAACAATAGCCAAGACATGGAGGCAACCTAAATATCCATCAACAGATGAATGGGGTAAAAAATATATGGTGAATGTATACACACACACACACACAAATAAATACATAAAATGGAATATTACTCAGCCATAGAAAAGAACGAAATAATAATGCCTTTTCCAGCAACATGGTTGGACCTAGAGATTATCATACTGAGTGGTCAGACAGAAAGACAAATATTATATGATACCCCTTATATCAATATGTGAAATGTAAAAAAATAAGATACAAATGAACTTATACACAAAACAGAGGCAGACTCCCAGATACAGAAAGCAAGCTTATGGTTACCAAAGGGGGAAGGCAAGGCGGTAAATTAGGAGTTTGAAATTAAATATACACTATTTCATATAAAACAGACAACCAACACGCGCCTACTGTAAAGCACAGGGAACTCTACTCAACATCCTGTAATAACGCACATGGGGAAAGAATCTGATAATGAATGAATATATGTATATGAACAGAGCTTGCTATATACCTGAAACTAACCCAACACTGTAAATCTACATAGTCCAGTATAAAGTAAAAATTTTAAAAAGTGAAATAGGAAGCAACCACCTTGAATTTAGCAGTTGACAGTACCAAAAATGTGGAAACATTAGGTCTAATTTGTGTGAGATGATACAGTATTTTTGTTTGACCTGGATGCTCTAATCTGTTTTCTCTGTAGTGAGGGTGAATCCAGCCACAGTGACTGGTTTGATCCTTTCTCTGACCAGCTCTCATCACTGAACACTTCACTGGAGCCACTGTGTGGACAACATTAGGGACACCAAGAGATGTGATCTCTCTTTAGGGGCGAGAGAGCTGTGACAATGCAAAAACATATGAAAGATGTCTCTAAATGCAAAAAGGAGAGTCTCTCTCCAAATATCTTCTTCGACCTTCTCAGTAGAACACCAGAATTCCAGGTAATTCCACAAGTGGCAGCATTTTTCAGTGAAGTGATGAACATGATGACAAGCACATGTCAGTCTGGAGCAGTCAGCAGTTTCGGCCCACTGCCTACCTTAGCATGACTCTTCTGAAGCAGAAGGTTTAGATAAATGAGATTTACTCAACCTGTTAGAAGAGGCCTATGTGCATCTTGCTTCCAATATCTCAGAGACAAGGTGTTCAAATGCATTAAAAAAACAAACTACAAATTCTATGACCATGAGAAAAAATAGGGGAATGTCATAGAGGGGAGAGAGAGAGTGGAAAATGGAGAGCTTAATAATGGATAAAGAAACAGAAAGACAGAAAAAGAGAAATAGAAGAGGGAGAAAAAGAGAGAGGAGGAGAATAACTCAAACAGTTTCTTAAAAAGACAACAACTTCTATCTTGGGAGGTTTAATATTTTGTAAAGTAAGGATCCTTTCAAGTTCCCCATGCTGTAAACACAAATTAACTCACTTACCCTCCAAACCTCACATGGTCCTGGAAACCCTGAAAAGTTACAAATGAAATAAGAACTGGAAATCAAGATACTCAGGCATTTACAAGCCTCATCATTCTTTCAACCACCAAATCATGACTCCATCAAAGCTGACAAACTGTCACGCTTCCTATGTGACTGGTGGGTTCTCACAGCCATTTACAAAACAACCTGTGCTGTCCAGAGCCTGGCAATGGACACATCCGGGGTTATTTTGAATGCACTGCTCTCTGAGTATTGCACATTTGACATCTACTGACTATTTAAAAGTGGGAGTTTGAGGGTAAAGTTACAGTAATAGATGGCACTTTCAAAAAGGCAATTTCAAATCTTAACAAACTACCAGAGCACCAGCCTATTCTGAGACAGAAATCACCGAGCCCATCATTAGTCAAGTCCAGGGAAGGAAGGGTAGAGGCAGTCTGAGCCCGCTGAGTAACCTTCCCAAACAGCACGTCTTCACAACCGGCCAGCATCCTGGAGCTGTTTCCAGGCTGACCTTCCTTGGCTCCCAGGTTGTCCTGATCTTGTGCACTTTGCAACAAAGAGATTCTGTTTTTCTATTCTTCAGTTCCCTGACACTGCACAGAACAAATTATAATTAGCAAACCACCTGAAGGGAAGGTGACAGTTCAGTTGTCAGTTGTCATGGATAAACCCCACTTCTATCCATACAAGCAAGGCAAGCCTCTCACCTTCAAAACAGGTACAGTGCGGACGCTGTCGTGAGCTGGTTCCCTGCCCTGAGAAGGAAGCAGTCGCAGAGACGACAGCAAGCACAACAACGGAAATGCGAACAAAGGTATTTTTACTGCCAGTCTGACTCTAACATGGTATGGAGTGACGTGAAAACCACTGCACCACGTGTCCCTCATAGAGCTAACTCAGCTGTCATGTCAGCGTGCTGGACACAGAAGTAAATGAGAGCTACTGTTCAGAAGACAGACAATAAGCAAACAGGTAGCTTGTGGTGGGAACACGTTACAGCTCAGCTACAGTATGAGATTTTAGCTCAGAATGGATTAAGGAGATGTTACAGCTTTCTTATCTTTGGTCATTTGGGTACAAGCTTTAAAAATCTGTTAGCCTAAGAGATTTTTTTAAATCTCAGATTATTTTTGCCCACAACGGGCAATCTTTGTTGTACACATGCTCTATGAAAAGCCCAGAGAGTGAAGTACATATGTGAGGATTGGGATGAGACAAAAATAAGGAAAATACTGTAAATAAAACAAATAATATTCATTTTAGGCCAGCATAGTCCATCTCATATACAAAAGGCAGCACTAGGTTAGCCTGTGCGACTGTACCATGGGTGTATTTAATTATTATATTAAATAGTCTCTTTCTTGGATCTGTTTTCTTTCTAAAAGTTGTTCCTTTTGAGGATAAACAGCCCTGGATTGAAGTCAGTCTACGAACAAATGTCTGAACCAACTCTCTGTTATTAAACAAAAGTTTAGTTGGCATAATCCAAGAAACTGAAAACAAGCTAAACTTTGCTCCTAGTAATACCTATCCTGAAAAATAAATGAGCTTTTTATTATTAGATAATTTAATAAAAATTATTCTGGGCTAGCCAGGTTCCAGATCTTGTCTCGAATATACCTCCCCTTCCAAGTCTTAATTTTTCCTCATTTCTGGATTCTTTAGAGCTCTCCTTTAAAAATATCAATAAAAGGACCTGTATCACCACATTTCTTCACATCTAAGCATTCTATACTTTACTTGTAACTTTCCTGGAGTCAGAGTGCTTCTTCAATCACAATGTTGTCAAAATTAAGGTGTACACTTACAGGTCAGAGGTATAAATTCTGATTTAATAATACCTTTTATTTCAACTATACTGTTAAACGCCATAAAAAACAAGCATATTCTTGGCAGCTCCATCACAGGTAATCACATATTATACTATAGGGTAAGCAGTAGCAGATTAGGGGGTGAGGAGAAAGGGGAGAAATACACTCAAAAGTGCTAAGATTAGAACAGAAAATAGGTCAAGATACGGGTGGGAGATGAAGGCATAGGAATGGGTCCAGGCAGGAATATACTAAAAACAGAAGTATAGTGAAATGCAGACACCCAAACTCAGAGACAGTAGGGCAGGACAGGGAACTGATCTACAGGAACTGATGGCTGGATCAAGTCCCAGTAGACAAGACCTAAGCGGCCAAGATTTTTTTTTTTTTTTTTTGCCCCATGAGGCAGAGGCATTGACATTGTTCTTTTAAAGACAAAGACAGGCCCAGGAAACACTGAGATCCAAGGGTGATGGCTGCATTATTAAGGCCTCCACTAGAGCGGCCAGTGAGGGAGTCACAAGGATAACCCCGAGGTAGTGTATTTCAGAACAACAAGGCATCCCACTTGCTTAACAAGGGTGCACAATGGACAATCAAGTATGGTGACTGATTGTTGCTGTTTAAACACATCAATTTCGCCAACTCCATTTTCCCCCAAGTCATTGGTCATCCTCATCTAAGCAGGCAAAAGAACAGAAGAATGCATTCACAAATGTTTGGCAAACCTTCCTTTGCTGATAAAGAAAAGTGAATCTGAATAGAGGAAGAGAAAGAAAGAGGGAAAAAGAATACACCATGGGCAAATTATGTGTGTGAATCGTATATTCACCACTGACACATTCAAAGATGAGCTGTTTCTTATTACAGTGATTCCAATTTACCAATTTCACTTTGAGCAAGGGTGCATAATTTCCATATGTTTCTCAACAGGGAAAATGGAACCCTTTCAAAAATTCCCAGGGCTACTTTTTTATAGCTACCGGGTTGTTCCTACTGCTGACATTCAAGGTTAAACAGGTGCCCCTCCTCACAATAACATCCTTGCTAAAAGCTTATTAGTTGCTTTCACTCTTTAATTTACCTGAGACTTAAAAGCTAACTATTAATTTTGAAAAGTAATTTGTATCTAATGACAGGAATCTATCCTGACAGATGTTTGCTAAATAACATGTGCTAGATGCAGAAAACGTTCTCTTACTATAAGCTTCAATAATTTAAAATGTTAGCACTGAAAATATCTTTTGCTCATATTTTCAAAGTAGAATAAAAGTTAGATAATTACTGTATAGGTAAGTCAGCCACAGTTTTCAAAGCATTTTTACCACCATTTTCTGCAAAAGTCATTTTGGTGAAATATGTAGTTTTACCAAATTATTTTGCATAGTTTAAAGAGCTAATCATGCTAATCACATATAATAATATTTTGATTAATTTAATACACGTCTTAGTCATTTTGTCCTTTGGAGTAAGGGTTTCTAATCTGTTTTGACAGCTTACCAGTTTATTATACACAGTATTCAGTGAATTTTAAATAATTACTTTGAACAATGCACACATTTTGTTCTTTATGGTTTCTTACTTCTTTAGACAGGCTTCCCTTGTGTGAGACAGTAAAGAATCTGCCTGCAATGCAGGCAACACAGTCTTTAGGATAAATAACTTTATATTTTGGGACAATGTAGTAAATATAAGATTGTACTGCCTACCAACATGTCCGCAGATGGACTGCTAAACCTCACCTTCCCAAGCAGGGACACCCACAGCTATCCATGCTACATTTCTGCCCAAGCTTGGGTTTGGTCACCACGTGTTGCTGTTATTTTCAGCATTATCCATAAATTCCATCTCTGCTCCCTCATTGGTCTTTACACTCTAGTAGTTTCATGTGCCCTTATATCTGCAGATGTTCAGGGTATGTTCAGTTGCTCTATGAGGATCTTTTCGCTGGGACTGAGTGGGAGACAGAAAAGAATCAAAAGTAGGGGGAAGTGGGGGCTCAAATCAGAGCCTGGTTGTAAGGGTAGCTGGGAAAAAGAATCCACACCTGAATGTTTTCAACAGACTGATTTTTTTTTTAAATTCTCCTCTCCCCATATGTTGAAATCCTAACCATCAGAGTTTGAGGAGTTTGGGCCTTGGAGAGTACCTAGGCCATGAGAGAAGAGCCCTCATGAGTGGGATTAGTAATTTAAGAGAGACCCAGGGAGACCCCTTGTCCCATCAGCCACGTGGTCACACTGAGAAGACGGCCATCTGTGAACCGGGAGGTGAGCCCTCCCCACACTCCAAACCTGCCAGCACCTCCGTCTTGAACTCAGCCTCCAAAACCATAAGAAATAAATTTGTTTTCTTGTAGGATACCTAGTCTATGGTCTGGAGAAGGAAATGGCAACCCGCTCCAGTGTTCTTGCCTGGAAAACCCATGGACAGAGGGGCCTGGCCATCTACAGTCCACAGGGTCGCAAACAGTCAGACACAACTGAGCAACAGACACACACCGAGTCTATGGTTTTCTGTTACAGCAGTCTGAACTAAGACGATAGTTAAATACACCAGAATGGGGCACAGATTTCACAAAGAGTGCATCATAAAACTTCAAGAAGGCATTCACACATTCATCAACAAATCTACACTGTAACAGACAAAGTAACATAAACATCATTCTTTAAAATGGATAAATGGGTAGATGGGAAATGACAAAAACCACACAAATAAACTAAAATTAGAGCAAAATTCAAATGGTCTGGCTTCCTATACATGGCATCTGCAGCTAATGGCCATTTAGTCACTCCCTTTTAATGTAATCTGTCATAAGATACCTTGAGTTTGGGGGCCAAGTCCAAAAGAATATCACTGGTAGTAGTGGAAGGACCTTATGATGCTATTTTCACCTAGGCTTCACTCAGTAACTACTGACCGAGCTCTGTATGAGTCGGGAACCCTGCTAGGACTGGGGGCATGTAACAGCAAAGGAGAGTAATATGTGGATTTGGAGAGAGAACGGGGAAGAAAAAGTCACAATAATGGAACATGATGAGTGCTGAGATCTAGTTAAGTACAGGATGTTAATGAGGGCAAGACGGAGGGCGAATAAGCTTTGATGGAGCTCAGTGACAATTTAAGATTCTCTGCTGCTTGAGTTTTATCATCCCAACTGTCCTAAGTTATTTTTCCAGGAAGTTATAAAGGTAACCTTATTGAGGTCTAAGTATAAAACTGGCTCCAGGCATGTAGAATATTATATGGGTTTTAAGGTTATTGGTCAAATGAGTACTTTTGATCCAAGAAGCTAATGGATTTGAGGTTTTGGCTGGTATTAGAATTGGCAAAAAGTCTTTGATCCACACATGTGGTTGAAAATGTTGGCATATTTAATGTGAAATATATATATATATATTTGTTGATATAGATATATGGGACAACATATATATATACATATAAAGTACTATAAATATACAAATATATTTATGTTACATTTATAATACTTGCAATACATCTAAATACATGCAGTAGAATCAAGGCATAATCTTATAAAATTATCTACTAAAGTCAACTGCTACACAATCTTATCATGTTCCCACAAAACTATAACTGTCTGATAGAAAATGTTTAGTATCTAAGGGTATTAGGCACTTCTATAGCAAGAGCAGTATGCTGCGTAATCCTTTGAGAAACATTAAATTAATATTGATGATAACGATGATAGAGCATGAGCATTAAAAATCTTCCCAGCTTTTCACTACTTAAATATGTTAGCTATACTTAGGCAAACTTTGAAAACTACCTACCGTTCAAGTGTGAATGTGGAAGGCTGAGATCTTAGACATGCAGAACATGCAGAACTAGTCTCCCATACAGAAACTTCAATTTTTCCACATGTGACCCGGAGGTTTTTTGTTTATTGTTTTTCTTGTGATAGGCTTTCTGGTATATGAATATTATGATATATTGTGAATATCAGGATTTTCCAGCTTTTTTGGTTTGGTTACCCCTTTCTTCTTAGCTCTGTCCACCAGAGACAAAAATCTCAAAGGTCTTCAGTACTGTTAAATATTACTGGAGACTTTTTGTGCTTGTTTATGTTATTTCTCATTCTCTTGGGATTTATTTGCAAGAACGACTGTGGAGGGAAAAAAGTCATCATTTGCTACCTTAATGAGAGATTGTCCTCTCTAGAACTCTTACAAGGAAAAACCACATTAAATCAAAACAAAACAAATGTCATGTAAACACATTTTACAATGGGAGGAAATGAGCTATGTAAATCAGAGCTCCCATCATAGTGAAAGGGGAGCTGAAGTCATCTTCTAATATAGGAACCCAATTTTGCTCTACTTGGAATAAATCTAATCTGAATTCATCTACAAAATAATGAAACTTTTCCTGATTCAAAGTAGAACAGTGGAAAAGCTGACAGGAGCAATTAGACTAACCATTTAATACCCAGGATTTGGTGTTAATGCGAGTGACCACATGGAAATATCCATTCCCAGATTATAGATGTTAAAGCGTGTTTCAAATGATCCACCTAGAATATTCACTGTGTATCCCAAGTATCTAATAATGGTTAAAACAGCAAAGTAAAGCTGAGAGTCAACTGCTTTTCTTCTGTCCAAGCACCTTCCCAGATTTCTAAGCTGCACGCACTGCAAGCCTAATGGTGTCTGTGACATCTCAGGAAGGCACAAAGGACTGTAAGAACAGCTTCCTCTTACCTAGCAGGTGTACAAATTCATAAAAAAGGTTTAGTAAAATCATCATACAATGCTTTTCAAGGGTCCAGTTTTGAAAAGTTCTAGGGAGGCAAAAATAAACGATGGACCAAATCCATCCCTAAAAATGTGAATGTATCACATGGGAAAATGATAAAGAGAATTTTAAAGAAAATGGGGGAGCATGTTATGCAGAAGTCTATATGGCATTGGGACACTAGAATGATATAACTGGTCATAAACATGCAACAGCACACACATACATACAATTTCTAATAAGGGAATAAACAACAGAGAATGGCTGGGAAATTCGACTCTTTTTTTTTTTTTAATTTAACAAAACTCTGTAGGAAAGATGTTGCTAGGTCTTAAACCCAAGAAACTGGAAAACTCCCAATGATTTAAAAGAGGAAAAAAGAGAGATTACTTATTGCTTTAAGGCAAGCCAAGATATTTATAAATGTTACACTTCTAAGAGGTAAGTGTAACCTCCCATGTAGTATGCAACACAGATGTACAAAGATTTGGGAAGGTGAGCATGTTGATATTCTTATGACTAAAAAAAAAAAAACAAACAAACAAAGAAAAAGCTTTCTGGTTCTCAGTGTTTTAGGATCTAAAAAGCCAAAGAGTATCTTTAGCAAGTTTCCAAAGGTTATAGTTCATCAGCTGCAGGTACAGTGTCACAAAAACCACACAGAAAGATGGCATTTTTATCTCATCATTAGAAAGGAGGAATCTGGTTTTTTTTTTTTTCTTCATCCTCTTGTTAATTTTTTCTTTTTTATGGGATTTGGAAGGAATGAGCTGGTCCAACACCCAAATCAACCACATATAATGCCACTTGATAATAAATCAAAAGAAAACAAGTGTTTCCTACAATTTTTTAATGTGGCACAGCAAAAGGAAACACTATATTAAATCATATTCCTTATCTCAAAAAGGTTTACTATACTGATAAAAGTTCTGAGATTTTACAGAAAATTCTATCTTTGGAAAGTATTTTTCCTTTGATGGAAATTTCTATTTTTTGTAATGTGCGATTATTTTCTTTCCTATACATACAAGGCTCTGGGCCTTCTGCAAAGCAGCAGAAGATAAATCAAAATGGTCCTACAGGTATGTCGATGGCAAGAAACAGGGTTTTAGCTTTAGTAAGTAAAAGAAGAAGGAGAAAAGAACTTAATCCTGGGTGATTTCTGTGAGCCAAGTGTTCAGAGAAACCTCATTTACTCTTGAGTTCAAACATGTGAGTGGTCACTGATGTTCCAGTTTATAGTGACATCACTGAGGCCTATAGTGACCAAGGATTTGCCCAACTTCACACAGTGGTAAGGGAGGAATTGGGGAGTTTAAACTAGATTTTCCTAAATGAACTGTCACACTCTTTCTTCCTTGAACTATGGAGGGACTGAGGAACTGAGTGGGGAAAATAAAGGCAGTGGAGGGGCAATGCACTCAACTCCAAGTCTCCTGACACCTGGGAGGATACAACATCAGGATATGACTTAAGGCACCCTCATGAAGGAATCAGATGTCACGCTCCACTGAGAGTAAGTTCTACAAAGGAAAAGTTGTCCACACAAGATCATACATACAAGTGGTCCCTGTGTGCTTCCAAAGAAAAGAACAGAAGGTGAAATGCTAGGTTCAGAATCTCGCTGAAACCAAAGACCTTTTGGAGCAAGAACTGCATTGTTATTTCCTCTTTTCAGACACTGTTAGAAAAGGAGGAGAAGATAGAAAGATCAGGCATTTTGATCTGGACTTGTTTTTTCCACCCTGAATCCCATGATGATGGAGATCCCAGGGGAAACGACACAGCACCAAATTGAACACTGAGTCTTTTCCCTGCAATGCTTTCCTGGTGGTGCTCCTCCACCTTCTCAAGTGGACTGAAAGCTCCTTCAAGACAGGCACTGATTTCCCTCTGTATCCCCAAAGGTGATCAGGTTGCCTGTGCTGAAAGGTGTTGTCATCTCCACTGCTCTCCCATCTCCTTCTAATTCCTTCTTATAGTTTCACCTTAACAGGCAAAATCACACTGCCAAAGCCAAAGCTTTCTTTTCCAACTTGGGTTCAAGCCCTAAACTTTATATTAACTGATCAAATAATGAGAACTTCCCTGGTGGCTCAGCGGTAAAGTATCCACCTGCAAATGCAGGAGATGTGGGTTCAATTCCCAGGTAGGGAAGATCCCCTGGAGAAGGAAATAGCAACTCACTCCAGTATTCTTGCCTGAGAAATCCCTATGGACAGAGAATTCTGGTTGGCTACAGTTCATGGGGTCGCAAACACTCAGACATGACTCAGTGACTAAACAACAATTGCTGGGTACAGCAAATAATCCATTTCCACAATCACAAGTCATTGAAATATTGAATAGTTAGGAAGGGCCCATTTACTTTCCAATTGCTTTTTCAAAAGGCATCCAAATTATGAGTACTGTGTTGTGTTGATGAAACTGTTTTACAGCAAAATGAAAATTAGTGAATTATCAAGTGAAAGTCACTCAGTTGTGGGCGGCTCTTTGCGACCCCGTGGACTACGGACTACACTGTCCATGGAACTCCCCAGGCCAGAATACTGGATTGGGTAGCTGTTCCCAACTCAAAGATAGAGCCCAGGTCTCCCACACTGGCAGTTCTTTACCAACATTGGCATTATATAAAAAGAAGCAGCAAACTAGAGGATCATCTGAAGGAAGGAGGTTTAGATTTTCCTCCCAAAGACCAACATCTGTAGAGTAACTGGTGTAGAATCATTTTTTCTTGGTACCACTTCAAGTCATTGCTTTTCTATTTTATCCAGAAGCTACTGCCTTCTTGTAAGGGCAAAGCAAACATATGAGTTCAGTTTAGTCTCATCCCCTGTTGTCTGCTTCTCCTCCTGCCTTCAATCTTTCCCAGCATCAGGGTCTTTTCCAATGAGTCAGTTCTTCGCATCAGGTGGCCAAAGTATTGGAGTTTCAGCTTCAGCATCAGCCCTTCCAATGACTATCCAGGATTGATTTCCTTTAGGACTGACTGACTGGATCTCCTTGCAGTCCAAGGGACTCTCAAGAGTCCTCCAACACCGCAATTCAAAAGCATCAATCCTTTGGCACTCAGCTTTCTTTATAGTCCAACTCTCACATCCATACACGACTACTGGAAAAATTATGGCTTTGACTATACAGACCTTTGTCAGCAAAGTAATGTCTCTGCTTTTTAATAGGCTGTCTAGGTTGGTCATAGTTTTTCTTCCAAGGAGCAAGCATCTTCTAATTTCGTGACTGCTGTCACCATCTGCAGTGATTTTAAAGCCCAAGAAAATAAAGTCTCTCACTGTTTCCATTGTTTCCCCATCTATTTTCCATGAAGTAATGGGGCCCGATGCAATGATCTTAGTTTTCTGAATGTTGAATTTTAAGCCAACTTTTTCTCTCTCCTCTTTCATTTTCATTTTCATCTTTAGCTCTTCTTTACTTTCATCCATCATGGTGGTGTCATTTGTGTAGTTGAGGTATTGATATTTCTCCCAGCAGTCTTGATTCCAGTTTGTGCCTCATCCAGCCAGCATTTCACATGATGTACTCTGCATATAAGTTAAATAAGCAGCGTGACAGCATACAGCCTTTATGTACTCCTTTCCTGATTTGGATCCAGTCTGTTGTTCCACATCTAGTTCTAACTATTGCTTCTTGACCTGCATACAGATTTCTCAGGAGGCAGGTAAGGTGGTCTGCTATTCCCATCTCTTGAAGAATTTTCCATAGTTTGTTGTGATCCACATAGTCAGAGGCTTTGGCATAGTCAATAAAGCAGAAGTAGATGTATTTCTGGAACTTTCTTGCTTTTTTGATGATCCAACAGATGTTGGCAATTTAATCTCTGGTTCCTCTGCCTTTTCTAAATCCAGCTTGAACATGTGGAAGTTCATGGTTCACATACTGTTGAAGCCTGGCTTGGAGAATTTTGAGCATTATTTTCCTAGTGTGTGAGAGGAGTGCAATTGCGCAGTAGTTTGACCATTCTTTGGCATTGCTCTTCTTTGGGATTGGAATGAAAACTGACCTTTTCCAGTCCTGTGGCCACTGCTGAGTTTTCCAAATTTGCTGGCATATTGAGTGCAGCACTTTCACAGCATCATCTTTTAGGATTTGAAATGTCACTTATTTGCAAATACAAGGCAGTTCACTCTTAAAGGTATGAATAGAGATAGACAGTAAGAGACGGTGAGGGGCAGGGCTAAGTTTCAGAGTCAGATCACTCTATGCAAATTTGTGGTTTTCTACTTTGTAGCAGTGTTTTCTGCACCCCAGTTTCCTCATCTGCTTAAGGCCCACGATGACAGTCTGTATATATTCAAGGAAGTAAATACAAGTCGAGTATCTAATGGTGCCTAAAAAACAATAAAGTCTTGGATCAATGCAAGTTGCACCTCAGTTATCACTACAGTTTGGGATTTTAAGCTTAAGGTGAAACTGACTGTCCCTTAAGTAAACTATCCATTCTAAATGGGAGGAATTCTTTTTGCCACCACTTTGTTCAGACTGTCCAAGTATCTGCATCAAACACAAAAAGCATGCACCTGTGGAATATACTGATAAGAAGTCTAGGAAAGAATCCTCACAACTCTAAAGAACTTAAAATCCCTACTTCCACAGTTGCAGTTGTATTGCCAGGAGCCCTGTATAATAGCCCTCTGAAGTGGCCATGATCAGACACTTAAAAGACAATGTATAAACAACACAATTTCTTGGTCCTTTTTGTGCTCGAAGGAAGCCATGCCAGGTTATTAATTTACAAGAGTTAGATGTTTCGAGGAGGTTGAAAGACTCATTTCAATCCTGGCAATATGCATTACTGAGTCAAGTTTTCTCTTACCAACCTTTCCATTTGTTTAGAATTATCAGGACTATTTCTAGAATAGGGTAGATGCATTGCATTCCATTCTGGGGGCCAGAATGGAGCCCAGACATCATTTCACTAGGTGATCTAAATGACACTGTTACAGTGACCTGTTCTGAGCAACTTTCCAGAACAGTCTCCAGGAAAGACCAACATTTGTAATAGATTAGCCCTTCTGAAGAATTGATGCTTTTGAACTGTCGTGCTGGAAAAGACTCTTTTGAGTTCCTTGGACAGCAAGGAAATCAAACCAGTCAATCCTAAAGGAAATCAACTCTGAATATTCATTGGAAGGACTGATATTGAAGCTGAAGCTCCAATACTTTGGCCACCCAATGCAAAGAGCCGACTCATTAGAAAAGACTGATGCGGGCAATGACAAAAAGCAGGAGGAGAAGGCAACTACAGAGGAGGAAACGGTTGGATGGCATCACTGATTGTTAGGGAAATTAAGTAAATATTCTTGTTTAGGCTTCAGAGACAATGCTGAGCAGGCCTCTGACCTTGCTTCTAACCTGCCTGGACACTGTCCTGACAGGGAGTGATTGTGACTGTCTGCTGTGAGCGCAAGACTTGCAGCACCACAGAGATAATGGGGGAGGAATCTGGTGATTGTTTGGCCCCTGGAGGGGACCTGGGCAACCCAGCCCCAGGCTTAGCGACATTCCAAGTTTTACAACCCTTATAGCAGAAAGCTAAGAACTAAAGAGCCTCTTGATGAAAGTGAAAGAGGAGAGTGGAAAAGCTGGTTTAAAACTCAACATTCAGAAAACTAAGATCTTGACATCCTGTCCCATCACTTCATGGCAAACAGATGGGGAAACAATGGAAAGAGTGAGAGACTTTAGTTTCTTGGGCTGTAAAATCACTGCAGATTTTTGACTGCAGCCATGAAATTAGAAGACACTTGCTCCTTGGAAGAAAAGCTATGACCAACCTAGGCAGCATATTAAAAAAACAGAGACATTACTTTGCCAAGGTCCCTATAGTCAAAGGTATTGCTTTTTCAGTAGTCATGTACAGATGTGAGAGTTGAATCATAATGAAGGCTGAGTGCCAAAAAATTGATGCTTTTGAGCTGTGGTGTTGGAGAAGACTCTTGAGAGTCCCTTGGACTGCAAGGAGATCAAACCAGTGAATTCTAAAGGCGATCAGTCCTGAATATTCACTGGAAGGACTGATGCTGAAGCTGAAACTCCAATACTTTGGCCACCTCATGCGAAGAGTTGACTCACTGGAAAAGACCCTGATGCTGGGAGGGATTGGGGGCAGGAGGAGAAGGGGACGACAGAGGATGAGATGGCTGGATGGCATCACCGACTTGATGGACATGAGTTTGAACAAGCTCCGGGAGTCAGTGGTGGACAGGGAAGCCTGGTGTGCTGCAGTCCATGGAGTCACACAGACACATCTGAATGACTGAACTGAACTGTAGTTTTACAAGACAAAACAAACCGCATTAACAGGAAACCAGGCTTGCAATTTGGTCACAGATTGATGATTGCATCAGTTTGTGTCTGTCCTGGGATTACAGGTGGGTGGGAACCCTGAAACGCAATCCTTGAAGTCTTACTCACGGAACAGACATGCTGACTGGGACCATTTACCAACTGGGACTCTAGATGTGCTGTGAACAGGACTTCCCAGCACTGATTAAGTCTCGATGTTGGTCAAAACCCAATTTGGTGATGTATTCTCTGTTCCATTTCTCTTTTTTCTTTTTAATTATCTGATAAATATTTGTATTATTTATATGTGATGAGTGGCTTATTTTGTTAACAACTCCTTTGAGCCTGAGACAAAAGTGAAAACTTTCAGCAAAACATTGATTCAATGAACATGAGTTTGAGTAAACCCCTGAGGAATGTGAAGGACAGGGAAGCCTGGCGTGCTGCAATCCATGGGGTTGCAAAGAGTTGGACACGACTAAACGAATGAACATAAACAGGCTGGAAAACAGATATCATCCATGGGCCTTTTAGAGATCCTAACCTGAGAAAAGGGCTCTAGGAAA
The DNA here is from genome assembly GCF_023699985.2 of Odocoileus virginianus. Lineage (NCBI taxonomy): Eukaryota > Metazoa > Chordata > Mammalia > Artiodactyla > Cervidae > Odocoileus > Odocoileus virginianus. Next base: position 17,106,243 of record NC_069699.1, read on the forward strand.
TATTCCTTAGCATCCACTTCTCAGCTTACAGTTGGCACAAGGCACAGAAATGCCTAAAATTTGAAGATGGTTAGTTTCTGCTCAGAATTACACCGGAGCAAAGGGCCTTGAGAGAGATGCTGACATGTACTGAGCAACTAGAATATTTCAGGCACTGACTCAGTTATTTGGCACACGCTGTCATAAACATTCCTTATGAAACTTCAGCAAGTCTGTCAATGTGAGTTTCATGGATATGGAAATCACAAAGTAGAAAAATTAAGCAATTTGCACAGGGATATGGAGCAAGAAGCTGAAGTAGACTATGAAGAAGGACTGTCCAATCCTTCTCAAGTCCATGAATCCTAAAATCTAACACATGCTTTGTCATCTGAAAGGAGTTGAAGAAGTTCTGGGCCATATCCTAGCGATGTGACTTTGGATCAATAACACAGACCCTCTGTGACTCGGGATCACATTTGTGGGGGGTGAGATAACAAAGATTCATGCTACGTGCTGTCTCTCAGCACTGGGCACACAGCCAGTGCTCATCCAGTGCTGGCTTTCACCACCTCATCCATCCTCCTTCTCATGAACAGCCAATTACAGGGAGACATGGGGAGATGGGCATGCCATTATCAGGAGAGGGTGAAACATGAACTGGGGGCAATGATGCTCACCAGCTGCGCCTGAGACTAGAAATAGTCAGATCACCCTGAGACAGGCACTGGAAACTGATGAAACTTCGTTCAGGTCCGATTCTGACTTTTTTCCCCAGACTCTCAGTCTTGTACGCACAACTGATTAATTAGTGATATATTCACAGCTTCCCCAAAGTGCAGAGTTTTTAGGCATGCCAAGGACACAAGTTCTGGGGTGATTCCAGCAGAACCAGGTAAATTTGGGGGGTGCAGTTATCAATTAGCCCTTTTTGTTTATACCACGACAGATTAATTAGCTTGATTGATACTATTTCTGGCTTTATTAGAAAAGAAATCTTTTTCTCTTGCAGAAGGAGACTGCATTTTCTAGATATGCACCTTTATTTTATTCATATGAATTAATTTATACAAAATAAATCTGTTTTATTTATACACAATTATATAAACTTTATTTTATATATATAAACTTTATTCTTCTGAGTTTCAGAACAAATTTCCTGAGTTTATCAGGGAGCCATCAAATGTGAACATATAAACTCAGAACTTAAGAATTCTGGCCACATATTGGAGAAGAGGTTTTAATAGAATACAGACTTTCTGTCATCATTATTGTTATTATTATTGGCAAAAAAGACTCTGAAGTGAGGTATGTGAATGAACTCAACATCTTCAAAATTAGCCGTGTTCATGTGATGACCTTGTTGCTCACTGAACTCTTACAGTTTAACAGCAAAACAAAGATTTCCACTTCTAGTAGTCATATGCTACTGTTCACATCTGAACTTCAGTAACCAAACCACTACAAAAAAAAAAAAAAGAAAAATCCTTGTACTCCTAAATGTTTTTCCCAGATTTGAAGTTTTATTTCCAGTAAGTTGGGTTCTTACAATATTTTCAATGACATAGCTGATTGGAAAAGATTCTGGTCTCTACTTGTCTAAGAGACAATATGCATAGTTACTAAATTCAAGGCTTTTGAAATAAGACAGATATGCTAATTCATTTCCATGTATGACAAAAACTACTGTAATGATGTAAAGTAATTAGCCTCCAACTAATAAAATAAATGAAAAATAAAAAAAAAAAAAGACAGATATGGGTTGAAAATCCAAACCCAAAGATCTAGTATATCTTTGGGAGAGTACTTAATCTACAAATGGAGGATAATAAGATATTTTATAGAAATGCTATCATTAAAATTAATACATGCAAACCACTTATTAGAATATCTAATGAATATTAAGTACTCAAATGCCAACTGCTATCTTCTTTTTGGGCTTCCCAGGTGGCACAGTGGTAAAGAACCCACCTGCCAATGCAGGAGACTCAAGAGACATGGGTTTGATCCCTGAGCTGGGAAGATCCCCTGGGGGAGGACATGGCAAACAACTCCAGTATTCTTGTTTGGAGAATTCCACAGACAGAGGAGCCTAGTGGGCTACAGTCCATGGGGTCACACAGAGTCGGACATGACTGAGTACACACACATACACACACACACACACACACATCTTCCCTTTAGCCATCATTATGGGATGGTCAACTATTAATAGTTTGCGCAGGATCCTGGTGATGGCTTATGAGTTTGACGGGTGGGAGACTTACTGTAACTCCTCACATGTAATTCTAGCCACTGTAAGATGCACCATTGTCCTTTAATACACCACTAAGAACAGAAGGAAAGTTATGACCAACCTAGATAGCATATTAAAAAGCAGAGACATTACTTTGCCAACAAAGGTCTGTCTGGTCAAGGCTATGGATTTTCCAGTGATCATGTGTGGATGTGAGAGTTGGACTGTGAGGAAAGCTGATCACCGAAAAATTGATGCTTTTGAACTGTGGTGTTGGAGAATACTCTTGAGAGTCCCTTGGACTGCAAGGAAATCCAACCAGTCCATCCTAAAGGAGATCTGTCCTGGGTGTTCATTGGAAGGACTGATGCTGAAGCTGAAACTCCAATACTTTGGCCACCTCATGCCAAGAGTTGACTCATTGGAAAAGACCCTGATGCTGGGAGGGATTGGGGGCAGGAGGAGAAGGGGACGACAGGATGAGATGGATGGATGGCATTACCGACTCGATGGACATGAGTTTGAGTAAACTCTGGGAGTTGATGATAGACAGGGAGACCTGGCGTGCTGCGATTCATGGGGTCACAAACAGTCGGACGCAACTGAGTGACTGAACTGACTGAAGAACAGAATCCCCCTCAATACAGGAGACCTGGGTTTGATCCCTTGGTTGGGAAGATCCCCTGGAGAAGCGAAAGGCTACCCACTCCAGTATTCTGGCCTGGACAGTCCATGGGGTTGCAAAGAGTTGGACACAACTGAGAGACTTTCACATGAACAACAATAATATAAAATGCTACAAATAGGCTATGACACATGTTCTTATCACTTAGAATTGTTTTACATTTATATGCAGTCTTATTTCACACTTACTGAAACATATTTTAATCACATAAAATATTTTTGGTGTATACCTTCAAGTGCAAAAAATGAAGTAGTTAAGGTATTTCTAAATGGATAAAAAAGATGTACATATGTAAAATGGAATACTACTCAGTCATAAAAAGAATGAAATAATGTCATTTGCAGTGACATAGATGGGTCTAGAGATCGTGATACTAAGTGAAGTCAGAGAAAGACAAATATTATAAGATATTGCTTACATGTGGAATCTAAAAATATTTAAAAAGAGTACAAATTAACTTACTTACAAAAAGAAAAAAAATAGGGTCACAGATGTAAAAAGCTACCAAAGGGTAAAGGGGGGAGAGGGATAAATTGGGAGATTGGAATTGACATATACATTACTATTTATAAAATAGGTCACTAGTAAGAACCTGCTGTGTAACACAGGGAACTTAACTCAGTTCTCTATAATGACCTGTATGGGAAAAGAATCTAAGGAGGAGTGGATATATGTGTATGCATTATTGATTCAGTGTGCTGTACAACAGAAGCTAACACAACATTGTCAATCAACTATACTTCAATAAAAATTCATTTAAAACATTCCATCACATGCAAGATCCAACTCTTCTCTGTCACTTTTCCCCTGGGAACCATCAACATCTGTGTTCTATTATATTCTACAGAATTTTCATCTAACCTCATTTTGTTTAAGTGTTTCTGTTAGCACTCTCCAATGTGAACAAATTCCGTTTTGTCTCTTTCTCTAGTGAACCAGGGCAGGGTGTTCCCAGGAGATGCAGGTTCGATCTCGAGGTCAGGAAGATCCCCTAGAGAAGGGAATGGCTACCCACTCCAGTATTCTTGCCTGGAAAATCCCATGGACAGAGGAGCCTGGTGGGCACAAAGACTTGGATCTGAAAGTGACTGAGGCCAAGCACACACAACCTAGTGAGTCAGAGGCTGCCGAGAGTGAGGGAGCTTCTGCTCAAAGTCGGTACTATTGTTCCACATGTTACCAGCAGTCCTGCTGAGACGGTCACACCAGTCAATGGTGACTCTGACATTTCTTTCCTCTATGTGAGAAGTGGAACCATTTCTCCTGCTTTTGGCGGCACTGTTCATTACATTGCACCAACATAAGTGGAACCAGTCATGCACACAGCTCAGCTGAGCTGGTGACGGTGAGAGCTCAGCCTGGGTGCAAACACAGGAAGGTAGGCAGCTGAGTGACGGTCGCCACCTACCAGGCCAATGACTAGAACTTAGCAAGCAGCTGTTGGACGCATCATTGTCAAAGATTTTTAAAAATCAAAAATCTATTTCAAAAAATGATAAAATATGAAAACTCAATTGGCAAATTATTAACAGGGAGTATATCCCCCTCCATAAAAATGACCTCCTGTTATTAATTCATGTACAAACTGCACAACCTTCACTTCCTCTGAGATCTGCACTTTGCCCCATATAGTATTAACAGCTTCCACAAATTCCCTGCCTTTTGCCCTCCTGCCAACTTAAATTTCAACCTCATCAATGTTAGCCCCTTGCCAAAAATACTGGGCAAACTCAGCAACATGCTTTTTACAGAAAGTCAGTCTCAGGCTTAACCTTAAAAAGCCCTGAAATGGGGCTTTCTGGAGGACAGATAATCTGTTCTGCTTCTTAATCCAAGGTGTTATTTACATACCTGTGCTCACTTTAGAAAAAAAAAAATGGAGCTGTGTTCCAATCTTAATTTTTCAGCTGAATGAGTTTTTCACACAGTGAAAACCACTATGTAGTTATACATGTACTTTTCTGAATACATATTATAATTTAATTAAAATATAAAAATAAAAAGGTCTTGAAATATTCTGAATAAAAATACAGGGAAAATATGGCAATAATCAAATATATATTTATTTCTCCTATTTAATAACAACAGATCTAGTTACAACTATAGTGATTCTTTAAACTGAACCTCTCGCTCTTTCAAATCTAAGGTGAGGGGTAAGACCACCTCTCAGCCACTCCTGTTAGAAATGGGCTACTGATATTTTCTTCCATTCTCTCCCTTCTCCCTGCCTTGAACCAATTACCAAGTCTCACTGATTTGATTTCATAAATGCATCTTGACTTGGTCCTTTGACTTTTATCCCTAGTATCAGGCCCTCATAGTTTCCTCCCTGGACCTCTGTAACAAAATAACTTTAAAGCATTCTGGTCTCTAGTCTTGTCTACTTTCAAGCCATTGAGTTGCCATGTACCCTGAAGGAATCAATTCAAGTGCATGCCAGGCCCTGCTTAACAACTTACTTTGGGGAGCCATCCACGGGGCAGGATCAGCACTGCGCTTGAGAGACAAGAACTTTATCGGGTCATAGTCAACCTCTGCAACCTTCTCAACGTCACTCCTCGCCTTGCAGTTTAACCTCAAATAGATGAAGCTCCCCTTATACCAGGCCATTTCTCTATCCCATGGCTCCACTCCAGCTGCTGCACTGACTTGAAACAGGATTCTTTACCTCACCCCAACTCCTCTCCCCATCCTCTACCCACATCCCTTCTTTTTAGGCTCACTGCTTGTACATCAGCTAGTATCTCAGACATCATCTTCTGGAAGAGGCTTTCAAGGACTTTTCACTACCCATGCTGTGCTGAATGTGCCTCGTCTATGTTCACTTCAGAGTGCGTACACTTCTGTGGATCTTGTCATTACTTGCTGTTGTTTATTTATACTTCCTCCCCTGCTCCACCCTCAAAATAGTCAACAAATATTTCTATACATCTTGTTCACTCTGTCACTCTCAGACTAACATCTGGCACTTAGTAGGGATCTATTAATGCTTTATGAACTGAAATGAACATGAGAAGATTCACTGAAATGGGAGGCCGCCTCTAGCAAGAATTAAGTTGCAATAATTAACCTAAGGCTAAGCAAGTTAATTTAATTAGCTCATTCTATGTGTTTATGAGAATTTTTGGCATGTTTCTTATTCATTTCTACAAATTAGTGCTATATTTTACATCAGAGTTTCCTATAAGGTATACGATATAATCAATATGCCTATAGTATGAATTGGTTGAACATCATGCACTGAAGTCTTTAAAAAGTTTTTGCCATAAGCAAAACCTGTTGGAAATTTAGGTACAGTATTAAATTACTTGGCCACTAAATGATTTTCCACAATCAATGGATTGTGGAACGTTTCAACGTTTCAAAATAAATAATGAGATTTAGTCTCCAGGGTGAAAAACCCTCATGTCCCACAGATTTTTTTTTTTTAAATACTGCTATTTACAGCCAGAGGAGCAATGAAATGCATTTGCAGATAGAACAGTTTGGCTTTGATTTTTGTTCATCTAATTTAAGGGAAGCTAAAGTGATTTAATTTAAAAGTGGGAGATAAAAACATGAAAAAAGAAAAATCCATTCTAGATGAGAAGATTGCATTTATAATGGGATCATGGACATGCTCTTCACGACGGTGGGTAGAATGGGGAAATTGTCATAACTGCATGCAATGGTGTTGTCTTTCTCTAAATTAGTATTACCTGCACCCATTTCCAAAAAGATTAAATAAATACACAGATGGAAGTTTCCTTTTACTGGCAAGTGAATTGATTCATTTGTATAGCAAGCCTTTATTTTTAGCATGTAAAACTGAATATAGCAGACGAGATGAAAAAGAGTCCAACCTCCCCCGTGCTGAACTGAAACGGCAGAGGAGAATGGTAGAGGATGTCCTGAGGAGCATCATATGTGGGCCATTGTTTGTCTATTTCTGAACAGTAGGCTTATGGCAGTGATTATTTTTCCTGTAGATAATCACGTCTCAGCAAAATACAACCAACAAAACAGCTAGACTTAAAAACTTATGAGACTGACTTTAAATTCATATTGTGGACAGTAATTTGGCAGGGTGGAGGGAGGCGGTAAAACATTCAGAGATGGCACAGAATTTGGTTAAATTAACAGCCTTATATCAACAATATAACAACATAAAGTGCACAAATTTGACACAGAGGATGGCTTCCTTGGTGGCTCAGTGGTAAAGAATCCACCTGAAAGTGCAGGAGACTGGGTTCAATCCCTGGGTCAGGAAGAGCCCCTGGAGAAGGAGACGGCAACCCACTTCAGTATTCTTGCCTGGGAGATCCCACGAATACAGGAGCCTGATGGCTGCACTCCACGTGGTGGCAAGACAGACATGACTTAGCAGCTAAACAACAACAAAACGGAGGATAATCATTGGCTTCTGATTTTTGTAAGCATCTCTCTCTCCACATAGCTTTACTTGATGATCACACTTCAAAGTAACCACGTTTTTGAACTCATTCAGAAGAACGAATTTAAGGATGTAGCCTCCTCCCCATTCTATATCAGCCTGTCTTGTCCTCAGGGCATGGTCACAGACATTTACTTGGGTGTCTGTCTACTCAGACCTTCATCACCTCTCAGCCCCTGAGATACTTTTCTAAATTAAAAAAAATAAGACTTAACATTACTCTTGGGGAAAGATACTGCATGAAATCTCCAATAGTGTGCTACCTTTGAGAAAAATTTACTCATGAGTTCTGCTACTATGTATGTTGAGTCAAATCCTGGTATAGAAATCTGGGGAGATTTATCTACATTGAATCCAAGTACCTGACATGACTGGCAAATTCCTTCCGAGAGCAATAAACTGGGATATTCATTCCACTGAAGCGGTCCGCTTTAGGAGCATGTGCTTCTATCACCTCAGCCACAAAGAACTGGACCAGGACACTGCCTGCTGGCCCAAGGCAGATGGCAGAGCCCAGTACCCTCTGTCTACTGGGCATCAGAAACCCAATGGGGACAGCCTGTAAGGGACGGGGCGCGGCAGCACCCAACTTTCCTCTGCCATCACCAGGAACACAAGATGTAGAGGAAGCACAGCACAGTGATAGAGATGCAGAGATCTTGAGAGGGCAAGAAAGAAAAATCAGAAAATGAGAACTGTGGGGTCTGAGGTGCAGAAAAGTCACAACAAACACTGTTTCCAATGGAAGACAAGATCACTTTTTCCTCAGATCAGAGGAGCAGGTCTAGAGTCTATGACAAATCAGCAATGTTCCAGGATTCCTCAGAACCTAGCTGGACTGGCTCCAAGACTCCTTCGTAACCCCCATCACTTAAGGCCACCAGGCCATATCACTCCATTTCTGCAGTCAGAGAGCCTAACATAGTTCCCTTATATGCTTGCTGGCAATCAATTTTTGCTCAATGGTTTGCTGAACACTATATCAACCAGCACCTACTTATAAAGTTAAACCAGCTCCAATCATTGTACAAAACCATTTCCACTAAAAATGGTACTGCCCGAGCAAACAACCATACTGCTTGTAACAGTGAGTAACAAGAGGAAAATAACTATCCCCCAAAGGCTCACAATTACCTCTTCTCTACCTGCACACAAATTGTTGTTCTGCCTACCTCACTTTCACTGTCAAGCATCCCATAATATTCAAAAACATGTCCTGTTTTTGTTTTAAGTTCTTTGAAATTGAGTCTTTGGCAATATCCTGCCACTTAAACCAGCAGGCCAAGTAACTCCTAGCTTGCCAAGTCTAGTATTTTGGGTTTTTAAAATAATTTTTTATTGAAATAGAGTTGATTAAAAATGTTGTGTTAGTTTCAAGTATACACCAAAGTGATTCAGTGACACACATATCTAAGTATAAATATAATTTTTACATTATCTTTCAATATAGGTTATTGGATACTGGAGTTATTGATAGGTTATTGAATACTACAGTGGGTAGCCTGTTCTTCTCTAACAGATTTTCCTGACCCAGGAATTGTACCAGGGTCTCGTGCATTTCAGGCAGATCCTTTACCAACTGAGATATGAGGGAAGCCCATATAGGTTATTACAAGATATTAAGTATATTTCCCTGTGCTATGCAGCAGGTCCTTGTTGGTTATCTCTTTTACATATAAGCAGTGTATATATTTTAATCCCAAGCCTAGTTTTTATCTTTTAGATACTATCTAGCCTGTCCTTCTGGTAGTAAGGTAAAAATGACCACCTTTTCCTTTCTGAAATTCTTCAAAAACTGTTAACTTCTTGTAAACACATCTTGCCAACCTATCTGCAATTAACTGCATTATGAACAAATTTCACTGACAACTAGTTTATCAGTGTACCTTCTGAAAATATAAAATGTCAAAGCTACTGGCTCTACTAAAACTTTGAGCCCAGCATCTGTTACATAATATTCATGGGTGATTAGAGCTATTTCACAGGATATTTTTCCAGGGTTGAACTCTATTGTGGCAAATGTCTACTATGTATCTTTGGTATCTCACTTAGCACAAGGTACACTGATAGGTATGCTGATGTGATAATTGACATCTTTGTTGTCCTCAGGAAATGCCTCCTTAAAAATACATCCATTCAAATAATAGACTTGTGGGACAGGACCACTTGGGAAAACTGGGGTAGACGTTACTACAAAGTCTATTACAGTTAGAATATTGTAATATTTGCTTAATATTCACTCAACAAACATTTACTAAGCTCCTACTAGGCAGCAGGCACCTATCTAACTACTGAACAAAATAGATTGTATCATCCAAGAGTGAACAGGAACAAGGAATGTGTTTATTTCTATACCATTTGCTCAGTGCCTAAGAGAGGACCTCCATTCCAAAGGGCACTCAGTAACGCTTAGTTAAATGAAAGAAAATAAACACAACATGATCTAAGTCTGTCTTGTCTCATCAACACTGTCAGGCTAGCATGCCCTCACCCTGTATGTCACGGTCCCCTGCGCCTAACATCAATTTAAAAAGGTAACTCCTTCCTAGCTCAGTGCCTTAACGACAGTGGGTTTTGGTCACCATTACCTCCCTAACAAACCACCAGACTTTGCACTAAACACTGAATCATTCGTTCAGTGAACAGAGTGATTTTCTCTAGACATTTGCTGAGCGTTGTCTCAGGCAGACAATACTGCTAGAGACTTGCTTATTACCTGCGAGTTACACACAATCTGTCTCCTCGTAGCCATTCAGTAAACGGGTGAATAGAAAACACAGTATGTGTTCGCTTTAGTCCAGATTACCATTCCAATTTCATTCCACAAATAGTTTGTCAAGTGTCTAAAAGTAGCAATGACAAATGCAGGTGGAACTAGGTCACTAGCAGAAATCAAATGTGGTCCAAATAACAGAACTGAAATGGACCTAGTGCCGAATTAATCCAATTGTAGCCTTGGCAGCTGGATCATCCTGCGTGTGTTCCAACTCAGCTGTCGCCATTATTCATTGGTTGATTACTGGCCCATTCTTGGAAATGCATAGGCATCCCATTCATTCAGAGCTTTGTTTTCCTGAAAATTATCATCTGCATTTGGATTTTTTTTTTTTGATAGTTGCCTAACATAGAGATGTCCAAGCAGTTTGAAAACTCAGGCATTTGACGAAAAAATAAATGCACCAAAAGTGTGGCTACTAAGGAAACTCAATGGCTTCAAAAAAGAACAAAAAGAAGAAAAATATCTTAACTACTATATTAAAGAAATTTATACTGACCTTCTCCAATTTCCTCTAATTTCTCAAAGATTTAAATTTTGCACAAAATACCTGACATCTCTATTTTAGATTTAAGTCACTAGTTTTAGTTTAAAAGCATGTTATTTGGCAAATATTAACTGAGGGAATGAATGGACAGAAAAGTAGGAATGAGTTGAACGGGGAACATAAAGCCTATGTACATTTTCCAAATAAGATTGTTGAGAAATTAATGACTTTCCAGGCAGAATTTAATGTAATTTGAATTAAAGAGAAAATGTCAATAAAGACCACTATTAATTCGAAACAAGGGACATTTGAAATCAAATTCAAGCCATTCCAATATTATTGCTAAGTAGAAGAAAGCTGTAATATTGATTTTTAACACATTATCATGAACACTGAATAATAATCAAAATTCTCTATTTTAAAAATCTCAAATATTATATCTAAAAAATCATTTAAGCTATTCCCCCACTCTATTCTAAATGTTTGTCCTAACTTTATTATTCCACTTATCTCAAATTCTTGAAATAATTTAAAGCAAACAAAGGAAATGAAGGTATAGTAGATGTGACAGCTGACAAAATCAATGAATGAGATTTTATCAACATTTCCAAGATCTAAAAAAAAAAAATTTTTGTTTTTTTTAGTAAGTGAAGAAAGAATAGTTTACACAACATAAATCTCTGAAAGATTTAAGAGAGAGCTTGTTGGTCCCTAACACTGCAGGTGTCAAGTCAATTAGGTCAATTGAATGAGGCTGGAAAGACCAACAAAACACATGGAGAATGGTCCAACAGTTAAAAGTAACTCCTACAGGAGGGACCTGGAAAACTTGCTATAATATGACTTGGGTCATGGCGCCACTGCCTGTGCTCTAAAATGAGAGAGAGAGAGTTCAGAGCCGGGAGGATGACCTCAAAGGAGGCAAAACTGACACAGGTCAACTTTGCAGCTGGATCCCTGGGTAGGTAGGTGGTTACAGACACAGGACATCAGCGATTTTCATTCACTCTAGATAAGCAAATTTGCCAACTATTTCTAGGCCAACAACCCATACCTGGCCATCCTAAACTATGGAAAATATTCAGTTTCTATACATGTTAAGATTCTTATTTTTATAACATCACTTTGAAGAATATTAAACAATATGTCAGCATTTAAAGTCTGAATATCTCAGAAATATGGAAAATGAAATATATAAGCACCTACTGATAACCCTTATGCCTACTTGGCAAGAGTAAGATAATAACTTCATGCATATGGAACAAACTATGAAACCACAAACTATTAAATGACAATATGTTAGGTACTTACAGTAGTATCCAAAACATAGAAATATATGTTTTTTAAACAATCTTTATTTGGAATAAAATATTCCTAACAAAATTTATCATCCTAACAAATTTTTAAGTGTTACTTCAGTGGTATTAAGTTGCATACTATTGTGCAACCAATCTCAGGAACTCTTTTGATCTTGAAACAAATATTCTATACTTATTAAATAATAACTCCTCCTTCCTTGCTCTCTCTAACCCCTGGTTCACCACCATTCTACTCCCTATCTTCATGAAATTGACTATTCTAGGCACTTAATTTAACTGGAACAACTGATTATTTTTTTTCTCTTTATGTCTAGATTATTTTGCTTAGCATAATGTTCTCAAATTCAAGCCACAGTGTAGCATGTGTCAGAATCTCCTCTCTTTTAAGGAAGCAATGTAGGCATAATCAATCATTGGGAAAACCACCAATTCTTGGTAACTGGCAACTAACCTTTTTAAAATTCAAAGGATGGTGAAATAGTCTTACTTTACTCTTCCCTTCTAGTAGCCTTTCAATCCAACTCATATTCATTGGATGCACAAGAAACAAATTGTATAGCTTTGAGATGTGAAGTCACCCAAGATTTGAGAATTGTTTCTGCAGCGGTAGTCAATGGAACATGATTCATACAGTAACTTTTATAAATAGGAAAAAAATTAAGGCAAACAGATTATGAAAGTGCAGTGTATTGCCCAGTGCCAACTGCCAAAACAAAATACATCACTCTGGGTGGCTAAAACAACAGAAATTTATTTCCTCACAGTTCTAGAGGCTTGAAGTCTGGGATCAGAGTGCCAGTGTGTTCAAGTTCTGATGAGAGCGCTCTTCCTGCCTTGCAGACAGACACAATCTCACTGTATCCTCACCGAGCAGAGAGGAACAGCAAGCTCTCTGGTGTCTGTTCTTAAGAGGGCACTTATCTCACCATAAAGCCTCCACCCTCTTGACCTTATCTAAATCAAACTACCTTCCAAAGCCTCCATCTCCAAATATTAACACAATAGGTATTAGGATCTCAACACATGAATTCTAGAGACAAAATTCAACCCATAGTACACTACAGGAGAATTTATGAAGCTACTGAAAGATAAGAAACCAATGCTGAAATTTTAAACATCTGTAGCAATAAACCATAATGGTCATTGACTAGGTATATTGAAAACACTGGCACAAACAATTTTAATTTGGTGGGCTCTATATTTCAGGAAGTATTCATGAGATTTACATCACAGAAGTGAAGAACAGGAAAAAAGAAAAAGAGATCAAAGGCTAAGGAGCAGCACATGGGCATGGTGTGTAAAAGACATGCAATGAAATAAAAAACACGTTTGATTGAGGAGGCATGGCATAGAAGGCTGAATACAGAGAGAAAGTTTGGCCTGTTGTATCCCTGTTCCCTAAAGGAATGCATTGTTTTAGGCCTGCTCATCATGGACTTGAGGCATAAGCTTCAGGCCACTGAATGCTTACAGGCAATCAAGAGCTTGCCTCTGTTTAAACCTCTGCCTCTCGAATCTTTTTTTTTTTTTTAATTTCCTTTATTTTTTCATGATCCCACTTTGATATATTATCAGTAGTATTTTTTTTCCCTGACTAGAGATCTTTTCATTTTCAAAGCATAGTTTGATTTGCTTAAAAAAAAAAAATAAGGGATTATGGAATTATTTTACTTGTTAACATTCAACGCTGAGCGAAGTTTGAGCCGGCAGGCAGCAACTACAGGATAGTGCTCTTTGCTTACCCATTGTCCCCACAGGAAGATGAGGAATGTTAAGAAGATAAAGAAATGAGGTCCCAGGCTAACTGCACGGTACATATCAGCAATCAATTTCCAGGAGGACTAAGGTATTAGGACCCTCATAAGGCTAGTTCAATTGTAACTATAGGTCCACAAATCCATCCCTTGAAAGAGCTATGCATACAATGTCTGAAGCATCCACAATAATAGCAAACACTTGAAAAGAAAAATCCCTAGGAGATCTCAAAAAACTGAAATTAGAGTGATGTTCAAGAGGGAGACACTCCATATTGAAAAGTTCAATCTTTAGGTTAGGGCTTCAGAGACACAATTGCACAATAACATTAATCGCAACAAATTTGCATAATTTAATCTTAAAGGGTTGTTAAGGACTTGTCAGATGACAAAGCTAAGGCTTAAAAATTTTCACTTTCAAAAATATTATTTCAATAGTGGAAGACTTCTCACATGTACTGGACTAAAACTCCACAGGTAACAGTTATCAGATGTGGTCAAAACATTAAGGACAAAATGCTCGACTATACTGGAAATTTAAACAGTACATGGATTTCCAGATGTCCAAGCTGGATTTTGAAAAGGCAGAAGAACCAAAGATCAAATTGTCAACATCCACTGGATCATCGAAAAAGCAAGAGAGTTCCAAAGAAACACCTATTTCTGCTTTATTGACTATCCCAAAGCCTTTGACTGTGTGGGCCACAACAAACTCTGGAAAATTCTTAGAGATGGGAATACCAGACCACTTGACCTGCTTCTTGAGAAATCTGTATGCAGGTCAGGAAGCAACTCTTAGAACTGGACATGGAATACAGACTGGTTCCAAATAGGGAAAGGAGTACCTCAAGGCTGTACTCTGTCACTGTGCTTATTTAACTTATACGCAGAGTATATCATGAAAAGTTGCTGGGCTGGATGAAGCACAAGCTGGAATCAAGATTGCCAGGAGAAATATCAGTAACCTCAGATATGCAGATGACACCACCCTTATGGCAGAAAGCAAAGAACTAAAGAGCTTCTTGATGAAAGTGAAAGAGGAGAGTGAAAAAGCTGGCTTAAAACTCAACATTCTGAAAACTAAGATCATGGCATCTGGTCCCATAACTTCATAGCAAAGAGATGCAGAAACAGTGGAAACAGTGACAAACTTTATTTTGGGGGGCTCAAAAAGCACTGCAGATGGTGACTACAGTCATGAAATTAGAAGATGCTTGTTCCTTGGAAGAAAAGTTATGACCAACCTAGACAGCTTATTAAAGAGCAGAGACATTACTTTGCCACCAAAGGTCCATCTAGTCAAAGCTATGGTTTTTCCAGTAGTCAAGTATGGATGTGAGAGCTGGACTATAAAGAAAGCTGAGCACTGAAGAATTGATGCTTTTGAACTGTGGTGTTGGAGAAGACTCTTGAGAGTCCCTTGGACAGCAAGGAGATCCAACCAGTCGATCCTAAAGGAAATCAGTCCTGAATATTTATTGGAAGGATTGATGCTAAAGCTGAAACTCTAATACTTTGGCTACCTGATACGAAGAGCTGACTCATTGGAAAAGACCTCGATGCTGGGAAAGATTGAAGGCAGGAGGAGTAGGGGACGACAGAGGATGAGAGGGTTGGATGGCACCACTGACTCAATGGACATGAGTTTGAGTAAACTCCAGGAGTTGGCGATAGACAGGGATGCCTGGCGTGCTGCAGTCCATGGGGTCACAAAGAGTAGGACACGACTGAGCAACTCAACTAAACCTAAATGATACTGGAGAGTGACTAACACTAGGTAGGAGCTGGAGTTTCTGGAAGAAAAGAACTACTCTGGTTGAGGTCAGCTGTCCATATGGTTTCTCACATGGGGACACTGTCCAGTTTATAAGAAGGAATATCTACAGGTGTCAGAATGCCTGGAAAATGAGGAGGAAGGAAGTTTCCTGAAAAGGGTCCCCACTTTTCACTCATGCATTACAGCTAAAAGAGCCTCCCATTCTATATAGTTTTATAACATAAGGAAAGAAGAAATAAATCAGATTATGGATGTAAATTTAAGAAAAGATAAGAAGTCAGACAAATAGAACTCAGTGTTGGAACCCAAATATATGCAGTATCCAGGCCAGAAAGGTGCAATATCCAAGTGTACTGAAAACACTGGCCAAAAAAAAATCTTACTTTGGTAAACTCAAATCCCTGCTGACCCCTAAACTGGACTTTGTGACTTACAGGACAAACTAAAATCATCAGCTAATCAGACATATGTGAAATTGGAGTCTCAAAAAGAAAGGATTGAGAAAAAGGCATAGAAAGCATATTTAAGGAAACACTAGCCATATATTTACCAAATAGTTAAGAATGAACCTTAACCATAGTTTCAGGAAGTTCGACAAATTCCAAGCATGATTTTAAAAAAAGAAAAGAAAAAGAAAATCACACTTAACTACATCATAGTCAAAGTGCTACAAACCAAAAATGAAAAAGAAAATATCAAACGCAGTCAGAGAAAAACAGCACATTATATAGGAATGAATACTGAGTTTTGAAGAAACACTGCCTTCTCTTCAGACAATGTCAGCCAGAGTATACTGAATAGACTTGTTAAAGTCTTGAAAAAAGATTTAACTAAAATCTCATATTCAGAAATTAAAAAAAAATCATCCATATGAAGGCAAAACAAGCACAAACAACAGCAACAACCACCAAAATAAAACATTATCAGACAAACAAAAGCTAAGACGGTTGGTTGGCAGCAGAACTGTATAAAAGAAATTCAAGTTTTTTCCAGGCTGAATGCAACAAGGAAAGAACATAAACAGAAATTGTAAATATGTGAGAAAAGAAAGACTCTTTTTATTTAGTTGCTGCAAAAGATAACCGCTTAATGCAAAAATTTTAACATTGTATTATGGGATAAATAATATATGTGGATGTGAAACAGTTTGCAGAAATTTCACAAAGGATAGGGGTAAGTTAAGTGAATGCATAGTTTTGCAAGTCTTTTTTATTTTATATGAAGTCATACAATACCATCTCTACATGGACTGATAATTAAGGATGTAGACAGCCAGTTCAGTTGCTCAGTCGTGTCCGAATCTTTGAGACCCCATGGACTGCAGCATGCCAGGCTTCCCTCTCCATCACCATCTCCTGGAGCTTGCTCAAACTCATGTCCAACAGGTTGGTGATGCCATCCATTTCATCCTCTGTTGGCCCTTCCTTCTCCCACCTTCACTCTTTCCCAGCATCAGGGTCATTTCCAATGAGTCAGTTCTTTAATTCAGGTGGGTAAACTATTGCAGTTTCAGCCTCAGCATCAGTCCTTTCAACAAATACTCAGGACTGATTTCCTTTAGGTTGGATTGGTTGGATCTCCATGCAGTCCAAGGGACTCTCAAGAGTCTTCTCCAACACCACAGTTCAAAAGCATCAATTCTTCAGTGCTCAGCTTTCTTTACAGTCCAGCTCTCACATCCATACATGACTACTGGAAAAACCATAGCTTTGACTTTGCGGACCTTTCCTGGTAGTTCAGAGGTTAAAGCGTCTGCCTACAATGCGGGAGACCTGGGTTCAATCCCTGGGTTAGGAAGATCCCCTGGAGAAGGAAATGGCAACCCACTCCAGTATTCTTGCCTGGAGAATCCCATGGACCGAGGAGCCTGGTGGGCTACAGTCCATGGGGTCGCAAAGAGTCGGACACGACTGAGCGACTTCAGTTCAGTTCAGTTCAGTTGGTAAAGTAACGCCTCTGCTTTTTAAAATGCTGTCTAGGTTGGTCATAACTTTTCTTTCAAGGAGTAAGTGTCTTCTAATTTCATGGCTGTAGTCACCATCTGCAGTGCTTTTTGAGCCCCCCAAAATAAAGTTTGTCACTGTTTCCACTGTTTCCGCATCTCTTTGCTATGAAGTTATGGGACCAGATGCCATGATCTTAGTTTTCAGAATGTTGAACTTTCAGCCAACTTTCTCACTCTCCTCTTTCACTTTCAAGAGACTCTTTAGTTCTTTGCTTTCTGCCATAAGGGTGGTGTCATATTTCTCCCAGAAATCTTGATTCCAGCTTGTGTTTCATGTAACCTGGCATTTCACATTCTGCTCTGATTGTAAGTTAAACAAGCAGGGTGACAATATACAGCCTTGACACACTCCTTTCCCAATTTGGAACCAGTCTGTTGTTCCATGTCCAGTTCTAACTGATGCCTCTTGACCTGCATACAGATTTTTCAGGAGGCAGGTCAGGTGTTTTGCTACTCCCATCTTTTTAAGAATTTTCCACAGTTTGTTGTGATCCACACAGTCAGAGGCTTCAGCATAGTCAATAAAGAAGAAGTAGATGCTTTTATGGAACTCTCTTTCTTTTTCTATGATCCAATGGATGTTTTCAGTTTGATCTCTGCTTACTCTGCCTTTAAATCCAAGTTGAACACCTGGAAGTTCACAGTTCATGTACTGCTGAAGCCTGGCTTGGAGAATTTGGAGCATTACTTTGCTAGCATGTGAGATGATTGCAATTACGCAGTAGTTTGAACATTCTTTGGCAGTGCTTTTCTTTGTGACTGGAATGAAAACTGACCTTTTCCATTTGCTAGTCATAAAATAAATCAGTAAAAAACAACAAAAATTTAAAGCCAAAAGCCATGAAAACAAGCCATTAGATATTTTATTGATCCAAGAGCAGGTGCGAAAGGAGGAGAAGTTCAATTTGAAAAAAGAAATAGGATAAAAATACTACGAAAATGGTAGATTCAACAATATTGATGATTATATCACATGTAACTGTACTTAATATTCAACTGAACTAAGTACAAAATACAGCCACAATTATACACTGTCTAACAGGGGTCCCCAGCCTTTCTGGCAACAAGCGCTAGCTCTGTGGAGTACAGTTTTCCATGGACTGGGGTTGGCAGTGATGGTTTGGGGATGATTGAAGCACATAACAGTTATTGTGCACTTTGTTTCTATTATCATTACATCAGTTTCACTTCAGAGAATCAGACAAAAGATCTTTAAGGTTGGAGACCCCTGGATAAGACCTGTACTTTAACTAGAAGGACAATAAGAAGTGGGAAAGATAAATCATGCGAATAGTGAGCACAAGAAAACTGATAGTCTATAGTCACATCTGACAAGTCTGCAAACAGAGAAATGCAAATTAAAACCAAAATAAGATACAAATACACATCAATCAGAAAGGCTAAAATTTAAAGGACTGGCAATATCAAAAGTTGAAGTAGCTATGAAACAATTGGAACTCTCACCCACTATTTATTGGAATAAAAAAAATATGACAACTACTTTGGATGATAGTTTGGCAGGTTTTTTTTTCCTTTAAATAATGCCACCATATAGCCTAGTAATTTCATTCCTGATTATTTATTCAAAAGGATGAAAACACTGTCCACAAAAAAGACATACACAGAATGGCTTTTTCACAATAACCCAAAACTAAAATCAACATAAATGTCCATCAACTGCAGAATGACTAGATAAATTGTGGGCTATTTGTAAGATGGCATATGACTCAGCAATGGAAATAAACTCCTAAAGCACACAACAATACAGACAAATCTCAAAAACCTATACTAAGAGAAAAAAGAAAAAAAAAAAAAAACTACATGAAACAAAATAGCCTAGATGCAAAAGAGTGCACAGTATATTATTACCTTTATGCAACTTTAAAGAATAGGCAAAACAAATCTACTTCAGTAAAAATGAAAATATGACTTGCTTTTAGGGGTAGGGATTGGTCTGAAGACACAAAGATGCTTTTTGTGTTGAAGGGGATGTTCTAAATCTTAGTAGGTGTAGTGGTTCTCCATCTTGGTAAGACAAATGGTCAAATGCTTATGTGGAAAAAGACATTTATGAAAACACATATTATTTTACTCTTAAGACCTGAGAATTAAAAAAAGAAAAAAGACCAGAGAATTTCACTGTATGTAAATTTTTCTAAAATGAGAAAAATCATGTTTTTGAATCATGATAGAACTGAAATTTTAAAGCTCATCTAAATTCAAGTTTCATACTTCTTTTGCTATTCCACACTGCATTTGCTAACATTACACTGAGCTAGGGATTTTATACTACAATTTAGGCTGGCATTTTTGGCTTATCAAAGAATTTCCTAGTTTTTGTTTAACAGCAACATCTTTCCTTCATGTATTTTGTTTTCTCATGGAGGTGGGGGTGTGGGGGAAGAACTGATCCCTTGGGAAGCTGCATCAAGTTTTTTTTTTTTAAACTGCAGGGGTGCCAATTAACACAGTTTCAAGAAATGCCTGAATTTCAATTCCAGAGAGACGTTCAGTCCCCATATTACCAAGGATGCAGTCCATGAAACACCAAGTAATTTTCTAAAGCTGGTATTTCAACAATCATCTAAAAGAAATGAAAAGTACACAAAAATATAAAAGTTCGTGAAGTCAGCATGTTACAAAATTTTAGGGTCTTTAACTCTGTTCCATTTTCCTATTACACCTACACTGAAAATTTAAGTGAGTTAGTGCCTATGACATTCTGTGGAGAAATTAAAGACTGCTATATGTTTCTTTTTGTAATTAAACCTGTGAACTTTTCTGCTGTCAATGCCTTTCTTCATTCCTTGTGTATGTATTTATTCATTCATTCAATCACAACAGTTGCCAAACTATTACAATAAAAGAATATTAGGGCTAAAACAAGTTCAAGAAGAAAGAAGATACAGATCCTGGCCTTAGCAAACTCAGAGCCCAATAACAGTTAACTGTAATCAGATAAAGATGTCAAAACTTTTTAATAAGTGCTAGAAGAAAGAAAGCTTCCTGAGTATCACAGAACATATTTCACAGCTTCTTAAGCATGCCTGTGTTTGGCCACTATTTCTCAAGGGAAGAAATAAAGCACTGTTCATCTAACATGTATACGTGTCAAGTCTCATCTCTTCCTCAAATGAAAAGTACACCATATACACAGCCAATCACCATAACGAGCTCAAACAGACTGTGACACCTTCTTGCAGTACAAAGTCCACCCTGTGGTTATTACCCATCTTTGTTGTTGTTATTGCTCAGAGACTAAGTCATCTCTGAGTGTTTGAGACCCCTTGGACTGTAGCACACCAGTCTTCTCTGTCTATCACTATATCCCTAAGTTCGCTCAAACTCCTGTCTATTGTGGAGAAGGCAATGGCACCCCACTCCAGTACTCTTGCCTGGAAAATCCCACAGATGGAGGAGCCTGGTGGGCTGCAGACCATGGGGTCACTACGAGTCAGACAAGACTGAGCGACTTCACTTTCACTTTTCACTTTCATGCATTGGAGAAAGAAATGACAACCCACTCCAGTGTTCTTGCCTGGAGAATCCCAGGGATGGAGGAGCGCGGTAGGCTGCCATCTATGGGGTCGCACAGAGTTGGACACGACTGAAGCGACTCAGCAGCAGCAGCAGCAGCAGCATGTCTATTGAGTCAGTGATGCCACCCAACCATCTCATCCTCTGTCACCTCCTTCTCCTCTTGCCCTCAATTTTTCCCAGCATCAGGGTCTTTTCCAATGAGTCAGCTCTTCCCATCAGTCTATTACCCACCTTAGATGTTTGCTTTTGTTCAATTTCACCTAAAAACATTTAACAGCTTTCCCCACCAGAGCTACAATTATAGGCTCACTGAAGAGTAAAACCAAAAATGAAGGACATAATTTCACCCTGAATTTCTTCTTCAGTTGTCTCCCCTGCTTTTTAAGAAAGTGAAAGTAAAGTAGTTCAGTCGTGTCCGACTCTCTGCCACCCCGTGGACTGTAGCCTACCAGGCTCCTCCATCCACGGGATTCTCCAGGCAAGAATACTGGAGTGCATTACCATTTCCTTCTCCAGGGAATCTTCCCAACCCAGGGATCGAACCTGGGTCTCCCACATTGGAGGCAGACACTTTAACCTCTGAGCCACCAGGGAAGTCGTGCTTTTTAGTGGACCATATAAATATGTGGAACACAATATATGAAATTAACTCACAGGTAAGAATAAAATATCTGATTCTAAATTTTAGGATTGGTGGACATTTCTTAATAACATCATTATTTGTTTAATAGGTTAGAAGTGAACCTAGATGGTACGAGTTTATCTACAGAATTATGTAATACAAAACAGTGAATTAGATTTTCAAGGTAGTCTAATCTATCTTTCTACAGATTTAGGTTTTAACTGTTATTATTTTAACATGAGAAGGACTCAACAAATATCTACTAGATTTGAAATTCTTTTATTCACCCAATCATTCTAACTGCTATGGATTACACTACCTGGCATACCATTTCAACATTCATGACACATGAAGTTGAATCACTAGAAGATGGAAACAGCTGTTACTAGGGAAATAAGGGAATTCTGTAAAGAATTTAAAAATCATTCTGGGGATTCAGTTTCAATTTTGAAAATTAACAGCTACTTTGAAAACACAAAATGCATACATTTCAGTCTTTATTTTGATTTTGTCCCTTTGCCAATTTAATGTTTGTCATCAGGGTGTAATAGCAGGGATTATATAATACATTGGACTGTCATCAGTAACCCATCTCCTCAAAGAGATTCAGTGGTTTCCTATGAACTTCTACATGCCAGACGAACAGCAAATTCAAAGAATGCTAGGTAATGACTAAAACAGAAAAATGTTCTAAGAAGAAAAGGGTGATTACAAGTGTTAAATGAGGCAGAGGAGTCATGAATTTTTACATGCAGACTAAGCCATGGAATTTGCCAATTGAGAAGTTCCAGTGACTTGTCTTTCTGGAGTTATTTCTCCACTGATCTCCAGTAGCATACTGGGTGCCTACCGACCTGGGGAGTTCATCTTTTACTGTCCTATCTTCTTGCCTTTTCAGGCTATTCATGGGGTTCTCAAAGCAGGAATACTGAAGTGCTTTGCCATTCCCTTCTCCAGTGGACCACATTTTGCCTGAACTCTCCACCATGAGCTGTCCATCTTGGGTGGCCCTACCCAACATGGCTAATAGTTTCATTGAGTTAGACATGGCTGTGGTCCATGTGATTAGATAGGTTAGTTTTCTGTGATGGTGGTTTTCAGTCTGTTTGCCCTCTGATGGAGAAGCATAAGAGGCTTATGAAAGCTTCCTGATGGGATAGACTGACTGAGGGAGATACTGGGTCTTGTCCTCATGGGCGGGGCCATGCTCAGTAAATCTTTACTGTGGATGTGACTGGTGATGGAAGCAAGGTCTGATGCTGTAAAGAGTAACATTGCATAGGAACCTGGAATGTCAGGTTCATGAATTGGAAGTGATCAAATAGGAGATGGCAAGAGTGAACATCTACATTTTAGGAGTCAGCAAACTAAAATGGACTGGAAAAGGTGAATTTAATTCAGATGATCATTATATCTACTACTGTGGGCGAGAATCCCTTAGAAGAAATGGAGTAGCAATCATAGTCAACAAAAGAGTCTGAAATGCAGTACTTGGAGGCAGTCTCAAAAACAACAGAATGATCTCTGTTCATTTCCAGGGCAAACCATTCAATATCATGGTAATCCAAGTCTATGCCCTGACCAGTAATGCTGAAGAAGCTGAAATTGAACAGTTCTATGAAGACCTACAAGACCTTCTAGAACTAACAAACAAAAAAGATGTCCTTTTCATTATAGGGGATTGGAATGCAAAAGTAGGAAGTCAAGAAACACCTGAAGTAACAGGCAAGTTTGGCCTTGGAGTACAGAATGAAGCAGGACAAAGGCTCATAGAGTTCTGCCAAGAGAACACACTAGTCATAGCAAACACCCTCTTCCAACAACATAAGAGAAGACTCTACACATGGACATCACCAGATGGTCAACACTGAAATCAGATTGATGATATTCTTTGCAGCCAAAGATGGAGAAACGCTATACAGTCAGCAAAAACAAGACTGGGAGCTGACTGTGGCTAAGATCATGAAATCCTTATTGCCAAATTCAGACTTAAATTGAAGAAAGTAGGGAAAACCACTAGACCATCTAGGTATCACCTAAATCAAATCCCTAATGATTATACACTGGAAGTGAGAAATAGATTTAAGGGACTAGATCTGATAGACAAGAGTGCCTGATGAACTATGAATGGAAGTTTGTGACATTGTACAAGAGATGGGGGGTAAGATCATCCCCAAGAAAAAGAAATGCATAAAAGCAAAATGGCTGTCTGAGGAGACCTTACAAATAGCTGTGAAAAGACGAGAAGCCAAAAGCGAAGGAGAAAAGGAAAGATACACCCATTTGAATGCAGAATTCCAAAGAACAGCAAGAAGAGATAAGAAAGCCTTCCTCAGTGATCAGTGCAAAGAAATAGATGAAAACAATAGAATGGGAAAGACTAGAGATCTCTTCAAGAAAATCAGAGATACCAAGGGAACATTTCATGCAAATACGGGCTCAATAAAGGACAGAAATGGTATGGACCTAACAAAGCAGAAGATATTAAGAAGACATGACAAGAATACACAGAAGAATCATACAAAAAAAATATCTTCATGACCCATATGATCACAATGGTGTAATGACTCACCTAGAGCCAGACATCCTGGAATGTGAAATCAAGTGGGCCTTAGAAAGCATCACTACGAACAAAGCTAATGGAGGTGATGAAATTCTAGCTGAGCTATTTCAAATCCTAATAGATGATGCTGTGAAAGTGCTGCACTCAATATGCCAGCAAATTTTGAAAACTTAGCAGTGGCCACAGGACTGGAAAAGGTCAGTTTTCATTCCAATCCCAACATAAGGCAATGCCAAAGAATGTTCGAACTCCCACACAATTGCACTCATCTCACACGCCAGCATAGTAATGCTCAAAATTCTCCAAGCCAGGCTTGAACAATATGTGAACCGTGAACTTCCAGATGTTCAAGTTGGATTTAGAAAAGGCAGAGGAACCAGAGATCAAATTGCCAACATCTGTTGGATCATTAAAAAAGCAAGAGAGTTCCAGAAAAACATCTACTTCTGCTTTAACTGACTATGCCAAAGCCTTTGACTGTGTGGACCACAACAAACTGTGGAAAATGCTTAGAGATTGGGACACCAGACCACCTGACCTGCCTCCTGAGGAATCTGTATGCAGGTCAGGAAGCAACAGTTAGAAGTGGACATGGAACAACAGACTGGTTCCAAATAGGAAAAGGAGCACATCAAGGCTGTATATTGTCACCCTGCTTATTTAACTTATATGCAGAGTACATCATGAGAAACGCTGGGCTGGAAGAAGCACAAGCTGGAATCAAGATTGCTGGGAGAAATATCAATAACCTCAGATACACAGATGACACCACCCTTATGGCAGAAAATGAAGAAGAACTAAAGAGCTTCTTGATGAAAGTGAAAGAGGAAAGTGAAAAAGCCTGCTTAAAGCTCAACATTCAAAAAACTAAGATCAGGGCATCCGGTCCCATCACTTCATGACAAATAGATGGCGAAACAGTGGAAATAGTCACAAACTTTATTTTCTTGGACCCTAAAATCACTGCAGATGGTGACTGCAGCCATGAAATCAGAAGACACTTACTCCTGAAAGAAAAGTTATGACCAACATAGACAGCATATTAAAAAGCGGAGACATTACTTTGCCACCAAAGATCTGTCTAATCAAAGCTATGGTTTTTCCAGTAGTCATTGTGTATGGATGTGAGAGTTTTCCAGTAGTCATGTGTATGGATATGAGAGTTTTCCAGTAGTCATGTGTATGAAAGAGGATGCTTTCAAACCGTGGTGTTGGAGAAGACTCTTGAGAGCCCCTTGGACTGCAA
Organism: Odocoileus virginianus; assembly: GCF_023699985.2. Lineage (NCBI taxonomy): Eukaryota > Metazoa > Chordata > Mammalia > Artiodactyla > Cervidae > Odocoileus > Odocoileus virginianus. The sequence continues at coordinate 17,131,664 of NC_069699.1, forward strand.
GGAGATTCAACCAGTCCATCCTAAAGGAAACCAGTCCTGAATGTTCATTGGAAGGACTGATGCTGAAGCTGACACTCCAATACTCTGGCCACCTAATGCAAAGAACTGACTCACTGGAAAAGACCCTGATGCTGGGAAAGATTGAAGGTAGAATGAGAAGGGGACGGCAAAGGATGAGATGGTTGGATGACATCACCAACTCAGTGGACATGAGTTTGAGTAAACTCCGGGAGTTGGTGATGGACAGGGAAGCCTGGTGTGCTGCCGTCCATGGGGTCTAAAAGAGCTGGACACAACTGAGAGATGGAGCTGAGCTAACTGACTTATCAGAAGAAGTTCTAAGTAGTGTCAAGAGTATTGAGACTGAACTAGCAAGCATGACAATGGAAGGGAAGTAGTGGAGAGTATTCTATTTATTCACAGTATTTTGTAAAGTGAACAGGACATTCTTTATTTCAGTTATCCTAATTCTTTCATATCCCATACCACTCTACTGACACCTTATTGTCAGTGGATGAGTTCAATGCTGTCCTCAAGGTTTGACTGAGTGCAGGACACTGAGACGCCACTCCCTAGGCAAAAGAAATGTTTCAGGGACTGTTTACAGTTTTCCATAAAACACCCCTTTCAGGCCAATGTTGTGGGAAGAGTTAATCTGACTGGAAAAAGGGACTAGTATCTGAAGGTTCATATTTTTCACCGTTACCTCACTGGAAGACATAGCTGTAGCCACTTTTGCTTCACTAGTTGCTTCAGATGCTGTTAGACATGACAGTGTGTAGGCACAATTTTCACTTTGATTGTCAGTCTGTCTAAAAGATGAGGGGATCAGGTTCTCAACATCTGGGCTGGATCTATCTGCCATTCTTCTTTATTCATAAGTGGGTAAAAGAAAAGGTTTCCTTTGTTCTGCAAGCATGGTGGCTTCAATGTAAGAGTGAAGTTGTGAGAACATTTCATTAGGTCCTAGGCTCAGACTGCATTGTCATTTGCGCCACACTCAAATCTTTTGTATTTGTTATTGATTAATTATATAATTCATATGGAAGGAAAGGTCATAGAAGAATGCTCCACAATTCTGTTAATACTCATTTGTTTTTGCCTTCATTTCCCAACTACTGGAAATTTTGATTACAAATATCTTTAGTATAATAAATAATGTACCTGGTCTTTGTCCACAGTTTCTAGCAAAAGCATTAAAAACCATTGGCACTTCCTGAATGATGGAAGCATATTTGTTGTGCAAATGAATGACTAACAGTAGACCCCTAGCCAGTTTCAGGATGGAGGTTCATTAGCCGAAACATAGGAGTCGAGCACTGGAATTTTGGACCATCTCAGCCTCCCAGAAAAGAGATGGAATTTGGAGATTTAGTTTAATCCTGTGGCCAATAACTAGTTATTCTTATGAAACAAAACACCAATAAAATCTGAACATCAGGAGTCAGTGGAGGTCCTTAGTTGGTGAACATACTGTTATTCCTGGAGGGTGATGTACCTTGGCCCCCAGGGCAAACAGCATGGAAACCCTGTGCTCCCTTCCAGTCGTCACCCTGCATGAAATTCTTTAAAATAACTTTGACCATTGAGTATAACACTGTCTTGAGTTCTGTGAGTGACCCTAGAAATCTGAACCTGATGGGAGTATGGGATTTATTTATTTACTGGGGTACCTCAGAACTGTGGAAGACCTGGAGGCCCTCCACGTGCTGCTGGCATCTGAAGGAAGAGCAGTCTTGTGGAAGACTGGGCCCTTACTGAAGAGGTCTGTGCTGACTTCTGGTGTTAGCATCAGTCATACTGCTGTACACCTAGCTGATGTTAGCCAACAGGGCTAGAACAGCACAGAACCTGAAGAAACCAGCCGGCTTAGATATCTTTAGGATGGAGGAGACCGGACTATTTTTGAATGCATGATAAAAGAAGTTTATACAGAAGATATTTGAAATATATCCATAAAATAACTGATTCACATAACTACAAAGTTAATACATTATTTTCAAGAGCCCTGGTTTCAAGTAATGGAAAGCATATGCGTGTTATATGTGCATATAAACACACAAATACTTTATATATAGTGTAGGTATATTTTACTATGTATATCATATGTAAATATATATATGTGTGTGTGTAATATATATATATATGTGTGTGTATACTTATATATACATTTACATGTTTATGCATACTTATATGCATGTGCATGCATGCTAAGTCAATTCAGTTGTTTCTGACTCTCTGCAACCCCATGGACTATAGCCTGCCAGGCTCCTCTGTCCATGGGATTCTCCAGGCAAGAATACTAGAGTGGGTTGCCATGCCCTTCTCAGGGGATCTTCCCAACCCAGGGAATGAACCTACGTCTTATTTTATCTCCTACATTGGCAGGAGGGTTCTTTACCACTAGCACTGCCCAGGAAGCCACATATATACACACAAGAGCTCAATCCCCTGCGTGCATATATATATATATATATTTATCTTTTTATACAAATATATATGTATATGTGTATATATGCATATAAACATATATGTATATGCAACTACATGTATAGACACACATGAACACACCCATACATATACATACATAAAATAGGCACATACACACACACACATATTCTCAAAGGGTAGAAGATATTAAGTAGTTTTTTCCAGAAATGACAGGAAAGCCAGAAAGTAGGTGTAAAAATTGGCCAAAACCTTGTCAAAATAGGGATAAATTAATGTCATAAGGAAGTAACGTCTATTGCTTGAATTACCACCAGCATAGGATATGGATGCCTGTCACTATAACCACAACACTCCTTGGAAATTGGCTGTTGCAGCTAAAAATGAGTTCAACACTGAGGTTTTGATTCATGAACTTCCAATTCAAAGTTTGTGATTAAATGAGCCTCATGGACTCATGGGCTGTGAACTCATGTTCATGAATTGCAAAGGTCTTTAGCCAAACTACAAGCGAAGCAATTTTGGCTTCTTTGGTGGAAGTCAGACTTTGCCTTCCAGCAATACTCACGTGGTTTAGAATTTCCTCAACATAGATGAGAGTTTATCTGCCAAACGGCCAAATATCAGAAATCTTCATTTTCTTTACAGTTCAATGCATTCTGTGTGCTAAGTCGCTTCAGTTGTGTCCGACTCTGTGTGACACTATGGACCACAGACCCACCAGGCTCCTCGGTCCATGAGATTCTCCAGGCAAGAATACTGGAGTGAATTGCCATTCCCTCCTCCAGGGGATCTTCCTGACCCAGAGATCGAACCTGCATCTCTTATGTCTCCTGCATTGACAGGTGTGTTCTTTACCACTAGCACCACCTGAGATTTGGAATAGATAACTTCAGAATCCAAAGTTCACCTGAAACACAACCCCTTGAAAGTCCTCAGCTCTTCAGCTTTGTTCCAAATACTTTCAGTATTTTTATAAACATTTTCAAACAAGTATCAAAAGTTTAAAAATATTTACTGAGAACACCCACGTTATTTATTATCTGTTTCTACCATTGGCATTTTATCATATTCCCTATCACAAACTTGTTCCTTTATCCATCCATCAATCAAAGTTACTTTTCATGTTTTCAGAGTAACCTGTAAATGTCAGTATACTTTCCTCTAAATACTTCAAAATGCACATAATTACCTAGTTTCAATATTTTTAAAAATTTATGTAACTTATGTAATTTATTTATATAAATTTTAAAAATTTATATACTGTAAAGCACAAATTCTGAATGATGTTTGTCAAATTCTGACAAATTCATACACCTAATATGATTCAAGAGATATATAACATAATCACACTAACATTGTAATCCTCTTCCCAAAGCTCCAGAAACAATTATTATTTGATTTTTCCACTATACTTTAATTTTGACTATTTTAGAATATGATGCAAAAAGGAATTATCCACTAATTATTTTTAGGTAAGACCTTTGTTTTTACTAGTATTTTTGATTTTTAATAAGTCTGCTACTTTCCTTTGGGGTTCCCTGCTGACTCAGAGGTTTTCCTTGAGAAAATGAGTATCTTAGAGGATCCAAAGAGAAGTTGGTTAAGAAATTAAACGAGCAGCCAGAAAGAAATATGGCTAAGTAGACACAAAAAAGAACATTTCCTCTGAAACCAAAATGTTGACCCCATTCATTAAGACATTCTGTACTTTTATTTCATCTCTGTATTCCATGAAGATAATATAGAATGTATTCTATATGAAATATGAAGTCTTTATTGCCAATAAAACAGAAAACATTGACTTACATTCCAAGCAATCAGTAGAAAAGGATGCTGTTTTGCCTCTCCCCAAATCTGGAGCTCCCCAGAATAGGTACAACCAATGTGAATAAATTCTTATTGTACAAACAAAACATTCAAAGCAAAGGAAGAAAAAGCAAAATAACAGACATTAAACTTGGTCATTTCTTTAAAAGGGGCATCAATTTTGTGATAAATTCCCCACTGAGGGTTGCTATGAAAAAGAAAGTGCCAAGTATCAAGCTAATGAGTTTATAGATGAAGTAAAGCCACTTAGGAATCTAAGCAAAAGAGTAGAATCTAGGGACTCATTGCTTCTATTTCTCCAGGTGTCACATAATTAAAGTTATTTACCTTTTTTGAGAGATTTAGAGATGATTAATTAATTTCTTGAAATGTGCTGAAGGTGAATCCTTTTCCTTTCAGCAATTCTCTTCTTTCTGCTTACAAGGTAGGGCATTTCCATAAATTAACACTAGATACTGGAGAGATTCCACTAAGGCAACCCAAGAGCATATTACAGGGGACAAGTAACTAAAACAAAAGGGATGGAAAAGACTCTCCAGATTAAAAAAGAGTGTTCAGTCTCAATTGAAGTAGCACTTTTCTATCTTATTCATCAAACATTAATAAATGTTCCTCCTGTACTAAACACTGCAATGCATTAATTAATTAGGAGACATGATTAAATAAAGTTCTAATATTTTTTAATATTTTATTCTAGACTATGTGCAAAGTGAGTTACATGTATGATTTAACTTCCAAAATTTATAGTGCTTCTAATACATTTTATTATTCCCATTTTACAAATTATAAAATGGAGCCTCAACAAGTTTAATTATTTTGCCCCAATTTATATAGCTAAGTACCAGAGCCAAAATATAAACTCCATAGCCTAAAATTTTAATTATACTTCCTACAAAAGCTATTTAAAGTTTTTCCATGTGATAATTAAGTTTAGGCAAAAGTGTAGCCCAGATGGGAGTCCATCTGGTACAAGGAAAATAGTATTATATCTGGGAGAAACGCAACATATTTTAAGCCCAGTTCTGCCATTACCTACCTCTTCAGTTTTGGTCAGTTAATTCTTAGTTATCTATCTGTGAACTAAGAAAATGGCCTAGGAGATTTCCTAAGTCTTTACTTATTCCGAGTCATCCTTGAGATGAAAGCCATTTCCTATATAAAATGGTTTTGTGTCATAATTTGGCCTAAACCTGGTATGTATAAAGTAGTTTGTATGGTCAGTTATGTAGGCTGGATGTAGACAACTGAATAAGATAATGTGTCACACTTGCTCTTTGCTTTCAGGAATCGTGCATTTCTTAGCCTGTTTCACTTGTCTACAGAGCCATCTCTACTCCCTGACACTAAATCAGTCATCTACTTATTTACTGGCTATCTCTTTCACTAAAATGAAAGCTCTCTGAGGGCAGTGGGCTTATTTATATTAGCTCCTGCTGTATCTCTCACATCTAAAATAGTGTTGGTTGACATTTACTAAGCAGTTGCTGAATGAATAAGTCAATGAGATAGAATGATTAAAGAATTAAATATCAAGCTAAACTAGTAGTATATAGCAAGAAAAAAAATATATATATATATTTTAAACTCCTACACTTGCCTAGTTTGCTCTCTGGTTGTTAGTCTCTAACCACGCTGATATAAGCGGGATGCCACAGAAGACAATAACTGTAATAGTTCATGGTACACAGTAGGTACTCAATAGAGGTTCCCTGTAGCTTAGCATAAAACTACCCAGTTCCAATATCTCAAATTTCAAAAAGCAAAACAGCTACTTAAGCAAACAGTATAGAATCCCCTCTTTTCTCCCAACACACACACACACAGACACAGACACAGACACAGACACAGACACACACACACACACAGTCTCTCTCTCTCTCTTTCACTCCCAGGCCATAGACCCAGTATTATTTAACTTCTCTATCTTTCTCTGACTATATGACCTTGGAAAGTCAATCAAGCAAACTGGGCCTTAGTTGCCTCACTGAAAAATTAAAATTATTTTAATCACCTCAAGTTTCTAAGTGAAAAAGAATAAATGGCAATGTTCTATACAGCCATCCTAAATCAGAGTTTAAAGAGTCAGTAATTTCTTTAAGTTTAATATTGGGAGAAAGTATAGAGCGCCCACCTTTCTGCTTAGCCCCAAATAGCCCAGTGGTACTTTTATAAACTTGACTGCCATCTTTCTTACAAGCACTACCCTAATATTCATTCTTGGGCACAGTAATTATCAGATCCCTGGGATTCCTTCAGAATCTCAAGTGATTTATGAAGGTACTGAATGACCACATGCAAAGAAGAGTATAACAGCTGAAAACATCTACACAGATAATAAGGGAAAGGAACTTATTTGAGTTTGCATGCTAAGCGTCAGTCAGCATTCAGCCATTAATGTAGATGATCTTACTGGATTACTTCCAATAAACTCTTTTATAGAAAAATAAACATAAGTACAAAATGGTAATCAGTTGTCTAAAAACACATAACTAGGAAGTAGTGAATTCCAGAATAAATCATGAAGTTGCAGCTAAAACTTCTGCTCTTAGGACTATGAGCAGGAGAACAAATATGTCTAATTTAAGATCAACTGAAACTATATCTATTAAGCATTCTGTCCTGAAGGTGACTGATTTAGGCTCAGAAAAAGTTGATTTGGGCACTTGTAACTAGATGCTGAACTGTTCCATCATTGTCTCATTGATTCCTTTACTCTATGGCTTCAAAGAAGTTTTACTTTTCAATGTATTCTTCCATTTTACCAATGAGAAAATCGAAGTTCCAAGTAGCAAAGTGACATCATGTGACTGGTCAGGGGTTGATAATTGCAAAATTCAAAAGGAAAGAGCTTGCCTAAGGCAAAAAAACAAAAAAACAAAAAAAAACCTTACCTAAAGTCTAAAGTAGCATAAGTAGCTATTGGATCATTCAGAGCTTCTAAAATTATTCTGAGTTGTTAAACTCAGCCTGTACCACACTGTCAAAAACACTCACTCTTGACATTAAAGGCCTGACTTTAATTAAGTTATTTATATAGGTTTTATTCCAAATGTGTTTGTCAAAAAGGCAGAACATATCAAAAACAAATTGTGAGATTTTGCTATTCACTACTGCATCTCTCCTCCTGCACATAAATGATTTAATGAGATAATGGGACTCTAGATGAGAGTGCAAATCCAAAAGGGAGCAGATGCTGCCAAAAAGGTCATTTCTTGATGCCTGTAGCAAAGGGAAATGTTCAAAATGGCCTAGCATCAACTCACCAGGAGGTACTTCATAATGTGCTGTGCAGCCATTTATAAGGTGTTTTATGTGTTGTGTTTGACGAAGATAATAAACATCTTCTATCAAATGGCAGAAATAACGTCTTGAGCTTCTGCTACCTGCTGTGGTATCTCTTTATGTTCCTACAGGGACCTTGAGGATGTTTAAGTCCCAAGAGTTACCTTTAGCTATCAGCATTGAACAAATTCATCAGCTACTCCATCACAGGTACCTTCTGGCAGGTCACCACTGGACCCATAGATGGATCCTTTTGATACTTGTGAAACTGCACACATCCTCTATCTTTCTGAACAGCTGAATAAATTACTTTTTCAGTTCAGTCGCTCAGTCGTGTCTGACTCTTTGCAACCCAATGAATCGCAGCATGGCAGGCCTCCCTGTCCATCACCAACTCCCGGAGTTTACTCAAACTCATGTCCATTGAGTTGGTGATGCCATCCAGCCATCTCATCCTCTGTCATCCCCTTCTCCTCCTGCCCCCAATCCCTCCCAGCATCAGGGTCTTTTCCAATGAGTTAACTCTTCGCATGAGGTGGCCAAAGTATTGGAGTTTCAGCTTCAGCATCAGTCCTTCCAATGAACACACAGGACTGATCTCCTTTAGGATGGACTGGTTGGATCTCCTTGCAGTCCAAGGGACTCTCAAGAGTCTTCTCCAACACCACAGTTCAAAAGCACCAATTCCTCAGCGCTCAGCTTTCTTCACAGTCCCAACTCTTACATCCATACATGACCACTGGAAAAACCATAGCCTTGACTAGACGGACCTTTGTTGGCAATGTAATGTCTCTGCTTTTTAATATGCTATCTAGGTTGGTCATAACTTTCCTTCCAAGGAGTAAGAGTCTTTTAATTTCATGGCTGCAGTCACCATCTGCAGTGATTTTGGAGTCCCAAAAAAATAAATCCGTCATTGTTTCCACTTTTTCCCCACCTATTTACCATGAAGTGATGGGACCAGATGCCATGATCTTAGTTTTCTGAATGTTGAGCTTTAAGCCAACTTTTTCACTCTCCTCTTTCACTTTCATCGAGAGGCTTTTTAGTTCCTCTTCACTTTCTGCCGTAAGGGTGGTGTCATCTACTTTTTACATAATACAAATTCCACAGGATATTCCAAAATAGGAAACATACAATGTCAGTATCTTGGGATAAATAATTACAGGTATATTTAGTATTTTAATCATTTATAAGAGTTAAATTTTCATGTTCATCCCAACATGTCCATATTATTCTATTTCTTAACCTCCATGCCATTTTCTTAAGTTATTGCTTGAAAAAGCTCTGTACTATCCCATAATAGTTTCTTTTTTTTTTTCAAGAAGCTAAATTCATTTTCCTTAAAATTTTAAAGGTTTATTACTGACCTTGAGTTAGAAGCTATCATATGCTAAAGGATTATTTTCTCAATCTAAGAATTTATTGTCTTTTCTTTTTTTTTACTTTATTACCTATCACTAGTTACTAGACTGAATTCCTTAAAGACAACAGATGGCAAAACTAAGAGTTCTGTCTATAGAATAATGAAATAGTTTTTTTTTTTAATCTTTGATTTGGAATACTATTAATTCCCTATGGCCATATTGGAATGAAAGAGAATGCAAAAAAAGAAAAAGAAATATATATGGGCTTCCCACATGGCACAGCGGTAAAAAATCCACCTGCCAATGCAGGAGGTCCAAGAGATGTGTGTACACACACACATGCACACATCTACACAGACAACCGAGTCACTTTGGTGTACATCTGAAATTATCACATTTTAAATCAACTGTATTTCAATAAGAAATTTAAGAAATTAAAAATAAATCAATATTAAGAAAAAAGTATACCTGCCTATAGACATGATAAGAACAATCATACAGTATCAATGAATTAATCAGTTATCAGAGCTGAGTGGCAGTAGGTCAAAGTCTTCAGTTTAGAAAGAGGTGGGTGGAGTCTTCTAGCAGTCTTGTTCTCAACTGAATGAACACCACGTTCTGGAAACTTTCTTGTTTCCTACATCCATCCCCTGTTCCATTTCCAACACCACTTCACTAAAGCCATGATTACACCCATATAGCCTCCTAACAATGCTCTGTGTCCACTAAGCTGTCCACAGTTCACCAGTAAACCCTTCAGACCATCTTCCTTACTGGCTGCCCATTGTTCACACACAAAAACAACCCAAGTCCTCATGATAGCATTGCCATACATCAATTTCACTCAACACGTGCCTACTCACTAAAAAAAAAAAAAAAAAAAAAAAACCACTTACTCCTTATAATTCATTTAATTTCAATATTAATAGAAGCATTTGGCTTTGTCTTCCATAATTGCTTTAGTCAGGCCTATCTCAGCACTCCCTGAAATACAGTTATTTTCCAACTTTTTGATGTGGTATCTTCCTTTTTCTCTGACAATTCCAACACAAGGTCTTTGAAGATGTAGTACAGGTTCCAAATTTTCAAACAAATTTTAGAGTCAATTCATAGCGCCATACTCATTCCTGACTGTCTATGTCATTCAATTTTGAGATCATTTATTTTGCTGCTCACTTACTGCCTTCAATTTTAATTTTCCAAACTATAAACTACCCCCCCCAAAAAAAAACTCTGCTTCAAGAACTGAAACAATATATACAATCCTTTTGGTTTTCTCACAGCTCACAGTCAGCATTAGCTGAACCAATACTATTCAGTAAGAATGAATATGTTTGGAGAACTGTGAAAGCAACACAAACAGCCTTCAAAAGAAGTGGATACACAAAACAGCTTATTATGTGGAACCCACAGCTGATTCAAGAAAATTATATAGTAAGTCTATACTTTTACCTTTCTCATTGATTTTCTTACTTGATGTTTTCTTTATAATATTTCTTTATCCTATTTTGTCTTCTATAGATTCTATGCTATGCCTGGTACTACTGAATTCTGTGAGGCATTAGGTGAATACTCTGAAATAACTCTAGCAAATGAAATTAGAATTTCCCAAAAGATATACATTTTATCAAAATCATTAGGAAACTGAGAGTTTATACCAAAAGTAATGAAAAGTTCACACAATTTCTGTAATTGACATTTTCTTTTGGTTGTGGAAAACTGACCTTTTATTTCTGAGCAAGAGCAGTAACAAGTTGGCAAATGTGTAAGTTCTTACTTTTATCAGTGGTATGTGCACACAAATACATCATCTCAAGATGTTATCTTCACCAAATAATAAGTTTAGAGTATTCAAAAAGTCTTAACTAAGTTCTTTTAAAAAAAAAACTTGTTTAAAACAAAAAAACCTTTTTCCATGCTCTACATGTAGCTCTAAGAAGTAGCTTCCCATTCTCCAATCTTTTGATCAGAAGGATGCCAGGATGGAGGGGATCATCATAGGAACCACCTATGTAGGGTATTTCTACTGGGATGAGAAGTCAGTAAAACTGCGGGATCCACCATGGCTTTGGGTGACTTTTAGAGGTGGAAAAAAGGAATAAAGGGGTTCTCTCAACAGCTCACACTCAGAGTTTAAGTGTAGAAACTAAAACCATGAGCTTTCCGAGCCACATACTTAGATAACTGTGACTCATATTATCACTGGCACAATGGTAGCCATTAAAGAAAACCCCCAAACCCATTTATTTCAAGTAAACATCATTTATAATGTACCCACTTCTGCCACTTTCAATTCCATGTAAATTTCAAATTCTTGACTTCACAATCCATTTTAGATCCCTACTGAAAGATGTTTTAAAGATTCTCTTAGCTTCTCCTTCAAGATATATTTCAGCAGTGTCTTCCCCAAAATCAGATTTTGGCAAGAAGAAAGGATGGACATCCGTAAAGAAAGGATGGACTGACTTTTTCTTCCATCCTGAGGCCCCTCTGTAGGGAAGCTCAGGTCTATGTGCCAGGAGTGGGATAATGGTGTGGAACCCTTATCAAATGGACTGAGTAATGGAAATTAATGGTTAACTTCTGTGGACCACTTACAGGTTTACTACTAGTTACTATACATTGGGCTTCCCTGGTGGCTCAGAGGTTAAAGAGTCTGCCTGCAATGCGGGAGACCCGGGTTCAATCCCTGGGTGGGGAAGATCCCCTGGAGAAGGGAATGGCAACCCACTCCAGTATTCTTGTCTGGAGAATCCCATGAACGAGGGAGCCTGGTAGGCTACAGTACAGAGTCCACGGGTTCACAAAGAGTCAGACGCGAGTGAGCGACTTCACTCACTCATTCACTCACTCACTATACATTAGTCTTCTCAGTTTGACCTTTACCTAAGGTTTATCATTATTATTTTAACAGATCATGAAAGAAAAGTGAGGTTCAAAGATATCAACTACTTTGTCCAAGGACACATAGTTATGAAACAGTAAAGAAATCAGGCCTATCTGACTACAAAACTTATGGCTTATTCAGCAGTTGTGTCCAGGAAACCATGTTGTATCTCTGATAGTCTTAGCTGATGTGGCCAAATAGTAGAGTGTTTTTAGAGCAATATTAACCAGGTCATGTACAACCTTTTTCATAGGTAGACAAGATATCATTCCTTTGCTACAGATAACGTGAGAAACCCCAGCACTACAGAGTCCTTGTACTGCCTCTGTAATACATCTTCCCTAGGCAGCTCTTAGCTCTGAGATCATTCATTCCTCATTTAACCCCTTTCATCAAAAGAGTATTGACTTAATATTTAAAATTTTGGTGCTTTGGGTCAAATTACCAGAGGAAAAAAAATACTGAAAAAATTCCTATCTTTCTTTATCCTCAGCTGCCTCTCTCAGGTTCCTATATAATGAAAGTTTTCTTCTCTCAGCTGTAAACAAGCTTGTCTTTGTACTAACTATCAATTGGAAAAAGGTCATGCTGGCTATAAATAATCTTTTATTTAAGTTGAAAAAAACTGAGTCTCTTCCAACATAGAAGATATACAATCACTTAGCAGAGAGCTTGGCCCTCATCAGATAGAACCATCAGTCACATCCAAAAACTTAATGAAATTAAGAGAACTATTTACTCAGAAGACAAAAGGGATACATTCCACAAAATTTAACCTCTCAGGAAGGTTATTTTATCTAGAAAACTTGGAAAAACTCTTTTGGCTAACAAAATCTCTTAATCATTAAAAAGATCTCTTAGGTTTAGAAAGAAAAGGAATGCCTATCAATCAAATACTTGGGAGTGATTTTTTTATAGCCCCTAAATTTACAAAGCAGGGTTTTCCACTTCTATTTACTTTCATTCTGGCCTTCTGTAATGCCTTCCTTTATTTAGCATTCATTGCCTCATCCAGGAAATGTGCCTGTCTCATGTCCTTATTTATTTTCGGAAAGAAGGCCCAGGATAGCAGCTACACCAACTGGAATCGTGATTAGCTGTAATTCTGAAACAGGAGCCCGGCTCCCCCATTTGACCACAGCCAGAAGGGGTTTCCCCAGGAAGCAGTTTCCTGTTCTGAGTTCTTGAGCCTGGATTTCCTCTTTCTCTTATTTTGTGTTTTAATTACACAAGCCTAACAATAGAGGCCACATATGAGGCTAACCCCTTATTCCCTTCAGTGCTCTGACACAGGCTTTTGATGTAAGCCTTTGCAGCCTTCTGATGTAAGCAGCTCCCAGATCTCCTGGGAGCGTCTCATTCTGAAAAATGAGCGAAGTGCTGAGTAGATGAGTTAATATCCAGTTGTGAGCAAGGTAATACTTAAAATCCTTCAAGTCAGTGTTCAATAGCACATGAATCAAGAACTTCCAGGTATACAAGCTGGATTTAGAAAAGGGAGAGGAACCAAAGATCAAGCTGCCAACATTCTTAGGACAATAGAAAAAGCAAGGGAATTTCAGAGAAAACCCCTCTTTCTGCTTTAAAATCTTTGACTGTGTCAATCACAACAAACTGTGGAAAATTCTTAAAGAGATGGGAATAACACAACACATTACCTGCTCTTGAGAAATCTGTATGCAGGCCAAGAAGCAACAGTTAGAACTGGATATGAATAATAGACTGGTTCAAAATTGGGACAGGAGTACATCAAGGCTTTATGTTGTCACCCTGCTTATTTAACTTACATGCATAGTACATCATGAGAAATGCTGGACTGGATGACGCACAAGCTGGAATCAAGATTGCCGGGAGAAATATCAATAACCTCAGATACACAGATGAAACCACTCTACTGGGTAAGCAAAGAGGAACTAAAGAGCCTCTTGATGAAAGTGAAAGAGGAGAGTGAAAAAACTGGCTTAAAACTCAACATTCAAAAAACTAAGATCATGACATCTGGTCCCACCACTTCATGGCAAATAGGTGGGGAAAAAGTGGAAACAATGACAGATTTATTTTCTTGGGTTCCAAAATCACTGGACAGTGACTGCAGCCATGAAATTAAAAGATGCTTGCTCCTTGGAAGAAAAGCTATAACAAACATAGACAGCAGCATATTTAAAGCAGAGCCATCACTTTGCCAACAAAGGTCCATATAATCTAAGATATGGTGTTTCCAGTAGTCAAGTACGGATGTGAGAGTTGGACCATGAAGAAGGGTGAGCACTGAAGAATTGATGCTTTCAAACTGTGGTGTTGAAGAAGATTCTTGAGAGTCCCTTGGACTGCAAGGAGATCAGACCAGTCAATCATTAAGGAAATCAGTCCTGAATATTCATTGGAAGGACTGGTGCTAAAGCTGAAGCTTCAATACTTTGACCACCTGATGAGAAGAGCTGACTCACTGGAGAAGAACCTGATGCTGAGAAAGACTGACGGCAGGAGGAGAAGAGGGTGACAGAGGATGAGATGCTTGGATGGCATCACCAACTCGATGGGCAGGAGTTTGTGCAAACTCTCGGAGACAGTGAAGGACAGAGAAGCCTGGTGTGCTGCAGTTCAAGGGGCTGCAAAGACTTGGACATGACTTAGCAACTGAACAGCAATCCAACTGTGCCCAAGTCCTTCCAATCAAGAGTTATCTGCACTGGAGTCACCAGGCGACATTCACAAAGGACAAGAAATATTTCTTTGTAAATACTTCCTTTCCTTTATATATCCACTTTTACCTTCTAGAAACCCAATGTTCTCATGTAGTTCTTCACTTTAACAAAAGTTTTGAATGCTGAAATTCAATTGAGCATGACTGATTCATGTTTAAGAAGAACATGAACTTGGGCTCCTAAAAGGCTTTGTAAGTCTTAACATTTATAGACACATATAGATTTACACACATACACCCTCACATGCATATTTATTGATCCTTATAAAGCACCACTTTGGAAGGCCATCCTAAATAAATTCAAAACCCAGCCAGTCACAAAATGCAAGATATCTATAGACACAGTATGGCTCCAGGGAGCAGAACTAGGAGTGAAGTTAAAAAGGTTGCACTGGTTCAATATAATAGTCTGGAAGGTTGTCTTACATTTCTAAGATCCTACAATCTTTCTGGATTTTCCTAATAACTAACATAATCAGAGCAGAGATTTTTCATTACGGTTGAAGAAAGAGTTTAACAACAATAGCAATAGACCTGAATTTTACAATGGTGAAATTAAAACTCAGTTCCAATTCCTCATGCTTCTCCAAAAATACCACACAGCCCTTTACTGCTCTGCCCAGTAAAAAGTAACATATTCATTGTTCAACTGAATGTTAAAAACACAAGGTTTGTAAAGATAACTGATTCTCTGTTTGTCCTCCCAGGGGACATTTGTATTTTTAAAAAGGATTATAACAATGTAAACTACACATACTGAGAGAGAAAATGTGAAAAGCAATAAGAAAACACCATCTGCACCAGAAAAGAAATCACTCACATTTAAACAGATCCTCTCTTTTCATTATGATCTCAAATTTAATAAAGTGTTTTTAGCCAACTCAACTATATACAGTCAGCACACATGCACGTGTACATTATATATATATGTGTGTGTGTGTGCAATAGAACATACATATCATTAATTTCTATCTAGAATATTTGTTTAGCTGAGGTTGTGCTTTAAAAGATATACAAATAAACGGTGGCTTAGAGGGTAAAGAATCTGCCTACAATGCAGGAGACTTGGATTCGAACCCTGGGTAGGGAAGATCCCCTGGAGAAGGGAGTGGCAGTCCACTCTAGTATTTTACCTGGAGAATACCATAGATAGAGGAGCCTGGCTGGCTACAATCCATGAGGTCACAAAGAGTCGGACACAACTGAGTAACTAATATACATATGTGTGTATATATATATGTGTGTGTGTGTATATGTATATATATAATTTTATAATATGTATATAAATAGATTTGTACATTTATTACTTCCACTAAAGATTCATGAAACAGTTTTATTTTAAACATCTACTTGTGCCTTCAACATTGCCACCTTTGTTTTCACTAGAACATGTTTTGTAGTATATTTTCCTAAAGTAAATTATCTTTCTTTTTTGTTAAGATGATTTTTATTCAATTTGAGTATAATACTATTCCTAAAAATGTTATCCCAAGATAAAACATGGAATTCTGTAATATGAGAACACACCATTTTTTTTGAACCAACCCATAAGTATATAATCTTTATTGCTACAAGGTAACTACTTACTACTTTGAAAAGTGAATTTGAAGACCTGTCTGTAATGACACCAAATACCTATAGCTGTGAGGTAATATTTTCACAAGTATATATCAAATCTATCTAAATTTTCTTTTTAACTTTTCTCTGTGGTTGTTACATAACCTGTGTAAGTACCCAAAATGAGCATTGATTCGGGTTATTTTGGGCTCCCTTGTGTTCTGTAAGCAGTGTAACATTCCTCTAAATAAATAAATCAAGAGGGAGCCTTACATTACGGGAGAGTTTGTAAGGAATTCAATAAGAGCCATCACCTTTACTTCAGGGTTTATTATTAGAAGTATTATTCTGTTGAAACCTCATCAGACAAATTGGTATTGTAATAGCTGTAAAACAGCAGAAAGTGCGCAGAGTCTCTTACCTGGGCTGGGCACTTTCCAGCCAAACTGCAGAGGGCAATATCCTGTCATCTCACTTTGAAAACAAAACGCCCCTGCCACAACCCCTGTCCATATTTCCAACTAAACCTGAAAGAGAATCTTTGCAAGTCCAGAGAGGAGACCATGCAAGAGGTGTGCAAAGCATACCCATCAGGGAAAGCATGTTCACAAACATCACTTCTGAGTCTCCCCACACACTGAACAACAGAACAGAGTCACCTCACAAAGCCGGGGCAGCAGCATGGAAGAGTGAGTCAGGGCGCCGCCTGCTCCAGAATGCCCGCTGCATGTACAAACAGCTGATGCCAGGGTGAAGCAGCTAAGAGCTAAGCCAGGCGTGAATGGAAAAGTTACAGGGCACAGAGAGACGCGGTTGCAGAATACATGAGGATAAGCAGGAACACCCAGGAGCACACAGAGCTAGCAGTTATTAGACACATAAGGATTAATGGATCTCTCATCAAAGAATCAATTTCAGCAAACTTTTCACCCAGGAAGGAACTTTATCCTTACCAACTTAAAGCCAAGTCATTACAGCTCAAAGTTTGCCATAACAATTTTTATCACGTACTTTATCTTCTTAATTATGCACACCACATATTGTTTTATATCTGACTCATAAATTTGCATCTTTAAAGTATGCTGACATTTCTATTGGGTCTGAATAGCCTTTAATGACTTTTAAAAACTGAACAAGATTCATGTTTCCAGACTGGGTCATTTCCACTTCTAGATGAGAAGGTAGATATTTTGGCCATTGACACAGTTCCTCAGTAAGATACTGAAAGGACCACTGAAGACCACCGCCCCCCGCCCAGAGATTTTTAACTTAATAGTTACCACCTAGTATGACAACCACTCAGCTCATACTTAGGAACTCAGCAAAAAAGCTAGTTGACAAACAAGGACCTACTGCATAGCACAAGGAACTATAGTCAATATCTTATAATAATCTATAATGGAAAAAAAATCTGAAAAGGAATATGTGTGTGAAAGTTTATGTATGTAACTGAACCACTTCACAGTACACTTGAAACTAACACATCACTGCAAATTAACTACACTTCAATTAAAAATATAAAAATTTTAAAAAAGCTAGTTGCACTGAATACATCTTTGCTCAATTTCCAAGACACCAAAAATATTTCATTTGAGAGTTTACTCTATTTTCCAACACTTCCTTCTAAATTTGCCACTTTTGAAATTCTGGAGCATCAAAATTTGTCAGATCCATAACTCAGGACAGAACTATGCAAGTACTCCTGCTTACACTTAGGTAGATAATAATGCCATGAGTTTAGATTCTTAATTATGCAACAAGTTTTAATGCAATCATTCTATTATAAATTTAGGCATATGGTGAATTAAAAAATAAAAACATTCAATGATTTCAAGATAAAGAAAATCTACTGTATTTTAAACAAAGAGGAAATTGGATAGCATGATACATGATTTGGGTATGTGAATTTTGTAAAAGAAGAAATTATGTATTACTATCCAATGTAACTTTGAACCTGGGCTGTTCAAAATTAAACTGATTGGTGCAAATTAGGCCTAGAAGATTTTGAAAAGGTCTGATGTGAAACAGACTTCACAGATGATTAAGATCCTTGGTAGGATCTACATAAAAATGCCACACTATGGACTTCTAAAGCAACCCAGCCCCTCAGCAAGCTATTAAATCAGATACATAGTGCTACTCGAAGATATGAAATGTTCATGACACCTTTGTCTTTCAAAGTAATCATGGAATGATTTTCATTTCTGGGCTCATTAAAACATACTCACACATTTAAGGGATTCTATTAGGTGATTCACAGCATATGACAAGTTGAAGGAATTCGTCTCAGGAGAAATTTCAGAATTCACTTTTCCTTTTGAGCTAATTTTAAAAATGCTGCCCTAGATAGTTCTTTAATCTCTGTAGGCCCTTTTCTAGTCTCACTTCTTGAATGAAAAAATTCCAGAATAGCAATATATCGGTCTCCACATAACAACTTACACAGATTTATTAAGAGAAACAGAACTCCAGACTTCAATATCCATCTGCCTACTCAAAAACCACACTTGAATGTCTAACGGATACATTGAAATGAATACAGCCATAACCAGTGATCCCATTCCAAATGTTCCTCGAGATTCTCCTCTCATCATGTGGTGACTCAATTATACCAGTTACTTCGTTCAAAAACCACATAATCACCCATTTCTCACACACACTTTGCAGAAAATCAGTCAATTCAACCAGCTCTACATTCAACATATCAGCAATCTGACCACTTTTTAACTGCTTTTAAAGACATTAATGTCCAGGAGCAGGGGCTCCCCACTGTTGCCGAGCACCAGTATCTCCCAGAAGGCTTGTTACAACACAGATTCCTGGGCCTCACCAACCTCTAGAGTCTCTGAAGTTCGGAAAGTTGGGCCCAGATGATGTTGATGTTGCTCTGGGATACACCCTTGAGAAAGACCAGTATAGACTAAATTGCCAGTATCTTTTACCTAGATTGATAGACGCCTCTCTGCTTTCCCTTTTCAGTCCCTGTTCTGCCAACTTTTCCCTCCAGAAAGTAGTCCAGATGATCTGCTTTAAATCCAAGTCAAATTATGTGACTTCTCTTCTTGAAAATCCACCCATGACTCCTATCTCCAAGGGAAATCTGGAGTTTCTATAATGACCTAGATTATAGCTCACTACACAGCACCATGGCCCCTCCTACCTCTCCCCACTGAATCCTCTCCAGCTGTACTGAAGATGCTCCGGGAATACCCAAACGCGTTCCCATCTCAATGCTGCTCAGCTAGACGGTAGTTCTGCCTGCAATACTCACCCTCTGCATTTTGGCAGGCTGCTTTCCCTGAGAATGTGCAAATGGCATCCTACCAGAATGGTTTTCCGATTTCCTCTTAGCATTCCCAGAGAATGTATTTAAAACTTAGTAAATGTATTTAATTATTTCCTGTCTCCCCACATGAAAATTTACTAAGTAAACACAAGAGTAGAGACATGGCCCATTTTGTTTATTGCTGGATCCTCAGTATCTAGAACAGTATCTTCTTACACACAGTGGCCGCTCATATGTTATGGGAACAAACAGTGAAAAAATAGATAGATATAGCCCTAGAAAAGGAGTGATGGATTAATGTAAGATTATTTACTGTGCATTGTATCAGGCACCATGATGGATACTTCCCTTATGGCATCATTTATAGCCTTATAAGAACCACGGACTGTAGGTGTTTTTATGAATAATACTAAGAGTATAAGAGGAAAAGAGGTTTTTCCAGTAGTTACGTATGGATGTGAGAGTTGTACCATAAAGTTGAGTGCCAAAGAATTGACACTTTTGAACTATGGTGTTGGAGAAGACTCTTGAGGGTTCCTTGGACTGCAAGGAGATCAAACCAGTCTATCCTAAAGGAAATCAGTCCTGAATATTCATTGGAAGGACTGATGTTTAACCTACAATCTTTTGGCCACCTGATGTGAAGAACTGACTCTTTAGAAAAGACCCCGATTCTGGGAAAGATTGAACACAGAAGGAGGAAGGGATGACAGAGGATGAGATGGTTGGATGGCATCACCAACTCGAGGGACTCATGTCCATCATGTTTGAGACAGCTCCAAGAGTTGGTGATGAACAGGGAAGCCTGGCGTGCTGCAGTCCATGGGGTTGCAAAGAGTCAGACATGACTAAGTGACTGAAATGAACTGAACTGAAGAGGATAAGAGGAGGACTCAGAAAAGACACATAATTACTTTGAAAAAAACAAAGGCGGGGCCTAGGATCCTGAGTTAAGTCTGTGTGCCTCTGTAGCTTAGACTATGCTTTTTTCATTGAACCAGATTAATTCATTCGGTGAATATTTTGAGTGTCAAATGTCAATACTTATCTAGGTATAGGACATGTAAGGATAATAGAAAAGGAAGAGGAGGAGGAGTGTGAGGAAGAGAAGGAGGAAAGGTTGTTCCCATCTTCAGTCTGGTAGAGGGGAAAGACCATATAGCCACCATGTATTTTGAGGTCTAATTACAGGATGAGATGAAGCTAATGGAATACTATAGTCTAGGAGAGTACATTATCTAACAAAGATGACTATGCCATATTCAGGAATGTAGATTGGACTTGTTACAGTCCAGTAGCCTAGGAAACAGCTAACAAGAGATGCCAAATAAGTAGGATTATCTATCAGTGTGAAGTCAGAATGAAAACCCAACTGACAACCTCCATGTTGAACTTGTCATAGGTTAGTTAATAACTTCATGGTTACAAATGCCATTTCCAAAGCAAAGTGTACAGTGAGCAGAGGACCAAGTGTGATGAAGGGAATGTCGAGGATTACAAAGCCCACAGGAAAAGTGCTTCATGAGCAGAAAAATACTTAAGAGTGTTGAAAGTACTGAGTGACTTAATATGAACAATCTTTGACCTTAAAAACACCAAAGTGGTTGGTGACTACGTTTTCTGATGGAGTTTTGTGAAGGAAAGAGCAGTTTAGAGAAGTTTGTGGAGTGAACGGGAGGGTAAGAAATGGAGACACTATAAATACTAGAAAACAGGTGACAAAGAGTCTGCATAGGGATGTCGCTGAGTAGTTGTTTTTAGAAGCTTGCCTGTAAGGGGTAGAAAGAGTAAAGGTGGTTACATTAAGGAAACCCACAACTCCTTCTTTCACATAAATACCATTTGTCAAATAAACTGGCATCAGGCTTTCTACGTATAATAACAAACAAGCTTTTTATTTTTTTTTTTCAAGATCTTGCTCTGTACCATCTATTAACTCAAGTTACCACAAGCAAGCAATGAAAAAAAAAAAATCTCAGGATTCCAAGAGGGTTTAAAAAATGCCAACAGGGAGTAGGCCTCGATTTTTCCACTCACAGAAACCATTTACTAACTCACTGTTCAAAGTGCAGCTATGTTTCTTTAAACCTGTGCATATGTACAGTGACCCTACTAAGCTGTAGCCCTCATCACTGCAGGACTAAATACTACTCATCATATGTATGTGTGGTCAGTCGCTGCAGTCGTGTCCGGCTCTTTGAGACCCTGTCGACCATAGCCCATCAGGCTCCTCTATGTGATTTTCCAGGCAAGAATACTGAAGAGGGTTGCCATGCCCTCCTCCACGGGATCTTTCCAACCCAGGGATTGAACCTGTGTTTCCTGCTTTGCAAGCGGATTCTTTATCCCTGAACCACTGTGGAAACCCAAATCCTACTCATCATTCAAGGGCAGTTTGATAAAATACCTTTCTATATTCCACTAGACTCTAAGCTCTCTGAGAAGTCCTAACACAGTCACCATGAGCAACCGTGGCAGAGGAGATTATCTCAGCCCTAGCCTTGCTGGAAGTCCTTTTAGAGTATCATCTCAACTAACCACAGCTAAGCAGTCCTAGTCAGCAGGTATTCTCACCATCACCATTACTGACCCGAGGGTTTCTCCGACTAGAATGTGCAAAGTAATACCCTGAGGAGTTTGTTCAAACGCAGATTCTTAATCTATAGACCTCGGGCAAGGCCTGTGATTCTGCACTTCTAACTATTTCCGAGGTGACACCAGCGGGGTTCTCACTGAGGCATTAAACCAAGGCTCAGGGTGTTTACATAACGGGTGTGTCTCCACACACCTGCACTGATTCCAGAGTTCATCACCCAGTACGATTCCAAAGCCTGCACTCTTCAGCGGGATTCAGTACACTGGAGTCCACAGGCAGGCCTGGAACACTGCCAGACCCTGCTACCGAAGCATTACCTGCGTCTGTGTTCACTGATGCTGCAGATGGCAGAGCTGAGCTGGCTGAGACCAAGACAACACAGCCTGAAAAACCTAAAATATTTACTATCAGGTGCTTTTTTGAAAGAGTTTTCCAACTTCTGCTCTTAAGCATCACCCTCTGTCATGTTAATTTTTAGTTTTGTAAATTCTCAGAACCAGATTTATAGAGAGTGTTTTAAAACAAATGGTTACGATCCATTCAGTTTAATCTAACAGCTCCCAATCGATCACTTCATATCATTTTATTGTCAACTCTTACGAAACACAGTTTTCTACTTTGTGATAAATGTATCTAGCATTTGTATGATCATCTCTGATCGTCTTTACAGTGGGGTAGACTTGCCTAAGCAGTGGTCCAGATGGTTGACTGGGGTACAAGAAGAAAACAATGGGCTTTCTTCATTTTGCCTTACTCTATTTAAAGTGGTGTGCTCATATACACTTTAGGATTAGCCCTACTGTGTATTACAGTGGCCTCCTCAATAAGTACTGAATGAGTAGCTGATCTATATTTGCATTCTTCTCCTGCCCAGCAGAGGGCCTTTTACATAGAAAAAACAGTACATTTTCACAAAGTACTCATTCATTTAGCACAAGTTTTCTTTCTTTTTTACTTTAAAATCCAAGACGTAATTACTTTCATTAAGGTTTCAGAATCTGGGATGGAAGGATACAGCCAGAATATAAAGTCACTCTGAAGCATAGGAGGGAAAATTCCCTCTTCCAGGCATGTGGCACAGAGAACTGCTAAAATAGGTTTGCGGTGGGACCAGAATATTCAATGAAAGACTCTAGAATAGTCTGTGAAAAGTTATGTAGCAATTCAGGCCTTTGAAGCAGGATGATTGGGAGTGAGAAAAGAGGTCAAGGGAAAACCATCCATGTGGAGTGAAGGAGGGTAGAGAATGGGCCTCACAGGCACAGAAGTCAAAGGGAAGATGATCCCGGCAAAATGGCACCTGAGGCTGACATCCCTGAAAGCAACAGCTGAGGCTGCCGCCTTACTTTACTGTTCAAAATCTTCCCCTGACTGCCTTGGGTCGGGGGGTGGGAGGGTTGCATTCAGGGCACGGATCATGAGGACAATCCCTCGGACAGCTGTCACTCTGAATGCTCCAGTCCTCATCCTAAAGCATCAATTTTCACTGCAAACTACTGCAGAAGATGCATCTTGACTCCAGATTCTTTGCAAATTCTTTTTGCATAAATCTCTGACTGGTGCCTTTTTCATCTCATTTGCCTCTTTCCCCAGGGATCAAATTACAGAAACAGCCTGGCTGAAGGAGGATCTGCCAGAGAGGGGTTTCTGCTTCAGTTCTCCTCCTCCAGCCACGGTGCTCTCTCCACTGAGCCGCAGTGACAATGCTGACGAGCAACTCGTGGTTTTCATTCTTATGGCGACAGGTTTAGTGAGCATTGATTGAAATCTACCTTCTGCAAAACAGGGTGTTAAAAGCTGCTAATTTGCTCATGCTCTTAAATTCTGTAACAATATTGCTAGGTAGACATTAAATCCACTGAAAGAATAATACAGATTAATTGAAACCAGGACGGTCTTTATTCTACATTGGTGGTATTCAGATGATATACCATAAAACACCAGTTTTTAAAAAGAATTTCTCCTAAATGTTATTGATCATTATTTGTATAAACATTAAAAAATAAAGTCCTAGAAATACAAAATGAAAAAATATATAAAATAAATTTTAGATTTTTAAAAAATTATTATTAGATTCAACAGACATAAAATTACTGTCAAATTGTCATTACAATTTTGAAATATTTATTCTTTTTTTAATTGTAGTAAAGTTGATTCACAATATTGCATTAGTTTAAGTGTACACATATTATGTATCTATATTCTTTTTTATTTCTAGTCCATTATATGTTAATATAATATATTGAATATATTTCCCTGCACTATACAGTGGGACACTGTTTATCTGTTTTATATACAGTAGTGTGTATCTATTAATCCAGTACTGCTAATTTATCCCAGCTCTTCTTTCTCCGGTAACCATAAGTTTGTTTTCTAAGTCTGTGAGTCTATTTATGTTTTGTAAATAAGTTCATTTGCACTATTTTTTAGATTCCACATATAAATTATATATATGTGTGTGTGTGTGTGTGTATCGTAGAACACTTTTCTCTGATTTACTTCACTTAGCATGATGATCTCTAGGTCCAACAGTGCAATAACATAATAGTAACAAACATGACTGGCACAAGTCCATGAACCACACTCTAAGTGGTGCTCCCGACATCACATAGATCTGAAAGCAATGTTTCACACACTACATCTGACAAAGAATGCTTCCACTCTTAGCTCCTACTGGTCACCTCTCTATGCCTTGTGATTCAAACAGAATTATTTAACTTCATGTTGACGGTTATAAGGCTAGTTGGATCTGAATGTGAGCTTTAATACTCACCACTAATGCAACTTCAGGCAAGTGCATCAAATTCTAAGCCCCATTTCCCTTTGGCTACAAAACTGCGATAATGACAGAACAAACTCTAGAGCATTATTTTAAAGATTGAATGATCCAATGAAGGTAAAATGCTTAGAATACAGTTTAGTACACTGGAAACACTCAGAATGTGTTTTTTCCTACAATATTAACTGGAACAACAGAAACCTCTTTTCCTCATGCCTCTCCTTTTGTCACATGTATTGCCTTCTCAGTGGGGCTTTACACGTCAACACTATCCAGTGATCTTTCTCTTTAAATTGCCACAATGTGTATTTTTATTTTATCTTCATGATTTAGAAAAAATCCAACAGTAATGGAACATTTATGAAATACTTCATCTCAATAACATTTCCCTTGTACCTCTTTCAGGGCACTGAGACAGCTCTTGTCTAAGGCAGGACACAGTCTCTATTTAGCCGGTCTATTTCTTACAGATAAGAGCAAGAAACCATGACGGCATCTTCCTCATCTTAATCAGGAGTGCCTCATCTATCCTAAACCTAGTCAGAGCTCAGTAAATACTTAATAAGGTTAAGTCCCAATAGCCTGTCAAACTTGGAAATTTTCTCCTTTAGGATGGACTGGTTGGATCTTCTTGCAACCAGTCCATCCTAAAGGAGATCAGTCCTGGGTGTTCATTGGAAGCACTGATGCTGAAGCTGAAACTCCAATACTTTGGCCACCTCATGTGAAGAGTTGGCTCATTGGAAAAGACCCTGATGCTGGGAGGGATTGGGGGCAGGAGGAGACAGAGGATGAAATGGCTGGATGGCATCACCGACTCAATGGACATGAGTTTGAGTAAATTCTGAGAGTTGGTGATGGACAGGGAGGCCTGGCATGCTGAGATTCATGGGGTCGCAAAGAGTCGGACACGACTGAGCGACTGAACCAAACTAAACTGACCTACAAGGGACTAACATGTAAGTCTGACAGAACTCAAGTGTCTTTTGCATTAAATGAACATGGGGACTTTGTTTCTTTTTCTATAATGAACCTTTAAAGTATCCCACAGTCATTTGGGTATCAAAGATTTCTTGAAATCTGGCCAGCAATCATGAAGGGAGGATTATAATTGTTTTGTTGTTCAAATAAACAAGAAGATGGTCTACTTGTTTGTAGAACTAAGGTCTAGAGCTACCTTGGAACAAGGGGCTTAACCACTCACTTATCATGAATACTTTCCAGCTATGGGGATTTAATGGGATATGAACCATTATTTTCAGACTGTATTGCCATCAGCTAATCAGCACCCATTTTGACAAGATAACAAGTGTAGCACAGAAATGCATCACTTTGAGATATAAGAGGCAAAGTATTCAAAGCGCTTTCTTCATATCACAGATCCATTTAACTATTTTATCATCTTATCAATCTGAAAGGATCCTTACCACATTGCTTATGCATTTTGTGTATTTGTTATTAAAATAGTGGTTCTTGACTATTTGTTACATGGAATAAAAAGAAATATAAAAGAAGAAAAATGTTTTTGTAGTCCTTGCTACCATATAAAAATATATCTCCTTAGCTATCTTAAGGTTTACTTAGTAGAGGAACCATCAACCTCCCCATTTGACCCCTTATATCCTTCTTAAAGGCCCCTACAAAAATCAGAGGAAAGCACTCACATTGAGGGGTGTTCATTATCATGATCTAAATTTAGTCAGACTTCAGCCAGGGTGATATGATTCAAAAACCCAGAAGGCCCTCAAACAAAGATACACATTTTGAACTCCTGAGTGTCAGCATCTTTCACAGTTTTTTGGTACAGAGTATTAAAGGACATTTTCAACTTTAGTAACTTGAGGTGAGACCTTTAGGTACAACACAATCCACCAGATACATGAACTCACAGACGATAACTTACCAAAAATACTAAAGGGTTGATGGACTTAGAGAACTGCCCCTATGACAGATGCTTAAGTTTAGGATCACAAACAAAGTGGGGGGGGGGGGCGGGGGGAGAGGGACTATACCGACATCAGACCCACATACAAGAGATGCTACAGGTTATTTCCAAACAGAAATCTCACCTCACAGGAACTGAGCATCTTACTGTCACCTAGAGTGATCCAGGACTACTAGCAGGAGGAAATCTTCAGATATAATAGGAATTTATCCATGAAAGGGGAAGACGGATTTCTTCTTTTCCTCACAGTTGTCATGGTAACAATGGGGCTGAATTTAACATTTCACTCAATTACTTTTTTCTTAGTTCACTGGATTAAGCGACATTAAGTAAATATTAAGCATTATTATAAATCAGTAGTGATGCTTCTGTACGTTTAACATGACCAAATGGAATTCATTCCCATAGGAATTTGATAATAACTTCACGCATCAGCTTACTGCAGAGGCAGTTTCTTTAGTCACTGATTGATACCAAAAATAATCCAATTGTTGTCAAGACAGTAAATCTTGACATGAGTATGATTCCAAATTGATAAAATTCCAAATTGATAAAAATTGTACATACTTAAAGCAAAGGACCTGGTCTTTCTTTTATGGTTCCTTTTGTGACAGATCTTTCTATCCACAGGGGGAGGAACAAAAGGTTTTCATCTATTTCTTAGACACAGCTCATTCTAATGCAAAGGCAGTGAGTAATGAAACCATCCCAACACTTGAGGAGAAAACACTGAAAAAACTAACAATGTTTAGAAGGTAGAGGAAAATGTTCCCTCGCCTCTGGAAGGGTTAGAATACCTTTCCTCCCTAATAAGGAGGACAGAAGTAGGAAGTTTTGTCCAGACGAAACTTGTTGGATCTCTCAGGTCCTAGATGTTCCTTTGAGAAGTGTGAAAATGTTATTTTAACAGTGACAGAAAAACGCCACCTATTTGATTCCCATCAACTTTTTCTGACTTTTTCCCCTAAGACAGAAATACTCTACTGGAAAATGGGAAGCATCTTTAAAAAACACTCAGAGAGATAAACGGGTCTAGGGAAGAATCTAACAGAATGGGACCCACTAACTGTTTAGCTCACTGCAGAATATGAAGCTGAGTTTTTAAAATGAACACACTATTTTTGTGTAGAATGAACATTGTGTCTCACCAGAGGATCTAAAATGGAAAACTCTCAGCATTCTTTAAATGGTTAAGTCATGGACAATTATTTCAAAGGCAAATTAAAGAAAACAAAAGGTCATTTGAGTGATGGTAACGCAGTTGATCATTCATAAGCCCAGTGTCATACTGGTACTCTTTGGGGGGGAAATATATATATATATATATATATATATATATATATTTATTTAAATCAATAGTCTTCTATTTGATGTGCAAAATTTTCATTAGTGCTATCTATATCTCTCTCAGTTCTTCCACCCCTCAATCACTTAAACTTGCATCCTCACAATATTAAAAAGGAACTATGAGCAACTGTCTCTACTAAGTCATTCAGAAGCTCTCTCAAGGTACAAACTACCATGGGAAAAGGGAGAAACATCATCTTGATGTCGATTATATTCCCACAGTGTTTTTTTTTTATTAATTTTTGTTATGTGTCTATTTCCATTAAACCAAAGAACAGATTTTATTTGAAAAACAATTTATGTAGTTCCATTGGGATAGTATTTACATACTATTATATTTTTCTGTAGCATTGACTATTAAAATATAGTAATAGCAAATTAATTTAACTTCTAGAATTCATTTGGAATTTAAACAAATCTTTATTCCATAAGGACAAAGTGCTAAGCATTTGGAGTGTAGATTTAGACACTACATAATCTAAAACAGGTGAGTTTCCCTTTTCCTCAGCTATCTAGGGAATTTTAAACAATACAGTTTGGAAATGATTACTCTTATATGTATATAGTTCACCATTTTCTAAAACATTTATTAACAAGATATTATCTTCCAATGTTGTGTTAGACTTTGAGGATATAAATATTTATTGAATTATGAGAAAGTCTGCCCTTCCTCCATCGCCACACATTTTCCCAAAGGAGACTTAACTCATCTTCCCGAAGGAAAACACTGTGATTAATCCACACCCCGCACCCTCAGTATCCACTCCTCTTCCCCCTCTGTGGAAAAGTGAGTCATCAGGCTGTTATGAATGCAAAGCACTTGAACTCCACTGGGGTAAGTCACCTGTAGGAGAAAATTGGTGTCTCAAGGCCTAACACAGGGTCTACCATGTTGCTCTCCTAAGTTATCAGCTTCTTGACTCCACAGAGGTGTTTTATTTGAAAGCTCCTCCACCATCTATGAGCTTTCGGCCAGTTTGCTAATCACTCTATCCAGACACCCATACTGACAGAGGTATAGGACCAGAGCACCAGATCTCCATTGCCGCATGTGTGGATGTGTGGCCCACACAGCCAACGAGAAGTATTCCTAAAAATCACACATACCCACTGGAAGAGAAACTACCTTTTACTCCGGTGTCTAACCTGGGCACGTTAGGCGTCTCTTTTTCCCCTTCAGCACCAATCCTCACCTGCTCTATACCCTTGGAAGCTGACCTCTGCGGCTGCACCAACTGGATTCTCTTACATGCAGGCGGGTTTGGCACACAGGAGGCACTGGAAGATGAGAGGGATTGAAGGAGGAGGCTGGACTCGCCACTCTCAGTTCTGTCTCCCTGAACTACAGGTTGGTGGTGGCTGTGTTTTTCTACTGAAGTCTGCAGCTGGTTTGGTGGCTCCGTCTTGTAACTGCAGCACTGGATGGCTCTGGTAACTGATTCCACCACTTATTCCTTCAGTCTGTGACTGCAAAATTCTCACCCACACCGCCCCACACTGCCCCACCACCCCTAGTAGCCATCTCTGAACCTGCCTGCAAAGCAGCTTGCAAAGCAGCTTCCTCATTTAAGTCTCTTTAACTATCACTTTGACCATGCCATTTCTTTCCTGTAGCTTTCCTGTATTCTAGACTGATATGTGTGTGTGTGTGTGTGTGTGTGTGTGTGTGTGTGTGTATACATACACATATATATGCATGTATGTATGATAGACATTATGAAAAAAGGCCTTAGTCTGAAAATGCAGACTTTATCCACCTTACATAAAAAGTCTGCATTCATGCTAAAATCCAGCTGAGAGAAGTCCAGGTAAGGGATGGAAAAAAAGTAATAAATACCTAAAAGCAGTTTTTTAAGCATGGCTACAGGTATGTCTGAAGTCAGGTAAACCCCTGAGCATTCCAGTCATGTGATTTTGTACATTTCCACTTTCTCTGAGGTTAATTTTTGATTGGGTTTGTGGCACTGGCACCTGAAAAGAATATAATGGAATGCATGCAGTGCTGAGAACTTCATACTCTGCAACATTAATAAAAATTACATGGTTTATGAGAAAAAGGAGGTCTGGGGGCAAAGCATTCAAAGCTTATACAATTATAACTCTGTGTCTCACTCACAAGCAAAATTAATCCTAATAAAATACCACCTCCTTTTTAAAAAACACACTGTACTTTCAACATAAGTAAACTGAGATAAGCGATGTTGCACAAAATATTATCAAGATAGATACATGGGTGCTTCCCTGGTGGTTCAGTTGCTAAGAATGTGCTCCTAATTCAAGGAGCTCTAGGTTTGATCCCTGGTCAGGGAACTAGACCCTGCATGCCAAAACAAGCCCTGGTGCAGCCAAATAAATAAACATTGCTTTAAAATAAGAGTATATAATCAAAACTGGTCCTTGGAAAAGTCTATAATATGCATTGGGTATACAGGAGAGTAGGATAGTGCCCCACTGTTTACTGTAACCAGCTCTGCTAGTATACTTCTGTTTAACTACTGCTACTAGATGGCAAAAGTCTTTAACAAGCTGGGGGGGAAAGTGTGTAAATCAAGGTGACTTCCGTATTGTGCTGTCACTTTATCCTGTTTACAGATAACTTGTGGGTTAATTCACATCTCAGGAGCATGTGCTGTACCAGAACAGACTGTAACTCTACAGAGCCATCATTTTTTACATTTGCTCAGTTGTTCTGCTGATGATTTAGCACATACATTGATTTTATCAGTAATTACATTTAAGTCTTTTAAAAGCACACCTGAATTTGTTTTTCATTTCCATGCAATCTCCCAGTCTTTGATGATTTGTCATAAAGACTTCTTTCAGCATCATAAATGCAATATCCTGATGCATCATGAATGAAAGTGAAAGTGAAATCACTAAGTCATGTCCAACTCTCTGTGATCCCATGGACTGTAGCCTATCACGCTCCTCTGTCCACGGGATTTTCCAGGCAAGATTACTGCAGTGAGTTGCCATTTCCTTCTCCAGATGATCTTCCCAACCCAGGGATCGAACCCAGGTCTACCACATTGGAGATAGATGCTCTACCATCTGAGCCACAAGGGAAGTCCTCATGAATGAAAAAGATATCTAAAATGCTTTATTCTCCATAACAACCACATCACCAAGTAGCAGTTGCTATAAATAGATTGAGGTGTGGGTCAAACTGTTCCTTTGCTTTAAATGAAAGATGATATATTTATATCATAATTATTATATTTCATTGTAACCAAGATGGATAACAGAAACAGAAGTTGAGATATCATGGCACAAACCCATTCTTTCCTTTCTTTCTAGGCACAGAACTAGACTCTGGTCCCCAGGCTTACATGCAATGAGGTATGACCCTATGATTCAATTCTGGCCCATGGAATTTGGACATAAACAGCGTGTCATCCTTCCAGACTTGAAGCACGGATGCCTCTTTCTGGCCCTCATGCTCTTTCCCCCTTCTCCCTTTGCTGTCTGCTGGCAACCAGAGTATTCCAGGGAGTCATACATTAAATATGGTAGACCCTCTGTCAGCTTAGTCCCCTGAATGATGGGGTGGGTAAGAGGCTCTGAACCTATGGACCCACCATTTTTTATTCTACGTGAGTTAGAAACCAGTTCTCATTGCTTTAAATCATAGAGACTCCCAGATTCATATGTTATAACACCTTTTGGTGCCTTAACTAATATGCACAGCTTCTGTTGGACTTCAACAGGTTCGTATTCAAAAACTGAAAACTCAAATGGAGACCGAAAAGGTAACTTTAAAAAAATTTTTTGCATTAATTTGCATGTAATCTAGCACTTAAGTGCATGAGGAACAATCTGGGGGCTGATCCAGCAGGGAGTTTCAGTTACTTGCCAACAGGTTTCTTTCTTCAATTGATGTGTTTTAACCAAGACACTTTTGCTTATAAGGATCATAAACCTTTCCAAATTATCTCACAAAAAAGGAATCATTTGAAGGTATATAGAGTCTTACTAAATTTATGGAGAATCAACTTCATGCAAAGAAATCAGGATATGTCAGGAACTGAAAAATCTATTGCTTATTAGGTGCAGCTATTATTTTTTTTTTTTCCTGCTTTTTCCGCATGTCCACCACATCATTTCTCCAACCACTACCTTCCCCTGCTTACTCACCAGGCTTATGGTTCAGTATGGTGTAGGGGAACATTTTACCACCCTAAAATGTATTTCTTTGGCATGATTATTTTAGGCTGAATATTTTTAAGAAACAGAAGACCATGAAGATTTTATTTTTATCTTCCCCTTAACTGCCTAAAGGAATTTAGAAAAAGGGCCTTTTTCCAGGAAGCAAACTATAGACAGAGGTAACTATTGGCATATATCCAGAGAAAACTAATTTCAAAATATGCATGCACCCCAATGTTTATGGCAGCACTATTTATAATACCCAAGACATGGAAGCAATCTAAGTGTCCACTGACAGATGAATGGATAAAGATATGGTACATATATATAATGGAGTATAACTCAGCCGTCAAAAAATGAAAAAATGTCATTTTCAGCAACATAGATGAACCTAGAGATTATCATACTAAGTGGACTGTCATACCTAAAAAGACTAATATGCCATCACTTATATGTGGAATCTAAAAAAAAATAAATGGACTTATTTACAAAACAGAAATAGCCCCACAGACTCAGAAAACAAACTCATAGTTACCCAAGTGGAAACGGTGGGGGTAGGGGCTAATTAGGAGTTTGGAATTAAAATGTACACACAACTACATGTAAAATAGATAAACAACAAGGACCTTCTGCATAGCACAAGGAACTACACTCAGTATCTTTTAATAACCTATAATGGGGAAAAAAAAGACACTAAAAAAGAATATGTATCTAATACATGAAGATTATCTCTGATTCAGTGAGCCCTGTATACCAAGCCTTATTCAGGTCTTAATTGCCCTTGATTGCCCTACTGGTGTGTTACTTTATAGACCAACTGGTCCTGGCAGGAGAGGGCCAGGCCACAGCATAGTGACACATCAGGGAGTGTGTGCAGAATAAGAAACAGCAGACGGACCTAGGACGAAATGGCAGCCTTATGAATTAAATTGTGTTTGTGCTATTTTGTGAAGGGGAGGCAGGAAACAAATGCTTCACAGTGCTCTTTTCTTGGTGTGGCCCTGGTGTTCATGGCTCCCCAGAACACCGACAGAAATCAGACGGCCCCTCAGACAACCATTACTTACCTCAATTACAGCTTTACTACAGTTTTTCAAGGGACGCTGCTAACCATAAGTTATCCCTCTTATAGAACTATTCCTCTATGAAGAGGCACAGAAAAAAATAAGTATTTCGCGAATCCCTCTTATGTACTATGCTTGGCATATTACCTAAATTTGTTGATGATATCTAATATTGATAGAGATTCTGTTTTTGAACAGATTGACAATTTCATAGAATTGAGATGTGAGAATACAGGTTTAGACACATATGCTAAAAGTATACTTTGTACTTGAAATTTTCTGTTGCTTATTACCATTATCAAATTATGCCCTACTGTCCCATTATCTGGGTCACATTCTTCAAAATGGGAAACACTCGGGATTGATCGGAACAATTAAAGGTAATGAATTACAGAAACCACATTGTATATTTCTATTTTTTCTAAAACTTGTGTAATATTGTACATATAGTAGATACTGTAATGAAACTCTGTGACCCTACTCTGACTAAAATGGTACACTATTTCCTTCATATTCATTGAATATATATATACACACACACATATATAGTGTGTGTCCAATGATATACACATGTTCAAAATATATTCAATATAAAGCTTTCTCCTGTCCATTAAGTACCCATCTCCTGATTCCCATACTTTTTCTCCCTCATTGTCTAAAATCCTTCTAAGCTGCTTGATTCTTACCATGTTAATTTATGTAAGAGTTCCCATACCATTCTCCTTCCTGAAAGACCCATTTAACACACTATATACATAACAATGTGGGAAATTTGCTATTACCATTTTAAAAGGCTGAGTTCAAATCTCACCTCTTACATTTACTCTTAGATTGATAAGAAATTTACTTAACTTCCTTGAGCTTCAGCTACCTTGCTTCAAAACTCAGTATTAGAAACAATGCTGGGTTGTTTTTTGTTTTTTTTTTGTAGGTGGGCTCGTGGGATAGTAAATGAGATTTGGACATGTAAAGGATCCCATATAATAGTTCCTGTTCCTCTCTTTTTCTGTCAAAGAGCATTTATACCAGCCAGCATTAGGATCAAACACACAGCTTCTCATTAAATCTATGCTTTATCATTTTCTTTGCTGAGGAATCTAATTCATGTACAGTCCTGGCTGTTTCCATAAAGGAAGATCGAGATATAAACTTTTATTCTTTCCTATCACAATTTCCAGGTCTTAACTGGGAGGTAGAGTAATGTGATGACTAACAATGACCAATCTCAAGTTTGAGCATCAGCTTACTATCTGCAGAGACTTACACAAGTTAACTTCAAGTCTCGGTCCCTACTTCATTTATCTGTAAATGTGCAAAATGTTAGTGGCATTTTCTATGAAAAATTAAATGTTAATTATATGTTATAAACTTTGAACAGTATCTGACACACAGCTAAAGCTCTAAGAAGGCTAGCTATTATTACTATAACTGTTAGTAAAATTATTATTGTGATGTTTTATAGCCAACAGCAGTCACTCTATAAGTACTAAAGAACAATTCAACCAATATAAAAGGGATGTAGCCATATCATGTTGATTTCTCATGTAAAGCCTTATGAGATTTATCTCACATACCCCAAATGCTCATATGAGGGATGTGATTTTTCAGGAGTCGGGCCTGCATATAAATCTGAGTATTTTTATGAAAGCACATCACAAAATGCCTGTAGTA
This sequence comes from Odocoileus virginianus, assembly GCF_023699985.2. NCBI lineage: Eukaryota > Metazoa > Chordata > Mammalia > Artiodactyla > Cervidae > Odocoileus > Odocoileus virginianus. Next base: position 17,166,573 of record NC_069699.1, read on the forward strand.
ACACGACAGTGAATTCCAAATAAAGCTTAAAGGGCATTATAATACATTCACAGAAATAGCTTTGGAGAAGGCCTATGGATTCCAGGGCAATGTGTTGTATAAATGAGTCACCCAGTATGACAGCAGGCACTGTGAAAGGGATGATGCATCTCATGTGATGTGGGAAAACTGCTCGAGAGATAAACAATGATACACCTTGTAAATATAAACATATGCTTCAAAGACATAGCCTTTATGATTCCCCATAAGATTTTTTTCTTCCCTACTTTTCACAATAAAAATAAGGCTATTTTTTTCATTTATACACACAGGGAAACATATCTAGGCAGTAAAGAAATAAGCATATTATTTTCCTTTGACATGATTAACCCAAAAAGGCACATCTGAATCATTGTAATGTCAGTGGCTGTATCAAACAAACTAAATTGGAACAGCTTAACAAAACCAAGGTTTGTTTGTCATTCTTGTAACAGTTCATTAAGGATGTTCCTGATTCATGGGCAGCTCTCTTGCCCAAAGGGATCGCTTCTACTGTGTAGACTGGTGACTCCCACAACCACTGCCTCGTCTGGGCTCAGCCAACAAAGGAAGGGAAGAGAGAAAACACACATTTGTTTATCGCATCTTGTCCCTACAATGCTGTATCCTTCTACCTTTACTCAGGTAGCAGAAATTAGTTCTACATCTCCCTGAAAAGCAAGGAAGCTGTGATGTGACAGCGGTGGCGCTGTACCGCCCGTCCCTCCAGACAGCCATTCTCAATGGTTTTATACCAAACCACAGCATAGGAGCCACAGTCTCGGAACCTTGGTATCTTGGTCTCCTTCTGCCACCCGTAGATCAGCTAAATGCTCTAAAGAGACGCTTGCACTTTTGAGCCCAAGGGTTTTGCCAATAGTTTAAAGGCAATAAAAGGAAAGAAATCAAGTCCAAATGGAAGAAACCTCCTAAGAAACTTAGTTCCATCTTCTTAGATGCTGTCCTTCTTTCCCTCAAATAACTGTAGAATACAGGGAAAGAACTGAGGCTGGATTTTTCCAAGCGTATGTACACTGTCCACTTTTAAAAAAACTATTTTAGCAAGATTTAGGTTAAATTTTGAGAACTCTAGCAATCTTCTGGCGAATATTCAATACTAGTCATGATCAATGACGAGTGATCAGAACTAATATAGGCAAACCTCTTAATCTCTGGAGATGTCCTTTTTCTTATATCACAGTGAAAAATTAAATAAGAAGTTTTCTAAAGACCTTTTCCAATTATAATCATCTGTAAGTTGAACAGGAATAGGAAATGAAGGAGGAGAGTGTATAAAAAGAGGCAGCTTCTATTCACTCTTTAGGCTCAGCTTAGAGATATGAAAACATTTTGTTGTGGAACATTCAAAAATTAAACTCAGTCTCAATCTTGTTTGGATTCACTCTGTCTTTCTTAAATTATATAATACTAAAATATTAGTGAATGTAAAACCGAATAAATGACAACATTGGCAACAATCAAAACTGCAGAATCATAAGTACCTAAAAGCATAAAGGCATGATGAAAAACAAAAAACCTCAGTGGAACCAAACAGAGCCAAGCCTTTCCAAACCTAACATTTGGTATTGATCAATGTAAGATCCTAAATTACACAATTCACATGGAACCAAAAGCTTTAATGTCTCTGTTGACCGCTTCCAAATGTAAAATGCACAGAATATAAATCTATAAATAAAAAGATATTCAGTTGATATTTTCTAGAGTTAGTTTGTAGACATTTTTATAGATGGTTACCTAGAAATATACGTAGCTCAAAGAACAATTGATATAATCAGTCATCTCACAAAGGCCAAGCTTCTGGATTTCAGTAAAAGCGGATCTGAATTTACAAAATACAGAATGCTCAGTGTGGTTATACTCGTAAAAGTTAAGATCCAAACGACTCTACTTCAAAGGAGGCTATCACAGGATGCCTGAACATCTTGTTGAGACTCAATTTCTCCAACTGGAAAATTCAAACTGGAAAAAGATTATCCATCAGTTCATCTAACTGAATCATCCCAGTCTTCTAAAGCATACATGCTGTAGATCATATATTCTCTAGAAATACCACAGTATATTTTTCTTTGCAAAAAGCAATGACTTGCCAAAATTCAATTATTAAAAGGAAAATGATTTGTTAGAGACAAAGTTTTGGGGCATTTTTATCTACAATGTGGATGAGAATTCATTATTTAGGGAAAAGGTGACTAAATGTATCAAAAACCAGTCAAATAACATCTAAAAAAGAAAATTAACCATTCATATTTACACAGTTAGAGATAACCACTGCATTACATTTGTACTATACTAACTTCAAATGAAAAGTGAAAGTGAAAGCCATTAAGTTGTCTCTGACTCTTTGGGACCCCATGGACGATACACAGTTCATGGAATTCTCCAGGCCAGAATACTGGAGTGGGTAGCCTTTCCCTTCTCCAGGGGATCTTCCCAACCTGTGGATCGAACCCTGGTCTCCCAGATTCAAGGCGGATTCTTTATCAGCTGAGCCACAAGGGAAGCCCAAGAATACTGGAGTGGGTAGCCTATCACTTCTCCAGTGAATCTTCCCAACTCAGGAATCAAACTGGAGTCTCCTGCATTGCAGGCAGATTCTTTACCAACTGAGCTATCAGGAAATCCCAGCTTCAAATAGGTTATTTGAAATGAAGGATAAAACAAAAGATATGTATAAATACAGGGGTAAACAGATTTCAGAGGTAATACTCAAAACTATTGCAATTAAATGAACTTCTCAAACATTCCCTTAAGTGCTTGAGAAACCTTTATTTGCATAGAAACAACCCATATGTTAATTGAAAATCATTCCAATCTACTAATTCAAACAAGTTTCCTAGGGAATCTATCAAGACAGAGCTTACTTCATCAGTATAGCTTTTCATACAAACTGGTCTTGAGAACTGAACTTCTTTAATATTTTCATTAATTCATATAATTATACAGACTTCTGAAAGTCAACTTAGTATATTTAATTTAGTATAGAAAATTAAATCAGATTAAAAAAAAAGAAAATGACATTCTCAAAAACTTATAACAAATAAGGACATCTATCAGGGCTACAGTAAAATCAAGCACTAAAATAGATTAATATAACAACTCAAATTCAAGTTGGTGATGTAACAAAATATTATACTAATTTTAGGGAAAAATAATTAAGATTTGTGTCTCTTTGTTACCTCACTATTTGAAAAGGGATACAATATTTTTTAAAAATATCTTGAAGTCATACCTAATAAAAACAGATAACATGCCAAAACAGAAAGTTTTCTTTAGAGATCCCATAATGATTGAGTTGGGGTAGAAAACAGACCCCAAAGAAAAAACAGTCATTTTCCAGATTTGCTTCAAAGTCGATCTACTCATGGGCTGCTTCTCTCTTGAACAACTGGGCATAGTTAGTCCAAGGTGAGTAGCAATGGAGACCTTTCCGCCCCCCCAACACTTTAAACACTTTATTTTGTATCGGGGCACAGCCGATTAACAGTGTTGGGGTGGTTTCAGGTGAACAGCGAAGGGCCCTTACTTAACAAAGCCTACACGACTGAAGCGACTCAGCAGGAGCAGCAGCAGCAACGACTCTCCCGGCCAACAACAGGAGGACCGTGAGTGTATGTAAACGCAGAGTACATATATTTAATTTCCTGATTTTAACGTGTAAAGATGATAGTCATTAAGCATGAATTGAAGACAATGGTACCACCTATAAAATAAATGATTTACATGAGGATGCAACCGGCTTGTTTGGCAACCTAACAGTAGAATAGACATCTTTCCAAAGATGACACCTCAATGGCCAACAGGTATATGAAAAGGTGCACGGTATTATTATTAATGAGATAAATACAAATACAAATCAAATGAGATAAATACAAATCAAAACCACAATGAGACAAAATTTCACAACTGTTAAAATGGTTATCATCAAAAGACAAGTGTTTTGTAAAGGGAACCTTTGTGAACTTTTTGGTGGGCATCTAAATTGGTGTGACCATCATGGAGAATACTATGACAATTCCTGAAACAAATTAAAACTACCATATGATACAGCAGTCCCACTTTTGAGTAGGATATCGATGGAAATGACAACGGGATATTAAAAGAGACTGGCACTTCTATGTTCATTACAGCATTATTCACAGTAGCAAAGATATGGAAAGCATCTAAGTGTCCATTAATAAACAGATGGATAAAGAACATGTAAGATATATTTTACAGCCATAAGAAAGAAGAAAATCTTGCCATTTGCAATAACACAGATTGATTTTTAGGTTATCAGGTTAAGTGAAATAAGCTACAGAGAGAAAGGTAAATATTGAGTGGTATTCTTCATATGCAGGATCTATAAACAAAAGAAAAAGTCAAACTCATCAAAATATAAAGTAGAGAAGTGGTTAGATAGAGAAGTTGGAGATAGGGGAAAATAGGTAAAAGTTGGTAACAGAATATAAACCCACATCTATAAGATGTAAAAGTTCTAAGGATCTTATGTAAATATGGTGACAACAGTTAATAACACTGTTTTCTAACTGAAATTTGCTAAAAGAGTGTACTAAAATGTTCTCAGCAAAACCAAACAAATAAAACATAAATATGAGATAATAAATATGTTAATTAACTTCATAGGGGAATTCTTTCACTATATATATATATAAATATATATACATATAAATAACAACAATGCACACTTTAAATATCTTATACTTTTATTCACCAATTATACCTCTATAAAGTTGAAATTTTGAAAACTGTCACTGTTTGCAGATGACATGATATCACACACAGAAAATCCTAAAGATGCTACCAGAAAACTACTAGAGCTCATCAATATATTAGGTAAAGCTGCATGGTACAAAAAAATCTCGTCCACTCCAATATGAAAATGAAAGATCAGAAAAAGAAATTAAGAAAACAATCCCATTTACCACTGCATCAAAAATAATAAAATATCTAGGAACAAACCTACCTAAAGAGGTAGAAGACCTGAAAGCCACATGACACTGATGAAAGAAGACAGAGACGGATGGAAAGACACACCATGTTCTTGGATTGGAAGAAACAATGCTATCAAAATGCCTATACTACCCAAGGCAATACAGATTGAAGGCAATCTATAGATTGAAGGCTGCTGCTGCTAAGTCACTTCAGTCGTGTCCGACTCTGTGCAACCCCATAGACAGCAGCCCATCATGCTCCCCCGTCCCTGGGATTCTCCAGGCAAGAACACTGGAGTGGGTTGCTATTTCCTTCTCCAATGCATGAAAGTGGAAAGTGAAAGTGAAGTCGCTTAGTTGTGTCCAACTCTTAGCGACCCCATGGACTGCAGCCTACCAGGCTCCTCCATCCATGGGATTTTCCAGGCAGGGGTACTGGAGTGGGGTGCCACTGCCTTCTCCGAGACTGAAGGCAATCCCTACCAAATAACCAATGGCATTTTTCACAGAACTCGAACAAAAAATATTTTAAATTTGTATGGAGACACAAAAGACCCTGAATAGTGAAAGCAATTTTGAGAAAGAAATACAGAGCTGGAGGAATCAGGCTTCCCAACTTCAGACTATACTACAAAGCTACTGTTATCCAAACAATATGAACTGACATAAAAATAGCAATATAGATCAATGGAATAGGATAGAAAGCCCAGAAATAAACCCATGCACCTATGGTCAACTAGTCTATGGCAAAGGGATCAAGACTACACAATATTGGAAAGACAGTCTCTTCAACAAATGGTGCTGGGAAAACTGGAAAGCTGTATGTAAAAAAAAAAATGAAATTAGATCATTCTTTAACACAACCCATAAACACGAGCTCAAAAATGGATTAAAGAGCTAAGTGTGAGACTGGGCACTATAAAACTCCTAGAGGAAAATATAGGTAGAACGCTGTCTGACATAAATTGCAGGAATATCTTTTTTAATCTGTCTTCCAGAATAATGGAAATAAAAACAAAAATAAATAAATGGGACCTACTTAAACTCAAAAACTTTTGCACAGCAAAGGAAAATAAACAAAACAGATAACCCACAGACTGGGAAAAAATAGTTTCAAATGATGTGACTGACAAGGAATTAGTCTCCAAAAGCTACAAACAGCACATGAAGCTCAACGTCATCAAAACAAACAATACAATTGAAAAATGGGCAGAAAACCTAAATAGACATTTCTTTAAAGAAGACATACAGATGGCCAAGAGGCACATGAAAATATGTTCAACACTGCTAATTATTAGAGAAATGCAGATCAAACTACAATGAGATATCATCTCATACCAGTCAAAATAGTTATCATTAAAAAAATCCACAAACAACAAATGCTGGAGAGGGTGTGGAGAAAAGGGAACCCTCCTACACTGTTGGTGGGAGTGTAAATTGGTACAGCCACTACGGAGCGCTGTATGGAAGTTCCTTAAAAAACTAAAAATAGAACTACCATATGACTCTGCAAGCCCACACCTGGGCAGATATTCAGAGAAAAACATGGTTCAAGAGAATGCATGCAGTCCAATGTTCACTGCAGCCCTGAGTGCAATAGCAAAGACACGGAAGCAATCTAAATGTGCATCAACAGATGAATGGATAAAGAATATGTGGTACATATGTACAATGGAATATCACCCAGAGCCACCAAAAAGAATGAAATAATGTCATTTGCAGCAACATGGATGACCTAGAGATTTTCATATGGAGTGAAGTCAGACAGAGAAGCAGAAACATCATATGACATGTCTTACATGTGGAATCTAAGAAGACATGATACAAATGATCTTATTTACAAAACAGAAACACACTCACAGATTTAGAGATCCAAATTATGGTCACTGGGGGAAGGATGGGGAAAGGAACAGTTAAGGAGTTTGGGATGGATAGATACATATTGCTATATTTAAAACAGGTAACCAACAAGGGCCTACTATATAGCACAGGGAATTCTGCCTAACATTATGTGACAGAAATGCTAGAAGACATATGCCAAAGTGATAGAAGCCAATCTGAAGGTCAGCCTGGATGTAAGGGGAGTTTGGGGGAAAATGGATACATATATGTATAGCTGAGTCCCTTTGCTGTCCACCAGAACCTATCACAACATTGATAACTGGCCATAATCCAATACAAAATAAAAAGTTTAATAAAAGATAAAGAAAATAAAAGGAAAAAAATGTGATTTAAAAATTGGCCAAAGACCTTAATAGATACCCCAGCAGAGAAAATGGCAAATAAGCATATGAATAGATGGTCCGTGAGGGAAATGTAAATTAAAACAACAATGAGATATTACTATACCCCTATTAGTGTGAGGCCAAAATCTAGAATACTGACAGCACCAAATGGTGGTGAGGATCTGGAGCAGCTGCAGAGTCTCTCATTCATTTTCAATGGGAATGCAAAATGGTGGGCACACTCTGGAAGGTAGCTGGGTGGTTTCTTAGAAAACCAAACATACTCTTATTATATGATCCAGGAATTCTTTTCCTTGGTGTTCACCCAAAGAAGGTACATAAGTATGTTCACACTAAAACCTGCACAAGGGCATATATAGCAGCATTACTCATAATTGCCCAAACTTAGAAGCAACCAAGATGTCTTTTAGGAGGTAAGCAGATAAATAAACTGTGGTGCATCTAGACAATAGAATATTTGACACTATAAAGAAATGAGCTATAAAGGCCATGATAAATATGGAAGAACCTTAAATGCATATGCCTAAGTGATAGAAGCCAATCTGAAATGCATGCCATTCTGAGAAAGGTAAAACTGTGAAGACAGTAGAAAGATTTATGAATGACAAATAAGAACATGAAAAGATTCTTAACATAATTAAGCCTTATGAAAATGCAAATGAAAACTTCAGTGTAATACCACAACATACCAACTAGAATGACTAAAACTAAAAAAAGAAAATTCAAGTGTCATTGAGGATACAGAAAAATGGTTACACATAAGATACTGGTTGGAATGCAAAATGGCATAGCCAATTTGGAAAACAGTTTAGTTTAACACTCTTGTAAAAATACATGCACACTTAACATAAAACCTAGCAATATAAAGCTAGGTATTTAGCCAAGAGAAAGTAAGACATATGTCCACTCAAAGACTTGTTAAAAAAGCATTTACAACAGCTTTATTCTTAATATTCAACTGGAAAGAATCCAAACATCCATCAAGTAGTGAACACGAGTACCCACAAACCACGGTGTCTCTAAACAATGCAATACTGCTCAGAAAAAGAGAAAGCTTCATGGTTACCTAATTCCTTTAGAGAGTTCAAGGCTGCAAAGCCACGGGGAGGTCTGTGCTGACTGACGTGTGCAATAGGATGTCTCTTCACACTCCACACTTTTCTAACTATGGAATTTTCCATGAACCAACTTACTCAAAATACTGTTTTATTTCATTTATGGAGAAGGATCAACTATAGGAATAGAAAGCAGACCAGTGTTTGCTAGGCTCTGGGGATGGGAGAAGGGAATTGAATTTAGAGAGATGTCAACACAAAAATTTGGATGATGGTAAAGTTCTATATTTTGAATGGGGTGGGGATTTAGATTTTCAAAACTTACAGAATTATACACTAAAGCTGATTATTTTGTATGTAAATTATACTATGATTAAACTAACGAAAATAGAAGAAAAAAGTCAATGAAAGTTAAATTTCAAATACTTAGATTTGGATAGTTCTCAAAGAGTCCAACAGCTAAAGTATAATATGGAACTTTTTTGGTATTCTTCTTAAGCAGAGAACTAAGCAACATGGATAAATAGTTTTGACCAGCATGGTATCTCAGGTAATGAAGATGTCAGGTTAAAAATCAAGACAATCAAACTCCAAGGTAATCAATCATTTGCAACAATCATTAATTTAAAAAATAATAATTTTTGGTCAAAATATTCTGTGACTTCATAACTGGGAAGCTCCAAAATTAGCCACTAGGAGCAAAGTATAAGAAGAAAGAGAATTTCTAAAGCAGTGAGATCACTCTTTCCTAACATGATTAACTAATTTATTAGGTTAAGACGCTGCTTCTGTGAAGTGGGTGGGGAGCAACATCATACCTTCTGGCACAAAGAATTAAAAATTAATTCACATAAATATCTTTTACAGCTGAGCAAGTTAATTAGATTTATTTAGTTCCTAAACTATTAAATAAAGTTGCACGTTGATGTTGAGATTATACGTTGATCTAGCAGGTCAGCATCTCTTCCTGTTTTCATTATGTACTCTGAATCCTTCTAGAAATATTGTCTGGCTGAAATCAACAGGAACCACTGCAGAACACAAGACATGCTCTTGCATTAAAAAGGTATTTTAAGTTGCTGACTTCATCTGAACCTCTAAAAAACTGAAATCAATCTGTTAAACTATGGGCACAAGGAGGTGGGAGAAAAAGAGAAAGCATCATGGTTACCTAATTCCTTTGGACAGTTCAAGGCTGCAAGGCCACAGGGAGGTCTGTGCTGACTGACCTATGCAGTGGGAGTCTCTTCACACACCACGCCTTTCTAACTATGGAATTTTCCATGAACCAACTTTCTCAAAGAATTTTCTTGAGCAGTAGCTTCAGTTAAAAGGAAAAACTCATTTAAGACTCAAACGTTTATGTGTTCCACAGCTAAACTCTTCAAAACATTCAGATTTTCACATCTGGAGATGTGTGGTCTGAAGACCTGGAAGATAGAAGGGAAAGTACTCATAGATCACCATCTTGGCTCCAGCTTCACCTTTATCTTCCCTTACAATTCGTTGGAAACTTTACACTCACATTGAGCTTGAGCAGGAATTTACGCACTTCTGCTCACTAGACATGAACCACCCTGAAACTCAGGCCAACCACTATTTTCAATGAACAAATCAATCTCACGGGGCTGGAGTAAACATCAAATGAGAAAAGTGTCTGAGCATTTCTGGAAAGTTTAAAGGATTTTTGATAAGGAATTTTCCTCTCCAAGATGATGCTTTAGATTCTGCATACTTTGTAAACTCCATGTTTCCTCAAAGGCAAACACCATTAGAATTTTACCTTAAACTAAATTAGCCATCTTCAAACTCTAAGAAAATGTGTGTATGTACATGTATACATGTGTAAAGGTATGTAGTTTCTACATATACAGGACACTTTATAAAAGGGGAAAATTAAATTCTAATACTTTTTTACCCACACTTTCCTGAGGACCTTTCCACATGTAGACACATTTAACCCAATGTAAAACAAAGGGAGTCCTGACTTCAAAACAACTGAAAGTTTCTTCCAACTGGCATCTAATTGATGAAGAATCAAACACTGTGGAGAAAGGAGAAACATCATTTAATTCTACTGTAACACCAAGACATTCTGGGTGCTTTTCTATTCTAAATTCTGGCAGAAGAATACATTACGTAAGCAATATTCAATATGAAAATACTTTTGTACAAATTACTGGAGAGTACACCGAAGTGAAGTTATGGATTTCCTCCCTGCATTTTTTAGGTTATGATTTAATTTGCCCCTGAGGTTCTCTGCTGTACCTCTGGGGAAAAAAATGTAGATTAACTTTCCAGAACTTCATTAGATTCTACTAGAGAATCTACTTGGTCACTGATCCCTATTCAAATATTTACATTAAGGGAGGAATCTGAGGTGACTATATTGGGGAAAAAACTGAGTTTAGAGATAAAACTATCATGGATTTAAATTTCAATCCCAAGCTAAGCAGCTATGTGACTTTGAGAGTCCCTAAAGATTTTTAAACCTTGATTTCTTCTTAAGAAGAATGGGATTCCCTTATGAAATATTAGTGAAGCTGGCATTGAACAATTTGATGCATGGAGGCTTTTGGTTCAGAGCCGACCTTCACATGAGTTTTCTTCTTTCTTCGTTAGCAGAAGTCTTCTGTTTCACAAAAAAACCACCTGCATGAGGTCCACAGAAAACCCTAACGGTCTTGAAGGAGTGGAACATGAAGAGACATCCTGTTGCATGTATCACTCAGCACAGACCTCCCATAACCGTCCACCCTCACCCCTGTTCTAATTCAGCACCAACCTAGCAGCAGGAGAGCCATTTACACTCTGAAACCTCACCGGGGACTTCTCTGACCAAACCCTCCAATGGCTGTGATCCTGAAGAGACGAAACTCTGTAGTAGGGGGTATCTCTACTTCCTGTGTCCACAGCTTCCCACACTGAACTAGGCTGGTGTCCGTCTTCTGGACAAGTCAGAGATCTGCCTCCTCTGTAAGAGAATCTCTATACAAGGAGCTTACTCTGCATGGGACACTAGTTGACCCCTCAACCATCTTCCCCTTAATTAACACCTTACTCAGCAGTTAGTTCTCAGCTCAGTAAAATCTGAAAACAGGCAGGGGCCCTGAACACCTAGCCTGCCAAATCTCCCTTGCATACTCTCTCCTCTGCACTTTTCTCAGGTTATTATTATATAATCCCATGGTTATTTCTGTGGGAGGGCTTTAGTAACAGCTGCCTCCCTCACTGGGTGTGTTACACGCTGTGTGAGAAAGCAGTGTCTGGCTGGGTCACTGTTCATGTCAGGTGCCTACCAGAGGCTGGGAGCAGAGCGAACCCTAAATCAACACTTGTTTAACGAGTGAGTGTGAAAAGAATCTGTGGATGTGGATGAGGGAGATGCTTCGTTTCTTCAGTATGTTATTTAATCCCTGAATTATCACACTATGATAATTCACTTATACAACTTCCAGAAACACACTTTGCTTTATCTGAGGAACAGAATTCTTAAGAGAAAGGAATTGTATAGGAGAATTAAAGCTTGCTTTTAAAGCTTTTAAACCTACAAATCTTATTTAATTCTAATTAAGTTAACACACCCCAAAGCTGCTGCCCCCGCCTTTTTTTTCCCTTTGAACTGATGACCTGAATCTATTTTGATCAGCAAAACAAAAATACAAGCATCAATTCAGCATAAATTTCAATGAATTCTCATTTAATGAGAGAACATCAGACACTGATTTTAATGACAAGATATTGGATTTTGTGTGCATCTCAGTATAGACAATATCACAATGAATGAGGAAGAAAAAACCATGCCATTCTCCCCTGGCAGATGCTAACCCAACTCTGAGTTATAGGTTTTGACATATGAAAAGACAATGACTCAGTTATGCTTGGATCAGGAGTGAGAAAATTTGGAATGTAATCTGTTACTTTGCTTATCTCTTCTGCTTGACAATGTAAGTCGGAGATAATTAAAAATATAGGAAATCAAACATTTGTGGAGGACTTTAATATTCCAAGAACTTGATGCACACATTCAGCTGTGTTCCATTTCATTGAATGTTGAACTCAAAATAAAGATCATTAATTATGTCCGTGTCAGAGGAAGTTATTTAGCATCCAATTCTTCACATTGCCAATACTTAGCATCAAGAAAGTCCAACTGAAAAGAAATATAATTAAGCAGCAAAGGTCTGAATTACATTGGTAGAATTGAGAATTTGAAGTCTCATAGAAATTTTCAAAATAAAGATAGAGATTTTTAAGAGCAAAATCATCTTTGGAAGCAATACAGATACTCTGTGAAACATCACTCAAGGTTTATGATAATGGTGACCCAAAAGTTCTTTCCAGAATCTTCACTAAACAATGACTCTACATTACAGTGAGGTCTTTCTATTATTTTTAAAGATTAAATCATCTTTAGGTAGAATCCAGAACATAGCATTCCACTAAGCATCAGCTCCCTAATCGGTGAGATTTTTACTAAATAAGAGAGACCAGTTATTCATTTACAATGTGACCACAGCCATGAAATTAAAAAAGGCTTGCTCCTTGGATGAAAAGCTATGATCACCCTAGACAGCATATTTAAAAGTACAGACATTATTACTTTGCCAACAAAGGCATGTCTAGTCAAAGGTATGGTTTTTCCAGTAGTCATGTATGGTTGTGATAGCTGGGCTATACAGAAAGCTAAGTGCAGAAGATGCTGATGCTTTTGAATTATGGTATTGAAGAAGACTCTTGAGAATCTCTTAGAATTCAACAAGATCAAACCAGTCAATCCTAAAGGAAATCAGTCATGAATATTCATTGGAAGGGCTGGCTGAAGCTGAAACTCCAATACTTTGGCCACCTAATGTGAAGAATTGACTCAATTGAAAAGACCCTCATGCAGGAAAAGACTGAAGGCAGGAGTAGAAGGGGATGGCAGAGAATGAAATTGTTGGATAGCATCACCGACTCAAAGGACGTAAGTTTGAGTAAGCTCCAGGAGTTGGTGAGGGACAGGGAGGCCTGGAGTGCTTAAGTCCATGCGGTCACAAAGAATGGGACACAACTGAGCTACTGAACTGAACTGAATGTATGCCTTCTTTATCAAGATCTGAAAAAAGTTCTGGCTGAAAATGTAGAGGCCTGGAGGTTTATCCTGACTTTGTCGCTTACTAGCTGTGACCCTGGGCAAGTCACTTCATCGTTCTTGCTCTTGGTTTTATACTGGCAGGCGAGATGGAGGTTCGATTGAACACTTCAACAAACCGCCAAGCTCTTTTTAAAGTCAGACACCTATTTCCAGTCACATGGAAGCTCTAACCATTCACACTGGATTTGAGCAACAATTCTCTAGCATTAATATGTTTATTGGGTACTATAGTGTTGACAAACTATTCCTGTAAGATACCAGATAGTAAGTACTTTCATTTTTTTAGGCTACAGAGTCTCTGTGTAATAATGACTCAATTCTACCACTGTAGAGTGAAAGCAGCCATTAAATTACATTAGCAAGTTGTTTTCCAATAAAACTTTATTTACAAAACCAGGTGGTGGAACAGATATGACCCACATACTAAATTTTTCCAGTCTCTGATACACACCATAGCAACTACAATGATGAATTTGCAGATAAGAAACCTCAGTTCCATCCTTGGACCTGCCCAAATGGTTCAGACATATGTAATAAATATTTCTATATCTCTTTTCAGAGTTCATTCCCTTATCCTTCAGTCATTCTTTGTTTATATACTATTCTGTCTTTCTCTTTCTTTATAAAAAACCACTTCACTGCCCCTACAGATTTACTTCCCAGAATTTATTAGAACACAGTTTGTAACAAAAATGCAATACTTTCTGGCAATGATGGATCCAAAGGCTTCCATGTCAGATTATTCTTTCCAGAATCTAAATTTCATCAATCAGATAAGGTTTTGCCTCTGAACACTTGCGAAAGAATCCATTCCTTCTCTCTTCAATCATCTGCATCTAGATTTGCTCACTTACCTGACTTTATCTCTCAGAATAAATCTTTAGGACAGGACAGCTAGTTACCCCCATAAGCTCCACCTCTTCAAGAGGAGTGCAATGTGCAAAATATCCTGGAAAAGACAAAACTGCAAACCAGAATATGCAACAAACCTGGCGTTGCTAAAGTCTGAAAATGGCACCAAACAAAGGCGAAATCTGAAAAAAAAATCCATCTTCCTATATCAACCTCCAACTGCAAGCAAAATGCTAACAACTTTATGTAGTTTCTCACGTTGAAGAAACACTGATATTTGACAGAAGTGATAAATACTGCGACACGTTAATTATTTGGAATGAGTCTAGCTGCAGCGCTACATACTCTAACTCTGCTAGCTACCCACATTCACCACCTCAAACTCACCTTCAGTTCAGTTCAGTCGCTCAGCTGTGTCTGACTGCGACCCCATGAATCGCAGCACTCCAGGCCTCCCTGTCCATCACCAACTCCTGGAGTCTACCCAAACCCATGTCCATCGAGTCGGTGATGCCATCCAGCCATCTCATCCTCTGTCCTCCCCTTCTCCTCCTGCCCCCAGTCCCCCCGAGAGGACCTTAGGGCCTTGTTTAAGAAAGTCTACAAACAGTGCAAATAGCAACAGTTTCAAATCCTAATGGGATGCTCAAAAGCAAGGTCTCCTGCAACACCCTTCTTAGTGAGGGACAGCAGAAAGGAAAAAGAAAAAGAGGGAATCTACCCAGTTTTTTCAGAGCATTGTGTGTGTGTGTGTGTGTGTGTGTGTGTGTGTGTCTGTGTGTGTGTGTGCGCACGCACACATTCAGCCACTCAGTTGTATCCAACTCTTTGCAACCCTATGGGCTACAGCTCGCCAGGTTCTCTGCTCATGGAAGTTCCCAGGCCATAATATGGAAGTGGATTGCCATTTCCTCCTTCAGGGGATCTTCCCTGACCCAGGGATTGAATCTGCATCTCCTGCATTGGCAGGCGGACTCTTCACCACTGTGCCAGAGAGGATTACTCATCAAACACTTGAGTGAGTTTCTTTGAGTTGTTAAGGTCTGCTCTATCCTAAGAAACACACAACAGGCTCAGGAGTCAGACAAATCTGATAGAGAGGAAAACGCAATGCTTTGTCCAGTCACCAAACTGAGAAGGGACATTAATAGACAAGTGAGGGAAAACCCCATGAGACCAGTGCCCAACCACATCAGAGCAATGTTGACTTTTTACTATGCAGTGCAGGAATGGAGTAGCAAGTATAACCAAAAAAATGAACATGTTAGAAACTCTTAGCAGTGTGGTAAATAGCGAGAGCACTCTAAAACGCCTCCTCTTCTGTGGCTGCATCTGGCTAGTTCACTGATTCCACTTTCCTCCTCATGGTCTTAAAGAGCCCCAGGTTCTCCTCCATGGAAGGTAAATCCTTGAAATGTGAGGTTTCTTGCATTCTTTCTTTGTTGCCCATGCAGATGCAGAAGATTCAGGAAGAGGTCCTGAAAGATGTCAGTATCACAAGATGGAAGGCACCTTACATTGGAGGTTGTCTATTGATACATCTGATTAAAATGTGTATGCTTTGATGTTACATCATGGAGATTTTGTGTAATTTATTATAGCTGAGGTTAGCAGCTGTAACATAAAATTTAGGAAATTCAACCTTGCAACATTTCTCAGTAACGGACAAGGACAGATTACACATCAAAAGCACACCACCTTTTACCATATTAACACATGGCATTAGTGGTCACAAGTGCACTTGAGAATTGTTCTTATAAAACTTTGTTTATTTGTATGTTTGATTGTTGAACTTCCATACTAAAACCTAAAACTAGAAAGAAAAATCAGCCATTGATGCAATGATAAGTATCAATGGAAAGGAAATCAAATGCTTCAACTTATTTCATGGCAAACTTTGTCAAGACATAAGGGTAATAAATGACCTGCAAACTGGGTTTTAAAAAATAAATATCAATTCAAGTTCACTGAAGAGATGGGAAGAAATCTTTATGAGCGAGAGTGATTTTTACCAGATAAAGTTCATTCTGGAACTTTCTGAGAACTTACAGTTGAAATTGCTCATTCTTGTTTAGTGTAATTTAAGGAATTTAGTGCTCTGTTAGCCAAAATGAAAAACCTCACAACTCATGATCACTGGATAGAATACTCAGAAGAATGTTTTTTCTCATCAGTGGAGGAGCAAGTATCTCTTTACTTAACATTGATCCTCTCTCACCTGTCAAAGCTTAAAAGAAAGATGAACAAAGAATCAAACTGACTCCAGGCAACTTAAGTACATCCTAGAACAAAGCTCAATAATATTTATAAAAACATAAAAGAATCCAGAACTCAGTAAGATAAATTCACAAGTTTGGATAACCAATCAAAAATTACCAGATAAAGGACATATATACTAAGCCTCAAACTAGCATCACACTCAATGTTGAAAAACTGAAAACTTTCCTTCAAGATAAGGAATAAGACAAGGATACCCACTCTTTCATTTTACTCAATATAGTACTGGAGTCCAAACCAGAGCAGTGAGGAAAGAAAAAGAAAGAAAAGGTATCCAAATAAACTATCTCTAATGGCAGATGACATGATTATGTATGTATATATATAAGTCTCTGTCAAAAAAGTGATAGAACTAAACAAATTCAATAAAGTTGCAAAGTACAAAATCAATATACAAAACTCAGCAGCATTACTATACAATAATAATGAACTATCTGAAAGAGAAATTAAGGAAACAGTCATGTTAAAATTGCATCAAAAATAATAAAGCATTTAGGAATAAATTTAACTAAGAAGATGAAAGACCTGTATACTGAAAAGACCTGAAAACTGAAAAAAAAAGACATCAATGAAAGAAATTGAAGACACAAATAAGTGTAAAGCTGTTCTGTGCCCATAGATTGGAAGAATTAATTTTGTTATAATGTCCATATTACTAAAAGCAATTCATAGATTCAAGGCAATTTATAATTGCCTTGTAAATAATTTGAATGTCATTTTTTTGCAGAAAAAGACCAAAAAAAAAAAAAAAGCCCTGACATCTGTGTGGGTCCACAAAAATCTCAACTAGCCAAAGCAATCTTGAGAATTGCAGGAGTCTTCACACTCCCTGATTTCAAACTATGTTACATAGCTATGATACTCAAAACAGCAAAATAACTATCATAAACAGGGACACAGTGATCAATGAAACGGAACAGAAAGCCTGAAATAAACCCACACATATATGGTTAAATAACTTACAAGTGAGGAGCCAAGAATATACAATGGGAAAAGGATAGTCTTTTCAATAAATGGTGTTGGGAAAACTGGACAATCTCATGCAAAAAAACAGAAACAAAAAAATGAAGATAGTCCACTATCTTACACCAAACCCAAAAATCAACTCAAAATGAATTAAAGACTTGAACATAAGACCTAAAGACATAAAACTCTCAGAAGAAAATATAGGAGGGTAAGTTCTTTGACAAAGACTTGGTAAAGATTCTAAAAGCAAAGTAAACAAAATCAAAAATAAACAAGTGGGTCATCAAAAATGATCATTTATACCTACAGAAAATTATATATATATATGTGTGTGTGTATATATATATATACACACACACATAATTTTGATCTACAAAGAGGAGGAAAACCAATCAATTGGAATCAACCCAGGTACGATACAAATGACAGAATTAGCAGACAAGGACATTAAAACAATTACTATAACTGTATTCTATATGTTCAAGAAGCTAGAAGAAAGACTATTCATTTGAAGTAGAGACTTGGGAGACTGGAGAAAAAGATGCACACAATACTTCTAAAAATGAAAACTATAGTGTCCAACATGAAAAATGCACTGGATAAAATTTAAAATAGACTAGAGACCTCTGAAGAGAATGTTTGAAGATTTCTTAAAATGACAATTCTGAGTCAGGGGTTTGGAATGAGACTCCTATGCATCTCTTAACATGTGCCTGATGCAAACCATGTTGCTGGTCTCAGAACAATCCTTGAAGTAGCAAGGGACCAGAGTCATATTTGGTACCTTAGACAACAGAACTAGGCAACAAGGTTAGGATTATAGGGTGGCAGAAAGAAGGTAGTATCATGAAACACACTCCTCAATGGAGCAGTGAGGTTTTTGTTAGAGGAGTTGAAAAAGTCATCAGTATTCAGTCATGTTGTAGAGATAATGGAACTACAATATTTCTGAGCTTCCTCGTAACGCTAAATTAGATGATTCACTAAACTGAAACATCAAAAAACATGTTTCATAAACTCTCAGTATTGGAAGGTGGCCATAGAAAGGCTACACTGGCCTAGTAAAAACAACACAAGGGCCGGCCATAGGCTAGGGAATAACTTCACAGATGAAGGCAGCAGCATCCATCTACCCAACAGAAATTTATTAAACCATAACTGTGTGCCTGGTATTGGAGATAAAGTACCAAATATGACTGGCACTCCAGAACTTGGCAAATCCATCATTTTTAAAATGCCATGGATAGGACCAGGAAAACTGGATATGCTTTCCTACCCATAAACACTGAAAAACATTAAATATCAAAAGAAATACCAGTCGTCATATTCACAAGAGCCACTGAGCTACAAAAGACAGATGAGCTACAACAGATCAAATCCACAGTTGGGGGAACAGATTGTAGTTTCTCTAGGAATTCTCAAAGAGATTTTTTTCTTTTTTTTTTTTTTTTCCCCTAGTTACTCTGTCAGAATAACAGAAGAATGACATTTCTCCTGAACTAAATGTCAACTTTGAATTGATTGACACTTCCTAGGTGTAAATTATCTTTTGTGCTTTCTCCTATCACAGCACATCCAATGTTATACACGTAACATGCATTTGCTATAGTGTTATCTTTGCAAGTAAAATGATACCACTATAGATTTATTAGCATATGTATTGCTCTAATTCCCTGAAAGGAAATAAGCTGTCACAAATGCTCAGGATAAGGAAGGTTACTTTTTCACTTCAGTGCACTTCATTAGAGAAATAAAGACATAAGTGGAATTTCTTGATCCATATAATACCTGTCACAAAACATAAAAAAATACTTTCTCATTTGAGATTAAGTCAATTTTCCCCATGTCATCTGCCTTCCTTTATGGTTAGGATCATAAGTTGCATGTCACCACATGACAGGAATTTGGGAAATGTGGAAGTCTTGGATTTACCCCAAGTATTTCTTAACAACTTGTTCCTTCTTCAAAGGAATCATGCAAATTCCATAATTACAAGCTTATAAGAAACCCAACAAGCTCAGCTGTCATTTTCTGATACTTGAATTGAGAGATTTTTTTTTAAACAGTGAGCCAGTGGAGCATAAAGCAGTAGTCTGTACTCGTCGCATGTATCATGACCACCTGGAAAACATGTTGAGTCACAGATGGCTGGGCTTTCACACCCAGAGATTCTAATTCAGAAGGTCTGGGATAGAGCTTGGGAGTCTGCATTTCTAATTCCCTGGTCATGCTGCTGATGCCTTCTGGAGACCCTACTTTGAGAACAACTGGCATAAAACTTAGGAACATGGGTGTTGGACTAAAACAAAACAGTTTGGGTATTTATTAATCTTATGATCTGCCTCCAACCCCCCTGTGCAAGTACTGGCTAAGCCTCAGCTTCCTCATCAATAAAATAAACATAATAATTGTATTAATGCCTTTTTTTTTAAGCTGATGAGAGAATTATAAAGAAAAATGCTTGTAACAAATTTATCATTGCATGGCAGGATGTAGGCATGAATGAATGTTAACCAACCCACCACCATTCACAGCAGTTGATCACATAGGCACTAGCTACACAGCCTCTGGGGAAGAAGAGCCTAGGTCTCTGAGCCAGGTGAGTCACTTCCCAGCTCTTTACTGAAAGAAGTTCTTCCCTTCCTACCCATGAGCTCCGACTCTCAAAGCTAAGCGTTTTCTTGGTAGCAGCAAGTCAATGAGCTTTGCTTTTCTTTCATCTGTTGATAAAAATCTTTTTGAGTTCAAGGACATAAGAAAGGGAAAGGAGAATTGGGCAAATCTGTCCATAGTTGGCAGGAGAGTAAGGTTGAGTGCAGAAGGAGAATCCATATTCTTAAGAAGACTGATCTCTTAGGCTGTGTGTTGATGAATGCCTTGCAGCCTCCCTTCCAGGCTGGCTATAGAGTGGAAGTTGGTTGGGATAGCTTTTTCAAATATTACTCAAGAGAGTTTAAGTTCATATAGGGGCACTAGGAATTGGACAGGGCTTCCCAGGTGGCTCTGTGGTAAGGAATCTGCCTGCAATGCAGGAAATGCAATTTCTATTACTGGGTCAGGAAGATTCCCTGGAGGTGGAAATGGCAACCAACTCCAGTACTCTTACCTGGAGAATTCCATGGACAGAGGTACCTGGCAGGCTATAGTCCATGGGATAGCAAAGAGTGGGACACGGTGGAGCATGCACACACTCAGGCATTGGACAGCTGGTCCCTGAGGACAGAGCTATCAAAAAGCTGCAGTGGATCAACACATCTTCAGTCAACATATGGGTTTTGAAATGTGAGGAGAAAACTTTTATTAGTTTGAAAGAATTTTCTTATTAACTGAAATAATATTTATTGTATTTCATCAGCATAAGAGTAGCAGGCTAAAAAAAAAAGCTGTCTCTTTAATGTGGAAAACAAGAGTTTAGTTAAATTAATGTAAGAAAGCTTGAGTACTTTACATTTAGAATACATTTCCATGTTTATGAGGTCTGAGTTTATTATTTAATGACTAGAGACTTGAAACTCTGCTTAGAATATAATTTCCCCTCTGTGGTTTCTATGACTACTCTCTTTTATCTTATGAACTCATTGTAGTCAGATGTGTGACTGTTGCTGCAGTAACAGCATCGATTTCCTGAGGAAATTAGAATATCTGCATCAAGTAAAACTTTCCTTTCCTATAGGCATTTAGCACAGTATCAAATAAACTGCATGCTTTTTGGTTCCTTCTTTCAATCAGATATGGTGTGTTTCAATTTCTTTTCAGTTCTTCAAGACGTGTGGTAAAATACTGTATGTCTCTGTAGAAGGGCACCCTGGTTCCAACTGAGGTGAGAAAAGTAAAGAGCTCATGCTGATCCAGCACTTCCTGTGTGCCAGGGGCTATTCTGAACACTTCACGTGCATGAACCCTCTTAAAACAAGATCAGAATACAGTTTCATTATTTTTGTTTTCAAGATGAGGAAACTGAGACAGGATGAGGTTAAATAATGTACCCAAAGGTTTACTGGTAGTAAGCAACAAAGCTGCTAAAACCTATGTGATTCCTCACAACTTAGTAATGTACAGAGCATGTGTCTTCTAACCTGATAAGCACAACTTTATTTTTAATATAGGTAACATAAAGCCCACCAGAGACTCATCAGTTGAGTCAGCCAGTAAACGCCAAATAAAATATTGATGTCTTTTCATCTGGTTGGGGGAAAAAACTCATATGGCTATTAAAATCTTTCTAGGTATTTATCCAAGGCCAAAGTATCCCTAGATACTTGATGAAGCATCATTGTAACTATTAATAAACACTGCAACACCCTAAGCTATCCATCTATACTGATTACTCATCATGCCGGGCCATCTTTATTTCAGGTAATTCAGGGGGCTTACAGGTTAGACTGTTTCACATTTGGAGAAAACCGACGCTCAAGATAGACCACTCATGCATGGCTCCCTCATTCTCTCACCCTCCCTCATTTCACAAATTTCCAGAAACTTTTTGGCCAGAGCATTGTAGATGGAAGGATTTGAAACATGTGACAGTTCAAGATTTATCTGAATCTTATTCAAAATTGGTAATAGCTTGTTAACTGCTATTCACTCTGCTAAAAAAAGCAATAAAGATGTTTCTATGTCTTAGAAAAACGATGGTTTAAACTGCAAAATTATGACACTAATGAAGAAAATAAAGTTTGATGTCATTTCTGTATTAAACGGAAATTCTAGTCATTTAGTAAAATGAAAGTATAGAAGATTTTAACAAAAAAGCTATCCAAATAGAATGTCTGTTTTATAGATCAATTAACTATTCGTTAAAGTCTAATTGTGTTTTGCTTTACCTCTCCCTCGTTCCCAGAGGAAATTCTTCACGAATCAGATACACAAGGTAGAGATTCCATAATCATCTCCTAGCATGGTTATCTAGATGCTGTCCTGAAGATTATGACCTCTGGAGCTCTTCTCATTTTCAAAATTATCATTCAGACAGTGTTCAAGCAATATGAGGCATGTTCTAACCCCAAAAGACAAACAAATTCACTTTCATAAATAAAATTAGCCATGGAAATTACATCTGAATGTCCTTATGCTTTAACATTCTTACTTTCTGCTTTTCAATTCTACTCTAAACCAATGGCCACAACTCAGTTATCAGCCTCTTCTTTATCACCCCTTTTCAGAGATATTTATTGTACAAACTACAAATCATAATACAATAGCCTCTACAATGCGGGCTACACCAACATTTGGCTTGGAGTTTGGTCAACCTAGATTTATGTCCTTCTCTGACTTTCTGACCTCAGACAAGTTAATTCCGCTCTCTCACTCTTAGTCTCACTTTTAAAACGGGGGTAGTAAAAACACTATCATTTGTAGTTAAGAATAAACAAAATGATGCAAATTAGAGGGAGCAAAACATGCCACCCCAACATGGGACTGTAGTCATAACTTTAGCAAGAGTCTAGTATGTAGTACACGTTCAATGAAATGCTAACACATAGAAAAGATCAATGCAAGCTTAAGTCACATATGTCTTCTTCCTGGAATTAAAGAAACCATGAAGATTTCAAGACAAGGACGCTGAAAAGGTGGCTCTGGAACTAGTGTCTGAAACTGTCTCATACCTCTGACACTTCCTCACTTCCACATGTCTATAGACTCATGAGAAGGCAGATCATAGTGATGATAACTCCTCTTAAATTAGGTCTAAAAGAAAACATGATATTTGGGTTGTTCCTTGCAGACAGTACTTTTCTTATGCAGCTCTTTGTACAGACCTTGAAACATTTTCTATTCTTGTCCTCTTCTGAAGGTGACTGCATTTTATTCCTATGGGATTCTAAGTTACTGGATAAAGATGCTGCACTGTCATCTTCCCTAACGGAGCAGCCAGAAACTCTAACTAGACTCTTCTGATTTCATTTTTTTTCTGCATCTATTTCAGTGGTCCAGAGTTCTGGTGTTTCAGGTACTGTGCACCCATTATGTCAGAGAGGAATTTTCTATCGACAAGTGATGCTATCCTCCCTGCTGTAGGGTAAGCCCACAGTCGTCAGAGCATGCCACTGCTCAGCCCCAGAAAGGTGGCCAGTGCTAGGACTCACACCTCCACATGTTCTTCCAACTGCGTACCCTGGGGCCGCCCCATGATCCAAGGGAAGACCACCATCCATGAAGCTGTGATCTCCGTACAAGTCTGATTCAGGTCTGTATCCTCTGGCTCCTTCCTTTCTCTGGATGCCTTGTACATCCTGAACATCGGAGAGGCCTCCCTCCATCCTGCCACGCTGTCTCTCAGCCACATTACCTCAGGAGAGGGCAGGAGATCAACACAGACATCAACTGTCCACCTGAAATGGACTTGGCCAGTCATGCCATGGCTGAACTGGATACTGCTTACTGTACACAGATGATCGGACTTTTTATTGTCCTTCATTGCAGACATATGTTCCTGGGCTCTGAGATTACAATTTTTAAAACTGAGATGAGATTACCACTAGTGATGAACCTAGGGTTCTCAAATCACATGGCTACCAAACTCTGGAAGAAGCCATAATATTCAAGTTTTATTATTATTTTTATGCTTTATTCTAAAATAGCTGTAAATCAAGTAGAAATACTTCTATTTGTGAGAGTTATCTGTTCAGTCAATGCTTTCGGGTTCTTTTTTGATAATTCAAATGTAAGTCAAATATTTCAGTGTTTTAATTGTTCTTCTCAAATGTCTTTGATTATCAGAAGTACCTGTGGCAGCTTCTGATACACAGATTTCTAATCCCTACCAGAGACTTATTAAACTTCTGGAGATGGGATCAGAAAAAAAATTTTCCCCCCAAAGATGTTCCCCCAAGTGACATGGGTAATAAGTCCAATTTAGGAACAAATGAGCAATGATGAATGAGATAATTCAAGGCACTTGGCAAAATCTTACCCAGAGGAAAATCACCCCCTTGGCCTACCCTTGGCAGTGGGAGATGTCTTTCAGAAGCATTTATAAATGGCTGAGCTGTGAACAAAGTACCTTTCAAGGAGAAACCTGAGAATATGTATGTTAAGCATGAGAGAAACTTTAGATTTGCAGTTATATGTTGAAAGTGTTTACATAAATAGTATTGCTTTTGATATTTATGACTAAGTAACAGCACAAAACAGTGAAAACTTGACTTTAAACTCTTTCTTTTCTTTAACAGGTCATGATAAGTTTCTGTATTTTGTGAGTTGAATAGCATATCCCCAGATTCATATCCATTCTGAAACCTCAGAAAGTGACCTTATTTGGAGTTAGGGTCTTCCCAGATACAATTAGTTAAGAAGAAGTGTTACTAGATTAAAGTGGGCCCTAAACTCAATGACTGGTGACCCAGTAAGAAGAGAGACACAGAGACATGGACACACAGACAGGAGAAGCCCATGTGGAGAGAGAGAGGCAGAGACTGGAGGGATTGTCTTCAAGCCAAGGAACGTGGAGGCTTGTTAGCAACTGCCTGAAGCAGGCAGAGAGGAACGGGATGGACCCTCCCCGGTACCCTCCAGAAGGAAGCAGCCTGCTAACACCTTCACTTCAGGCTTCCAGCCTCTGAAACCATGAGAGAATAAATCCCCACCCAGCTGTGATAATTCCTTATGTCAGCCCTTGCAAAGTAACTGGCTGTAGAACTGGATACGTTGAAGGGCACTGGAAAGACCACTGCAGTGAGGAAACGGAGTCTAAACTCTAATCCCAGTATTGTCCAGTATTGTCCTTGGCTCACTTTTTAAATTTTTTTAATACTTTGAACACGTTACTTACTGGATTCTAATTGCCTCACTTGCAAAACGAGAAAATGGAGTAGAATGAGATGATTTTCAAAGAATTTCCTCCAACTCCTTGTGATTCACGATCTGAGAGCAACTTTTAATTATTTTTGTATTACCATTCTGTCACTAGCTTTACCAGTCACTTTCTACTCACAACACAAACAACAGTTTCTCAGAACAAATAACTTGAAACTCCAATGTCTATCTGCTCCTGCTTTTAAAATCACTCTAGGAAATCTGACTGAAAACACACTTGGGAAGAAGATTTGCACCTGCTGGCAAGGAGACAGGGTCTGTCTCCAAGTGTACTTCTGGTCAACTTTCTCCTAAGCAAGGGAGCAATAATAATAATGAACATCTATTGAGTACTTACTAGGTTTTAATCTCTTAAGTGCTTTGTTCATATTATCCCCTTTAATTGTCCACAGTCTTATGGAAGTGAAATGAAATATTATAGAGGTGGGGCTTCCCAGGGAGTCAGTGGCAAAAAAAAAAAAAAAAATCCACCTGCAATGCAGGAACTGGAGGAGATATGGGTTCTATCCCAGGCGGTCAGGATGATCCCCTAGAGGAGGGCACGGCAACCCACTCCAGTATCACTGCCTGAAGAATCCCATGGACAGAGGTGTCTGGCAGGCTATAGTCCATAGAGCTGCAAGGAATCGGACATGACTCATGACTAAGCATGCACTAATTATGGCCTACTCATATGTAACCAATTAACTCGCAGGATAAATTCCAGGGCATATAAGCATAGTTCAGGCTTAAAGTCACATGTGTGCACAGTTATTTAATCAGTCATGTCTGGGGATGAAGTACAGATTCTACATTTCTCTCCAGCAGAAGGCCTACATACATTTTAGAAAGCAAAACCATAATTTAAAGCATAAGAACGTATTGTTCCACAAGCTGGTTTACCCAACTGACTCCCAGCTGACATCTATGTGAGATGTCTTTTACATATTTTAGGAGATCAGATACTTCCAATGCAATATTCATCTGCAAACCTTTCCCTGAGAAAGAGAAGCACTGTTACCAGTTCCCTGAATGCATGTTAAGAGTCCAGGGGATTGACAGAGAAGGCATAAGTCAGAAGGTCCTTGGCCAAGTCACTAAATTTCCCCATGCCTCTGTTTGACTGATTGACTTTCATTGTATATTTACCAGATGCTTATTTTTGCTAGGCCTGGTGCTACATACTAGGGATAAATTAGTGAGCAAAATGGAAACAAAACATCCGGTATACAGGAGAAACAAAAAATTAAATAAAGTTATCTACTAATATATTAACACATCAACACATAATTAGCACATGATATTAACAATATCAAGGACTATCAAGAAAAAGTGTATACGGTAACATTCTAAAAGAGACTCCAGATTTCAGTGGAATTCAAGGAAGGTCACTCTGAGGACATGAAAGTACCATGCAAGTTAAGTGAAAGGGAGGAAAGGTTTGGAGGAGTCTTATGTGGGAAGGGACTTAGTGTTTTGAAGGAAGGTAAAGCAAGCAAACATAGCAAAGTTAAAACAATGAAGAGGGAGACATGGGATGAAGTGACTGCATTTTTATCCTGAGTTTAATTTACACATATTGAAATTTTTACAACTATAAAATGAGCAGAGTGGCATTTATTTTATTGTTTATTTCCTATGTAAGGAATAAAGCAATAGTGTTTATGAATATGCCATATATATATACATGTCATACAAAATAAGGTATTTCTTGCTATAAGTGTATTTTTCTGGTAGGTACAACATAGAGTCTCCTCTTTCTTCTGTATCAAGAAGTTCTGAAGAGAGCCAAGAGAGAAAGATGCTTTAACACTACACTTCAAGAGAGCTAGAATTCTTGGTAAACCTGATTCTGAATCATTTGCTTCTAAATAATAGATGCTAGACAATTTTATGACAGGCATATTAATTATTCATTTGGATAATTTAAATTGATTTCAAATTATACTATATCATTTTCTATTAAATTTCAATAAGACTGCAAGAGATCCATTAAATTCTAAGTCATTATCATTAATTTTCATTAAGATGAATGGACACCAAATATATTCCATCTCTTAAAGTCAATGATTTCCAGTATTGGTTTGATCAAATTACTGTGACTATGAGCCAGGTCTTGGCTGTGCCCTTCACAAATAACAATCGCTTTTGGATCAGAAGGCAAGCCTTCTGAAATATCCAACACATGCATCCAACAGGATGGCTATTATGTTAGACTTACTATTTTAACACCCTTTATTAGGTACAACAGGAAAATAACACATATTTAAAGTGTTCAATTTGGTGTTTTATGACATAGTATGTAAGTATTAGAAAACCACCACAATGAGCACTATTCGTAATGGCCAAATGTGGCAACAACCCAAATATCCTATGATATGAATAGCAAAACATAATGTGGAGTCTGAAATTCATACACCTGCTACAGTGGGGATAAACTTTGAAGCATGATGTTATGTGAAATAAGCCAGATACAGAAGGACACTATCCGTCACTTCTCATAATTCCCTAGTTGCTCTTTGGGAACCCGTCTTGCCTTGCTATCCCTCCTCCTCCGTCTTCCCTATCACTCACAAACCCACAGGCCATCGCTCATCTGCTTTCTGTCACTAGAGACTCAACTGCATTTTCCAAAGTTCTATGCAAATAACATCACAGATTGTATGCCTGACTTCTTTCACTCAACAATTATCTTAATATTCAGTATCAGTGTGTGCTTGAGAGCTCATTCATTTTTAACAGCTTAGCATTATTTTACTGTGCATATAACACAATTTTTTTTAATCCATTTACCTGTGGATATATACTTGGATTGTCCCCAGTGTTGCGACTAGAAGTAAAACACTAAGAACATCTAAGTACAAGTCTCCGTAGAGATGTATGCTTTCTTTTTTCTTGAGTGAAAACCCAGGAGTGGACTGTCTGGGTCATATTGTAAGTCAATGCCTAACTTTATTACTGCAGTAAAGCATACAAAACAAAAAAATTTTTCATTTTAAGTATTTTAGGTGTACAATTCAATGGCATTAAGTAAATTCACATTGCTTTGTTACCATTACCACCATTTATCTTCAGAACTTTATCATCTCAAACTGAAATTCTGTACCCATTAAAAATATCTCTGGGTTCTCCCTTCTCCCACCCCCTAGAAATCACCATTATACTCACCCCATAAATGTCACTACTCTAGGTACCTTATATAACTGGAATCAGGCAATATCCGTCCTTGTGTGACTGGCTTATTTCATTTAACCTAATGCTTCAAGGTTCATCAACAGTGGCAGGTGTCAGAATTTCATACACATTTTGTTCATACTTCAAAAGACATTTGGGCTGTTTCCACTTCTGGTTATTGTGAATAGTGCTGCAATCAACGCTGGTGTAAAACATCTGTTTGAGTTTTAGCCTTCAGTTCCAGAAATGGAATTTATGGACCATAGGGCAATTCTATGTTCCATTTTTCGAGGAACCGCCATCCCGTTTTCCAGGGAGGCTGTACCATTTCATACTCCTCCAGCAACGTGAAAGAGTTCCAATTTCTTTCTGAATGTCTGACTTTTTAAGAAACCACCAAGCTGTTTTCTAAAGTGGTTGCATTATTACGCATCCCATCTAGCACTTCCTACTTCTCTGTATCACTGCAAACACTTCATATGAGCA
This sequence comes from Odocoileus virginianus, assembly GCF_023699985.2. NCBI lineage: Eukaryota > Metazoa > Chordata > Mammalia > Artiodactyla > Cervidae > Odocoileus > Odocoileus virginianus. The sequence continues at coordinate 17,195,530 of NC_069699.1, forward strand.
GTCTTTTTCATTTTAAAGATTCTCATAGGTGTGCAGCGCTATTTCATGGTGTTTTTATTTTAATTTGCATTTCCCTAATGACTCACTGTGTTGAGCATCATTTTCTGCATTTACTTGTGCAGTTAGCTGACATGACCACAGGGATCACACCTTGCTTCCCATCCCTCAGGAAGATCTATTCTTACCTGCCTGATTTTCAGGGTCTTAAAAAGCATTACTTTATTATATATAGTTTCTTTTTCTTAACCATTGTTTCAGACAAGGGCATAAATCTGGTACCTGGTACTCCATCTTGGCCATAAGTGGAAGTCTGGATTGACTATTTTTGAGCCAAAGCTGTGATTATATGAACATTTTTAAACTAACATGAGTACATTTCCTCACCCTGGCCTTTTAAATTAACTCTTGAATCAACCTGTAAACATATTGTCAAACGTATCATAAATACTATACAGAGCTAATTCCTTTTTACTTTTAGTGCTTTCAAAACTATCAGCAAAGACAGGTGTCCACTTACAAGAGGCTTAGAAACTCGGCAGAAAAACAAGAAACAGATTTTATATGACACTGTAAGTTAGAAGTCAGGTAGATACAAAATATTAGTATGCTGACTTTTTAACTTACTGTTCACCTAGGTTTGCTCTGCTCTGTGCTAAGCAGAGGGAGAACCAAAATGAAAAAAGACAAGTTCCCCACCCTCCAGGAGCTTACATTCCAGTGGAAGGAAACAGGAAATACTTATACATGATCACGTTAGATAAGCAACAGAAGAAAATAAGGGAGGATAATGGGGGAAATAAGATTTGGGAGGAATAAGAGTGACTCTTTAGTCAAATAATTACTAAGACCTAAACGGTGAGAAGGAAACAGAAGTCAAGATTTGGAAGTCAAAGTGTCAGTCACCCCCGTTGCCTCTGACTGTTTGCGACCCCATGCACTGTAGCCCACCAGGCTCCTCTGTCCATGGAATTCTCCAGGCAAGAATACTAGATTAGGTAGTCTTTCCCTTCTCCAGGGGATCTTCTTGACCAGAGACTCAAACACAGGTCTCCCGCATTGTAGGCAGAATGTTTACCATCTGCGTGACCAGGGAAGTCCATGAGCCACCAGGAAAGAAAAGCCTCAAATCACTAATCACTAGGGAAATAAAAAAAAAAACACACAATGAAATATTACCTCAATATCTGTTAGAATGGCCATCATCAAGAAGATAAGAAATAACAAGTGTTTGTGAGATTATGGAGGAAAGACATTCCTGTGCGCTGTTGGGAATGTAAACTGGTGCGGCCACTATGAAAACCTACCCTAACATGGTGGATCTTACAAAGTTAAAGACAGAACTAGCTTATGATCCAGCTATTCTACTTTTGGATATTTAACCAATGAAAATGAAAACACTAACTGAAAAAGATACATACATTCCAGTGTTCACTGAAGCACTGTTTTACAATAGCCATGACATGAAAACAACCTATCAACAGATGGACACACACGCACACCCAATGGAGTATGAGTCAGTCCATTTTTGACAACACAGATATACCTTGAGGGCATTATGCTAAGTGAAATAAGTCAGAGGAAGACAGACACTGTATAATCTCACTTATATACGGAATCTGAAAATAAACTCATTGAAAACAGATCAGATGTATGGTTACTAGAGCAGAAAGCAAAGGTGACGTGTAAGGGGAGGGGTGGAAGAATTAGATGAAGGTGGTCAAAACACACAAGATAAATAAGTGCTGGGGGCATACTGTCTACTATGATGACTATAGTTAACACTTCTGGATGGTATATATAAAAGTTGCTAAAGAGTAAACCCTAGAAGTTCTTCTCACAAGGGAAAAAAAAAGATTTTGAGCATATCTATGTGAGATGATGGATGTTAATTTATCTTTTTGTGTTGATACGTGTTGATTCTTTTGCAATATATGTAAGTTAAGTTATTCTCCTGTATACCTTAAACTTAAACAGTGCTACATGTCAATTATAACTCAGTAAAATTGAAAAAAAAAAGATCTGGAGGAAAAGCAAATATGTTAGGAGGAACAATTTGGTATATTCAAGGAAGAGAAGAAAGACAATACTGTTGAAGTAACTGGGAGAGGAGTCTCCAGTGAGACCCTCATATTCCTCTCCAAGGCTATCACAGGAATATGAAATTTCTCTAAGCCAACAGAAAATCACAGGGGTTTGGGAGAGTCTAACCAATTAAGTGATGACAATCTTTTAGGTACTTTTTGTCTCCTCGCCCTTTTAAAAAGATGATCCCACCTTCCACATGAATGGCCAACAGTAGGGAGAAACAATAATAAATAAAAGAAAAAAACAGAAACAAGGGTAAAGGCCAGTTTGTGTGTTAATGCAGAGGGCTAGGAGGGATGATGCAAGAACATAAATGAGCGAAGATGGCTGGATAAAACCAAAAGGTAATGGTGTGATCCCTAGGAAACTGAAGAATGCATTCCTAGTCACAAAGAATGGCTGCCACTTCATTCTGGCTAATTACTGACACTTGAAATATAGACCAAATATTGCCAACTACTCTAATGCTTCAAGGGTCCAGACACCCAGATTTTTAAGACATTCTAATTCTGTAATACTTTATGGAATGCCTCACAATGTCTGTATGAGAGGATAGTACTATGGACCAACAGTTTGTGGTCCCTGGTATCAGCTGATAATACAAAAGAATTTAATGGCTGGATGTAGGTATCTGGGAAAAGAGAGACTGAAATCTGTGTTGTGAATTTTGCAGATTAAAAGGTGACTGTGAGATAGATGATGGGGCTAAGAAATGGCTCCATGGAAGAGGTGGAATTTGTGGTGACCCTTGTAGGCTATGTGTTCTGAAGTGGCAGAATGTCATGGGGAGGGCACTTTAGACAGAAGCCACAGTTAGTGCCAAATCAATGAGTTTCAAAAACCCAAGAGATGTTGGGATTAAGATGAGTCAACCGGTCAGAATGAGGAGTTTGATAATAGAGTACAAGTAAATCAAACTGGAAAGGTAGGTCAAATACATGAATTTGGGTAGCTATAGAACTCAATGTAGACATGCTATAAACTGATCCTATATTTTCCAATGAGATGCAGTCAGGGAATAGTGACTCAACAATTATGCTCTCTTAGCAACTGTTGCATTAGATGTTTAAATCAACTGAATGAAGGGCAAGAGAGAACTTGCTGGAGAAAAACTGAGTTGATATGATCAATGATTATTTTTACATGGGTGTAAGTTCTGAGCATGCATTTTCATAAATGAGAGATTTTTCTCCCCTCTTCTAAGTGCCAGGAGGAAGTTTCTCTTTTAGATAGGTGTCATGGTGATAAATACTCCAAATTGTGTGATTAAAGGCACACTTAATCTCTTTTTCAAAAACAGCAAACTCCCAGGGCTAGAAAAGCCCTTGAACCTTCAATGCCATGAATCCTCTGGCCCTACAGTATTCATAAGCAAGAGAGACTACAGGGACATCAAAGAGGCCTTTTATTTAGGATCCAGCCATCCTCCTTTGAAAGAGAAGCCTAACACTATCCATGGTGTGGTTATTTCTTCCAAACGGAGTTGATCTGCCAAGTGCTGAGTCATCACTCCTGATCCTACTGCACAAGGTGCCTGGCCCTGAGAGGTAACGATTTCAGCTGCTGCCTAGAGTGCACCCCAGCTTGCCTCAGACAGTGAGGCTGCAAGAGTCATGTTCCCCAAATCACCAGGCTGCGTCAGGTCTCATCATGCTCTCCAATATGACAGCTGTGATGCTGCCATAATCCAGTTCTGCCTCCACCTGCTTTGTGCTTGGAGTATGAAGTAGGTAATCACCTCTGAGAAAATGCAGGTTAGTCACTGTCAGAGGGTAGGGGGATGATAAAGAATCACAAGGATCATCTAGCTCTATCTTCTTAGTCATACAAGGCTTTGCAAGCTAAGTACTGTGAACTATATAAGGGGTTTAAATACATTAGTGCATTAATCCTGGTGCTAGAGACTCCTACTGCTTGTAACTAAATGGTAGATCCCCATGCAGAGTAGGATTTGCCAAATGAAGATGCTACAAATGCCATTCTCCCAATCATGGTTACCTGCTAATTCCCTCTAACTAGATCTCTGGGTAATGAGGCTTCTAGAAAACCACAGGCGGCTGATGTTAGAATAAGATGGAAGTAGAGCAAGCACCCCTGTAGGAAGGCCAGAAACAGAAAAACCAGGGAGGATCCAGAAGCGAGAAAGAGGGCAGGGGGCGCACCTCTAGTCCTGTCTGAAAACATACTCACAGGAACAAAGGCATGACTCGGGGAGATGATGGCCGAGCCTTTAAAGAGATGACTGGGAGGAGTTCAGGGGATGCTGCAACGTCATTTAAAGATTTGTATCAGCTCTGTGTACACGGGGAACTTTATAGTGAAGAGAATATACTCCTCTTCCAGAGGGGGCCATGCCCTAAATCCCTGGACACATCTGTCAATAGCAAGGGGAATTAAGATTGCAGATGAAATTGAGGATGTTACTCAGCTGACCTTAAACAGGGGAGATATTCTAGAAGATCCTGGTGGGTTTACCGTATTCACAAGGGCCACGTAAGTGGAATAGAGAGATAGAAGAGAGCGACCTAGCAATACAATGTGAGACAGACCAGGGCAGCCATCGGCGGCTTTGAAGACAAAACAGGGGCCATGAATAGAGGTAGTCTCCAGAAGCTGGAAAGGTAAGAAAACAGATTCCTCCCTAGAGCCTCTTGATAGGAGCACAGCCCTGCCAATACCTTAACCCAATGCAATTCACTTCCATTTGTGGTGTTCAGATGACAAAATAATTTACGTGGTTGTAAGCCTGTAAGTTCATGGTTATTACTTAGAGCAGCCATGGAAAATGGCCCATGAACTACTGCATTACAATAGCACTTTTATGTAGTGAGATTCCCGGAACAGAGATAGTTCTACAGAGAAATGTTCAATAGCTCCCCAAACAGAGTAATGGTAAAATTATGCCTAATGGACAGTCCTTTCTGGGCTCAGCTCTTGCTCTGTGCCCCCACACCCTCTAGTCCTGTGGCCACACTGGACTGTTTTTGGGAATATGTCATCTGTTGTAACCCTGGGGTGTCTATTCATACTGTGGGCTCTGCCTGGGATCCTCTCCCCACCAGCTTGTCCCTGAAGTTCTCTCTTTGTGCCCGGCAGTCCTCAATTTCTCACCATCTCCTCTACGAGGCCTTTATGCCCCCTGTCTTCCCTCTCAGTAAAAAGGAGCTCTCTCTCTTCTGTGGCATGATGGTGATATCAGGGTAGAGCAGATTAGTTTGCTTTACTTGGGGACCAAAATGACTCCATTTGGTTTGGTGGGTTTGGGTTGGTTGCCGTTTCTTTGCCAAAAAGCAAGAAGGTTTCTACTACCCCTCCCTCCTGGAGAAGGTTTAAACATTAAGACTGCTCTGACCTACGTAAGAAGAAGCTAGCTTTTCCATGACTAAACTTTCAGTTAAATAGGTCTCTTGTTAATAAGACAGGAGGAAGATGCGAGGAAAGATCACCTCTGAAAGAAATAAGAAGTGGCGGTAAGATATTCTGAGAGTTAAAAAGAGCCTGGAGAAGAGACATTATCTGAGCTATTTGAACAGACTGTCCAGCAAGGGAGTGGGCCTGCAGCTCTGGGATAAAGGCCTGTGTGGTCCAGTTACTAGAGGATCATAGAGCTGGCAGGAGACAAGAAGCTGGGCTTCTGTCACCAACACGTCCAATGAAGACTTTTACCAGCATCTCACTGCTCTGCCCTCAGGAGGGTACCACCCATTCTTTTGGTGCCATTCTGATTACCCCATGGAAACAATTTTAGGGCCATCCCTAATCCAATATGACCAGTCCTTATAAGAAGAGGAAAATGGATAAAACCATACAGGGAGAATATCATGTGATGACAAGCAAATACTGAGATGCTGCGGCTGCAAACCAAGGAAATCAAGTATTACCATTTGTCACCAGAAGCTAGCAGACAGACATGAAATGGAATGTCACTCAGAAGGTTATAAACACCTGGATTTGGACTTCTAGGCTCCAGAATCGTGAAAGAACTTTCTATTGTTTTCACTTCAGTTGCTCAGTCGTGTCTGACTCTTTACGACCCCATGAACCACAGCACACCAGGCCTCCCTGTCCATCACCAACTCCCAGAGTTCACCCAAACCCATGTCCATTGAGTAGGTGATGCCATCCAGCCATCTCATCCCCTGTCGTCCCCTTCTCCTCCTGCCCTCAATCCCTCCCAGCACCAGGGTCTTTTCCAATGAGTCAACTCTTTGCATGAGGTGGCCAAAGTATTGGAGTTTCAGCTTCAGCATCAGTCCTTCCAAAAACACCCAGGACTGATCTCCTTTAGGATGGACTGGTTGGGTCTCTTTGCAGTTCAAGGGACTCTCAAGAGTCTTCTCCAACACCACAGTTCAAAAGCATCAATTCTTCAGTGCTCAGCTTTCTTTATAGTCCAACTCTCACATCCATACATGACCACTAGAAAAACCATACCCTTGCCTAGATGGACCTTTGTTGGCAAAGTAAAGTCTCTGCTTTTTAATATGCTATCTAGGTTGCTCATAACTTTCCTTCCAAGGAGTAAGCATCTTTTAATTTCATGGCTGCAATCACCATCTGCAGTGATTTTGGAGCCTAGAAAAATAAAGTCAGCCACTGTTTCCAGTTTCCCCATGTATTTTCCATGAAGTGATGGGACCGGATGCCATGATCTTAGTTTTCTGAATGTTGAGCTTTAAGCCAACTTTTTCACTCTCCTCTTTCACTTTCATCAAGAGGCTCTTTAGTTCTTCTTCAGTTTCTGCCATAATGGTGGTGTCATCTGCATATCTGAGGTTATTGATATTTCTCCCGGCAATCTTGATTCCAGCTTGTGCATCTTCCGGCCCAACGTTTCTCATGATGTACTCTGCATATAAGTTAAATAAGCAGGGTGACAATATATAGCCTTGACGTACTCCTTCTCCTATTTGGAACCAGTCTGTTGCTCCATGTCCATTTCTAACTGTTGCTTCCTGACCTGCATACAGATTTCTCAAGAGGCAGGTCAGGTGGTCTGGTATGTCTCTTTCAGAATTTTCCACAGTTTATTGTGATCCACATAGTCAAAGACTTTGGCATAGTCAATAAAGCAGAAATAGATGTTTTTCTGGAACTCTCTTGCCTTTTCTACTGTTTGGAGCCATCCAGTTTCTGGTACTTTTTACAGTAGACCTAGGGAAGTAACAGTCTTTAGAAGGAAGCCTGTAAGTCAAAAAAAGAAGAGATGCCCAGACACCGAGTGAGCCCCTGTTTTTGCCGCTATGGCTGCACTATGTCCTTTATGGGCCAAGTTACTTTTGCTTGCCTGGGTCTCTTCCTTAACAACAACAACAAAACTTGTTTTTACAGCTGCATCGGTATGACAATTAATGTGTTAAGATCATATAGTCAACCATTCTCTTTAACCTAAAAGTTCAATTTCTTCCTGTGGATCTTCTTAAAAATATTATTTTCTTTGGCTCCTAGATGTATGCAGCCACTGCCCCAGCACTGACTGAAGTGAAACGTTAGTCATTCGGTCAACTCTGACTCTTTGTGGCCCCATGAACTGTAGTGCAGCAGTCTCCTCTGTCCATGGAATCCTAGTGGGTTACCATACCTTTCCCCGGGGGATCTTCCCAGCCCAGGGTTTGAATCCAGATCTCCTGCACCGCAGGCAGATTCTTCACTGCTGAGCCACCAGGGAAGCCTGCTGAATAATTCAGCACTGACTGCTTGCTGCACAACCTGACAAAACTGGAACTCTCTGAGCTGGGACAGTGGTTCATGACGTCACCACACAGTCCGCAGTGTTCGTGTGGCTTTTTTAGAGTTTTCTTTCAGATAGGATTGCATTTGGTTAACTACACAGTTCACACTGTGTGAAATGTATTTCTATATGAAAGGCTCTCAGTGCTATGATGCAGTGGACAATGCTGAGGTCACACCAAGTTTCCAGCAGTGTGGTGTCCTATAGAAATAACATACAGCAGATGGCAAGTATTCCACAGATTTAAGAACACTTAAACAAAACTTGTCTTAAAACCTTTTAAACCAAGGTTCCCTCTAAGAGTTCCTAGACAAAGTTCACCTCTGGTTCATTCATCAGAACTGTTCTTCCTCCCCAGAGGCCTGTATAGAACTGGGACAGTGTTTCTGGAGGTTCAGCCTGCAATCTACTGACAATTTCCACACAAGTGACTATTTCTAGATAAGAGGGCACTGCTGTAACTCAAAGCCTAGTAAGTTGTTCATTTGCTTAAGGTTCCTTTTGATATACTAAGTGGATAATTGTAAGCTGGTTATACCTATCCCCACTCTGAGAAAGAAAAAAGGCATCAGTTAAAATAGTGGCTTTTTCTCCGTTAGACAAAATTGCTTCTCAGTGTGTTATAGGAAGATATTTTTGAATTAGTTGGACAATCTGTGCATTTATATACTTTGCCTAAATGCCACTGGGAACATACAAGGGAAATAGAGAATTTATCACCGTAAGGACTATATAGTTGTTTGAGAAGACAGAGAAAATGCAAATATTTAATAGCTTGAAAATAATGACTTGATCATTATTATCACATTTATATTCATATGATTAGTGAATCAATAAAAATTTGTATCTGGGAAACAGAAAATCTGGCAGAGTTTATTACAGTGATCTGACCTAACCACTTTGCATGTATCATTTTAAAAGGAAATCTGGTCTACTTTTCCACTAAACAACTTTATCCAGAGTCATAGCTGGGGAAGTTCTCTCCCTGACTCTCAGAAACTTTCCGTTATATAACTTGGTCATCAGCAAGCTAATGAAAAGCTATGCTCTGTCAACCAGACTGAGCATTTTTAGACAAGAGATAATATTTTATCATGAGTTTCCCAGCATCTGAGGAGAGTTTTGCATGTAGTAGACACTCAGAAAAGAATACATCAAAAAGCATTAACAAACTAAAATTCCATATTTACATACAAGGTAATCAGGATGATATTTATGATGTATTTAGCCTAAAAGGGGGCTTTAGGCAATAGATTTCATAATTGCATTCCTTGGGGTTGTAGTTCTCAAATTTTAATGGATGCATTATTTGTATAGGTAGCTTGTTTTAAATTCAGGCTTCATGAGAAATTATGATTTTATAGGTATAGGGTATGAAGCAGGAATCTTTGAACACAGAAGTCCACTCTCTGATAAACAATTTGAGAAACACTATTGTAAACAGCGAGGTCGTCTTTGGTGCATCTGATTGTACATTCAGGTTATGAAATACTCTTTAGAAACATACTTACTTTCTACACTGAAATAATGATTATAAGAGCATCATAGAACTGAATTCAGCAAATCATGCAGCAGTACAGTGCTTCTGAAGCTTTAGTGTGCACATAATTACCAGGTATCTTGTTAAAATGCAGATTCTCACTGAGTCCGAGGCGAACTTGGAATTCCGCATTCTGAAAAGCTCCCAGTTATATCCCTCAAGGTGATGAATTCTCTATTTCCCTTGTATGTTCCCAATAGCATTTAGGCAATGTACATAAACACATGCGGAGGATGCTGGTTCCATGGAACTCACACCTTGAGTAGCAAAGATGTATAGGATCTCTCTCAAATGTGATACACGATACACTAGGCTTATAAGACACATTGCACCAAAAGTGTTCCTTGGATGAATAAACACTTTCAGGACTGTATGCTACAACTCACTCTTGGAGATACAGTAATATCTACTGTAATATACTTAAAAGTGGTAAAGTTATACAATGCATTTACATAATTTTAACTTCACAAAATGTATTTTAACCATTAACTTCCCAGAAATTGGCATTGTCTAGTACAGGGGACATCTCTTGTGCGACTCAGAGCTGCTCAGTCCCACCCCTACTCCAACCATAGCTGCAACAACTATTTCCTCTCGGCTCCCAATCTGTCACAAACTCACCGATAGCACACAGCGTCGTTCCTGCCACATATCTGCTCACTTCCTGCCCAGGGTGTGAGCTGCCCAAATGCTCCAGCAAAGGACCACAGTGGAGCCAGCTTGTCCCACAGGCCTAGGCAACCCAGACATGCAGGCCATCCTTGCCCAGGGGATGATGGATAAGACTTTTCTCTGTTCATCCCAAGGTAAATACTTTTCAGGCATATTTAGCAAGATTCCTCAGAAGGTGCCATGAGGTAAACACCACAGAGCCTGTAGGTGCTGACAATTTGATAATGCATTTTCCCCCCTTTTCTTCTACCCTTTCCTCACTCCAACTCTATGCAATCTTTTCCCAAATAAACTGGCATGAAATATATCTAGTCCAAATTCAGTTAAGCTCTAAATATAAAATACACACTTGATTTCAAAGATTTTGGTATAAAAAAGGACAGAAATGCCTTCTTAATGACATTAGATTGATTACATGTTGAAATGCTATTTGGAATACATTCAATTGTGATCTTGTGATTTACAGTAAGAAATGTATATTTGGTCTTCATCTTCATTCTTTTTTTTTTTTTTTTTTTTTGAATTTTTAGTTTATTTTTTTTTTTATTTTTTTTTTTTCCCCATTTATTTTTATTAGTTGGAGGCTAATTACTACATGTAAATCCATGGCTAATTCATCTTCATTCTTGTCACAGAGCTCTTAAAACCCTCGGAATTCCCTAAGTGCTAACGGTGATAAAGATCAAAAATGTGACTTTTGTTACTGAAGCCCGCCTTCAACCCATCTGGAGTTTACGTTAATGAGGTAACTCAGAACAGTCTCCTAAGGGGGCTGGTTATCAGGGCAACCAACCAGGTAACTAGAGGTTTTGAAATTTTAACTTACCTGGTGTCCACCACATCCCCTCAAACGGGAGGGTTTTAGATACTAAGTTCCCTTACCAATGCCAAAAGATTTAATCAATCATGCCTATATAATGAGGCCTCCATGAACATCCCTGTAGTGCAGGGTTAGGGAGCTTCTGGGATGCGGAACATATGGAGGCATTGGGAGGGTGGCGCAGCGGAAGGAGAGATGGAAAGCCAACCCCTCCCCAATACCCTGTCCTGTGCACCGCTCCCATCTGGCTATTCCTGAGTCCTATCACTTCATAATAAACTGGTAATCTGGTAAGTAAACACTTTTTGTGAGTTCTGTAAGCCATTCTAGCAAATTATTAAACCTGAGCAGAATGTTTGGGAACCTCCCACTTGCAGCCTGTCATCAGAAGCACAGATGACAACCTGGACTTTTGAGGCAGTTCAGTGAATAGGTGGAGACCAGTCTTCTGGGACTGAAACCTTCACCTGTGGAGTCTGTGCTAAGCCCATGTAGTGAACATGTTGGAGAACTGCTTGATGTTGGAAAAGCTCACACACATCTGGTATCAGAAGTACTGAGAGGAGAGTAGAAAATGGAAATACAGGGCTTTTAAAACTATAATTTCATCAGCTAAATAAAATACATGGTTAGAGTCTTACCTGGTTGTTTTTACTCTTTTTTTTTTCTTAAAGAGCATGGCTCCTAGAAACTTAGCATTAGATACGTGGTTCTCATTTATGTTGGCTGGCACTATTGTCAGCTTTGTGGACCATCCCACACCCTTCCAGAAAACTGCCTCTTTATTAACTCACAGGTTAGGGTGCTTGAAACCAAAGAACCCAGCCAATAAATCTACCAGGACAATAGATAAGAGATGATTATGTAACTTTTCATTTTATCTCCATTTCTGCCCATTCAACCAGCAGTAACCCAGTCATCAGGAAGAACAGAGACAAATCATCCTTCTCAGTCATTCTCTAGGTCAAAAATTCTGGTTGCAAATTAGACTATGTGAGCAGCCTTTGGAAATAATCTGATAAGGGGAACTCACTGAAGACCAAGTAACTCAGGATCTCTGGGGGATGAGCCCAGGCATGAGTATTTTTAGGAACTTCCCATGTGGTTATAATGTGCAGCTGGTGAAGAATCAGTGGCAAAGCCTGTCTAGACAGCTTGTCTTATCCACACTGGATGTGGGGAGATAGGACTATGAACGACAGACTCCAACAACACCATTACCTTTTCCGTAGTCACTTATGAACATCAAATGCTCTGAAACTTTTATCAATTCCTATAAGATTCTGTTCAACATTAATTAGCAAAATTGACTTGAATAAACATTGTTTAAACCATTACTGTGAAATGCTAAACACTGTATTTATTTATTGACTTAGAAGAAAGGGGCTTCAGATCCTCCTCATTAGAATACCTTTGAGGGACATCTAAATGCTTTCTGGCATCAATTAATGCAGCTCCAGTTAGCAGACTAGACAACTAACAGTTTCCAGTAGTCTATAGGTGTTTGTACTTAAGCAACTTAAAACAAAAGTTTTCATTCTCTTCTGGGTATGAAGAGAGAATTTTCCCAAACACTTGTCTTATGTATTGTATAATTATTAAAGTATAATATCAAGTCATTATCTCTTTATAAAGGCTAAAAGTTGCTCCTTAATTTTGTTAATTGTCTGGAAAGATGTGAAAACATCACTAATCTTACAACAGTAACAAATCTAAAGTTTCATTTTTTTAATGTATTTATCTTTCACAATGTACAGAATCTAGAATTATATTTATGACTGGAAGTTTCCATATCCTGGACCAGTCACTCAATCTCTATGTGTCTCATCCCCTCCCCTCAAAAACAAAACAGAACTAACTACCAAGAAGATAGAAAGATACTTCACTTAGAGTGCTATGTTATTTTGATATGTAACCAGTAATATTATTATTATTACTTTTATGTGCATGTGCTCAGTCATTTAGTCTTGTTGGATTCTGTGTGACCCCTCTGGACTAGCCTACCAGGCTCCTCTATCCATGGGACTTCCCAGGCAAGAATATTGGACGAGGTTGACATTTACTTCTCCATATTACTATTACAGTCAAGTTCGATTCTGTACTTTTTCAGTGGTCAGAATTATGACCAAAAAAAGGGAAATAATTTGCCTAAGGTCACACATTTAGCTTCTAATGAGCTAGTCTGTATTTCAACCCAGATTTCAAACCCTAAATTCACTCCTCTCTCCTCTTCAGTAATATCTCATTCACTTCCATGGAACTATGAGATAATAATTTTTATGGTTTTAAGCTGCTACATATTTTTGTTAATTTGTTGAGCAGCAAGAAATAACTGATACATTATTATTCATGTGTTCTCTAATAGACTGAAAGTACAGGATCTAAAAGAGGATGTATTAATATATTATTTCAATGACTTAGTCATTCTCACATCCATCCATTTCCCAAATATTTATTGAGAACCTACATTTCAGGTGGTTTCCAGATGCTGGGGATACGATAGTGGAATATAATGCAGACCTTCTCCTTATGGAACTTACAGTCAAGGTAAGTAAAGCAGTTCAGTTCAGCTCAGTCGCTCAGTCATGTCCAACTCTTTGCGACCCCATGAATCGCAGCACGCCAGTCCTCCTTGTCCATCACCAACTCCCAGAGTTCACCCAAACCCATGTCCATTGAGTCGGTAATGCCATCTAACCATCTCATCCTCTGTCGTCCCCTTCTCCTCCTGCCCTCAGTCCCTCCCAGCACCAGGGTCTTTTCCAGTGAGTCAACCCTTCGCATGAGGTGGCCAAAGTACTGGAGTTTCAGCTTCAGTCCTTCCAATGAACACCCAGGACTGATCTTCTTTAGGATGGACTGGTTGGATTTCCTTGCAGTCCAAGGGAGTCTCAAGAGTCTTCTCCAACACCAAATTCAAAAGCATCAATTTTTCAGCACTTAGCTTTCTTCACAGTCCAACTTTCACATCCATACATGAACCGTGGAAAAACCACAGCCTTGACTAGATGGACCTTTGTTGGCAAAGTAATGTCTCTGCTTTTTAATATGCTGTCTAGGTTGGTCACAACTTTCCTTCCAAGGAGTAAGCATCTTTTAATTTCATGGCTGCAATCACCATCTGCAGTGATCTTGGAGCCCCAAAAATTAAAGTCTGACACTGTTTCCACTGTCTCCCCATCTATTTCCCATGAGGTGATGGGACCAGATGCCATGATCTTAGTTTTCTGAATGTTGAGCTTTAAGCCAACTTTTTCACTCTCCTCTTTCACTTTCATCAAGAGGCTCTTTAGTTCTTCTTCACTCTCTGCCATAAGGGTGGTGTCATCTGCATATCTGAGGTTATTGATATTTCTCCCAGCAATCTTGATTTCAGCCTGTGCTTTTTCCAGCCCAGTGTTTCTCATGATGTACTCCTCATATAAGTTAAATAAGCAGGGTGACAATATACAGCCTTGACGTACTCCTTTTCCTATTTGGAACCAGGCCTGTTGTTCCTTGTCCAGTTCTAACTGTTGCTTCCTGAGCTGCATATAGGTTTCTCAAGAGGTAGGTCAGGTGGTCCACTATTCCCGTCTCATTCAGAATTTTAGATTCTGATTGATTCCGATTTAGATTCAGATTGCATCCAAGTACTGCATTTCAGACTCTTGTTGACTATGATGGCTACTCCATTTCTTCTAAGGGATTCCTGCCCACAGTAGTAGATGTAATGGTGGTCTCAGTTAAATTTACCCATTCCAGGATATTTTAGCTCACTGATTCCTAGAATGTCAACATTCACTCTTGCCATCTCCTGTTTGACCACTTCCAATTTGCCTTGATTCACGGAGCTAACATTCCAGGTTCCTATGCAATATTGCTCTTTATAGCATCGGACCTTGCTTCTATCTCCAGTCACATGCACAACTGGGTACTGTTTTTGCTTTGGCTCCATCCCTTCATTCTTTCTGGAGTTATTTCTCCACTGATCTCCAGTAGCATACTGGGCACCTACCGACCTGGGATGTTCCTCTTTCAGTATCCTATCATTCTGCCTTCTCATACTGTTCATGGGGCTCTCAAGGCAAGAATACTGAAGTGGTCTGCCATTCCCTTCTCCAGTGGACCACATTCTGTCAGACCTCTCCACCATGACCCGTCCATGTTGGGTGGCCCCACACGGCATGGCTTAGTTTCATTGAGTTAGACAAGGCTGTGGTCCTGTGATCAGATTGGCTAGTTTACTGTGATTATGGTTTTAGTGTGTCTGCCCTCTGATGCCCTCTCGCAACACCTGCCGTCTTACTTGGGTTTCTGTTACCCTGGACGTGGGGTATAGAGTAAAGCAGTAACTACACAATAAATATCTGATAAATGAGTTGAGGTAGAACATGGTAAATTCTAGCTGCTATTAAGTTTTTTACAGATATGCTAATGTAATGATTCAATCACACTGATACAAACTGAACTGATTTTCTTCCCAGGCTCAAAAGAAGCAAGAAAACCTAGAGCAGAGTCAGAAGCTGGTGGTGATGGTGCCCAGGGCTTTGGTTTGTTTTAATACCCTCGTATACTAATACTTAGGCAACGGTGATCAAGAGACGTAACATTACTAAAACATAGGCATTCAGACCCCACATGTATGCAAATAGAAGTATATGCAAATAGACCACTATGGCTGTATACATATTCTTTAAAAAACAGAATGTGATAAAAATTTTATATATAATCATCAATATTCTAAACTACAAGGAGGATCAAACATGTAAACATTACAAGGAGAAAAATCCAAACCGTGGAAAAATAATGCAGTTTCTTCCACTAATTAATATCAAGAAAAATAAGAAATTAGTGATAGGTTAAATTTTTTTAACTTATATACCAACCAATTACAACTCATTGCTTTTATTTAGCTCTCAAAAAAAAAAGAAAGAAAGAACTCTTAAAAGAGAAGGCAAAAAAAGATACACATTTAAAACTTTAAGGAAAATTATGAAACCATTATAAAAATTTGAACGCTGAGTATATATTTGATGATGTTTAGGGATCATGATGTTTTGACCAAGATTTTAAAAAGTCCCTGACATTTAGAGACATCTACTGAAATTATTATGGATGAAGTAATAAGATAGCTGAACTTTGCCTCAAAACAATCAGGTAAAATGAAGAACAGGGACAAGAACGACCAGGGACTGATAAATTTGGACTCTCAGTGATGAGTAAATGGAGTTTCATTAAATACTGTTTCCTGATTTTTCAGTTCATGAGGCTTAATATTATGAAAACAATCCAATTAAAAAAAAAAGGGGCAGAAGACCTAAGCCAAGAGGCACATGAAAAGATGTTCAACATCCCTAATTATTAAAAAAATGCAAATCAAAACTACAATAGGGTATTAGTAAGATCACCTCACGCTGGTCAAAAGGGTTATCATCAAAAAGTCTACAAATAGTAAATGTTGAGAGGGGGTGTGGAGAAAAGGGAATCTTCCACAACTGATGGTCAGAATGTAAACTGATATAGCCACTGTGGAGACGAGAACGGAGGCTCCTTATAAAACTAAAAGCATGCAGTGGTCATACTAAGTGAAGTAAATCAGAGAAATATCACTTTTGGACTCTGTGAGAGAAGGCGAGGGTGGGATGTTTAGAGAGAACAGCATGTATATTATCTATAGTGAAACAGATCACCAGCCCAGGCTGGATGCATGAGACAAGTGCTCAGGCCTGGTGCACTGGGAAGACCCAGAGGGATCGGGTGGAGAGGGAGGTGGGAGGAGGGATCGGGATGGGGAATACATGTAACTCCATGGCTGATTCATGTCAATGTATTGCAAAAACCACTGCAATATCGTGAAGTAATTAGCCTCCAACTAATAAAAATAAATGAAAAAAAAAAGAAATATCATATGTTATCCCTTATATGGAGTATCTAAAAAGAAGTGATACAAATGAACTTATTCACAAAACAGAAATAGACTCACAGACTTACAGAAAGAACTTATGCTTGGTGGGGTGGGGAAGGATGGGGGAAAGGGATAGCTAGGGATTAACATGTACACGCTGCTATATTTAAAATGGAAAACCAACAAGGACCTACTATATAGCACAGGGAACCCTGCTCAATGTTATGTGGCAGCCTGGATGGGAGGGGGATCCAGGGTAGAATGGATACTCATATATGTATGGCTGAGCCCTTTTGTTAGGGGAAGCACACTGACTGAAACCACCCACCCTGACCAGACACCATAGTGCATTTGCATGAGTTGTTTTCAACAGAAGGTCCCACTAAGGAACATGAAACTAATAAGCCACCACCAACCGCAAGAGTTTGGGAAAGGTCAAAAGGAGATACCACATGTCCGACCACCTCCCAGAATCCTTCTTCCAGGCATTCACCTTGGCTGAACCACCAGGAAGGACTCTGCATCAGAACGATTGGCTAAAGACAACCTGGAAACTCGTCCCATCACCATAAAACCCGATTGCCAGCCACGTGGCAGAGCAGGTCTCCTGGGGTTCCTTACCCTCCTGCTCACTGCGCAGGTGCCCTTTCCCGATAAAATCTCTTGCTTTGTCAGCACATGTGTCTCCTCAGACAATTCATTTCTGAGTGTTAGACAAGAGCCCAGTTTCAGGCCCTGGAAATGGTCCCCCTTCCTGCAACACCTTTGCAGTTTACCTGAAACTATCACAGCATTGTTAACTGGCTACACAGCAATACAAGATAAAAAAATTAAAAGATTAAATACTGTTTTCTGTTTTTATATGTGTTTGGAATAATAATGAATCTTTTTTTTTTTTAATAGGATATTTACATTAAAACTCTGGTTTTCAAATCCTCTTAAAGATATCCAAGGATCAGACAATGAGCAATTGGACCTGAGAGCTGAGAGAACCGTCTCAAGTTGACCGTGACCTCATTGCTTCCTGTGCCTTTGCAGCACCAGTTCACTCCTGTATGTTATATTTCTGGGCACTAAGTGTATTTGACCTCTAGGGAAACTAGACATTCCTGCAGCACCACCTTGGAAACCAAAGCTGTAATTTGGTGCTCTAGCGGCCAGGAAGGAGAATGCAGCCCAAGATACAGCTCACAGGCAGGGTTAATCTGGTTTCAACATTTTAACCTCTTTTTGAGGTTAATTCAAAAGCTTTATTTTAGAGGAATGCTCTATTCCAGTAACCTTCATTTGCAAGACAAAGGACAGAATAAAAATGAACCACCAGACACTCAAATGGCTGATTTGCTATTTCCCAAGGCTTTTGTAGGAGCTAAAATATAAAATGATACCTTTCCTACTGTTTCTATTACAGATTCACTTAACATTTTAAAATCTCTTTTTAAACCTTCAGGACTAAAGAAAAGAGACTGCAATTATAATACCAGGGCTCTTAGTACAGGAAACTCTGCCTTTTTCTGTTTCTAGGTTTGCTTTCAATTGTTAGTCAATTATAGGAATAAGTTTTTGATGTTTTTAAATGGATGTCATTTTAGATAAAACACATTTTTCTCTGTAAAAATCACTGGCATTGAGTAAGTGAAAAATAGGAAATAATTACCCTGTCTGTTCTCTTCATTAAACTGGGGGAAAATGGATGCAAAGGCTAAAACTGGTCCCAAAAAAGCATCTCATGGTGGTCATATACCACTGTATAAAAAGCTCATTTAAAAATTAAGATATTTAGTGGAACAATGTATAAACGCTTTTGAAGAGAAAACTCTACGCTAAGAACATTAGAGACCAATTAACTAAAGATAACAAAGTTTTTATTTTCTTCCATTTGCAGAAAGTTCTTTTATACATTGTTCTCCAGGGGAGCATCTCAACCCAAGATCGAACTTATGTCTCCTTCTTGGCAGGCTGATTCTTTACCACTGAGCCACCAGGGAAGCCTCCTCTTACATAAAAGAGGAGGGGCTATGGGGGTTTCAATTATGTCCTTGCTAATACTATTATTTATAATTATTAATAATAGTAATAACATTAACACATATGCCAGGTACCCTTCTAGCTGCATGTATGAATCATTTATTTCACATAACAATTTTACAGATTAATTATGGTTATTAACCTCTCTACCTGAACATTTATGTCAGATAAGAGAACCAAGGTTTTGGGTATAAAGTATTCATAAACTGTAGAATTAATCAGGAAGAAAAACAGGATAAGACCTAAGAATCTGACTTGACATTCTAACCATTCTGACAGTCTTGGCCTATGTGCACTGCTGTTTTTCTTAAACTAAGTTATCAACCATGTGATTCAAAGGATGTGGAAAACCCTTCGCCTCTGACTCTGCTTCTGCAGTCCTTCTCCTGATGGAGCAGTGCTGCAGGAAAATTTTGTGTTTGCATTTCCTGAGAATTCTATGGTCTCAGATATCCATAATCTTGTCCAACAAATTCTCTGCGAAGAGACTGAACTTTGAAAGAGGTTTGCTGCCCCTCAACACTGACTCCCCATCTCCCGCTGAAGGTGCAGCTTTGCAGGTGTAGCCGGAAAGCCCATTGTTTTTAATGCTGAATTTAGAGAAAGGGTTCCTTTGATAAAGATCCAAGCAGGTAGATGTAATTTAGAATATCGCTCTGGGTCCTAGTCTGTTGGAGCTGAGTCTAAGAATCCATAAGCTGCTTAACTACCAAAAGAACTGCATCCAATTCCATAGATTTATCAGACTCTCAAAGTCCACCTGAGGGCCCTCCTAGAGGTCCTCAGACTCTTGGGTAAGAACTCTCGCTCTTGTGACTACCCCACATGCAGTGTCAAAAACACATCAACCATTTCTAACAACTGAAAGCAGGCAGTACACACAGGATCAAGCACACAGAACGGGTATGCACCTAGCTCTGCCACCTACCAGCTCTATGCCCTAGTTCTCTACAAACTCCAATCCCCTCATCTCTAAAGTTGTCTTAATTCTGGTTACCATATCACAGCCATTGGAGGTTTAATTATATAATGTGGTTTAATGCTTAACACAGTAAATACTCATGAAATACTTATGAAAATGGTGAAGACAGGATGATACAGATGTTTTTATCACTATGACATGATGAATCTTACCAAGGAAAGGCTAAGGAGGCACCTGTTGTTTCATTTCTGGGGACAGAAAAGTAGAAACTGGCTTAAATGAACAAAGCAGCAACTATTTGCTTTGGACTAAACAAAGGCATTCATGCAGCAATGATGAATTCATACTGATACTATTCCTTTAAAGAATTCACTAGATCCTAATAATAAAGACTCAGTTTTGGAGATGGTCCTTTCATATTCTTTATTTAATCCAATCCTCACATAAATTTTCTGATAAATGGTCTTATCATCATCACTGGCATTTTACAGATAAGAAAACCTGAGTTTGAGAGAAGTCAGGTGTTTTATTGACATTCATACTACTGATACACAGCACAGACAGAATTGGGATCTTATCCATTAGTTCTGAGCTCATTCTGAGAGAGGAAGAGAGAACAGGACCACAGAGGAGATCAGAGGGTAAGGTGACCTGAGCTCCCTAAAATGGGATAAAAACTCAACACTTCATTTTAAATTGGAGGTACACCCTAGTATTTGAGGGGAACAACATCATCATCCAGTAGGGTTTTTTCTCTCTGCAAATCATTTTTCTTTAACAAGATGGTATTTTAATTCTGTTTCCTTTTGTTTGTCTGTTGGAGGGGATGCAAATTTCCCAACAATTAAGTTTCTCATTCATCAGCTTTCTCCTGGTTAAGAAGAGTTCTTCTAATTAAATGTAAACACATTTGGCAAATCTGTGTAGTAGTGTCCAAAGGCCTCCCATGATGATGTGAGCTGTCATCAGACTCCACCTAAGTGTTTGCTTTGAATACCAAGTGATTTCCATAAAGCCCAGACCCTACACAAGGATGAGCTTGAATATAATCAACTAACTAGTCCATTCTTGACAAAGACGACAGACAGTTGCAAATTTTGGCTTCCACTGAGGTGTCAGGATATTGTGTAAATGTTTCAAAGTCAATTAGTCCTACAATGACTTCGGGATTAGAGATACCTTGTCAAAAGGAGACAATCCATCTACGGTAAAGAGGCCAAACGATAACTGTGTTTATTTTTTCCTTTTTAACTGAAGTATAACCAATATCTTTTGTACAGCAAAATGACACAGTTATATACATATACACATTGTTTTTAATATTTTTTTCCATTATGGTTTATCCCAAGAGACTGAATGTAGTTCCCTGTGCTATACAGGAGGAATTTACTCTATCCATTCTATTGCATTTATCAACTCCAAACTCCCAATCATTCCTTCTCTATGCCCACTTGCCCTTGGCAACCTCAAGTCTGATCTCTATGTCTGTGAGTCTGTTTTCTAGATAAGTTCATTGGTGCCATATTGTGGATTCCATATAAAAGTACAGTACTTGCCTTTCTCTTTCTGACTGACTTCACTTAGTATGAGGGTTTCCAGTTGTATCCATGCTGCTGCAAATGACATTATTTCATTCTTTTTATGGCTGAGTAGTATTCCATTGTGGGACTTACTCAAACAGCAGCTTTTGTACAGCAAAGGAAACCACAAAAAAATGAAACAACAACCTATGGAATGGGAGAGATTATTTGCAAATGATGCAGTCAACAAGGACTTAATCTCCACAATATATATAAACAACTCACACAACTCAACAAAAATAACAAAACCAACCCAATTGAAAATGGGCAGAAGACCTTAATAGGCATTTCTCTCAAGAAGACATACAGATAGTCACAGCAGGCACATGAAAAGATGCTCAACATCACTAATTATTAGAGAAATGCAAATCAAAACTACAATGAGTACTTCCTCACACTGGTCAGAATAGCCATCTTTTAAAAGTCTATGAATAACAAATTCTGGGCAGGGTGTGGAGAATGCTCCTACACTGTTGGTGGGACTGCACGTTGGTGCAGCCACTATGGAAAACATTATGAAGGTTTCTCAGAAAACTAAACACAGAGTTACCATATTATCCAGCAATCCCACTCCTAGGCATATACCCAGATAAAACTGTAATTCAAAAAGATGCATGCACTCCTATGTTCACAGCAGCACTATTCACAACAGCCAAGACACAGAAACAAACTAAACGTCCATGAACATTTAGGCTAAATGTCACATGGATAAAGAAGAGTTTATTATTTTTTCAGCTGCATTTTTTAAAAAAAAAAACTAATTTATTTTAATTGGAGGCTAATTACTTTACAATATTATAGTGGTTTTGCCATACATTGACATGAATCAGCCATGGGGGTACATGTGTCCCCCATCCTGAACCGCCCTCCCACCTCTCTCCCCATCCCATCCCTCACAGTTGTCCCAGTTCACCAAGTCTGAGCACCCTGTCTCATGCATTGAACCTGGACTGGCGATCTATTTCACATATAGTAATATGTATGTTTCAATGCTGTTGTCTCAAATGATCCCACCCTCGCCCTCTTCCACAGAGTTCAAAATCTGTTCTTTATTTCTGTGTTTCTTTTGCTGCCTCGCATATACAGTCATTGTTACCATCTTTCTAAATTCCATATATATGCATTAATAAACTCTACTGGTGTTTTTCTTTCTGGCTTATTTCATTCTATATAATAGACTCCAGTTTCATCCACCTCATTAGAACTGATTCAAATGCATTCTTTTTAATAGCTGAGTAATATTCCATTGCATATATGTACCACAACTTTCTTATCCATTTGTCTGCCAATGGACAACTAGGTTGCTTCCATGTCCTAGCTATTGTAAACAGTGCTGCGATGAACACTGGGGTACATGTGTCTCTTTCAATTCTGTTTTCCTCAGTGTGTATGCCCAGGAATGGGATTGCTGGGTCATATGAAAGTTCTATTTCCAGTTTTTGTTAAGGAATCTCAACACTGTTCTCCATAATGGCTGTACTAGTTTGCATTCACACCAACAGTATAAGAGGATTCCCTTTTTTCCGCACATTCTCCAGCATTTATTGTTTGAAGACATTTTGATAGCAGCCATTCTGACCAGTGTGAGATAGTACCCTGTGGTTTTAATTTACATTTCTCTGATAATGAAAGATGTTGAGCATCTTTTCATGTGTTTGTTATCTATCTGTATGTCTTCTTTGGAGAAATGTCTGCTTAGTTCTTTGGTGCATTTTTTGATTGGGTCGTTTATTTTTCTGGTATTGAGCTACATGAGCTGTGGTATATTTTTGAGATTCTCTGCCAGTTGCTTCATTTGCTATTATTTTCTCCCATTCTGACTTTTCACCCTAGCTTATAGTTTCCTTCATTATGCAAAAGCTTTTAAGTTTAATTAGGTCCCATTTATTTTTGCTTTTCTTTCTATTACTCTGGGAGGTGGGTCATAGAGGATCCTACTGTGATTTATGTCAGAGAGTGTTTTGCCTATGTTTTCCTCTAGGAGTTTTATGGTTTCTGGTCTTACATTTAGATCTTTAATCCATTTTGAGTTTATTTTTGTGTATGGTGTTAGAAAGTGTTCTAGTTTCATTCTTTTACAGGTGGTTGACCAGTTTTCCCAGCACCACTTTTTAAAGAGATTGTCTTTTCTCCATTGTATATGTCAAAGATAAGGTGTCCATAGGTGCATGGATTTTTTTCTCTGGGCTTTCTATTTTGCTCCATTGATCTATATTTCTGTCTTTGTGCCAGTACCATATTGTCTTGATGACTGTAGCTCTGTAGTATAGGCTGAAGTCAGGCAGGTTGATTCCTCCAGTTCCATTCTTCTTTCTCAAGATTGCTTTGGCTATTCAAGGTTTTTTGTACTTCCATACAAACTGTGAAATTATTTGTTCTAGTTCTGTGAAAAATACCATTGGTAGCTTGATATGGATTACAATGAATCTATAGAGTGCTTTGGGTAGTATACTCACTTTCACTATACTGATTCTTCCAATCCATGAACATGTTGTATTTCTCCACCTATTTGTGCCATCTTTGATTTCCTTTAGTTGCATTCTTATTGTAATTTGCAGACATCATTCAAGCAAACATTGTTGCATCTAGCTATGACACATGGTAAGGCTGTGACATCTTTCATTTCCTTGTTACATCATGAATGCTTGGCCTCAAAAAAACTGATAATTTACCTTAATTTGAATGCAGGACAGGAAGAGAGGGAGTGTTTTGAACATTTCTTGTATTCCTAGTTCTGAAGGGATAATTGGGTCAAGGATGAAATGTCCTCAGTGTGCACTATCAGTTAATGAGTAAATGGATTCCTCCCCAATATTGAAACTTGTTAAACCTGCAGTTCCAGTTTGGATTTAATTTGAAGCCAGTGTCAACTACTGTATGTAACTTAGTGTTTTCTGTCTCAAGAAAGGAACAACCAATGCATGAACTCGAACTTTTGTGGGTCATCAGAAAATTTAAAACCTTTTTCAATGCTGGGAAAGATTGAAGGTAGGAGGAGAAGGGGATGACAGAGATGAGATGGCTGGATGGCATCACTGACTCAATGAGTTTGACTAAACTCCAGGAGTTGGCGATGGCCAGGGAGGCCTGACTTGCTGCAGTCTATTGGTTTGCAAAGAGTCAGACACACTGAGAGACTGAACTGAACAAGTAATATCAAAATTTCTAGTAAGAGGAAAATGCACACCAAATTTTTCAGAGTAAACTCAGACAGGAGTTGGTAATTGCAAACTTTTTATTTTAAGCCATGAGGCTACCTAAAGCCATGAGGTGCAGTGGCGGGAACTGGGAAAGTAAAGATAACATGAGATAACTAGTGCTTAGGGAATTTGAATTATTTCAAATATTGAGAAGGATTTGCTATTAGACTTGAGTCTCTGAGTTAGTAAGATAACAGATACTATCTTTTTGGGGGGTGTATGATATCTGCTACAGAAGAGTTAAAATTACAGGGTGTATCTCAAAGACAAATAATATCAATAATCAATATTTCTATGAATGCTTATTCTGTTTTATGTAAACTATGCCATTAAATCTTTGCAGTCACCCTACAGAGTAGGTGCAGATATGGTTTGATTGATGGGAAACAGAAGCTTAAAGAGCCAAAGAAACTTGATGAGGGACACACGGCAGCTTTAAATGGCAGAGCCAAGAGTCAAGGGAAGGTCACCTGCCCCAGATATGAGCCCTCTCATCACTGGCCACACTGTCACTAAATCATTTAAGAAATCTCATTTAAGCTGCAGACTCAAGCTGAAATAGCTTGGTGCAGTATATTCAATCTATCCAGAAATAATTGTCACATTAGCTCTATCAAGTTGTCTGTCAAGATTTATTGCCATTCTTAATAAATGGACCCTCATATACACCTTGAGATAGTCTGAATGGTTTGCAGTTATTTACACAGGCCTTTAGTGGTCAGTATTATATGTCCACTCTTTTGAATGAGTTACCTCTTTTTTATCCTTATATTTTTTCTAAGATCCTAACACATAGTAGGTGCTAAGCAAGAGCTTGTTTAACTAAATTCATTAGAAATACTTTAAGTTAATGAAGTAAAATCAATGTTCTTTTTGCCTTTTTGGTGTGTGTGTATATATATATATTCACATGAGTACAGGCATTTTTTTATAAATTATTTTTCTAGTTATGAAACTTAATGGGTATTTTCAATTTCTCCTCTGAATATGATTTAGTGTGTCTTCTATTATTATTATGAGACACTGAATAACAAAGTTATGATGAAAAGCAGAAAAGATATAAGAGCCACAGAGACTATAGCTACTAGTATGGCAAGACAATAACTTTCCCTTTGACCTTCCTTACATCTAGAATAAAAATGCTAAGACAATTATATAAGCAATCTCTTTGATCTGAAGGAAAGATGCACATCAAGTCATCAAGAAATGATATTAGCAGGAATTTATCCAGTGGACATTCATGCTGAGTGACACAGTTTCTGAGATGATGGTTCATAGGAGATAGAGCTGTGCTCTTCACACACTTTTTGCTGATCTAATTGGTGTGACTTTGAAGTTCAGGGTATCGATTCAACTTCAGTAAAAATTAATGATCCACTTAGTTTTCTATCTGTTATCCTATCTATCTAGAAATTATAAAGGCTACAATGTACAGTAGACCAGTGGTTTCTAAATTCCTGGGGAACTCTTTCAAAATAAAGATCCAAATCCTACTCCTCTGAAATTCAGATTAGCTGATATAATGGATTTGGAGGGCATGGCAGGGGGAGAGTGGAAGGGTCGCCAAGCATCTATTTTTTCCTGATTATAGCATTTCATGTCTCCTTTGAGGAATCCTGCCTCTCCTGTGGGGCTTTCTGGATGGTTCAGCAGGTAACGAATCCACCTGCAATGCAGGAGACACAAGTTTGATCCCTGGGTCGGGAAGATCCCCTAGAGGAGGAAATGGCAACCCACTCCAGTGTTCGTGCCTGGAAAATCCCATGGACAGAGGAGCCTGGCAGGCTATATTCCATGGAGTCACAGTCAGATACAACTTAGCAACTAAGCACTCCTCCTGCATCTCAGTTACGTAGTTTGGATGGAACTGACTCTCTACTTTTCATTACATGAGTGGGCACATGCACAGCTCTGGCCAGTTAGAGCAATGCTCTCTAATGACCACACTGCATGGCCCAGCAGTAAGAAAATGAGACTCAGCAGTGAGCTCCTCTTGGGAGCTGTTAGGAAACAGACACCCTCTAGTCTAAGTACAGTGCGAACCCTGGAAATAAGCCTGCTGCTGCCTATAAGATGAGCCAGCAGAGTGCCAGCAAATATCCTGGTGTCATTTTTGATCCTTCTGGACTGTCCTACATCTGAAGTAATCCTGGATTTTTACATTTAAATTCAATTTTGGATACTTACTAGTGCAACAGTCATAACTAGCAATGCCTAAAATCATCAGTTTTTAAAAACCATACAAACCTTTCCAGCTGAGTTTTATGATCAGCCAAATTAGAAAACCACTATATGAAATA
Organism: Odocoileus virginianus; assembly: GCF_023699985.2. Classification (NCBI taxonomy): domain Eukaryota; kingdom Metazoa; phylum Chordata; class Mammalia; order Artiodactyla; family Cervidae; genus Odocoileus; species Odocoileus virginianus. The sequence goes on from NC_069699.1 coordinate 17,222,295, forward strand.
TTTTAAAGAAGCATATCTTAATGTATCTTTATTCAAATTAGCATATTAAGAATGAATATGTTTACTCATAAAATGCAGTATTATTGAAAGGTTTGAGATACTTCCAGAACTTTAAAGATGTCAGAATTGGATTACAGAAAAAAATTAATTTATCAGACTCTTAACATGATAACAGAGAATGAGATAGTTGGATGGACATGAGTTTGAGTAAGCTCTTGGAGTTGGTGATGGACAGGGAAGCCTGGCGTGCTGCAGTCCATGGGGTTGCAAAGAGTCGGACACAACTGAGCCACTGAACTAACATGTTGCCTGAGCATCATAAATGACTCCGCCAAAGGATGTGGGTTCCCTTCTCTTGGCTGGAAGTAAAATCAACCAATGTCTAGTTGGTTAGATCTCCTGGGACGGCCGCCTCCACCTATGAGAGATTCTTCAGGTTTACAAAGAAGGAAATACTGAGTAAGACTGTAAAGCCCTTGGTCCTTACTGGCAGTCAGAATGATGAACCACATCTAGTCTTTGCTGCTTCACTATGATGTGGAAATCTGGCAAACATCATGAACTACCACCTGGATGTCAATCTCAACAGCCAATTGACTGTAAAATGTGGGCCTCCCCATGTGTATAAGGTGTACAATCATAGTGTCGAGCATGCAGTCTTGTGTAAACCATAGAGGGGACTATACCTGGGTATGGCAAACAAGGGCCTCCACTATTCACAACTCCGGTCAGCTGACTGAAATTGAAGTATAGTGATTTGTATACTATATATTTGTATATTGTATAACTGTATATTGATTTGTCTGTCCACTTTCTGATGTATTTTTTAGAGGCATTTTTCTGATTAAAAAAAAAAAAGGCATCCAAACCTGTGGTTATGTCCCTAATCCAACACCACAGTACATTTTATAAATTAGAGCCTCATCATTATTTTGAAACACTAGACATGGAAAAAATGTGATTGGATTTTAAATCCATCCACATTATCAAAACAAATTGAAAAGAAAGAGCTGTTATAACTTTTAAACCTAATTTGATATAATTCTTAAATGGGTATAAGATGAATTTGATTCTTTTATTATCTACTCTTGTGAATGAAGTTTCTTGTTAAAGATGCTTATCAAGAATTTGAAGAGATCATCATAAAAAAATGTCTTGATCAGAAATTTCATGTAATCATTTCAAGCATTAATCTAGTTCTTAAAAATAGTTTTGTCCTCAAAGGACAGTTCAAGTTTTTCATTACTAATAAGTTAAACAGATTTTATTTAAAAATTTTACCCTTTCAGTATTATATATCTGTCCTATTACTTTTTATTCTAAAAGTTTTACTTAAAAAAGGATATTTTCACCAACCTCACTTGTACTTTCAGACCCTTCCAGTTAACCTCGGTACACTGGAAACGCACACTTTGGGTTTTCATTTTTACTGTTACAGCCAGTCTCTTACTATGTGTCCCAGTTATCCTCAAGTCTTATTATTCATTTACTCATTCTTTCATTCTGTCACTGCCTTTATCACCTATGGCTACATGTATCACTATGGGATAGTGCATAAATGACAAACTGGACTTCTGCAGCTGGATCATAAAACTCTATGTGGCTTCTGCCATGAGGCCTTTGGAATCACTTATTCTGGGGCAATCCAGCTGCCATGAAGTTAAGACGTTCAAACTTCCCTTTGATGTGGTCCAAGTAGCAAGGAATTGAAGCCTCTCTCCTACAAACAGCACTAACCTGCCAGGCATGTGAATGTAGCATCTAGTAAGTGACCCTTCCAATTCCAACCAGATCTTCAACCTCAGTTGACAACTTGACTAAAGCCTCTTAAGAGATCCTGAATCAGTTAAGCAACTTTAACAATTCCTAAACTCACAGAAACTAGATGAAATAATAATAATATGTAGTTATTGGTGCTTTAAGCTACTACTTTTAAGGGGGAGATTGTTACACAGGAACAGATGCATACACCAGTGCCTTGGATCATTATTATAGTACTACATTACATTAATTACTGCCATAATAGCAATCAGTCTGCACTTATCTAAAATTGCAAAACAAAACAAAATTGAAGCATTTGCTTGACAGAGACCTAGAGTCAATCACTAGTTCAGTCATTCATTTCTACATATTGGTCCTACAATGAGAAAATTCATAGTGGTTTCCCAGCAACATCTCAGACTTTTGTATATTATAATTTTCTGAGGGCTATCCAGAAATGTTAGATCATTGTAGAGAGTTTTATGCAAATAAATGTCTATCTACTGTATATGTTTAATGCAGAGCATTTTAACTTTTAATGCCCCTTCCGTTAGGCTAGGGATCACTGGTGATTTTTCACATCTCTGTTATCTCCAAGCAGCTAATAGAGCTCTCTTGATAAAGTCGGTATTTAATAATGTCCTTTCATTTATATACTCAAAATATATTTAAGCATTTTACATGTGTATATTAGTGATTCTTTGTTAGTAATCTGTATGTCCAAACATCATGCATTATGTTAGATGGTGGATAGTATAAAGGTTATGATTTAATGACTGACACTTCCAGGCAGTGCTGTTGAAGGACAGGAAAGCCTGGTGTGTTGCAGTTCATGGGGTCGCAAAGACTCAGCAATGACTGAGCGACTGAACAGCAAACAACCTGCTAGGCACATGAGTTCTAATTTAACTATCAGAGCAAACCTATCGTTACACTGTTTTTCACATGAGGAAACTGAGTTTAATAAAGACTATGCAAACTTTCCCAAACACAAATCTGGAGAGTAGTAGAGTGACATTAGAAACGAAGCAGGTCTGTCTGATTACAGGTCCATGCTTCTAACCACTAAACTGTCAAGGTATGAGCCTTTCTTCAGAATGCTTTTCCCACTTGTAATTTTTAAAACTAAAACAAAAGGTATGTAAGCAAGGCTCTCAAACTATCCAAAATGTTCCCCATTAATTAAAATGGGATATTGAGGGTATAATTTAAGAATATTCCCATCATTAATCAAAAACACATAAGATTAAAATGAATTATCTCAAATAATTACTGGTTTGGAAGACTCAGTGCATACTGTAGTAACTGTCCATGCAATTTGAGTCCACATGCCAGTGGAGCTTTTACCTGCCAGGAGACTACAATTTGTGTTCATTACAGAGAAAAATTTGAGGCAGGGCTATAAATGTGAAAACTTAAGTTTTAAAATAATTGTTTTTTTATTCAAAAGAGTTGGTCAAAAGACAAGTTAATACATGACACTTTCATTGAGCATAATTTGTTTAAAAATAAATTAATTTCAAAGCCCTTAATTCAGTTTTTAAAAGTGAAACCATTCTAGTAACTCAATTTATCTGCAACTTATACTTTTTTTAACTCAATTTAAAAGTTAATCTTATTGTATTTTAAACTCTGAAACAAGCTATTCTTTATGTATGGGAAAAGCCTGTTTGCTGATTTATATATATATATATATATATATATAAATTTGGTCTTAAAAGATCCACAGATAAATTCATAATTAACTAGTTTATTTATAAGTTATACATAGATAAAAGTAACATATATAGTCCCCTTCAAACTACATCATAGTTATAGATACACAAATATAGCTTTTATAAACCTTTACATGACTGAAAATTCTCCCGTAGTTTCTTTTTTTGTTGTTTTATTATTTATTTCTTCATTTTGAGTTATATTGGCTGGGGTATCAGTTACCATCACCAATTGGTTAGAACTTTCTGAAAAAGGCCATTACTGCATTACTCATTACTGTATTGAATATTGCCTAATTGATAATACCATGGTGTGTATTATATTATTTCCCATTATTGATTCACTTTTTCCTCTTTATTAACATATCCTCTTCATTAACCCACACTGGCCAATGGAATGTGAGCAGAGGTGTCATAGGTCATGTTCAAGCAAAAGTTTGGCTCTGTCCCCTGCTTTCCCTTCTCCACGGAAAAATGCCACCCCAAACAGTGAACACTACATGAGCCTAAATTCCAAGAAAAAGATCTGGAAATGCCTAAGTCAGTACAAAGCTGCTGGCCTATTCTGGGTGTAAGGCCAGAAGGCCTCTGGGTGTAAGCCACTAGGATTTCAGGACTGTTATTTAAAGCAGTTGACTGAAACAATCATCTTCCAATAGGGCTATTGTGCAACTTAAAGGCGATACAATCTTTGAAAGGCAAGAGACAGGACCATGTATTGAATGTGCACTATCCCATTTGTTTCAGACAATACTACATGAGGTAGGAATCTGTATTTGTTATACACACAATAGAACTGAGGTTCAGAGAAACTAAGTTATTCCAAACCACAGAGTAAACAAGTAGTACATACGGAAATTAAACTTAGTTCTAGTTACTTCAACTTTTTGTTCATGCTTTTCCTGTTACAGTTAGAAATTTCAAAATGTGCTTTGTAAAATGTCAAACTCTGCATCATTATTTTTGAAAATACTCATATTGATGAAAAATTGTTATAAAAACTTCAACATGAGAAAATAGATCTTGAAAAATACTCTGTAAGCCACTCTGCTATGTTCATATAGTGCATAATGAATTCAATGTAGTTTATTACTGAAAATGTATGCTATGTTCCCAAGATTAATTTAAAAACAAAATTAATACATTTTTTATTTCAAATAATGTAATCATATTAACTTATGCTATCAAGATATTAAGCCAAAGTTTCTAGTAAAAGGTGATAAAATAAATTATCCCTGTAGAAAAACAACTTCATTCATAGCACAGGACTAAGAAAACATTAGTTGTCCAATACGGCTAATAAAACCAGCTTTAAAACAAAAAAAGACAATATGAATAACTATGGACATATTAAAATTTTTACTGTTAATATAGTGAGCAAAAAATAATTAAAAACAGGATTACAAAATTACTGGCATATGTTTTTAGCACTGTTTATAATAGCCAGGACATGGAAGCAACCTAGATGCCCATCAGCAGACGAATGGATAAGGAAGCTATGGTACATATACACAATGGAATATTACTCAGCCATTAAAAAGAATACATTTGAATCAGTTCTAATGAGATGGATGAAACTGGAGCTCATTATACAGAGTGAAGTAAGCCAGAAAGATAAAGACCAATACAGTATACTAACACATATATATGGAATTTAGAAAGATGGTAATGATAACCCTATACGCAAAACAGAAAAAGAGACACAGATGTACAGAACAGACTTTTGGACTCTGTGGGAGAAGGCGAGGGTGGGATGTTTTGAGAGAAGAGCATCGAAACATGCATATTATCTAGGGTGAAACAGATCACCAGCCCAGGTTGGATGCATGAGACAAGTGCTCAGGGCTGGTGCACTGGGAAGACCCAGAGGGATGGGATCGGGAGGGGGCATCGGGATGGGGAACACATGTAAATCCGTGGCTGATTCATGTCAATGTATGGCAAAAACCACTACAATATTGTAAAGTAATTAGCTTTCAACTAATAAATGAAAAAATAAAATAAATAAATAAAAATTACTGGAATAAGTTTTTGTTTTTAATCAGAATTTCCTACTTACTATGTTCCAGATATATGATACATATATACATATTTTATTGTGAAGCCATTTTATCTGGATTCAGACTGTTTGTAGGCCAGACAATTAAATGCATAATTTTCCTCCCTCATTGCCTATGCTTGCCTCTTTCCCTGGATCTATTTGCCGTGGATTTTGATTCTGCTGAATAAGACCCTTCTAGCTCCCATTAGGAATCCTTGGCTCAGACTTCGGTTTGCAAGAAACAGGAAATCAGCCACATAAATGACAGGAGATAAGACATAATGGCTGAAGGGAAGAAGATACCCTTGGCCTTTATATCAGAAAATGTGAGGAATGGAACAAATTTGGCTGACATGACTCACTGTTAATGCAAGGAGAAAATCCAATGCATTTTTCTCAACAAAAAGATATCCGATAGTTGAAAGGTTGACTAAGGGAAGCATTTTTTTTTTTAATAAGGCAGTTTGGGAGCCAATTCACAAATGCAGCATCACCCAGAGGACCACTGATTAGTTCACAGAAAGCTGCAGTTTACTGACATGACAATCACACTATATAAATCACTCAAAACAAGATTGTGCATTTATTATGCAGTCCTTCAGAAATAATTTCTCTTACTTTAGTTTGTTAAATAATTCGTTATAAATTTTATTGAAGTATACTAAGTGCAGAAAAGGACACATGTTGCAAATATGCAGCTATATGCATTTTTACAAAGAGAGCACAACTGTACAACTGGCAATGAACTAAACAAACAGAAAGTCACTAGTGTCCCTGAAGCCTACTGGGGGCTCTTTCTGGACCTCAAAAATTATCACGTGAACTCAAATTTCATTTTTAATAGGGTTTAAGTGAAATGGAAGTCTAAGTGAGAAAACCTCCTTCTGAACCTTGGTTGGACACAATTTTTTTTCCCCAGGTGCTATTCTCTCACCTTCACCATATCTGCTCAGAGAGGCTTTCTTTTGGTGTTCTCGTCGGTGTGTTTTATTTTGATGAAAATTTCTAAATGTTTGTACCACTTAAAACTTAGCTCTTCCATGCAATTTTTATGTCACTATTTCTTTGATTCCAGATATGACTCAGTCAGATTAAGCAAAGATCTAAACCCAAATCAATTTTGCATGGTGCCTTATAAAAAAAAGTCTCATAGAGAAACACAAATTACCACTGTATTTCTTCAGATCTCAAAAAGAATTCCTTTGATATAGCAGTATCATATCAGACAGTATAGCCTACGTTATACGCTGCTTTAACAAACTCAAGAACTGAGTGGCTTATAGCACATGTTATTAAAATATGGTCTACAGGATGGATTTGGCTGCTGCCCACTTTTACAAGTAAAGTTTTATTGAAATAGAACCATGCTCTTTTTTTTTTTTGACTTATTGTCCCTGACTACTTTTTTCCCTGACTACTTTTATGCTACAATGGCAGAGTTGCATATTTGTGGCAGAGACTGTATGGCCTAAAAAGAGTGAAAAACATTTTGTTTCCTGTCTTCTTCGAAAACATTTGGTAACCCATGCTTACAGCAACAAAGTTTTTCACTTAGATTTCATGAAGAACACAGGCTGAAGGTCATTCAGGGTGCTAGGATGAGTGAGTCTCCATCCTTCTGATGCCAACACAGATCAGCCAAAGGAGAACAGAGCATGGGTAGGTGTACCAACTCTTAAATGCATCTCTTTCACTTACTTTTCATTAGCCAAAGCAAGTCATGTGACCCTGACAGACTTCAAGACAGTAGGACCTGTAACCTGAGTGCTCTGGGTAGAGACAACCAAAAGAATAACTGCACATCTTTAAAAATCTACTTCTAAACATACAAATACAAAACTCAGCAATCCAGACACACAATTTCACTATGAAAGAGCTCAGAAAAATACTAAAAGGTATTTTTTAAGCATCTACCATATGATCATTAAAAAGGTAGCAAAAAATACTTTACATCACTATCACTGGTCAAAATACACAAAAATAAAAATCATGCTCTGCAAGAAGCTGACTTCTCAAAAAAACTATGATGTTTCAGATTAAAGAAAAAGACTGTATGTCCAGAATAAACATCCTACTGGTGTCTTTTTTAAAGAGTTTCTTTAAAAATTTTCAACAACAACAAAAAAGAACTTTAGCTTTCCACTTTAAAAATTGGGATATTATGGCAATTTAATTACTCATTGAAAGTCGCTCAGTCGTGTCCAACTCTTTGCACCCCCATGGACTGCAGCATGCTGGGCTCCTTTGTCCATGGAATTCTCCAAGTACGTATACTGGAGTGGGTTCCCTTCTCCAGAGGATCCTCCCCACCCAGGAATTGAACCAGGGTCTCCTTCACTGCAGGTGGTTTCTTTACCAGTAGAGCTACTAGGGAAGCCCCAATTACCCATTGGGTCATTTTAAAAAACTGGTGTCTCCATTTTATGGAATCTTAGCATATTGTTAATAAATTCTTTTAAAGAAAACAAACACTGTCTCATTTACACAAAAGCAGGCAGAGAACATGAGAATAGCAGAATAACCTCCCCTCTCCCTGTGAATAGCCTCACATCTCCTTTACCAGAAAAAAAAAAAAACACATTCCTCCTGTCACCTCCCCACATTTGCTCCCCACTAATACTACTTCTTGACCATCAAAGTCTCTGGAGGAGTAATTTACAGAACAACCCAACCCAACAGTCTCTTGCTTGTCAGAGAAAATAACACTCAGAAATGTTTTACCTTGAAAAATACCTCTTTACATGGACTCCAAAGGACCAATATGTATCCCCCATTCTTCTTTTACCTCAAAATAATTCTGTCTGTATCCTGTTTTAAACTTTTTTATAATTACATTTACTAAGATGTTACTCACTAAATTTCCACTAATAAACTTAATGTTATTGTCTATTCTTTTTTTTTTTTCATTCATTTTTCTTAGTTGGAGGCTAATTACTTTACATCATTGCAGTAGTTTTTGTCATACATTGAAATGAATTAGCCATGGATTTACATGTATTCCCCATCCCGATCCCCCCTCCCACCTCCCTCTCCACCCCATCCCTCTGGGTCTTCCCAGTGCACCAGGCCCGAGCACTTGTCTCATGCACCCAACCTGGGCTGGTGATCTGTTTCACCCTAGATAATATACATGTTTCGATGCTGTTCTCTTGAAACATCCCACCCTCGCCTTCTCCCAGAGTCCACAAGTCTGTTCTATACATCTGAGTCTCTTTTTCTGTTTTGCATATAGGGTTATCGTTACCATCTTTCTAAATTCCATATATATGTGTTAATATACTGTAATGGTCTTTATCTTTCTGGCTTACTTCGCTCTGTATAATGGGTTCCAGTTTCATCCATCTCATTAGAACTGATTCAAATGAATTCTTTTTAATGGCTGAGTAATATTCCATGGTGTATATGTACCACAGCTTCCTCATCCATTCGTCTGCTGATGGGAATCTAGGTTGCTTTCATGTCCTGGCTATTATAAACAGTGCTGCGATGAACATTGGGGTGCGCGTGTCTCTTTCAGATCTGGTTTCCTTGGTGTGTATGCCCAGAAGTGGGATTGCTGGGTCATATGGCAGTTCTATTTCCAGCTTTTTAAGAAATCTCCACACTGTTTTCCATAGTGGCTGTACTAATTTGCATTCCCACCAACAGTGTAAGAGGGTTCCCTTTTCTCCACACCCCCTCCAGCATTTATTGCTTGGAGACTTTTGGATAGCAGCCATCCTGACTGGCGTGTAATGGTACCTCATTGTGGTTTTGATTTGCATTTCTCTGATAATGAGTGATGTTGAGCATCTTTTCATGTGTTTGTTAGCCATCTGTATGTCTTCCTTGGAGAAATGTCTGTTGAGTTCTTTGGCCCATTTTTGGATTGGGTCATTTATTTTTCTGGAGTTGAGCTGGAGGAGTTGCTTGTATATTTTTGAGATTAATCCTTTGTCTGTTGCTTCGTTTGCTATTATTTTCTCCCAATCTGAGGGCTGTCTTTTCACCTTGCTTATAGTTTCCTTTGTTGTGCAAAAGCTTTTAAGTTTCATTAGGTCCCATTTGTTTATTTTTGCTTTTATTTCTAAAATTCTGAGATGTGGGTCATAGAGGATCCTGCTGTGATTTATGTCGGAGAGTGTTTTGCCTATGTTCTCCTCTAGGAGTTGTATAGTTTCTGGTCTTACATTTAGATCTTTAATCCATTTTGAGTTTATTTTTGTGTATGGTGTTAGAAAGTGTTCTAGTTTCATTCTTTTACAGGTGGTTGACCAGTTTTCCCAGCACCACTTGTTAAAGAGGTTGTCTTTTTTCCATTGTATATCCTTGCCTCCTTTGTCAAAGATAAGGTGACCATAGGTTTGTGGATTTATCTCTGGGCTTTCTATTCTGTTCCATTGATCCATATTTCTGTCTTTGTGCCAGTACCATACTGTCTTGATGACTGTGGCTTTGTAGTATAGTCTGAAGTCAGGCAGATTGATTCCTCCAGTTCCATTCTTCTTTCTCAGGATTACTTTGGCTATTCGAGGTTTTTTGTATTTCCATACAAATTGTGAAATTATTTGTTCTAGTTCAGTGAAAAATACCGTTGGTAGTTTGATAGGGATTGCACTGAATCTATAGATTGCTTTGGGTAGTATAGCCATTTTGACAATATTGATTCTTCCAATCCATGAACATGGTATATTTCTCCATCTGTTTGTGTCCTCTTTGATTTCTTTCATCAGTGTTTTATCAAATTGAAAGATAAAAACCATATGATTATCTCAATAGATGCAGAAAAAGCCTTTGACAAAATTCAACACCCATTTATGATTAAAACTCTCCAGAAAGCAGGAATAGAAGGAACATACCTCAACATAATAAAAGCTATATATGACAAACCCACAGCAAGCATCACCCTCAATGGTGAAAAATTGAAAGCATTTCCCCTGAAATCAGGAACAAGACAAGGGTGCCCACTCTCACCACTACTATTCAACATAGTTTTGGAAGTGTTGGCCACAGCAATCAGGGCAGAAAAAGAAGTAAAAGGAATCCAGATAGGAAAAGAAGAAGTGAAACTCTCTCTGTTTGCAGATGACATGATCCTCTACATAGAAAACCCTAAAGACTCTACCAGAAAATTACTAGAGCTAATCAATGAATACAGTAAAGTTGCAGGATATAAAATTAACACACAGAAATCTCTCGCATTCCTATACACTAATAATGAGAAAACAGAAAGAGAAATTAAGGAAACAATACCATTCACCATTGCAACAAAAAGAATAAAATACTTAGGAGTATATCTACCTAAAGAAACAAAAGACCTATACATAGAAAACTATTGTCTATTCTTGACAACCCTTTTCATTTTAGGCAATTACCATCTCTATGCAACTGACTCCCAAATTTGCAACTTCATGCTGCAACCCATTTCCAAATTATCATGCCCCAGCAAGTGACAGAATTTTCCACAGTTTATTGTGACCCACACAGTCAAAGGCTTGGCATAGTCAATAAAGCAGAAATAGATATTTTTCTGGAACTCTCTTGCTTTTTCAATGATCCAATGGATGCTGGCAATTTGATCTCTGGTTCCTCTGCCTTTTCTAAAACCAGCTTGAACATCTGGAAGTTCATGGTTCATGTATTGCTGAGGCCTGGCTTGGAGAATTTTGAGCATTACTTTACTAGCGTGTGAGATGAGTGCAATTGTGTGCTAGCTTGAGCATTCTTCGGCATTGGAATGAAAACTGACCTTTTCCAGTCCTGTGGCCACTGCTGAGTTTTCCAAATTTGCTGGCACATTGAGTGCAACACTTTCACAGCATCATCTTTCAGGATTTGAAATAGCTCAACTGGAATTCCATCACCTCCACTAGCTTTGTTCATAGTGATGCTTTCTAAGGCCCACTTGACTTCACATTCCAGGATGCCTGGCTCTAGGTGAGTGATCACACCATCGTGATTATCTGGGTCAAGAAGATATTTTCTGTACAGTTTTTCTGTATATTCTCTTCTTAATATCTTCTGCTTCTGATAGGTCCATATCATTTCTGTCCTTTATTGTGCCCATCTTTGCATGAAATTTTCCCTTGGTATCTCTAGTTTTCTTGAAGACATCTCTAGTCTTTCCCATTCTGTTGTTTTCCTCTATTTCTTTGCACTGATCATTGAGGAAGGCTTTCTTATCTTTCCTTGCTATTCTTTGGAACTCCACATTCAAATATCTTTCCTTTTCTCCTGTGGAAGAGATGGGAATACCAGACCACCTGACCTGTCTCTTGAGAAACCTATATGCAGGTCAGGAAACAACAGTTAGAACTAGACATGGAACAACAGCCTGGTTCCAAAGAGGAAAAGGAGTACGTCAAGGCTGTATATTGTCACCCTGCTTATTTAACTTATATGCAGAGTACATCATGAGAAATGCTGGGCTGGAAGAAGCACAAGCTGGAATCAAGATTGCTGGGAGAAATATCAATAACTTCATATATGCAGATGACACCACCCTTATGGCAGAAACTGAAGAAGGACTAAAGAGCCTCTTGATGAAAGTGAAAGAGGAGAGTGAAAAAGTTGGCTTAAAGCTCAACATTCAGAAAACTAAGATCATGGCATTTGGTCCCATCACTTCATGGGAAATAGATGGGGAAATAGTGTCAGACTTTATTTTTTTGGGCTCCAAGATCACTGCAGATGGTGACTGCAGCCATGAAATTAAAAGATGCTTACTCCTTGGAAGGAAAGTTATGACCAGCCTAGATAGCATATTAAAAAGCAGATACATTACTTTGTCAACAAAGATCCATCTAGTCAAGGCTATGGTTTTTCCAGTGGTCATGTATGGATGTGAGAATTGGACTATAAAGAAAGCTGCGTGCTGAAGAATTAATGCTTTTGAACTGTGGTGTTGGTGAAGACTATTTAGAGTCCCTTGGACTGCAAGGAGATCCAACCAGTCTATCCTAAAGGAGACCAGTCCTGGGTGTTCACTGGAAGGACTGATGCTGAGGCTGAAACTCCAATACTTTGGCCACCTCCTGCAAAGTGTTGACTCATTGGAAAGGATCCTGATGCTGGGAGGGATTGGGGGCAGGAGGAGAAGGGGATGACAGAGGATGAGATGGCTGGATGGCATCACCAACTCGTTGGACATGAGTTTGGGTGAACTCCGGGATTTGGTGATGGACAGGGAGGCTTGACATGCTTTGGTCCTTGGGGTCGCAAAAAGTCAGACACGACTGAGCATCTGAACTGAACTCAACTGAGCAAGTAACAGAAAATGAATTCATTTCTGCCTTCCTCAGTCTGACTTCTTACTGACTTCCTTCCTTGTGTTAGGGTATAAGACAGATCACCCAGGTTCAAAACCTTTATTCCTATATCTCCTTCCATGTCTAATCCATTGCTAAGCCCCATCGGTTCCAGAACCATGATTTCCTGTTTTATTCCCCTTGCCAATACTTTTTACGGACCAACATAATTGAAAATTTTGAACACTGCAATATACTCCTGCCTGGTTTTTCCGTGTAGAGTCTCTACAGCACCAAGCTATCCTTTGTGACACGAGATTACTCCTTCCAACATGCTATTATGTAAGGTGAAAACTATTCGACTACTAACCACAATACAAACCATCTGGTTAGACATCTAAGGCTTCCTCCCTCCATCTCTTCTCCAGACCACTTACCCAACACATGCCATATATTTTATAGCATATATTAATTAGCCAATCTGAATTACTGTCTCTTGATTTTCCACTCCCTTGCCTCTCCTCAATCTGTTTACGGCCCTGGGAATGCCCTTCCCTGATACCAACCACGTCATTAAGTGCCAAGGCTTGTATCATTATGAGACCTGCTCCTCTTTGGCACCTCTACCCCCTTCCTCATCCTTAGTTCGCTTTTCTGTCTTTCCCCGCTCTGCTCTGTGTCCCAGGAAGCTGACCTCACTCTGCATTATCCAGCCTCCCACATCAGCCAAGTGTGAGTTGGCCTTCGCCAGTGGGATACGGCAAGCAAGAAATGAGAGGGTGGGAAGAGAGACGTTTGGAGGTACTTCTCCCTCTCTCCTTGTTTGAGGCCATGTTTTCAGGCAGTGGCTGCTTTTCCTGATGACGCCAGCTCCTGTGGAGCAGGTCTCCTCCATCCTCCCTCCTCTCCTGGCTTCAGGAAACCATTTCCTCTCCTGGCCGCTTTAGGGCTAATAGCTTCTCGTGATTGCTGCTTCTGCAACCTCAACATTCGTTTTTAGCTCCCTTGAACCCACCCAGACCTCTAAAAATAGTTTCTTCATTAAAGTTTTTTGAATCATCTGAGTTGGATTCTGTTCCCTGTTGGCAGCCTTATTGATATGAAGCAGTGACATAACCCACTTATGAGCCACCAAAGGCAATTTCTTCCCGTTTTGGTGACCTATGGCCAGTTCTGCATTGCATTTCTGTTATATGTATGTGCAAAGCATCTCTTCCATTTGACTGTAAGTGGTTTCTAGTTAAATATTTATCTTTGAGACTCCAAATAATTGACGGACTATCTGGCACATACAGAGACTCAATAAATACTTGTTAAATTGAATTTACTGAACAGTAGTAAATTATGTCACAGAACACACAGCACAATAGACAAGGCCTGGAAAGAATATTAAGAGCAATTTTTTGACAAATGCCCATTTTCAAAACTAACATACATCTGTTTGTGGCGACACTCGTAATCTCCCAGTATCCCGTCTTTCCACTTCTGCCTTTGTTTCAGTGACAATACCTCCTCCATCTTCCTGTTTCCATCTCTCCAAATACTCTTTCAGTTTCCCCTTAAATGCCAAAATTAAGGAAACAAAATGTTTATTAGCATGTCTATATTAACTTTGAAAGCTGGGATAATAGTAGTAACTTTTACATGAAAAAGAATAAATATATATGTATTTTTTCTATGTAATTCTTAACTTTAGTCTCCTAATCCAGAATTAATGGACCTTAACAAGTAAAATTTACTCATTTTTGGATCATGCCCCCAAAAGAATATGTGAAATTGTACCATTAGATTTGTTTGCTTGCTTTGAATTTATTCTCTCCTCATGAAATTTTTAAATATCAAGGAAGCAAAGGACTCAAGTATATGGCTAGATGACCTCCATCATTCACAGATTTTGGCAAAATAAAGATCAAATCCTGAATCCCACCACCTGCCTTCAGTTTACAAGGAATTCAAGATAAAAGGGGAAGCTGGGGAGGGCTTGCCTGTATCTAGCTCTCAAGAAATCCAAGGGATGCCCCCCACTGGCATAAACAATTAACTGCTCTGTTAAGACGCATCCTGTTAGGAATGAAGGAATATAGGTAATCAAAGAGGAAGTGGGAGAGTCAGCTGGCATCTTGTGCTCTAGGAAGTCACAGAAAAAGAGCAACTTAGGGATAAGAATCTCTTAAGATAATGGAAGCAACTGCTATTCACATTTCTGAATGTTTAGCCAGTGTTCCAGGAGAAGACAACATTAGCATATCTGAGTCTTCCTCTTTTATCCTGGAAGTTGTATTTCTGGTCATGCATCCCAAGAGAACAGGAGCTTTTCTCACAGGTCTGGTACACTGATGACTCTATTGGGTGAGTGATCAATAGGATCCCAGCATCCTTCTAACCAATAACACTCCTGAAGTCATGAGTTATTGACTTTTTGAACTTAAATTTTGTAACTTCTACCTATCCACATTCACTCCTGGCTTCTTTGGTTTGGACAATTCCCCTTACGGTACTTTGTGGTTTTATGTATCTTATGTATTTGTCATCATAATTGTTAACAGGTGTATGATCCAGAGTAATGATTTGGAAAAAGGGAGAGAGGTCCTGACAGGAAGAAGGAAGTCTGAGATAAGCTTAAGTCTTCCACTCATTTATGGTGGATAGCAACATAGCGAATAAGGAGTAAAATACTGGGTCCTTCCCCTAACCAGCTGTCACCACAGGCAATTCACCTCATCTAATGACTGAGTTTTCTCACTTATAAACATAATACAGTAGCCTTTAAAATTTTTTCATATGTTGCGGAGTTACTATGCTATGTTGATCTAAGTAGTATTAATACTATGAGTAAATCCGGTCAAGTATATGAAGTGTATTAAATGTTAAAACGATATTTCTTCTGGTCTAAAGAATAATCTTTCAAACTGCTTTTGGAACATATAAACACCTTCAAAATGATGTTTGCTATGTGTATTCCACAGACTAGTACCTCTAGAAGCTTTGTGTAGAAGGGTTATTTGTTGATTTGCTTTGAGAAATATGGTATATCCTCCCCATCTCATGACCACTTTGAGACCTTCACAGCATATCTCATTTAAGAAATCCCTTCCTGAAGAAGTGTATTTCAATTAAAATATAATTTTAAAAAAGGACAGGAAATCAGGAGCTTTATTTGGCAATAATATCTATTAATATCTCAGGAGTCAACTTGAGTCTTTGAGACATGCTGCCTTAGGAACATTTATTTACATGGCCTAACAACAATCCTATCTTTCGTGTACATGGAGTGAAAACACTGCCAACTTTCTTGATAATTTGCAATTCAAAAGACAGAAAATATAAATGATTTGGAACTCACAGTCCAAATGAAAAACTTGGCACAGTATGAGAATTTCCTGTTTGGAAGATCTGCAAATGAAAATTATAATACCTCAATCTCTAACACTGTTGTATGAAATAGAAAAAAAAATGATATGAAACAGTATAAAGCTCTGTTTGGAAAAAATACAGTAAGTACATGTTATTCTGTATACTGAGCTAGAGTTGAGAAGTGCTGATTCTTTAAACTTTTACGGTTGATAATTGTAAGAATAACATGTAGACCTGTCATTAGGAGGCTCAGTCAGTAAGAAAGTAAACATGGTGCTTTAAAAAAGATAATCCCTTCAGTGACTGGACAGAATTCTCAGAGAACACTAGGTTCATCTGGTGCGTGCTAGAACCACTGATGACCACTCAGAAAGGTCCACATGCTAACTCCTGAAAGAGTGGTCCAAAATGACCATGACGACTGATGAAAGCTTGAATTCCTGTAGCTCCCCTAACTGCTAGACTGATTCTTAGGGCAAATTCCCAAAGGAAAGCAGTCTAACTCTATGGGCCTTTAAGGTTACATTGTTCTTCTGAAAAGAAGCAAAGGTACCAAAAAGATGATCTCTGTTTCCACAGTTGCCAACCTGGCCCAGACCACTGTCAGGTCTTCCCTGGACCACGTCCACAGCCTTCTTCAGTCTTTCTTCTTCCAAAAATCTTCCCACATTGGGCCCTAATACTCTACTCTTTATATAGCACTCACTGCCATATTTTAAACATGGTAATCTGATCATGCCACTTTCCTGTGAAAATCTCTCTACCAGCCTCCCACTGCACCTGGGAAACAGTGGTACAAGTCAGGAGCATGAGTTAGCCTGGAAGAGCTCCCAAACGCTCCCTCAGAGTCCGGCTACTCCTCTCCTGTCTGTTCCTCGAAACCTCTAGCTCACTCAAGTTTCAACTCAGCTGGCTCCATCTTAGAGAAGTCTTCCCTGCCCACCTGTTGCAGGGAGGAAGCCAACTCTGACTCCTGTTGGAACTGTTTCTCTGACTTACAATGTGTTGATTTTGTTACTAATCATACAGAATGGCCTGCCTCAGAGAATTCTGCCCCTCTGTCTATTAAGCTAGAGTGCCTCTGTTCAGAACCCTGTCCACTTGTGGATGGCAGGAAGGAAGAAATTAATACATCCCCTGCCTGAGGCTTGCCATGCTAAGATGTGTTTGAAGATTAATGGCCTTTTTACTTTGCTTCCTAACCTCCCCTCATCTCTGATCTATAACAGAACCTGGCATCCAGACCCCATATGATGGTTATTTCGAGGCGCTAGCCTGCCATCTTCTTGGTCTTCCAGCTCCCTGATTAAAATCTCTTCCTTGCCTCAAACCTCATCTCTCTGAATCACTGGCCTATTGTACAGTGAGCAGACCGAGGTTGGACTCTATAACACACTTTGTTTAAGGTAATATCAGCTATTTTCAATAAATTTATCAAATTTGAATTTCTTTGCAGCAGTGACAAATTTTAAAACTATTTTCTTCTTACTATTTGCCTGTTGTCTGTCTCCCCCATCACTAGAATGTTAATGCCCTAAATGTAGGGAAATTGTCTGTATTCTTCACCATTTTGCCTTGGGAACTCTTGTGTGTCCTTACCACATAGTAAGTATCCAGAAGTGATTGTCCATAAGGTAGAAAGGAAGGCTAGAAGGAAGGAGGGGAAAAGGCAAGTAGGGAGGGAGGTGAAAGGAAAGGAAGGGAAGTGACAGATGGGAAAAATAAGCTGGAAAAAAAAGGTTTAAGAGGGATGGGGAGGAGACAAAACTGTATTTGAATGGGTGAAGAACTAAGTAACACAGGTCAGGATTAAATTTGGAAAAATACATCATGTATTAATTAATTTAGCATTTATTAAGTGCTTACAAAGTAACAGGACTTACTAAGTATAAGATGAAAGGTATGAGATTAAAGTATGAGATGAAAGGCCTAATACTCCTGGGCTAGGAGCTCACTCACTCACTAGAGAGAGAAAAAAGAGGTAAATGACAGAGGGGTGAAGAGCACTAAGATGGAAACACGAAAAGAATGGCTGTGGCACTCAGAAGAGGATCTCTGATCCTCACACAGAGTTCACAAAGCCAGTGCAGGTTTCCTGGAAAAATGGCATTCTAATGAGCACACAGACGTTAGTCATGCGAAAAACTGCAAGGGTCTATTCCAGACAGAGGATTCAGAGGAGAGGCAGCAAAGAGTGCTTAGAAAACCATCATGGTTAATCCCATGACCATGAAATAACTAGTCAGGTGGGAGGCCAGAAGCCAGGTGTGAACCTCAACAAGAAGACCCCACAGCAAGTGAGGAAAACAAGTAATGCATTTTGGGAATTAAATAAATGCTTGTGGTGGGATTACTGGGAGTTTTGAAAGGCCCTAACTAGGTGAACGTGAGTCTTGATGACATCTCTGGAGAGGCTCTTCTCACACATTATTTTAGAAAAATATTGAGGTACCACATGTGTCTTTATAATTTACCTTTGGGGTCAAGCCCCTTCCCAGAGTTGACACTTGCCCTTGGTACATACAGACCAAAGGACTTGTGCCAGGACCTGCATCCCTTTCCTTCCACGTCAGCTGTGGAAGAGTGGAAAGGGACATGGAGCTCAGTGGGCAAGCAGGGATCCACAGTCTACCTTTTATGAGTCCTGGGACACTGAGCAAGTCATGTTACCCTTCAGGTTCTTCGTCTATACCACAGAACCCATCAGCTACACCTACAAGCATGTGGTAGGGATTAAACACCATGATGCTTGTGGGAATGGTTTGGAAATGTACCCTGACAATGTGATGAATGAAAAACACAGGGAGGTGTGAACCTTGCCTCCAGCAGTGGCCCCAGCCTCTGTGGTCTATCTGAAGCTGAAGAAAAAGATGAGGAACTGAAAAGGGCTGCTTTTCTTCCATAAACATATACACAAACTGTTTGGCACATGCAGACCCATCATCATGAAATGCATTAAGTCAGCAGCCTGCTTTCTAGGTCTCAATGGGGAAAGACTTAATTCCAGTCCAGAAACAGCTTCTCAACAGTCTATGGCCTCACTTTTCTTGCACTTTATTTTCTGGCAAACTCTGACCTCAGAACCATCATCAGGATGTGCAGCGTACCAGAAGGGCTGTCTGACAATTTCCCTCCATAAAGGTTAAAGAAAACATGCAAGGTGACTGCAGTATGCAGAAGAATGCCTGTTCTACCACAAAATAGATGAAGATGTGTTCTCAGTGGGGGGGAATGAAAGGAGCTTTGGGAAGAAAAAAATTAATTTCTGTATCACAGATACAGCACTTTTTACTATGATTACTATGAAATGCCTGGCAATCAGTCATTAATGAAAATAGATTATGGATGAGTTCAATAAATGTTTATGCAATGAAATCTATCTATTCCTTAATAAGAACTGTCATTTTAACATGTCGACTTTTAAAAGAATTAGGGAATACATATGAGACAGTAGGATTATCAATGGAAGAGATTTTAACTGTACTGATGAAATAGTATTCCTTTTATCCACTCTGCTTTTTGTCATAAAGAGGTCCTTGGACAGCAATGAGATCAAACCAGCCAATTCTAAAGGAAGGACTGATGCCGAAGCTGAAGCTCCAATACTCTGGCCACCTGATGCGAAGAACTGACTCATTGGAAAAGACCCTGATGCTGGGAAAGATTGAAGGCAGGAGGAGAAGGGGACAACAGAGGATGACATGGGTGGATGACATCACCAACTCAACGGGCATGAGTTTGAGCAAGCTTCGGGAGCTGGTGATGGACAGGGAAGCCTGGCGTGGTGCAGTCCGTGGAGTTTCAGAGTCAGACACAACTGAGGGACTGAACTGAAACTGGTGAAATAGTAATAATAATACAGGTACATTCATTGAGTGATTGGATTTATAAATCACTTTCTTAACCATAAGGGTATACTGTCCCCAAGACAAGGTACCAATTTTAGCCAGGGTCAATGGAGATAATTGTTTAAAGAATATCTAAAGGTCCTTAAATACCAAATGTGGCAGAGAAGCAAGAGAAATATTTTTGAACAGGTGAGCTTTGATTTGTCCTTCAAGTTATGCCATGAAAGTGTCCACCTGTCATTGTCCTATGCTGGTAGAAGGTCTTTGTTCTATGATAAGAAAAGAAACCATGCACGGGTGATTTTGGTAGTTTTATGGATTAAATGAGGCAGTCTGTTTTGTAAAATCAATTTTTGGCACTGAGAAAACAAAACGAAAAAAGTCACTTGAGAGTAGACCTGTAGATAGAATTTAATGTATTTAAATCTCCAAACAGGAATTTTTTAAAAGTGGGGTTCTTCCACAATGTTTAACTTGTAGATGAAATGCACTGTTCACAATGTCAAGCCAGAAAACAGAAATACTCCACAATGATTTACAGGTTTGTAACGCTCCACTAAATCATGAAACTGTTTTTTTTTTTTTTTTAAATAAACCTCAAGCTCATTTTACATATGACAATTATGCTAAGCAATGAGATTCTCAGTAAACACCTAATTCACAAAGTGTCACTGTTGTCCCTTTAGTGCTTTTGACAAATCAACTTTCTGAAACCAGTAAGCAGGGTAAACCCTTCCTTCCACCAACCCCCAAAGATTCCTAACCACAGAAACCCTGGAAGTCATCCTTGGTGGGTTTATGTCAGTTCCTGTTCTACTTCAGTATGCAAATGCAAGATTTAACTTTTCTTGAAAATGAAACTATTATCCTGAAAATGAACTATTCATAACTTATCATTTCCCTTTTTATTAATTAACTTGGCAACTTTTCTTCCCAAATATTCTTGAATAGTCAGAGACATGTATCACTTTTTAGTGATTTGTGCTTGGGCCTAAATTTTCTAGCCTATTACTTCTGCAATCCTTCATTTTTGCCTCTTCAGGACAAGGATAAAAATCAATAAAAGTAGAATTTCTAAAAGAAGATTAGAGATGACTTGATAATCAAAAATAATTATCCACCAATTTGTTTTCAAAAGCCAATGTGAACAATTCCATTTTTGAGTATTTACTCTAGGAAAATGAAGAAGTATATGTGTGCAAAATCCTGTATATAAATATCCCTAATAGTTTTATGTAGAACATCCTGAAATTGGAAATGACCCAAATGTTCTTTATGGATGAATGAATAAACCAACTGTGGTATATCCTTAAATGGAATACTACTCAGCAATAATAAATAAGCTAGAAATGCACGCAACTTGGATGAATCTCAAAGGCATTATGCTGAATGAAAAATGCCAGTTTCATACTGTAAGCTTCCATTGATATGAAATTTTTTATAGTGATGAATAACAGATGGGTGGTTTGCTCAAGGTCAGCAGTTGGAGGAGACTCTGACCATACAGGGCTGGCATGAAGGAGGATTTTTCTGGACGGTAATAGGATTGTTTTGTTTCCTGACTGATGCTTCCACTGATCTATACATGTATTAAAAGAACTATATACACCAAAATCAGTTTCACTGTGCCATAATTTAAGAAGGAAAGTTAGAGGAAAAAAAAATGTCTTATAGTTGGTTTTAACATGCTATGTTCTATTTTCTTCCCACTAACTTCCTTGTACCATGTATCCTGACAGATCAAAATATAATTTCAATAAAAAAATACACAGTCTTGTCCTATAGTCTAGAAAATCTAAGGCTATCAATCTGAGGGAGGTCAAGTGACCAGAGAATCACATGTGAGGGAAACAACTTCCCTCCACAAAGGAGAACAACAATGCACCATGTAATTATCCTGCAATGCAATTTTCACACCCAAGACAGACCAACACCAGCCTTTGGAAACAGACAATTATTTATAAGAGGAACGAAGGACACTTCTGGAGTCTCATTTAAATAATTTTGGGCAGGGATGGGAAGACGCCATTGTCTTCTTCCAAGGCCCTTATTCACCTTCAACAAAGAAAGTGCTGGAGGAAAACACCCACAGTGGGGAAAAAAAGCCCAGAAATTGTGGTGAATTACATAATATGCTTAAATTTAGCCTGTGCATGTAACTATATTAGATTTTTAAAGCCAAGATATTTTCCCCTAAAAGAACACATCTGAATTATAAATGAATCACACATTTATTATTTAAATATCAAAAATATGTAATCCAGAAGTCAGCTGGGTCCTAACATCCTTCAGAGTTTTGGTGAAACTTTAACTGAGCTCCATTCCATGACTTTCACAGATTCCTGCCAAGATTCTCTGTCTGTATTCACCTCTGTATCCATTGCTTATAACTTAGTTTTGTTCTAAGGCAGGTTAAAGTTTAGCTCAAGCAAGGCCTTGCATCAGGGAAAAATCCCTCCCTAAGATAGCGCTTTGTTACGTCAGTAATTTCACCAGCTTATGCTGCACATGTCATGAAGAGGATCCCCAGTCTATAGCCTTTTTCTACCTCTCCAGCTTCAAGTTTTCTCTCCATGTTCTCTTGCTTCTTTTCCGGGGTAACAACCAACTCCTCTTTTCTGTTCCCAGTAGGGAAACTCACTCAGGACCTATATTCTTGGTGGGAATTACATGGGGACAGCCACCATGGAGAAAAGTATGAAGATTCCCTAAAAATCCAAAAACAGAACTATCATATGATCCTGTAATTCCATTCTTGGGCATATATCTGGAGAAAACCATTAATTTGAAAAGATATTTGCACCCCAATGTTCATTTTAGCACTATTTCTAACAGTCCGGACATTAAAGCAACCTAAATGCCCTTAGAAACAAGAATGGATGAAGAAGATGTGATACATATACACAATGGAATTATTACCCAGCCATAAAAAAGAATAAAACAATGCCATTTGCAGTGACATGGATGGACCTAGGGGCTATCATACTGAGGATGTCAGACCTAGAGACTGTCAGACTAAGTATGTCAGACAGAGAAAGACAAGTATGATATCACTTACATGGCAAATCTAAAAAATAGTAAAAAGAACCTGTTTACACAATGGAAATTGAGTCAAAGATGTAGAAAACAAATGAACAGTTATGGGGGGGGTGATAAATTGGGAGACTGGGGTTGACATAAACACACTACTGTATATAAAACAGGTAACTAATAAGAACCTACTGCCGAGCACAGGCAACTCTACTGAATACTCTAGTGACCTATATGGGAAGAGAATCCCAAACAAAGGGGTATGCATGTACATATGCATGTGTGTGTGTATACACATATATATATGATTCACTTTGTTGTTCACTAGAAACTAACACAACATTGTAAATCAACTACACTTCAATAAAAGATGACTTTAAAGAAAGTGAAGTGGATACATAAATTGGGGTGTATTCATAAAAGTTATTCACTTTATGAATGAATGCTATCCGAGAATAACAATAATAATGCACCCACCACAATAAAACGCAAAGCATTTGTATGTACCACAATAGCATCTGCAAAGCCTCATTTCTGCCTTTTCACCACTCTCAATGGTTGATGTACATTATGCTCCATTTTGCAAAGGAGGAAAGTAAGGCTCCAGGTGTCAGGACCAGGACATAGAGAAACGAAAACTGGGAAAGCCATCCTCTGGCTCTGCATCCAGTCCCAGCTCCCCATGAAATGTTCCACCAGTACATCGCCCTGTTGCAGATGCAGACTTGCCACTGAGTTGCCCTTTCAAGAAATAATTTGCTGTCCAAATGTAAGGCTGTGAGTTGCTAACAGCCTCTTTGTTGGCTTCATCAGGATCCCCCTCAGCTTTTGAGCTGAGTTCAAGCTATTCTAGATGCAAACGACTGTACAAGGGGGTGGCACAAGGACACCCCCATTTCTGCTGGGCACAAGGTGCTTCTAGACACCTGGCTCTGCCTCAGGGCTGCCCACTGGGCTGGCACAGATGCCTCTGATCTAAGACCCGGTCTGATGGCTCCCCCTGCCCATTCTCGACTCCTTTCTTTTAGTCCCACAGGTTCCTCTATAATAGACCTTTTGCACTACTATCTTCACCTCAGCATCCACCTTTCAGAAAATCCAAACCAGCACATGCCAACAGATGACACCCAATGGACCCGAGGGGTGGCACTGTGTGGATGGCAAGCGTGAGCAAGGGACCTCATCAGATATGCTGTATCATATATTTCTGACCAACTACTCAAAAAGGACAGTTTTTTTTTCTTCTTCACCTCATCTTCTGCCTTCTTTCAGAAGACTTAGGGACAAAGAAAATCAGAACTCTCTCACTGTGGAAAAAGAGTTTTCCACAGGGCTGAAAAAGTTTGAGGAAGAGGCTACACAATGAAAATCTAATTCAGAGAAAAGTCACAGGAGTATTTTAATAATTGAGTGCCTTTCTGCTTTGGGATCCCAAAAACACTTCAAAAGGGAATGGTACTGTATGTTCTGACATCAGTGAGGTGAGAAAACATAATTTAATGCAACCCACATAACTCTTGGAAGTTTGTGCTGATGGTAAAAATCTCCTTTACAAATTTAGCTGGAAAAGATGACAGGCATATTCATATATCTCAAATACAAAACAGAGACAATAACAATAATACTTGCTTAGTTATATGAGGATTAAATGAGAAAGTATATTGTAAGAGGTTTGGTACAATGTTCGATAAGCATTAGTTGCTATTATCATTTTTACACTAAAGAAGTACAATAAAAACTGTCCCTTAAAAATTTCATTTCTAGGTTTTACTTTTGGTTTTAGTAAAATGTCTGTGATGACATCTTTAGAAGTTGATACTTCAGCTTTATTCAATGGGACCTTTCCCTTCATTTCTTAAAGGGGTTTCTTGCACATCCTGTCTCCATTAAGTGAGTGAACGAATGAATGAATTAAAATACATAGT
Organism: Odocoileus virginianus; assembly: GCF_023699985.2. Lineage (NCBI taxonomy): Eukaryota > Metazoa > Chordata > Mammalia > Artiodactyla > Cervidae > Odocoileus > Odocoileus virginianus. Next base: position 17,247,195 of record NC_069699.1, read on the forward strand.
AAAAAAAAAAGCAGAATATGGAGCTAAATATACATAAATGTAAACATATATGGAAGCTAGTATTCATATGTCTAAAATGTATTGAAGTTAAACATTTTGCAATGCATAATCTTGAACTAATTTTTTCCCCTTGTAAGAGACACCTTTGGAATAATGAGTTTGGCCTGAGGATTAAACACCAGTAATGTGGCAAATGGCAATATCTTTATTTCGATGGTGATACTCTTGTTTGTGAGATCTAAAAATATTCATGGCTCAGCTGGACAATAAAAAAAGGCTGAGCACCAAACTGTGATGCTAGAATAGACTCTTGAGAGTCCCTTGGGCAGCAAGGAGATCAAACCAGTCAATCCTAAAGGAAATCAACCCTGAATATCCACTAGAATGCTGAAGTTGAAGCTCCAATACTTTGGCCACCTGACACATTGGAAAAGACCCTAATGCTGGGAAAGATTGAAAGCAGGAGAAGGGGACGACAGAGGAGGAGATGATTAAATGGCATCACTGACCCCATGGGCATGAATTTGAACAAAATCCAGGAGTGGTGATGGACAGGGAAGTCTGGCACGCTGCAGGCCATGGGTTTGCCAACAATCAGGCATTACTGAGCGACTGAACAACAGCAACATGGGCATTAGAAGGCAAACTCATTTTCAAATGGTTCTCAATAAAAATTAGTTCTTTAACCCTTTTAAGTTTACAACTGTTTCAAAATAATAAAAGGCTAAAATATGCACTCCATTTTTACTTCTTTTATGTTGACGCATATGGCTTGAAGCCAACGTTTTTAAAATATGCATACTGGTTAGGATCTATTAAAAAAGCATATCATTGTTGTTTTTGATGTTTATTTGTTTTAAACACAAGAAATTACCTTTGAAGACAAAATAAGAAGTTTGAACCCAGTGATTTACCTGGGAGGCCTGGCTAACTCTGGTTTGACAGATAAACAGCCCCTAATTATACTGCAGTGATTTAGACATTAGATCCTGTCTGTAGATCAGAAAGCAAAGTCTTGGGACTGGCTTCAGGGGGCAAGGCTGTCTTTTTGAGGCTGAAAGATGCCTTGATTCCTTGCTTGCTTGGGACCAGGTAGAATACAGGAAATTTCTCTTTTGGCTGATGTACCTAGAATTGTCATTTTACAAAAAGACGTACCTTCTAGCCTAGGTCTCTTCTCAGGGTGGAGTGAGTTGGGGGCTTGTCCACTGTGCTTCTTACTTTCCTCCGGAGGAAACTGCTCCCACTTCTTAGGAAAGGATACTTGTGTTTACACCATCTGAAGGTGGCTTGGAGAAAGTGAGAGCTGACATTCCCGTCATAGCCAGTATTTGCTCTTGCTGGTAACTCCCTGGTGCTCTAGGAAATGCCATGTGCAAAATCTGATTGAGGATGGGGACCTACTATGCCCTCAACTAATTATCACTATCTTGCTCTGAAGTCTCAGTATGGGTTGGAATTGTCAACTTCCCAAGAAAAGGAATGGTCAGGGTAAAATCATGGTAGTGTTTCATATATTCCCCAGGAACTCTCAAGAACTGATTAATTTCCTTTTATCCAACTCATTCACTAATTCATGCATGACTTACTTTACTAGGTCAGAAAAACAGGTCTTCCACAATCTATGATATCCCCATTACTCCTTCTAAGGTCCTAAATGAGACATGAGCCACAGAGGGTAGATTTAGAAGTCCTGATGTTGAGTCTATGTTCATGAATTTGTTAACCATTCACTAACCGTGTGACCTCAGGAAATTTAATAAACCTCCTTGAACAGTTACTGTCTTCATCTATATAATGGAGTTAATAGTGACCATCTCCCACGGCTATTTTGAAGATGAAAAGACATTGCGTGTGCAAACATTTCTCCAAACTGCCAAGGGCCATACTTACTTATAATATGACCTACTTTATTTAGGCAGATATATATAATTCTTATGACATTATTATGACATACTACCTTACCCTGCCCTGATGGGGCCAACTTTTAAAACTACAAATTTCAGAAATTAAAAAAAAAAAAGACACCACCACAAAAGGGCTGTTTAAACGTTTAATTATCAGGTCACCTAGAAACCAAAACCTCCGGTTTGTAGTGTTTACTGATCTCAGTGGTTTAAGTACACCCATCACAATCAATTTCAAGCAACCAACATGACATCATTGATACTGGAGTTGAGAAGAAATGGAAGTAATTGCTAACACTCGATCTTTGGTAGCTTTCATATACAAACTGGACTTTTTGGTGTACTCAAGAAAACGGACAGCATGGGCCCGTATCTCACCTAACAGCAATCATTTCCTGGTACTGTGTGGCATGTGTAGCAGGATTAGGCTTTCTGCTCTGGGACACTTTCCATCATGGCTCAAAAGACAGACGAACCTTTTCAGTCAGCTGGCACCTCTTGACTGCAATAAAAACCTCCCCTGAGCCAAAGGAACTCAAAAGTCTTGGCTATTTCTTTAAAAAGAGAAGAGGACTGAGTAAATAATGAGAACAAAGTATCACAATAAATTGTCCTGACAATGTAACTAACATTAGAATAGGTTATTTTTAGCTAGATATTGTGGCCAGCATACTAATGATCCAATTTCATTCTGTTAACAAGACAGTGAAAGAGGTACGGTTATTATCTCCATATTCCAGATACATACCCTATGTTATGGGTTGAACACCAAATCCATAACATTAAGTCCTCACCAAACAGTAAGCCCTAAACCCAATACCAGAGAATGTGACTGTGCTTAGCAATATGGTCTTTAAAAAGGAAATAGATGGGGGAAAAAAAGGTCATTAGGGTTGGTCCTGATTCACTATGACTGGTAACCCTGTACAATGAGGAAATTTGGACATGGGGACAGACAGGTACATAAGGAACATGACTGAAGAGACACAGGAGGAGGTGATGGCCAAGGAATACCTAAGGCTACCAGAAGATAGGAGAAAAGCATGAAACAGATATATTTTCCTAGGACCTTCAAAGGGAGTCCTTTGCCTGCCTGCCAGCACTTTGATTTTATTTAGATTTCTGGGTTTCAGAACATGAGACAATATGTTTCTGGTATTCTAATCCCCACAGTTTGCAGTGCGTTGTTAGGATAGCCCCAGGAAACCATACATTAAGTTTCAGAGAGGATACACAGATGGCCTTAACACATATAGCTATCAAATTCTTAACCTGACATGAATTTGTTTCTTTAACAAGTACAAATGCTCAGATCTTCTTACCATCCCCCCTTCTCACCCAGACACTGATTTAATCACCTGGGGTGGCACGCTAACAGGGGATTCTGAGGTACAGCCAGGACTGAGAACCACGGTGAGAAGTGATAGAACGGAGATCCCAGCCTAGGTCTGTCTGGCCTCCACACCTGCCATCAAGATAATACACTGACATCACACATTTTACAAGTATTTTCTTTTAAATTTGTTCCACATCAGTATCAAACACCATCCATTCTAACTGATTATATAGGTAAAATACCCACCCCCAAAACAGTATCCCTCTCCATGAACAACAAAAATACAACAATTTCTGTGGTACAGCTATATAAACTCATTTCAACTTCTGTACACAAGTGAGAAGACACATATCTAACAAAAGAATCATCCAACTACAGGACGTCAAAGAGAGCTTACTATGGTTTAGCCTAGAAACAATCCCTATGGTGATTACTAGTATTGGCTGAAAGCAAGTAAAATGCTCTAGTCACTACGCTACAACACACTCACATACCTGATAGTATTTAATCAATTTTAATTTTCATCATAATTTTGCAAGGTATTATCATTCCTCCTTAGGGGTGAGACTCCGGAAGTTGAATATGGTTAAGCCTCATCACCAAGGGTCACATAAGTTATAAATGACAAAGCCAACACTGATGCCCCAGTGAAACTCCTGCTCTGGCTACAACATCTGGACTCTGCATATTTTATTTATTAACAATTACAGAAACTTCTGCTTTACTGATCAGTTACTGCCACCATTTCTATATCTGACTTTAAAAATTTCACCTTCCTCTCTGACAAAGTGTGGAACTTTCTAACAGACACACTGATTTATCACATATCTTGAAGTTAAAAACGGATTTCAATCTTAAAAGGTGTCTTTGCAGAGTGAGGATAGGAAGATAGGGAAATGGTTGTACATTTTTAACCCATTTTTTAAAATTCAAGTATAGTTGAATTACAATAATGTGGTACGTTCAGGTGTACAAACTCTTGACTGAACCCAATCTAATGAGCAATCTCTGGAAAGTCCACCAGTCAGTAGAATCTGGCTCTGCCCTCCTTGGACAAGAAATGCAAACTCCAAAAATACAGGACTGTCCATGCATAGCTGGAGCCCCCAGAAAACACCCTAGCTTAGAAAGTCTCTATGTTGCTAGTCCGACCTTACATTCTTACATTTTTCTCCCACTATTTAAGGTTATTCTATTTTGATCTGCGAAACAATAAAGCCAGTTGAGAAGGAGGATTATACTGTCACAACTCTTTCGCCTTCTGCCTACTCTTAATCACGTGGCCTGATCAGCTCAGTTCAGTTGCTCAGTCATGTCTGACTCTCTGTGACCTCATGCTGCAGCACACCAGGCCTCCCTGTCCATCACCAACTCCCGGAGTTCACTCAAACTCATGTCCATTGAGTCGGTGATGCCGTCCAACCACCTCATCCTCTGTCGTCCCCTTCTCGTCCGGCCTTCAATCTTTCCCAGCATCAGGGTCTTTTCACATGAGTCAGTTCTTTGCATCAGGAGGCCAAAGGATTGGAGTTTCAGCTTCAGCATCAGTCTTTCCAATGAATATACAGGACTGATTTCCTTCAGGATGGACTAGTTGGATCTCCTTGCAGTCCAAGGGACTCTCAAGAGTTTTCTCCAACACCACAGTTCAAAAGCATCAATTCTCAACACTCAGCTCTCTTTATAGTCCAACTCTCACATCCATACATGACTACTGGAAAAACCATAGCCTTGACTAGCCAGACCTTTGTTGGCAAAGTAATGTCTCTGCTTTTTAATATGCTGTCTAGGTTGGTCATAACTTTCTTCCAAGGAGTAAGTGTCTTTTAATTTCATGGCTGCAGTCACCATCTGCAGTGATTTTAGAGCCAAAAACAATAAAGTCTGTCACTGTTTCCACTGTTTCCCCATCTATTTCCCATGAAGTGATGGGACCGGATGCCATGATCTTAGTTTTCTGAATGTTGAGCTTTAAGCCAAAGTTTTTACTCTCCTCTTTCACTTTCATCAAGAGGCTCTTTAGTTCTTCTTCACTTTCTGCATAAGGATGTTGTCATCTGCATATCTGAGGTTATTGGTATTTCTCCTGGCAATCTTGATTCTAGCTGTGCTTCTTCCAGCCCAGCATTTCTCATGATGTACTCTGCATATAAGTTAAATAAGCAGGGTGACAATATACAGCCTTGATGTAATCCTTTCCCTATTTGGGATCAGTCTGTTGTTCCATGTCCAGTTCTAACTGTTGCTTCCTGACCTGCATACAGATTTCTCAAGAGGCAGGTCAGGTGGTCTGGTATTCCATTTCTTTAAGAATTTTCCACAGTTTGTGGTGATCCACACAGTAAAACGCTTTGGCATACTCAATAAAGCAGAAATAGATGTTTTTCTGGAACTCTTGCTTTTACGATAATCCAGTAGATGTTGGCAATTTGATCTCTTGTTCTTCTGCCTGTTCTAAAACCAGTTTAAACATCTGGAAGTTCACGATTCACATGTTGTTGAAGCCTGGCTTGGAGAATTTTCAGCATTACTATACTAGCGTGTGAGATGAGTGCAACTGTGTGGTTGTTTGAGCATTCTTTGGCATTGCTTTTCTTTGGGATTGGAATGAAAACTGACCTTTTGCAGTCCTGTGGCCACTGCTGAGTTTCCCAAATTTGCTGGCATAGTGACTGCAGCACTTTCACAGCCTCATTTTTCAGGATTTGAAATAGCTCAACTGGAATTCTATCACCTCCACTAGCTTTGTTCATAGTGATGCTTTCTAAGGCCCACTTGACTTCACATTCCAGGATGTCTGGCTCTAGGTGAGTGATCACACCATCATGATTATCTGGGTAGTGAAGATCTTTTTAGTATCGTTCTGTGCATTCTTGCCACCCCTTCTCAATATCTTCTGCTTCTGTTAGGACCATACCATTTCTGCCCTTTATTGTGCCCATCTTTGCATGAAATGTCCCTTTAGTATTTCTAATTTTCTTGAAAAGATCTCTAGACTTTCCCATTCTTTTGTTTTCCTCTATTTCTTTGCACTGATCACTAAGGAAGGTTTTCTTATCTCTCCTTGCTATTCTTTGGAACTCTGCATTCAAATGGGTGTACCTTTTCTTTTTGCCTTTGCTTTTGGCTTCTCTTTTCTCCGCAGCTAATTGTAATACCTCCTCAGACAGCCATTTTGCTTTTTTGGATTTCTTTTTTGTGGTCTGATGGTGGAGATTAAAATGATGCCATTGAAATACACAAATTCTAGGAGCACAATGCCTTGAATCTGGCTAGTACTGGCAGAATCACAGTAAATTTGTATTACCATCACAAACACCTGGGCTGGGAAAAGCCTAAAGGGCACTTAATGCAATCACCAAATGTAGCAGTACTTCCTCTAGGAAGTTCCTGTAAAATAATTCTCCTCCCAAGTTTGAAAATCTTTCAGATCACCTTGGCGCAAACGATAGGGTTTGGTGACACAGATGATCAAAGCACTTTCTGCTCAGTGTGGGCAGTGTTTACCATCTCTAGTGTGACCTGTTCGTGGAAATGCTGAACGGGGCTCAGCTTCCTTCCTTCCCCTGTCTGTTACCAGCAGAGCTTTCCACCGATGTAAGCAGGACCGTGCTCACTTATTCTCTCCAGAGAGCAATGAGAAGTGGTTGTTCAAGCAGACAGAAATCGGATTGGGAAGGATGCACGGCAGCCCAAGATCTCACGTTTAAGGGTCTCCTCATAGCGCCTACTTGAGCTTCCGGTGCAGATCAGAGGTGGGGGTGAAAGGTGCAGGACAAAGCGGTCGCGTCAAAGAGAACCAGAAGCATGCTCAAGCAAGCTTCCTCCCGTCCCCTCTGTGCTTCCTCCTCACTGGCTTCCAATCAGCTCCTCTCCAGTGGCAGGTGGCAGGCCCCCTCCCACCCCAGGTCTTAGACACAGAGTTCCCACTCTGGGGACCTTTCTTCAGCTACCTCGCCCCCAGACACCACCTACTTGTATCCCTCTGATCTCAGCCAACACCGCACTTTGTCAATGAAGCCTTTTTAAAAGATATGCATCCCACCTGCGTGTTTCAGAAACTCAACTTAACATTTCCCTTATAGCTCTTACCTTTTGTGCTTGTACATATGTGTGATCATTTTATTTATATTGGTTTCCTTCATTAAATGATGGGGTACACACAAGTACGGTCTGTTAATATATCATTCACCTCCCAAGTTCCTATCATACAGCAGATGCTCAGTAAGTATCAGCTAAATGAATAAATCATTGGGCCATGTTAAAATAGGTAACATTAGTTCAGTTCAGTTCAGCTCACTCAGTCGTGTCTGACTCTTTGCGACCCCGTGGACTGCAGCACACCAGGCCTCCCTGTCCATCACCAACTCCCGGAGTCCACCCAAACTCATGTCCATTAAGTCTGTGATGCCATCCAACCATCTCATCCTCAGTTATCCCCTTCTCCTCCTGCCTTCAATCTTTCCCAGCATCAGGGTCTTTTCAAATGCATTTAACTTAATTTTAATATGACTTAAATTGACTACTACATGAAATATCTGAAAAGCCAGAGAAGAAAAATATTAAAAATAATTTGTTCACTGTGAATATTATATATAAATGCACATATATTTAGACAGACACAAGTACAAATGCATACACAATACAGAGAATTTTAATATGTTTATGAAATTAATAACATTCATAAAATCTTCCCAAATCAATATAGATGTACATCATGATTTCTAATGACTCAGTGGTATTTCATTATACGAATTAAGTTAACCAACCTCCCTCTTCAGACTCTTGGGCTTTATAAAATGTAATTAACAACATAAAATGGAATAGAATACTATGCAGCAATTAGAAATGTTCCCTTTTTTGGACTAGGTTTTAGAAAATAAAATTAATTTGATATAGTGGAACATTAAACAACAATTAGAAACACAACTGACATTCAGATTGCATATAATTTATCATAGCATTCAAAATATTGCCTTTAAACAAAAAGGAATGCTTAAGGATATAGAGCTCTTGAAGGATTATTATGGTAGTCATCCAAATAGCCACATTTAATGTGAATTAATTTATCAGTCACTTCACTTAATGCCACTTAGATAAGAGTTAGTTCATAATCGAATTAGAGTATATATGATGCCAAGGGTAAAGGGAGATTTAAAGTAATTCTGAAGGAGAGAGGAGGGATGAAGTTTACATTCACTGGTGGTGCAGTTGAAAAAATATGTCAACAAACAGTGCTTTCATGCGGTCTTGAACAGGTAAAAAACGAATAATAAAGTTTCTCTGTTTCACAATTCTCAAAGGACAAGGTTCGAAATTAGCAACAGCAAAATCAGAAGTCGGATTAATGCCTTTTACATATATTAACTGAGAAGATCTTTACAGCACCTTTACAAAGTAGGTATGGCAGTCTTTATCATCTCCATTTTTAAGATAAATGAGACTGAAAAATGGTGATACACACACACACACACACACAAAGAATATGTACTGGAATATCATTCAGCCTTAAAAATAAGGAAACCTTGCCATTTGCAACAACATGAATGAACCTGGACAACATTATGCTAAATGAAACTGACAAGACATACAAAGGTCAATATTGCATGATCTCATTTATTTTTGGAACTTAAAACAGTCAAACTAATAAAAACAGGACAGAATAGTGGTTACCAAGGGCTGAGATAGATGGAGGAAATGGGGAGATGTTGATTAAAGGGTAAAAAATTTTAGTTACAAAATTTTAGTTACAAGACGAGTAAGTTCTGGAGACATAAAACATACAGCATGGTAACTACAGCTAATAATAATGTATTATATAGCTGAAATCTGCTGAGAGTAGATCTTAAGTATTCTCATCATAAAAATAGAAAGGGAACCATATGAAGTGATGGATTTATTGTATTAATTAAGTTGATTTTAGTCATTATTTCACAATGTATGTCAAAATACCATGCTGTACAGACATCTTAAATGTATCAATTCTAACTTATCAATTATATCTCTCTTTTTTTTCTTCCCAATTATATCTCAATAAAGCTTGATAAAAATTAAGTGAGGTGCAGCTGAAATAATATTAGAATTCTAGTTTGCATCTGACATTGAACCACATGTCTATGCCTACAGAGTTCTTTTCACAAATTTGTCTCAAAACTTTTTTAAGGTTGTCTGAAATCCTGAAAGGGCTTGAAACAGAAAAGACATTGAGGTTTTAAACATTCATGTTGGCATCTAGAAAATGTAAAAAGAAGTGGCTTTAGCAGGATTGAGAAAGCAAGAGAAGTGGTGAAATCCTTGCAGTGTTTAGGGTTCAATCCTCCTCTGACTCAGGACTGAAGTCTGATAACCATTTGCACATGTATTTTTCTGCTTTCATCCGTACATGTAATGAAACTCATCATGGTTCTTTCTCACCAGCTCATCCTCCAGCCTTCTTGGTATATGAAAACAGTTTCATCATCTCTCTCCCTATCTCCAGGGAATCCTTGCCCTTTGTGGGTTATCATGGAACAATTCAATCCAGTTCACTCTGACAAATGGTGCTCGGTGACTCCTGTATGCCAAACACGGAGCTTGCCTCTGACCTCTACGGCACCCGGTCTAACGAGTGAAGGTCAGTAGAGAGGGCCACGGCACTCCTCTGGCATTCAGATTTCCCTCAATGATGAACTGATCAGAAGCATGAATTTGGGGTCAGGGCGGTGGCAACTCAAGTAAACGAAGGCCAGATAAAACAGACATTTGGAAGAAAGCATCTGTGGCACCCAATGAATAATCCAACATAAGATCAAAGAAAAGCAATCAAAATTGACACTGAGGTAGGGAGAATGATATGCTGCTGTCAGATCGCAAGAGGTCTGGATGGGAAGCGTACGTAAAAGAACCATAGTGAGTTCAATTTTCAGCTGATGCAAAAGCATTAAAAAAAAAAACTGAAAATGGTCATCAGACAGACACCATGACTCAAGACAGGGAATGACAGAAACAAAGCTTTTAGGATTATTAACATAGAAAATACAGATGAAGATGGAAAATTTGCTGATTTTGGAAGGATGAGCAGAGTTGAAGACTGAATCTTATATATATATATATACACACATATATACACACACATATATAAAATGTGTATAATATATGTTATATACAATATACATATAATCAACACAATATATAAAGATTACATATAATATACATTATATATTAAAAGTATATACATAATATACACTATAAAGATTATACATATACTATGCATTGTATAAAATTATACATAAAATATACATTATATAGATATACAAAGATTAGATATAATCTGCATTATATATAAAGATATATGAAAATTATTAGCTATATATTTTTAAGAGAAGCTTTTGTTGACTGAAAGAGGGGTACTGATTTGGATTAAGCACTGAATTTTAGGACACATCTTTGTTACGTGTTAGAAGTAGTCAGCAAAGAACGGATCTGACATGTTGTAGAAGTAGGGCAAGTAACCATGGGAGGCAAGAGGAAGTCTGAAGAGAAGGCGATGCTTAGCAGTGTCAAAAGCTATCAAGAGACTTTTAAATCTGATGTTTAAGAGGCTATTGCTGGCCTTGAAGAGAGCAGTTTCATTTGAGCCTTGAGTAAGGAAGTGGGGGTAGGGCTGGTAAGTCAGTGATGACACTTGGGAAGCAGCAATTGTTGAAGGTCTTCATAGAAATCAAATGATGAAATAAAGGCAGTTGCTTGAAGGAACTGAAGTGTCACAAACAAATGAGTATAAAGTAGAAAAAAATGCCAACAGAACCACAGCTTGGCAAAATCTGATGTACATACACATTGGAAATTTTAAAAAAGTAAGCTTTCTAATTCATCTGAGTGTATTCTTGATATTAGTGTTTATTTCACCAAAATTAGGACACTACCCATGTAAATCATATCATTCTCTTACAAAAGAAACAAAAATTCTACCAATTAAATTACAGTCCTTATCAGTTGTGAGCTATGCCCTGACTTCAGAAATGCCCGAGTGCATGTGTGTGTGTGTGTGAATTTTAGGACTATCTTTTTTTATTTTCCAGTTTATGACTCATTAGCAGGGACATATTTTTTTGTGCAGTAGTCTACCTGTACTTTCTTGTATTTCTACCCATCCAGAAACATCTGGATTCTGACAACACTATTACACAGATGTTTTTAATTACAAAGTAGGTACTCGGGGTTGCTGAGCTCAATAAAGCTGAATATCTGTCAGTAAAAGTTCTTAAGAACCTTCAACTTTTGAGTTTTCCACATGGCCCTCTTTTGGAAAATCATTTACTTCTCTCCTGGCAAAACTGCAATGCTGAGACAGCAGTTATACCCACTTTGCAGAACACTGGCTATCTGAGAACATCCCCAAAGAAAATAAGGGCTCCCAAAGTCTTAATAGCCTCTTTTTAATCTTATTTATAAAAGCTTCAATTACACACTGCAGAAGAAGGAACTGAACATGGGTCCTTTGGCAGTTTTTCAGAGATGAAGGCAGTTTTCCCCCTGCATTTAACCTTGAAGTACACTTCCTCACAATCACTTCATGATTGATAATAGCGGGAGACAAGTAAGCAGCTTATACTTTAAAAAGTAAATTGATTACCGTATTCAGTTTTTTTAAGGAACAAATTCTCTCTACTTGATCCAGCTGTTAGTCTTCTTAACGAAACCTGAAACTACCTCCTTCACTGCTTGAGGATGTAACTCACTCTGCATTATGACACAATGATTAAGAGCAAGAACTCCAGTCAGTTCTGGGTTTGAATCCCAGTCTTGGCACCACTGGTCTTGTGAATCTAGTCAAATCACTTGCGCTAATTGAACCTTTTCAAGCTAAACCTCTTTTCACTTATACATTAAATGGGCCAATTGGATGAGAATAAATATATGTCGCCATTACTAATCATTATGAATTCTGTCTTCACAGACTGTTTGTTGAAAGGTATTTTAATATAATCATGCTTCTCAAGTTTTAGAGAAGGGAGAAAGGAAGAGGGCAGAAAAAGTGGGGAGGGAAGGGAGAGGGGAGGAAGAGGAAAAGGAAGGATGGATGGTATAGATGGGATGGACATATAAGCAGAGAGGAGAAGCTGTGACTGACAGGTAAGAGGCAGGAATTCCAATCAGTGGGGAGGTCCACTGAGACACCAGTGTGAGCAGTCTGAACACTTGTGCATTTTTCTCGAGACATATTCTACTATTTAGGTTCAGGTGTCTAACAGATGAAGAGTTAGAACAGAGTTGTCAGGAAAGTGGAATAGATGGAAAAAAGCCAAGGAATGAAAGGTATGATCAAGGCAGTGATTATGAGGAGGGTTGTAGCTACTCAACTGGCGAAGGAGGAACTGATATGAATGGGTTATTAGGCATCTGAAGCAAATTGGAAGAGTGAGCTTATTTGTGTGATATGGAAAGAGGGGGAGCTCTGAGAACAAGAGATGCTAGCAGCAGGAGATTTGAGAAAGGCACTCCTGCCCATGACTGCAGGTACATCCAAAAAAAAAGGCTCAAAGCTGGTGCAAGAAAGGGTCATCAGATGTGCAGAGGCCAAGGAACTGAGAGAATGGGGTTTAGGAGCAGATGAGCTGGGCATGCTGTGAAATCTCCAAAAACAATGTCAAGAATAGGGACAGAAAGATAGGAGGCTGCAGGCAAAAATACTCAGAAATTGAGGAGAAAAGAATGAGATTTAATAGCTGATTATGACAGCCAGGATAGTACAGTTTGTTGGCACATAGTTCACATAAGCTCAGTTTTTTTTTTTCTTTTTTATAATTAGAAAGATGTCTTAGAAGATTAGTGGAGGAGAAAGAGAAGGACAGTCCAGTCTCTAAGCTCTACAACAGTTACCCTTCTCTTAGGAGACTGTAAGGAAAGCTGTGTCATCTGAGGAAGCTGGTTTTTTATTCAAGCCAGAAGATGAAGAAAATACTGAAGATTAGGAATTTTGGTAATGACAAACTACATATTCCAAAGGATACATAAGATACTATTTTGAGAGTGAGGAGTTGGAAAGACATGGAAAGTTAGATCAGATCAAGATGATTAAGGGGCTATGGAGATAAAAGTCAGTATTTAAATATCTTGAATGCTTGGACTCTTCATAGGTTACAAGGTAAAATGGAAACAAAAGAATGGTGAGAGTAATCCTGTTGGTCTTCTGGGGGAAGATGAATGAGTGGTGAAAACAGAGATAGGGAGAGAGCTGATGTGTACTGGTGAGAGGTGCTGTTTATACACCATACCGGTTGGCTTTCGAAATGCTTAAAAAAGCTGAGGTCGTGGCCGGGAAAGAAAAAGTTTATATCTATTTGGACCACAGAATCGAGGCTGGGGGTACTTTATTAAATCCAAGAGCATAAATGTATCAAAAAGAGTGGAGGACAGGAATTAGACAGTGTGAAGAGGCTGGGGAGAGAGGAGGAATGGATTGGGTGTGGGCTGTCCTTGAGTCATTGCCTGGAGGTGAACTACCTTAGAAGACAGAGCAAGGGAAAAAAAAAAAAAGACGACAATGCTGGGGAGTACAGATTTACCTAATGCAAGGCTGGAATTAATTACTTCAGGCAAAATCTGTTTAGGAACATAGGAGTCTATCACTCAGGAGTGTGAAAAAAATTAATTTCCCAGTAGAGACACTGCATTTTAAGCTTGCCATAAGGGAGATGAGTGTTGATGGGATCTGTATGATCGTGGGCTGATGATCCATAACATATATAGTCATAAAGATAAACGGGTTCTAAACAGATCTGGTGATAGATTCTATTTACACTTCTGGTGCTTCTGATCAAAATGGTTACAAACTCATCTGAGGGATATATGTACTTTGCAATTAAAGAAGAAAACCAGGCCCTTTAACGAGCCCTTATGGAGTAATACATCGTCTTGTAGTAGCATCATGCTATTGCCACTTTTCAAGAAGCACTGTTTGCTGAATATTTTCATAATTTTACAGATAGTCTTAAGTGTAAAGTAATCATCAGAAAGCATTTAGAGAAAAACTTCATTTATTTGGCATGATTGGGGAGTAAATGTTCCTACCTTATTAGTTAAGTCAAACATCCCCCTGGAGAATCCAAATTTTAAAGAAAATAATCTGTTTTCAATAGACCTCTTTTACACTGTGTTGTGTCTTTAAATAAGGCAAAAGAACATAATTTAATCCTTTCTTGATTGCTTAGACTAAGCAGGCTAGAATCATGTCTGAAAGCTAGGAAACAAAGGCCAAGATACTTAAATTCCCTAGACTTTTTCTATAAAATCAATATGAATTGTATAGGGTCCTTATGAGAATGTGACGAGATAATGTAAAGAAAGCTTAACTCCAATTCTGTCACACAGAACACAATCAAGGGTACCTATGATTATCAGTAGCTTATCAGATCAGTATTTTAATTAGTAACATCAAAATCTGCCTCCACTACAATCAAATGATGGCATCAGATTATATGAACCTGGACAAAATGACCCTAGACTGAAGTTTTAAATTGCAGCTTCATGTTTTTTCAGAATCTTCACTCTCTGCTGCAGCATCTGTGCCTATACACATCTGCATTAATTTATTTTCTCTTCAACCACTGGATCTTCTACTTCTAATATATTCAAGTATAAGAAACTTGATACCTGAATTTACAAGGACAGCGTGAACTAAGGAGAAAATAAATTTTGAATGAAAGCCCCAGGGACTCTCTCATAAGCAGAGTCATGGATGCTAGTATATGAAATTGGTGACATTCATGGTGGTTATTGTGAAACATTTCTTGAACCTCATTAATCTCAACTTTTCAAATGGTTGTCAGGTTATCAGTTATATAAAGCCTAGATCACTGTCATAACCACTTATTTAATGATCACATGTGTTAGAGCACTTAATCTGCTCAAGATATGCTGCTGTACTAAGCATAGGAATGCAGTATTAATGAGTTAGGTCCTACTTTTAATTAGGGAGGCTGACCAGAATCTCCACCATTGTAGTAGTTTAAGATCGGCAAAGAGAATCAAGCTTTAGTTATTTTACTTAGATGTGAGCTTTCCAGAGGAAATGATATTCTAAGTTGCCTAAGGAAGAGCTAGACAAATAAGTGAAGAGAGAGAAAGGGACATAGAGAGTGCCAAGGCCCAGAGGTAATAAAGAACTTTGGAAAAATTGATGACTGTAGGTGAAACAGAAACTGGAACAGGAGGAGAACACTGAGCCATGACGCCGACTGTATACATTAAGCAGGGACATGGGTATGCAGGCTGTGTGAACCGTAACGAAGATTCTGGCCTTTCTCCTGAGGATTATGGAGGGCTATTTTAAAGTTTAATCTGTGAAGTGATGTGCCCAGGCTTACACTGAGTATATCATGTTTGGAAGGTCATTTTTATCCTAACCACTGGAAATGGATAGAGAGTGTAAGTCCAGGGAAGCGGTGGGGCGGGGTGGGGGGGTGGTGGGGAGGAGGGCAGCGAGCCCACTGCACATTGGCCAAGGGACCAGATCACAGTGACCCATACCTGATCATGGGCAGCACCAATGGTAGGGATTTTCAGGAGGGAAAAATGGTAGCACTTGACCAAGAGAATAACAGGAGTGAAAGAGAGGCAGGTGCCAAGGCTGACTTTGTGTTGCCCAACTTCCTAGATAAGGAACCACATTAGAAAGAGAAAGTTGAGAAGTGAGACTCAAAATGGGCCAAATTTGAAGTACATTAGAACTATACAATTATCGATGAAGGGAACTAAAGGTGAGCCAACTCTCCTTCTCCAAACAGCCAATACTGTATGTGCCCCAACCTCTTAACACTGCTGCATCATCCAAAGTCCTGAAAGTATGTCCCAGCAATTCCACTCCTAAATTCTTCACCAAGGTGAAAGTATACCATCCAAAGACTTGTAGACAAATACTTATATAGATTTATAAATAAATGGAATCAACTACTGATATTAAAATATGGGTAAACCTCACCATCATGCTGAGTAAAAGAACCCAGAATAGAAAAAAAAAGAGCATGATGTCATTTTTATAAAATTCCAGATGTGACCTAACATAGAGTGAGCAAAGCAGAGAGACAAGAAGGAATTGCAAAGCTGCACAAGAAAGCATTTGGATGATATTATTTGTTTTTTGATTGCAATGATGAGTTTGTGGGTCTGTACAATTATTAAACCTCACACTGTTTAGTATGAAAGGAATGATGCATTATATATAAATTAAACCTCAATAAAGGTATTAAAAAGTCAAACTGTTTGACTGTTAATCAGTCAAACTGATCACCTACTTACATTCAGGTTGGCTATCAGTTCCTGTTCTATGTGCATCATAAACTTGTTTAATCATTAGCAGCATACCTGCTTGCTGAATGTCCTTCTGTCCATATGGATCACCAGCTACATGCCAAAAGAGATTAGGCCCCTTCTGCTCCCCGTGTTTCGTACAAGCCCAACTCATTGAATGAAAAGATGAAGCATGATGGTCTAAGTTGAGTATCTGGGAGAGCCCCCTCCTGTCAAATCAGGTTCTCTAAGGACAGGGCAACAGAGGGCAGTGGGGAAAGGCGTCTGCTACTGAGCTCCAGCGTGCAAGGGAGAGATGGGAGTGACAGGAGAGGGCGAGAGATAGGCAGGAAATAACACTTTAACTTGAGACACTTGCAGAAACCAGTTTAAAAAAAAGAATCTACATGGTGGTGGAATACAACCTAAAAATAACTGTGCAAGTTGTGCTACCTATGGGACAGCAAAGAACAAAGTTCACATTTTAGGAATGGTATTGAAGTGCAAGTTCAGAGGGAGGTTCTGTGCATGTGTTAGATATGGTCCTCAGGGAACACCCATTCTGGAATGAAGTGACATCGCATTGCTTTGGGATTTCACGGTCATCCAGTTATGTTCTGAGCTCCCTGCTCTCAGGAAGCTAGCAGGTTAGACATTTTAATCAAGAAGGGAGAGCTCTGAATCCTGGGAGATATTCTTGTAGCTCAGAGATTAATTTTAACTAAATGGAAATGTCTCATGAAATAAAAGCAAGATTGAGCCTTTATGGAAAATTTTAGGACTGTACATGGCAGCAGTCCCAAGATAAAACACCAGGGTCCAAAGGTAATCTTAAAGAGATCCTTGTAGGGTCACTTAAGGCAGTTGCAATGACCTACCATGAAAAATAAAAGTCCTAATGTGCAAATCTTTATGCTATATCTATATATACAAATGGAAGGTTAAATACTTACCTAGCTATTTTTAGATGTTCAATTTGATGAAAACGATGTTATTCTTAACATTTTTGTAAAGCCATCAAAATTTTGTAAATGCATAGCATTTTAATTGAATTGATGTTTATTTGGCCATTGTGTTCCATACCACAGAGAGTTGCAAATTGTAATTTAAGATATAATCAATTCCTGCCTTCAGGGATTGGCCGCTCCCTTCAAAGAAAGTAGCCCCTGTGTTACCTGAATAAAACACAGTAACACACTTAAATGACTTGAATTCTGTGATTTAATACTCAACTAAAAGATATGAATAGTGCTTCAAGGGGATAAGAAGAATACAGACCTATGTAAACAGTGCAGAACAAGTAACTCTGCATAGAAGCAATGGGCTTTGAG
Source organism: Odocoileus virginianus (assembly GCF_023699985.2). Taxonomy (NCBI): domain Eukaryota; kingdom Metazoa; phylum Chordata; class Mammalia; order Artiodactyla; family Cervidae; genus Odocoileus; species Odocoileus virginianus. The sequence continues at coordinate 17,265,038 of NC_069699.1, forward strand.
GTTATTCTTGAAGGGTTCTTAAACCGGGAAAGTGATGTAAGACAGAGAAGGGCATCCATGCAGGAGAACACGAGAAGCAGCACAAGACAGACACCAAAGAAAGCTCTCAGGTTCTACTTGTTAAAAAAAAAATCATATGGTGCCTGAATTTATCCTAAGTCTGAGAAAAATATCTGGACATAGCACAGCTTCTCTATAATGTTGCAATGATCTAACCTGAATTAGAAACCACCTGAGGACAGAGGGAGGGTAAAAAGGCATCAACTCCTCACCGTCTGCCACCAATACCCACTGCAGACCTTGTTCATGGATTAAAATCCCTTTGGACTGTGGACCTCAGACTGGGGCTCCCCAGGAACATGGTGTTCCATAACACAGGCTAGTGTTATTCTGGATTTATTTTTATGCTAATTTTAAACTTCAGTAGCAAGAGATTCTCTAGCAGGGTACTAAACATTAAAATGGAATGAGTCTTTACTAATGACTTTAAAATAAACTTCGGTTAAGGATTATAAAATTATAGATATTAGTATTTCCCTATTGTGTGATGAAAGCAATCCATACCATACCATGTGTTAACAAAATACCACCACACAAATTTCAAGATGGTTTTCTTCCATAATTCCAATGACCAAATCCTTCAGGAAAAGAACGCCATCCTCTTCTTAAATAATAATGTCATATGTAGTAATATTCTTCACATTTGCTTAAGGATTTATTTCCTTGTTTCATCTTTTAAGGTTAAATATAACAGATCAAGTAGAAGGCAAAATCAATATGAGAGGAAGATCAACTTGCCTAGGACCACAGATACTACAAAAAAAAGAATTTTAACCCATATTTACTATTTTACAGGTTGTAGGCAGGATTCCATGTACTTTCACATACCTTACAATCACTATATCAACTGTGTGAAGGGATTATAAGCCCCATTTTATGGATGAGGAGACTGAGGTTCAGTAAGATTAAAAACAGAACATGGATGTAAACTCAAGTTTACATTAGGGTCAGATACCCTAATCTCAATATTCTGTTTCTTCTTTACAATCATTGTGATTAAAGTAATCTTTATTAGGTACATACTGTATGCCATCTTCCCTGCAAAATGTTTTATATGCATGTCATTTAACTCCCACCATAATGTCCCTTCAAAGGAAAAATCACTGGCTAACATCCACAGATTCAGAAACAAGTTTATCAAGGTCACACAGCTGGTAAGTAAGCAGAAAGAACTTATTACAAGATTAGAACCAATACTCTACTAATATACTCTGGTACCTCTTAAAGGCAGCACCTTTCATCACTTTCATCCAATAGCGAAATCCTAAAAGTGAATTCAGTTACAAGTATTCAGACCTTAATCTATGTAATAAGAGAGAAAATCCATTTTCTTGGGGTATCGGACAGCAAGCACACATTTAAATATAATTACAAATTAGTTACAAAAATAATACAGGTTTAAATTTCTCAATATATCATCCCCCTCCACAAGCAGGACACTTCCATTTCAGCTTAATATCCTAATCTTAATTAGCAATGACAAAAGCCTCAGTTATGGATTGCTCTCTATATATGCCTGAGGTCATGCTTAGCACTTGATATAAAATATCTCATTTAATCCCCACAACCAGACACTATGAAGCCTATGATGTCTTCATGCAAGTCAACCCCAACAGGTACTAACCAATCTATTAAGGGGAGCAGAGAAAATTCTGGCCCACAAACATGTTGGAAGCAAATCATCTCTTCGTTTCACACAGAAGCCACATTTCTGAGATTATTCTGCAGTCACCTGGAGAGATGTAATGTGTGGCTTTGATACGAATGTGGGAAATAGGCTATAAAAATAAACCCAATGTGCATTGCTTGCTGTGCCAGAGAGACCTCCCTTGACAGCACAAGTGGATAAAATATTGAAGACGTAGTTAGACTGCTGCCCATGATTGGAGTTGGAGGGCTGGAAAAAAATAATTTTATGAATCATGTATATCAGAAGGGGGTAAAAGGCCAGAGATCCTTACTTTTGTCAAGAGATGTTGAGCAATTCAGCACAGAGCTCGCTTGCCTCCCTTTGTTTAAAACTGTTTCTAGACATTAGCTTGTTAGGGTTGCATGTCCCAGCACTTCCTACACCTAGCCCTTGTGAAAGGCATGTGAGCAAAGGTCATGAATGCCACTTCTGGATTGAGGTGATGAAGATCAGAGCCTCTAGAGCCTTTTCTCTTCTGACTTCCAACGAACTATATTCCAAAAGCTTGGAGGCCCTAGGAAATAGCAGAATCAAGACAGAGAAGAAGACTGGATTCTTGCTTCACTTCATGGAGAAAAGTTCTCAGCAAATCCAAAACACCATGTTGGATTGTTATGCGAACAAGTAAGCCTTTTTAATGTTAAGTTACTAACAGATAGAGATTTGTTATTATATAACCCTCACTAATTTAATGCAAAAATGTGAAAAGTCTTTATTTCATTAGGAACAGATGTTGTATTGTGCAGTCAATTATCCATTGTCATCAGAATTTTGCATCATGACTACACTGGGAAAAACCAAAGGGAACTGTGAAACTTCATTTTAGCCATGAATGTGTTGGTAATAGAGTAATATAGGACAGACAGGCATATGTTCCTGTTAACTCAATTGTGTATGCTCTCATATGCCTGATCCTAGCTAAGACGGAATACAGCAACGGCATTTCCACTTCCTATCTGAAACAAAGAAAAGAAAGCCAAACATATAAAGCAAATTTTTCAGGAGACTGGGTACCTATCAGCCTGTAGGTCCATGATCCCTAAGAAGGACACAAATGTGGCGAGCCCAGGGGCTGCACCAGCTTGCTGACTGATAGATGACCTCAGAGCAGAGAAGGGGAGACAGGGAGAGCCTGGCAGGCTTTTCAAATTGAGAAGATAAGGCTGAGAGTCTGGAGAGATCAAAGGCATTACAGCTGATAGAATAGAAAATCAGAAAGGAGAAAACTCCAGAGATAGGCCAACATTTCTCCGCAAACATCTAGAAGAATACTGATTAGAGCATGCCTGTGAAGCACACATCAGAAAGCACAGAAAGAACAGTGCAAAAGAATTAGTGGTAATAGAGCCAGGTGTACACAGGGCTGAAACAGTGTCAGTTCTTACTATCCAGGGAAAGATTCAGCAGGGCCTTGCCTCATTTGTCTGTGAAAATTAGCCCTAAAGCAAATTTAGGGCTAGACCTTTCCCAGAACTTTTAAAAGCAACACCTGAAAGAATGGAACTATTCTGTGTAACATAAATTCATTCCAGGAAAAGATTCAAAGGTATTCAAAACCAAAGATAAAGAACAGACTGGAGCAATAGAAAGCACATCATAGACTTAAATTTAATCATATTAATAACAGACTTAAACCTATATTCATAATAATTCATAAAGGAAGCTGAGGGGTTATTGTGAGATCAGTCCAAGTGGATTTCCGAGCTCAGAATATTACCAGGGATAATAAAAATCATTTCGTAATAACAAAGGAATCAATTTATCAACAGGACATAATAGTCCTAAATATCAACAACACACACAAAGAAAAACCCACAGAGCTACAAAATACATGAAGCAAAATAATCAAAAGAAGATAGAAAAATCAATAAGGACATATTAGACTTATACAACACTTTCAACTAGTTGACCTAATTGACATTTATAGAAATATTCACCCAACAATAGTAGAATGCACATATATAAACTTGAAACATTTATCAATATAGACAATATTCTGGGCCACAAAACAAGCCTCAGAAAGTTTAAAAAGGATTCGAGTTCTACAAATTAGAAATCAGTAACAGAATGGCCTCTGAAATAAATCTCTAAATATTTGTAAATTTTAGCACACTTTTAAATGAACCATTGTTGAAAGAAGAAATCAAAACAGAAATTGAGAACTATTTTGAGCTAAATATCAATAAAGACACAATCCATGCACGTTTGTGGAATGCCGCTAGAGCAGTACTTAAGAGGAAACGTACAGCAGTGAACGCCCTTATTGGAAAAAGGAAAACCTCAAACCAAAGACCTCAGCTTTCACATGAAGGGACCAGAAAAAGAAGGGAAAACTACGCTCAAAGTCAGCTTAAGAAAGAGAATGATAAAGATCAGAGTGAAATCAGTAATACAGAGAACAAAACAAACAAACAAAAAAACATGTTAATATCCATGTGACCACAAATCAAATTCTGGGGGAAAAAAAATTCATTAAAATTGGTAAGCTTCTGATCAGACTGAATGTAGGAAAAAGAGGGAAGATGTAAATAACCAATATCAGAAATGAGAGGTAATGTAGATTCTACAGATTTTTAAAGGATAATAATGGCATATTATGAATATACTTTGCCAATAAATTGATACCTCAGATAAAAGTTACATGTTACCAAAGCTCCCTCAAGAAACAGAAAGTTTGAACAGGTGTGTATCTGCTACATTCATCAAAACTGTGGAGGAAAAAATCTCACAATAAAAACTCCAGGTCAAATAAATTGATAAATTCTTCACTGATTTAGCTCATTCAGCTAAACTGATAATTCATTCAGCTTCATTGATAAATTCTACCAAGTAAATGTTTAAAACAGAATCAGTACCAATTATACACAATGTCCAGAAAATTGAACAGGAGGAATGCTTTTCAACTCATTCTGTGAAACCAGTGTTACCCTGATATCAAAGTCAGGAAGGAAAGAAAGTACAACACACTTTCATTACAAGAAAATAAAATTACACATCAACCTCTCTCATACATACAGTAAAATTCTATACCAAATTTTAGAAAATAAAATCTAACAGTATTTAAAAAAACACCAGTTATCATGGAAAAAAATTCATGCATTTTTATTCTGAAAACATAAGGTTGGCTTAGCAATCAAAAAAAAACAATACAAAACACTGTATTTAATATATCAGCAAACAAAAAGAAGAGCCATAAAATTATCTCTACAGATGTAAAAATCAGTTAACAAAACATACACTCCTAATAAAAGTTTTTAGAAAATTAAGAGTAGATAGGCCCTATGGAAAACTTACAGCAAACATCATATTTAATGATTTAAGACTGAAAGTTTTGTCTCCTAAGTTCAGAGAAAAGACAAGGATATGATCCTTTACTACTTGTTTTCAACACTCTTCTAGAGATTCTAGTCACTAATAAGGCTAAAATAATAAATAAGAGGCATCCACTGTAAAAATAAAACTAACATAAATAAAAAAGTTTAAACGTTACTTCCATATGCTATAAGAATAAATAAGAGGCATCCACCGTAAAAATAAAACATAAAGTAAAAAGTTTAAAAGTTACTTTCATAAGATGTAAAAGTTACTTCCATACAATGTTACTTCCATAGGATGTAAAAAGTTATTTCCATAGTATGTAGCAGTTAAAAGGAATAAACTATTGATACATGCAATAACATGGATGAGTCTTAATTATTCTGAGTAAAAGAAGCTGGACAAATAACTGTGTCAGTCCTTTTAACACTTTAGAAAATCTACAGTAATAAAAAATGTATAAGCAAGCTTTTGTGGGTGTCTAGAGGATAACAAAATGAATCTACAGTAACACACAAAAATAAGGAAACTTTGTGGGTGTTGGATATTGCAGTGACAGGTTTCACAGATTTAGTCACAAGTCCAAACTTACCACAGTGTTTATTTAAATTATGTGCAATTTATTCTATGCTACTTATACTTCAAAAAGCTGTTAAAAACCAGGCATCATTTTCTTAAAACCTCATAACCTTACTGTTAGTAACTGCGGTAGTTTTGCCTCTTTTTTTACAAAAACAAAACCCACACTTCTGGGGAAGGGGAAAGTAGGGAGGAATCCTAAGAAAGAGCTAAACATATTCAGTAGAATAGAATTACTAGCATGAGCATACCTGATGCAACACGGGTAAATGAAGTGATAAAAAGATGGATTGTATCCTTAAAAGCACAACCTCTATTATGCAAATATCCACACTGGGCAGGTAAACACTCAAATATATAATAAGAAAGGATAAAACATTTTTCTCCTGATTATTCCGCTCACAAGACTACAATGATACTTGCTCAACTGTATAATAATGTGTTAACCTCTGACTCCCCTCAAGACTGGGAGAGCCTCTAACATAGTAATAATGACTTCACCTTTTCAGCTCAACACCCAGATCGATACCAAGTATAGAAACCACAGCAATATTCTGTGAATATATGAAACAGTATGTAAATAGATGAATACGTGAACACAAGTATGAATAAATCAGTGGAGAAACTAGAGTATACAGAGAATAAAAATGACTGTTTTCATATCAAGACCACACAGATTACTCTCCATTTGACTTGAGAATACATTTTTGAACTTAAATTTAAATGTAGGCATGCCTAAATCAATTCAAAATCATTCAAATAAGAGAATTAAGTCAAACCATTAAGGTTAAAGAAAAAAGCTTCTCAATTTTGTTCTTCATCCTCCAATTCTCTCCATAAACCTGCCTTGCTTAGACAAAGCACCAACCTAATTTGAATTGTCCTTTTTCACTCAAAATTGTGTTCCCTTTCTGTCGTCTCAAGTAAAAGATAAAGAATAAATACTTTTTCCACTTCTGAGAAGCTGCAGGTTTAATTTCGATGAAGAAAGGGTAAAATAGAGAAGTTTGCCATATTGGGTATTACTTTCAATGTTCTTCGAGGCTGTTTTAAGCCACATAACTAAACCAGAAGGTCTCAAGCAGTCTGACTAGGTACACAGTCTTGAGTCTGATATCTGTAATTGGGACGTGAAATGATGACTCACTCAACCCCTGGGGCTCCCCAGTGAAGGCTGGGCTACCTGGAACCCTTGAACTATTCACATCAGCCACAAGTAAGCCTCTCTTGGGTTTCCCAGGAAGGTTACCCAATAGAGACAAAGTCAGAAGACCAAAAGTGGTCTCGGATGAAAGACACAGTGACTCCACACCCGTGGGTCCAAAGTTCACTCATCCAATCAGTGGGCGTCAATTTCCACAGCAGCAGTAGTGAGGATGCCAGTCTCATGGAGAACACAAGATTTCCAGAACTGCTAACGTTCCACAGCACGGATACTGCAGCTCAGAGGTGGGAGTTCAGGGAGACCTTATCAGCATGGGCTTACGTAGTTACCCTCTGTCCCTGTCTTGAGGTAAAGACATGACTTCCGAGTGGATGTGGAATCTCCACCATAGCCTGTGCCTTCTGCCATCCTTATTGGGAAATACTCGTTAAGAGCAACCACAAACTTGGACAGAATTCAATCTCATACACATTATCTGATGATTCTGCAATGAGTCTTTGTGTGGCAAGGAAATAAGAGAGAAACTAGATTCTTTTAAAAACATGATCATATTTGAATGATTGTAAAATTAAAATTTTATTATCTAATGTGACCATCAAAAACTGAAAGATAATGTTACTAAAACATTTGGATTAGAATTGTAGTCACCACTTGAAGAGTAAGAGCTGGTAGAAAAGCTTATGTTCGCGGAAGCAAGTGTAAGTTTCTCACTAAAAATCCTGACACTACAGTATTTGAAAATTTTATGTAAATTATTTGATATCTTCCCCAACAGCTTATATTTTATTTTAGCAGATTATTTTATATTTGTATTTGTATTAGACTTCTTTTATTTTTTTAATATAAAGGATATACAATTTTTACAAACCTCCATTAGATCCCCTCCAGTTTATCCTACTACAGCATACAAGTATCATTTTATAGGAGTTCCGTGAACCGAAAATAGTTAGTAGTAGTACCCAACTATATAAGCATCACGTTAATATTCACAATTAGATAATGCGTTCTAGATTTGAAGGGGCCAGAACTCAGAAGATACCCCTAACCTACTGATAAGGTAAATATTCAATTTAAGATTATATATTCCCTAGATGACACAAATAAAAAATAAATACCAGTCTAATGGTAAGATTAAAATCTATAATTCTTGGCTAATTCATTTCAATGTATGACAAAAACCACTGCAATGATGTAAAGTAATTAGCCTCCAACTAATGAAAATAAATGGGAAAAAAATAAATAAATAAATAAATAAATAATAAAATCTATAATTCCATCTGGCAATGGAGTCCTTAAGACAGCAGTTGCTGGTGTTTCATGCATTAGTTACCCACCACAGAGCTTTTCAACGGAGAATAGAAATTAATCTTATACTGCTCACTACTGTAAAACTTACATTTTTCATGACACATGAAGAATCTGAAGATTTATAAATATGGAGTAGATACGCTTTCCATTTAAATGTGGCATCAATCTATTGCTCTGAGTCAAAAATAATGCAAACAACTCTGGTTAAAAAAGAAAAATCCCATATATACTTAATTTTTGCTGCTTGTCCCTTTGTCTAAGGTTTTTTTTTTTTTTTAAATCTTGCTATATAAAGCCAAGTCAAAGTGTTCCTTATTCAAATAATTAGATTTTTTGATTGATGGTGAGGTAGAGAGATAAGAATATTAGGAATCTGGACAACTGGATATTTCTGATTACAACTCTTTTACATTTTTTATTTTTTTGGTTGAGTGCGGAACAAGTCACTTCTTATTTGAGCTGGAGTTTTCTTATCAATAGAATGAAGGTTTGCACTATTTCTTGAGGGTTCCTTAGAGCATCATGTGACTCTGTGATTCTCACTTGTACAAAAACAGATATTTAAATGTAAGAGTACAAGATTTAAGTATTCATGTAAGTATAAATCCTGTAAGTATTTATACTAGTCATAAATTCAAACACAAGGAAGGGATTTTATACACTGAATTATCCTGAGTTTATGGCATGCTGCCACTAATAAACAGCAAGTTTCCTGATAGGGATTCTGTATTACTGGATAGGGAGGCAGGTTTGACCTGCCCTTGTCTAAGGACCCAGCTTTCTGACGAGGCACCTACTCTGTGTCCTATTCATCTTTCCATCAGGCTTTTCAAATACTAAGCAAAAACCTCACGGTACACATCTTCCCAGAAGTGGCCCGCATTTGAATGGTAAAATTCCAATTAAGAAACTTGAAAATGGACCATACACAGCATACCCTGCGGACATGTTCCTCTCCCCATGTCTCTCCTTTTCTCACCGCCTAGTGATTGAAGTGATTTTTATCAATGGTGTTGAAGCCTGACTCCTGGGCTGTCTTATTATTTTTAATCCCTGACGAGCCCACCATAGTTATCCAACTCTTGTCAAGATTTGCAAGTCCTTAACTACAGACCCCGGGATGAGTTGGAGACACAGCAGCTAGCCTGGAAGAAACTGTACAGAAACCAAAGACTTTTTATTTATGCAGCTCTGTGCATTAATTCTGGATAAGCACATGACAGAATGTCATACGTGTGATTTTTACTTGTCAGGCGTGGTGATGGCTGGGGAGAGGCTGGTAATAGTTATGCTAGGCCACACTGCATTATAAAAATCCGGTTAATCAATGCAATTCAGTTCAAACTGGTCAATTAAGGGGGAAAATGCAGTCACTCAACTTGATAATTCTACACGGTACAGTAAGTCAGACACTTCACTAAAATAAAAGCAAAAGCAGTTGAAGGATGTAGAAGAAGGTTTTCTTTAAGGCCCACTATGTTTTCCTTTAGTTCCTAAACGTGGGACGCAGTAGTGCATGGTACTCAGGCCACTGTACTCACCTGATCTTGGAGTCAGGCAGCTAATTTGCATACTGGCTGAACAGATGGATAGCTTATCACAGACAAACTCTTAACTTTCCTTCTCCTCAGTGTCCTTCCTTTTCCTCAGTGTCTTCATCTGTAAAATGGGGATATTTTTGGTACTTACTTCTTGAGAGCTTTGTGAGGATTAACCAAACTAATCCATGAACAAGAGACATGTTGTCTACACAGTAGGCACCCAATAAGTGACAGGGACTGTGTTTTTTATTATGAACATGACAATGATGCCATGTGTCTATTCTTTATCATTATATTGTGATTACACATCACATATAATGTATCTCCTTGTTCTGAGATTAACATAGCCTCTTTGGGAAACTGCCAAGTGGCTCAACGAGTATTGGTGAGAAACATCTGTGAGGAATTCAGAAACAAACGTGGAATTAAGATGACCACTTCCAGGAGCAGTCTCTGAAGCGTGTCTGACTCATAGAAGGGATGCCCCCACGCACTTCCCACTGGGAGAGAACTTTCCACGGTTGCCAATCGGGATCATTGTCTACTGGTTCAAGTTAACCTGAAAGATCCTCAGCAGTCTAGATCTTCTTAGCTCAATATTTCAGATTGTTTATACCTGTGATGTAGTTACGTCAAAACAAACAAACAAACAAACAAACAAACAAAACAGCCAGTGACCAGGGACTTCGGGTTTTTACAGGAAATCAGTCAAGCTCAATGTGCTTAAGACATTTAGGTTAAGAGTCTGCTCTGTAGGAGCATTCTCTCCCAAGAGCAACCTGCTGCTGCTGCTAAGTCGCTTCAGTCGTGTCTGACTCTGCGAAACCCCATAGACGGCAGCCCACCAGGCTCCCTCCGCCGTTCCTGGGATTCTCCAGGCAAGAACACTGGAGTGGGTTGCCATTTCCTTCTCCAACGCATGAAAGTGAAAAGTGAAAGTGAAGTCGCTCAGTCGTGTCCGACTCTTCGAAACCCCATGGACTGCAGCCCACCAGGCTCCTCCGTCCATGGAATTTTCCAGGCAAGAGTACTGGAGTGGGGTGCCACTGCCTTCTCCCCCAAGAGCAACCTAGATATTCCCAATTATTTACTTCTTTCCCATTTATCATTGTTTTCAACAGGTGGATTCCCCAACTGTAAACACAAAGAAAGCATTTGATCAGAGGCAGCTAGAAGTGATTGGTGATAATTGGCATTTAATGGCTCAATCTCAAATTTAGTTTCAGTTGTGTTACTAGAAAGATTTTTTTTTCAGATTCCTGCTTTTAGAGTTTGGCAGAAGACAATAAAAGACAATAAAAACCATGACTTTCTCACTTTTTTTTCCTGATGTTTTATTATGTAATTATTATGTATTAAATAATATGTTCAGTATTTTCCCAGAAACTTATAAGGCCCTTTAAGTGGTATATTTGTCATTTGCCACTGACTAAAATGACCAAGTGACTGATAGTTAATAGTAAGAAATTCACTGTTGATAGGAGCAAAGGATGTGTACCGAGATGTTCACTAAAGCATTGTCTACAATTGTGAAAATGAAAACTGCATACACGATAAACTGTATAACAATACACACAAAGTATTTACTACTACCTGGACTACTATTAAACCATTAAAGTAATGATGTAGAAACAAAAATTGTGGAAAAAGGGGTTTATGATACTTTTAAAACAGTACATGTGCTATTATTAGATTAGGGGATTTAGTTATTATTCCGGGTGCAACCATAAGTTAAAAAAAAGAAAAAAAAACACATAGTAATTTGAGCATGGAAAGTGGGAAAGTGTAATGATAAAACTATTAATTATTAAAGAGGCTTAAGGTAAGAAAGAAATGATTAGCAACAAAAGCATTCCAAAACATACAGACTTTGAAGTACTAAGGAGCGGGCTTCCCTGACGGTCCAATGGTTAAGAATCTGCCTGTCAACGCAGGAGACGGTGGTTCTATCCCTGGTCTGGGAAGTACATGCCGCGGGCCAACTAAATCCTTGCGCCACAACAGCCTGCACACTAGGGCCTCTGCCCCGCAACAACCCCTGCTTGCTAAACTAAAGAAATCCCATGTGCAGCAAGGAAGACCGAGCGCAGCCGAAAGTAAATCACTAAAACTCGCAAATAAATAATTTTTAAAAAGAAAGAAAAGAGAAGAGCCACGAACCCCCGAGCTGAGAAAGAAGACCTCCTCCCTGCCCGGACTGAGATCCAGACATGGTTGAAGAAAGCAGGCCTGTGGCTCACTGGACGGTAAAGAAGTTGCGGTGGTGGAACTTTCTGGAAATACGCCCTGTGTAACTTGCTGGAAATCCAGCATCCAGGGTTCCACAAAAAGCTATTCATGACGAGATTTCTCACCTGAGACACTACTCCAAAGGAGAGGCGGAGGGAAGCTGTTGTGCGGGGCTGGCCGCCGCAGCCGCCTACCGGAGAAGTCGAGGCCGGGGGCGGAAGGCCCCCGAGTCTGCCGGAGTGGGCGCTGCAGACCGCCGGGCGCCTTCCCAGCAAGCACCGGGGCGGCCCGCGGCGCCGTTCCCTGCAAAGCTCGTCAGGTGCAGGCTCTTAGGAAAGCCAACATCACACCAGCTGCGGCTGTTTAAAGGGCCCTATCAATTTTCACATGGCAAGTAAAGAAAAGAAAAAAGAAAACACTGAATTTCAAACTGAGGCTGAATAAATAAAAAGCGTTGAAACAGAATAGTGTACACATGAAACTTACATACTGTTTATACCAAGACTACTTCAATAAAATTAAATTGTAAAAGTGTTTATCACATACTTAACTAGTGAAATGCAGATCCAAGCAATAAAATGCCATTTTTGACACACACACAAAAAACACAAAGTGTATATAGTATTAAAATGTTGACAATGTCTCTCTTTGGGTGGGAGATTTACCAGTTCATTTCTCATTTTTCTTGGAGCATTGCCGTAACCAGCAATGCACATGTGAATAGATTTCCTATGCACAAAAATAAAATACAGTAATCAACTGAGCTCCCCCATAAACTCAATATTCACTCAATAACTTTTACTCTACATTTACTTACAACACAAAGTTTAAGTACAAATGCAATGTGGATGCTGCCTATTAAAGGGATTAGATCAGTCTTACTAATTTTGTGAAATTAAGAAAAAGGATGATGCAAGCGTCTCAATTTCTCTTTCATTCTACCTAAAGCTCTCTCTCACTGGAGGAATAATGTTGATCAAATTCTAGCCAACCAACTCAACACATTCAATATATCTCACAGGGGTATTAATTAGTGCATTGTTCTGTGTGGAGGGGTGGCCGGTACAGGTGAAATAAGTTTAGTAAATGAGGAACCAAAGAGGAACAGGGTTGCACATTTCTGCTTCTGCCTGTAGGTATCGCACACGTTTGTACAGAACTGCAATCATGTTTGGATCCAGCTAGAGCCTGGATACAGTTCTGCTTTACCAATCCAACAAGGAAATTGTTCTGAATGACTGAATGACTGAATCAAGGCAAATGAACATACCTGGGGGAAATGTTAAAGTCCTACACAAAGCACTACAGCTCTCTCAAGTACTATAATATAATTACAAAAGCTTTTTTTTTTTCTTTTTTAATTTTTCTGTTGCCTTTCAGTCTACCTTCTTGTATTTTATTACACTCTACCTTATTTTACATGTGATTTAAGGAAGTGTTTTGCTCCATACTTCCTTGATCTATCCCTCCCATTCTTCCCCTTTACCTTATAAAAGAATAAACAAATATTTCTGCCAAAAAATTCTCCAGCTTATTTGTAAATAGCTTTAACCTTAAAGGGACATGTTACCTCCTACTACCATCAATATAATACCTAACAATATCACTGATGCTATAAGAAAGTTAGTGCTTTACCTAAAACTATCTTTTATTTTAAGAATCCCTTGTACTATAATAATTTTTCTTTTATTAGCCCCAAGTCCTATATTTAAACCTAAAAAGACAAACCCAATTTTACTTCTCTGAATTAGTCTACTGTAACCACAGTAGGAGATGCTTGAGCAATTTTCTACTTAAAATTCTGAAAGATTCCCGTTCATAATCCCCAATGACCCTTTTGCAAATGACAAGAACTTTATCAAGGCCACTAAATCAGAACAATCAGCAGACATGTCAAGTAAAAAGCAATACAAGCGGTTAACACTGAGATCCTCCTTGAGAGAAAAGCTCAACTGAGTGCCTCTGTAGCTAAGATATCCAGTATATTGCCTTTAAAACGTTTTTAGGGCTTTACTATAAATACATATTAATATACCTTGCTTGATTAAAAAACAAAACTTTAATGGTGCTAGTGCTAAGTCACTTCAGTCGTGTCTGACTCTTTGTGACCCCATGGACTGTAGTCAGGCTCTTCTGTCCATGGGATTCTCCAGGCAAGAATACTGGAGTGGGTTGCCGTGCCCTTCTCCAAAACTTTAATGATGGAAAATATAAAATTCAAATAGCACAAGTTGCAGTGTTTGACTCTCCTTAAAGGTCTGTGTTTACATCTTCTTACTTTTCAACCTTGACATCTTTTCTGGAATGCTTCCCCAACAGCTGTCCCCTGATCCAGGCAGTAAAATTTCCTTATATCTGTATTTCTTTTTTTTTCACATTGCATCATAATCATTTATTTAATCAACTTTCTCATTCACTAGGATATGAGTTCTGTGAAGCCAGGATACATGTTTTATTAAGTTTGAATCTCCAAAGCTTAGTGGATTTGCTGTTTCAACAAAGTGAAAGTGAACGTCGCTCAGTCGTGTCCGACTCTTTGCGACCCCATGGACTATATGGTCCATGGAATTCTCCAGACCAGAATACTGGAGTGGGTAGCCTTTCCCTTCTCCAGGGGATCTTACCAACCCAGGCATCAAACCCAGGTCTCCCACATTGTGGGCAGATTCTTTACTAGCTGAGCCACAAGGGAAGCCCAGGAATACTGGAGTGGGCAGCCTATCCCTCCTCCTATGATTATTCCCGACCTAGGACTCGAACCGTGGTCTCCTGCATTGCAGGCAGATTCTTTACCAACTGAGCTATCAGGGAAGCCCTGCTGTTTGAACAAATATATATTAAACATCTACTCCCTCCTTGATGTGTGTGCTGGGTATAAGGTGCCTTGTCAGAAAGAGAGAGATGATTCTTGAGCTCACAAAATTTAGAGTTCAGTGAGGGAAACAGTAAACTCACAAGTAAACATTCTAACAAATAATTACAAATTCATACAAGTTCTATAGCATAAAGGAGAACAATGCTGCAACAGATACTATTCTAGAGCAACTTCTTAGGATAAACAGGCAAGGCCTCCCTGCAGAAATTTTTTGGAGTATATGAGGCTCAGCATAAGGGAACAGAGTATGTAAAGTTTTTGAGTCAAGGAGGACTCAGCGGGAATAAGTGGATGAATGAAGAAATAAATAAGTGATTTGGAAATGAACACTGCAGCAACGGGATGGAAAGTTGAAACACTGTGTCTCTAAGTAGCTTATAAAAAACAAGGAAACTGAGCTTGAGGATCACCTTCCCTTAAGTCCTGCATAAAACTCATCCTATTTCTATTCTGTTGTCTTTCACCCAAGGCAGACACTGTGAATCAGTTGTGGCATTTTTCTTCCTACAAAGCCTGGACAGAGTGGACAGAACCTTAAAATGTTTTCTTAATTCAGTGCTCTGGCAGTCATTACTAATCATTCAAAATGGACACTCAGTATGATATCCTTTTGCCCTTCCTCATTTAAACGGTTAATACCATTTTCACCTAATGAATAAGCAGTCTGATATCAGCTTGAGGGAAATAAGAGCCAGCAAACTGAGCCAATATATGTATGCGTGTATATAAAAGCAGTGACGATTGTAGATGGATAAGAAGACTGGCTCATTATAGGTGCTAAATTGAAGACTGGCTCATTATAGGTGCTAAATTGATAGGGGTGATTATAATGAATGTGATGATGTGATGATGAAGGTGATGATGGTGGGAAAATATAGGGCATCCTAGTAACTGGTGGGAGTAAGCATTTGAGGCTACTCCTGCAGGTGAGAGAAATGACCGAGTGTAAAGATACTGCTTTCCCTTTGTTTCTGAGAACATGTTAGCTGTGATGTCCCAAATAAAAACTGTAATATGTGAAAGTGATTTCTTATACGTGAAAGTGATTTATTTCATGACATCATAGTTTTTACTTGGGACAACACAACTAACATGTTCTCAAAAACAACGGGAAAGCATTATCTTTATGCTACAATGATAAAAGATCATCAGAAAAAAGTATATGTGATTGGAAACTAGTATCTTGACCTAATTCTAGCTCATTTAGAAGTGAACACTCATTAGCTCTACTGACTTCACCACTGAGTCCATGTACAGAACTCCAGCAAGTCAGAGTCAATCAGTCTAAAACACATTGCTTTCTTTCCCCCTACCTGCGCTGACAGAACCATGCATCTCAGGTATAAAATGAAAGCATTTATAATTTAGTAAGAGCTAAACTCAGAAGTACTCTAATGCATTATTAAGGTTGAAAAATCAAACACTTAGAAACCAAAGCGATACAAAGGTTTAGTTCTTATGATGACATTAAGTGGAAATGCATTGCTTCCACTACATGTTGAGAATCTCCATGGATATGAATTGATACAGTGAGACCTAGCCACAGGATATAGCCACCAAGTCACTGAACCCTTGCCTGCTTACAAGTTCTTCTGAATAAGATTTTAGTATATATTGTTTCAGTTTAGGACTGTCTACATTGGGCAGAGTAGTATTCCTGCATTATAGTAATAATCACCACTTTGTCTGTTTTATGTCAGTTCTGTGCTAGGCCTTTGACATATGTTACTCATAATACATACAACAGCCCAGTAAGGACTGACCTGATTTCCACCTCGCAAACGAGGCGACTGCAGTTTGGAGAATTTAAGGAACTTGTTCCATTTACATGACTCAGAAAACGATAGGGTTGGGATTTGAATGCAGTTCCGTCTTCCTCCAGAGAGAGCATACCAGAGCTCATGTCATTTTCACTACCCTTCATTTGCCTGCACATTAGTTTTATTTCATTCCACAGCCCCCCGTGGATTAGGGAAAACTAGAGGATCACCCCAGACACCACATTTGTAGGGGCCTGCCTTTCAGAAGGGAGAGCGTGGGTTGTCTGTAGGGGAGAGACTTGCTGCCACACTGGATGCTACTAAGGCCTAGGGCTTGTTGAGCCTCCACCAGCCCCGAAATCTCTCTGACAGCACCTGAGCAGTGTGTGATCACTTCCCATCCTCCCTGTGGCTACATATGCTGATTAATTTTTCCTCGTATATAGATGCACATTTTAACAAGCCACTTGTAAACAGGACCAGATGTAGGGTCCATTTCCTGCCCCAGCCACCTTATCGAAGCCAAATACCCCCATCTATATCCTCACTGAGTTTTATCTCACAATTATAGACAATATGCACTATGAGTCTCAAGCATGAATAGATTGATAAATGCATTATCTCTTCTCCGGGGGAAAAAGAGAACACTTACTGGGTGATAATATGGCAGGAAGTGGGCTGTATCATATTTAGAAACAGGGTACGAAGGTATAATTATTCAATTGTAGCTACATCCCCTTTCACTGGTTTCCTGATTCTCATTTCTGTCCTGCGTAGTTCATGAAAGACTGATTCATTTTTACAGAGATGAGGCCCTGCATCTTACTGCCATCCCTGATAGACACTCCGAAGTAACTACAGAGATGAGCAGCTGGGAATGGGGGGAGGCAGGCAGGGAGGCAGGGAGACTGAAGCAGATGAATAACGGGGCCAAGGAAGGAGGACAGAAACTCGGTGCCTGATTAAAGACAAAATGGGCCCTTGTGCCAACCAGATGCACCATCTTCATGTAACTGGAATGATCCCTTTCCCCACACCTCCCTCGACTACACGGAATGCTCTCACTCTCTTTATTGACAGCTCAGCATGTGCGATAACAGCAATATCACACCGAACAGAGTAGGCTGGCTGCTGCGGACACCGCCATCCCGCTCCAGCGTTTCTTGGCTTTCCAAGCCGGCCGTGGGTGTCCTGTGTGTACTCTCCTTTTCTGGCAGAGCCTAGGTGTTGCAGATATTAACCACACACCTAAACGAGGCTCCTAATGAAACGGAGCAGGACCCTACAACCCTTCCCACCTGCCCAGTCCTCCGCTTGCCTTTTGTCTGGAAAAGCGTTAGCCAAAGAATAAGTTTAATCAGAGAAGTGAGAAAATGAGAAAAATGCAGAAGCAAGGAAAAAAAAAGAAACTGGACAAAATAGTAATAGTTTAGGCAGTAAGCAAAATCAAGGACCTTTAGTTCCTCCTCAGGGGCTACAGGTAATATTCTGAGCCATATTATGCTGTGAGCTGTTGGAAACTCCTCAGGCTGAGAAGTTAACTGCAGAACGACCAGACTGTAGCCGCGAGGTAAGCTGCCACAGTTCCAAGAACTGGCCTCAGAGAACCAGGGACAAACCGACCCTGGGACTGAAGCCTTACTATACAACAATCAAGATGACGCTGGTCAGAGAGATGATGACCAATTTCAAGACGGCTGTCAGAACTGACTGTGCTATTTCTGATGTAGCCCCTCCCTCTTGCTCTCAACTGCTGTGGGTGGGAGTTGACCGTTGTACAGGTGGATACCTTCCGCACAGGTTGCTGGCACCTAAAATAAAGCAAACGTTCCGTTGCATGAAACTTGTCTTTTCATTGGTTTTTGAGTGAGGAGCAGCTGGACCTCACTTTCAGTTACACTAACAGGAAAAACAGATAGAAAAAAAAAAGATTTAAGAATACAATAACTAGCATTTTATGTACCCATTCAAATAAGAGGAATCTAAAAATCAGAGGCATTACTTTGCCAACAAAGGTCCATCTAGGCAAGGGTATGGTTTTTCCAGTGGTCATGTATGAGAGTTGAACTGTAAAGAAAGGTGAGCGCCAAAGAATTGATGCTTTTGAGCTGTGGTGTTGGAGAAGACTCTTGAGAGTCCCTTGGACTGCAAGGAGATCCACCCAGTCCATCCTAAAGGAGATCAGTCCTGGGTGTTCATTGGAAGGACTGATGCTGAAGCTGAAACTCCAATACTTTGGCCACCTCATGTGAAGAGTTGACTCATTGGAAAAGACTCTGATGCTGGGAGGGATTGGGGACAGGAGAGAAAGGGACAACAGAGGATGAGATGGTTGGATGGCATCACTGATTCGATGGACATGAGTTTGAGTAAACTTCGGGAGTTGGTGATGGACAGGGAGGCCTGGCGGGCTGCGGTTCATGCAGAGTCGGACAGGACTGAGCGACTGAACTAAACTGAATGACTGTGAATCATAAACAAGTTTGTGACAACCCACCACTTATTAGCACAGCATGCTCCATTTAAAAGGGAATTTTCTAATGGTAAATATAGCAGAATGCTACAATTACAAACTTTCAATGACTGCAATCTAGGGAAAAGCCAGATAGTGATAAATTGAAGGGTAAGAGAAGATTATCACCTGTTTAACTAAGCTTCCATTGATTCTATCAAGTTTTTTGCCTGGCAGTATCTGGGTTATGATGCAAAAGTTGAGAAGAATTCATTTTTCCCCTATCTAAATGCTTTTAATTGCAAGCATTCATTTTGAAAGGTATGTGGCACTTTGACTGGCAGAAAAGGATCTGCTTGACAACTACTAATTAAGTTAATAATAAATAATATTTATCATTTACATAATCATTTTCATATTTAAATCATTTCACAGATTTTGTTTACTCATATGCTGTGACGCATATATGGAATATCAATGCAACTTGACTGCAAATAGTGTTATGATATTTTTGCAAAATATTTTACTATTTTGCCCCAAATAGTAAGTTTTCATTAGAAAACTGTGGGCCTTAATCTTATCTATATTGACAAATGTTAACAAATCATCAGAACTTCATTTTTCAGTACCTGAGGAGGGGGGCAGTATTGAGCAACTATCAGAGGAAAATTGAACTGACATTTTGGCAAAACACCCAGTTAACATCAAAACTGCAAAAATATTCAGAAGAGACAGAGGTGTGAGGCAACAATATTAATGAAAGCTGTATTAAAATAAATGACTCTCTCTCTGCCTACCCATCAACAGGGTGAAAACAAGAGAGCAAAACAAGTGAAATAGAAACAATCGATACAGTTGTGAATGTAAAGGTCTGAGTGTAGATTTTTTTTTTAATTTATTTTTTTATTGAAGGATAATTGCTTTACAGAATTTTGTTGTTTTCTGTCAAACCTCAACATGAATCAGCCATAGGTATACATATATCCCCTCTGATCTCCCTCCCAGTCCCACTCCTCTAGTTGATACAGAGCCCCTCTTCGAGTTTCTTAGCCATGCAGCAGATTCCCATTGGTTATCTATTTTACATATGATAATGTAAGTTTCCATGTTACTCTCTGCATACATCTCCCCCTCTCCTCCCTGCTGGGCATGTCCACAAGTCTATTCTCTATATCTGTTTCTCCACTGCTGCCCTGTAAGTAAATTCTTCAGTACCATTTTTCTAGATCATATATATGTGTTAGAATATGATATGATATTTATCTTTCTCTATCTGACTTACTTCACTCTGCATAATAGGTTCTAGGTTCATCCATCTCTTTAGAACTGACTCAAAGGTATTTCTTTTTATGGTTGAGTAATATTCCATTGTGTATAGGTACCACAACTTCTCTATCCATTCATCTATATTTGTATTTCTGCATTGTCTGTTGTAACCTCTAATTTTGTTGATGTGATTCTTCTCTCTTTTTTTCTTATGAGTCTGGCTAAAGTCTTGTCAGTTTTGTTTATCTTCTCAAAGAACCAGCTTTTAATTTTATTAATCTTTACTATTATTTATTTCATTTCTTTTTCATTTATTTCTTCTCGGATTTTTATGGTTTCTTTCCTTCTACTAATTTTTTTTTTGTTGTTGTTGTTCTTCTTCTTCTTTCCCAAGGTGTTTTAGGTGTAAAGTTAGGTTGTCTATTCGATGTTTTTCTTGTTTCTTGAGGTAGGATTGTATTGCTATAAACTTCCCTCTTAGAACTGCTTTTGCTGCATCACATAGCTTTTGAGTTGTCATATTTTCATTGTCATTTGTTTCTAGAAATTTTTTTATTTCCCTTTTGATTTCTTCAGTAACCTGTTGGTTATTTAGAAACATATTGTTTAATCTTCATGTGTTTTGTTTCTTACAGTATTTTTCTTGTAATTGATATCTAGTCTCATAGCATTGTGGTTGGAGAAGATGCTTGATACAATTTCAATTTTCTTAAATTTACTGAGGTTTGATTTGTGACCCAAGATGTGGTCTATCCTGGAGAATGTTCCATGTGCACTTGAGAAGAAGGTGTATTCTGCATTTGGATGGAATGTCCTGAAGATATCAATAAGATACAACTCATCTAAAGTATCATTTAAGACTTGTGTTTCCCTACTAATTTTCTGTTTTGATGATCTGTCCATTGGTGTGAGTGAGGTGGTAAAGTCTCCTACTATAATTGTGTTACTGTCAATTTCTCCTTTTATGTATGTTAGAGTTTGTCTTATGTACTGAGGTGCTCCTATGTTGGGTGCATAGACCTTTACAATTGTTATGTCTCCCTCTTGGATTGAGCCCTTGATCATTATGTAGTGTCCTTCCTGATCACTTGTAATCTTTATTTTCAGGTCTATATTGTCTGATATGAGGATTGCTACTCCAGCTTTCTTTTGCTTCCCATTTTCATGGAAAATATATGTTTCCATCCTCTCACTTTCAGTCTACATGTGCCATTAGGTCTGAAGTAGGTTTCTTGTAGACAGATTATATATGGATCTTGTTTTTGTATCCATTCAGCCAGTCTGTGTCTTTTGATGGGAGCATTTGGTCTGTTTACATTTAAAGTAATTACTGATATATATATTCCTATTGATATTTTCTTAATTGTTTGGGGTTGATTTTGTATTTCTTGACTGTATAAGTCCGTTTAACATTTGTTGTAAAGCTGGTTTGGTGGTACTGAATTCTCCTAACTTTGACTTGTCAGAAAAGCTTTTTATTTCTCCAGCAATTTTGAATGAGATCCTTGCTGGGTACAGTAATCTTGGTTGTAGATTTTTCCCTTTCAGTACTTTAAATATATCCTGCCATTCCCTTCTGGCCCGCAGAGTTTCTGCTGAAAGAGCAGCTGTTAAACGTATGGGGTGTCCCTTGTATGTTACTTGTTGCTTCTCCCTTGCTGCTTTTAATATTCTTTCTTTGTGTTTAGTCTTTGTTAGAGTAATATGTGTCTTGGCATGTTTCTCCTTGGGTTTATCCTGTATGGGGCTCTTTGTGCCTCTTGGACTTGATTGATTACTTCCTTTTCCATGTTGGGGAAATTTCCAACTATAATCTCTTCAAAAATTGCCTCATACCCTTTCTTTTTGTCTTCTTTTTCTGGGACCCCTATAAATCAAATGTTGGTATGTTTGATATTGTCCCAGAGGTCTCTGAGACTACCCTCAGCTCTTTTCATTCTTTTTACTTTATTCTGCTCTTTAGAAGTTATTTCCACCATTTTATCTTCCAGGTCACTGATTCATTCTTCTGCTTCAGATATTCTGCTGTTGATTACTTCCAGAGTATTTTTAATTTCAGTAATTGTACTGTTTGTCTATGTTTATTCTTTAATTCTTCTAGGTCTTTGTTAATTGATTCCTGTATTTTGTTTTCAAGATTTTTGATCATCTTGACTATACTTTTTCAGGTAGTTTCCCTATTTCCTCTTCATTTATTTGGACTTCTGTGTTTCTAATTTGTTCCTTAATTTGTGTAGTATTTCTCTGCCTTTTCATTATTATTTTTTTAACTTTATTGTGTTTGAGGTCTCCTTTTCCCAGGCTTCAAGGTTTAATTCTTTCTTCCTTTTGGTTTCTGCCCTCTTAAGGTGGGTTCATATAGGGTAGATTTGTGCTGGGCTTTCGTTTCTTTCTTTGTTTTTCCTCTGATGGGCAAGGCTGAGTGAGGTGGTAATCCTGTCTATTGATGATTTGATTTGTATTTTCATTTTGTTTGTTGTTTAGATGAGGCAACTTCCCTGGTGGCTCAGACGGTAAAGCGTCTGCCTACAATGTGGGAGACCTGGGTTTGACCCCTGAGTTGGGAAGATCCTCTGGGGAGGGAAATGGCACCCCACTTGAGTAGTCTTGTCTGGAAAATCCCATGGATGGAGGAGTGCGGTAGTTTACAGTCCATGGGGTTGCGAAGAGTGACAGAACTGAGCGACTTCACTTTCTTTCCTACACAGGGTTCTACTGGTGGTTGGGTGATGCTGGGTCTTGTATCCAAGTGGTTTCTTTAGTGTAAATTCTCACTATTTTATACTCCCAAACGTTAGTTCTCTGGTAGTCTAGGGTCTTGGAGTCTGTGCTCCAACTCCAAAGGCTCAGGGCTTGATCTCTGCGAATGAGTCAGAGGTCTCAGCTCCAAGTCACTGCTGCTTCTTACTTGCTTTGGGATTTGGATAAATTAAGGTCTTAGTTTCTTCATCTGTGAAATGGGTTATTCATGTCTTTCAGGGCCTCCACCCTCACCGCCCCCTCAGGGGATGGGGGGCGGGGAATGAAAGTTGTCACAGCGTCTCCCCCTGCAGGGGCCCTCTCACCTCCTGGACCTAGGCACCACAGTGGAGACAGGAGGGCTGCTGCATTCCTGTCCGCATCCATCCTGTCATGCTCTCCTCCACCTCTTCTTTTCACTATATTATCTTCTGCTCAGAGGGCCGGGTGGTGGTGGGAGGCTTAGGAAGTGAGGAGACATTTGCAACTTTTCTTCACTCTTTCTCTGCCCCCCCCCCAACCCCCATCAACCTTGAAAAAAATCTGTTGAAGGGGGCGAGGTGGGGAGGTGGGGGGAGGGGAACACAGAGGGAATCTGGAGAGGTGATGATAGTCCTTTGGAAAAATGATCAGAGCACACACACACACACACACACACCCCACTCCGCCCCAAACAAAGCTATCTTGAAAGAGGTGAAAAGGCATGGGGTGGGGTGGGGGGTTGGGGAGCAAGAGAAGAAAAAGTCGCTGGTCAGGAAACTTCAAGCGCAGATCTGAATGTAGATTTTTAAAAACATTTTCCATATGAGTAGAAGTTGGATGTTTGACCTAGTGAGTACATATGTAGCAATGTATTCTGATTTCACAGAAATCTAGGTACCATGGCATTTATTGGAACATTATTTATTAAAAAAGAAAAAAACTTGGACATAATTTGTTTCCAACAATATCACATTATTTACACTGATATCAAACATTGAAATATTAAATAAATTTTAAATCATCTAGATGAGGAATGTTAGATCATGTGGGAAACTGTTATGATAGCATTAGGAGAAAATGTAATAGAAATAAAAATTATATAAATAGTGCATCTTAGTATTATTAATGGGCATAAAATATAAGTATATATAAATACATTTATATAAATATATATGCATATATACATGGGCAAATGCAAACATGGAAAAGATAATAGGTATCTCTGTGATGACCTAGAGGGGAGAGAGGATATATATATATATATATATATATATATATATATATATATATATACTTATGGCTTATTCAAGATTATAAATAAATTATCCTCCAATTTAAAATAAATTAAAAAAATAGCTATCTCAAAGTTCTGCAGGTAAATAAATTTTTACATTGGATGAAGTGTTAGAAGACTTGACATTAACTTCTAAACTTGAGATCATATTTCCCTTTTAGACCTAACTCAAGTGGGTCTTAGGAAGCATCACTATGGACAAAGCTAGCGGAGGTGATGGAATTCCAGTTGAGCTATTTCAAATCCTAAAAGATGATGCTGTGAAAGTGCTGCACTCAATATGCCAACAAATTTGGAAAACTCAGGAGTGGCCACAGGACTGCAAAAGGTCAGTTTTCATTCCAATCCCAAAGAATGCTCAAACGACCGCACAATTGTACTCATCTCACACGCTAGTGAAGTAATGCTCAAAATTCTCCAAGCCAGGTTTCAGCAATATGTGAAGCTTGAACTTCCAGATGTTCAAGCTGATTGTAGAAAAGGCAGAGAAACCAGAGATCAAATTGCCAACATTCACTGGATCATCGAAAAAGCAAGAGTTCCAGAAAAACATCTATTTCTGCTTTATTGACTACGCCAAAGCCTTCAACTGTGTGGATCACAATGAAAAATTCTGAAAGAGACTGGAATACCGACCACCTGACCTGCCTCTTGAGAAATCTGTATGCAGGTCAGGAAGCAACAGTTAGAACTGAACATGGAACAACAGACTGATCCCACATAGGGAAAGGATTACATCAAGGCTGTATATTGTCACCCTGCTTACTTAACTTATATGCAGAGTATATCATGAGAAATGCTGGGCTGGAAGAAGCACAAGCTAGAATCAAGATTTCTGGGAGAAATATCAATAGCCTCAGATATGCAGATAATATCACCTTTATGGCAGAAAGTGAAGAAGAACTAAAGAGCCTCTTGATGAAAGTGAAAGAGGAGAGTGAAAAAGTTGGCTTAAAGCTCAACATTCAGAAAACTAAGATCATGGCATCCAGCCCTGTCACTTCATGGGAAATAGATGGGGAAACAGTGGAAACAGTGGCTGACTTTATTTTTGGGGGCTCCAAAATAACTGCAGATGGTGATTGTACCCATGAAATTAAAAGACACTTACTCCTTGGAAGGAAAGTTATGACCAAACTAGACAGCATATTAAAAAGCAAAGACATTACTTTGTCAACAAAGGTCCATTTAGTCAAGGCTATGGTTTTTCCAGTAGTCTTGTATGGATGTGAGAGTTGGACTATAAAGAAAGCTGAGCGTCAAAGAATTGATGATTTTGAACTGTGGTGTTGGAGAAGACTCTTGAGAGTCTCTTGAACTCTGAGGAGATCCAACCAGTCCATCCTAAAGGAGATCAGTCCTGGGTGTTCTTTGGAAGGAATGATGTTGAAGCTGAAACTCCAATACTTTGGTCACCTGATGCGAAGAGCTGACTCATCTGAAAAGACTGATGCTGGGAAAGATTGAGGGCAGGAGGAGAAGAGGACGATAGAGGATGAGATGGTTGGATGTCATCACCAACTCCTTGGGCATGAGTTTGAGTAAATTCCGGGAGTTGGTGATGGACAGGGAGGCCTGGTGTACTGCGATTCATGGGGTCGCAAACAGTAGGGCAGAACTGAGGGACTGAACTGAACTGAATTATAATAATATAATCTTCTTCAGTTCATTCAGTCACTCAGTCGTGTCCGACTCTTTGCGACCCCATGAATCGCAGTACACCAGGCCTCCCTGTCCATCACCAACTCCCGGAATTTACTCAAACTCATGCCCATCGAGTCGGTGATGCCATCCAGCCATCTCATCCTCTGTCATCCCCTTCTCTTCCTGCCCCCAATCCCTCCCAGCACCAGGGGCTTTTCCAATGAGTCAACTCTTTGCATGAAGTGGCCAAAGTATTGGAGTTTCAGCTTTAGCATCAGTCCTTCCAATGAACACCCACGACTGATCTCCTTTAGGATGGACTGGTTGGATCTCCTTGTAGTCCAAGGGGCTTGCAAGAGTCTTCTCTAACACCACAGGTCAAAAGCATCAATTCTTCGGCACTCAGCTTTCTTCACAGTCCAACTCTCACATCCATACATGACCATTGGAAAAACCATAGCCTTGACCAGATGGACCTTTAATAATCTTCTTAGTTATACTATAAAGCAGGTAACTGATTTGAGAAGGTTACTGAGTTTGAGGACATATTAAAAGATAGATTCACTTGACAAATACTTACTAGGGATTGTACTAAGGACCTGGGATCCCATGGAACAAAATGCCAGCAGAAGTGATTCTCTTTAATGAAACAAAGTATGTAGAAGAGATCACTGTAAGACCCAGGGACCAGGGAATCCTGATATCATGACCCCCAGAAGGGTCACAAAGGAAAATTTCAATAGTCTTGGAGTCTTTCCTAAATCTTTTCCAATGATCCAGGTCTAAAGGTTTCTACATCTTGGGCTTAGACTTCCTTCTACTGAATGGCAAGCTGATGTGGTTTTACTGCTTATATTCTATAAGTTCATTTAATCAGTGTCTTATAGCCTCCCAAAGTATTTTCATATATATGACTGGCCAGATTTAAAATAAAAAAAATAATTTCTGTTGCTACTTTTCCTCATTAAGTTGCCATTTTAAGAAGCAGAACTACTGTCAGAAAATCCACTTCTCTAATACCTTAGCCATAGTATTTTGACATATGTAGGAGTTCTCAATATTTACTGTGTATTTGAAACACCTTATTCAGGTATCTCCAGAGAAACAGAACCAATTGGAAATATATTATAAATACAATGTAATATATATACACATATATGTAGATGTATATAATTGCTTTAACACATGTAGCTGATATTAAACGTATGTATGTATTAAACATACTTGTATATTAAATATAAGCTGGAGGATTAGGAAAGCCAGTGGTATAGTTTTGAGAGCTGGAGGGCCAGTGTGTGAGTCACAGCCAAATGGCAGGAGAAGGAACAAGCACTCAGGCGGAGGGAGCCAGCTCCCCTTTCTTCTGACAGTTCATTTTGCTTCAGGCTCCCGATAGATCAGAAGAGGCTCACCTACACTGCGGAGGGAAACCTGCTTTACTGCAGCTGCCTTTGAAAGGCTCATCTCCTCTGGGAACACGCTCAGGGACCCACCCAGAAATAGTTTACCAAAGCGCCTGTGTATGCCGTGATCCAGTCAAGCTGACACAGGAATTAGCCATCACATTCTCCAAACCTTAACATTTACCAGCACCTCAATCCAACTCCAAGAAATTCACATTTAATTGGTGCAAATTACAGACGGGGCCTTAAGATGATCAAAAGCTCCCCAGGATATTTTGATGAATCACTGAAAGGTAAGAATCATTCACATCACAGAACATGTCTCTCCTAAGGAGAAATAAAAATGCTTCTCACTTTATTTTCGTTGTTGATGCTCTAGGAGGTATTGGTGTACCTCTTTAAAGTGACTTCATAGTGTCCCACTGTACCCCATGTAGTCATTTGATTTATTTTCAAACAAGTCATTGCAAACATGTGCCTCCAAATGTGATGAAACTCAATCCGATTATTTTTCTCCAATATGGTAGCAGATGGGTAGAATTTGTTTTATGTTCACCGTGTTGTATGGTAGGCATAATAATTCCCATGTAGAAGGTGAATTGAGACTCAGAGGAAAATAGATGTGCATGCTGCCACAAAGTGAGCAAATCTAAAAAGTAGGGGAAGGTCAAGTGTTCTGATCCAGTTTAAATAAGTGGTTTTTATTTTTATTTTATTTACTCCACAGTGATACTATTGGGGGTGAGCAGGAAAAAAGTAAATGACTCAAAATGCAGTAGGCCTATGAACAGGAAGGTTCGCTAGCATCCTTCACACAAAAGACCTGATATATATTCAGCCATTGGAGAGGTTCAGTCAGCTGTGTTTACAGTCCCACAAATGGAAAGAAACATCATGACAAAAGGAAATTCTATGAATCCAGGGAAAAACACATCAAATTAAATAAATAATTCATAGGAAGAGCAAAGATCACGGAGTTGGCTCTGATAACAAAATATCTAAAATAACTGTTGATGTGTTTCTCCAACCACTCAGGCTGCCAGTCCAGGTGCAAAGGAAAATAAATAAGACTATTATAGATCTAGTAAAAGTTAAACAGACAATAAAAACCAACAGTGGAGTTGAATTTTAAGTTGGTGATTCTTTGAACAATCCTCAAATGATTTCATTTGCTCTGTTAATGCAATATCAAAGCCATTTTAGAAATAAAAGAACATTTTTCTACTCGCTAGAGTTTAGGCATAAATCCTCAAACTATTAAATATATGCTTCTAGAATTATAGAACTATAATCAAAGAAAGAATTACAATCATTTCTTCATTTAACAGGTGAGAAAACCAAGGTGGTAAATGATCATGTCATGGGTTTAAAGTCCACATGTCATTGGCCAAGACAAGATTAGAATACAAATCTCCCTTCCCATCTTCACTTTATTATTCAACAGTCTACCCATTTGAGCACAACTAATGAATGACTGTTGGAAACTTGACCATTCCAATGGCGGTCCAAATGCCATATTTCAATAACACTGCCATTGTTTTGAGACCAGAATATTAAATAACTGGCAGTCATGTTCTGAACTTCTTTCCAGATGAATTGTATGTTAAGCTCTCTTTCAATATTGATTTGTAATATACTTTCAAGCATGTTAATCTTCCTGTGGTGTCATTTTAAAGTTCTGAGCTACAAGCATGCTGTGTGCTGTGTGCATGTGTGTGCAGAGTCATGTCTGAGTTTTTGTGACCCCATGGACTGTAGCCCGCCAGGCTCCTCTGTCCATGGGATTTCCCAGACAAGAATACTGGAGTGGGGTGCCATTTCCTTCTCCAGGGGATCTTCCCAAGCCAGGAATTGAATGAGGGTCCCTTGTGCCTCCTGCACTGGCAGGTGGATTCTTTACCACTGAGCCACCTGGGAAGCCCCATAGTTCCTAAAATCTGTGATTTTCTGAAGGATACAGCTGTCTCTACCACATCCACCAGCTAAACTACTGCCTCTGTTTGTTGCTAGAAAGAGAAAAAACAGTGGATAAACTTACAAGTGAAACCCTGTGTTCATTTTTTACCAAAAAACAGAAGCCTATTTGATTTAGAGTCCAAACTCTAGAAACATACATAGGGCTTAAAGAAATATATGATTCCTCTTTGGAATATTATGGCTAGAGAAATCTTGTCTAACCAACGGAAGCACAACCTTAGTCACTCAGTACCCTAAAAAGGTGGAGGACCTCACTTAAAAGAAACAAGCGACTATCCTAGCTAATGGAAACAGAAATGGATTTCCAGCTTACTGTCTGTTGTTTATTTCGATCCTGTATACTGATCCGTTTGTTAGGATGTTGGTGTAAAAGGCAAATGGGTAGGTGAGAAGGATAAGTGGCATGATAAAGAGGTTGAACTATGAGCTACATGACATGAACATGTTACTCAGCCTTTTCAATCTACCATGGGCACCTCTGAAAAATGGAGAATAAAACATAGACAGATTTTCTTCTCCTTCCACCATGCTTTGGTCTTCACATGTTTGGGGGGGAATAGGAGATTCAGTGACTTCCCCCTCCATCCTATTCTTAGAAGAGGAACTGCTAACATTATTGATCAATAACCAAAACACGTATGGAGCAATGAGAATTGTCACACTTGAAAGTGACAAACCTGTCACACGGTTCTGTCCCAGAAGCTCAGCCTATGATTCAAATGATAAGGCATATTAGCTTAGGCTTGTCCCCAGACCTACTCATCCATGATTTGGGGGTAAGAAAAAGAGAGAAGGAAACCCTCATTTAGAATTCCAAAATGAGGTCCAGAGGTGAGCTCATTAATAATAAATAATACTTCAATCTTTTCTGACTGTTTTTTTCTTGTGCATAGAGCTCTTGGCTGGAATCTTAAACATCCACTTCAGAGGTCTGTTATGAAATAAGATACGGCATATAAAGTGCACAGTGCAGTCTCATGTGCAATAAGTCATCAAAGGATATTATCTAGATAACCTTGGATTTGCATTTAAACATTTGTTATTAAATCAGTTTGTATGGGACTAGCATCCTGAGCCTCAGGATAAAGTAGATCCATGTGGGTTAATAAAGGAAAGCTCTTTGAATTTCTAGATGGCAGGTCATGCTAACTCAGATAAGTCGAAGCTGGTGGCTGGGCATTCCCTCAGGACACAAGTATTGACAGAAGGAGGATTCGGGGTATAGAAACCAGCGCGGCAGTGGATAGTAAACCATCACCCAGCATGGGCTGCCTCTTGTTAAGCAGAAAGCTCTCATGCAAATTGTTTTCTGAATCATTAGCTATCATCTACCCACATCTCTCCTCCTGCAGCTGTTCTTTCTGATTTTGCCTGCAAACTTTTCACATCAGGCAGGCTCCCAAGCCAAACAAGTTGCCTTTCGGCAGCCTTTGTTCCTAGGGGCTAGAACTGAACCACACAGATAAGTCAAAGTAAGGATGCAGCATGGACTAATACATGCTGAAGGAAGAGAATCCTTCAAGCTAAGGTGATGAATGCTTTTGAAAGTAATTTTCATGGTGGTTCCTATGAGAATGTCAGCCAGTATCCAGAAGTTATATGCTGCAATTTTAAAATTATCTGCCTTCATAGACTTTTCTAAAGCTTCTATCAGGTAAGAAGTATCTTTTTAAAAAAATAAGAAAATATTTTTTATGCAATTTTAAAGGCTACTTTCCATTTACAGTTATTACAAAATATTGCTTATATTCTCTGTGTTACAGAATACTTCCTTGAGCCTCTCTTACACCCATAGTGTGTACCTGCCACTCCCCCACTCTGACTCCTATATTGCCGCTCTCCCCCAACCCCACTGGTAATCACTAGTTCCTTCTCTATATCTGAGTGTGCTTCTTTTATGTTGTATTCACTAATTTTATTTTTTACATTTCACATATAAGTGGTATTACACAGTATTATCTCTCTCTGTCTGACTTCACTTAGCAAAATGCCCTCCAGGTCCATCTGTGTTGTTACAAATGACAAAATTAATTTCATTAATTTTTGTGACTAACATTCCATTATATATGTGTGTGTATATGTTATATGTATTATATATGTTAAACATGTTATATATATTATGTGCTTGATATCTACATATCATATAAATATAATATATGGCTTCCCTGCTGGCTCAGATGGCAAAGAATCTGCCTGCAAGGCAGGAGCCCTGGGTTTGATCCCTGGGCTGGGAAGATCCACTGGAGGAAGATGGCAACCCACTCCAGTATTCTTGCCTGGAGAATCCCATGGACAGATCGAGCCTGTTGGGCTACAGTCCATGGGGTCACAAAGAGTGGGACACGACTGAGCGACTAAGTGCACCACAAACACACACATACACATATCTGTTGATGGGCATTCAGGTTGGCTCCATGTCTTGGCAATTGTAGATATTATTGCTGTTAACATTGGAATGCACATATCCTTTCAAATTAGTGTTCTTGGGGTTTTTTTGTGTTTTTTTTGTGGTTTTTTTTTTTTACACATATAACCAGGAGTGAAATTGCTGTGTCATATGTAGTTCTATTTTTGGTTTATCAAGAAATTTCCACATTGTTTTCTACAGTGACTCCATCAGTTTACATTCCCACCAGAGGAGTGAAAGTGAAGTGAGGTCGCTCAGGCATGTCTGACTCTTTGAGACCCCATGGAGCCTACTAGGCTCCTCCATCTATGGGATTTTCCAGGCAATAATACTAGAATGGGTTTCCATTTCCTTCTCCAGGCTATCTTCCCAACCCAGGGATTGAACCCGGGTCTCCCCACCAGAGTAGCATGTGGGTAATCTCTGTACCTTCTGCTCAATTTTATTGTAAACCTGAAACCTAATGAATTATTTCCCAGGAACATCAGCAAATAAGACCATATATTTAAAAAATATTTTTAAGGCATAGTAAATATTTGCTAAAAAAATTCAGAAACTCACAATCTCATCTGGGGAGATTAAATCAGCAGAAACTAAGCTTCACCTTAGTGAGATTAGATTTTAGCAATTTAACTGATTGAGAAATTAAAGGTAGAATAGTCAAAAGTCCTCTCTGAACAAGATAAGGTACAAGGAAAGGAAGGATGGATATTTTAGGCAAATCCCAATTCTCTATCCTGGCTGAATATAGTTCAGGAATTAAATAACTTGAAATTGTATAAAAAGTGCCTCAATTCATAGTCCCCCTCTAAAGTTGAAGGTGAGTTGAATCTAAATCAAGCAGGCAGAGACTCTCACTATCTTATATCTGAAATCAAAATGTTAATGTGTGTGTGTGTGTTTTTTTTTTTCTTTCCAGAATCCCTCTTGCCTGGGTGCAGAAGTGGCTGATCAGTACACCTAAAGGGTAAAACAAAAAATATGAAAAGAATGTTTTCGTATAATTTTGAATTTAAAATCTGAATTGTATTTCTTTAAAATTCTCCTCATTTATACCTACATGCCTTCAAAACAAAATTAAAATTAAACTATATTAGAGCAGAGGGGCCAAAATTTCTAACCAGTCAAAAGGTTAAGGGGTGCCTCATATGCTGGTTGAATAAAGTTACAAATCCATATCCAGACTCAGCCAGATTAAAGAGTGCTGTGGTCACCTGTATAGAGAGGGGTCATGGCAGTTGATTTGATTTATATACACTTTCCTATATAATAATTTACCAAATTTGCCCTGTGCCAGTTTCCATGATTATTTAATCTCTATCGAATGACTACTGTGAGACATGTTTAATCATCATTCCCAATTCTAAGATGTGGCAACTGAGGAAGGAATTAGGGGTACATACCAAGTCACAAATTTTGTCAGCCCAAATGTCTCCAGGTCTATCTCTCTAAGCTGTATAAGAGTATTTTTTTCCAATTTCCCTCGCCATGTGAGCCTTTCATCTTCAACCTCAGTTGACCTCTGCTATGTACTGAACGATGCCTTCTGACATTCTAGAGAAGCTTCACCATTCTTAGCAGAGTACCTGGCATCTAACAGGTGCTTTGTTAAGTGAATAAGTTAATAAACATATAAGAGAGCATTAAAATTGCCATTTAATAGATGGAGAACAGGCTCTAAAAGGTTAAGAAACGTCCTTCATGTAAGGGATGAAGCTGGAATTCAATTCTAAAAGCACATGAGACCAGCCTCAGGATGATCTAAGTTATTTCCATCAGGATACAATATGCTAAGACTGAATCTCTCACTAGACTCTAAAAAACATAAAGGAGGTATGAGGTACCTAATGCACCTCATTTTGGGTAAATTTTTCATTTATGCAAATATGCTGGTGTAAAGATGGACTAAAGGCTTCAGCTTTCTCTGCTGGATTCCCTGCTGAACTGCGAGTATTCCTGTGATGAAAACTTGCCTAACTCACTGAATGACCTTGAGGAAGCAGCTTTGCTTTACAGCCTCCGTTTTCTCTTCCGCACAGTACCACTGACAGGAGGTGTTCCACCCGCCTCACAGAAATGCATTTATAAAGCACTCTGGAAAGTGTGAATCTTTCTTCAAAAGCAAGCAAATATTATTACTACTGGTCTCCTTAAAATAAGCCTTTCTATGCTGAAGAGAAACCTTAACTTATTGACTGTATAATACAATCATAGAAAATTTAAGGCAGAACATATATGGTACAATAATTCCAAGTAAATCCTTCTAATAATTAAGTAAAGTAGTCAAAATTCTTTTCTGGACTATTTCGATTTACTGTGAAAGGAATCTCTTTAGAAGGTGTAGGAAGTTCAGATACAGAGCCTCAAACTTTAGATTGTGACATGACATTTTTTTCTTGAACTTCTGCTGCTGGTCTTGCTATCAGTTCAGTGGCAATGTAATATATTACTGCATTTCATTTCTAGGCAAGAACATTATTTACTCACAGGAGAAATACTTTCCTGAGGAAAGATTGTCTTTGGGAACTTTCAAGGACATTTGAGAAATGCTTCAGCCCAAGCCACAAAATTATGAGCATTTGTTTGTGCCTCTCTGTTCCCAGGGAACCATTTTTAAAAATCTTTCATTTAAGTTTATTGCAATCATCCATCTTCCCTTTCCAAAAAAAAAAAAAAAAATAGCAATTAAGACAACTTCATTGACTTTCAGTTTCCCTAGGTGTCATTTTATAATGCATATATTTTAAACAGTTCATTTCCTCCTCTTTCAACATTTTCTTTGTTGTCTCTCTACCTGAAATTTGAACTTGTATGGAAAGTTTTATTTGTCACTTGCATCTTACTTTGAATAAACCTGGTATCAATATTCAATATCATTGAATCATTTTTATTTTTGTCAGTCTGTTTCTAATGTAGCAAACTATGGGTAAAAATGCCATATAATTATATACAATATCTAATATTTATATAGAGACCACGTAGTGAACATAAAAATCTTACCAAATCCTTACCAGACCCTAGAAAGTAGGTACAGTCAACTTTACCATTTGATAGCTGAGAAAACTGAAACATTAAGTGGGTAAGTAACCTGTCTGAGGTAATACAGCTAGGGATTAGCATAGCTGGGAACCTTCTGGATAGAGTCACTAGGAATACATGAAACTCCTCAGTCACAAGGAGACAACTAGGTCTAAACTGGGGCAAACCCTAAGAGTTCCTTCCACTGGTTACCTAAAATCAGCCCTATCTTGCAACATTCCCTTTCTCCACCCAGCTACCACTTTTTAAAAAATCATTCCTTTTTATCCCCCTTACATTTCAAGGCTGAAAATAGTATAGACACATAGCAGGTTATAAATGAGTGAATATGTGAATTAATAAAGTTTCATCTTTCTTTACTTCCCCCATCACCACCATCATTTACTAATGCAACCCTTCTATCTCAGTTCGAATTGTACAGACACAGAAGTCTTTTTTTGACCTCCCAAAAGCAAAGGAGTTGCTTTTATAGCATCATATGTTTATTATTCATTTCACACATTTGTGTGGTTCTCTAACTATATATTTGAACCTATTCTCTCTAAAGGTAACTCTAGTCCAAGTTGTGCTTTCTAAATGATAAAATTCATGACTACATGGCCTATGTTTTGCTCATCACTGTAGTTTCAGTATTTGATGCATGATAAGTATGCAGGAAGTGAACTGAGTGAATGAATACAGGATTTTGTAAGAATAAATAAATGACTGGATCAATAAATTTGGTTCATCATAACATAAACAACAGTGGCATGTTAAACTCTTTCTCTGTGTCTATAACAGAAACTCTTCTCACATAAGGTTCCTGTTTCCTGACTACACCCCAGCTGGAGGAGAGAAAAACCAATCAAGGTCTGACTTTGTCATTAATGTACAGGCAGGCTGAAGCTGATGGGTTAGGCTGAAAAACAGGATTATTTAGGAAAAATTTTGCTTCTGGATGAACTACATATAGAACCAAGTCTTAGGTAAAAACAATCTACTTTTAATACATTTGGGAGAAGAAAATGGGATGATCAAGCCCATTATTTATGATATTTAACTCTATTGTCCCATTCTGCATTCGTTTCCATATATTTGGATGCCTTTATGCCAAGTTCACCCAAACATTTACACCACCAAGAAGAATAGTGAGATATCAATGGATATTTGAAATTTCCCAAATTTAGCATAGAACACATTAGCATGAACTTATAAATTTATCATTCAAGTTCATTAGAATGCACAGAACCCAGTGACTTTTGTTAAGGTTGGAAATTTTATGACTGCATGAGGAGATGAACACTGAGAAAGTGCTTCCTATTTTAAAATCAGGACATTAGAAATATTTTAATGAATCACATTTTTTGCATATCTGCCATCTACGTGACAGTAAAATTCAACATTTACACATGAGATTTTAAAAATACTGTGCATGTATACTATATAGTGCTATAGAATATAAATTGCCCCTATATCTCCAAGATACAATATGGGATTAAACAAACAAATAGAACAACAAGAAAAAATCAACTGTAATATTTTGACTCCTCTTAACTGTAAAATAATTATGTCCAGAAAAATTTAAAAATTGTATTCTGAAAGGTATTTAAAATATTAATGGCTATTTTACATACAATTCATCACAAAATCAGAAAAGTGCAAATCCATTGTATATGTTTAAGGAAATATTCATGATGGACCTCACATGAGGTCTTGAAACATGCAGAATTTTCTTTTTTTGAATTTCTATCAAACACAACTAACCAGCTGCCATAAACAAGTTTAATGTGAAAGGAAAGAGGAGGCCAACACTCACAGGATTAGGTAGGACTAGGAAAAATTTTCTTCATTCTGTACAATGTCAAAGTCATATTTATTGAACACTCACTAAGTGTAAAACACTAAGAGATTGAAAAAAATGTATAACATATACTTTAAGGCTTCAAAGAGGTCTTACTGTCACAGGGACATTAAAACATGAAAGTAACTAGCCCAGTGAAGAACACTATATTATTATTTTTAATAACAGTATGTCAAATCTGTGAATTAAATATATTTCTTTGGACTCAATATAAGTTGCTATTATTAAAGATTGACAACCATTTTGTA
Source organism: Odocoileus virginianus (assembly GCF_023699985.2). Classification (NCBI taxonomy): domain Eukaryota; kingdom Metazoa; phylum Chordata; class Mammalia; order Artiodactyla; family Cervidae; genus Odocoileus; species Odocoileus virginianus. The sequence goes on from NC_069699.1 coordinate 17,301,851, forward strand.
TTGAGAATTTTGTTGAAGCAACCTATGAACTTATTAATGGTTATTGATTGATTGACTTATCTTAGAAAGCAAACATCTTCTTAAAGTCCAGTAGTAAAGGTAGAAAAGTAAAGACCACCTAGAATTTAGGATTGTGAAGAATCTGAAGGGACTTCGTAGGCAGAGGAAACCAGATACATCAGAATATAAGAGAAGTAAGAGAACTTATACTCCAGATAACTGACTGCAGTGGGTAAGTGGATATTTTCTGTATGAAAGAAAGAAGTGGGGGAGAACTACCAGAAGTAGATTTGGAGGGATTAGTGTATAAATATCTTCAATGCCAAGCTAGGGGATTGAGATTTTATTTGGCAGGATGATTTGGAAGGATGGCACCCTGGGGAAACCAGGGTTGAGAAGTTAATTGGTAGTTATAGTCAGGGACTCAATCATTCAGTCTGGATGTGTAATTTTTCTATTGCAGGAAACTGATCAGAAGAAAGATTGGATGGAAGACTGTGACTGGCTAAAGACAACTTACCCTTACACCAAAATGACTAAAACCCTAAACCGTTAATGGCATAATCTCCTGGCTTGACTAGAACACCACTTAACAAATAAAGGATGAAACCAAAAGGTTCATCAAACCTGAACCTAGAAGTGGGGATAAGTGTGGGAAGGCTGCAAATAGTCAACAATTTAATACTGAAAGGAGGACTAAGGACTCCAGAACTAAGATCTGAAGAAAAGATAAGAATAGAAAGGATAAGACCAGAAACAATTAGTATACCTATGTTTTCATATAACAGGGCTTTTTGTCATCCAACTATTCATTATCTACATCCTAATTTCAAGACATCCATAGATTCCAGCCCTTCTAAGTTAGCAACCTGTTCATTTTGTTTCAGCAAATTGGCCACTGAAGGATTCACAACATAAACGTTAAGACCGTATAACAGAAATAAAATTCAAATCAACTGTAAAGTGAAATTCTAAATTTTGAAGATGTAATATTATGAAGCCATTGTAAATAATACCAGAGCTCTGCTGAAATAAACAGACAAACCCACTGATAAATGAGGATGCCTAGTTAACATTTAAAAAAGAAAGAGATACAAGTAAAAGAAAAAATGAGTATTAAGTACTTAAGAAATGACCTTGGAAAAATTGATGAATTTTTACCAAAATTAGCCTGTCTGACTGTGCTGCTAACATTAAGCATGCAGTGAAGGGCAAGGTGGTGTTCCACAACTCAATTTTGTTGAAACGATCACTTAAAAAATATTTTTAAAAAATTCTAGCAATTACAATTTAACTTACATTTTATTGACTATAGAGAGAAAATGTACTGTATTTATTTATATAATAACATATTGACATAAATTTCAAATTAAAATTATTTTAACATGTATTTTCAATAATTCTGTGGTCACGATTTACAGATGATTTTAACTATCTGGCTTTTTTTCTTTCTTGTACCAATCATCCATGAAAAATAAGGATTCGTTTACTTATGTAGGATTTATTCTTAATCCAGATATCAGATCTAGGTCCAGTAGACAAAATTTTAAAACATTTTCTAATGTAAAAGGCACTTAAAAATTTAAAAATTCCTAACAGACTAGCAGTCCAATTATGAAATCAGCTGATTTATGGGTAGTGAGCATTTTCTTATCAAAATACTCATGTACAGCAGAGTGAGCCTGTAGCACGGATACAGTGTAGATTTCCATACGGGAAATTGGATGAGCTTGCCTGTGGGCCTGATTCCAAATGCTGAGATTTCAACGGCTTAACTGAGACTAGGACAGCATTTTCCAAAGTTGCTAGAAACAAGAGTATTTAAAATGTTCCAGTGACAAAGGGCTGTAGAGTCAAATAAAGTTTAAAAACGCTTCACTTAACAGGGAAATTTACAGTGCATATTATGGCTCATTCCACGTCTCAAAAGTCCTCCAATCATGAAACATGCTTACATTTACAGAACCAGCATTTTTCAAATTTATTCTACTCCAAAATTCTTTTTCTTTTCTTTCCCTCCTCCCATTTTTCCCTTTTTTGTTCACATCACATTAACTAATGTCCCACAGAAGCCTTGGTGATGTTCAAGATATTTTAAAACCTTTAAATGAAGGCACTAAACAATCAGAAGGCTATGGACTTCCCTGGTGACTCAGACGGTAAAGCGTCTGCCTACGGTGTGGGAGACCCGGCTTCAATCCCTAGGTCTGGAAGATCTCCTGGAGAAGGAAATGGCAACCCACTACAGTATTCTTGCCTGTAAAATCCCATGGATGGAGGAGCCTGGCAGGCTACAGTCCATGGGGTCACAAAGAGTCGGACAAGACTGAGCAACTTCACTCATTCATAAAACTAGAGTTATTTAGATTGCTATTTAGAGGAAAAACCTGGTTTAAAACTGAGATCTTAGTAATTTAATGTCATCAATTTAAAAAATTTCCTTAATTATCAGTTTTGTTTTTCTTTATTGATTGCCATTGCTGTATAGCTGAGACGATGCAAATCAATTCAAAAAGGTCTTATGCATGATGTCACTTGTTCTCTTTCCTCATAACCATTTCACTAAGTCTAAAAGAATCTTTTAAGAAAGGCAATAATTTTAACCTTGGAAGGTTCAGTTCTAACCTCAAAAAAACTTAAAGAGAATTTTCAAAACTAAACTAAAAACTGAAAAAATAAATAAGAAGTAGAAATAGGCCAAGAGCTAAATTAGGAGATAGGCTTTCCTAGTAGCTCAGATGGTAAACAATGCAGGAGATGCAGGTTCAACCCCTGGCCTGGAAAGATCTATGGAGAAGGGAATGGCAGCCCACTCCAGCGTTACCGCCTGGAGAATCCCATGGACAGAGGGGCCTGGTGGGCTACAGTCCGTGGGATCACAAAGAGTTGGACACAACTGAGCAACTAACACACACAATAACCACGGACTAGTGATGAGTCTCCTTAATTCCAATCCTCTCTATTTCTCATTGTTGATTTATTCTACTTTTCAGAAATTATTTTTCATAAGAATTCTTGATGACCATGAGAACCTAGAATTACCTGTTTTACCTCTATCTCTTCCTCCAATCTACCTTCCCAGTAAGAAAGCTGCCATTATCCCTCTCTGTAGATATGATCATGGTGGATCAGGACCCAAAGAGACTATATCCAGAAAGACTCTGCTCTGAAAGGTGTATGGTTTGTTTTGCTACATCTCGGATCCATAAGTTGGTTTAAAATAAAAATTGACATGCCTTTTCAAGAATGAAGCTGAGTGGTTGAACCAAATTTCTATAATCAAGTTGACAAATATTTCCCCCTGAGTCTTTAATAGGTCATTTCTTAAAAATTTTTTTTTATATCCTGTAAATCTATATATTTATATAAGCACTAGCTATTATTCCCAATGTCTATGTTATGGATGGAAAATAGGATCCTTCTTGTGTCCCAACTCAAATCAAACAGCAATGCAGCGTTTGTATTGTACAAGGTTTATATTGCACAGTCCTATTTATATTCTACAAGGATCCTGAGGTCATGTCTAGATCCAATGGGGAAAAATGTCATAATAAATTAGTAAGGACTTAAATGAAGATGGAGGGAAAAGTGGTGGCATATGTGCGAGGCATTTATTTTCCTGCCTGAAGTCATTTCCTCGTATGTACAGTAAAAAAGTCACAATGTTAGCTAGTTCTTATGTACTACAACCCACTGACCATCCACCCACTCATCTAACATTTTTGAGGACTTAAACTGTGCCAAGGATTCTGCTATTTTCCTGTTAAGCAAGTGAAAAATACAATCCCAGGTCTTTCCTGAAGGAGCACAAAAAAGATCCTTGAATAGTAAGTGACACAAGATAATGGCCAAATAGGTGGTTTCCTTTATTGGGCATACGAGGGATGGAAAGCAAAGAGAAAAACAGAGTTGGATAGTAATATTATCATTGATTTTTCATTTGAAAGCGAAAGTCACTCAGTCGTGTCCAATTCTTTGTGAACTATGGACTATACAGTCCATGGGATTCTCCAGACCAGAATACTGGAGCGAGTAGCCTTTCCCTTCTACGGGGGCTCTTTCCAACCCAGGGATAGAATCCAGGTCTCCCGCATTGCAGGCGGATTCTTTACCAGCTGAGCCACAAATTAAAGGACAGGCTTAGCAGAAATAAGGATCTCATTGGATGGTTACAAGAGCCAGACAATTCAAAAACTTTCCCCTAAACTCTCAGTTCCACTTTCATTTCATGGAGAGACAGGTTGGTAAGTTGGAGGTCATGCTCTTGTATGTCCACAACAGGGATGATTTAAGGTACTGGAAAGCTCCCTCTGGGCTGCCACCTAATGTTATAAGATTGTGAATCATGGGAGGATATAATGACTTGGGCAACTTTCTTTCTTGCAAACATGTAAAAGATGGATGATGAATAGTATTAAAGTATAATATATGGTGCCGATCATAAATTTAAATTCTCTCAGAAATGGAGGAGAAACAATTAGCAAAGGGCATTCTTGACTTAGTTGAGCAGCAGTGCATCTCTGACTCCCGAGACACTCATTTTTAGCAGTCAGGCCACAAGATGTATCTTTAATTTCTGCAAAATCGAGCTCTAGCTAGAACTAATGGGAACATGATCTTAATGGATGTCTCGTGTTTCTCATGAAGTGTGGCTGCAGAATTTTATGGGACAGAGTGAACAAAAAAGATGGGTCCTCTTTTATAGCATTTTTGTATCTGGTCAGTCTTCTCATTATCACAGTGCCCTAGTAAAAGGACACTTCAGAGACTGTGTGAGGCCTGGTACAGTGCATATTTACAATCAGAGTGGATTAGCAAATGGAGAATCACATGAGAGAAAATAAGAGGCTAGGGGTGCTGTTTCTGGCTCTGGCATCACCTTAGAGAATGACCTTGGCAGAATCACTTTAACCTCTTTGAACCTCAGTTTTCTCATCTGTGAAGTGAGGGAAGAACATCTACCCCTTTACTTCCTCTCAGGATTTTTGGAAATTAAACAGATCAGGGCTGTAAACTGAAGTATATTGAGCTCATGAGGAAAAAAATAGAAGACATCACTTAAGTATATAATATTCTTTTTAATCATTACTAATTTCCAAATGTGAAGACAACCTTGTTACCAAAAAAAAAAACCAAAACAAAAAACTATGTAAGCAGATTGTTTTTTTGGAAACAAAAGCTCAATTAGCAACCCTGCATTAAAAAAGAGAAATTAAAATTCACATTACAAACTCCTTCCAGACAGAAAGACTCCCAAATTCCTTCCAGTTTCCTAAGATTTTTCACTGGAATATTTTCTAGTTATCATTAAAGTTATATTCTTTATAAAATATTAGTTACATTTGAGACTTTCTATTGTATAATTTAACAAATACAAGGAAAACTTCTTTCCAATTCACTAACAGAAAGACAGTAAGGAAGAGGAGAAAGAGAAGGAAAGAGGGAGGAGTAAATAGAGAACAAACCCACATGACTGAAAGAAACTGATCTAAGAGGACAAAACAATTTCATAATTTAAAATACTATATAATACAAATGAAGTTAAAGATGTGTTTGCCCTGGATACTGATGTGATTTCCTGGATACTATCCTATATTTCCCTATTTTAATGAGACAACCCATCATAGAAGGGCTCTATCTACCAGTAAACTATGAAGTAAATAATCTTCATTTTTCCATCATTTTTTAAAACTAAATTGACTTTATCCCTTCTTATTTCTCTCAAACTCCATTCTTCAACATAGAAAATAGCATCTGGAACAACAGAATTAGAGATCATTCATTAATTCATGATTTTCAGGTTCTTCATATGAAAGATATGAATTTGGATCCAATAACCTTAAATTTTTCTATAGTTCTATTAGGCCATGGTATTAGAGCACTGTTCATACTCCTTGCCAATAATTTTTAAATTAGAGATCAAACTGAAGAAAAATATCATACCAAATAAAGATAATAGAGAACAGATCATGATAAAAATTTCCTTGTTAAAAATAGAAGTAAAAAAACCCACTAAATACAATATTATTCAACAGAGTTTTAAGGTATATTAAAATATTATGATAGGATGTTTCAAAAATGATAGTACAATTCCCTTTCGAAACCCTCACCCCTAGGTCATCACTTCAGCATGACTGGGGTTTTGGCATACTTGCAGATGATGAAATAATGGTAAATGAGCATGACTGCCTAGTTGCCATGGACTGGCCTACTTGGTTCTGAAGACAAGAGAACCAGGCGCTTCCATTGCTCAAGCCAACCACCAAACGCATATGAGTGAGGCTTTCTATGGCCAGCACTCACTCAGCTGATTTATCAGCTGGCTAAAGCTGTATGAATGAGCCTAGATAAAACCAAAAGTAAACACTACCTATTTGGGACAGGATGGATTCAGTCCCAAATTGCCAAGTAATTGTGATTTTAAGCCACTAAGTTTTGAGGTAGTTTGTAATACAGCAAAAGTTAACCTATACAGTAATATGATATAGACAAGTGGGTTTATCCTTGAGAATGCAAGGTTAGTTCAATATCAGCAAATCAGTTAAAGTGATCATGTATTAGTTAAATAAAGGGAGATATCATATGAACATTTTTTAGATGGAGGGGATAAAAAGCATCCCATGAAGTTCAAAGTCTATTGGATAAGGTAAATTTTATAAAACTAGATCCAGATAATAACTATCTTTCTTTGATAAAGGTTTATACTAAAAGTATATGGCACATGTACACATTAACAAAAATTATTATACTCCTAGGTTTTTTTTTAATATTAGCAATTATTTCAATGGGAGAATTGAGATAAATATTTCTAATGTTACTGATCTATTGGAACTGACCTTTTAGAACTTTGCAAAATAATGAGATATGTATTGAGAAAAAAACAGAAAGAAAGAGAGAAAGTCTAGGCGAGTATAAATTAGAATGCCACATTTGTAGATTGTTTTGATCATGTATTTAATTGGGAACACAGGAAAATCAGTAAGCTATTAAAGCTAAGAAGAGAGCTCAACATAGGGGCTGCAAAAAATTAACACACCAAAATCAGCTGTTCCTCATTAGCATCAATAACTAGATATAACACAAGGTGCATTTACCATAGAGTATGGGGCTTCACCTAAAAAATTATGCAGAAATTTTTAACTATTTTAATATTTAACTTAAATATTTAACTATTTAACTATTAATCTAAACTAAATATTTAACATAGTGAAAACTTTAACTCATGAGTAAAACAAATATATACCATAGGTATGAAAGAGATGATTTACTATAATAATATAAATTTTCTTACATTAATCTATAAATATAACTGTAATAAATGACTAACCTCTTTTTTTCTTGATGGACAGCATAAAAAAGTGATTCTAAAATGTATCTGAAAGAATTAAGTTATTCATAGACTAAGGTAGTTTTGGAAAGTAAGCTCAGAATGGAGAACATGCCCTACACATTAAGATATATGGGGAAGTCATGATGGATAAAAACAGTGTGATAACCTTTGTAAGAAATGGCAAACAAGAAAACACAACCAAACAGGTAGCCTAGAAATAGAGCTGAACACAGATGAGAAATTGGCACATGAAAGAAATGACAACATAGTCCTGTGGAGAAAGTTGAATTATAACTTCTGGAGAAATAATGTCATTATATAAAGAGATATGAGGGTGGATCCTAACCTAATGATATCACTTATGCTGTGCCCAGTCTTACAGAGCTCACTTAATTTTCATAAAAAAAATCTTTAATAAACTATTATTCTCAAGGTGAGAAAACTGCCTAAGAAGTTCATGATGAAGCTGAAACTTAAACCCCCTGAGTGTGTCCTCAGAAATCATACTTTAACCATTATGTTATACAATTCTACCTTATATACAAAACTAAAATACAAAAGTTTTAATATCTAAATGTGAAAGATAAAATCTAGAGAGAATAAAACAAACTGCAATGTAACAGATTTGTGATCTTGGGATAAGAAGTGAAATAGATCTTTGAACAAACAGAAGCACATACAGTATAAAGCAAAAGTAATGAACTTAACCAAATTAAAATTAGATATTTATATTAAAAAATCAGATTAAAAATGGGTAGACGACCTGAATAGACTTTTCCAAGAAAACACATTGATGGCCAATAATAGAGCTCAATATCACCAATTATCAGGGAAATGCAAATAAAAGCAATGAGATATCACCTGTCAGAATAGCTATCATAAAAAAGAACACAAATAATAAACCCTGGTGAGGATGTGGAGAAAAGGGAACCTGGGAGCACTGTTGTAGGAATGTAAACTGATGCAGCCACTTTGGGAAACAGTATAGTGGCTCCTCAAAAATTAAGAATAAAACAAGCAATTCCACTCCTGGGTATATATTTGAAGAAAACAAAAACACTAATTCAAAAAGATGTGAGCACCCACCCAGTGTTCACAGCGCATTGTTTATAGTAGCCGAGATATGGAAGCAGCCTCGGTGCCCATCAAAAGCGGAATGAATAAAGAATATGCGGTGTATATGCAGGGCTTCCCAGGTGGCGCTAGTCCTAAAGAACCTGCCTGCCAATACAGGAACCAGAAGAGATGAAGGTTCCAGCCCTGGGTCAGGAAGATCCCCTGGAAGAGGGCATGACGACTCACTCCAGTATTCATGCCTGAAGGAGCCCGTGGACAGGGCCTGTGGGCTCTGGTTCATAGGGTGGCAAAGAGTCAGGCACAACTAACGTCACTTAGCACACACACACAACATATATACACAACACACAACACCAATACACTACGGAAATCTGCTCAGCCACAGAAAATGATTAAACTTTGCCATTTGCAACAAGATAAATGACCCCAGAGGGCACTATGCTTGGTGAAACAAGTCAGACAAAGAAAGATACTGAATGATATCACTTACAGGTAGACTCAAAAAATAAAACAAATGAGTGAAAACAACAAAACACAAACACATTCACAGATACAGAAAATAAACTAGTGGTTCCTAGTGAAGAGAGGGAAGTGGGAAGGGCAAGATATGGACTGGGGATTAGGAAGTACACACTAATAGTATAAAATGAACGAGACACACAGATATATTGTAGAGTACAGGGAATATAGCAAATATTTTTAACAACTTTAAATGGAATACAATCTATAAAAATATTAAATCACTACGTGTACACCTGAAATTAACACAATAGTGTAAATACATTATACTTTAATAAAGAATTAGAAATTTATGTACAGTAAAAGATACCAAGCAGATTTTAAAACTGCTGCATAGAAGACATATACATTATAATAAAAACAAATAACTGAACATCTGAATACAAAAACTTCTACATCTTTAAATAAAGACATAGGACATTCAACAGAAAAATGAACAAAGGTCTTGAATAAGCAATTCATAGAATTCAGAGGCAATTCATAGGAAAACACGAATAGCAAGAAAGCATATGAAGACAACTTTTCTAGAATCAGAGAAATGCAGAATTAAAACACCTTATTTCATATGAATCCACACATGCCAAATTTCCAAAAGTTAAAATGCAAATTAACATCATGTGGTAATGAAGGATATGGAGAGAGAAACTGCAAGTATTGCTGGTGAGACAAAAATGGCACAGCTCTTCTGGGGAGGAATCTGTGAAATAAGGCATGTATAATACACTCATGTCTAAGTGTAATCCCTAGAGAAACTCTGCATTGTTGCTCAGGGCGACATGTGGAAAGACTGTGTTAATACTTTAAGGTTGACATAAAGTGTTGAAAACAATCTAAGTATGTATCACCAGGGAAGGATAACCAAAACTTGGTATTGACATATGGTGAAATATTAGACAGTGGCCACAGCAATAACTTACATGGAGTGCCACAGATAAATTTTAAAATAATAATTTTGTGTAGAAAGAAATGAACAGTAGGATGTGATTTGTAGTCATTACTACTTTTGCAAAAATTAGAAAATACAAAACAATTCAGTTTTTTAAATATATACATATGTTTAAAATAACTATGAAAGATGAATTGGGAAACTATATATTAAATGGCCCAAATGGTGTTGTAAAGGGAAGGAGAAAGGAAATAAATCTGGCAGAAGAATGTCAGGACCAAAACAAATGTTAAAATTCTGGAAAATAGAGTGATTATACACATTGATGATAAAGTAACATGTACTGAAGCAATGGTATGTTTTGTACAAATGCCTTAAAAACAACTAAAAATAATATTGTAAGATTTATAAGTATTGCAAAAATACTTAGCACTATTGCAATAGGTAATAGAAACATATAACCTTTCAACCTAAATATAAGGCTGATAAAATATCATCATTGTTCCCATGTCAACCATGCTAAGGAAGCAGTGAGAAATCAACTTTTAAGATAGATTTTTTTTTCCCATTTATTTTTATTAGTTGGAGGCTAATTACTTTACAATATTGTAGTGGTTTTTGCCATACATTGACATGAATCAGCCATGGATTTACATGTATTCCCCATCCCAATCCCCCCTCCCACTTCCCTCCCCACCTGGGAAGATAGATTTTTTTTTAACAGTGAAATATAAACAAAGAAACAAAAAAAACCCAACTGCTTATACCATGAAAGGAGAAAAATCAATTGGAAAAGTGACAGGAGAACTCTCTGGGGACAATACTTAACATCAATTTCTTTAAAAAACAGAAATTTCAGAAGCCGTTTGATTTGTTTATACAATTTCTAATCAGCATGTTGAGGAAATACTGGGGCCATCTTAACCCAGAAGCAAACAAAAAGTTCTGACTCTTAAAATTCTAAGCTCTAAAATTTAAGTGTGTGCTGGTGTATATGTGTGTTTATGTGGATGTTTGCATGTGTTTTCAATAAATTCAAGAGTACAGAAGATGCATGTTACTACATCATAATGATTCTTGAACAATCTAACTGAAGGTCAGTAACAATAGATGCCACTTGGATGGGTCTCCAAACTCTTAAGTAATGTGCAGATCTGGTTTGGCAATCATGTTCTGCTTTTAGTCATAATACATTTTTATATTCTTGTTCAGAGCACTGAAATACTAACAAATATTTTGCAGCTGCTAAAATGGACAATGGATCAGTAACCTATAATTTGAAAAAGACTGCCCAAGTATTCAGGGGAATAAAATTTAGTTCTGGGTTTAACCTGGATTTTAGTTTTAACTGAACTTGAGTTTTCAGCAACTTGATTTTTTTCCCCCTGTAAGCTGCAAGTATATACCACTATAATCCTAAAAACTTGTGACTTTGGGCTTCAGGGGTCTAACCTTTCTCTCTATGTGACTGAAAGTTACAACGAGATACTAGACCTTTTCTGTCTTCAGATAGAAGACATCAGCTTGCTTTTTGGATGATTGTTATTAAAAAAAAAAAAAAATTGTGCAAAAAGCTAATTCCTTTTGCCAGAAGATAAAACAATTTCCCCGGACATGCAACAATAGGAGGCAATACCATGTATTGGAAGTATGTTATGATAGATATCTGGAGGTTAACAGCTAGGTGCTCTGGTTGAAGTATATAGGTTATTTCATACATACATGTATAATGTTAACTCACTTTGTAACAAAGCCTTAAACATGTCATATGCAAATTCATTTTTCTGTCTAGTTTAAGCCCAAAGAAATCCCCATTAATCTTCTCCAAAGAGAAAATATAAAAAATTATAAGATGAAGAAGTTCTTATCAAGTATGTAAAAACTAGAAATGTACTAACTAGACAAAAAGGTAGATATCTAAGAGAATGTCCAACAGGTATAAACTTAAGAGGACTACAGTGAGATTGCAAGGCTGAGAAAAATAAATTATTTCTAAATGAAAAATATAAATGGAGATAGTATAGATTAAAGCCAGAGGAAAAAAAATTAAGACTTACAAAAATATGAGTCAACACAAAGTTAAAAATCCATTAATTTTACATTATTACCAAAGGCTTCACAAAAGATCTCATAAATATCACAAGTTAAAATAAAACAAAAAAAAGCCCGAATCATCATTTTCCCCAAATTGTACTACCAACAGCTTACTACTTCAGTGATAAAAAGAAAAATTATTTTCAAAGAGTTAAACTGTATGCCTATCTATAATTTAACTCTTTGGTGGATCTAGTTATATAATATATATGATGTTTTTTAAAAGAAAATGTTTGTTGATTGTTTATTTTGGCATCTGTCACACAATTCTTATTTAATCAAATAAACTACCTTAGATAATTTCCCAAATAAAAATAGATGCAAATATACTACATTTCAAGTCATTCATTTTAGACTTCTAAGAGTTAGAAAATCTCAACCTGGAGAATAAACTTTACTTTTATTGAGTGAATAAAACTACTTTCCAGTTTAGGAGAGAAGGAATTATCCCATTTTAGTAGAGGAAACTATTAGGAAGATACAAACAGAATTTTCTTTGCCTAGTGCTAAGGCCAGGACTACTGTGAATGTTCCACCAGATCATGTAAAAATTGTCACCGTGCTGGCATTCACAAGCCTGGGCCATGGTGTGTTAAATAATAATGTATACCTTGCCGTGATGGAATGCCTTTGGGTCAAAAAGCTTTCACTTGCATTATTCCATTAACCTCACTGCATTGTTATGGGAAATGTGTTTATTTTTCAAAATGACATTGAAATATATCCTTAAAAGAACACTTTAGATCCCAACAAGATTCTCTTCTCTTTTAGCCAACACATTACCTTTTAGAAATCAATAGTCTACTTTTCATCATCACATTACCAACCTGTACCAGCTAATAAATGTTGATGTAATTTTTCCTAAACTGCTGTCTCCTTAAATTTCTATGCTGTCTTCTTCATCTTGCCTTCTCAAGGTAAAGGTTATCTTTCCAGTCTTTTTAGGAGTGCCAGGATTATGGATTTTGTTCATTGTTAAAGTGATATTTATGATCATAAACTAGTGTAAATGCAAAAATATCCCATATTACTCACCAGCTGGTTGATGTAAATCACTTGCTTTTAAAACACATTTAGTGTCTCCAAATAGTTCAAATACACAGAAATATAAATTTAGGATGATGTGTCTTTTCTGCAATGCTTTCTTTTCAGGCTGTAGAATACATGAAACTTTATATTGCATCCTTGCTGCTGCTGTTGTTCAATCTATAAAATCTCTCTTAAAGGCCCCCCGAACTGCTTGTAATTTAAACTTTTACTTTTAGTGACTCACTGCTTATAAATTGCTATCTTTGACTACATCTCCCTTCCAGGGGAATTTATGCAGACTCTTAACCAATAACTGCGCTACTCTTTGCCTATGTTTATGGATTCTTACATGAATTGTTACCTCAGTATTCTTCATTGCTCAAAATATTTTGTTCTTAGGAACTTTCCCTGAAAGTAAGTCCATGCTATTTCTGATAGGCAAACATTTGACTTCTGAAAGAAGACTTATGAAAGTGGGTTTATAAGCCAAATGCAGCACTAAAAATCTTTGTGACCTTGCATAAAAGACCCTTACCATTACAGGTAATCTCTTTCCTTAACTCCAAAGTGAACTTTTGATTAAAACTATGAGCATCTAGGTGTTACATACTTTTGTACCAGTTTGGTTAATGAAGCTCTGAAAAATCCATCAGATTTTCATTATTTTTTATCATTAGCTTGTTTGTGTAAAATAAATTATCATTTATAAAGGCAGCATGCTAAGTCTAAAGTGCGAGTGTTGCTAAATAGCTCAGTCGTGTCCAACTCTTTGCGAGCCCACGGACCATAGCCCACCTTGCTCCTCTGTCCATGGGATTCTCCAGGCAAGAATACCGGAGTGGGTTTCCATGACCTCCTCCAGAGGATCTTTCCAACTGAGGGATTGAAACTGGGTCTCCTGCATTGCAGGCAGATTCTTTACCACTGAGCCACCAGGGAAGCCCTATGAAGCCAGAGTTCTCCTTTATTCTGCATCTAATCTTTGTAAATATTACTCACAGACTCATTCTTTGAAGGCCTATGAGTGGCCTGGCCTCTTACCGATTCTCCCTTTTGGAGTCCTAGCTAGGCTTCCCCAAGAGCTTTCAGAGAGTTTTGCCCCTTTCCTGGTCTTTTTAACTTCTAGAGACCATAGAACTTTCAAAAGATATCATACCAATACTAATGTTACCACATACCCTCCAAAAAGCTCCAAGTTCTCCATGCCTATTCATTGATACTTTATCAAAATGTGTTCAGTGGGATACTTTCAGACATCTTACACATTTTAATAGAGACATGCCCTGTTTAAGACTGGCATGTTCTTTAAGGATTAAGTTCCTGGCACATTTTCCTTCTGACATTTCCCTCACAACTGAGCCATTGGCTATCTCTTCCCCATAGAAAGATAGAAAAGAGAAAAGAAAGTTAAGTGAGAAGAGGTAGTAAATGGACCAGCACAGTATTGGACTCATAATAAGTATTCAATACATGGTAGCAAGTATTTGTCTCCTTATCATCATCACTTTAGTTTATATGTATTACAAACTGATTACTGGACTCAACTCTTATTTGCATTTCTCATTAGATCCTCAGAGCCACCTCAGAAGAAACCACACTTTACCTCATTTCACAGGTTGGGAGATTGCAGGCTACAAAGTTTAAGTACTTTAAACTGAAATCACGTAGTCAAGAAATGGGGAGAAGGAAATGGCAACCCACTCCAGTATTCTTGCCTAGAGAATCCTGTGGACAGAGGAGCCTGGTGGGCTGCTGTCTATGGGGTCGCACAGAGTCGGACACGACTGAAGCGACTTAGCAGCAGCAGCAGCAAGAAATGAGCCTGTATTTGTCAGAATCGCTTGCCCATGCTTTGATGTGATAACACAACCCACTGTTTACCCAGCTTCACCAAGATATTATAATTATTTGTCAGAATCGCTTGCCCATGCTTTGATGTGATAACACAACCCACTGTTTAACCAGCTTCACCAAGATATTATAATTTTTTTACTCTTATTCTTCTCTCTCTTTTTATACTGCCAGTGTCACCAATCCAGTCAAATTTACTTTTAATTTTTCAGTCTTAACAAAGGGAGTAGAAGGTGGGAATTGAGGTTAAGGGAGGAAAGTTTAATGCTATTCAAGGACTAACTTCATCTTAAGTTCCAACTGTCGTCTACCCATTATCTAGAGTATCTGATACTTCTTCCATTTACCTTACTTTTTGTATCTTTTTGCTATTTGTGATGAATTTCTCCATTTTCCTTGGCTCTTCACCAATGCTTACTTCATACTCTCCATGAAGATTCAAATCTACCTTTGAAGCCCAACTCAAACACCAGTTTTGCCCTCAAGTCTCCTGGATCTACCAAGTCAGAACTAACCACTTGTTTCTCCATGTTCCTGCAATAGCAATGAGGTTAGAATGGTCAGTGATTTGACAGCTCAGTAACCACATGTGGGGAATATAGCCTGTTTGCCCTTCCAGATCCTTTTCCCACCCAACTCCATGCTCTGGATGGCATGCATGACCTGCCTTATTGCGTGTCCTTGTTCTGGCTTCTGTTGGGGCTCACCAATGAATGGTTCCAATAAGAGACTGTAGAGAATGACGGAGGGGAGTGAAGTCAGGGTATGAATTCTTGCCAAATTGCTGGGAGTTGGCTGCACTCCATCAACTAACATACAGAGCTTCTCTGTGAGGCATCACGGCATCACGTCTTCCTTTCCCTTTCCCCTCCTATAAAATAGCCACAGTTTTACTGAACCCAGGGCACTACACTATCTCTTGATTCTCTACATTCAGCTCAATTTATTCTTACTGATGTACCTCTTATTTCTTGCTGAGAGCCTGTCTGATGAACTTCATAATATACACTTCTAAATTGTTAATTTTACAAACCATGTTATTGCAGTTATTAGAAGAATGTCTTCAAGGTTGTGTCAGTAAGATCCCATTGATGCTCATGGTAACAGCTAGAGTTTATGGAACATATGGTATGTTTTGGTCACTCCCCTGAGTGTACTGTGTGCATTATTCTACTTAATTAAATTGCTATTAGCTAAGCAAGCAGCACAGATGATAAAAAGTTATAGAAGTAGCTTGTTTATGATCACTCCAGTGTCTTAGTGGAGTTTAGGACTCAGATCTGTCCAAAGTCTAAACCTTCAGTTCCAGGTCTGAGCAGTGGTTCTCAAACGTGAGCATGCATCAGCATCACTGGCAGAGCTGGCTGAAAAAGCTACTGGGCCGCACCCCAGAAGCTCCAACTCTGTAGGTCTGGAGCAGGGCACAAGACTTTCAATTTCTAACAAATTTTAGATGCTGCTGATATGCTGGACAAACATCTTTCTCTTTGGAGGGAGGTAATAAATTCAGTCTTAAAGAGTCAATCATGGGACTAAGTATTTAAGAAAGAAGAGTTGTTCTCCAGGAAGACAGGAGAAAATGAACATTCTAAGTATAGGAAATGCTCTTTCATGAAACTTGCAAAGGGAACTGAAAAATAACAGTAAGATTTGATTATCCAATGCATACAGAATATATATGGGGTAGTGTGCGTGCTCAGTGGGGTCTGAATCTTTGAGACCCCATGGACAATTGACTGCCAGGCTCCTCTGTTCATGGAATTTCTCAGGGAAGAACACTGGAGTTGTTTCCTATTTCCTCCTCCAAGGTATCTTCCCTGGAAATCCAGGGATCAAAACCTCGTCTCCTGCATCTCCTGCATTGGCAGGGGGATTCTTTACCATTGACCCACCTGGGATGAACTTTAAAATGGGAAGCCAACATTTGCTGACCACTGACACACCTTATTCAGTACACATGCTTATTGGGCATCTCCTAAAAGTTAGACAGTAAGCATCAGAGCCACACTGATACAGGTGTAGATAAAGAGCCTGGTCTCAGGCTTCAGATAGTGTACATCAGCTAGACAGACTGAATTGTGGATAATATTTTGGTTTTACAGTGTCTCGAGAAAAAATGTATTCACAAAAGTGAACCAGAGGTCAAATGGCAAAAGACCTAACCTCAAACTCAGTGTTAATTTCATTAAATGTTAGGTAAAAAATATTTTACATGCCGAGATAGCCTCTGCTTAAAAGATATAGTAGTCCTCCAAATGTATTATATGAGCCAGCTTATAAACCTGTGACTTTTTCTAGAAGAAATGTTGCTGTCTTTCCCAAGAAGGTAGAAATAGGGGTCAGGGGTGGGAGTCATTTCATCATCAAAGGCAAAATTTCGTTCCTACTGCTTAGCTCCAATTCACAACCTTCTAAATGGTTTCCAAACTAAGTAATTTAGCAAAGTGATGATGAAAAAATGGCCCATTAATCTTACGCTGAGTGTTATAATTTAACTCTGAGGTTAGCATAAGAATAAATATTATTTGCATTGATTAGAAATATGCTTTATGGCTGCATACATTATACACTCAGAACATTTTAAAAGTATTGGCTGGGCTGACATGATGAACTGCACAGGAGTACTTCTAGATGGCATCTCAATGTCATCTGTTACTCACATCATATAGGTCTAGGAATAAATATGCATTTTACTCAGTGTGAGATCTTATTCCACACACCAAAATATTTTTGTTTTTATTCAGTGTTTATAACCACAAAACTATCAGCTAAGCATCATTTAGAAAGTTCAATGGGAGTAAAAATGTATTAACTATCCAAATATTATGCCATTCCTTCACTTAACTGGACCTATTAAAATGATCTGGCCACCCTATGAGAATTTATTCATTAATTCACTCAACTGTTCTGAGGTTTACTTTGAAGGACTTATATGATGGCCTGGTTTGTAGGATCCAACACAAAGGGTGGAAATTTTCCTCCTACAAGCTCTGTGACCTTGCCTGAGTGGTTTAGCATCTCTGAGCCTCACTATACTAATCTGTAATATGGAAACAATAATAGACCCCATGCTGTAAAGCTGAAGCAAAATAATAATAATAATAATAATAATAATAATATGATAATGTATTTTGGCACAGGAGAATGGTTAAACTGATGGTCATTATTTGTGAATATGATGGCTAAGATTATTGAAAACCTGTTGTGTGTGAGGTGCTGTTCCAGGACTAGAATTTTAAGACTGTTCTCCACTTTTATCACAGTTTTACCTCTATCCTGCCATGCACTGGAAAAACATACTGTAATTTATAGGAAAATGGACCACTCCAGTGACATTTTTGTTGTACCAAGTGTATAAAGTATACAACAGTTACAGGGTATCTTTTGGACGTCTAGTTATAGGGAGTCTTTTGGACCTCTAGTTACCTTTCACTAGAATGGCTCTAGTAGATATTAATATCTGATAGATATCTGAAGCAAGGTCAGGTCAGTGATGTTGGTACCCTCTCTGGCTCACGAGCCTAGGGTGGAAACACATTAAGAGAGGTCTTCCTTCTCCACTCCTGTTAAGAAGAACCCTCTAGAATAATGACAGTCTTAAACAGATTACTATGCTGCTGCATGTTACAGAATCAAAGCAGTGTACAAAGCAAAGAACACTGGCCTCCGTTATACTTGCGAGAATATACTCACAAATGGTAAGCACAAACATGAATAGACCATATTATACAAATCTTTTAAAAATATATGTATATATTTGATAATAATTTTTTCACATAAACCTACACAACTGCACAAACATAATCTATACAACTGCATATTTAGTAGTGAGAGTAAGTGAACTATGTTTGTTTCTGAAAAATTGCTAAGAAGGATGGCTAAAAATCACTATTATTTGAACCTAAAACAATGTAGTTCACTCATTGGTCCCCACTCCTGAGCAGTTTTAAGACAGAAAAAAAAAATAGATGTAAATATTTCTTCTCTTCCATAATATGACATCACTTAAGAAATGTTATTTTATTACCTAGAAATGAAATTTGCTTTCTAAATTTTTTTCCTTCCTGTGACTTTGATAGCATCCTCATCTTTGGAGATTCAGATCAAATGTCATATTAATGTCCTAGGCTGCTTATTATATGAACTTACTGTACATTGTAATGTCAATAGCAAAAGGAAAGGCAAAAAAGCAGAAGGAAATGAAACAGGTGTTCTCAACGCCTCTCTTTACTAATGACATTTCTCAGAATTCAGTGGGAGGTTATATCTGTAAGTGGAAAGATTTTCATGGTGAAATTTTCATAAATATTTTTTTCATCATTGAGGAAAAAAATAAGTTTGATCTTACCATTACTGAAAAGAAGTTGTGGTAGAAATTTCTGCTTCTTAGATTTGCCCTAAGACTACTATTTACCTAATGGAAGTCACGTGGAGGGGGAAAAAATGCACTATTTAAAGGAAAAGCTAAAAGAGTAATATTAAGATAGCTCCTTATTCCAGCAATGAAAAGATACACACAGATTTTCCACTTTACACCTTTCCTTCTGCCTTATTTTCTTGATCCTGAAAGGAATATGTAGGGTCTGATGAGTTTGTCAGTAGTCTATAATTACTAGTGTTCTTAAAATAGAGTATAAATAATAGGTCATATGCAAAAATTCTGTGTGAATATACTGCTATACCTCAGAAATCGCAAACAAGTAAATATTAGGAAATACTAAGAGGGATTAATAACACAATGGATATATAAAAATGATGACAAGTATTTCATATTTGTGTGTCTTTTTTCTCCCTCACTCTTACCAAGTTCCTAAATAATTAAGGGAATATACTCACAAATGGTAAGCATGTTTGGATGTTTAACTTGTATTTGTGGGAAACAGCAAAGAAAACAGTCCATTAGGTCAGATATTATACAAGAGATGAATGAGATTAGAGAAGGGATTGGAATTTGTGTTAGTTACTCAACAGCTATCCACTCCAGTATTCTTGCCTGGAAAATCCCATGGACAGAGGAGCCTGGTAGGCTACAGTCCATGAGGTTGCAAAGAGTCAGACACGACTGAGCGACTTCACTTTCACTCAATAGCTAACCTATCACATGTAGGACAGCATAGTGCAATGTGAAAATACACTTTTAAAGAACTTCTCTTAAGTTACGCTACTATCTATAAGGACAATCACACTCAACTACTCTGCACTTAACTCCAGAGCTTCTGAATTGGAAGAGGTCAGAAGTAGATACATGTTTCATTGCTTTGGCAACATTTACGTGGCTCTGCAGGTTCCCTGGTGATCCAGAGGTAAAGAATCTGCCTGTCAAGAAGGACACAGGGGTTCTATCCCTGGGTTGGGAAGATCCCCTGGAGAAGGAAATGGCAACCCACTCCAGTACTCTTGCCTGGGAAATGCTAAGGACAGAGGAGCCTGGTGGGCTACAGGTCATGAGATCACAAGAGCCGGACATGCCTTAGTGACTGAGCACACATGTAAATAGCTCTGCATCAGGCAATACAACTCCTAAGATCACAGTCTGGGAATTTCAGGAAGAGCTGAATTATCCAGGTCTCTTTGTTATACCACCCAACTGTGGGTAAATCCACCCCCCCCCCCACCTTTTTTTTTTAAACAGAAGATACTGCAATAGTATTTCCTACTTCATGAGGCTATCATGGGGATAAAACGTCATTAGGATAATGGGCTTTTCACCCAGAAAACACTATTGATGTTGCCACCACCACCTTCACCATCACGACTGATCAGGAACACACTGCCACATGGAAGTTCTGCGTGCCCTGGGCCATGCCCAACTTTCTTAAGGACTCATATTCTACGTCGGGTCTTAACACCATCAAATGACAGGAAATATATGTCCTTATGCCTTTTATTCTGTAGCTAATTTTGGCATCTTTCACCTCTTTCCACTTAAAGCTTTGTTTAGCATATTCTTGTCACCCAAAAGAAAAGCTGCTTTGCAAAGAGAGGAACAACGTGTCAAGTAACAAAGACAATGAGTGAAGTCTTTCACATCCCGGACTGCCCACTGTACAGCTCTGCAGGCCTCCGGGTTGGAAGGCCCTGGTCTACTTTACTCATCTGCAATAGGTGAAGGGCTGTGGTCCTTAGCATGTGGTCTGTGAAACAGAGGCAGCTGCAGGTAAAATTATAACACAAGCAGAACTGGCTTTAATTCTTCCTTCTTAGGTCTGCTTCTTGTTCAGATGTACAAAGAACTTTCCTGCCCTCTGTCCCTGCCAAAGCGATGTTATATATCTGCCCTGATAAGTAGGTCACCACTATATATCAGGAAAGGTCTTATAGTAGGCATCAGGAACCAGATCTGACTAACCAGATCAGAAAAGGAAACTTTTGGAAAGTCACTGGTTAAGTCTTAGTAACTAGCAGCAGACTAAATAACAGGAAGCCAAGGCTGCTGCTGCTGCAATTATAGGATCAGGCCAGAGTGATGTCCTAACTCCCAGCTGGTCTTGCTTACCCAAGAGGAACATGATACAAAAGGTTGACCCAGCATTGCCATCCTTGATCCTTCACACCATGTATTTCTAATTCAAAAATCCAGGACATGGATACAACTGGTCAACCTGAGGTCACCTGACTATTTTCCATCTTTAAGTGAGTCTGAGAATAAACAGTGCATCTGACATTTTCAGCTTGTATAACAGGAAGAAAGCTCTGTTTCTCACCAAGAGTCACAAAGTGGAAAATTCCCCAAATAGACGAAGGAATTTTAGATCAGATGCTTGGAAAGTTAAAAACAACAAACACAAACAAATGCAGATGTGGCATTAAGGACATGAAATTGTTAAGAACCTATATTTGGAATAACTCAGACCTGAGTTCACATCTTGAGAAAACTACTTAATCTTGCTGAGCTTCAATTTTCTCTAAAGGAAAAAATGCGGAAGATATCCACATGTAACTTGTAGATGTATCCACATATAACTTGTAGTACAAAAGAAGGAGTTCAGTCCATGAAAAATACCTGGCACATCTTAAGAATTTTATAAAGCTATTAAAATATGTGCTATTGCTGTTACTTATTACATAATTTATTATAAAAATTAACACTAAGTATCAATTAATGTTAATGTCATGCTAAGTGTAACACTTGTGATCTCAACCAATTATTTGCTGATTCAACCAACATGTGTCAGAAAATAACCTGCCAGTATGTTTTTTTTAACAGGAAAAAATATCTGAGACTTAGAAAGTATAAACAATGTGTTAAAAGTCACTCAGTTAAGAGGTAATGGAATATTATTAAGCCTTAAAAAATAAAGGAGTTCCTGTCATTTGTGACAATATAGATGAAACTGGAGTGCTTTTGGCTCCAAAATCACTGCAGATGGTGATTGCAGCCATGAAATTAAAAGACGCTTACTCCTTGGAAGGAAACTTATGACCAACCTAGACAGCATATTAAAAAGCAGAGACATTACTTTGCCAACAAAGGTCCGTCTAGTCAAGGCTATGGTTTTTCCAGTAGTCACGTATGGATGTGAGAGTTGGACTGTAAAGGAAGCTGAGCGCCGAAGAATTGATGCTTTTGAACTGTGGTGTTGGAGAAGACTCTTGAGAGTTCCCTGGACTGCAAGGAGATCCAACCAGTTCATCCTAAAGGAAATCAGTCCTGAATATTCATTGGAACGACTGATGCTGAAGCTGAAACCCCAATACTTTGGCCATCTGATGTGAAGAACTGACTCATTTGAAAAGTCCCTGATGCTGGGAAAGATTGAAGGCAGGAGAAGGGGACAACAGAGGATGATATGGTTGGATGGCATCACCGGCTCAATGGACATGAGTTTGGGTAGGCTCTGGGAGTTGGTGATGGACAAGCCTGGCGTGCTGCAGTCCATGGGGTCTCAAAGAGTCGGACATGACTGAGCGCCTGAACTGAGATGAAACTGGAGGCCATTATGCCAATGAAATAAGCCAGGCAAAGATAAATCCTGAATGATAATTATATGTGGAATCTGAAAGGAAAAGAGTAAAACTCATAGAAACAGAGAGTAGAAAAGTGTTTGCCGGGGGCTGGGCGGTGGGTAAAAAAGGGAGAGATTGGTAAAAGGATACCAACTTTTAGCTGTGGGATGAATACAGTCTGAGGATCTGCTGTATAATGTAGTGACTGCAGTCAGTACTGCTGCATTGTATAAGTGAAATTTGCTTAGAAAGTGGAAACTGAGTCCTCACCAAAAAAAAAATAAAAAATAAAAAAAAGATGAGGTACTAAATGTATTAACTAACATGATGGGAAGGATCCTTTTGACTACATATATCAAATCATCATGATAAATACTTTGAATCTCTTACAATTTTGTCAATTATACCACAATAAAACAGAAAAAAAAGAGGTAATAAAGGTGAAATACCAACCCAGAATTATCTAGCTCAAAATACTATACTCTTAATCACTACAATATTGTATCCCTCAATATGTTGTAACTATAAGATGCTTAACACAAGCAAAATAAAAAAATTGTATTTATTCTAACTCCAGCCCTTAGATACTAATTATGTGGTATACTTTACTTCTAAGTACAATGGTATAAGGTGTATAATTCTTGCTAGAGAACATAAAAGTCCCTATGGGCATCTGTAGGATAAACACAGCAGGAAATGAAATCTCTTACCTCCCAGCCCAGAGTTGGATTCTCCTTTACTTTCGAGTTGGTTGTCCTTTATTTCCTCAATAATTCAGGAATAACACCTTTCCCACATTTGCACTGGTCATGGAAATCTATATTTCCCTGTGTCTACTGAACCTCCACCTAGCTTCTCATTACCCTGGAATCACCATGCCAAAGATCATTTATTCCATTAATATAAATGATACAGGGATAGAAGTAAGGGATATATGGAGAATATTGGAGGAGTCCAGACAACTTTCTGAGATGCCTAAGGACTGCACTCTCAGAATAAATTTTAGAGTTTCAAAAATAAAGAGCAATGTTTGGAAATAAAATTAAAAATGAAGCTAACAACATCTTCAATTAACCAAATAGTTATTATGGGCCAGGCTATATACTATGCATGTGATGAACATTGGTGATCAACTTTCTGCAGTCCTTCAAAGCATGTAATATTATTTTCTATTTCATATAAAGTTTACTGACTTGCCCACTACCACATAGCTAGTCTACAAGAAAATGAGGCCAAGTTTCAATGGTTAAATGGTAAGGGATATTATAATTAGAAGATTATGGCTAATCAAATAAAAATATTCTAAACTGTCCTAATATAATGTTAGGATTTCTTTAGAATAACTTGGATGCCCTATGAATACAATAATTGTAGACCTTATAATCTCTTTAGCTGTTAATAATACAAATCTACTTTACTATTCTTGGTGACAAGGAGCTAACCACTGATGACACAGCTTCTTCAGTTTTTTAACAGCTCCAGGGGTGAAATGCAGCAACATCTTACAGCCTGCAATATTATCTAGTTCCACTTGGGTGTATAAAGCAGCACAAGTACCACTGTTCTTGACAAATGGATACAATTTCAGTTTTTCAAAATATGAGTGTCAGGCTCATTCATTGTATCAGATAGATCTGTCAAGTGGCTTTGCCCATTTACTAATGGACGGCACAGTGCAGACACATGCTGGGTCATTTAAAGGACTCAATGTCACTTCACTGATACTGTCATCAGGATCATTGGTATTGGCATTTTGTCACAACATGACTTTGACGACTCTGTGGGGATGTCCAAGTCTCCAGAGCATGGACCAATCACCTCTGCTCATTCCCAGAGGGGACCAAGGATGAATTCCTGGACTTCTGAGTCTACTCATCCTCCTGGAAACACATACTAGATAGGCTGACTGGGTCAAGTAGGAGCCCCAGAGTTTAAATTTCTAGTTGTTTTTGAGGAAACAGAGGCTGTGCCCACTCCCATAAACCCTCATTCTTGCTGTCAGCCTATCCTGGCCTTTTCTTGCTGATGTTAGTATTTCATGCTAAAAATTAATATTGTTTATCTGATGATGGTCACACAACCTCAAATGCCATTTTTTTAAATAAATAAGGCAACCCACAGAGGAGTGTAATTTAGGGCCTTTTCTTCTGCAGACCCCACCTACCCTATAAAATCTTCCATTACTGCATCATGGAGACTATCATCCCTTTCCAAGGGGATAGATTCTTTCTAAACATAAGGTGAAATAAGGACTGTCATTTCCATACTGCCCAGAAGGAAATAAACTGATTACAAAATGCAAGAGAATGACTGATTTTGCACATTTGATGTTTTCATTAAAGGGTTTTTGAACAGACTTGAAAATGTTAAAGTTCAACATACACAAAATAAAAGTTAGTAAATTAAAGGAAAAAAAAACTGCATTTATAACAAACAAAATAAACACACTGATATGTTATAAATCAATGATGAAAAATGGATAAAATTCTTAACAGCCAATAAAGATATAAAAATATGTTCAATCTTGCTATTATTAGTCAAAGAAATAATAAAATAATTCAGGTATCATATTTTACTCACTAGAATGACAATTTTTTTTAAAAAATTGATACTGTTATTGATATTGGTATTGGTATTGATACTGCTGGTACTGATGAGTGTAAGAAATCTTACCAGATGTTAAATTGCTAGTGGAAACAAAAGGCAAGGTAACCATTCTGGAAGACAATACTTCTGTATGCACCAGAAATGACAAGCAGCCATTCAAGTTCTAGAAGTCCATTCTAAGGGAATAAACAAACAAATGCTCAGAGACAAATGAACAAAGATGCTTCTCTCGTTATTTAGCAAAACATGAATAATCTAAATTTTGAGAAGAAAGGACTGGTAGAATAAATAATAGAATGCTGCTCAACCATTAAAAATATGATGCAGATTTTTATTAGGTGATATGGAATCATGAGTATAGTACTAAATAAAAATATGTTATTTAGAGCCAATTTGTAGTTTGACATAATAATTAAAGGTGGTTTATGCTTGAATTGTATTTATATGCACACTTGTCACAAAAATTCTGAAAAGATACCCTCAAAAATGTTACAGAGATGATTTATCAGAAATGGGATTGAGTTTACTTTTCTTTTCTTTAAATCTTTCAATTTGGGGGTTTATGCAATAAGTTCATATTATTTTTACAATTAAAATATTTAAGTTTACACCAAGAGGATTTAAATTCCTCCAATATTCAATTTATTTTGCACCTTGGCTCCAGGCATTTGTGTAAATGCATATATATATATATATATTAAATATATATATATATATATATATATATATATCAGCTCATTTTTTCTTTGTATCAATCTAAATTACTTTTCATAAATTAACCATTTTAGGTTGGCAAAAGTTTCACATTGTAAAACTATCAGGGTTTGAGTATTCTATTATTAAAAGCATTGGAAACTTTGAAATAATTTCACAATTTTCATGTGATACTGAAAGGTGAGGATGAACTAGCAGGATGAAAGGAAATAGTAGCAGTCATTGTGAACTAGGAAAGAGGCAATTTGTATTCCTTTTACAAGGCAGAAGCCTCAAGTGTCAGCTCATACTAATGCAGTTGTGTGTATATATATATATGTGTGTGTGTGTGTGTGTGTACATATACACATGAATACATATATGTTTGCAAGTATTATATGTATATATACCACCCACATACTTCTAGTCTTGGACTAATTACTCATTGTGGTAGAAACAATCAGCTGTTGACTACATTTTACTTAGGTCCTCTAGATTGGCGAGGCATCACTAGGACCAAACCAGGAACAACATTCTTCATGTTCACTTGCATCTGGGTATGGTTTTGTTCTAAAGAATGTGACCAGGGGTGACATGCAGAGGGTATGTCTGAAGGGTAATGAGTTGATAAGTGTAGCGTGCAACTTCCTGTCTCCTTTCCCTTTTAGGACAAATGTAGAGCTACATGATGAAGGTGGTGGGTCCCACTGAGCAGAAAACTGACCCTCAGACTGCGGAAGTCCATATTGAACTTCTGAGTGAGTAAGAAATGAACTTCTGATGTGTTGCTCCACTGAGGTTTAAGGTTTATTACTTAGTTTAACTAATGCATTTTTTCTTTAAACCTCATTTGCCTGTAAAATATCTGTAAAATAAAATGTTTCTTCCAGTGTTTATATATTTCTCTTAATTGTTTAACTCTCAGAAAGATTGCATGTGTTTTACCTTTTTAGTTAGTAAATTTTTTTTCCCCACAAAGACTGGTTCTTCAGGATATGGATAAGTCAAAGCAGACCAGTTGCTTTAGTTTCAGATGGCTGAGTCCAAATATGAGATGAGAAGAAGGGTGAGGACCCAGAGAACACTCCTGACAAAAGACAGAATGAGAGACAACATGCTGAGGAATGTTTAGTAATAACAAATTCAGATGGGAGAAATGGATGGCACTGGAAAGAAAATTTTGTGAAAACATATAGCAAAGACATGAAATGCCTTTTCGTCCCTAAATGGATTTTGTTTCAAAGAGATGCATATCGCTTGTACGTGCACCATTAAACTTCTCTGTCCACTTCTAGAATTTTCTAAATCCTGGACAGGACATCTGCAGAAAGAGGCTGTTAATCCAAGATAATCAACTCCAAGTTACTAAATTAAGATAGAAATGTCCTTTACCTTGAACAGTTTTCAAAGAGATTTTAGAAGAAAGGAGCTCTCCAGGGGGTAGTGTAATTATATAACTGTACCCTTTCTAAGAGGCTATTTACAGATAAGTAATGTTTCCTCTCCATTCTTTAAAGTAAAATATATGACAGAATAGTTCGGGGATAATATTTGTTGGTGGGAGGAAATCTGTGCAGACTCTGCTAATCAATGCCACTCTTTTCTTATTCCTCAGTATCAGAGTGCTGGTTTAGGAGGCCCCATTACCCTTAAGGCTACAGTGGCCAGCTAAAGCCCTAGCTGAAGTATCTCTAAGAGGAAGTCTGCTGATCATTTGTGGCAAATAATTTGCTCCCTCATCTAGAAACTGCCTTTTAAAAAAAATATTACTTAATTTAATTTTCACTTTTCTTTCTTCCTGCTCGAATGGTTGGAACACTCTTAGAGATTCTGGAGTCACTTTGAAACTATGTGGACCACAGGGACGTGCTAGAGATGTGCAAGCTGGAATATCTAAGCAACTCAGTCCCCTGGTGACATTCCTCAGCAGCTGGACAAAGACTGTAAGGACTGTATCCAAACTTCCAGCTACACGTAGAAAGTAAGACCAGTCATTCATCCACTTTCTGTTAGTTACTAACTGATAGGGAATTCTAACCTCAGGTTTCTAGAACCCTTCTCAGTACCCCACAGTCTTACTCCTGTTCCAGACTCTTGATAAGCAGACCTGCTTAGAGATGTGTGGGGAGGGCCCATTCTTCTGAAAGCCCTGATACTTCCTCCCCCAACTGCTGCCACACACACACACACACACACACACACACACACACACACACACACGATAGTATTTATGTCTGCTCATCCTTCTATCTACACCCAGAGACCAGTGTCCCAGGAAGCCTTCAGTGACAAACTTTTACCCCTCTCTACATGCAGAACAGTTAAGGGTGTGGGCTCTGGAATCAGACTTCCTAGACTTGAATTTTTAACCTGTTACTTATCAGTTTAGGACTCAGGCCAAGTAATTGCCTCCTCTGGGTTTTCTTATAAACAGGAACACTAAGAAGCACCTATGTGCCTTAGTGAAAGGATTAAATGAGCAAATGCAGGTAAAATTCTGGTAACTTCTCTTGGGTCTACCAATTCCAGCTACTGATTTTACCTTTGGCTAATTTGGAGCAAAGCCCCTCTGCTCCCCTATGGTTCTCTGTCCCTGTCCCATTCACAACACATACCATCCCATACTGCGGAGTTCTGAAAGGTGGTTCTCAACATGTGCCCCCTGGGCCAATAATATCAGCCCCATCTGGAAACTGGTTGGCACTCTGGCACTGGATCTCAGCAATCTGTGTTGTGATAACACTCTCAGGTGAATTTGATACACACTGAAGGTGGATGACAACTAAGAACATCTGTCTGAGACTCTCCTAATGCATTCACCAAAAGGAGAGTTATGGGACTTCACACCTGATCAGTTGGAGAAGGGGTCTTGTAATCGCCCTTGTTAGCATGCCTGTTATGATTCTTCCGCACATTAATGTTTGAGAATTGCTGCCATTTTGAACTTGTGATTCACTTGTTTTCCCCCCTGCTCCTGGTGACTTTAATTCCTTGCAAGAAAGGTTTGTGAATGCTTTTTGCTGTTACCTGCATTATTGTTTTTATTATGCTAATTCTAGAATCTCTAGTGTATAGAGCAATTTCAGGCACAGAGTAGTGGCTCATTAAACAGATATCCCAAAAGTCTTAGTAGAACTTCAAGATGAATTCCTTCAGGAAGAGGGAAAATTGTCATTATATGCAGATGATATGGTACAATATATAGAAAACCCTAAAGACACCACACAAAAAGTACTAGAACTGATGATTGATTTCAGCAAGGTAAAAGGATACAAGATTAACAGACAGAAATAGGTTGCATTTCTTTGCACCAACAATGAAATATCAGAAAAGGGATGTAAATGTAAAGAAATGATACCTTTTAAAATCACAACCCCAGAAATAAAATACCAAGGAGGTGAAAGATTTATATGCTGAAAACTATAAACCATTAATGAAGGAAACTGAAAATGATTCAAAGAAATGGAAAGACATCCCATGCTCTTGAATTGGAAGAATTAATATTGTTAAAATAGCCATACTACCCAAAGTAATCTACAGATTTAATGTAATCCCTATCGAATCACCCATGACATTTTCACAGAACTAAAATAAATAATCCTAAGAGTAATATGGAATCATAAAAGGCCTATAATTGCCAAAGTAATCTTGAAGAAAAAGAACAAGGCAGAAGTCATTACCATCCCAGACTTCAGACAATACTACAAAGCTACAGTAATCAAAACAGTATAGCATTAGCACAAAAACAGACATAAATAAACCAGAAATGAACTCACATACCCACAGCCAATTAATCTTTGACAAAGGAGGTAAGAATATACAATGGGGAAAAGATGGTCTCTTCAGCAAGTGATGTTGAAAAGGTTGGAAAACTATATGTAAATCAATGAAGTTAGAACACACACTTCCACTATGAATGAAAATAAACTCAAAATGGCTTAAAGACTTAAACATAAGACATAAAATCACAAAACTCTTTAAAGAGAACACAGGCAAAACATTCTCTGACATAAATTGTACCAATTTTTTCTTGGGTCAGTCTCCCAGGGCAATAGAAATAAGAACAAAAATTAAAAAAAAAAAAAAAAGAGACAAATCAAGCTTACAAGTTTTTGCACAGCAAAGAAAACTGCAAACAAAACCAAAAGACAGCCTACACAATGGGAGAAAATATTTGCAAACAATGCAACTGACAAGGCTTAGTTTTCAAAATACACTAATTATTAGAAAAATGCAAATCAAAACTACAATGAGGTACCACCTTACACCAGTGAGAACAGCCATCATTAAAAAGTCCACAAATAATAAATGCTGGAGACGGTGTGGAGAAGCGGACACCCTCCTACACTGTTGGTGGAATGGTAAGCTGGTGCAGCCACTGTGGAAAATAGTATGGAGATTCTTCATAAAACTAAAAATAGAGTTGCCATATGAATCAGCAATCTCATCCAGAAAAAACGTCTATCTGAAAAGATAACATGCACCTTTGCTCACAGCAGCACTACTCACAGTAGCCAAGATATGGAAACAACCTAAATGTCTACTGGCAGATGAATGGATAAAGAACATATGGTACATATATACAGTGGAACACTACTCAGCCATGAAAAAGAGCGAAATAATCCCATTTGTAGGAACAAAGATGCAATGAGAGAGTATCATACTAAGTGAAGTAAATCAGAAAGAGAAAGACAAATACCATATGATATTACTTACACGTGGAATCTAAAGTAGAACACAAATTAACGTAACTAGGAAACAGAATCAGGGATATAGACAGCAGACTGCTGGTTGCCAAGCGGGAGGGTCATGGGGAAGGATGTGTTGGGATTTTGGGATTAGCTTATGCAAACTATTATATATAGGATGGATAAACAACAAGGTCCTACTGTACAGCACAGGGAACTAACTCTATTCAATATCCTATGATAAAACATAATAGAAAATAATATGAAAAAGAATGTATATATATATGTATGTATAACTGAGTCACTTTATATCAGTAATTAACATATTATACATCAGTAAAAATAAATTAAATTTTAAAAAGATTAATTCCTTCAGAAGAAGTAACATAGATTCATAAAAAAGCACCATTGTCAAGTTTAAAATTTTGAATTTCTTTACCGCTTCCTTAGTTTTGGTCATCTTGAATAACATATTTTAATATTGACTTTTTAAAAGAAAACTGTTTTCCTAGTTGTTATCCTTAGATAGAAATAGATAATACAATTAAATATTTATTTTTCAGAAGTCTCAAAAGTATAAGGGAAATGAAGGCAATTACACCCCTACATGGTTTGGGGGGCATGTTTCTAATTCTATTACTTCTGATGATATTAAAGATCAAAACTGTACTAAGACATTTGAGACACACTGTATCCATATTAAATGATTTTAATTTTTTGTAAAAGCAATAGAAATATTTTCTTCAGCAAATGTATTATATATATAATAACCACAACCATAAATTTACCAAAAAAAAGCAAGCTATTGAATTAAATCTGATTGGTTATTTCCCTGCTGTATGAATCTGCTAATAATTTCATTTACTGCTTGCTAACAGAAGCACATATAAATTTATCCTCAAATTTTAAATTTAAATATATATTAAATTTTAAATCATTCATATATATGAACAAGTATATACACACATATAACAATTGCTCATATATATATATATATATGGACAATCATAAATTAAGAAATGTATACCTGGTGGCATTTTCCCCCATGATTTCTAAAGAATACCATTGTCTACTATAGGCAGTGGTATCTCAGTCTACTTTAAAGGTTGTTTAATTAGCATATTTGAGAAATCATTGGTTAGCCAATGATAAATTTATTGGGGGAGGCTCTAGTAACAATATATATAACTCTCTCTCTCTCTCTCTCTCTATATATATATATATATATATATACATACACTGTTAAATATATTGTCAAGAGTTTATCTATAGAAGAGATAAGAATGTATTTGTTTGGTTTGTGAAAAGTAGTGGTGGCTGGCAGGTAGCTGCAGGCTGATGACATATGACACCCATATACACATAGAATCAACAAGCCCACAGTTGCATCCATTCTCTATATCCAGATCCAAAGCCTTTATATCATTAATTGCAGGCAAAATGATAAGGTTCATTTGTACTGTTACACCATGGGATCAAGAGGCCTGTGAACTAATGTGAGTATGTCTTAGTTTTATCAGAGGGGGACAAACCAGGCTTCCATCACCAAGCCCCCTTCCATACATGGCAAAACAGTCCAAGGCTTCTCTGAAGCTGTGGGAGAGTCGATAGAAGAGGTGCTCACTCCACTGTGATGCCTAAAATGGCTTTGCACAGAGAGAATTCCAATACACACTGAGGGAATGAATGAGTGAATTGGTGTCATAAAACAGCCTAATTTAAGGAAAATTCCATTCAACAGGCTGGCAGTCCTCCCTACCCATCTCAACTGTTAAGACTGTAAATCAGATGAAAATTTAATTCTAAAAACTTAGAGGTGAGGAAACTTTAGAAGCTATCTACTCTCACAGAGTTTTACAACTTTAATTTAGTGGTAAAAGTCACTAGAAGTGCTTTAGAAGTCAGAGACCCAAGTCCAAATTCCATATTTTAATGAGCAAATAACTATTTCTGAGTCTAGGTTCCATGCATGTGATCTATAAGATACCATAACAATACATACTTTCATTGAATGACTACCAGGGGATTAAATGACACAATCCATTAGCAATGGTCAACTAGGTAATTTTCACCTAGCAACCATTCAAGACCTTAGATCGCATGCATAGGGGAGAGATGAAAATAATACTCAGGGACTGACTGGTTTCCTGTGGCCTCAGTGGTCATAATGAATCTCTTCCATTCAGTTTACTCCTCTTCTCACTAAGACTAAGAAGGAGGAGGTGAACAAATTAGGATAAACATTTTGAAATTGGTTTTATACTCCTTGAAAGAATGGAATTATAGAATTAAAAAAAAAAACTCCTGAGTTCTGCAGAATATGATAAAACGTTAGTTCTTTATGTTAGCTCTCTACAAAACCAATTCATGGCCTTAAGATGTGCTTTCCCACTCAACCCCATCAATACCAGGCTCAAATATCATTGTAAGTAGAAAAGTCAACAAAATGTAACCAAAAAGCTAAGTTATAAGCCAGTGAAGCCACATAGGTTTGATAGAGAAAATTCAGATGTATCATTCTATGTAAAACTAAGGTGACATGAAGAACTTAATCTAAAAGATATTACCTGAAGATTCATAACCTCTATAATAATCTTATAAAAAGTAACCATCTAGAAATTTATTTAGATGGCTTTCCTGACAGGAAAGTACTCTCTATATAACTTTTAATGTAGTATTGATGAGAACAATTCAACAAAATTCAAACAAATATCTGAAGATGCCCTATAGGAAGAAAACCACAGAGTGAGATGTTACAGGGGTATAATTGGACTTCAGGATGAGTAAGACCCTATACTTGACCTCGACAAACTAGCATTAAGGAGAGTGGATGAGTCATGTACAGAATGTCAGAATTCAAAAAGGCCAAGGCAAATACCAAAAGGAACACGTGGGGATTCTTAAGAAGGAAAGAAAATATTGGTTAGCTCATTCTGGAAAGGCAGAAGAGACTAGGTTGCCTTTGTCTTTGAAGAGGTCACTTCCCCCTACTATCCTGAGGTCACGGTGGCATGGGCAATAGAGGAATATGGGGATTGAGAATTGTTTCTACACTAACTTGAGTGGAGGGAAGCAGATTTTCTTAACAAGATGTAGTTTTGATAGTATACTAATATTTAAGGGTTCTTGAGAGAAAGAGATTTGAATTCCCTGCCTTTAAGTTTCTTACATTTCCAACACCTGTGTCTTTATCTGAGGATTGGGGATGGTGATAATGTCTCCTGAGGTGAGAATGACACCATATAGTGAATACGGAGGGCTGAACGTGGTGCCCAGCACACAGAAAGCACGCAGTAAGCGAGTACCGTGACAGTAGTGGCGGTGATGATGGAGGCAGTGCTGTGTTGATTCCACCTCCAAAACATGCTCTGACTGGGAGAGTGTTAAAAGCACCTTTGGATTCATGAGCGTTTCTATAAAAGCAACACTTGATAAATGTTAGCTGGTTGTCCAAATGTTTAGGTGCAATTTAAGAAAAGAATGGGCCTAGGATTTGCTCAGCTACTTAACAAAATTAGGAGTGGTAGCAGTCAATGACGTTACAACTTACTAAGTTCTTACTAAATGCCAAACAGTGTGCTGAACACTTTAAAAAGGATTTTTCACTTACTACAACAAGGCTATATGATAGGTCTTGATAATGTCACTGCTCTCTTTCAGATTTCAGCTTAGGCTTACAGGACTTACAAAAGCACCTAAGGTCCCATCACCAGCCTAATGGAAGTGAGTTTAAACCCACTTGTCTGACTTGTTCTTAATCACTACAGTAGGAAATTAAGCCCTTCGCCTGATTCTCCATCTGAGGCCTGAATATTTCCCTTAGCCTCTGAGTGAAGATGTCCTGAATACTTCTCTCTTTTGACCTCACTTGGCTTCAACATTCAACTTCTCAAACAGGGATTGTTTCAATGAATGGCAATGAAAGCAGGGTCGAGGTTCAGTCACCTTGATGAGTAGGGGTCAGAATCAGTGAAAGAAAATGCTCTGTGATGGAATGGTATTACCATCATTTTATAAATGTGGATACCGAGGTTCAGGCAATCAGGTAAATTTCCCAAGCTCATACAGTTAGTAAGTGGAAAGTCAGGATCTGAACTGACATCTACATTCCTAACCATCATGCTATAACCATTATGCATAACCAAAAATTCCAATAATACTCCCCCATAACCTACTGCTACACTCCAGACTTAAATAGTCCAAGATCAAGAAAGAGGAAAGTTGGAGTTACCATTCTTAAGTGAATTTCAATCTTTTCAAAACAATGCACTTGCTCACAAGATGCAGTCCCTGTGATAATCTTCTCAACCAATCATCAAGAAACAGGAAGCAAAGATTCGAGTAACAGTATGTTCCTACTTACGAGGAAGATGGGACAATATGGTTGACGCTGGGCTTAACTGTTCCATAAAATGTGATCAAAGTAGGCACAAATGCTGATACATCTTCCCCACTCACTGAAGCCAACAGCGAAATTTCATTTCCATATTGCTCTTCATAGTTCAAGCCTACTTGTGCCTGTCATTCATCCTCTGGCCTCTTCCTGTCTCCATTTCTGTACAAAAAGCTACTACACTGCTGCTCTCTGATATGAAAAGGGGGTGTGAGGAGAGGGAGACGTGGCACCTCAGCGTCTATTTTTTCATCTTAATTCTATTATGCCGACTCCACTGAACTTAATTATAGTGAATAGAGAATTAGACAATTACCCTCTGTTCTATTCTTCAGATGGTATATTTTGATAAAATTTACTACATGCTGCTCTCTCCTTGAACACTAGATGAACACTAGAAATGGATGTGTTGATGTAAAACTTGTTATAATTACAATTAAAATATAGCTTACATAATGATAGTGTTAACATAAAATTATAGATGTGTAGAGACAACGTGGTCATGCATTTTTTAGTATAAGTACATGCCTAGACCAATAGCTGCTAGTGGAATGAATATGGAAGAGAATTTCGGTTAAGCCACAAAGTCTGTTTAAGGATTTGCAGATAGCTAAGGGGAACTCAAAGAGGCCTGGCGTGCTGCAGTCCATGAGGTCACAAAGAGTCAGACGTGACTGGGCGACTGAACAACAATAAGGAGAACTCAAAACCAGTAAGATAATATTTCCCCCTGTCAAGTTTTCAGTTGCACAGTGAAGGGAAAATGTGAAATGTCTGGCAAAATTGTTCAAAGTAGGTACCCAAATGGAAATGACAAGTACAATTTTCCCTTGAATATATTAGTAAATGCTTAAGTTCTAATTTATCAGTGATACAAATTTTCAAGTGAATTTGATGAATCATAAAATAATAATTATATATAAAGGTGTACAAGACTGCATTGCTCTAGATAGTTCAGAATTACTTCTATTTGAAGAGGTACTCTATCACAACTAATTTAAACGTTACAATTTCAAGTACACTAGCAGTGAAAATTTGGAACCTGAAAGGTTTATTCTAAACGTTTGTAGTCATGGTGTCTTAACCAAAACAACTGTGTCACAAATATTATTACTAATAAAATAACTGTGGCAACATTTTATTCAGTTTTACTGTAAAAACAAAAAACTATAGGTATTTCATTTCATTTCAGATTGTTATTTTTAACTAAGAGTTGTTAAAAGTATTGAGAAGACAGTGTTAACTACATTATTTTATCTTTAAAATAGCGCTTCCATGTAACTGTTCTTAATATCTCCATTTTAGTAAAATGTATTTCTAGCTTAGACCTTTCATCAGAACTGTAGACTTGTGTATCCGGCTCTGTATTCAGCATCTCTACTTGGATATCAAGAAAAATACTGTCTTATACCTCCAAAACCTTTAATCCACTAACATATGCTCTACCTTAAACTTTTTCCATTTTATGTGATAGTAACCACACCTTTCTAGTTATGCAGGCACTAAATCTTGATTTCACCCTTGACCCCTTTTTCTACATTCTCACATTTTAATCTACCAGGAAAAGCTGTCACAGTCTTCCCGATGCACCACTTCTGAGAAGACTGGCCGTCAACATCCTGGCACATGGACCTCACGGAGGCTATAATCGCCTCCTGAGAGGCTCCCTGATTCCGCTCTCTCCCTCATCCTCAAGACCACAGACAGGGTTATACTTGTCAAACAAGAGACAGATCATGTCACACCTTTGCTAAAACCCTGCCTCTGGCTGCCTACATTTAGAGTAAAAGACAAAACGCATGTGACGGTCTCCCCGGACTTACCCAGTTCGTTGGCCTGACCTCAAGTCCTCCTGCCGCCCCTTCCTCCCCACTGACTAAGTTAGCAGGGGCAGCCTCCTTGGTATTCCTCCAACCTGCCGGGCATATTTATGCCTCAGAGTTTGGGCACCGGCTGTTCCCGCTTCCAAGGAGTGGTCCCCCCAATCCATTCTGACAACTCCCTCACTTCAAGTCTTGGCTCAAATGTCAACTTAGGAAATCCAGCCTGACTACCCTATTTAAAAATAGAACCCACCTGTACACCCCTCTAGCACTCACAACCAATGCTTTTCAGTGGCTTCAAATTCCTTTCTTCATCCCATAGAACCCATCAACTTGTGACAAAGCATAGAATTTATTTATAACATCCATCTGTTATCAACAAGAGCACAAGAAAAGAAAGGTGGGGAGAGAGAGAGAACGCATAAAGGCTCTTGTCTAATTTATTCATTGATACGTCCAAGAACGTAGAACAGTGCACAAGGAGGATGCTTAGTATTTCTGAAAAATATATAGATGAGGAAACTAGTAAGTAGTAAAGTTCAAAAAGTTTAAAATATTTCCTCAAGGTTCTACAGCTAGAAAAGGGTCACCATGGAATTCACACTTGGGGATGCCTGACTTCAAATCTGTTAGTCTCTCTGCTAAGTACACCAAGTCCATGCAGTGAATGATACTTTTTAACCAGCACCATGGAAATTCTCAGTCCACTGAATAGTACTGATAAAATGTTCTCTCTCTCTCTCTCTCTTTCTCTCTCTCTCTCTCTCTCTCTATATATATATATATATACACACACACACAGATAGATATATATTGATTTAAGCAAAGGAAACAGAAGAGTAGAATTCATGGATTATTACGGTAATTTTACAGTAGACTTAGCAATAATGACGTTTAAGTAACAATGATATTTAATGGCAGCATAATAATAATAATAAAACAATAGCACTTAAATGTATTAAACACTAATCACATGCTCAACTCGATGCCTAACTATTTCCATGCGTATCTTGTGCAATCTGTATGATTATTCTTTCAGACGTGCTTTATGTGTAACTCCATCAGGCACACTTCTCTTGTTCCCATTTCAAAGATAAGGAAATTAAAGAGAGATGTGATATCTGTTTGATTAAGATGAGGCTGCTAATAAGTCATGAGTATGAATTTAAATTCAGGTCTGTCTAACTCTAGAATCTGATTCTTAATCTCTACATGAAAATTCTGATACTTCCTTTGATAAAAGCATGTTTTCTCCTGGAAAACATCCCCCATTATATCTGCCCGTGCTAATACCTTCGGAACGCAGTCAAGTTTAAAACATGGTAAAAATGTTTAAACAGCGCTTTAACAAATAGAAATATTTTCAACCGAACAATAACAGAAAAAGGCAGGCTGAGCCCTTTGCAGTGACTCCATTGCTATCTTCCATCCAGAATGAGAAAGGGAATCAACAGCCTCAGAGTAAAGAAAGCACAAAACCCGGAGATGGAAGACTCTGTAAATGACCAATTATAAGACTATTAAGGCGCAGCACTTTTATAGTAAGAGACAAAATAATCCATTAAACTGAAAATTCTCCTACCCTTCATTCCACGGCCCACACAAACATTAATGTTGCATTTATTAGGATATACTTCCTGTGCTCTATCAACCTGACTTCCAGAAATGGTATTAATACAGTCCTCTTGCATTGCACATATATCTGAATGATGGATTCTCTCACTTGAGGTTTATAGAAAGAGTGGAGTAAATGAAATAAAGTTTAGGAAGAACTATGATAATCCATAATGAATGGGCACTGAATCAGGACAAAAAGAAACATCTTTTCTCATTTATTTGAATGAAAAGTCTACTATATATTTATTGCCTCTGCACAGGGCTAGCTACCTGTTGAATAATGGAAAACAAGCATATTTTCTTTGGAGATAAGGATTTGTGTGCTCAAGTTTCTATTGGCATACAGAATTAATCTTGCTATAGAAATGAAATAAAATGTTATCTCTTTCTGGAAGTAGGTTTGGTTAAGCAATTAGCAACTCTGATATCTTTAAATCACTATAGTTTCAGGGTTGGCAAATCTATGATTATTTTAAGCACTTCTTTATTGGTGCAACAGTTGAGCAGTGCTATTAGTGACTAACAACCAATGCACTGTCAGACAAATCTGAGACGAATCTAGGCTTTGCCATTTACTAGCAATGTGACTTTGGACTATGAGAATCACTTTCTTCAGACTTACAGTGTGATTATATGTCCTTTGCAGAATCACTGTCAGAACTAAATGTACATGACACAGTGGCTCACAGTAAGAACTCCGTGAGTACTGTGGTCATTGCTAGTAATATTGAAAAGAAATTAGAACTTCTCATAAAGTGAGATATGTTTCCTTTATCATTGTACTTTCATATCATTTTACTTTTGACTTTATAACTTAATAACTTGATCCAAGAAACATTTGGCAGTAAATATAACTGAAATAAAATTACTTGTCAAGCATGAAATACTATAATATTAAGTGTGCAGGCACAATATTCTTCTCAGGTAATTATTTAACCTGCAAAAATAGGTTATTGTCTTCTTCTTAATTAAGTACATTGAACATATATATTTGCTGTGCCAATTGGCAAAAGGTTCATTAATTTATTAGTCTAACTACATGTTGCATAAATGTCTTCTAAACATAATCACATGTGTGTTTTAGTTTGGAAAATGTGTTTGAGCCTGTTCTTTTTTGCCTGTTTAAGTTAAAAGAGGGTGAGAAGTAGAGCAGGCTTAATGTACTTTGTACTCCATTATGCCATGAAAATGCGTCTGTGCTCTGAAGACACCAACAAAAGATCTGCTTAAATGATAAGAATCAACTATTGTCCTAAAGCTTCCAAATAGGAGGGCTGTAGGCTGCAGTTTATATCAGAAGTATTTGCTCTCTTTCTCAATTGCATCAAGATGGGAAATACATGATCACAAATGTTTGAAAGTGAAGTTGCTCAGTCATGTCTGACTCTTTGCAACACCATGGACTGTAGCCTACCAGGCTCCTCCGTCCATGGGATTTTCCAGGCAAGGGTACTGGAGTGGGTTGTCATTTCCTTCTCCATAAATGCTTAAAGATAGAACAATAAACGTTGGAGAGAGTAGGGGAGGATGTAAAGTTTCATATATCTCAAACCTGGGCTATAAGGATTTTCCTGAAACAAAATATCAGTTATTATTTTTTACCTAAGGAATGTTAGTGAGCAAACCTGACATTAATGAAGGAAATTAGCTCTTTTAGCTATGATGCTTTCAGTTGAACATGGCTGAAAACAAACTCAAAATCATCAAAGGCAATTTGAAAACAGAAACAAACAAGAACAACCTCAAGGGACAAGTACTGGAAATTCAGGGGTGCTGCCAAATATTCAGACAAAGTTGGATTTGGGAGTTCCGGAGTATCAACAGAATTCCAACCTTCTCTCCATCATTCAGCCTTGCTTACCTCTGCAAGACTTTATGTTACAGAAAGTCTCTTCTTGTGCTGGATGATCACTGGGAGTCCCAGAGACATCTCTCCTTAGCTTAGAAATTCCACAGAGAAAAGACTCCCCCTGCCCCAATCCTTCTTTGAGAGAAGTCTCAAGGAGGAGTCCGAGAGACTTAGATGCCCACACATGAACCGATCACCTGCTATGACTCATCCTGGGGCCAGTGAGGAGGCAGGATGTCATTATCTGGCAGTTCTCCAAGAAAAGCCTGCTGTTTTTGCAAGATGAAAGGGGAGAAGACATGGATAATGAAAACTGTATCTGCTTCTGTAAAATCCACAGTCCCCACTCCCTGCCCTGTGTCATATGACCACGTAGGAAGCTGACCCAGGAGGCAATTTTTCCCACAATAGCCTTGATACATATGACTAAGGCACACACTGGTGGAAGAACACAAGAAAAAGTTTGAGTGGTGAAATCAGCTAGACCAATAGTAACTAAAATAGCTGTGTGAAAAGATCATTAACAAGTTGCCCCAAATTCACTCAAAGTTCAAAGTTGGAGCTAGAAATACAACATCATGGAGCATGATTTTCTCCAAGCTAAACTATGACACAGAGATTAGAAACTTCAGTACATCTTAAAAAAATAAGAAATATCAGATGAGAAAAATGAGGCCTGGAAAACTGAATGACCTAAGGTGACACAGCCAATTGATGGCAGGATTGAGACTAGAACACACTTTGTGCAATTGACTATGGTCTTTTAAATCCATGATACAACTTGTATACATAACAAAGAGAGCATTTATAATTTGCTAAATCCTAAATGTTTGTGAAATTGAAGTAATCCATTATCTCAGTAATTCTTGAAGAAAAAAAATCCAAAGACTTTTTTAGTTGTATAAGTGTATATATATACATATATATGTGTGTGTGTTTATATATATGTGTATATGTGTGTGTGTGTGTGTGTATATATGTATATATATACACATAAAATACTTGTGGAGGTATCTTCAGTTATAGTATGTGCCTGTCTCTATTCCTTCCCTTTCTGCTCTTTTAAAAAATGCCCCTTTAAAAATCGCCCACTCGCCATCTGTTAGGTAAATTTGCTGAAACACAGTAAATGTGGAGACAGAAATTGTTATAGAGACTCTTCTAAATGGCACTGACACCTATATCTGTGAATTTTTTTAAAGAGTAAGTTAGAGTTGTTTTTTTTTTTATTCCCACTATAGTAACACCACATCATCCTAGGTGCCCAGTTCTATCAATTACATAAGCTGCAGAAAGAGAGAGAGAAAGAAAGAAGCAAGAGAACCTTGTACTTATGTATAAAATGCTGCCCCCAAAGACTGAGATTATACTCAAGCATCAATGAGCAGAAGGAAACCACAAATTTACAAATGCATTTCATTTATGGTACCAGGGCCACAGGTTTAGATTTGCAATATGCTTCCACAAGGGTCAAGTCGACCACTTTGTTCTATCTAGTTGCTCCTGAGAGAACAAAACAACTGAAACAGATGCCATTCAATTCCAAGTCTATATCTTAGACCATGTCACTGAACATGAAATATTGTTCATCAGAGTCAGGGTGTAGCAAGAGTAATTTATACTCTCAGAGTGTTTGCTCTCGAGTCAATAGCAGAGAAGCCTTGAATAAAAACGTTCCCATTACTTTCCACTATAATATATCTTACTTATAGCCCATGAAACAGTGGTCAGGGGAGATTTATTCTTTGGACACCACATTATGTAAGCTCTTCACTTTTAAGCCATCCCCCACTCTGTGATCATTTTTTTAAAATATGTTACTCATAGTCAATATTAATTTACATTTAATCTTTCTTAGCATTAGGAGAGTATTATTTTGTACAAGCTCAGAAACAAATCTCTAGAAATGCCTCCCTGATGCTTCTTTCAGGCTGAAAATGCATTGCAGGGCTGTTGCAGTGACTTAATTCTAGTTGGCAGAGCCCTGGCCACACACTAATTTCATTAGCCTCAAATTCCTGGATTTGAAAGATCCACTGGGTATGATTCCTGCGCTCTGACATGTCACTGACTAACCAGCACAGTCTGCACACAGAGGAGAGAGAGCACTCGCTCAGCTCCGGCCCCCCAGCAGCAGATGAGGATTCCAAGTCAGAGACACTACTTACATCTGAGTACTCAGTCTTGCCCTGGTCCTCATTTTCGTGAAAGAACTTCATTCCAGGCTTTGCTGGCAGCTGCAGCATTTGTTACATCTATTACTATCTTCTTCTCCTGCCCTCAACCCTCAGCGCTTAGCACCCCCCACTGAAGTCACGAAGTATTCCTCCCCCAGCCTGGAAGTTAACCTCACCATAAATTTTTATCTCAAATGATCGGTTTGGCATATTCCCCACAGCAACCCATGGTGACCAGGCAAAAGAAAACTTGAATCTCTGGAGAACTAAGAATTCAATCATTGAGAGGAGTTGCCTTTATATAGGACAATCTTAATTGAGCTGAACTCTGCAATCTCAGAGAAGACTCACCTACCATTCTTTTCCTCTCTCCCCAAAGTGACTGCGCCTTTGAACAATGGGTCTGTGTTCCACTATTTTCTCTATTCATTTTGCAGTTTTACAGAGGCTGGGAAACTGGGGATTGGACTTGCATGCCAGGAGTTTCTAAGATCACATGCAAGGGGGGAAAAAAAAGGCTACTGGAAGAGACTGTTGGAATCTATGTCTATATATTTAAACATAGGCAACGGTTAACTGGGATGGCCACACCAACGCTCATACCCAGCTCACAGCACAAGCTACAAGTTGGTGCATCCCTCATACTATCAGCCTCTTCTCAATAAATACAGGTGAAAACTGTTCTTTTCCCTCAGCTGTTTAGTCCAAGGTAAATAGCTGCAATTTGCAAATTAGAGGAGAATGACAGTGTTTTCTCTGAATGGTTTTGGTCCCAGCCCACACTGCTAAGGCTGGCGTTCAGTTCCTTTCCTTCCCAGCCCAGGGAATGCGGGGACTAAACACAAGGCAAGCCTTTGCTTTTTGTGCAGCTGCCTCAGGTCCACACACCAGAGAAGGAATCAGCTCCCCCTGGAATCTTTTCCAGCAAACACAGTC
The DNA here is from genome assembly GCF_023699985.2 of Odocoileus virginianus. NCBI lineage: Eukaryota > Metazoa > Chordata > Mammalia > Artiodactyla > Cervidae > Odocoileus > Odocoileus virginianus. The sequence goes on from NC_069699.1 coordinate 17,345,367, forward strand.
CGTCAGCCTAGCCTGCAAGCTCTCTCTTGACTTGAAGATTCACTCTGTTTTAGACAGGCAGGCCCATCTGCAGCACTGCCCAAGCTCTGAGGGAAGAGAGGAACAGGCAGTAACATAATTAATAAAAGAAAAAAACGTCAAAGAGCAAATGGGCCTTCAACTCCCAGAGCTCCAGTTAAAATTCTGTGAGTCACCTCTGTGGTTTTCAGGTGACCTCCGGCCTCATCCTCCTTACAGGACTGCCTCCTCAGGTTCTCTGGCTTAACCTCAGAGGTAAAGAAATTGCTTCTGGGTTTTGCTTACAACAAGCCAGGCTCTTGAACGCACCAACTCAAAGTGAAGGCTTCCTTCCCAAGCACTTCAGGGTTTGCAAACATCTGAAGATCTTTGTGACAGCATCCCGGGGAGGCACTAGGGATGCTCACTGGATCAGAGGGTCCATACCAGGCTGCAGCCATGGACAGGCACCCCTCTTACTGGCACAGACACAAACTTCATACTCCTGGGAGCAGATGGGGGTGATGGCTGGACTCTCACCTGGAGTCCCCTCCAGAAACCCAACACCGTTAGGGAAAGGCACTTGAGAGAGAGCCAACTCTCTAGACAGGGTGAGCATAGGGCTCAGACAGAAGATCTTGAGAAGCGATTGAGGGAGTTTGGGTACTACCAGGCAGGGAGAGAACTGTGCATTTAAAAAAAGATCACTTCCAGATAGAGATCAGCAACAGCAACAACAGCAAACCTTGGAGATAAAGGTAGAGAAGGAGAAGAGAGGCAGAAATTGAAAGGGGAATTAAAAATAGAGGAGGGGAAAAAAGCATGGAGAAAGAGACACGAGGAGAGAAAGCGACGGTGAGAAAGACAGAGAAACAAGGAAAAGGGAACCTATAGTCACGCGGACCCTGAAATTCAATTTCTTAATTCACAGCCATCCATTTATACCCAGTGCAGCGCACGAGCCCTGGGGCTGAGGCTCCGGGAGCAGGCGGCTCGAGAGAGAGCGCTGCAGTAGACTAACCAACCCATCGCTCAGCTGCCCCATCCGCCTTCTCCCATTTTCGCCGTCGCCCTCTTGCACCCCAGCAGGAGGACCGCCCAGCCTTGCTCAGCGCACCCTACTGCCTCCCTCCAGGTGCCTTCTCGCCTGACTCTGAGAATCGTCCTCAAAGCCCAGGATTGGGTTGGGGGGTTGCGTTAGGGAGGTCGTGGGAAAGGATGGGCGGAGGGAGGAGGCAGAGAAAGCTATTTTGTTTCGCAGTTAGCATGAGCTCATCTCTGGGCTCGAAAGGCAAGAGTAGAAAGCTGATCGCCCAGCTCCTGCCAGTGGCTGGATTGCAAACGCAATTTAGACGGTGCAAACAACTGCCCAGAGCAAATCACCCGGGGGTCACGTCTGCGGGTGGCCTCGCCCCACTTGGGGGCCGTCCCCCTTGTCTTCTGCCCCATGCCTTCTCGAAGACAGGCTACAGGTCGGGAAATCCGACCTGGGAGAAACGGGCAATGAGCATTCAGATGTAGGTGAAGACCTAGCCCTGGGTCTAAGAAGTGCCTCCCTAATCTTTTCTGGACATTTTCCTGGGGAGCTGCGTTTTGCCCGGTGGCGTGGGGCTGGGAGGCTGGGAGTTGAGAAATGCCCAGTTTCGAGGCGTCTTCTCATCTTTCAAATTCCTTGCGCTTAACCGGCTCTCACAGGAGCCTGGCACTTTTACGAGCCAACGAGCCAGTTTTTGGACCATATTTCACTCTAATGCAAACCCATTTAAATCATCGCCTTGTTTTTCGCAGATTGCTTCTTGTAAATGGGGCCATAAATCCAGGATGTCAAGCCGGATGGAGTGGAGCGCGGACAGGGGAGAGATGGAAGGGAAATGAACCCAGCGGGGGAAAGTACCTCCTCGCTTGGGGTGAGAGGGATTCGGCAGGATCTCCAGGGTGGCAGTGAGCGAAGGCTGACCTGACCCCGCGCCCCGCAGGTCCAAGCCAGTGCTTTTTTAGGATTAAGAGCGCGGGGAACTACGGCGCGCTCTGCCCCAGAGGGAGCACCCCCCTACCTGGAAAAGCCTCAGGATGTTGGCTACCATGATGGAGACAGAACTCCCCGAAGCCCCAATCACTCCAACTACTTTCTCCGGCTTGACGAAAACTGGAGGCTCGCCGTTGGTGCAGCGCACGTCGGAGGTGTCCTTCTGGATGAGCGCTTGGACGAAAGTGAGCGACTGTTCGAGCGCGTAAGTGTCCCTGGAACAAGTGTCCAGGATCCGCGCGCCCAGCGTTACGTTGGGCAGCAGGTTGGGATCGCTGTTGATCTGGTCCAGGGCGTAGAGCATCGCTTCCAGCCTGTGGATCCCGTTCTCCCTCTTGATGTCGCCGCAGGGCACTCCGCTGGGACCCTTCGCGTGCACCGGGAACAGCCCCCCGAGGGTGACGTCCCCCTCGATCCGGATGGAGTGCGGGGCGTACATCTCCTGGCCGCGCGCCGCCGCCGCCAGCGCGCACAGGAGCACCTCCAGCACACAGCAGGGGAACTTCATCAAAGTCAGGACGCGGAGCAGCTTCCCCAGCTGGACCATGCTGCTCCAGCGGCTGCGGCGGCGCTGGAGGGGCCGGTGGCGGGCTCGCCGGGGTTCGGGCTCCTTGGGGTGAGCTCCTCGTGGGAAGCCCAGGAGCTCCTGCTGGCGAGGAGGGTGGGGGCGCCCGAGGAGGGGCAGCCGGCGAGGGTAGGGGGTCCCGCGGCGCCTGCCAGCTTGGGGTGCCGTGCGCTCTGGGGTTCCCCAGCCGGCGCGCCGCGCTCGCGCTCGCGCTCCGCGGCTTGCAGCTCGAGCTCTCCAACAGCCCAGCACTAGGGAGAGGGCACGGATTGCTATCGCTTTAAATGGACGTTCGGCTCCCTCTCCTCCTCCTCCCACTCCCTCCCACCCTCGCGCTCTCTCCGGCTCTCCCCACCCTTCTCAGAGCCCGCCCTTCCCACTGGTTTGCATCATCACGCAGGGAGGGGCTGCGTGAGGAGGTAAAGGGGGGGAATGGGTGGGCGGCTTGGAGCAGGGCGGGGGTGGGGGAGGGTTGGCTCCGATTGGGAGTTTCGCGGTCCCCAGGGAATCTGGGGATTGCAGGTCGCAGGCGAAAGCTGAGTTCCTGCTCCTGTCTCAGTGGAGAAGCCTCTGGCTCGCCCGCCTGCACTGACACACACATTCGAGGGACGGGTGGCATCGGCCCCGGGACAGGGCGGTGCTGTCTGGGGCTGACTGCTCCCAACCCTGAGGTTGGGGCCGGAGCTGTGAGCTCCGGGAGAATGCAAGGTAGTTGCAAGATGCTGTGGTCGAGGCTGAAGAGGAGTAGGGAGACCCTAGTCTCAACTGCCAATCCCTCTGTACCAGTTTTGCGTAAGAAAAACACAAATGCACACAGGAACCTGATTTATGACGTAAAGAACCTTTAACCAGAGACTTCTCTGGAGCCAGGCACTGGGTAGCCTGTAAGGAAAGACGACAAGGAGGAGAAACGTTAGGAATGAAAGTGCAGCCTTGGTCTACAGGGTTACTGTGACCGGAGCTGGACGAACCAACTAACCCTGATCTCCAGCAAATCCGTGGCGGATTCACTCCTTTTCTTCCTCTCATTGCAAGAGATGGAACAACGGAGAACTCTGCAGAACGCACCTTCTTCTCTAGCGCTGACAGGTAGAAGGCTCCCTCCTACCCACTTCCAGAGATGCGCGGACAGAAAACAGCGAGGAAGAGGTGACAGAAGGAGGAAGAAACAGGGTTAGACAGAAATCTCCCCATCAATCCAGTACGCTATTCTTGTTTTTTTTCTAACTGAAGATGTGGGGGGAGGAGGGAGAAAGAAGATGCCAGAGCAGTTTTTAGTGCAGTTAGAAAGCTGTTTTTCAAAGGCGTGCCCTTCTTCAGGTCCAGCCCAAACTTGGCCCCTTAAAGCAACAAGTGGCCCTAGTTCTGCTTAAGGAAAGGCAATGTCTCTGTCCGTGGTACCAAAGTGTACTCCATATGGTAAACTCAACTCTTGCTGTGGCTTACTGTTGGAGGGTAGCAAAACCATTTACATTGAATCGAGGGTAGAGAGAAAACCAAAAACAAGACTATATTTTCATTTTAATGTTAATGTTCTAAAGAAAACTGTCCTTGTACAAAACACACACACACACAACACATAAACCTAAAAAGTCAGATGAGTAGCTGTATCTTCCACCAGCCTCCTGTGTTACCTTGGCGTGTCTCTTTCTGTGTCTGGGTTTTTGTTTCTCCATTAGTAAAATAAGGAAATGTTCTACAAGTTATCTTTTAAATCTCAAATCCTCTGTTAAAAATAGGCCACGCCCCTTTGGCTATGGTAGTGTTTTTAGACCAATATCTTCTGTTCCTTCATGTGTCAGAACACCTGTTTTCTGATGCCCAAACAACATCAAACATTTCCTGATACAGAGGACTTATTTTTTCCTTTTAATCACCTATTTATCTTCCTTCTAGGGACAGTCCAGTCCATTAATTTCTTTTTAGATATTGCCCCTCCTGCAGGTTTCAGTATTTAAAGTTTGAGGAGGGAAAACAAAAAAATCTTCTGGTTACAATGATGAGTTCAAGGATGTGAACAGAGGGCAGCCATAGGCATGCATAGCTAATCCTTGGACTCCTGGTGGAACAACTAGGATAGCCACACAGAGCCACCACTGCCCAACAGACCCTATGCCAGAGTTAGAAGAAAAAGGGAGCCCTTTCCTGAAAATGCTTTATGTATATCTTTTGGACAATGTTACACTATTTGATTTTGTACATTTTACCGCCATTTTCAAGGAAAAAGTACCATAATAAATATAAGAATCTACCCTGTATACAGTGTGATTATCCATCACTCATAGATGCGATGCTTCATAAAGTGTACATAAGTGCCACCTTCTGCTATGATGACCCCGCCTCCTTCCAGCCATCCTGGAGCTGCAAGGGTATAAGCCTGTAGCTGTGATAGAAGCTGCTATATAGGCAGGGAGATTTTTGAATCCTCTAATGAGAGATACCAGAGAGGCGAAAAGGAAGAGAAGAAGGGCTGAGGAAGAGAGAGATAGGGGCCTGATTAAAACACAGGAACTCTTGGATCCACACGTGCCTTTTTTCCCCAGTTATGTAATATTTTCTTTCAGCTGTTTGAAGTCAAAACTCCTCTTGTAATTCACCTATTTTACTATATAGGAACAAGAAGGGTGGAACAGGTAGACTAGGTATCCTATTAAGGTAGAATTAGCTAATTTGGAAAGGGGGGAATAAGCAAAGCAACAAAAAGGCATACTTGGGAACATAAAAATGAATGGTGATCATAGTATTTAGGCATCAGTACCTCAGGCTATATTTGACAGAGGCTATATCCTTATTGAGTTTTTAATTTAAGGCTATTTATTGGGAACTTGGTGCCAAAAGTCTATTTGAAGAGCTGTGTTGCAAGTAATATCATTTGATTTTTCAGTTGCTCATGTGAAGATCTATGTTCTCCTCTTCCATTTCCAGCTCACATCTTGCTACTGTTCAATAAACAGTTCTTGGCTGACTATTGAATGTTACCTTATTCTGCACTTAGTCTCCCCAAACATCTGGCAGCAATCATTATCTTCTTTTTATTGCAGTCATCTATGTGCATGATTTATTTCCCTTGCCAAGTTGTAAGATCCTTGAGGGTAAGGGCTGAGTATTATTTATCTTTTTATCCAGGACAATGTTCAGAATGGTGTTTTATACCTAAGAAGCATTCATGTGTTGAATGAATCAGAACTAGTTTTGCCATTTCCCACTGCTTTTCTATCACAGTGACAGAAACATAAAGTGGGCAGAGCAGAAATGATGGCAGATAATTTGTTGTCCTCTTAGTCACAAAATGTACTTCCTAGAACTTAAAGGATAATTAGTAGATTTTGAAATAATTTTGTTTTACAAAAATTGCATAAGATTGAAATACTATAACTTTGTGGCTCTTGATCAGCTCTAAAGGCAGGCTTAATTGGTTCTTCCTGAATCAAGTGTTTATAGCTGGCCCAATAATGAGGGCCAGCATCATGGTCATAAGCTGGTTGAGGATGGTCAGGACCTGAGCAGAAGAGTAAGGGCGACTGCTCCAGAGAAACAGGAAAGTGATGCTGAACTTGCAAAATCTTTGTATCTTCAGCCACAATGAGTGCATAGGGTCTGGAACTTAACAGGTGATATAGAATTTGTTTTGTTTTGTTTGAGATTACATAAATGGAAAATCTTTGTGTGAGAGTGATTAAAACTTGGCCATTCATTGTTTTAGTGTCTTATTCAATTAAAGAAGAATCTGGTTTTAAGCACAATGATCATAATTATAAAGTGTGTCCACAGGCTTGGATTTGTGTAGTCATTTATCTATCTTCATCGAGAGACTGATAAAAATGAAAGTTAAGGACTCAATCCTAACTTACATTCTTACCATTGTATTTTGTTAATCATCTCACTTTTATTAATTTTCTTTGTTGTTCTCCATGCGCATCATCTTCTGTAGAAAATAATGCCTCCATTTTCAACTCCTCCTCTGTCTGAATCTAATTTGTAGTTTACAAAGTCTTCCTTCGGAAGTGCTGCCACTCCTGCTACTGCTGCTAAGGTACTCTGGCTATTCTTCTATTCTTCCATCCTTCATGTAGGTCTCCATTCATAGTTTTCTGTTTTCATAGCTTTTTATAAAAATACAATCTTACATTTTTATTGCATTACTAGGTCAAGGTCACCTTTTTTTCTTCAAGAGGGAGAAAGAGAGAGAGAGAGAGATAGAAAAAAAAAATCGATTTTAACTGTTTTACTTTCCTATCATATTTACTTGTAGTAGACATCTGTATCACTGACTCCATCTATTTCCTGATTCCATCTTGTTAAGGAGCTTTAGTTTTGTACATTCCCTAAGTTGATAGGGGCTGGATTATTCCTTATGTTCCTTTAGTAACTTCATGAGCTATTTCTCTGCTAAAGAACTCCTCCAGATTTCTATGAGCTGAGGTGGAACTGTCAACCTTAATACCTCACGTATCCAAATTCAGGTGTGGGCACACGTCTAGTGTTGGCAAAACTGAGTCCTCTCTCCCCTTGCTGAAGAGTTTGAGGATAGGTAAGGGACCTGAGATTTCCCAATACTTAGATAAGGCAGATCTGTTCCTTTTGACTTCTTACTTATGAATATAGAAATGGGGGCTTCCAGAAGCTATCTTTTCCATCACATGGATAAAGCTCATCTAATATTAAAATCCACCCATAAATAGAAGAACATCAAAGACACAGAGAAAAAAGGGGAGCCCTGATGAGTCATCTGAGACTCTGGATCTGGCAATGCCTGAAGCTGTATTTGTCTTTGAACAGTCCATTTATTCACCAGTATATTCCATCCCTCACTTAAGCTAGTGATTCACTCCAGTTGAGTCTCTCAAAATTGAGAATGCTAATTTAGGTTGCCATTGATTAAAAATAAGCAGATAATTAATAAATTGCTACTGATTCTTAGAATCCTGTCAGAATGAACTACAGAAAGTTTAAATCTCTACAATATGGAGTGTGTAGTGGTCTTAGAGTCACCACTTAACATGAATCCAGGCCTTAAGCATATGATAGAAAAATCGATATGGCAGTGACTTCAAATGACCAGTTGAGTGGGAAGTAAGATTAAAACTTAAGAAGACTTCAGTATAACAGGTGAGTTTTTAAATTATCTTAAAATGACAATTTATGTTCATCTCATAATCAAATGAAAACAGAAAAACAATGAAGCAAAGTCTATGGGATTCAACAAAAGCAGTAATAAGAGAGAAGTTTATAGCAATACAGTCTATTGTGGAAACATGAAAAATCTCAAATGAACACCCTAACCTTACAATTAAAGGAACAAGAAAAAAAAGAATAAAACCCACAGTTAGTAGAAGGAAAGAAATACTAAAAAACAGAGCAGAAATAAAATAAATGAAATAAAGACTAAAAAGAGAAAGATCAATAGAACTAAGACCTGGTTCTCTGAAAATATAAAACGGACGAATCTTTAGCCAAAATCATTAAGAAAAAAAGAAAAAAGAAAGAAGACCAAAATAAATAACAAATGAAAGAGAAGTTACAACTAACACTACAGAAATACAAAAGAATCATGAGATTACTACAAATAATTATACCCCAATACACTGGACACTCTAGAAGTGGACAAATTTCTAGAAATGTTACAATCTCTTAAGATTGGACTAGGAATAGAAAATATGTACAGACCAATCACCAGTAATGATACAAAATAAGTAATAAAACACTCCAAGCTAACATAAGTCCAGGACCAGAGATCTTTCCAAGTGAACTATTTTAAACATTTAGAGAAGAGTTAATGCCTACCCTTCTCAAACTATTCCAAAAAACTGCAGAAGAAGAAACACTCTGAAATAATTTTCTAAAGCTAGTTTCACCCTGCTACCAGACCAGGCAAAGAAACCACAAAGAAAGAAAATTACAAGCCAATAACACCAGTGAACATAGATGTAAAGTTCCTCAACAAAATATTAGCAAATCAAATTCAGAAATACATTAAAGGCATCAGAAACATTAATCAAAGGAGATTTATCCTGAGGATACAAGGATGGTTCAATATCAGTAAATCAATCAATGAGACATACCATATAAACAAAGTAAAGAATAAAAATCATATTACCATCTCTACTCTGAGATACTGAGATTCCTTGGTAGCTCAGCTGGTAAAGAATCTGCCTGCAATGCGGGAGACCTGGGTTCGATTCCTGGGTTGGGAAGGTCCCCTGGAGGAAGGCATGGCAACCCACTCCAGTATTCTTGCCTGGAGAATCCCCATGGACAGAGGAGCCTGGTGGGTTACAGTCCATGGGGTTGCAAAGAGCCAGATATGACTGAGTGACTAAGCATAGCACAGTACAGCACTGTGAGATAAATAAGTATTGTTTTTAAGCCACTAAATATGTGGTGGTTTGTGACACAGCAACAGGAAATAAATATAAACAGCTAATGTAAAGATCTTCAAATATTTTAGGGAAACATGAATGCAACGAGGAGAGAAGTGAAAATATAAAGATAAGTGGAATGTCTAGAGCTGAAAAATACATTATTTGTAATTCACTGCATGTGTGTAACAGCAGTTATGCACTGCAAAAGACAAGGAAGATGAATTTGAACACTGTTCAAGATAGACCATATATTGTTCTATAAACAAATCTCAATACACTTAACATGATTGAACTCATTCTCATAACAATGGCATTAACTTGAAAATCAGTAACAAAATTATATCTAGAAAATCCTTTAATATTTTATATTTAAACAACACATATTTAAAATGAAATTTAACTCACATTTTTAAAAATCCAGATAAATTAGAATATATTTTTAAATGATGGATAACAAAAAAGCCTGTCAGAATCTGTTTACCATAGCTAAGGCAGTTCTTAGGGAGAGATTTATAGCTTAAAGCCTGATAGTAGAAAAGAAAACATACATTTAATTCAATCTTCTAAACTGCATTAGATAATAAAAAAGTAAAATAAATTATATATAATTAAAAAGAAAGAAGAGAGTATAAATCAGTGAAACAGAAAAGAGCAAAAAGAGAAAAAACAGTAATACCAAAAGTCGTTCTTTGTAAAGACCAGTAAAACTATTTCTAAGCTGGATAGATTAAGAAAAAAGAAAGAAAAGAGAGTTGACCAATGTAAATAGAAAAGGCATCAATGTAGATCCTAGACTCATGAAAAAAATATAAGGAAATTTCATGAAAATTTTTATATAAAAAAATGTGAAATGGGCAATTGAAAGATGTAACTCACCAAAATTGACTCAAAAAGAAAGAAAAAATCTAAAAGCTTTATGTTTGTTAAATTTCTTTTACAGTAGAAAACCTTCCCATGCCTGAGACTGGTGGTCTAAATGGGGATTAACCGGAAATAGGCTTGATAGATGTTATTGCTGCTGCTGCTAAGTCGCTTCAGTCGTGTCCAACTCTGCGACCCCATAGATGGTAACCCACCAGGCTCCCCCATCCCTGGGATTCTCCAGGCAAGAACACTGGAGTGGGTTGCCATTTCCTTCTCCAGATGTTAGTAGGGAAATAAAAATATTCTAAAACTGATAGAATAATATGTTGATGTTGTATAGTTACTATACAACAACATCAGTAGTTACTAGCAATGACCAAATTTCACCCTTGAAATCAGTAGATTTTATAAGTAAAATGTATCTCAACAAAGCTGTTTGAATAAGAGAAAATAAAGTAACATATAAAAAACACTTCTTGCAAAAATTCTAGGTTCAGATGGCTTCCCTTGATGAATTTGATCAACAATTTAAGGAAAAATGTCAATCTTACATAGACTTTCAAAAAACAGAGAGGAAGGAATTAGAAATGAAGAAAATTGCACAAAACATATATTTCATAAGGAACTTGTGCACAAGATTATATAACACACACACATACAGATAAAGGATATAGAAGTTCACTAAAGAAAATGCACAGAAGGCAGTAGGCACATAAAAGATGTTCAACTCCATTAGTTTTAGGGATAAGCAAATTAAAACCATAATGAGATCCCACTACCTATCAGCAAGGTTAAAATTAAAAAGACTGATCATTTTGAGTATTGGAAAGGATACAGCAGAACTAGTACTTTCATACACTGTCAGAATGCAACACGGCAAAACAACTTTACATAAGTTGTTCTCAGTTTCTTATAAAGGTAAACATATACTTATCATTTAGCCCCACATTTCCACTTCTACCCAAGGAAATGACAATGTATGTCTACACTATTTCTGTATAAATGTTTATAGTCATATTATTCAAAATAACTCTAAAATATTGAAAAACTCAAATGTTCATCAAAACGTTAACTACATGTGGTATGCCCATAGAATGGAATGCTACTCAGCTATAAAAAGGAACAAACTAATATTCATAACAGATGTATCACAAAAATGTTAAAGCAAGTAAAAGAAGAAAGACAAAAGGGAGTGTCTGCAATATGAAACATTCTATATGAAATTCTAGAAAAGTCAAAATTAATATGCAATGATAGCAGATCAACCTGGGTCTGAGAAAAGGGGGTGGACTGATTCAATAGGAATATAAAATACCTTTGCAGGGTGATGGAAATGTTATACATATTTATTTGTGGTGGTTTTTCTTATATAAAGTTTTATGCTTAGTTTATATATTTATAAACTCACCAATATACATATTTAATAAGTATATAGTTTTTTAATCTAAATTATACCTATATTATAATTTATATAATTATAAATAAAGTTTATATAAAATATTAAAATCCCATTATCTAGGCAAATTTTTCAACTCATCCATTTTTGTCATCTCTAAACTGAAGAATTGTGCTTTGTTTCTTTTGCTCACTGACTTTTAACATTTCTCTTAGTATGAACTATGTGCCATGATTTTTATAATTATTGATAAAATATAAACTTTCATAATGTTTCCTCATGAACTTTTACACTTATATTTATGTTGCTTCTTGCAAAACATTTCCCTATAAATCTAACAGTGATTAATATTATAACTAACACTTTAAAAAAGGTATTCATAAAAGCCTTTAGAAATCTCTTTCAAATATTTATAACATCTTATTTAGAATGATAAGACCATACGTATCTCGTTCCTACTTCAGGTCTGCTCTTAGAAATCTTTGAATATAAAATGGCATTTGATTCTCTTGCTTTGCATTCTTGCTCTTTGGAAGATGGTATCCCATGATTTTATCCAAAATAGTATTCTCTAAGTCAACTTTGTCACATCATGTCAGCCTTTTTCACATCTTGTCACACTCTCAGCTGTCATAAAGGCAGCTGCTGGTTTCTTGTGATTTTTTGGCAAATCTTCCTTTCTTAGATTTGTTCAACCTTGTCTTCTTACTTATGGGTCAAAGTTTCAAGTCCATGGGATGGTAAAGTCTGCATTACCTAGTTAATCCAGTCAGGAAAGATATATGGAGAGAAAGCCAATCAATAAAAAGTAACCTGGTAGAGTCAAGCATAGTTATCAATCTGGTTATTTATTTCCAGAGCAGCTCAAAATTGTATATGACTGCTAGAGTTGGGGCACTTTTGACTCAGTGGTAACTGAAAGGATTCTTTAGGGACTCTGAGAAATCAAAAGATTAAATTAAGACAAAACAACTTTAGAGGGTTGATGGAAATGTTCTACATCTTGATAGGAATAGTGGTTACATGGTTAAATATATCTGTCAAGAGTCATGAATTCACACACAAAATGTGTGCATGTTCTCCATGAAAAGGTTAGTAACTACAAAGAGTAACTTTACAATGGAGAAACAGGTCAAACACTACCTCAGCCAGGTGATAAAGGTTAATACCAACACTGATAGGGCACATTAATAGTATATAGTTTTGATGTTATGTGATAAATTTGGGACTTTACTTCTGTGATCTCTTCCCCCAAACCCATAACTCCATTCTGTGCTGGTTTTTTTTTTTTCCATTTATTTTTATTAGTTGGAGGCTAATTACTTTACAACATTGCAGTGTTTTTTGTCATACATTGAAATGAATTAGCCATGGATTTACATGTATTCCCCATCCCGGTCCCCCCTCCCACCTCCCTCTCCACCCGATCCCTCTGGGAATTGTGAGGAAAATATCAGAGAAATCCCAATTGAGAGACATTCTACAAAACACCTGGCCAGTACTTCTCAAAGGAGTCCATGTCATCAAAATCAAGGAAAGCCTGAGAAACTGTCACAGCTAAGGGGAAACTAAGGAGACATGATAAGTAAATACAATGTGATACCCAACTTGACACCGTGGATGGGATCATGTAACAGAAAAAAATGCACTAAGTAAAAACTAAAGAAACATGAATAAAGCATGAACTACAGTTAATAATAATGTATTAATGTCATTTATTGTGACAGATTAATATGAAATGCTGATAATATGAAAAATGAATGTGGGGATTTCATAACTCTCTTTAATATCTTTGCAACTTCTCTGTAAATCTGAAGCTCTTCTCTTAGAATAAAAAGTTATTAAAATCATTTTGAATGAAAGACGAGTATATAAAAATACATAGGGATTAAAACATATCCGTGAAGGAGGCAGTGTTGTTGTGATCACATAATTTATTGCCAAAACCTGAACATGTTTTGAAGTAGAAGAAGATGCTATTAATAATTGTACCAGTACAAGAGGCATAAACTGAGATGTATGGTCCCCCTAAGTATACAAAGTTGTATTAAACATCCAAGTTCTTGTTTCACACTTTCTGCATTTCAATCCAATCTGCCACTTGCTAGTTGAGTAAATTATTTCACCTCACTGAGCATTATTTGCAATTTGAGAAAGAGAGTAATATTTACCTTATAAAATTTGGGAGAATTAAAAGAGATGATCAAATTAAAGAGCTTACTTAGCATATGCCTGGCACATAATCAGTACTCAATAAATGGTAGATGACATTTGAGTATATTTGGACATCAGTGAATTTTGCTGAGGCATGCCTGCATAATTACACCAAATCCTCTCTGCTAATGTATCCTCTTTTTTTTTTTTTTCATCATAACTGAATAGTGGTCACACAAATATTTACTCTGTAATAGTTAGCTCTGATGTGCTTTGACAACTTTAGGGTCCCACCCAGGATGTGTTAGGAGACTGAATGACATTTACAGTCATAATGATGAAGATTACCATCATCACCACCATCATTATCTTTTCTTTTAAGAAACTCTCATTTCTCCTTATCTTGGTGGGTCTGTCAGCATCATGGCTCCAGCACCCAGGTGCTCAGATAGTACATGGACAAAGCTGAGGCACATCCTCTAAGATACAGAGATTGCTCCAGAAATGGGTCTAAGACCAAAGCAGAGTCAATCAATGTCATGTGGGGGAAAGAGGTAAATTTACCTTTGGAATCATGACTTCTAATGACATTAATGTAGATCTGCTAATGGTCTTCTTTGCAACAACGTGAAAAGATATTCCCTGAGAATGTCAGAAACCAACACAGAAGCAACTCAGAAGCAAACCCAATTTAGAGGTAAAGAGGAAGACAGAGTTCAGGTGCCATGGTTTGCACTCCTGAGTCCAGCTGTGCCTGAATGCCTCCCTCATGCAATTTTTTCCTACTTAAGCTAGTTTGACGGAGAAGGAGAAGGCAATGGCACTCCACTCCAGGACTCTTGCCTGGAAAAATCCCATGGATGGAGGAGCCTGGTAGGCTGCAATCCATGGGGTCGCTAAGAGTCGGACACAACTGAGCAGCTTCACTTTCACTTTTCACTTCCACGTATTGGAGAAGGAAAGGAAATGGCAACCCACTCCAGTGTTCTTGCCTGGAGAATCCCAGGGACGGGGGAGCCTGGTGGGCTGCCATCTATGGGGTTGCACAGAGTCGGACAGGACGGAAGCAACTTAGCAGCAGCAGCAAGCTAGTTTGAATTGTCTGTTCTGTCACTTAGAGTGAAGAAGCCATAAGTAATAGAGTGAATTTTCGGTTACATTCTACACTTGCCTACAATATAATAGTTTTCATACTATTCACAGTTTCTGGATTTGTTTATCATTTTCCCCAGTAGAATGACATCTTAGATAAAGACTGAGGTTCAGAGACTTGGTGTTTAGCAGGTTAGAATCCTTCCTTCTTGGTTGATAATCTGCCAATGTTGGCTGAATAAATAAATTATATAGTTTTTACACAGGTGAGCTGAATTATTGGCCCTTCATCATTAGAATTTACAAACAGTAGGTGACGAGAAGGACACAGTCTCTAGCTTGATTCCGGGCATTTTCCTCCTCCATTATCATCTCTGTTTCAATCTGTTATGAGGTCATTTTTCTCTGATGCCTTATTTGTCCTTGAGGAACAGGTCTTGCAAGATAGCACACACCTACTCTTTATTTGTTTATTATTCGTGCATTAAAGTTCAGGGGGCTTTCCTTGTTGTTTTGTGTTAGTCTTTCATTTGTATAGCTGTCACTTTATCTCCCTGCATTTATGATTCCTTGCCCAAATTTCCCCAGTGGGAATATTCTCCATACTTAGCAGATCTCTTTAAGTTGTAAGTGATGGCAACCTAACACAAACTAGATGAAGCAAAAGCAAAAAAAAAAAAAAGTGACTTTGTTGACTTATGTTGCTGGATGTTAACAGGCAACCTGAGGTTTAGATATAGCTGGATGCAGGTGTTTAAAGACATCTTGAGGCTCTTTATCTTTCAGGGTCTGTTTGCCTTTGTATCTTTTCTCTTGGTGACTTAATTCTCTCCTGTTGTAGTCAGGCTCTTTGCATTGGAAGGCAAGAAAATCAGTGTCCCAGCTACTTCACAACATCATTACAGGTCAAAACCCTAAGGAAACAGATAGCTCTATGCCAGTGACCAAAGAACAAATATAAAACTAAAAGAGTAATCTTGTTGGGCAAAACTGAGTCATGCTTTATACCAGGAAGTAATCAGTCACTATGGTTGAGAGACTCAACAGAACCACGTGGGTCATAGAGGAACAGTTCTACACTGGGATTAATAGTTGTTCACTAAATACAAAGTAAAAGAAAACAACCAAAAAATGATTCCCTTTTATTGTAACTAAGGGAAGCTGATTTACAGCTGTCCTTGGTTTTTGGTGGGGCTTCCCTGGTGGCTCAGATGGTGAAGAATTTGCCTGAAATGTGGAAGATCTGGTTCAATCCTGGGTCAGGAAGATCCCCAGGAGAAGGAAATGGCAACACACTCCAGTATCCTTGCCTTGAGAATTCCATGGAAAGAGGGGTCTGGTGGTCTAGAGCCCATACAGTTGCAAAAAGCTGGATAAAACTGAATGACCAACACTTTGACACTTGGTTTTTGGTAGTAAAGGAGTAGGTTAAGAACAGAAGCTATATAGAATGCTATAGGGCACTTCTCAAGACAGCCCTTTCTTCATCACTTTTTCCATCTTCCATTCTAAGACACATTCGGGCACCACAGTGGCAAGCTTAAAAACACCATCACTGGTGGTCCAGTGGTTAAGACTTCACGCTCCCAATGCAGGAGGCCTGGGTTTAATCCCTGGTCAGGGAATTAGATATCATATGCCACAAATAAGAGTTTGCATGCCTCAACTAAAATATCTTACATGCCGCGACTAACACCCTGCACAGCCACATAAAATAAATAAATGTTGAAAAAAGTCACCATCACCATGCTTTCCTTTAGAGTTTGACTACCTTGTCCAGACATCAAAGAAAAATATGTAACTCTTCTGCCTATTACTTATAGGGTTATATAAATTTTTTAAAAAAGTTAACAAGAACTGTGTTCTATTGATTAGAATATTAAATATTTTTGACACATCATACTCACCAAGCATACAGTCAACTCTCATGCAGCCCACTTCATCTCCTTGCATTAAGGTTTGATTCCCACACCTGCCTCACTTCTTAACAGCCATGATTGTTTTCCTTAAAATTTCTAAAATATCTCAATGTACTGCTTAAAACCTTGGAACAAATGTCTACACAATAACTAACACATGGTAAGATTATCTTCAGCTTGGTGTCTCAGCTCTGATCTGGACTGTACACTCTCTAGAGCAATGGTTCTCAACCAGGGGTAATATTGCTCCCTGGTGGAGATTTGGCATTGTCTGAGACAATTCTGATTATCATGACAGAGTAAAAGACTGTCATGTCTTCTTGAATCTGAAGGACTGAGGCCAAAGATGTTGCTAAACATTCTACAATACATGGAACAGCAAACAACAAAACAAATGTGTCAGTCCAAAATTTTAGTGTTGAGGTTGAGAAACCCTGATCTAGATGAACAGATTTTGGAGAAAATTTTATTTCCTTACCTAAATTTTTTATCATGTCCAACATGCAGAATATAAACAGGTAAAGAAATACTTACTTGAGGGGAAAATACAGTAGCAAGAGTAATTATTGATGATTGTAATTTTCTTTATAGCTCTTTTCTTTCATCCTTTCTATTTTTTCAAGCCATCATGTCCTATTATGGAATTTCAATTGGGTTCTTAGATCTGTAATAGAACAGAAAAGTGAAATAAAAATCAGAAAGCATTAAAATACAAGAAACCATAATCCTAGTTCTTATTATATCTTTTAGTAGAGTCATGACTTGGGAGAATCACTTAATCCCTTAGAAACAATTCTTCTGACTTCAATGTGAAATATTTATATTAAATTATTATTTTAAAATAAAATGTTCATCTACTAAAGAAGAACACAATGTAAAAAGAAACCCAAAGAAATGCTATGAGGGGAGAAAACCGAGAACCCAGAAACTCTAATATTTTAGCTTAACTTCTTGTTCCACAATGATACTGAAAGTGGGATTCTTCTAGATTTATTTTACTAATCACAGAAATCAATGAATTATATTTTCCTTTCCAGATCTAATGTTTAATTACTAAATAGATCAAGCTTTATCTGTCCTATAATATTTTATAATATTTTGTTCTCTATCAAGAATTAAAGTTTGACCTAATAAAATAACCAAATATATCCTCTTAGAAACCATCAAGTAGTAAGATTTCTGAGATAAACAGAGAGGAATCTTGGCTGCTGCTGCTTCTAAGTCACTTCAGTCATGTCCAACTCTATGCAACCCCATAGACGGCAGCCCGCCAGGCTCCTCTGTCCCTGGGATTCTCCAGGCAAGAATACCAGAGTGGGTTGACATTTTCTTCTCCAATGCATGCCAAGTCACTTCAGTCGTGGCCGACTCTGTGCAATCCTATGAACAGCAGCCCACCAGGCTCCTCTGATCACAGGATTCTTTAGGCAAGAATACTGGAGTGCTTTGCCATTTCCTTCTCCAAGGAATCTTGGAGTGTTATCTAATACTTAAAATCTCAAGAAAAATGCCCATCTAGTGCAGGTGACAGTTCTGCCAAATTATGTGAAAAGGTGGCTTATTCAAGACTTGCCTAAAAGGGACAGTGCCAAAATGCCAAGCCACAGAGCAAACCATGTTCCAGAAACAGGGACAAGTGATGGAAGATCACTCCCTAGAGCATTCGCTTGATATAAGAAAAAAAATGTCTCACAGAAAAATACTTCTGAATTGAAAATTTAAATTATGAAACAAAATTTTCTGTTAGCCAGTGGATTCCCTCAAGTATGTTTAAGCAAAAACTTTCAAATAAGATTTTAGAGTACCAGAAAATGAGCAGGAATAAAGGACCTGTAGAAGTTCCTACTATGAATTTGTTCATCTCTTCTAGTTTTTTGGATGTAATTGTTCATAGTTGTTTCTTATATTCCTTTCCATTTGTGTGGCATCAGTTGTAACGTGCCCTCTTTCATTTATAATTTTATTTATTTGAATTCTCTTTTTTTTCTTGATCAGTCTAGCTAAAGATCTGTGTACTTTGTATATCTTTTCAAAAAATTCAACTTTCAGAGATCTTGTGTATTTTCCTGTTAGCCTCTCATTAATTCATTTTTGCTCTGATCTTTATTTCTTTCCTCCCAGTAACTTTGGTTATAGTCTGTTCTTCTTTTCCTAGTTCCTTTAGGTATAAAATTAGTTGTTTATTTCAGATCTTTCTTTTTTCTTCATGTAGGTATTTATTACTAAAAACTTCCCTCTTAGAACTGCTTTAGATGCATTCCATAAATTTTAGTATATTGTATTTTCATTTTTGTCTCAAGAAATGTTTTCAATTTCTTTTTGACCCACTGGTTGTTCATTAGCATGCTGTTTAATCTACACATATTTGTTAATTTTTTTTCAGTTTTCTCCTTGGTAAACTAGGAGAAACTACAGAACTGGGAAAATGTCTATTTTTATGCAATTGTGGGTACAAAAAGGCATTTGATATGATTTCAATCTTAACTTTTTTCAAAGAAGAAAGTCAAACAGGTACATGAAAAGGTCCTCAACATCACTGGAAAAAATGCAAAACCACAATGAGACACCATCTCCTATCTGTCAGAATCGCTACTATCAAAAAAGAAACAAATGTTGGCAAGCATGTAGACAAAAGGAACTCTCCTGCACCATTGGTGGGAATGTAAATTGGTGCAGACACTATTGCAAATTAAGTGAGTTCCTCAAAACATTAAAAACAGAACTACTATATGATCCAGCACTATCGTTTCTGGGTATACATACAAAAGGAATGAAAACAGGATCTTGGAGAGGTGTCTGCAGTCTCATGTTCATTGAAGCATTATTCACAACAGTCAAGACATGGAAACAACCTAAATATCCCTCAACAGATGAATGGATACAGATGATGTGAGGTGTGTGTATATATGTGTACAGTACGGTGATTTTAGCTAATAACACTGGTTAATATACTTGAAATTTCTTAGACCTTAAATATTCTCACCACAAAAAGTAAACTCATTATGTGACATGATGGAGGTGTCAGCTAGTATTATGGTAGTAAACATTTTGCAATATATAAATCTATCAAATCAACACACTTAAACTTTATGTCAATTATACCTTAATAAAGCTGGGGAATTGTTTTAATTCCTGATCTTTCCTTCCCTTCTTTATTTTTCTATTAGTGTTAAATAGAACACTATTGGTTATTTCTTTTTATTCCAAAAGAAAACCTCCCAAGTGATTAATATAGAATATTAATACCAAAACTTTTCTTTTTTTTCTTTTTTAAAAGAAAATAGATGACCAAGTATATCCCCTTGTGAATATTTTCCATTCACATTTAACAAATAACTTTTATTAAATCCTGCAGCAAAATTAACTTTTAAAATGTTCTCATGATATCTCACAGCTGAGCTCTCCCCCAAACTTCTTCTTTATATTTTTCAAGTAATAGCAATTAAAACCTGTGAAGCTAGCAGAACACATTCTGGAACATTGTGGACTTCTATTTATTTATTTATCTCCTTTCTTCCTCTTCCCTTCTTTTCAAAATTTTTTGCAGTCTTCAATGTGGCTCATAATATGTTACTCCCTTTGTGGCAAGGTACTTTTGTAAGAATCCCCAGTGATTCTGAATGTCTGATTTTACCAGCATCTTTTAAGTTATCTTTTAAGTTTTCTGCAGTATACCTGAAACTTCCCATCACTTACTACCTGGTTCTTTGTATCCCTCAGTTTTCAAGGACCCATTTATCATCTGATTCTCATTTCTTTTTTATGTGTTCTTTTCCCCTTAATACTCTTTGTTTCATCTTATAAAATACATCTTCATCAGGACTCCATCGTTAGTTCTATTAGTTCTTTTGTTTTATCTTCTTCTCTTGTATGATCTCAATTCACTGCATGCCTTCAGTTTTAACTACTGTATACTAAATGCCTCTCGGATCAGTATCTCCAGCCCAGACTCCAGTCCTGAGCCTAAGAATCAAATTTTCAGTGGTTCCCAAATACTAGTATGGCTCTTACAGACATTGGGGAGGAATTTTATATTTCATTTTTTTAAGCTCAGCACTCATTAATGTGCCTTTATCACCACACACACTTAATATATGTTAGTTCAATAAAAACTTTCAGCCAAATTAACTACATGGCTTAATAATATATCTGAAAGCTTGAAGTTGATTTAGCTTGCCATTGGTTAAATAACTTAATTTCTTTGGCTGTCAGCTTCATCTGAAAATTATAGAAGATAGATGAGATAATTGCTATGGTGCCTATTAGCATTACCTTTCTGTTTCTATCTCTATTATCTCTTTTAAAACGAAAAAAAAAAAAAAATCTTGTTAAAAAAACACCTACAAGAAAAGCCTTAACTAAGCAGTTATGTTGTTTCAGTTTGAATGCTTTCATTTAATAAACTTTTCTGAGTGCCAAATATTAATATGTGTCAGGTACCTGGCTTGCAATTTTATTAAGATGAATAAGTAATATTAGGTATAAGCAGAAAGATAATTCTAAAGAATGTGAGCTACATTTCCATTTTCAGCTTATATTTTCTCGCAAATGAGTTAAAAAAAGCATTCCCCAAAACTTAATTGCAACTAAAAGTAGTTTGGAAAGTGAACTAAAAAACTCATAAACTCATTGTTAACAGTACCACTAAAGAAATATTTATACTAAAATATGTTCACGATTTTGAAATGTAATAAAATTGACCCTAGTTACAAAGTCTTAAAAGACAGTCTTTTAAAAATTTTGTACTATGTTAAACATTAGATATTTCATTTTGTGTTTGCTATAAATTTCAAAAAGATAGAGGGAAATCACAGAAAATATTGGCCTAAAATTGATCAGATGTGCCAGAAAGCAAAATAATGACATCTATTCATGATCAGAGTTACGAGATGTTATGAACGGGCCATTTGGCACACAACAGTTCATAAGCGAAGAAAAAAAAAGAATCCATAAAAGCATTGGATGCCATCCTGTTCACAGTATTTCAGAGCTACATATATGAATCAGAACTCTCAGAAGACTGAGAAATATTTAAATTTAACCCTCCAAACACTGCAGTGAAGGACATTAAAAAAACAAAAATAGTAGCTGATGTAGACTGACAATTAGTGATAAGGACACATACTTCTGTCGAGATATTTTTACATCTTTAAACATGCTCTAAACTATGCAGTAAAATTTTACATAAAATACTGAAGAAAACCTGGCATAAAAATGATTGATACATGGGAGGAAGTTTGGGGGAGAAGGGATATGTGTATATGTATGTATATGTATGCATGGCTGAGTCCTTTGCTGGCCACCTGAAACTATCATAACACTGTTAACGGGCTATACTCCAATACAAAATAAAAAGTTTAATTAAAAAATAAATAAATTAAGAAGATTATTGAGTAGGGAATTCCTTAGAAAAGCAAAATAAATGGCATGGGGGCCGATTTTTAATAGGTGAAACCCAGGGCTTTTTCACCGACCCAGTGATCTGGGGGGCCAGTCCCAAAGGACTCTTGTTTGGCTACCATGGTGGCTCATACATAAAGAATGCCTGCAGTTCTCACCTGGGTACCATCCCTGCATTGGGAAGATCCCCTGGAGAAGGAATTGGCAACCCATTCCAGTAGTCTTGCCTGAGAAATTCCATGGACAGAGGAGTCTGGAGGGCTACAATCCATGGGGTTGCAAAAGTCTAAACCACCACCAGGTGCTTTTACTTTCTGTGCGTGGTGGGATTTACCAAATAAAATATGGATGCTTGTTTGCCATCCTCTTTTAGACCCTTGTTGCGTTCAGGTTCCAGTCATTATTCACCTTGATCTTCCCAACACGTAGCTGAGTAAGTGTCCAGGAGAAGGGGCTTCAGAAAGCTACTGAATTCAGTCAAGCTAAAAGAAAACAGAAAAGAAATCTAAATATATGCATGACTGATATTACAATGCAAAAATGTGTGTAAACATGGGAGAGGCCCTTTTAACTGGCCTCAATTTAACTAAACACTTGGATTAACTAAGAATCCCAGTTTTCTTCGCAAAATTTATAATTTACATTCATCAACCAAGGACTGCTCTAGGATACTAAACGATGCTCTAATACTCTCCCATTCCTGTCACCACCAGATAAGCTGCCTGCTTATCAAGAATAATTTGTGTTTCTTCTTAAATGTTCCCCAGGTATCTTTTTTTTAATTGCTTCTGTTATTTATATAATATCATGGAAAATGACCATGGAAAGAGCAGTTCTTTTGAAATCTATGCTTAAAGGTTTCAGAATACTTAAGCAAGTTAGCAAAGTCTTGAATTATATATAGAAAAACATAAATTTAAAAAATCAGGCAGTGGAATATAAAATCTATGAGAATTGGTGTTTTGGGTCATTTCACAAATATGTTTGCATTCTCATTTCACTTAAAAAAGACAAATAACCTGGAAATTAAACATAATGTATTATAAATACAGTTTATACAAGATAAGTAAATTCATGTTTAAAAAAAAACCAAAAACAACAGTAAAAAAACAGTAAAGAAAAACAAACAACAGTAAATGCAGCCCACTTAAAATTATTGTAAAATGAACAATAGTTAACTTTATACATCTACACTGAACATTTTTAAGTGACTCCATCTTTAAATTATTTCTACCATTAATTGACCAATGAGGCCAATCAGAGAAAACAGGAGACTTCTATTCTGTTCAAACTAGGCATAATATATGATATATCTATTTTTAAAATACCTTCCTAGTACTTCTTACTGGTAAGCTGATTTCTTTCTTTGTATCCATTCTACCATGAAGGCTTGGCCATGAAGTATATTACCTGAGGTAAAAATAGAGCAAGTTCAGCCCAGAATATCACAGTCAGTGTTCAGCTTCAAGTATCAAGGTTGACTTTTTTTTTTCCTATTGGGAAAAATATTCATACCCTAATTATGCTAACAATAATTTCAGAACCTCAAAATGCCAAGGGATCTTGTACCTAGCAAGGTAGAAGCTAGTATTGGATTAAAAAATATTAATTAGGTATGTATTTTAGTTAGTGGTCTCACAGTCATTTATACACAACCTTTTAAAAAAACCTCTTCTTGCAAGAAAGGTATCAAGAAAATAATTTTGCTTTGGAGGCCTACTTTTTAAATTGTATGGTGATGCCTCTTCACTTGCCAACTACCCTGAAAGTTCTTCCCTCTGAAAAGGATTTGCTGCCTGTCATTTTCACCTAAGGAGAGAGTGGCTTGATATGTCTTAGATGGGATTAGAGATGAGAAGCTGTCAGGTCTGCACAGAATGGCAGACAGATCTAGAAGGCCTGGTACAACCCAGTGGAACTGCTGAGGACTGAGAGATAAGATTGTCAGGAGGTTAAGACCAGCATGCTGAGGGAACAGGTAGCATTGGGATGAAAGCTTGACATGAATAGTCTATGCCAGGATCTGGAAGGCAAGCATTTCTGAACTCAGAAGATCTGAAGCAAAGGAAAATCAAGATGGAGCCAGTTTACTGGGGAAAGGGAAACACTGTGTTATGAACAGACTATGAGTTATTCCAGCCTTAAGATACTTCTGCAGGAGGTAGAGCAAGATGTGAAACCATGGCTAGAGTCTAGTTAAGGTCACTTACGGGTCATCTAGAATACATCATGTTAGGAAAAGAGGAACATGTAGACAATAGGCGCCTTCACCAAATCTATGGGCACAAATAGGTATGTCTGATCACCTAGAGTGGGTCTACATGGAGAAGGAAATGATGGAACACCTATGAGATGAGATCAACAACCTTGATAGTAAGTGTGAACTATGACTCACTGAATATTCACCTCATAATGAGTTACATTCTCTTAGAAAGTTTAAGGTTTCCTGAAGTACACTTAAGGAAAAATAGGGATGTTATATTTTGTTCTTTCCACATTTGAGTGGAAGCAAACACACATATACACATGTGCATATGTATACACATATATAAAATATATATACATATATATAAATACAAACATATATACATATATATATATATAATACACATATACACACACACTTAAAGATATATACATACACACTCAAAGATATAAACATACAATTCTAAGAAGAGAACATAAAAGTATCTGGGAGGAAAACCATTTTGACTTCTTTTCAGAGAAAGCAAATATTTACTGCATTGATTCTATGGAAATGTGCATGAATGAAAATGTGGAGTTCTTGTTTTTGTTTTACTTATTAAAATGATTCATGAGCCAGTTTTGAAAAATAGAAACTCTTTAGTATATACCCTCAAAATGTTTTTAAACAGTAATAAGAATTTACATCCCATAATTAATTATTCTGATATATGTAAATATCAATAGCCTAGAAACATATGGCAGTACTAGAGTTGTGGAGAATTATTTTATGTTTGAGATTAATTCTGGTCTCATTTTCTCATTTTTCATAGCTCATGGCTTATGAATCAGGCCAATGAATTCAATAAGAATTACACCATGTTATAGTGAGGCATATTATTGAAAAATTCTATTTTTTGATAAAATAGGTAGCATGCTCCAAATAAATTGAACTATCTTCATGACAGCATGAAAGAATATTGTAAAGGATCAAATGTTTAGTAAATCAATATGTTCATCAAGTTACCAAAAAAATTTTAACTTTTTCCCCACAAAAATGATTACCTGAAAGAAAAAAAAAATTCTAATCTCAGTGGAATAGAATTATCTATGTGCAAGGTCCCAATTTTGCTATCTTTCTTATTAATTACCCATTGTTTTAAAAAAAAATTCCATATGATGCTGTCATATAGAGAAATATAGCAGTGAACTTGAAATAAATTTTGAAAATGTAAATATGCTCTTCTTTAAAAAGAATATTTTGGCTGTGATCACTTTCTCCTCGTAGTCTTCATTTTAATGGCGCTTGTCTATTTTTTTTTTTTTAGAATATATGTAATGCTAAGTCAGTTATATCCTATTTGGCATAAGTAAGAATTCCAGGGGCTTCCCAGGTGGCCCTTGGGTAAAAAATCTGCCTGCAATGCAGGAGATGCAGGGTTGATCCCTGGGCTGGGAAGATCCTCTAGAGAAAGGCATGGCAACCCATTCCAGTATTCTTGCCTAGAGAATCACATGGACAGAGGAGCCTGAAAAACTATAGTCCATAGGGTCGCGAAGAATAAGACATGACTGAAGTGACTGAGCATGCATGCATGCAAGAATTCTAGGCTAATTCCAAAATAATCAAAAAGGAATACAGTAATTCCAAGAAAGTTAATTTTGCCAGAATGATTTTTTTAAACTTTTTTACATTCTCATCAATCTTTCTAGACAACAGATACAACATTCTCTAGTTGAAATTTTACTTTCTTCCGAAATACATTTTATTCCCTGACTTAAAGTGGAAATAAAGGCTTATTTTTTCACTAATACTACATGGGGACTTCCCTTATAATTCAGTTGGGAAAGAATCTGTCTGCAATGCAGCAGACCTGGGTTCAATTCCTGGGTCAGGAAGATCTCCTGGAGAAGGAAATGGCAACCCACTCCAGTGTTCCTGCCTGGAGAATCTCATGGACAGAGGAGCCTGGTGGGCTACAGTACATGGGGTCACAAGAGTCGGACATGACTGAGCGACTAGACCACCACCACCACATTTTCCAAGCAGTCATGGTCTCCTATGAGGTCAGTAGAATAGTTCAGAAGTATAGCATGTTGTACTGACTTGGGTCTCATTACAGCTATTAAAGTCAATCATCCTCCACCTCCACCTCAGACGTTATGTATTCAAATTTTACTAGGTATTAGCAATTAGACCTTAAATAAAATGGAAACCATTCCAGTTCTCATGGAGGAGAGCGACAAAAAGAAGAGCACAATTAAGAAAAAAAAACTTATTTAATAGTTCTTAGATGAAAATGGGATATCGAGGCCGTTAATATCTGAGGGTAAGATGGGGGGGGGACCCATTTGAGATGAGGTGCATCTCCAGGTAAGAGACACGTCAGGTAGGACGTAAACATGAAAAGGGTCTGATTACAAAAGAGGCTATGGAGGTAGAATAAACAAAAAGAAAAGAGAAAGGAAGACAAAGAAAGACTGATAGGAAGGCATGCAGGTAAAGGAAGAAAATAAAAAAAGAAGGAAGGGAGGGAAGAAAGAAAGAGAAAGCAAAAGATGATGTTCCATCTGAGGTAAAGTGTGACGCTAGGTGTTGGAAAAGAGATCGGAGCACAGAACTAAAATAAAAAGAGAGTTGCTGCAGTGATGAGCAAGGGGGAAGTGATACCAGATGACGCTGGAACACCAGTCAGCAACAAGGACATGGTAGTCATGAGAAGGCCTTGCTGCAAAAATGTAACAGCTACTCATTTTTGAAATATCAAATGTCTGAGAGGGCAAAAAGAAATGAGTTCTTTGTCATGATTTAAGACTTCTGTGGTCACAACCTTCCAATGTATTAGAATCCTTTGTAGCACAAACACTTCTCTGCTCTGTCTAGCTTTGATCCCCTCCCACCATGAATTCCTAATAACAAAGCCCACTGTACAAGCGCGGTAGAGTGTGTGTGTGTGGGGGGGGGGGGCCAGTTCAGAAAATAACAGTGTATTTGTTTTTTTCCCAATAGGAACAAGAATGTTCTGAGGTTCAAGGGTCCAGGCACGTACAGTGAAACAGATTTTCTTTGGATCACAGGGCAGGCCCACCACCTACAGCTACTTATAGAATGGGAAAGACTAGAGATCTCTTCAAGAAAATTAGAGATACCAAGGGGACATTTCATGCAAAGATGGGCACAATAAAGAACAGAAACAGTATGGATCTAAAGAAGCAGAAGATATTAAGAAGAGGTGGCAAGAATACACAGAACTATACAAAAAAGATCTTCATGACCCAGATAGTCAGGATGTTATGATCACTCACCTAGAGTCAGACATCCTGGAATCTGAAGTCAAATGGACTTTAGGAAGCATCACTACAAACAAAGCTAGTGGAGGTGATGGAATTCCAGTTGAGCTATTTCAAATCCTAAAAGATGATACTGTTGAAGTGTTTCACTCAGTATGCCAGCAAATTTGGAAAACTCAGCAGTGGCCACAGGACTGGAAATGGTCAGTTTTTATTCCAACCCCAAAGAAAGGCAATGCCAAAGAATATTCAAAATACCATACAATTGCACTCATCTCATACACTAGCAAAGTAATGCTCAAAATTCTCCAAGTTGGGCTTCAAAAGTATGTGAACCAAGAACTTCCAGAAAGTTTTAGAAAAGACGGAGGAACCTGAGGTCAAATTGCCAACATCTGCTGGACCATCGAAAAAGCAAGAGAGTTCCAGGAAAACATCTATTTCTGCTTTATTGGCTACACCAATGCTTCTGACTGTGTAGATCTCAACAAACTGGAAAATTTAAAGAAAGGAATACCATACCACCTTACCTGCCTCCTGAGAAATCTGTATGCAGATCAAGAAGCAACAGTTAAAACCAGACATGGAATAATGGACTGGTTCCAAATTGGTAAAGGAGTATGTCAAGGTTGTATATTGTCACCCTGTTTATTTATTTAACTTATATGCATAGTATAACATACAAAATGCCAGGCTGGATGGAGTATAAGCTGGAATCAAGATTGCTGGAAGAAATACCAATAACCTCAAACATGCAGATGACCCACTCTTATGGCAGAAAGCAAAGACAAACTAAAGAGCCTCTTGATGAAAGTGAAAAAGGAGAGTGAAAAAGCTGGCTTAAAACTCGACATTCAAAAAACAAAGATCATGTCATCTTGTCCCATCACTCCATGGCAAATAGATGGAGAAACAGTGGAAACAGTGACAGACTTTATCTTCTTGGACTCCAAAATCACTGCAGATGGTGACTTCAGCCATGAAATTAAAAGACACTGCTCCTTGGAAGAACAGCTATGACCAACCTAGGCAGCATATTAAAAAGCAGAAGCATTGCTTTCATGACAAAGGTACATCTAATCAAAGCTATGGTTTTTCCAGTAGTCATACATGGATGTGAGAGTTGGACTATAAAGAAAGCCAACCACTGAAGAATTCATGCTTTTGAACTGTGAAGTTGGAGAAGACTCTTGAGAGTCCCTTGGGCTGCAAGGAGATCCAAACAGTCCATCCTAAAGGAAATAATTCCTGAATATTCTTTGGAAGGACTGATGCTGAAGCTGAAACTCCAATACTTTGGCCACCTGATGCAAAGAACTGATTCACTGGGAAAGACCCTGATGCTGGGAAAGATTGAGGGCAGGAGGAGAAGGGGACGACAGAGGATGAAATGGTTGGATGGCATCACTGACTCGATGGACTTTAGTTGCAGACAGCTCTGGGAATTGGTAATGGATAGGGAGGCCTAGTGTGCTGCAGTCCATGGGGTTGCAAAAGGTTGGACACCACTGAGTGACTGAACTGAACTGAACTGAAAGCAGAGATTATGAAATAAATTATTTCCAAGAACACTCAGAAATGATTGTATTATCAGAAAGTTTCAGGTGGAATTCAATTCTGAGAAACGTATGAATTTCTGGAAGGGGTCAAATCATGATGAGTTCCTAATTACGGTGTTTTAAAAATCTGGCATTTAATAAAATAGAGGTTGAACTTGTTTTTAGAGAAAAAGAAAACAAAACAAAACACAGTTACTGCAAGCACTATAAACTGGTACAATTAATAAAAGTTCAATCATTCAAGGTTTTTTTTTCATCTTTATTTTATTACTATTATAAATAATTATAATTATGAAGTTCCTTTGTATTCATTAATTGTATTTACACTTAATAACCACTGGAGTTCAGCAATATTTCATTAGATTATTTTTCATTTTATTAGGTCAGATTTCAGTATCTAAAAGATGAGTGCCATCCATAATTTCTACTAATGAAGACATTTAATTTTTGGAGACATGTCATCTCCCCCATTTTCCTTTCAGTGCTTTGCTTAAGCTATTTCCCACATAAGATGATTTGCCACATAAGCTATTTCCCACAAAATCTGAATTAGGGTAAATTTTAGACAAACAAAAATTTCATTTCAGATACGCAATATGTCCTTAAAATTGTCAGCAGCAATAAATGAAATACAATCAGAGCAAAAAGCACGCTGAGTTTGCCTGTCCTTTATGTGCACTGTTTTCACCTTTCCCACAGTCTATAGGTGTCTCTACGGAGGCTCCAAATAAATCGTTATGTAGTGTTAGCATTCCAGAAATTACAAGGAGCAAGGAATCGTCAACATCAAGATTTTTTTTTTTAAACTACATAAGAACTGAAGTCTGATACAGTCTTTCTCTCTCTCTCTGAATGTGGTTCCCAACAGGAAGTCAATGTGCACTTCATGCCTAGGCTTGATCTAAGCAATTACCTCTTGGCTGGAGTTGGGATGAGCAGATATTCAGGTGCCATGGCTACAAGATGCTGAGAATAGAGTGGCATTTGGTGATTAAATTAAGTAAAACACTTATCTTCGATTCAAGATTCTGTCATGTATCCTGGGATGAGTTAAGAAATTAGTGTGTTCCCTTTCATTTGTTGAAAGGGTGGGTGAAATCTCCATGGGTAATGTTTCTTTAGGAACTGGAAAATTCACTATACCATAAATGTGGCAGCCATCCTAAATTGTTTATAAGATAAATTAACCTGGACAATATCATTGAAACTTCTGCCTCAGTTGATTCAAAAGTAAAGACAATTTGGATCAAAAAAGTATAAATTCAAATGTATTTGAGTTAAGAGGCCTCATAATCACTAATAGAAACTTCAAAAATATTTTGTTCCTGCAAGAAAGGTGTCTAAAAGATTTTATGCTTCTTTCTAATCAAGTTGTAATGCCCCTTCTCCTGTTAAATACTCTGAAAATGATATGCTAGCAGTCATTCACACCTTATAGTGAATTAGAGTCATCATGTCTTTCCAGTCAAGGGAATACAGGATTCTACTGAGAATGCATTAAGAATTTGTCTCCTAATGAGGAAACCACAGAAAATGGAAAACAAAAAGTAGAATGGAAAAAAGAAATGAAAAAAAAAAAAGAAGGAACATGGAGGTGGCAGGGTAAAAGTACTTCAGGGTAATAAAAACATTTTTTTTTTTTTTTTGAGCATGCAAACAGTAGCAAGAGTGGTGCTATTAACTTGCATGCCCTAACGCCCTTTCATTCCTGAGTCTCAGTCAGGGTCGCAGATCAACTCTAAGATGTGTCCTGAAACTTCTACTCTGAATTTTCTTGTTACCTTGGGATCCTTCATCATTTGCATCAGCAAAAGATATAGAACTAGAGATTCAACTGATAATATCAAGGTAGCTAGACCATCAACACATAGTTTTGAACTTCCCAGTACTTTTGTGATTCCATTGCACAAACAGTAACTTTCAGAGAAAAGACTTTGTGAATCAAGTATTAAATTCCTGGTACAAACAGGAGACTTAGAATGTTAACCTAATTTGCTTTAAACACCAGAACAATAGAACAAGAAGTCGTTTTTAGTTCTAGCTATCATTAGAATTCGTTCCTGGGTTGGACTTTATGCTGATGAATGAACTGTCCCCTAGTCCTGTGCCCAACCTCAAACAGGAAGGGGGTGGAATAATGTGAAAATAAGATTTATCATTTAACCAGCACAATCTATTATTAATTTTAACAGCATTTTAGGTTGTCCTTGATTTCAGTCTGCATAAAAACTGCATTTCCATTAACAATCAATTATACCAAAAATGTCATTTATTTGTACTATGATGTGTTTAGAAATTATGGATATAAATATAAGGGAAACATAAGGATATTTAACATATTTTTTCATTTGAGAATTCTGAACTACACTATAAATTATTGCTATTGTCCAAAGTAAAACAATACAAACTAAAAGGATTATAACTAATTCATCTAAGTCATATTCTCAAGTTGGAAATTAAAATCTTCTCAAGTTAGAAACACTTAACTTGAAAAAATGCAAAACATTTTCTAAATAATCTTATTTGCCTTCATATCACACTTGTGATATTTTCATCTTCTATTTTACAAGAAAAAAAATGGTCTCATTTCTATAGTAAATTTTACTCACTTCTATTATCTAATTTTATCTTCCTAACATCCACATGCTAGACTGAACAGGCATTAATATTTCCATTGTATATGGATAAAAAAGAGGCTGTGTGCTTTTCTCAAAGGCACATGAGAAACTGGAAGATTCACATTTAGATTGTGGATCTCCATCTCTAAGGCCAAAGTTTTGGGGTTTTTTTGTTTTTTTTAATCAAATCATAAAACACAGAAGGCTATATGGCTTGCTTAAGACATTGTCAGAGGAAGAACAAAGAAACAACATTTCAGGATTTCAACTTAAGTGTGTATAATAATCACTGAGTTCTGATAAAAAATGCAACTTGCCAAGCTTTATTCCCAGGGATTCCAATTTGCCAGGTTCGCTTGAGGCCTAGGAATCTGCTTATTTAACAAGATTCAACACTTTCTGATAATGATGGACTATAGACTGCAAGCTGAGAGACAAATCGCCCTGCCACCAAAGTCACAGTTTATAGTTTATGAATCAGAGAAGCAAATTTGTTGTGAACCCTAGAAAGTTTCTATGGTTGCCCTATAGAATTTACTCCACAGAGGATTTTCTTCCTGTAAGATATCTACATTTGTATCATTTCTGTATATCAATGACAATCTATCTTACTGTTAAATAAATCTTACCTATTGCAACATATATATGCAATAAACATATCAAACATGCATTATACATTATATTTTAGATATAAATGTGTTAATATATTTATATATTTCATTCATAAATGTATATTTATATATATATTTATTTTATTACCTTTACTTTTAATATATTTACCTCCTAGAGAAGGAAATGCCAACCCACTCCAGTATTCTTGCCTGGGAGATCCCTAGGCAGGCTATAGTACATGGGGTCACAAAGAGTCGGACATGACTATATACTAAACAACAGTATATTTATAATATTTTCATATTATATATTTGTTGAAAGCGGATAATGCTTTCTTTTAAGAGATACAAGTTAATATGGTCTGAACACTCTGTGCTTTATAAACCTTTTGCACTATATACAAATGTTTGCAGTATTTAATTCCTACAACAGCCCTCTAAGGTCTGTGCTGACACCATCCTCATTTTTCAGATGAGGATACCAGTGCAGAGAAGGTTTAAATGACTTGCCCAGGCTTCCACAGCCTGATACTGGGGGAGTTGAGATTTAAGCCAAACAGCTTAGTGGTTAAGAGTAAAATGGTGTTTATACAGACCTAATAAAGTGTCAATAAAATGCAAGAAGTTACAGTAAAAGAGGAAAACTCCACGTATCAGAAATATTTCTACCTAAGGTTCACTTCATATTGAAATGAATAGGGACTATTCTTTGCCCTTCGGCTTATATTGAGTTTACTGCACTCTGCTCCTGCTGCTGCTGAGTCGCTTCAGTCGTGTCCGACTCTGTGCAGCCCCATAGACGGCAGCCCACCAGGCTCCCCCGTCCCTGGGATTCTCCAGGCAAGAACACTGGAGTGGGTTGCCACTGGCCTCTCCGAATTACTGCACTACTACTAGGAGCCAAAAAAAAAACAAAAACAAAAACAAAACCTGATAAATGTACATTGCATTTCAAGAGTTAAACAATGCCATTTTTTTTTTTTTTAAACTCAGAAATTTGACAAGGCTGAAACTTCCACCTCTTACACAGGGGAAAGAGGTGAGAGTGAA
The DNA here is from genome assembly GCF_023699985.2 of Odocoileus virginianus. NCBI lineage: Eukaryota > Metazoa > Chordata > Mammalia > Artiodactyla > Cervidae > Odocoileus > Odocoileus virginianus. The sequence goes on from NC_069699.1 coordinate 17,378,455, forward strand.
ATACCTATTTCATTATCATAAAGACGTAGAAAGTGCTCTGGAGTTGAAATCAAAGCTGTGGTTCCCCATAACCTTGTTTGCCAGATTTATGCACTACAGTAAGACATATTTATTTCTTTGAGTCTCATAAATGTGAGTTTTAAGCACATTTATACTAGATTTGGGTACTGGTTGAAATAACACATATAAAATTTCTGGACAGAGCTCATGTTCCACAAATGCTTCATAATTCTGATTTCTACCCTAGGATTCCATTGATTAAGAAGTTAGCTTTCAGGAATATCGAAAATTTCTTTGGAGATAGAAGATAATGTTCCAAAGTAGACCTTTTTCCCAGAGCAGATTCTGTCTGAAATAAAAATTTGTAATCCATTGCTTACAAAACAAAGTTGGTGTTTACTTTTCATTTTCTCTTAAATTTGTAAGACTCTTGATTTCTTTCAAGAATTCCTTAGGCTGTAGGGATTGTATGCAGCTCTATTTCTGCTACCAGATATAGCACTTCCAACCTGACAATCATCAGATCACCTCACTCTCACTATAACCTTGTGAGATAATTACTACTATTCCAAATTCCATAGTTTAAAAAACTGAGATTCAGGAAAGAAAAGTGATGTTCTGCCATCAAATTCTGTTCTTCCCACTATCTGATAACCCAGGGTTCTGAAGTCCATGCCACAGAAATCTTTTCTGGTTAAATAAGTGGAACATGATTTCTTAAGAGGCCCTTGGGTATCTTCCAGGACTTCTAGGATATTTGCAATTCAGGCCAGTGACCATCATACCAGGAGTGATATCTAAAGTCAGGCAGCCCTTCCCATAGCTGACAAAAAGGCCGGGAAAGCTAGAGTCTGGGTATTTCAGCTGCAGTAGTGAAGGGCAGGCTTCCCTGGTGGCTAAGTGTGAAGAAATCACCTGCAATGCAGGAGACCCAGATTTCCTCTCTGGGTGGGGAAGATCCCCTGGAGGAGGGCATGGCAACTCACTCCAGTATTCCTGCCTGGAGAATCCCATGGACAGGGGAAGCTGGCGGGCTACAGTGCATAGGGTGGCACAGAATCAGACATGACTGAAGTGACTTAACATGCATGCATGCATGCAGGGCAGGCTCTGCCTCATAAGATAGGTGGTATACCTAACTGCAGAAAGGAGGTTTAGATGCTGGACATCCAAAAACTGACAAGATGCACCATATATTATATTTGAAACTAAGCTTATGTGCCAACATGGAAGAAATTAATGCAAGATGTTTACATTAATGATTTTTCCTTCTACATTTAAATATTGTTGTGGGTCAGTGGCTCAGTTGTGTCCAACTCTTTGTGACCTCGTAAACTGTAGCACACCAGGCTTCCCTGTCCTTCACTCTCTCCCAGAGTTTTAACTCATGTCCATTGAATCGATAAGGCCATCCAACCATCTCATCCTCTGTTGCCCCCTTCACCTCTTGCCTTCAATCTTTCCCAGCATCCAGGTCATTTCCAGTGAGTCAGCTCTTTGCATCAGGTGGTCAAAGTATAGGAGCTTCAACCTCAGCACCAGTCTTTCCAATGAATATTCAGGGTTGATTTCCTTTAGGACTGACTGGTTTATCTCCTTGTTGTCCAAGGGATTCTTGAGAGTCTTCTCCAACACCAGAGTTCAAAAGCATCAATTCTTCAGCATCCAGTCTTCTTTACAGTCCAACTCTCACATCTATTCAAGATTACCGGAAAAACCATAGCTTTGACTATACAGACCTTTGCTGAGAAAGTGATGTCTCTGCTTTTTAATACACTGTCTAGGTTTGTCATAGCTATTCTTCCAAGTAGCAAGTGTCTTTTGATTTTGTGGCTGCAGTCACCATCTGCAGTGATTTTGGAGCCCAACTAAATGAAATCTGACACTGTTTCCACATTTTCCCCATCTATTTGCCATGAAGTGTTAGGACCAGATGCCTATAAATATTAAAGTCATTTATATACAATGACTAAATGTATTTGTGTGCTTATGTGTACATATGTGTGTGTGTGTATATATACATACATATATATATATATATATGTATACAATATCAGTGTCCAACCATTTCCCAGTTATTGGTTAAATACATAAAGATTATGACAAAGCAAACATAGTTTGGCATTTAAAGAGCTGAGGTTTAAGTACTGACATCTCCACTTGCTCTGTGATCTTGTTCAGGTTACCAGATCTAAGATTCAGTTTCCACGTATAAAACGGAGATGTAAATGCATTCATCAAAGAGAGTTATAAAGATAAAACTACAGTGCTTCAATGTACTATGTACCATAGTACATGCTTATGTACTATGGTACATAAAGTGTTCAAAATTTGGCAGCTTAAAAGAATAAAGCGAACAGGACAATGTATTATTTTCAGCAGACAAATGTATATAAATATAATCATTGGAGCACTATCACATTCAAAATGCTTTGTGAGAAGAGGAAAAGATTAGGGAAGACTCTACTGAAAAGGAAAATTGATATTTGTGCTCAATCTGGAAAGGCGATTGATAAAATTGTTAATAGATTTTGAAACGTGTGCCACGTGTGGGAAGACTTAGGAAGACTTGGAATACTGCCCACTTTCTGTGTGCTTTTTAGCTCTCAAACAGGAAGTAAAACTTGAGACATTGTAACTTCTAGGCCCATTCCAACTCTGACCTCCTGTTACTACTATTTAGTCTTAGGCTTTAGATTTCATCTACTGTTGACACCTTAAATCTGCAAAATTTTACTTTCAGGCCAGAAATAAGTATCCAACGGCTAATGTGGCCATTTGGATCTTATTTTTATACTGTTGAAGTTCCTTTTATCAACTGTACAGCACCAAGAGAGACTGCTGCCTTTTCTTAGCATTATAAACATCCTTTCTCCTCCCAGTATGACTTCTGGTAATGTTGCATGGTCATCATGCAGTAAATGTTTACTGAGAATGACATGAATGCTTTTTTTTTTTTCCCCAAACAAATCATGAATTTGAGAGACATTATTAAATATGTAGTTCATCCTGTGGAAAATGCATGCCACTCATGGTCACTCAACAAGGAGCAGTCACTCAACAAGTGACGGCTGATTAAATGAATTAATATGCTAATTTAAGTGTGGGATAAAGTTGGACACAGATCAGTGTACCAATTCCTGGATGAGTGACAGGGAAAAAATCATTCTTTGCTATAAACAGTCTCTCTTGCTTCCTAAAAGGACATATATTTTATATTTCTGAATGGAGTGAGGATGAGAATCCTGACTGAAGAAGCCAAGAGAGATGATTTGTTTAAGGATAGGCAGTGTGTGTGTGTGTGACTGTGTGTGTGTTTTGGGGGAGGAGAGAGGTGGGAGGGCAAAGAAAGCTGCAACCAGCTCCGCTGACTGCAAAGGCTGCAGAGAAAGGAAGTGGAAAAGAACTGTTTGTGGAAAGGTGAGGTAAATAGAGGAAACTTGAAGAAAACTAGGATAATTTCATACAGTCTGGCCATATGGTGTCTAATATAGATTGCTTTTCATGGGTCTTCATGGAATAGTCAGTAAAAATATCAATCCTATTTAATACAATGTGGCATTGGCTGTTCCTGCTGCTGCTACTGCCAAGTCACTTCTGTCTTGTCTGACTCTGTGCGACCCCACCCCTGGGATTCTCCAGGCGAGAACACTGGAGTGGGTTGCCATTTCCTTCTCCAATGCATAAAAGTGAAAAGTGAAAGGGAAGTCGCTCAGCCATGTCCGACTCTTCGGGACCCCATGGACTGCAGCCCACCAGGCTCCCCCTTCCCTGGGATTCTCCAGGCAAGAACACTGGAGTGGGTTGCCATTTCCTTCTCCAGTGCATGAAAGTGAAAAGTGAAAGTGAAGTCGTTCAGTCATGTCCGACTCTTAGTGACCCCATGGACTGCAGCCCACCAGGATCCTCCATCCATGGGATTTTCCAGGCAAGAGGACTGGAGTGGGGTGCCATTGTTCCTAGGATATGTCAAAATGCTTAGGTCTGCTTCTCAGAAGGCAATGAGAGCACAGGTTGCCACATTCAGTATGTGGAAGCTAACAGCGTTATTTGCTCCAGGCAATCCCACAGACGCCAAGCTCATGTGCCTTTTATATCAGCTTTTTTGATGTTTAATGTTATTCAACTGCAAAATAAAAAAGTACTAAATTACTCTGCCCCCCACACCTGCCTCTCTCCTTCCACAAAGACACACAAATTTCACCACACCATAACACTTACCCAGTGCATCCCTAGAGGGGCCGTGCTGGTCAGAGACAACAGAGAGCTTTCACCTAAAGCCTCCTGAATGTCAAAGAAGCTTTAAATAAAATGAGATGGAAGTGGGAGAGAACCATATGAAGGAAGTGTTTACTTTGAGATTTGCACTCGTATTTTAAGCTTTTTGCATGTGTCAACAAATATTACAGCTATCTGACTTGGAATCAGAATGTTTTACTGAAGAAAGGATGAGTAGTTTACACATTTTTAAAACAAAATATGTACTGGAAAGAGAGTTGCAATAAATATTTTAAAATACTAGATTTAAGCATGTGTGAATCAGCAGCTTAAAGACAGAATGATAATATAGCTACAATAAACTCAAATTAAGTCCACCTGTATATTTGCTAACTGATGGGCAAAGTGGTTAAACATTCCAAATTGTTTTTAAAAAAATCTAAAACAGAATGGATGTCAGTTATTTAAGATCCAAGATAAGAATGAAATTTTTTTAAAAGCACATTTATTGGATAATCTATGAGAATCTCACTCCATCGAACAAATGTACAAGCACATTTCTGCATGCAAGCTATACATTTTGAGAAAGAGAATCTTCTGGGTGATAGTGTTAGCTTTGCTGCATTTATATAAACTTAAAAATAAAATGATTTATTTGAAAAATATATTTTAGCTCAACCTTTCCAGTTATTAAGATTCACCCTGTCTTCCTAAACAGCTCAAATTAGTGATATCCTACTATTCCTTTTATTTATTTGTTCATCAAATATTTATCTATGTGGTATTACTGAAGCATTTTGCATAGCACCGATACAACACAAACAAATAGATCAAAACTCTCTTACCTCTTAAACTCACTAGATACCAGGACAGATAAAAAGGAAAATAAAACACATGCAAATGAATATTTATTTAATAACTTTCTATGTGCCTGATACTATTATATATACTAAAGGTAAGGAAACACAAATGCCCCATTCTTCATGACATTTTATTAAAGAGGGTTTGTTAAGTCCTAGAATGTAAACTCATGGAATGCATTATGAAAAACAAAAATAAAAAATGCTTTACTTTCTATGTAAAATATTACTGAATCCCAACTGAAACTCTTCAACAACTTAAGCTATTGCTATAGTATCCCAAAAGATATTGTACTGTGCACCAGAAAAGAAGCCCGTCAAGAGTCCGAGGTCACCTCTGACATGAGGTTAGGCTGTGCCATTAAGGTGAAAGTGTGAGTCGCTTAGCTGTGCGCAACTCTGCGACACCATGAGTAGCCTGTCAGGTTACTCTGTTAATGGAATTCTCTGGGCAAAAAATGTTGGACGCAGGTTGTTATTTCCTACTCCAGGGGATCTTCCTGACCCAGGGATCCGATCCTGGTCTCTCACTTTGTGAGCAGATTCTTTACCATCTGAGCCACCAGGGAAGTCTTTATGCAATGAGGTCAGTGATTTAAAATACTAGGTCCCACTTTCTTCATCAGTTTTACCTGTAACATGAGAGGATGGGCCAAATATTATCTAAGATCTCTCTAATACCAAACTCAGTGTTTCTGAAACGATAGCCTTCATCCAATTCAAACTTGTCAGTTGGGATAACTTCAAACACTAAGGGAGCCACTGAGATCTGAGGAATTTTCTTAACACAACATAACCGAACCATCCTAAATGACATGGGGACTGTATTGGCAAAGTAACTGTCTTGCCAATAGGTCTGTTCTTGTCTTCATTCTTTCCACGTAAAGCTCAAAAGGTTTACTCTTCCTAATTTACGGCGATTACCAAAAAAAGAGAGATTTGATCTTTTTCTATACATAATTTGCTGGCACTTATTAAGATTTTCAAACTGAAAAGTGAATGTGCTTTTATCTTTCACTGATTTGGGTAAGTTTTTTGAGAAGTATCATTTAAAAGTATTTACTCAAAGGGTGGGCTTACTTGGTGTCTTAGCAGTAAAGAATCCAGCAGCCAAGTAGGAGACGTGGGTTCGATCCCTGGGTCAGGAAGATATCCTAGAGTAGGAAAATGCAGGCAGATCCAGTATTCTTGTCTGGGAAATCCCATGACAGAGGATCCTGGTGGGCCACAGACATTGGGGTTGCAGAGTTGGACACAACTTAGCAAATAAACAACAATAGCAACTCAAAGGGTGCAGTAGTAAGGACTGTAAAAACTCAACGGGGATTAACAATAGATGCTGGACCTAGCAGTCCTGCTTCGATTCCCCTTTCTTGCCATGAAGACTATGTCACCTCTTTGTAACACTTCTCAGACCAATTATAGATCTTTCTAGATGTAACAATTCCGAAGTCCTTGAGTGTTAGAGTTGTCAAGTCATTATTATCTTCCAGAAGTGTCCTCAACCACGTGAAAATGCCAAGCCTGGATCAGGCTGACTCATTCAGAACCTGTCTGTTCATAAACCACCCACCCCTAACATGTGGAACTCCAACAC